>NW_026622875.1:12565000-13773333 GCF_023065955.2 Ursus arctos | reverse complement strand
TATTTTTTAACCACATACTATTTTTTTCTTAAAAAGTTGAACTAAAAGGATAAATAAAAACATAAAAGTGGGACAGAACAATCCTCCTGATGCTTAGGAATTTAAAAGTTGCTTGTAAAAGCAAAGCTTAGGTGAGCAGTAATTCAAGATTGTGGACTCAGGTTTGGTGTGAGATTTCAGGGAAGATTTATAAAGATGTTCCAGAAGGTATTTCTCTGGTGTCTTCCTGTGCTTGAAAGCTAGTAGCAATAACAACAAAGAGAAAAAGAGAGAGGGGAAAAAAAGACTATAATTTCCAGTCTCCTTCACAGGTGTCTGTAATCACGGTCTCATTTAGCCAATACAGACTTTCAGAGCCCTTGCTATTGCCCACCCGGCATAGTGTTATTATTTCATATTATATTAAGTGGACATGCCATCTCTGCAGGTAGATGGACAGGGACCTTGTTTCTATCTCCAAAGTGTCTAACAAGTATGATTAAAAAAAAAAAAACCTTTTGAATAAATTAGCTGTAAGTGCCCTGGATTATTTCACTCTATTTCCAGACATGTTTACCCAAGAGGTAAACATCAGCAGCTTCCAAAAATAATATGAAAACAAAAATAATATGAAAACAAAACATTTTCTTACCTATCTAAATTCATTCCAGACAAGTCTTTTCTAAATGTCTGAAATATTTTAGGAAAACCTGTTGAATGAAACATTTAAAAACTTAGCCACTCCTTCTAAATCAGTGGTTCTCAAAAGGACAATTTTTGCCCCCCCCCCCCAATCTTTGGCAACATCTAAAGACGTTTTTGATTATCACAGAGTGGGGGCTAATGGCATAGTCCCCGCTAGAGGTCAGGGATGCTTCTAAACATCTATAATGCAGAGGACAGCCCCCTCCCACCCTTGGCCCAACAAAGAAGGATCCTGACAGAAATGTCAATACTGGGAGGTTGGGCATCCTCCTCTAAATAAATGCTCTGCCTCTCTTTTTAAGGAAGTGACTAGAGTGGGTTTAGCACAGGAACTTAACCACAAAAATGAGCTTTTTAGAGGATTGTCTTAGTAGCACAATACTCCGAAGGCACTAGTCTTCCAGTGTGTGTGTGTGTGTGTGTGTGTGTGTGTGTGTGTGTGAAAGAGGGGAAGAGAGAGAGAGTAGGAGAGAGGGAGGGGAAGGGGGGGAAAGAGGGAAGGAGGGAGAGGGAGAGAGGGAGAGGGAGAGGGAGAGAGAGAGAGAGAGAGAGAGAGAACACGATCAGGACCTGAACGCACAGGGGAGTACTACAAACGGCCTCCGTAGGGCACTACCCAAGCTTCCAGTTTCACCAAACGTTTCAACGATGTCCTAAATTGTGAGCCATCGCAAAGGCTCAGCCAAGATTTCAGTGCCTTTGACAGAAGGGCCCGAGATAGACGGGGTTGTGTGTGGAGTGGTGCATGTATTTGGAAACCAGACGCGCGAGGAGACCAAGGCTCTGGAGTCGCGGGACCGGCGGCCCCTAGGGCCCGGGAAGCCTTAAAGGAAGGGGCTGGCAGGGGCTGTACTTTTCTGGGAGGAGGTGCTCCACTGTGAGCTCCAGCTTGGGGTCTCGCTCCGCGACGGGCTGGACGTCTGGCTGAGCGGCGGGGTCGGGCTTAGGCTGGGGCTGACGACGCTGGCTAAGCGGGGAAGGAAGGGCTCTGAATTTTCTCCATTGCTGTCACCGACTTCCACAGACTTCCAGAAGTACTCATCGCTGAATGCCCCATGGACCTCCAGCGTCTTCTCCTTCGCGTCCCCGGTCTCCTCCACCTCTTCCTCCACCACCTCTTCTTCCTCCACCTCCTCCTCCATCTCTACCAACACCTCCTCTTCCTCCTCCTCCTCCTCCTCTTCCTCCTGCCGGCCCTCCACCTTCTCGGGCTTTCTGAAGCTGCGACGCGAGTACAAGTTGGCCATGGGGCGCGGGAAGCGGGGTGGCCGCTAGCTCAGTGGCCGGCGCGGCCGGGGGTCCAGGCCTAGGGTCGTGCCTGCTATTGTGCGTCTGTCTCCCTGGGCAACGGCCCGCCGCCCGCCTCCAAGCCCCGGGGATTTAAAGTGGCAGGACCCGCGCTGCGGGGAGGGGGCGGCGGGGCAGAGAGCTGCTAAGGAGCCAGGACCAGGGCAGGCTTCCTACTCACCTGCTTTCCCCTAGCACCCTGTGGCGAACTGACCTCCCTTTCCTCTCGGCTCCTTCGAAGCGTGTTTGTTTGTTTCTTTGAGGGGGAATAGGGGGAGTCGCACTTGGTATTGTTGATGCTGGACCTTGGTTTTTGAGTAGACACATGCTTGTTGGAACTTAGGATAAAACTTTATTACAAAAACAGGCACCGGCCTTTGGGTCGTAGTTTGCTGATTTGATTTTTAATTGATTTTATCTTGATTAATGAGATTTCGGGTGCCCCTTAAATTTTGTGCTCGAAATGGGTGCCTTGCTTTAGACCCAGTCATACTGGAACATACATCTTCACTGTAGAGTTTAGCTTCCGTTTAAAGGCCTCTCAAGTCTGAGAAATATTCCTGGTGAGAGGAATTGTGTTTTTACTGTTTGACTTCACCTCTGGGGTAAAGGAAGCAAACAGATTCTCCATGGCTGAGGACATCTGGGTGTTGTAAAAGGGCCTGGACTGACCCTTATATTAAGTGAACAGGGTTAGGTCTAGAAGTCTCCTCATATGATCTCTGTTAAATCACTAGACCTTGTTCAGCTTCAGTTTCCCTGGGGGATAAATTGGGAATAATAATACTTTACCCCTAAGATGTTTGTGGATATCAGTGAATATGAAATGACAGCCTATAACTGTCCGTGCATTTCAGCCAAAGGCCACGCTAGGAACACACATGCAGTTAAATATGTTATTGCCGATTACAGTAAGGTGTCTTAGTAATAGCATGGTAGAAAGAACCTAAAGGGTGTAGCCTTCGGTTAGACGATTTGGGAAAAGGTATAAGCAAGCAGGCTTTTGCTTTGAATTGGATGCTGTCAGAAAAAGCGGGCTATTCTATAATGGAGTATTTGATCGTGGCTCAGTGACCTTATTTTTATGATTAGACAAAATTATGAAGTCGCTCTGTTTTATTTCATTTTATCATGGTGTCAGAGTAACCTTGTGTTTTACTTAGTTTGGGCTGTTATGCCAAAATTTAAACAGGGTGGCTTATAAACAGCAGAAATTTATTCTCCGGTTCTAGAGGCTGGGAAGAACGAGGTCAGGCGGACTCGATGTCTAGTGAGAATCTGCTTCCGGTTCCTACACCTCTGTCTTTTGGCTCTGTCCTCATGTGGCAGAAGGAACAAGGGAACTCCTTGGGGCCTCTTCTACAAAAGCATAATCCCATTCACGAGGACTCTCCCCTTGTGACCTAATCACCTCCCAAAGGCCCCACCTCCAAATACCATCATAATGGAAATCAGGTTTCAGCGTAAGAATTTTAAGAGGACACATTCAGTCTCTAGCATCTTGTCTGAGGTTGATATTCTTGCGGAATGTTTCTGTCCAACAGGAAAACAAAATGGCTTGGCAGGGTCAGACCAGCTTGTAATAATAATGAGATCTAGCTGTGAATATTAGGTCAGTTCCTGGCATCAGGGACTACCACTGATGAGCTTTCCAGCCCAGAAGACTTGTACTAAAAAAGGGCTCTCAAGGGAACAGGAAGTGAGAAGTTAGGGATCTGGAATCACAAGCAATATGACCATCAAATATTTAATGAGCACTAGGAGCTAGCCCTCTGCTGGGCGCTGGGCTGTGGCCGCGAAGGGGAGAGGCATGGTCCCCGCCCTCACTGCGCACTGACAGCGACACCTCTGGCAGGAGTCCGGCTAGCTATGGGGCACTGGGGCAGGACAGGGCACAAAACCGCCCGTGCTCTCTGGGAAATCAGGGGGAAAGATACTCGGAGTATTGTTGGAAGGAGAGTTCTCGGAGGCTAACAAAGCAGTTGGTAAGATGAGAGAAGACAGTGGAGCTGCTGTGGTAGGAAGGGTAAAACGTGGGTGTCTGGAGAGGAGGTGAAAAGCATTCAAAAGCATGCCAGCAGGCGCAGGGCCGGAAAGGGGCCTGGCACGGGGAAGTGCGGTAGAGAGGTCGAGGTACAAATAAGATAAGTGGTATTTAAAAAAAAAAACAACCCAACCCTTTTCTGGGCAATAAAAGCATTTTGATGCTGGAAGGGCCCTTGGAGGTCATGCAATTCACCAGCTACTTGTACATGGGGAAGTGACTTGTTCCGGAGGGGGGAAGCTTGTTTGTTCCCAGGATCCTCAGAGAGCAGAATGGAAATGAGGGTGTGTGTGGGGGGGGGAAGGGGTGGGAAGGAGAGAGCGAGGGTGAAAGTGCTTGTGCTTATTCTGAGTTCCCTGCCCCTCGCTCGGTTCAGTGACTGTTAAAGCATTTTCTCAGTTGTGTCGTGAATTTATTTCTAAGTAAGCCTTATTTAGGACTTTTGTTAAGGCCTTTTTGAAAGTCCCTTCCCTTGGATCCATTTACTCTACAAAGAAATTTATTTCCCCTTAGTGGAACATCATTCTCTGTTTTGGCCAATCAGAGACAAGATGGCACTGGGCCATTGTTGTTCCTCTCCCCTGGTCCAGGTGCTCCCTGAAATTGGGAGCCTGGGACTGGAGAACCAGGCACCATCCCCCACTAACGGACTCTGAACTTGGTCAGCCTCAGTCCCTCTGTCTGAGATTTCTGACCTGCCTAATTCACAGGGCAGTCTTGAGATACAATTTGATTATTATTTTTTATTATATTATACATATTAAAATTTTTTCTTATTGAGAACTAATCTTTTATTTTATTTTTTAAAAAAGATTTATCTATCCATCAGAGAGAGAGCATGGGGGTGTGTGTGTGGGAGGGGAGCGCAGAGGGAGAGGGAAAGAAGCAGACTACCCCCGCTGAGCATGGAGGTGTAGAGGAGCCTGATGTGGGCCTCAATCCCACGCCCCTGAGATCATGACCTGAGCCAAAATCAAGAGTCAGTCCCTTAACTGACCAAGCCACCTAGGTGCCCCATTGTGTTTTACTTTTAGAATCACATAGTTTTGTTTAGAAAATGATGTTACTTTTATAATCTGTAAAATGTTTTAGGTGCTTCCAATGCTAAGTCGATTTAAAAATTTTTTTCCTATCAGAAGTATATAGTTCTATATAATTGTTCTCTGTTGTCATCATTTGGTATGTTGTTTCTCTTTCTATTTACCATTGTCTTTCCGAAGACTGACATGAATACATCCACTTTGAGAAAGGCGAGAGAGAAAATTTTTGCCCAGTGCAAACAATATTTGCATGCAGAATATTTTGGTAGATGGCTCTCGGTTCAGAGGGAAAGCACAGGGTCCCTTCAGAATGCTTTGGCTAAGCATTGCTCTCATGCATAGTGGAGGAACAATAGCAGAGAACCACAGCCTTGATGAGGGCTGATGAAGAATGAGCCTGGCTGTGTTCGTGTCTTAGTCCATTTGGGCTGCTATGATGAAATACCACAGACTGGTGGCTTATTTATAAACAATAGGCCTTTATTTCTCACAGTTCTAAAAACTTGGAAGTCCACGATCCAGGTGGGGGCAGATTTGGTGTCTGGTGAGAACCTGCTTCCAGGTTCATAGACCTCTGTTTTTCAGATCTGTCCTCAGGTGGTGGAAGGGGAGGGGGCTCTGTGAGGTCTTTTATAAGAACAGGAATTCCATTCACAAGGGCTCTACCCTCAGGGCCCAAGCACTTCCCAAAGTCCTGACCTCCTAATACCATCACATTGGGCTTTATTTAGTGTTTCAGCGTAAGACTTTTGGGAGCACACAAACATTCAGACCGTAACAATTAGCTATGAGAAGAATCTTTGTAAATGTCAGACCTTCTCCCTCCTTTCCCACAAGCTCCTTTCACAAGATGATTTCTGAAAGCATGTTTAATGCCTCTTAATTAGCAGTGACATCCACTTTATCTTTCCCTTTAATATTTTATATCAAACGCTATCCCCCCTGATTGCTATGCATGCAGCAGAGACTGCCTTGGGAAAGGTGCTGTAGCAAACACTTCTCTCTACCCGAAGTCCCTAAATCCTCCTGCTCTCTTCTCCCTGGTTTCGTATCTTCTCAGCAGTTCTTTTGAGGTCAAGCCTGGCTTTATAGACCTTTTGCTTCCATCTCTTTCAATCTGTAAACCTAACTCTATTTATTGTTTCTTGTGTCTGGACTGTCCCTACAGTTACAGAGAAGTAGATACTCTTTATCCCTGATGAAACTAACCACTGAGGGCTATCCCTCCCCTTCCTGCCTCCTACAGGACGTCCCTTCCATTCATCCATCCATCCATTTAGTCCACTCAGTAATTCAGTAATTTGTTCATTCAAAAAATATTTATCGAGAGTCTGCTGTATAGCAGGCACCGTTCCAGGCTCTGGGAAAGTAGCGGTATACACGGTTTCTGCTCTCGCTCGTGGTGCTTGGATTGGAGGAGGAGCACACAATAATTAGTGTGTCTGAAGGTCATAAGTGCTATGGAGAAACATAAAGTGAATGTGTGTAGGAGGGGTGCAGATCTGTGGGCAGGAATAGTTGATTGTTGATAGAGGTGGGCACAGAAGACCTCTCTAATAGGGTAGTATTTGGGTAGAGGCCTGAGGGGATGAGGGAGCTGGTCAGGGGGATCTCTGGGGAAGAGTGTTCCAGGCACAGGGAGGGAGTGTGGGGGTTGGGGGGGGGCAGTGTGGCTGGAGTGGAGGAAACAAGTGATCAATTGTGGAAGGCCTTTGGCTTTTCCTCTGGGGAAATGGGGAGCCATTGGAGGCTTTGAGCAAGGTGTGGTTACATTTAGACTCTGCTTGACAACTGGAGAGCAGGATCAGGGAGAATAGATAGGACAGGATAGAGATGAAAGGTTATGGTAATGGGCAGTATGTTTGAAGTGCAGCCCAAGGGCCAAAGAAATACTGTTGGGAATACAGAGATGAATAAGGAAGCAGAGAGGGAGGGGAGATGTGACAAGTTCTCAGATAACTGTAACAGAAGATGAAACGTGTGGCCGGCTGCCAGACAGGCACAGAGGATGTCTTGGAGCTCTGTGAGATTGCTCCTGGATAGGGACCAAGGAGAGGGGAATCAAGAGACACTCAGGAAGAAGGTGGTCATTACCTGGTATGACCTGGTAGATTATTTCTAACCCAGAGCCCCAGACATTTAAAAAGTAATACACGCTCACTACAGAAAATCTGGAAATGTAGGAAGTAAAGATAAAAGGGGAAAAAAGCCTACCCATATTTCTAGCATCCTGAAACAAACACTGTTAACATTTGAGGTATTTTCTGTCATTCTTCTCTGCATATTTATTTGTTTTACATCTTGCGAATATATATAACTTTGTACCATGCTTTTCTTCATTTGAACATGACATCATAAACATTCTCATCATTTTTCTGTCACATCAAGCAGACCTACCTCAGTTTATTCCATAATTTTTGCATTCAGTTAGAGAATTATCCAGCAAATATTCGATCTCAGTGCTCTAGTCTCTGAGGATACGTCTGGGAGTAAGACCTACAAGGCCCTTGCTTTCATGAAGTTTATATTCTGGAAGAAAGTTACATGAATGCGTTAAAGAAGGAAACAAATAAATAAGCAGTTCTATCTGTATGATAGTAAATTTGTGCAGTTTTAAGCCACCAAGTTTGTGGTAACTTATTATAGCGGCAACAGGAAACCAATACATGATGCTGTTTCCACCTCCGGGCTCTCGCTCTCCCCTTAGCTCTCGCATGTCTGCTTCCTCCTCAGGCGGGTCTTAACTCAAGTGGCACCTCCACACAGGGAACCACCCCCTGGCCTCCAACACATCATCACCTTTTATTTTTTTCAAATTCTCCCCTAGAGCCTTTAGAAGGAACCAGACCTGTCAACCTGCAGAACTTAGCCCTGCACTCATTGCAGACTTCAGACCACAGGAGAAAGGAAAACTGACGGAAGCAGTGGAGGGCAGGTGGAGGACTAGGTTCTCCCACTCTATCAGTCAGCTAGGGCTGCCATAACGCAATCCCACAGACTGAATCAGAAACTAATTTTCTCATGGTTGTAGAGGCTAGAAGTCATGACCAAGGGAGCTAGCAAATTTGATTTCTGGTGAGAGCCCTCTTCCTGGCTTGCAGATGGCTGCTTGGCCTTTTCTTCCTTGCTGCGTGAGCCCAGTGGAGTGGGGGTGGGCTCACTGGTGTCTCTGCTTATAAGGACACTAATCCCATTGGACCAAGGCCCCACCCTTTTATCTCATTTAGCTTTCATTGCTTCAAAGGAGGCCTCATCTCCAAATATAACCAGCCTCAGAATTAGGGCTTCAACATTAGGAATTTGGGGAAGGCACAAACATTCAGTCTGTAACATCACCAAGATGGGGAAAAGTCTGAGAAGAAAAGGGGAGAAGGAGCCCCAAGAGGCTAAAAACCACGGTTAAGGGCATGAATTCAAGGAGCAAGTCTACTTGGGTTTAGATCCGGGCCTTGAAACTGACCCACTGCATGACCTGAGACACCTAACTTCTCCATGCCTCAGTCTCCACCTCTGTAAAACAGGAGCAATATTTAATACTCCTGACAAGCCCATGAGGTGGGCATTAATACTCTTTGTACCGATTTTATAGGCCATTCACAAGGGTTCAATGCGTTAATATATGTAATATCTTAGAACAGCTCCTGGCACATTGTAAGTATCGCATTATCCATTTACATTGGTGATTGTCTGCAGTCTTGCAATTAGCCAGAATGCTGTAACAGTTTGTGGGTGCGGCAGCCGTGTAGATGACTCTTTGAAAGCTTGTCAGTGATCCGAAACATAAGTGAGGTCAGGAAAAAAGAGACTTAAACATATAGATAATAAATATTCAAGTGTATTTATGGCCTGAGAAGGAAGTGGCAGGTTGATTATAAACTGTTTCCATGTTCACTCTGCCCTGTCAGGGACTTCTGTTGGTGCAGGGGTCAGCCAGGGTTCAGGCAGGCTGATTTAATAAGCTGCAGGCCCTACTTCTCCAGCTGTATCTTGTGAGACCCTTACCCACTCCTGTGTCGGTTCTACCCGAGGTCTTTGCGCTCCTCGAACACACGTGCCATCTCTCCCCTCAGGACCTGCAGCATGCCGTTCCTGCTCCCCATGTACTCTTCCCCTGTGCCTCACGTGGCTGACGCTCATCCCTCATGATTTCCACAAGGCTACCCCCTCTGCTACTCCTCTCAGGGGATGGCCCAGATCACAGGCAGTTCCTGCTTGTCGATTTGTCTGTCTGTACTTACTAGGTTTGAAGTCCCACCAGGGCAGGAAATGTTTCTATCTTGTCCTTCAATGTGTCCTGAAGGCCTAGTAGGTACTTAATAAAAGGAGGTGGATCACAGAAAATTAAATGGGTTTTAGGTATAATTGAGAATCCCTCACTTCACAGGTGAACAACTCTGGCTCAGAGAAGCTTGGTGGTTTATCTCAGGCCAGAACTAGTTAGTGGGGACTACAACTCAAGTCATCTGGCTCCCAGACAATGTTGTCTTCCCAACACCACAAAAGGTCCCTGTGTCCTTCGAGCCGTTATGATCAACCTGAGCCAATTTTTGAAAATACAAACTTTTAATTAAAATATACACATAGAAAAGTATATGAATTTTAAGTGCACAGCATGGGGAATTTCTCAAAGTAAACACATTAGGACAAGTTTTAATGATTAGATATTAACTAAAATACATATAATTAGTGTAAACTCCATCAACTTGGTGTGAAAACAGTCGCATTTTCTTTTCCCAGTTAATCACTTAAGCCCTTAAAGTAACTCACCTGCAGAGGCGGCTGCCCTGGGCTTTCCAGAGAGGCTCACCCACCCTCTGGTTGGTAAGTGCCCCTCTCTTAGGATCATAAAGATATAGCTCTTAGCCCCTTCTGTTCCCATCATAGCCGCCCCAGACCAGGTTCTAGGATCCACCACCTCTCAAACACAGAACTCCTGTCAGCTTTCTCCTCTGAGGTCGTGCACTTGAGGAAAGACCTTTTCCCTTAAACAGCCAGAGCACAAAGGGCCCGAGAGGGCAGTGGAGCTACGTGCCCTTCCGACCAAAGGACACAGCTTCTAGGAGAGACATCCCTAGGAATTCCCAGGTGCCCTACACATGCCCTCAAGGAATCTGGTGGCTTAAATAGGCTACAAATTCCCACCCCCCCTGCCCACACACTCCTTCGCAATGTAATTTTCCGCCTCCAATCAAGAGGCGAGTCCACGTCTCCGCGCCGGAATCTGGGGTTGGTCATGTGACTTGCTTTGGCCAATGGGGCATTAGCAAACGCGACGCGCGTGGCGGCCCCGAGCGCTGGTTGGGACGCTTGGCAGCTTTTGCTGCTGGCACCCTGAGATGGCCGTGGCATGAGGCCGGGCTAGCCTGCTGGAGGGTGTGAGGCCACGGGGAGCCGGGACAAGCTGGTGCGGCTGAGGGCCCTGGCACCCACCAGCTACCAGTCAGCCGAATGTGAACGGGAGCTCCAGCTCACCCACCGGCTGGCCCGGATCAGACCTGCGCAGCCGAACTGCGGAATCGTGAACTAAATAAAATGGTGAGTTTTTTGGTTTGTTTTTGAAGTCACTAAGTTATGCGGTGGTTTGTTGTATGACAATGGAGTTAAAAGTGATTTTCTGTTGTAGCCTAGATAGTGCAGTAGCTGGAACGTCTCTAAAGAAATGAATAAACACAACATTTGATACCCTTCAGGGACGGTAGCATCCTAGGTACGGATGGAGATACACACATGTATATACACATACATAGAGGAGAGGACTTTTTTTTTTAAAGTTTAGAAACAAATACCTCTGGGGAATAGGCATGAGGGGTGGGGGGGTGTGAAGAAGCCCTTTAATTTTAGCTCTGTATATACCTCTATATAGATGTTTTTGCAATAGATATGTTTTTACAATACCACCAGAGTCATTTTTGAGAGAGAAAGGAGGGGGGAGGGGCAGAGGGAGAAGGAGAGAGAGAATTTTAAGCAGCCTCCATGTCCAGCATGGAGCCCGACACAGGGCTCGATCTCATGACCCTGAGATCATGACCTGAGCTGAAATCAAGAGTTGGACATTTAACGGACTGAGCCACCCAGGCGCCCCAGAATACAAAATATTTGAATACATTTCAAATACGTGCAGATTCTGATGATACTGCACAAATAACTGATTTTACTTAATGGATTCGACCTAATCACTGGTGAAATCAATACTGACATCATGCTGAGGACTTCCATTATGTCCCCAACTCGTGGCCTGGGGGACCCAGTCCCTTTCCTCTCAACAGCCCTGTGGGGCTTTCCTTCCCTCAGGAGATGGGAGAAAATCCTCTCTGTAAGCCTAAATGTTAGAGGCTCGTAGCAGCCTTGGGAAGGTCTCTGCCCCCTTTCACTCCTTGTGTCCATTGGTGGGTGTGGGGTGGTGGAGGGAAGCCGAGGGAGAAAGGGAAGGAGGAGGAAGAAGTGGAAATGTGTTGTGTTGTTTCCAGAGGTGAAGAAGTAACTTCAGGTCTTTGGAAGGCTTGGGGGGCCAGTGTCCAGGGGCTTGTTCCATCAGCCCATTTGCTGACTCAGAAGCTCCTTCCCCTGGATGACTCAGTGGGAAGGTTGTGGGAGCTCGGGTTTTGAGTGCAGAACAGTGGAGAGCAGTAGGGGTCTGGGATTTCCAGAGACAAAAAAAAAAAAAAAAAAAAAAAAAGACAGGGGCTGTGCAGGAAAAAAACCATGGCTGAGCATAGAGGAAGATGTAGGTCCCTAAAGTTCTTTACTAAGGATGAATTTAATTTGGGAACCTTCTGAGAGTTGACATGTTCCCTTGTTTAATTTTATTAGCTATCCACTCTCTGTCACTGTCATTATAAAGCCCTCTGGTGGGTAGTGATTTTTCATGGTGGCCCAGCATTCCTTCTCTCTACTCATCTTTCTTGTGGAGAACCCATTTCATGGATGATCCCAAAATCTCTCTCCATGATCAGGAGTCAGCCCACAGTTTCCTAATTCTATTTGGAAATTCTAGAATTCTAGAAATTCTAGGAAAAAAATAGACTCTGTTCTGTCCTTTTTAATATTTTCAGATCCCCTGTTGAAATTCAGTCTTGTCTTTGGTCTCTTTTAACCTTGTGAGCGCAGTTATTTTTAAGCCTGTGTCCGGTAGCTCCAATATCCAGAACCCTCCAGGTTTGTTTCTGTTGTTTCTTTTTCTGCTTATTTTGTAGTTGTTGTTATTGTTCAAGTAGTCTTGTCTCTTTAAATACCTGTTTTTTTTTTTTTTCCTTTTGATTTTTTTTATATAGTTCACACACGTTACATTGGTTTCAGGTGTACAACATAGTGATTCAACATACTATATGTCATGCTATGCTCACCGGAAGTGTATCTGTCACCATGATATCTGGTTATTTTTTTATCTTGTGCCAGACATTGTTATTTGAAAAATTTGTAGAAGTAATTTGAGGTTTATAAAATATTACCTTTCTCTGGAGAGGAATTACATGTGCTTTAAGAAGGAACCTGGGAAAGCTCGTAATCCAGGATTACCTTAATCCAATTTTGGGTGATTACCGATTCAAAACTAGATTGCATCCCCCGTGAGGATTATTCTACTTCCTTTCATCTTGTGCTGGAATGCAGCCTTCAGTGTCCCAGTCTCAAGTGTGGGGGTTAGCAACACCTCTCTCCCAGAGTAGGTGGGCTCTGATTCTCTTTCTTTAAAAATTTCTTTAGCCCATTCAAGGCTGTCAAAAATCTTGCTCAGCCTCTCAGTCACCTCTTCCAGAATTGGCAAATGCCCTGGGAAAGAGCAAGCCCAAATGGACCACTTTGGATTTCCCTCTTTTCTGTTAGCTTATTTAAATTGGCTTGTTACCTCTTCAGTGACTTTAAGTAGATTTTTCAAAAATTAAGGAGATGTGTCTGGCTTTTGTAGAGGCCCTCAGTGGGAAAGTTGGTCCAAATTACCAAACCTGGGTAGGACTAGAAGTCCTTAATATCAAGTGGCAATTGTCTTGAATGGGAATTATATATAAAAGGTGGATTTATGGGAACAAGGCATGAAATCTTAGCCTTAGGAAAGAAAATAGGATCGAAGCTCTAGAAGGGAAGCTCTGCCCGATAAAGAAGTATAGGTTAGGTTGTAACAGAGAGAGAGAGAGATAGCAGTTGAAGTGAAATCACAGTGTATTTATTTCTCTCTCGCATGACCGTCCAGAAGAATGTAGTTGAGGTTCTTGGGGCAGCTCTGATCTAGGAGCATCCACAGACCCAGGTGTCCTCTACCTTTCTGCTCCATTAGAGCAACGTGGTCCTCATCCTCAGAGCCAAATAACCGTATTAGCTTTCGGTTGCGGAGGGGGGTGGGAGAGAAAGAGGAGGGTAACCAGGTTGTTTGGGATCTTTAAAAAGATATAATCTGGAAGTTGAACGCATCACTTTTGTTCATATGTTCTTGATCCAAACTAATTATTTGCATAGTCATCTCCAGGGGTAAGAGACGATTGAATATGTGATTTCTTGCTGGAAAGCCCAATGACCTGTTAAAAGTTGTGGTGCAATGAGGTGGCCAATGATTGTAACAGTAAGAGGGATAAGGAAAGAATGGATCCTGAGGACAGCAGTCTCTATCATGGCCCTGGTTAAGAGAGGTAGAGAATGAAGTCTCATACGCACGTGGGCTAATGGGACAAGGAGAGACACCAGTATGACTTCACACTAAAGTAGGGGTACCTGGTGTTTCTGTGTGCTAGGGGAAGATGAATTCGAGTCAAACTTGAGTATGCATCAGAATATCCTAGAAGGTTTGTCAAAATATAGGTTGGTGGGCATCATTCCCTAGGGTTTTAATTCTGTGGGTCTGAGGTGCTTCTGAGATTTTTTTGTTTCTAACATTTTGTGGATGATGCTGATGTTACTGGTCTGGGGATCAAACATTGAGAGTGCTCTGTCTGTGCCAACATGCTTGGATTGGTTTTGTAGGAATCGACAAAGAGAGGTGTGTATACCAATAATAATATAATTGAACCCAAGTTTTCAGTTGTGACGTTCTGGAATCCTTCACCGTTATATTACTGAGGAGATGATAGCAGTTTAGACTAAATCAACTCCTCACCATAAATGAGCATAACCACTTTACTTTTGTTTTCCTAATGCTCTGTTTTTCTCTCCAGCCGAATTCTGATAGAATATCTTGCAAAGCCATTTAAATCCCTTCACTTGAAGCATCTCTGATAAGCAGATTCCACTCTGTGTTTACTTCACAAAGATATATGCAGTGTATTATTTTTATAGCTGTTTATTCATATTTTAATGAGAACTTTATGAATATAGGCCTTGGTTCTTCAGGACAAAATGGAATGTGATTTATTTAGTTGCTTCCTCCCTTCTTGAATCGGCTAAGTGAGGTAGTTGAATTTCCATATACTCATTTATAGAATGAAGTCAAAACAAAGGCAGATCAATTTGAAAATAATTATGTTGGGGCACCTGGGTGACTCAGTCAGTTAGGCACCCGACTCTTGATTTCTGCTCAGGTCATGATCTCAAGGTCGTGAGATTGAGCCCTGCATGGGGCTTTTCACTCTCTCCCTCTTCTGCACCTGCCCGCATGCTCTCTCTTCCTCTCTCTAAAAAGAAAGAAAGAAAAGAAAAGAAAAGAAAGAAAAAAGATTTGTGTTTCCTGAGGGAATTACAAAAACTGGAAGGAATCTATTGGTAGACTTCATTTTTGATGATTGGTAGCTACAACTTAGGTAAGTCTGGATGGTTTTATTTCTGATTCCAAGTGGCACTGAGCAGGCAGGTGAGGGGAAAGAGAAAGGGGAAATTTTTTTTTTTAAATATTTTATTTATTTATTCGACAGAGATAGAGACAGCCAGCGAGAGAGGGAACACAAGCAGGGGGAGTGGGAGAGGAAGAAGCAGGCTCATAGTGGAGGAGCCTGATGTAGGGCTCAATCCCATAACGCCGGGATCACACCCTCAGCCGAAGGCAGACGCCCAACCACTGTGCCACCCAGGCGCCCCAGAAAGGGGAAATTTTTAACCCTGTAGTATCACAGTTGGCCCCAAGCAGGACATTAGCAGACACACCGGGGACAAGGGGAAAGAACCCACATATGAAGAGAACAAGGAATGAAGGACAAGTAGAGACAGAAAGAAGGCCCAGGGAAGAGGCCACCACTCAGGTCAAGTCCCAAGCAGCATGTGACTTATCCAATGCGGTTCTTATTTTCTCAAATCATAGGGAATCCAATATGGTGGAAACGAGCTGAGGGTATAGGTTTCAGAGAAAATTTGGTAAACGTCTTGATACTAATTTCAGAGCTAGGTCACTCTAATCATTCTGTCGGAAGTCCAGGCAAAAACTCTGAATGAAGAGAAGAATAAGGTCAAGAGACCCAGGAAGGAGAAGGTCATGTAGGACTATGGCTGCAACTCAGCTTTATCTCAGAACGGTCTAGGGATTTCGATGTCAGATGAGAAGTAACTGTCAGTCAAAACTAGTTTTCTGGGCAAGCATGTCCTAGAAGAAGGTCAGTAGTTAGTCGCTGGTTCAAACACGTGGGTGAGACTGCCTGGTCAGACAAAGTGACTGTCCCTGAGGCTGAGTCAGGAAGATGCTTCCTTTAAAGCTACCCATCAGGAATGTTCTGAGGAAATGAAAGACCTCAAATCCTAAGAAAACATGAGAGGTTTGTTGTTGTTTTTTTCCTCTGAAAAGGGGCGCCTTTTAAAAACCTTTTATAGAGTCTGGGGTCATTGCCTTTGTGGGAACAATGCAAAAACTTGTGTTGCTTTGCATTTCAAAATGTATGTATTTATTTCACCTACCCGATAAACTTGAATTTGAAAGATGGCTATAGAGCGTTATCAAGCAGTATTTTTTCCAAATATGTCCTTTAATGTTTTCTTAAAAATTATTATTATTAGCAACCCTCCAGGAAACTCCCTTTTGTCCACACCTCCCCCACTTCTAGTCACTACCCACCCCCAAGGGAAATCCCTGTCCTGTTATCTAACAGTGTCCATGAGTGTTGTCTGTTTTTGTCCTTTATATAAATAGAACCGCACAACATATACTCTTTTGCTTCTTTCGTGCGTATTACTGTGGGTGGTTGTAGATTGTGTATTCTTGTTGCCATACGGTATTCATTGTCTGAATATACCAGTTTATTTATTGATATTCTGTTGATGGGTATTTGAATAGCTTCCAACTTGAAGCTATTATGAATCATGCTGCTCTGAACTTTATAGTCTATGACTTCTGGTGAGCCTACATTCACATTCTGTTGGAGCTTTATTTTTAATGGTAGAAATAGTTGACCATCGCCCCCTTTAAGTCAGAAATCGGTTGTTCCTGTCAGAATTTAAAGGGGGAGCTAGTGGGGGTCTCTAAGAGCAAAACTCAGGAGACTGGTGAAGATGATCAGTGTGGTTCTGCATTGGCAAAGTAACTCTCTCCAAATCGCGTCTCTTTCTATATGTTCTCTTATTTAACCCTTCCAACAGTAGTTCCATTTTCCCCCCTCCATTTTATTTTATTTTTTTAAAAAAATTATTTTTTTAATTTGAGAGAGAGAGAGAGCACACGTGTGAGCCGGGGGTGGGGGCAGAGGGAGAGAATCTCAAGCAGACTCCCCAGCGAGCATGGAGCCCAATACAGGGCTCTATCCCATGACCCTGCGATCATGACCTGAGCCAAACCAAGAGTCAGACGCTCAACCGACTGAGCCACCCAGGCGCCCCTTTTCCCTCCATTATAGAGATGAGGAAATGGAGGCACAGAGATGTGAAACATCCCACTCAAAGCCACACAGGCAGCAGATAGAGGAGATAGAATTGAACCCAAGTGGTCTGGCTCCAGAAGCTGAGCTCTTTATCACTCAGCTTTGTCGCCTCTGTACCTCATCCTCCTGTCTCTCTCAATAGGGTGAGTCCTTCTTCATATTTAAATATGCCTCAGCTTGCCACCCTCCCATGACCACACATCTCCTTCTAGCTGTTCCCCTTCTTCTGCCCTTTACCTCCAGTGTTCTTAAAGGAGTTGCCTACTCACCTCCTCTCGATTTCCTCACCTCACTCCAGCCGACTTCAGCCGCTACTGTTCAGCACAACAGATCCTGCTAAGGTCACCAGTGACCTCTCTGTTGCTAAATCCAGTGGTTGTCGTATTGTTTCTAATATTGTTGATCACTCTCTCCTTGAAACTCTTATCTATTGACGCGAGTAACTTTCCCAGTTCTCATCCTACCTCTTTCATCTCTCCTCAACCTCTTCTGCTGGCGAATCCTCTTCTGTGTGACTTCAAACATTGCAGTGACTCACGCCTCATCACTAGGCTCCTCTTCTATTCCACACCTTTTCCCTAAATCAGATCATCTTCACCCAAGGCTCCACACTTACAACCTGCTCCTTGAGCATCCCCTGAGTTCTGAACTTGTATATCCGACTGTCCACGCCACTTCTCCGCTCGGTGTTTCCTAGGCACCTAAATTTAGCTTCTCTGGAATGAGCTCATGAGCTCCGCCAGCCCCAACCTACTCCTTCCCTTGGGTTCCCATTACCAAATCTGTGGCGCCATCATCCCTCCAACTGCAGAGTCATCCTTGACGTCTTCCACTTCCTAGCCCCCAAATCCAATCATTCGCTAAATTTCTTCAAAATATCTTGTAGTTGCCTCTCAAATCTCTCTAGTGTCCCCAATTCTAGACTTCAGTTACCTTTGTCTCTGGCCTGGATTAGTTAACATCCCTTCCTGAAAGGTCTGCTTGCATTCCTTCTTATTTTTGCATTCTTCAAATTGCAGCCAGAGTCTACCCTCAAAAGTAAATTACATTTAAAAGTGCAAAAATGGAATCTTGCCATTTGCAACAACGTGGATGGAACTAGAGGGTATTATACTAAGCGAAATAAGTCAATCAGAGAAAGACAGTTATCACCTGATCTCACTGATATGCGGAATTTAAGAAACAGGGCAAAGGATCATAGGGGAAGAGAGAAAAAAATGAAACAAGACGAAACCAGAGAGGGAGACAAACCGTAAGAGATTCTTAATCTCAGGAAACATACTGAGGGTTGCTGGAGGGGAGAGGGGTGGGAGATGGGGTAACTGGGGAATGGACATTAAGGAGGTCATGTGATGCAATGAGCACTGGGTGTTATAGAAGACTGATAAATCACAGACCTGTACCCCTGAAACAAATAATACATTATATGTTAGTTAATTGAATTTATTTTTTATTTATTTTTATTTATTTTTAATGATTTTTTATTATATTATGTTAGTCACCATACAGTACATCCCCGGTTTCCGATGTAAGGCTCGATGAGTTAATTGAATTAAAAAAAAAAATAAAATAATTCAGGTTTCTAAAAAAATAAAAGTGCAAACCCAATCCTATCATCCAGCTCCCCAAATTAAACCCTTCAAACAGTGGCTTCTTCCTGCTTTGGGGAGAAAGGTCAAAACCCAGAACACAAGTTGTAATACCTCCTATGATCTGGCTTGTGTCTCCAGCTTCATTTCCTTGGGGTCTGTACCCTGGCCACAGGCCACACTGGACACCTTTTGGTCCCTCTGGCTTGCTCAGCTTCCCCACCCTGCACGACCCCCACCACTTCAGTGCCTATGCCACCACCCCCTCTTCTGCCCCTGAGCTCATCCTGCAGATGTCCACTCAAACTTCACTTCCCTGAGCCCTCAGACGAAGTCAGGACCCTCTGTCATACTTCTCCTTTGCCAAGCTGTTCATGATTGTAATTACTTCGTTATGTAGATACTTGCTTGATCAGTGTCCCCTGATGGGATGTTAAGTTCCACAAGGGCAGAAACTATCCCTGTGTGGCTGCCTGCCCTGTTTCAGCACCCAGAACAGTCTCTCATCTCTCACAGGGGCTCAATACATGAATGAATTCATGACTTGCCACCTTTAGAATTTTCAACTCCATCTCTTCTGATTGTTCCTTACTCATATTTTATCAATATGTTTAGACTGTTCATAAAAATCAGACTAGGCTATGGTGAATTTGGCCTGTGTGGCTACCATATTACCAGTATCAAAAAGAAATAGTTTTATGCATTCAACGTCATTAGCCATCATACAAAACAGAACCACCATAGCTATTACTTCACCCGCGCTAAGATGGCTGTAGTCAAAAAGACGTGTTGGGAGGCGTGTGGAGAAATTGGAACTTGTATGTACTGCTGGTGGGAATGCAAAATGGTGCTGTCATTTTGGAAAACAGTCTAGCGGGTCCTTGATATGATAAATATGGAGTCACCATGTGACTCAGCAATTCCACTCTCAGAAATATACCTAAGAGATATGAAAACACGTCTACACAAAAGCTTGTACGTGAATGTTCATATCAGTGTTATTCATGGAAGTAATCCAAATGTTTATAAACTGGTAAATTGATAATTAAAATGTGGTATATCTGGGGCACCTGGGGGGCTCAGTCGGTTAAGCCTCTGCCTTCGACTTGGGTCATGATCCCAGGGTCCTGGGATCGAGTCCTGCATCAGGTTTCCTGCTCAACAGGGAGCCTGCTTCTCCCTCTCCCTCTGCTACTCCCCCTGCTTGTGCTCTCTCTCTCTCTCTCTGTCTCTCTGTGTCAAATAAATAAATAAAATCTATAAAAATGTGGTATATCCATTCAATGGAATATTATTTGGCAGTAAAAAGAAATGAAGTACTTACCCATGCTGTGACGTGGCTAAACCTTGAAAACATGCTGAGTGAAAGAAGCCAGTCACAAGGGACCCTGTATTACGTGATTCCATTGTTATAAAATATAGAATAGGCAAAATAGGCAAATTTATAGAGACAAAAAGTAGATTAGTGGTTGTCTAGGATCAGTGGGGTTTGGGGAAATGAGGAGTGACTGCTAATGGACATGTGGGGTGTTCTAGGGGTGATGAAAATGATCTACAATTGACTGTGGTGCCGTCTATCTCTGTGAACATACTAGAAGCCATTGAGTTGTCCCCTTTAAGTGGGTGAATTATATAAGTGAATTATATCTGAGTAAAGCTGTTAAGAAAAAGATGATTAATTTTTTTAAAGATTTCATTTATTTATTTGAGAGAGAGAGCGTGCATGCGAGAGTGAGCATGGGGAGGGGGTCAGAGGGAGAAGTAGAGAGGAGAGCCTGATGTGGGACTCGATCCCAGGACCTTGGGATCATGACCTGAGCTGAAGGCAGTCACTTAACCGACTGAGCCACCCAGGTGCCTCAGGATGGTTGACTTTTGAGGGTAGACTGAAAGCACATCATCCAGATATAATCCACGACAATGAATGTAACACAGCCCCTGCCATCGCATGTGGCTCTTCATTCCAGTGCTCTCTCTGCAGAGCATGGGCCCCTTGGCTTTGTTTGCTTTGTTTTGATGTGACATTTTATGTCTATCTCCTCCCTGGAATTGTGAGCTCAGAGCAACTAATAGCTCTCCCCTCTCAGGATTGTTGTGAGCATTAAGTGAGTTAACAAACGCAAAGCACTTAGTACTGTGCCTGTCACACGGTGGTAAGCGTACACTAAATATTACCTACTATTATTCCCACCCAAACCCAGAAGATTTTATATTGTTACAGAAAAAATAGAGCCATGGCTTATATTTTACAATTTAAGTGGCTATTATCTGTGTACTTTTGCAAGTCCTATCGCATATCTACTAAGTTTTTTTCCCCCTTCTGGGAGGTCAAGGGCCCAGACCTCCCTCCACTTCATCCACACCTTCTTACAACAGGGTGCAATAATATAGATGAACACGAGGGGGCGACATGCAACTGCAATTTAAAGAAAAATGGCACAGTTGAAACTCAGACCAGATCTAAAACATCTAGTATAAAGGAAAGTGAAACCTCTTTCTTTAATATTGTGTCTTGTAGTATTCTTCTATAGGAGGGAAATATTACTATATCAGAAGGGTATTGCTGCTAGAAGGCTGACCGCAGCATTATTCAGATTCTGCCTATATATGCCTGCCAAAAAGAGGCTTACAACCATTTCTTCACATGCTCTGTACATTCTATATACTGGCTCTCATGAGAACACTTAGCTTTCCCTGTGAGCTGGTCCCTCTGATGGGAGGTGTCTGGGAGCCTGTGTTAGTACAGCACTGCCTTTCAAAGCACTTTACTGTAGTATCTGATCTTCGAGGGTGGGGGGCGCAGTTGCGCTTCAAAGCCTAAGCTCCCCTTAGGTTCCTGTTGAGTTTCTGTTGAGGTATTCTGTGCTCCCACTTGACAGGAGTCCTTCAAGGCCAGGAACCATACCTCACCTTTACTGTGTGTCCCCAGAAATTTGCAGGGCTTGGCATGTCTTAGTGAAGCTGGTTAAATATCTATTGGACTAAACTATTCCATGAGCTGAGCCTGGAAAAAGAGGGAAATTCTGACCATCTTGTCCATGAGCAGTGGGACTCCCCTGAGTAGGACTGTTCTTTAATTATTCTTTCTATAGTACAAAAGCAGTTCATGCTCAGGATGGAAAAAACCAAGCAAAGAGAGCATTTAACATACTCAATCCCATCTACCCAAACCTGCGGAATACAACAGATTTCTTTTCACTTTATGTCAGAGCGTAATACATAAACGTGTCTCGGTGCGTGCGTGTACACACACAGTGTTTACATTTATGGCAGCATGGAGCATAGAATTCCACTCTATGATGGTACTATCTTTAGCTAATGCCCCTCTTTGGGGAAATTAACATTATTTCTAAATTTTCTTTTCAAGAGCAGTCTGGTGAATATCCTTGTAGCTAAATCTTACTCCACATTCTTTATTAGTTCCTTAGGATAAATTCCCAGAAGCAGAATTTCTGGGTGATGGGTAATTTACACTGTCACCAACAGTGACAGTGCCCTTGATCAGATGAAAAGTTTTAATTAAACATCACACCAGAGCTCTGTAATCTTGTCTGCGTAGCGTCATCACCTCTCAAAACATTTGGTGAACTCTGTGTTTGGTGATCCAGGCGATGACTCACACAAGAAAATAAATCTTAATCTTTCCTCTTGCCTTTGATCTTGGACTGTTTGGGAAAATCCAATTTATCTCGAAAGGACATAGAAAGCCACTCTGGAGGAGATTCATATGAATGTGCCCCCAGAGTCCGGAGGTAAGAGAGAAATGCAGGGACTACAGAGCATAAGCGTTAGGTGCCCCAAAGGCCAGCTCTCATTGTATAGGTCCTAATAGAATTGTTTAAGAAGTTGAAAAAGTAGTGGCATTTTCCAGGTGTATTCCTCTTGATTCTTTACCAATATCAAAGTGTTTTTTTTTTTTTTCCCTTTCACCTGTCATTTCTCTAAACCTTTTTGGAAATTAGGATGGAACGACTTCCTTAGCAGCTAAAGACCCCGATGGGGTGCAACAAGGAATCCCCTGTGACTGGCTTTTTTCTTAAAGGTTCCCAAGCTCCTCTTTTTTTAGATCTTAAAGATATACGCAAAGAAGTCAATATTTAAAAATAGAGGGATTTCTTCATGGGAGAGGAGGGAGGCAGCAGCACCAACTGGGGCCTAGTGTTTCTGTCTCGAGGGGCTCAGGCATGGCTATTAATTGATCGGAGTAGGGCTCCAGCAGTTGTATGGTTTTTATTGAATTCTAGGTTTATTTGGAGAAGTCTGGGGAGAGGGCAGATTGGCCTACGAGGGAAGGGACCACAGCTAAGCCAAGCCACCCTTGGTGCTGCCATTTACATTCTGCAGTGCACAGAAACATGCAGCGGCTCTGGGAAGTGTACCCAGTTAAGGCTTAAGGGCTGATTTTCAGGTCGCTCTGCAGTGTAACCTTCACCCTGCTTTTCCAGCCCTAATACCCACGCCTTCTTGACACCCGCAGGGATGTTTCGCATCCGTTTGGCCCAGCTGCTGCTCTAGCCACTGCTGTGGCCGACAGCTCTCTGCACCTGCGGCCCCACAGCTCTTACTTAAGCAGCGCAGAGAATCACTCATTTGCTGCCTGGTGTCTCCCTGACCTCGCGGTGTGGACACCCTTGTCTCCTGATTGCCTTCTGGATGTGTGAGGGACCCGCTGTGCTGTGGGGCAGACTTTGATCAATGGGGGAATGGGACTGAAGGGTGAAGACCCCCACTTCTGTCTGTTAGGTGGACAATTCTGAGGTCCTTCTGAGTGGCTCTTCAGAAGCCTCCAGCGCGGGATGAGACCCCAGACGCCCACGTGGTGACCAGCTGATCTTGCACCCCTGTGCTGGCTTTCCCTCCTTGCCTGGTCCCCTCTTCCCCATCCCTCACCAAGATTCACTGCGGGAAACAACAGTCGCCCTCCTATTTGCTACTTTCTGGTTTTGTTCCTGGCTCTTCATCTATTCATTTCTTTAATACCACTTGGGAGCCATCTAGTATGTTCCCGGTCTGGGGAAGGGCCCTAAAATATAGAAGTGAATCAGACACTAGCCTTGTTCTTTAGGAGCTTGTGGTTTAAGAGAGGAGACCGGCAGCTAAAACCTGGCAGTGGAACATGGTGAGTGCTATTCCAGAGAACCAAGAAGTGGGGGCCCAGGCGATAGGACAGTTGATCCGGTTTGGAGTCTCTGGGGAGGTTTTCTTGAATGGAAAGTAATTTGCTGGAAGAAAGTGGAGACCTTTGGGGCTGAAGGAATGATTTGGGCAGATAAGATTTATTTATTTGAGAGAAAGAGAATGCGCACAGAGGGAGAGGGAGATACAGACTCCCCACTGAGCAGAAAGCCCTACATGGGATTCAATCCCAGGACCCTGAGATCATGACCGGAGCTGAAGGCAGATGCTTCACCGACTGAGCCACCCAGGCGCCTCAAGTCATCAATGCTTTATGTCTGGAATCTGTGGAAAGTTCGGGGAGACTGGAGCGGAGGGAGCATGAGGAAAGTACACAGAGGAGTCTATCGGGATCTGGGTGCTTGCTACACCCGGAGAGCTCTGAGAAGGGGCCCAGACTGGCTTCTTCTGTGTGACCAGCCTGGTTTCGTCCTTCTGTACTAGGTGGCCGGCCCACTCTGGCTGTAGCCACTTCCTGGGTTGGATGTCTACAGGGATGCCCTTGGGTCAGGCCTGGGGCCACAGTCGGCTCTGGTGCTCCTCAGAAGCTAAGTCTTGCCTCACCTAGCTCATGGTACATTTTTCGCGAGGGTTATTTGGCATCCGTTTGGTGCTCTCAAGGAGAGGCAGGATGTAGCCCGCGCCTCTGGAGGAGAAGGGAGTTGTTAGAATTATATAGTAATTATATAGTAATCTTCCTAACTGCTGGTGGCTTTCCACGGCCCCCCATCCCCTTGTAGTAACCACGTGGTTTCTGACCCCGGGCCAGGCCGGTGACTTTCAGAGTGGAGCTGCTGACTGGTGACTGGGCCAGTCAAGCAGACCCTCTCTTGCAGGTGTCAGCAGCAGTTGGGGGAGGGTAGGAATTCAAGGACACGCAGGGAAGGCCCTGGGCAGAAGCGATGGGGACAAGACAAGGAGAGCAGAAGGGCACCTGCGGGTTCAGTCCATTGAGCATCTGCCTCTTGGTGTCGGTTCAGGTAGCGAGTGATCTCAGGGTCCTGAGATCGGGCCCTGCATCGGGCTCCACACAGTGGGGGTGGGGCGGGGTGGAGCAAATTGAGATTCTGTCTCTCTCACTCTTGCCCCCCCCCCACACGCACTTTCTCTCTCAGATAAATAAATAAATAACATCTTAAACAAGAGAGGAGAAGAGCAGAGAGGAGCAGGGTGCCGGCGGCAGGGTAGGCAGAGGCAATGTGGCTGAGTCACGGTGATGCGGCACGACTGGGAGCTGCGAGATAGTGACGGCTCTGCAGAGTCGCCTGGGGGGTCTTTCCGTTTCTGAACCACGCCCCGGACTCCAGCAGCCTATGCGTCTGGCTGGGCCTGTGCTCTCGGGAGCAGAGACAGACGCCTATGCTGCTATTCCCATACACATCCCAACACAGAATGGTGCCAGTATGCTGGCCCTACCGCCTACTGCTGTGTGAACACGGGCGGTTAATTGCCCTCTCTGTGCCTCAGTTTCCTCCTTTGTAAACCGGGCTAATATTGGTGTCCACCTTGTGGTATTGTTGTGTCGACTGCATGAGTTAAAGCACAGCACATGCAGGGAGGAGCCAGGCGCACAGGGAGCGCTCTGTAACCAGGGAGCAGTGTGGGTCTGGGCAGGACACTCGGTTGGGTAATTGAGGAGAGTGGAAGGGACCTTGACAAATGGTGTGGGTGAGGTGCAGGGACAGTGGCAAGGGATGGTGGAGCCCCCCGTGGCTCGTGCCTGCAGGGAGCCTTTCCCGGTCCTGGCTGGAGGGGGCATGGAAGGAGCAGTTACCAGACACCTGGTCTCTAGAGAGGGTGGCGGGACAGGAACCGTGGGCTCTGGACGAGGGGGCGGCTGGGCCAGTTGGCCCTGCAGGGAAGAAGTGGAGGGCATACAGACCCCCAAGCCCTCTCCTTTCTCACTCTCATCTCCTGCCCGTGCCACCCAAAGACCAACCCAATTGGAGGCGAAAGCACAAGGCAGGGAGGTGGACACACAGCACAGAAGTCCACCTGCCACCCAAAGCGGGAGGTGAAGGGCAGGGAGAGAATGGACAGCCAGGGGAGTCTACCTGGCACGATTGCCCACTGACGCAGCTGCTGCGGCCATCATGATGTTGACAATAAATGCCTGTCACCGCAGAGCTCGACTGCTGTCCCTTCCTTGTAAACCAAACAGCACAGCACAGAGAAGAGCCACCAGAGAGCACCGGGTCTGGCAGCAATCAGAAGGCACTAGGCTGTCGACAGCTGGTCCCCTCCCTGGCTGGCCAGACTCTGTGGGCAGGGACTGAGGCCATTCGGCTTTATAGCCTCAGTGCCTGGCACACGACCAGGCCCGCGTCACCAAGGGCTCTGACGGGCCAGGGTTGAAGGAACCTGTGAGAAGCATTAGGCCTTTTTATTTAAACCCCAAGCTATGTGACCCACCCTTACGGCCCATTCAGAGGGATGAAATCTCTTACAACCAGGGTTCAACTGTATTTATCTATTAGAGTTTATTTTACCTACTCAAAGACTACCGTCTAAGCACCCACCTAGGGAAGTCACAGAAGATGAAAAAGGGAAACTTAGAGAGGCCCCTGGGTCAGTGGGAGTTTCCTGTGCTCCTTGGGGGCAGTGGCCCCCTCGGCCCCCAGAGAGCAGCAGTGGCCCCCCGCAGACCGGAGCAGAAAGGGGGCGTGGGGCCGGGAGTGCTGAGTCACGGCCAGAAGGCGGGGGCTGCTGCGCCCAGGCGATTACCGGAGCAAAACTGCTGCGTGTGTTTGAATGTGGACATCACACATGCTGGGGATGGGAGGTCGCAGGCGGTGCCTGGCATGGGTCAGGGAGGAGGCCCGGCCCAGCCCAGGCTCCTCCCCGGGGCCCCTCCGTAGTCAGCTGCACGGGTGCCAGGCTCTGGGCTTCCCTCCCCTCGCCGACTCAGGTCCCTGTGGTCCAGACCAGGACGCTGAGGCTGTAAGTTCAAGAAGCTGGGGGTCAGGGGTCGTTAGGAATGCCCGAATGGGAGCCCGGGTGTCGCTCTTCACAGCCTCGGTTCTTCAGCACTGAGCATTGCCCAAAGCGTGGTCACTGCAGGCTGCCATATGAATTTTTGTCCCTTCTCTGTTTTACCTGTATCACTTACTGAATGTTTTCCTTTTGGAAACTGACCCTTTTTTTCTGGTACTTTGAACAGTTTTTGTTTGAAAAGCAAACTCTATCACTACCATAAATGAAGAGCTATACTCACCTACCGTAAATAAGGTAACCATGCCTAGAAATGTAAAAGAGTTGTTGGCCTCCAGCCTGGCTGACTGAATATCAGAACAGAATGATTTCAAAACAGCTCCATCCCTTTCAGTCGGTTGGTTGTCCTGAGAAGACCCTCTTTGCTCTATTTGTCGGGTCCCTAAGATCTGTAATCACTGATATGACATTGGATTGGAGCCAGAGCGGTGCTGGTAGCTAGCTGGTAAATGCTGAACAACCAGTTCTCCAAAAATACACACACACACACACACACACACACACACACACACACACTACACATCTTACTGATAGCAATGACCTGTAGCACACAAGTTACAAAGAAAAGCATATAGTACTCTTTTTTTTTTTTTTTTTTTTTTAAGATTTTATTTATTTGACAGAGAGAGACAGCGAGAGAGGGAACACAAGCAAGGGGAGTGTGAGAGGGAGAAGCAGGCTTCCGCCTAGCAGGGAGCTCAACGCAGGGCCCTGGGATCATGACCTGAGCCAAAGGCAGAAGCTTAACAGCTGAGCCCCCAGGCACCCGGCATATAGTACTCTTTACTGTAATTCTATACAGTCAGTGGATTCCCTCGCAATGTTTTCACTGCTCTTTGCTGAGCTCACCTACCCCCCAACCTGACGTTGAAATTGACGAACAAGTGTAGTTCCAACATTAAGTGTGGGTTGCTACTAGTAAGGTCAGAGTGAAGAAACAAAGACACATGTCAGAATTTCACTAGTTTATCTAGGTCATTAATGGTGTGAGTGACTTCTTTGCTAAACTGTGTAATAGTTTTCAAAATACTGGAAAAATATTTCCTCACTATTTTCTTCTGTTTGCTATGTCATGATTCCTGATATGACATACTTTTTCATTAAAGCTGTACTACTAGCATTTTTTCCCCTCACTTTTTAAAGTCTAGACAAAGCAAAACAATAAATCAAGCCACAACGTGGAGCATTTGCTGACTTCTGTGGTATAAGTGCTCCTGCTATGACCCATTTCAAATGAGCTAATGTGCCATCACGGAGCATAATGCAGAGTTGAGATGGGAAGCACCATAGTTAACCCTTTCTAGTGTCTCTACCATACAGATACAGTGGACACAAATAACCTCAACAGCCTAGATAATAGTTACATGTAGCAAAATAATTGGGGAAGTGGGAGGACTTAATGCTTTTGTTTTTAACATAATTTATTTAATTGTAAATTTATTATACATTTGTTTTTTTTTTTTTTAAAGATTTTATTTATTTATTTGACAGAGATAGAAACAGCCAGTAAGAGAGGGAATACAAGCAGGGGGAGTGGGAGAGGAAGAAGCAGGCTCATAGCGGAAGAGCCTGATGTGGGGCTCGATCCCGTAACGCCGGGACCACGCCCTGAGCCGAAGGCAGACGCTTAACCGCTGTGCCACCCAGGCGCCCCTATACATTTGATTTTTAATAATAGCTGTGTTTATCAACTGAATCTCTGGAGTCCTCAAAAATTCTCTCAACACTTGTGTCCCCTCCAGTACACCAGTGATTGTAACTTTAGTGATTGCATATGCACCCCTTATGGGACCAGTTTCCAGAATAATCTCTGTTCTTCTTAGATGGACACACTCTACTCAGCTCTACCTCAAAAGAATAGCAGAGTTTGTCTCTCTCCTTATTTCTCTAACTTCATAGCCTACTTTCCTTCTTACTGACTCTGCTCTCCAGATATTCCTCAAACATACCAGGCACATCCACCCCAGGACCTTGGCACTTGCTGTTTTCCTTGCCTAGAATGTTCTTCCTCTAGATGTCTGGGTGATTCACTCCCTCATCTCCTTCAGATCTTTGCTCAAATGTCTCATCCTCTCAGTGAAGCCCTTCCTGACCACCCTATTTATAACTGCAACCCCTCCCCTCTGCTAGTCCCCCACTGACCATGCTTTCCTTTTATGCCTTCCCCACTTTATTTTCCTCTGTAGCATCAGTTACTTTCCATGTATTACACTGTTTAAGATCCTCCTGTGTATTTTGTTTATTGCCTGTTTTTATCCTTGAAAATGGAAGCAACACAAAGGCTAGGTTTTTTGTATGTTTTGCTGAATCCTCTGTGTCTGAACCAGTGCCTGGCACAGGGTAGTCAATATAAACTTGTTGAATAAGTGAATGATTCGATAGTGGATGCCTAGTAAATACATATTGAATAAACAGATGAATGAATGAATATTGCTTCAAGTCCTGGAGGCACAAAGTCACCAGGAGGAGATGTAAAAAAATATATGTGTATATATAGGTACGTATATGTATGCATATGTATGTATGTATGTGTATATATATATGTATATACATATATATCAGCTTCATTGAGATATAATTCATATGCCATACAATTCCCCATCTGAAATATACAATTCAGTGGTTTTTAGCGTATTCAGAATTGTGTAACCATCATTAATATAAATTTTAGAACATTCTCATTACTCTAAAAAGAACCCCATGCCCATCAGCAGTCACTCTTCACTGGTTCCCAATATCCCCAGTGCCAGGCAACCATTCATTTACTTTCTGTCTCTGTAGATTTGCTTATCTTGTACAGTTCATATAAATGGAGTCATATAATATGTGACCTTTTATATCTGGCTCTTTCACTCTTTCATGACATTTTCAAGGTCCATCTGTGTTATAGCATGTATTCGTGCTTTATTTCTTTATATTGGTGAATAATAATCCATTATATGAATATACCATATTTTATTCATTCATCAGTTGATGTACATTTGAGTTTTTGTACTTTTTGGCTATAATGAATAATGCTGCCATGAACATTCATGTACAAGTTTTTGTGTGGGTGTATGTTTTCATTTCTCTTGGATATATACCTAGGAGTAGAACTGCTGGATCATATGATACTCTATGTTTAACATTTTGGAGAACTGCCCACCAGCAATGTATGAGATTTTGAATTTCTCCACAATCTTACCAATGATTATTAGTATTTCTCTTTTTTATTATGCCCTTCCAAGAAGTGTGAAATGATTCCTCTTCATGACTTTGATTTGCATTTCCTTGATGGCTAATGATGTTGAGCATCTTTTCATGTGCTTATTGGCCATTTGTATATCTTCTTTGGAGAAATGTCTATTTAGATTCTTTGCCAATTTTTAAATTTGGGTTGTCTTTTTGTTGAGTTATAAGAATTATTTATGTATTTTGAATACTAGGTCATTATTAGATGTAAGAGTTGTAAAAAAAAAAATTGTGAGCTGTGTTTCACTCTCTTGATGGTATCCTGTGAAGCACATTTTAAACTTTGATGATGTCCAGTTTGATGATATCCAGAGTTTTACAGTTTTAGCTCTTACATTTAGGTCTCTGATCCATTTTGAGTTAATTTTAACATGTGGTGTGAGGTAGGGATCCAGCACCATTCTTTGGCATGTAAATATCCAATCATCCTGGCACCATTTGTTGAAAAGCTATTCTATTCCTATTGAATTGTCTTGGCATCATTGTCTAAAAACAGGGGAAGATTTTAAATCAGATTTGTGTGATCTAATTTGCTTTTTTGTGATTTATTTTGGTGGAAGCATTGAAAATTCTAGTCAAAGTCTATTTGGCATAAAATCCATACAAACTGGTTCAAGAATAAAGGAAATGCTCCTACTGCCTAGATTGTGATTTTTAAAAACATTTTAGTTTTTAAAAATTATTATTGAGGTATAATTGACATATAACATTATATTAGTTTTAGGAGCAAAGTGTAGTATTTTGATATTTGTATATATTGCAAAATGATTACCACTGTGTCTAGTTAACATCTGTCACCATATGAAGTTAAATATTATTATTTTTTCTTGTGATCAGAACTTTTAGGATTTACTCTCTTAGTAGCTACTCTCTTAGTAGCTTCCAAATGCGCAATACAGTCATGTTAACTATAGTCACCATGCTGTACATTACATTCCCATGACTTATTTATTTTATAACTGGAAATGCATACCTTTGACCCTTTTCACCCATTTTACCCCCACCTCTGGCAACCACTGATTTTTTTCTCTATATTAATGAGCTTTTTTTTTTTTTTAGATTTTACATATAAGTGAGATCATATAGTATTTGTCTTTCTCTGTATGACTTATTTTATTTAGCATAATGCCTTCAAGTTCCATCCATGGTGTTGCAAATGGCAAGATTTTATTCCTTTTTATGGCTGCATAAATATTCCATTGTATATATATACCCCATTTCCTTTATCCATTCATCCATCGATAGCCATTTAGATTGTTTCCATGTCTTAGCTATTGTAAATACAGGCATACCTCATTTTATTGGCTTCATTTCATTGTGTTTTGAAGATACTGCATTTTTTACAAATTGAAGGTTTGTGGTAACCCTGTGTTAAGCAACACTTTTGGTGCCATTTTTCCAATAGCATTTGCTCATTCGTATCCCTGTGTTATGGTTGGTAATTCTTGCAATATTTAAAACTTTTTCATTATTATTATATTTGTTATGGTGATCTGTGATCAGTGATTACAACATACTGGAAGATCAGATAATGGTTAGCATTTTTTAGCACTAAACTATTTTTTAACTAAGTTACGTACATGGCCTTTTTTTAAAAAACATAATGCTATTGCATATTTAATAGACTAAAGTATAGGGTAAACCTTTATATGCACTGGGATACTAAAAATTCATTCTTCTTGTTTTAACATGAAACTCACTTCATTGTGGTGGTCTGGAACTGAACCTGCAGTATCTCCGAGGTGTGCTTGTAATGCTGCAGTGGACGTTAGGCTGTGATCTTGAATTACAATTTCCCGTTAAAAGAATTGAAGATATTCCCTCAGAGACATAGTTGATTCTAGGTTGAAGGCAGGAAAAGAATGAGATGAGTCTGGAACATTAAAGACTACTATTTAGCTCATATCAAAAGGACCCAGGAATTACGCAGAATAAGCATTCACCAGGCCAAGATGGAATGGCATCAGCGTCAGTAAGGATAATAACTGCAATGGATTGAAATACATAAAAAATGTTTAAATCCATGATACATAAGGATATTTTTTAAAATGTTACTTCACTGGTTACTTTGGACGATGCCAAGAAATCATCTCACTGTTTTGTAAACTCATGAAGGAAAATAAGCATTTATCTTACCTTTCCCTTGTGAAATGTACCTTCAAATAGTTGAAAAGGGGAAGTTTCTTACTATAGAAGTTTTTTGGCTAATACAGATGGAATGATGGATTTGAAACATCATTTTGTAATCCCTAATAAGTGGATGTGGGCTATCAGTGGCTGATAACATAACCAATAGAGAGAGATTGATCGATTGATTGATTTTGTCCTTCCTGTTATGGAAGTACACAATACCCCCGCCACTTATGAAGCGGCCTCATTTAAAAAAGAAAGAATCAAATCTGACTTTGATCAAGCTACTTGTCTTAACCACTGATTTAAAAGAAATAGAAGGTGCAGAAGATTATATTAACTGATCGTCTGGAGATGTAGTGAAACTACAGGAAACTGCTATAGGAAATCTGGGTTCTTGAATAAAGAATTTCAGAGAAAGAAAAGAGATGGAGAGAGAATCTGTAGATTAAGAGTGATGTAACTATTTCATCAGTAATGACGTAGGATCTCACGTGGATTCCGGTTCAAACAGAATACATCAACCAGGAAAATCTGACTGGGTATTTGATTATATTAAGGAGTTATTCATTTTAATAGGTATGATAACAGTATTGTTACATAAAAGTTATAATTTTTAGATACTCTAGACTGAGGTATACAGAGAGATGAAACTATATAAATACCTGGGATTTGATTTTAAAAATCCACATGTGGAGGGCGCCTAGGTGGCTCAGTCGGTTGAATGTCTGACTTTTGATTTTAGCTCAGGTCATGATCTCAGGGTCCTCGGATTGAGCCCTTCATGGGGCTTGGCACTCAGCAGGGAGTGAGTCTGCTCGAAGCTTCTCTCTCTCCCTCTGCCCTTCCCCCCACTCTCTTTCTCTCTCTCTAAAATAAATAAATCTTAAAAAAAAAATCCGTACGTGGATGTAGGTGAGGGTATAGATGAAGCAAGACTGGCCAAGGGTGGATAATTGTTGGAGTTGGTGATGGTACATCAAATTCATGACATTGTTCTCCCTTCCTTCTTTTGAAAATTTACGTAAACAAGATGAAACCAGAGAGGGAGACAAACTCTTAATCTCAGGAAACAAACTGAGTTGCTGGAGTGGAGGGGGTGGGAGAGATGGGGTGGCTGGGTGATGGACATTGGGGAGCGTATGTGTTGTTGTGAGCCCTGTGTATTGTGTAAGACTGATGAATCACAGACCTGTACCCCTGAAACAAATAATACATTATATGTTAATTAATTTTAAAAAGACAAAATGAAGGGAAAAAAAGAAAATTTACATAATAAAAGGTTTAAAAAACATTTTAAATCTTGACAACAATAATCATAGAATGAAAATCAGAGAGACAAAGCATGTGTTACTTGCTGTAACAGTGGGTGAGAGTCAATAAAAACAGTTTAAAACTGAGAAAGGGAAAAAAGTAACTAGGGGAGTTCATTGGGAAGGCATAAGGGGCCATCTCCCAGATAGCTAAGAACAGGAAAAGGAGTGTCACTGGGCCTTGGTGGGTGAGGGGTGAGGACTGGGACCTGGAAGGGTGGGCAGTGTGGCTGCTCCCTCCACCTCTCAGGGTCCCTTGCTCCCGTGTCTCTGCTTCTCTGGCTGGGCTCATCTTGGTGCAACCCCAACTTCCCAGGACTGTGCGGGTGCCGTGCCCACCACAGACAGTCTTCCGCTCTCTCTCTCGAGAGAATCGGGTTGGTTGCTGCTCCGTCAGCGACTGGGCTGGCCTAGGGTTAGGTCATAGCAACTGAGGCCAGCTTTGTGAGTTTGTGGGTGTGTGAGTTATTGGGGGTTCCTATGGAGTTTTCCAGAAACTAGGCAAATTCTCTAGAAGGAGTAGGTTTAATTGTAGGCAGGGTTAGTGACAACACTTATGTGGTATAGGGATGGATTAGATAAAGGAGAGACTAGAATTAGGAGATCAGACAGGACACTGTTGAACTCAACAAATATTCACTAGACACCTTCTGTGTGCATGACCTTGGATTAGGTGCTGGGGTGTAGGGATAAAGCAAATATGAGCGATGGAAAACCCTGTAAAGGGGATGGTGAGGCGGACAAGGCTGGACTCAGGCACTGACTGCATTGGGGTTGGGCAGGGAGAGGCTGCTCCTTTCTCTTCGCACATCCTCCCAACTGCCTCAGCCCTGCAAAATCCTGCCAAGCTTTCAAGGCCTCTTGCACACACCGCCTCTTCCAGGAAGCATTTCTGATCTCCCTTTGAACTCCATAGCAATTTGTATGTCCTCTGACGCTCATTTACTTTGTAATGACATAGTTTCTGTAGTTGCACATTTTGTGATTGTGATTTGCCTTTTTGTCTTCTGCTTTCAGACTGGAGCTAAACTGTTAAGGGTCCCTATCCTCGCCACATGTGCAGGCAGGCAGGTCTGTTGCAAGGGCCACAGTCCTGGGCTTGAATCCTGTTTTCACCACTTGCAAGCTGTGTGACTTTAAGCAAGTTACTTAGCCTCTCTGAGCTTCACTTTCTTCATTTGTTCATGAAAATGATAATATTTACCTTAGCGTGTTTATGAGAGTTACATTATATCAAGGATGTAAAGAGCACAGAAGGAAGCACAGAACGATTGATGTGTGTGTCTTGAATGAGGAGGACCACGTTAGGCCTTGGAGAGTGAGTAGCATGAGCATAGCTGGACAGATAAGAGAGTACAAACCCGGAGGTATGCCCTCCGGTCCCTCAGGGGACAGGGGAGAAGGGTGGGTTGGCTGGGGAAAGGGGCAGCAAGTGTGCCACACTCTGGATAGGACATCTCTTCTTGTCAGGAGAAGCCTCTGTAACTCTAGGACTCCGGTAGCCGCACGTGTGTGTCTGGTGTAATGGAAACTCTGCCTTGGAGCTGCAACGTGCCTCTTACTCGGTATCACTGTCCCAGGGTCTGGAGGCAGTAAGTGGGTGGTACTTAAGGCTTGTCTCTCAGGGAACTGGAGATGGACAGTCTTCTCAGTGATGTTCCACCGCCGACCCCTCTGTTCTACTTGAATCTGCTGTTTTCCTGGGGGGTTTGTGACACCAAATCCTCAAGGGTTTCCCCCACCTTGGCAGCCACTCTTAGAAGTCCCATTTCTGGGCTTCGGTTCCTCATGTGGCGGTTGAGCGATGCAGGCCTGAGTCTCACTCTCCTCTATCCAGATTATCTCCCCCGGTCTTCTCATCCCCTCACAACTTGAACACCATCCATATGGTAGTGGCCCCCAAGATGATACCTCCAGCCTGGTCTCCCCTCAGAACTCCAGACTCAAGCGACTGTCTGGGTGCTGCCTTCACCCACCTGACTCTGGATTCTCCCTTAAACCACCTCTTTCCCTGGTCTCGTTCATCTCCGCAACTGGAACTCACCTCGTTTCTCAGGGGAGAAACCTAGGATGATCAGCTTTGGCTCTTCTCTTTTTCTTCTTCCTATAACTGCTATTCTAACCCAGTTCCCCGTCTCCCCATCCAATCCATTAGCAACTCCTGCCAACTCTACCTTTAAAACTCAGCCCAAATCTGGGGCGCCTGCGTGGCTCAGTCAGTGGAGCGTCTGACTCTTGGTTTTGGTTTGGGTCATGATCTCAGGGCTGTGGGACTGAGCCCCACATTGGGCTGTGTCCTCAGTGGGGAGTCTGTTTACAATTGTCTCTCTCCCTCTGCCCCTCCCCACCCCAGTACCTGCTCTTTCTGTCTCAAATAAATAAATAAATAAATCTTTAAAAAAATAATAAAACTCAGCCCAAATCTGCCCACTTCTATTTAGCTCCCCCCTGGCCATCCTCGTCCAAGCCATAATTACATCTCACCGGGACTGAGGCACTAGCACCCAAATGTGTGCATTCTTGCCCATTGCAACCATTTTTTTCTTTGCTGAGCAGCTAGAGCCAGTTTTAAAAATCTAAACCTGATCATTTATGTTCCTTCTTAAAATTTTCCAATGGCTTCCCATTGCACCTGGAAAGAAATCTAAACCCTTAGCTTTGGCCTCACAGGGCAAGAATCTAGCTCCTGACTGACCTGCCTTCAAACTGTCTCCCCCGTGACCACTGTGCTCCGGCCACGCTGGCTGGTTCTGCCGCAGGCCTTCTGTACTTGCCGTTCTCTTCTTGCCTCGGTGCTTCCCTCCAGGTGCTTTTTCCTTGGCCTTCTGTGGCCACTCAGTCTAGCGTAGGCACCTGGTCATCTCCAGCACATCACTCCATTTATGGTGTCTGCAGAGCACTTCTTAACGCTCTGTTTTCTTGTTTATTTTGTTATCTGTTGTTCGTCCCCTCTCTTGAATGTCCATTCCTTGAGAACAGGCATGGGCCTGTTTTTGTACGCTGCTTTATCCCCAAGACCTAGTGTAGGGCCCAGCACACACTAGGTGCTGCAGAGTCTGGAATTGGGTTTTCCCCAATTTACAAGCTAGTAAGTTAGCCTTTTACTAGTCCCTGGATGCTGGAGGCGACGTGAGACTCCAGGGTCAGAAACATGGGAGTTTATTACTGCCAGGACAGCAAGCAGCATAGCACCAGCATGCTGGCCTCCAGTCCTCACGGGAGAGATGATGGGGGTCAGATGGAGACTGTCCAGGCAGTGAGTTTGTGCTGCAGGTGAGGAACACGGAACTTGGGAATTCATGACTTTTATAGCAAGCAGTAAGCAAGCCTGCTCTCCCTCCCCAGGGAAGGCATTACTTCATCCCTCAAGGTTGCTTGCTGATAACACAACCCTGAGAAATGGCCCAGGTAAAGAGCAGTCAGGCCTCATATCCCTGGTATACTGAACAAGGTATGCGGGAGCGTGAGAGTCCCGCAGAGGAGTGTCTCCCCAAGAGGTATGTCACAAGTATTTGTTGAATGAACGGATGAAGGAAGGAAACCCAGTCTTGTGCATAGGTACCAGCTATTGATGCCTGCAGATGGACTCACCTGAGGTCAACACCTGCCTGGATCCCTGCCTATCACTTACTCTTGGATTCCCTTCTCCCATTGCTCTTCTCAGCCCTTATGTCACCTCTCTCCTACCTATACTACCTGAGGCCGAGTGCTTGTTGAATTTGGTAGTTACTTCTGGTAACTCTTGAGTCAGATACCATCTGTGCTTGCTGGATGGGGCTTTCCCCCAGTGTTCGTGGCTGGGTCTGTCTCTCCAGAACCTGCCCTGGCCTACTACCACATTGCACTGCTGTTAAATGGCCTAAGATTGGCCCTGTCTAACCACATGACCTGAGGAATAGTAACAGTGGTGCTAATAATGGCATTTTCTGGTACATATTGGATGTGTAAGACCAGAGATGTCTGTTGGCAGTCCTCCTGCTCCTCAGCTTAGAAAGTACTCCAAGGAATGGCCTTCAGGTGACCTTTCCCATTAAGTCCAGACTTATGGATTTGGAAAGTTCAAACTATCACTATCCTGGGTTGACAGAATTTAGTGATGCTGACTGATGAACAGAGTTCTCAGAGAATGAAGAAATATTTGAAAGCCAATTAATTTAATTGGCAGAAAGGTTTAACTATCAAGTTGTTGGAAAATTTATAATAATCTGCCCAGAACATTCTCACCCTGTAAGCAAATTACATGAGAAGTTAAATTGTATTCAGAAAGCTGTCTGGCAGGCACAGAATTAGACCCACACTACCGCACTACTAGGTGATAGGGAGGTTTAATGACATCCTGCTTTGAAAGCCTGATGCGTCTGTCTTTATGTTAGAAACATACCTATCAGCTTGAGCCTTATTGTTTACCCTGAGGAGTTCTTGGTTCTGAGCCAATCTTTGCCTCTTGGGCTTTTCTTTTTCAGTGTTTCTAGGTTGACAAGTCTCCCTTGTTGATCAATATTCTTTTTTTTCCCCTCTGGATTTTACTTCCAATTAGTTTCTATTCATTTACTGCACAATTCATTTGCGAATACATCTAATTGTAAAAGATTCAAGCAACATATACATATACAGAGAAAAAACACATGGAAGTTCTCATCCCTCCCTGTCACATCCCTCTGCCATCCCCCTCTCCTGTGCCACATTCAGTGGAACACCAGGGAAGTAAATGTATTGCTATACGGAAAGGATTGGACAGGAAGACCTCAATACAGATCAGTGATTATTTCTGGGAGAGGAGTTTGTTAGTGATTTTTATTTTTATTTTTTTTTACATTTTTCTGTATTAAAAAGTTTTTTTTAAGACAACTGAGGTAATCTATAATAAAAAATATTTATTTTTAAATAAAGGTTATTTATTTATTTGTTTATTTGAGAGCGTGCGCGCACATAAGCAGGGGGAGCAGGCAGAGGCAGAGGGAGAAGCAGGCTCCCCGCCGAGCAGGGAGCCCCATGTGGCACTTGATCCCAGGACCCTGGGGACATGACCTGAGCCAAAGGCAGAGCTTAACCGACTAAACCACCCAGGCACCCAATAAAAAAATATTTCTTTAAAAAAAAGGAAAAAAGAACCTGGCCTTCGGAATCCTGCAGATAGGAGTATGACTGCTGGCCGTAGTCCTTTCCGTCTCTGTGGCTGTGTACGTGCTGACCGGCCTCCTTGAGCCTCAGTTACCTGATCTGTAAAAAATCGGTGTAACCCCTCCCTCCCTTATAGGTTGTTGTGAATAAAGTATGTGAAAGCACCTGACAGATGATTGTCACTCACGAAATACATTTCATTCCAATGAGAAGAAAAGGCATGTCACGCTGGGACCCCTTTTCAGATCATTTCTAATTATACATGTGAAACGTTCCAAAGCCACAATATCGTGAAGATAGTGTGTTTGTGTAGGTGTGTGCAAGAAGAAAAGGAAGGAAGTATAAGAAGAAAACTGTTGGAAACATGCACAGTTATGTGAATGTACTTAATACCACTGAACGGTACCCTTAAAAATGGTTAACATGGTAATTTTATGTTAAGTATATTTTACCACAAAAAAAAGTTAAAAAGAAAAAAAAAACACTGCTAACACGGGAATGAGAGCACCTTTCCTTTCCCACACTCTTTGAGCCTTGTACTTTCTCAGGTAGAGAGGCAAAGCCATGTTTTGTGTTTTCTTAGTTTCCGTCACAGTGAAGGGGTTTCTCCAGAGGGGCTATTTCTACCTGTGTTATTTCCTGTTCTAGTAAATACAGGTCAACAAGCAGTATGGAAAGTGGTTTTTGTTTGTATGTTTGAAAAATACTAACTAAAAGAAGAGATATCTTTGCTGGTACCAGCTGGGTGGAACAGATGGGATGAGGGGTGCGGGCTGGGGGTGTGGGGAGCACTTGGAAGAGGACACCCCTTTTCACTTACTGTGGACTTTCATCTGCTTCTTCCTGCACTTTTTCATCAGTATTTTTTAAAAGATTATTTACTTATTTATTTGAGAGAGGGAGTGAGAGAGAGAGGATGAGAGGGGAGGGAGGGGCCGAGGGAGAGGGAGAAGCAGTCTCCCCCACTGAGCAGGGAGCCTTACATGGGGCTCAGTCCCGGGACCCCGGGATCGTAACCTGAGCCGAAGGCAGACACTGCACCAACAGAGCCACCCAGGCGTCCCATTTTCATCAGAGTCTTAACAAAAGTTATATTAACACATTGGCTGCACGCTTGGAGACGACTCCGGGGGCAGGAATTTCGATGCTTCAGTGCTTCGCTGCTCCCACAGCCACCTGCTGGCCTAGTGCTCTGCCGGGCAGTTGGAGAAGCCCCCATTGGTCAGGGTCCTGCCGTGCACACACTCCTTGCCTCTGGGCCTTGCATGAGTTTCTCACAGTGACCCTCGAAGGTGGATGTCAGCTCCGTTTTGTAAATGTGGATGCTGAGGCCCAGGGAGGCTAGTGATTTGCCAAAAGCCTCCCCCTGCAAATTAGTGGCAGAATCAGGATCCACATGTTGATGTGCTTAGTCTCTAAAGTCCACAGTCTTCTCATGATACTTGGTAGGTCACTTCACTTATTTTAACTGCGGTATAAAACAAGGGAAGAATAAAATAAGGTGAGGGTTTGGACCAGATCAGTGGTTCTCTACTCTAACTGCATGTGGGACTCTCCTGGGGAGCTTTAAAAAGGCCACAGGAGCTCAGCCCTACTGCCAGGGATTCTAACTCTGGTCCTCATATACTTTTGTCCTCAGTGAGGCAAGTGGGTTGAGAACCTCCGGTCTTCACCAGTGCTTCTCAAACTCGAACTGCATCCAAGTCATCTGGGATTGTATTAAAATGCAGATTCTGATTCAGTTGGTCGGGGGTATGGCCAGAGATGCTACATTTCTAACAAGCTCCCAGGTGATGCTGCTGCTGCTGGTCCGTGGACCACACTTTGAGTAGTGAGGGTCTGAATGATCTTAGCTCACTGGCCCCTTCTAACATGCTATGACAGTAGAGAAAGCAGTTCGAAAGCACAGGTGTTCTGTATCCACCAAACATCTGCATGACTATACCCCCTGTTCATCCCTCTCTGTTACAAACAAGCACTTGTTTCTTTTGGTGGTCAAAATGTGTGCACGCCAAACATCAATAATGATGCGTCATGTAACACGGTGAAGGGTCATGGATGCTAGCAGCTGTTCCTATCCGAGTTCTGTTGCTTACTATCTGTGAGCTTAGGCAAGTTGCTTACTCTCCCTGAACTTTAATGTCCTCAACTTCAGATTGAGGCTAATAAACCCTTATCCTCATTGGGATATGGGGGAGGATTTAATGGGTTAATATAGGCAAAGCACTTTGCGCACACACAGGTGTGCAATAAATGGCAACTGCCGTTATCTTGCTGAACTTTGCAAGCTGATCCAATCTTATAATACAGTTCCCCATAGGGTCAAAGGAACCCTCATCTGTGCCCTCTGCAAGGATCATCAAACACAGAGCAGAGTCTGCCTTTGATATGAATGTCAGGTGACACCATGACATAAGACATTTTAGGGCACAGACCCTTCAGGCCAGCATTTCTGCCGTTGCCTAGAGAATGACTGGGACAGAGAGACTATTTCCTCCCTTCTCTGGGTTGTTTGATTATCTCCCCATTTCTGTTCCCTGCGTACCTGAGGCAAATTCCCCAGTGATTTTTGATATAAAAACAGACAATGTTAACTCTTGAGGTGTTTCTTGTAGTGCTGTCAGCAGACTAACATTGGTAGTAGTTTCTTCCATCAGCTATTCATGGTGTGCCCAGGTACCCAGGGATACAGGGATGAACAGAAATTCAGTCTGTACCCCCTGGAGTTTGTTGAGGGGAGGCAGACACTAAGCAAATAAAATACACAGTTGTAACTGTAGAAAGTGCTATGAAGGAGAAGAGGGCACCCTGAAAGAAAGTATTAAAGAGCTTGTGACACCAGCAACTTTCATTTAAAAAGAGCCTCTGATTGCCCATGTGTAGAATGGATTGGAGCAGGGCAAGAGGGGGCAAGTGGAGGCTGGGGGGTTGGGGAGAAGTTGGTAGAATCAGGACTTGGAGCAAATACCCTTCATTTGCATTAATTATTATAAAATGTTGGCTTGTAGTTGTAATAGTTTTATAATTTTCCCCCTTTTGATCAATATAGAAGATGCCATGTTGTCATCCTGAAAAATTCTAACCTGTGTGTGGCTTTCCCTCTGTAGGTCTCCTTCCCTCCCTTCCCCTCTCTTTCTTTTTCTCAACCAACCTTCCTTCCTTCTTTCTTTTTCTTTTTTCTTTTCTTTTTCCTTCTTTCTTTTCTTCCTTTCTTTTCTTTCTTTCCCTCTCCCTCCCTCCCTCTCTTTCTCTTCTCTTCTCTATTTCTTTCGCCTATAAAATAGTGGTGGTGATAGCAGGTGTTGGTATCAATAGGGTCTAACATTTTTCCTTGCCCTGTCATTTGGAGACTCCAATACAAATTAAAAGAATTCACAAATACAAAATTTTAAGCTTCGAATTAGTAGCCAAAGCAGATTTAACAATACAGAGAGTTAGATTTCCTATTCTTTAAGAACTCTTGACTTCCTTTCTTTTGGGCCAGCCCAGGTCGGTGAAATTATAATCATACTTCAAGCAGAGGCTGCATGAGTCAGGAAGGTCAAGGCCACAGGCGTCTCAAGACAGAACTACAAAGCAAAAATGGTCTCTATGCCCAGGCACCGTGCCTAGCTCTAGACCGTGGGAATCTGAGAGGCAGCTGGAGCATGAGTCACCAGCTAACGCTGACTGACACCTGCTGGGTCACAATTATCCCAGAATCACCTCATATAAAACCTGGCTGGCATGATTTACACACCTCAACTTTAAATAGCTCAATTGTCTTGCAGAAATTAGTACTATAGTAGAAGCATTTAGAAAACAAAACTTCAAATGTTGCAAGTTAGGAAACGTGGCACCAGAGAGGTCAACTGACCAACCAAAGGTCACACTGCTGATACATGGCAAGACCCCAAAACTTGAAGTTAGGTACAGGTGTGATTTTCTTGGATGGTACTGTAGGAAGTTGCATGATTCTGCTGCTGAGACAGAGACATGCAGCTATTTGTCTGAATCTGCTGGTAGTTCTAGGTGGCTGAATATCACCAACCAAATTCGCCGTCGGATGCACTGGATAGTTTACTGTGGGCACATCACCCTCTTAATCCCCTAAATGTTAAGGTATCAGGGAAACCAAGACCTACTCCTGCTCACAAAGAGGCTGAGAATGCCTGACCTCAAGGTTAGTTGGTTTAAAAAATTTTTTGAAAGTATAGCATATAGAATAATGTAAATACGAATATAACACACTCAGTTCCTGCCACCCAGAATTAACAACTATGAACATTTTCTTCCAAAGAATTTTGAGCATCTTTTTTCTTTGGAATGGCTCAGGCATTGGAAGACATGGGTTGAATCTACCATCTTGTTTGATCAGCCTGATTTCTATTAAATTAGAATATAGAACTAGGACAGGAAAGGGAAATAAATTGTTCTTTATTTTTTTGATTTTTATTATTGTTTTTTAAGATTTTATTTATTCGACAGAGACACAGCGAGAGAGGGAACACAAGCAGGGGGAGAAGCAGGCTTCCCGCTGAGCAGGGAGCCCAATGCGGGGCTGATCCCAGAACCCTGGGATCATGACCTGAGCTGAAGGCAGATGCTTAACGACTGAGCACCCAGGTGCCCTAGAAATTGTTTTTTAAAAACAATATAGTACATAAGTGGACCATATGACGAATTTTGACAAATGCCTATCACTGTGTTTTAAATTGCATTTGCAACTGGAACTACATAAAAAGATGTTTTAATTTACATAATCTTTTTTGCTGTTTTCACTTCCTCTTAAAACAGGGAATAACCTGGGGATTTTTGCTTGTTTTGGGGCAGAAAATGCTTAGTTTTTTAAAAAGCCAGAGAGTAAAAGTTAAGTTTACAGATTTCCAGTGACAGAGACTAAAGGTAGCTAAATAACTCTGGAAAGCAAAAGTTCAGAGTTTTGTTGCCTAAAATTTTACTTTCATTTGTTGAGTTCTGGCAACATGTTTGAACTGGGAGTGTGGATTCTAGAATCAGTGCTGCCACTAATGCACTGTATGGCTGCTGGCGCATCACTTTACGCTTTAGGAATAATCTGAGTCCACGATCTCCATCTAAATGGGCTTTTGATGATAGTTTTTTTTTTTTTAAAGATTTTATTTTTATTTATTTGACAGAGAGAGAGACAGCCAGCGAGAGAGGGAACACAAGCAGGGGGAGTGGGAGAGGAAGAAGCAGGCTCATAGCGGAGGAGCCTGATGTGGGGCTCGATCCCAGAACGCCAGGACCACGCCCTGAGCCGAAGGCAGACGCTTAACCGCCGTGCCACCCAGGCGCCCCCCCCCCCTTTTTTTTTTTTTTTTATCTTCGGTACCTTGTCGACCAGTGGGTCCTGATTTTCCCCATCACACAGAACAAGAAGGCTTGGATAGGGACAGGAAATGGTGATGACAAGCTAGGCTGGTTTATGCACAGAACGCACCGCCTGGGTGCTGTGTACACACTGGACAGCCCCATCTGGGCCAGCTCTGGCTCTGAGGATCTAAGTCCACCTGCTGCTGGATGCTAGTTTCACCTCCACAGATTGCCCCTTGTACTGGCTCGTGATTTTCTTAGTAACCAGAGCTATAGTTCTCATTCATTTACCAGACTTGGTAGAAGCACCTTCTATTGCTCAGGGCACTATTTTTCACCTTTATTTGAAGAATAGCCTGGAAGATAAGTTACTTTAGCAATTCCTTAACCACCGTGTCTAGTATTTTCATAACCGTAAACCTCTTTGCCACAGACAGCTTTGCCACAGCATTTTTGCCCTGTAACTAATTGTCCGTAGGGCAATTTTGCTGTAAAAGATCAAATGTCTGGTTTCATTTCTCATTGATGAATCAACTGCCTTTGGCAGAGTTAATGTATTAAAACTAGCTGTCTGTTTCATTTCTCCATTGACAAAGTTCCCATTTTTGTATTACATAAATCTTAGCTAGCCCTCAAAATGGTCTGTACAGGGACAAGTATATGTGGAGGTCTTGAAACAGTGGATCGTAACAAGTACATATATCGACTTAACCGAAAGTATGGGGATAAAACTTACGGGAAGTGTGAAATGAGTGTAAAGCCAGATTACATTCTATACCAGAAAATGATAGCTCATTTTCAATGATGACAATGCTCAGTTACAGTGCTTATACTATTAGCATTTCTTCCACATTTCCCATACAACTTTGGAAGGTCTAGCAATGAACATGTGACAGTATGCCAAGAACAAACAACAGCTGAGAGGCTTTTACAACTCGATACAAAGCTCAGTTACAAAAATGTATCATAGTATTGGGAAGCTGCTACCTTTTCTTAACGAAGGAAAACGTTTCAGCAAAAAAAGAAAAAGTAGGAGGCTGAACAAAGAGATTAATCAACAAGCAAAAAAAAAGTATAATACTATGAATGAAAGACTTGAAGGCCAGTGATTAGGTATAATCCACCAAGTGAAATCAGTTATTTGTGCAGTATCACGGTGAATCTACACACATTTTATTTTATTTTATTTTTTATTTTTTTATTTTTTTAAAGATTTTATTTATTTATTTGACAGACAGAGACAGCCAGCGAGAGAGGGAACACAAGCAGGGGGAGTGGGAGAGGAAGAAGCAGGCTCATAGTGGAGGAGCCTGATGTGGGGCTCGATCCCGGAACGCCGGGATCACGCCCTGAGCCGAAGGCAGACGCTTAACCGCTGTGCCACCCAGGCGCCCCTACACACATTTTAAATGTATTCAAATATTTTGTAGTCTGGGGCGCCTGGGTAGCTCAGTCAGTTAAGTGTCCAACTCTTGACTTTGGTTCAGGTCATGATCTCAAGGTGGTGAGATCGAGCCCCGTGTTGGGTTCTGCGCTGGGTGTAGAGCCTGCTTTAAGATTCTGTCTCTCTTTCCCTCTCCTGCAGCCCCCCGCCACCCCACTCGCACACTCTCTCAAAAAAAAAAATATATATTTTGTATTCCACAATCAAGTCTTTTTCGTTTTTTTTCATGTTTCATTATGTCCTTTTAAATGAATGTCCCACTTCTATTTTTTTTTTTTTCTTTTACGGCAAAATTGCCTTATGGCCAATTAATTATGCAGTGAAAATGTTTGTGGCAAAAACACTTGCGGCAGAAATGTCTATGGCCGAGCTGTATGTAGTGAAAGTTTCTAGAACCTTCCTTAACTGCCAGAACTCTATCCTGGATAAAAACTCAACACTGCCTCTCACCTAAAAAATGAAAACAACTCTAAAGCCTTTCTTCCATTGGGTGCTACTCTAATGCCAGTAGACTGCTAAGTTAGGCAGTCTTCCATCCCCACCAGGCAAATGGGGCTAATATTCTGAATTCCTTTGAGAGTTCAGGTTTGGAACTGTGAGAGTGGGTCACCCTGGCTCAAATCCAGGACTCCAGATTAGGTCTAGCCAAGCCTCTTCCTTCTGTTTCTGTAACGCAGGAGAAATACTCTTCTTCCATTAGTGCTAGGGCTTGAAAGAACATCTCCAAGTAAGAGACCAGTAACACCAACGACAGCGCATGGTTCAGGGAAGCGAGTTTGGACCCCATTTCTAACACAGACCTGTGTAAGAACCTTGGACAAATGACTGTTTCTTCATGTGGAAATTGTGATAGCTCCAAGCCTAAGGTAGTGGTGAGGTTTCACACACCTGCACACAGTAGGCGTCCAATAAATAAACATTATTCAACTGGGAAAAAGAAGCACAGTATTCATTTTTGGAAAATATTTATTAAAAAACTAAAGTGAATGTGGCAAAAAAACAACAATCCAACACATACCTTTAAATAGCAAGCATATGACACTGGTTGTAAAGCTTTTCCAACTCTACTGATCTCGTCTTTCCCACCATCTACAGTCAAGGATGGCCTCCGAGGGAAGCCACATGTAAACAGGTCATCTGTACTGGTGATGAGCAAAAACTAATTATGTGACACCTATCAATGGTCATATGATTCGCTTTCCTAGGCAATTCACCCCAAACACAAGAGAGTGACCAAATCTCAGGAGTGTGTTCACGGGGATCTGCAATTCTGGTTTTAATTTGGGAGTGGTAGGTGGTGGGGGCATGAAATAGTCGAAAGAAAACAGTATCAGTAGAGGGCAATCGTAAAGCACCTTTAAAATCTGGACCTTTCCACAATTTAACTCCGTAATTCTCAAACTTTCTTGTCGAGCAGAATCACCTGATGAGACTGTTAAATTCACAGGCTCCCCAGATCTGCATGTTTACGAGGAGTACTGCAGGTGATCCATGCCTATTGGTTAGCCGCCCAGTTTGAGAAACACTGTTTAAAATGCATTAAAACAATTCCTACCCCCCCCTAAAAACAAGGTAAAAGTTAAGGAATCTATCGACAGTCACTGTGCTTTTGTCAACTTGGAGGGACCAAGAGAGGGAGTCAGGCAGGAAGGAGCCTCCAATTCCTAACGTACTGGTCTACAGGAGCCCTGAGCAACCTGTCAAGTGCTGTTCAGGAAGTAAATAAAATTTAATGATAAAGTTGATTTTAGATCACAGAACAGACTCCAGATGACTAACAGGCCAACCCCATTCATCCCTGTTTAATGAACTCTGGTGGGCCGATGCCAGATGGGAAGCTGCTTGTTCAAACAGAACATGGGGTAACTGTGGGTCTTGATCCGTGAAGACACAGTGAATAGAACATCTGTAAAAACCTTTATTCCCCGTAGAGCACTGTGCCCGAATAATTGCGGCGCCTCAAGGACAACACGTAGAAATGGTCACATTGATTCCAAGGTTGCCATTATCCGCAAACAGATGCGCTATGGCTGTGTCAAAAACAAGGCAGTCGCTGTTCATGATGGCGGCGGCCACACCGTCGTGGATGGACCGGGGCGTGGCCTCCCAGGTCAGTCTCCGCCGGTTCCCATTCAGCTCCAGTCTGTAGGCAAAGTTCTCGGCTTGCTTGCGGGTGCCGATGAGCAGCACGATGGCGAAGAACTGCTGGTGGCCCTCGTACTTCTCCTGCTTCTCCAGCACCAGCATGAAGTGGTGGCCGAAGCAGGACTGCATCATGACCCAGTCGACGGCCCCCGGCAGGTTAATGTCCGTGGCGAGGAAGACGATGTCTTCTCCCTGGAGGGTGGTAATGCTTTTGTGCGCGTGCATGAGGTGGGACATCACGGCTTCCAGGGATCCCTGCCACTTGCAGGAGGCCCCGGGGCAAGGGCAGGAGTAGGGGCGGTATTCACAGATGTCTTCGTGTTCTGGCTTCTCCGTGTGGTGCAGGGTCAGGGAACAGCCCGTGGTGGCGTACTGCAAGAACGGAAAGAAACGCGTTGAGCCGTCGGGCCTTCGCCACACTGCTGCTGCTGTGGACCTCTAACTAAGAGGGCTCACCCCCTGGGGTTGCTGGGGCTTAACCTCTATCCTCCTGTCAACTACGCTCGCTTGAGGGGAGGTAAAGAGTTACGACTACAAAGTCTCCGTTCATATTTGTCATCAGTCCCGCCGTTCATAAAATCGGGGGACTATCCTCAGCCAGGAACGGACTGCATGCCATTCCAACATGGTTGAAAATGGAACTGAAGCACTCTTCCTATTAACATCTCAAACAGGATTGCTGAGCCAGTGCGAGAAAACCGGGCCTGCCCCATATTTTCTGTGAATTTAAAGAATTTTGTAAAATTTAAAATGGCTTAGGTGTATGGCTGGGCAAGGAATATGCTGCCTCCAGTTTTCACCTAAAGACAATCAGGAAAACGGTATAGCTCCTCTTGGTTGTCCGCTGCCCCTTCTTCCTAGCTCAGATCGGTGGCTGGCAGGAAGGCTGCGGGAAGGCTGCCCTTCAGGTTCCCGCTCTTGTCTGCTGGAGTGACCAGCCAGGGCAGAAGAGGGCTGGACCCCCCTCACATTGCTAGAAATATTACCTCACTTTCTTCACCTTTCAACCCCCCAATCCCAAGGGGCTCTGGACATACTTTTTGGGCCCATCTTCATGACCAGGTATGTCAGGCTCTCATGACAGGCCCGGGAGGCAGAGGCACTAAAGTGGGTCCCACGGGAGGCTCCCAGGCGAGGATTTTGATACAGTCCAGTCCCTCAATGCTGCCGTAATAGGGTAGGAACAAATCCTTTCTCTCCCTTGCACTTGGGATGACATTCCTGATGAATAAATCACAGCTATCTTGGGAAAAGACCACACCGAAAGAAATTAGACTCTTGCTCCCAACCTTCACAAGAATGACAGTGTTAATTCCTAGATACCAGATGGGGAATCAGCCCACAAGTAGACACTTGCCCAGAGAACTGCGCTGTTGTCTTGTAAAGAGTAAGGAGAGCTGAAATCACCTTTTTGGGTGAAACTAGGAGTCAGAGCACACAGTGGCGGTAAACTGTCTGGGTCACTGCACTTGGATTCTCCCACCCCTTTCTGAGGACAGGAAGTCAGCAAATGAGGGCCGGGCCCTATGTCTAAGATGCTGTGTCCATCTGCTCACAAAACAAAGCCTCACATCTGTTTTTGGTTCTCTCTACCCTGCCTAGGGAATAAACCCCTTATAAACTTTAAGTCGGCCAAATTCTAACCTTTGCAGATGAATTTACCACTAGCAATGGGCAGGCACTGAGCACCTTCCCCATACAGGATCCTAAGCTACAGTCACTCAGAGGAAGCTGAGAAGGCCGGCTCCATTCTTAGGGAGATGAGTCTCCCCTAGCAAGGAAGAAGGGGTGGCTTGAACAAAGAAATGCAGCTGGCTCCTCCCCTATACCTAACGTGGATTATAGCAACCTTCTGTAGAACTGGCAGAAATATTTCCCTGTTATTTACTTTGCCCATAGGGAGTGCTTATTCACCTTTTTGAACCACGCACTAATTTTAAAAGCACGGGTATAAAAAACTTTATCATATGAAGGAGAAACAAATTTATTTACCCATACATATTTCTAGTTGGCGTTCCTAACAGTAAGGCCTTAAAACACCAAAATCCCTATTAACAGTGTTTTAAAGCTAGAGTGTGGCTAGGAATACAGAACCTTCTGATGTTCTGTGAGTGATGGGTGAGGCATCTGTGCCCAGTGTAAACACACATTACGCACAATAAAAATAGCAAGAATTAGCCCAGAGTCTGGCAGATCCTCCGGCCGAAACAAGCCCCTAATCTTTGGATCTGAAGAAGTTTCAGAATGGGCTGTTTACCACAGCTGCCAACGAACAACTCCAGGAACTCGATGAACTTTGGCAAAGAGTACAGAAAAGTACCACCTCCACCTCTTCCCTGACCCAAAGCCCCAAACCGCTCCACCTTCACGGACTCAGATGTACAACAAATATTTATCGTCCAGCAATTATTTTAGAACTTTTTCTTGTGTAGCTCAGGTAGGAATATTTATTTATATTCTGAATTATTTGGTTTGCCTTACAAGCCACACATTCTTCCTTCAACCCAAATATAGAGAACAGGGAACCTCCCCCCAAACAACACAAATAGAAAAGGCATACTGAGCATTTGTATGGACGATGACCTTACATAAAAACATCTTGCTACAGCCTCTATTAACTTAAAGAAATATATTTTTAAAGTGTTAGGTGCTTACTCTGCTTTTTCTAAACAAGCTGAACTTTAAAGCCAATCTATTCCTTCTCTTTTCCATCATGGGTGAGGGCGTGTCTTCATGACCACTGGTGCCACTTTTATGATAACTGGGTAAGAGAAGATCTCTAAAAAGAAAAGATCTACACTTTAAATAGGCGTGCACTCATGCGCGCACAGACACACGCACTCTTATTCCACACTTCATTCTTGTTACCGTCTTGGCATTGTTGTGGTAAAGGGGCTCTCGTCCAGGGATCAAAGGGAGGGTTCAGGGTCTGTGAATTCCCTGACAGTGCAGAACCATCTAGGTGCCTCTGAGCAGCACACCCAAATTACGCTGGGCCCTGGCTTGGGTTCTCCTGACAGGCGCCAAGGGTTCCTAAGAACTGCCAACCTCTGTCCTAGCGCACACAGAGGGGTCAGCAGAGGATCCTGCCCTGGTGGTGGTCTCTGTCGAGGGGCCATACCGAGCAACAACAAACAATTCAAAACTCTCACAAGTACAGACAGCTACTCGAAGGAAGTCCAGAAGAGTGACAGGTGATTTCAAAGTGGGGATGGGAGGAGGATGGGAGAAGGAAAGCTTCACTACAGGCAAAGTGGACAGTGGGTGGAGCAGTTCCATCTGGTTCTAAGATTGGGTGAGTGGAGCAAACAGCGGGGATAAAACCTAAATGAGAAGGCAGGTCCAGCTTCCTTCGGGGACTTGACTGACAATGTCGTTTAATTTCTGGGTTTCTCTACAGTTGCACTACAAGTTTTCCCTGCTATCTGAAAGTACAGTGTTCCCATGAAACCCTTGTAAGACAAATGGCAGAAGGCAAAGAAGCAATTTTTGAGCATTCCTAGTTCCAAAAATTTTTGAGCATTCCTAGTTCCAAAAAATAACTTCTCTTGGGCTTTTCTGATACCTTAGGACACATCTCGCTAACGGATGCACAAAATCAACTGAGATAAAGCACAGATGCTCACAAATGCCAGTTCAAAGCTATGGAGTCTTGATGCTAAGAGGCTGAGTGTAGGTCCCAGGAAAAGGAGCTTGGCGAGGCCACTCCTGCTGCTCAGGATGTGCACTGAAAAAGAAATGCTGAATGCTATATTCCCTTTCTGCCTTTTTTTTTGTAATAGTGAAAATCCTCTTTGGATTTCTTTTGGTTAGCACAAACAGGTCTTTTATAAAAGCAAAGTGACGTCAAGTGAACATTCAAAAAGCGGGGGGTAGCTGTACTGATGTTTTAGACCAGGTAACCGTTTGTGGCGGGGGCTGTCTGTGCATTGTAGGGTGTTTAGCAGCAACCCTGGCCTCTGCCCACCGCATGCCAGGAGCAATCTTCCCCTCCCCCACTGTGACAACCAGAAATGTCACAGGCACAGCCGAATGTCTGGGGAAGGACAAAACAGCCTGGGGTTGATTTTGATGGATGACAAAACCCGGCTGGGCAGCCACAACGACAGCTGTGAGGAGGGGCCCACACCAGCAAGCAGGACAGGCTGGTCACTGTCCCGCCCAACGCGCACTACCCAGGACAGCTCAGGAACACCAGCCGCCAGCTGAGACACACAACTGGGACTTAGTGGTTTGCAAATCGTGGAAGTAGGCTAGGGTGCTAGTTCTACCCGTTTTACAGCCTGACTGATTCATCCTGGCATCCCATTCGTGGCCACACTGCTGTCCAAGCCCTGCACTCCTGTGCTCCTCCTTGAGTGCTCTTTCCAGGTACATGATCGCTTAGGAGTCAAACAGTATTTTGAAGTAAAAGAAAGAATTCACATCGGTCTTAACCTCCAGTCCCCAACCCACCACACACACAACCCAAGAGTCCACGGATGGACTGCTTCTGGAAGCAAGTCCTATTACTGACTTCTTCCCTGGATTGCAAAGAGAAAGACAGCCCTGAAATCGCTTCTCCCTCAGGAATGAGGAGCGGCACCTCGCAAGCAGGTAACCAGTAATTAGGCCCTCCCAGCTGCCCTGGTACCTGGCAAGAAAGTTCTGAGGTTTCACTTTTCACACTCTGGCTAGGGCTTTGCCCTACCAGACAGAGAGGGCTCAAAGGACGCCTGCCTTCCTTGAGATGCCTGGCTCTTCCTGCACACTCTTCTTCCTGAGACCAGGCACCTGGGCTGCCTGTGTGTCCTGGGGACAGGTCCACAGCTATAAATGAGATTTCTCCACAGGGGAACAGCTGCTCACCTCCCCTGGGGGTGGGGTGAGGAGGGAATTCACTTTAAGTAAACCTCTTTCGGGGGAGGGGGAAGGAGACACAACCGCTCACAGAAGCCCAAAGCTCTAGAAGACATAGGGAGGGGGAAGATGACCCAGCAGAATGAGAAACACATGTTGAAATAACATTTCTGACTTCTCTTTAGAAACTTTTCAGGTGGCAGTGGCTCAAACGTCTTGTGCAAACATGTTCTGCCACAAGGGCCATGGGTGACCCGGTGCCACCTTTTTAAGTCTTTGCAGAAAGCAGTAAATCGTGCCAATTCTTTTCCTGGGCATGGGGTATGAAGGTTGGATTTCAGTTGAATTTAGGTAGGGCTTTTCCTTTTTTGGCAGAGAAATCTGTTGACACGCGAATATGATGGGGTACGTCAGAAAACAAACACTAGCCACCTGTTATTTACCTAATAAACACAGTCACATTGTATTTGTTTATGGAATGAGTACATAAACAGAATAACCCTGCTTCGCCAGGGTGCTCGTGAAGGTCATAGATCTTGTGACTGGTTTAGAACACGTCACTTAATCTATTTAATTAAATGTGAGTCCGTGCAATTCAAGACCGATTTCCTGAGCTTCAACAATCAGCAGTCTGCTTACAATGGAGGCGCTCTGAGCTCTGGGCAGAGACGCGTCCCCGCTCGGGGCCTGTGGGGTAACCGCCCTGCTGCCGCCTGCTTACACCTCCTAGGAAACTGAAATTTATTAGCCAAGTATCTGCCTGCGCCTCAGAGGACAGTGTCTCAGGAAAAACAAAGCACGCTCAGTATTTTGTTGTTGATGCTCTTAAACTTTTGAATTAAATCCAGGCAATGACCTTGTCTGAGAGTAACCACAGGCAAACTGTGCTTCTCCGTCCATCTCATGGGCTGTAATGATCACAAAATGCACACATACGGCTGCCTGCGATGCAGGACCCCAGACTGGGAAACCAGAACTGCCACAAAGGGCATTACTGGGGCAGCGACTGAAGTTTGAATATGGACTGTCGATTAGATACTAGTATCCACTGCATGTCACACTTCCTGATTTTGATAACTGGACCATAATTGTATAAGAAGGCGTCTTTGTTTTTAGGAGAAACACAGTGCAGTATTTAGGGGTAAAAGGGCGGGACGCCTCAATGTCCATTCAAATGGCTAAATAAGTGTATGTGTGAATAGAGAGCGCCCAAAATGATAAAGCAAATGGGGCAAAAAGGAAACAACTGGTGAATTTGTTGGATAAAGGTATATAAGAGTATTTTTGTATTATTAACACGACCGTTGGGGAAATTTGAAATCATATAAAAACGTGTTAAAGAATTCAGAGACTAAGTTAGCATATTCTTTATGGGATAGAGAGTCTTTTGGCTGAGTTGGCTGAGTGACTTAAGTGTTATACTAGTTTTTTTTTTTTTTAAGAAAATATACTTTTAACTGCATATCTATAGGTAAACACAAGTAAGGCAATAGTTTTTCTTTTACTAGAAGGTCTTGGAACTCATTTTAGTGAACCAATAAAATTTTTCAATGAAGACATCATTGTTGTAATAACCAACATTTCTTAGGCTTGCCTGCCCCCCATGGAAGACCAAGCCTTCTCCATTGCTCCTCTGATCCTTCACAAGTTTGTGGGCACCTCACAGATCTGGGGCCCTGGACTCGATAAAGTTTCTAGCCACTGCAGTTTCATTACCCACCATGCTTAGTGGTCCAAGGGAAACCACTCCATTTGACTCCAGACATGTCAGAAAGAGGCTCTGGGAATGAGGCTACCCATGTCCCCTTTTGCTTACACAGGTAAACACCTTTTACTACTAGGGAGGTGAACCCATAGATGGAATCAGAGTTGTATGAGTTTAGCTGGAAGGACGATCTCCTGGCGGTATAACTTACTATGTATGATCAGCAGATAATTAGGGGACTATTGGTAGAGATCTCTGTCTTCTCAACACTCTTGAGACTTGTTCGAATAGGAGTTGTAGCTAAGCCTCGTAGAGAACCAAATCATGGTGAAACTTCTGTTTTAACCAGAGGTTAGACTTTACCACTTTTAAAAGGACTTCTAGCAAATCAAACTAGCTCCTTCGTGACTAAAAGTGTACTAATCTCCCCTCAAAATATCAGTGGATGATGATCCCAGGTTATTTTCTAGTTAACTTATGGGTCTATTAATTTTGTTCATTGATTTACTGATTTATTGCCAGCTTCCCGCCCACCTGATATGTGTAGGTAAATGAATCAATATTAGGTTTACGTGCAAAAGATGATTGCTCTCCCATTGTGTGTGTCATTTTTTTTTAAAGATTTTATTTATTTATTTGACAGAGAGAGACAGCCAGAGAGAGAGAGGGAGCACAAGCAGGGGAAGTGGGAGAGGAAGAAGCAGGCTCCCAGCGGAGCAGGGAGCCCCATGCAGGGCTCGATCCCAGGACTCTGGGATCATGACCTGAGCCGAAGGCAGATACTTAACGACTGAGCCACCCAGGTGCCCCGGGTGTGTTAATTTTACTTTAATTAAAATTCTTACTATGGAACTTAGAATTTTAAAAAATTCAATAGACCTTGAGATCATATGAGGAAAAATGTTGATTTTAGACTTCAGTCACTGTGGGTTTGTTATTTTTGATAAATGCTTTTCACATATTTTATTTACATAAACTATTTGGGGTGGGCATGTTTGAAGCTTTTCTGAAACCTCACATAGATGGAGAAAACAAGGATACTGTTGTCATTCAAATGGCTATATATTCCTCTTGCTTAAAATGACTTTACAACCACTGGTAGAATACAGTTAGAGTGGGGCGTCTGGGTGGCTCAGTTGGTTAAGCGTCTGCCTTCAGCTCAGGTCATGATCTCGGGGTCCTGGGATTAAGCCCCACGTCAGGCTCCCTGCTCAGTGGGGAGCCTGCTTCTCCCTCTCCCTCTGCCTGTTGCTTCCCCTGCTTGTGTGTGGGCTTCTCTCTCTTACTGTCAAATAAATACAATCCTAAAAAAATAAACAAAAATATTCTATATCCTTCTTGATATTAAAAAAAAAATACAGCTGGAGCTCAGGTACCTTGTATCTGTGTGACACAAATGGAACCTACCATATCCCTGGACTCTTACTAAGTTCAGACTTGGGCAAAAGGAGAAAATGAACTCTCTTCTTGTGCCTTAATCGTGATGCTCAACTTGCATCTGTCTAGCATCCTTCCTCTAAGAACCTTGGCGGATCTTCACTAACCCAAACAGTAGATTCCTTACCTCCATTATGACGTGGTGCAAAGAGAGAATTCTTAGCCAGTGATGCTGTAAAGCTTTCATGGATGCTAACCTGAGAAGACAGTATCACTCAGTGCCAGGATGGTTGAACAGTGGTGAGACAAAGAAAATACTGACATCTAACTTCATTAACTTTCTTCCGGAGAAGGTAATTCTAATTCAAATCTTGGGCTCAAAAATTCCTCCTTTTGCCCAAGAGAACCCCGACAAACCCCATGCTCAGATAGCTTTCCTACTAAAGGGGTCTTGGCGGAAGACTTCCGCACATTAGTGCACTCATCAGAGAACATCTGATGCGGTGGGGGGCCTCTGGCCTTACAAAGACTCCTTGGGCTGGCAGCGGTTTGTTTTTAATTGTAGAAACTTGAAACAAAAGTTGACTTTTGACCAAATAACGCTTCTTATCTGACCATGGCCAGAGTTAGCCAGCAACCACACATTGTCTTGGAGAACCAGTTTCGTAAGGTCCCTTCGGAGTGTAGGTTCAAGCAAACAAAAGCGTCTTAAAGTAAGAGCCGGAGTTGAAGGCTTGATGCCACACTCCCACTACCTTGCCCACTCTTTTTCAATATCCCCTTCCTCTTCTATGCAAGCCTCCCCCTGCATACTAACATTAATTGTCCGACATGCTTCAAACAGTGCTACAACCCTCCACGGTTTTTATTTCTCAACTAAAGCAATCAAATTCACCAGAAGACTTAAGTGTTAGGGTTGCTAGATTTAGCAACTAAAAATACAAGATGCCCAGTAGCCTCAGGCAGTATTTGGGTTATATTTACACTAAAAAAAAAAAAAAAAAAGCAAACTTGAAATTACACCAAAAATTGTTTATCTGAAATTCAAATTTTAGTGGGCATCCTGTATCTTACCTGGCTATGCTAATAAGAGGGCCCTTCTGGTATCACTGCCCATCCCTCCAAAAGCCATTATGTGAATTTGGAATGTTCCTCAGTGGGGTGAAGCAGGTAGCGGAAAAGGCAGGAGGCTGAGGTGGAAAAAACACTGTGTGTGTAATACAACGCCCATTCTGGAGTTTCTGTTCCCTGAACTTACAAACTGCATGACTTCAGGCAAATCTCTCAGAGAGGATACTGTGTCCTGTTTCCTTTACAAAGTAATTAGGAAAATAACGAGATCACATACCTAGTTCAGACAAGGTAAACAACATTCAGTATAAGCGGCTCCACTGGCCTCCCTGTGTAACCCCATCAGGATCTTCCATATGTCCCTTCTTCATGGGCTAACTGCTGCTTATCCTTCATAATGCAGCGCTGACCCCACACTGCTGGGAGCTCTCCAGACTCCTCCGCTCCTCCTACTTCAGAAAGGCGCTGCTGGCACATCTGTCTCCACCGTTAGACTCAGAGTTTCAGAAGGATGAGGTTAGGGATGGGGCAATGACTGGCTAGGCAGATGGTCTGTAGGAGGGGGAGGCTGCAGCAGATTCCCAGGCAAGGGTGGATGTGACGAAAAGTTAGTAGGTAATCAGGAGGAGCCAGCTCTGGCCTGAGGTTACACCAGGGAGAAAAAGCAGGCTGTAGTATTAAAAAACAAAAGGATAACACCCATTGTAGGTGATGCTGAAGAGAAATGGGCACTCCACTGTGTAGGATTTCAAGTGAGAACACAATTTGGCTTTGTTATCAAAAGCTTTTTGATTTCTACACATACCCTTTGGACCTACCATCCAACTTCTGGAAGTTATCATTAGGAAATAATTACTTTCTTAAGCACAAGGACTGTTACAGCAGTATTTTAAAAAATAATTTTTTCAACACTAAAAAACCGAATGATTTAATCATTTAAATCACAAACGGGAGCTTGATTAAATAACTTTGGTACTGTTGTAATACTATGCAGCCATTAAACATGACCTTCAAGACTATTTACCAATGTTGAAAAGCAGTCACGATGTGTTAGATGAAAAAATATGTTATGAAATAGTGTGTGGTTTCCCTATCTTACCTGCTTTTCTTTGAGTGAAAAACTCCATTGATGTAGAGGTAAATTTGTGAGGACATATGCAAAAATGGTATAGTGGTTATTTCCAGGTGGGAGGATTATAAGAGATTTTATATTTTATATATTCTACATTTAAAAATAATGATCATAACTTTTAAAAACATATCTTATAGGGGCTTTTGTGTGTCTCCGTTGGTTAAGTGTCTGACTCTGGATCTCAGCTCAGGTCTTAATCTCAGGGTCGTGAGTTCGAGCCCCACATTGGGCTCCACGCTGAGCGTGGAGCCTACTTAAAAAAAAACTCCACACTTTATAATGTATAAAATAAAATCTACATGTTAAAAAACGTCGCCTAATCTAACTAGGCTTTCTCTTCTAAAAGCATTAAAGAAACGAAAAAAGTAAGTCTTATCACTGAAACACCAATGCCAGGGCCAGTGTACCCAGCTGTCTGAAAACCTACATGACTAGGAGGGAAGGGAAGCTCAGTGGGGGGGTCTGTGGAAGAAGAGAGTTTCTTTTTTTTCTTTTTCAAGTCTATGCCTGGACCTGACCTCAGACACTCGCCATTTTTTTTTTTTCTGCTAGCTTCTAACTGTGCACATTTATTTAGTGTTTCTTCTGTGCTGGGACTGTGCTAGACTCTTTGTATGAGTTATTACCGCGTTTGATCCTCACAGCAACCCAATCTGTACCCCATTTTACCGAGGAGCCACAGAGGTTTGGAGAGGTCACCAAACCCCTCATGTGGGGATGGAGCAGGGATCTGGACTAGGAGGTTCAAATAGGGCCTCCCTCCAAACTACTAGAGTAAGAGGCAGCCTCGGGAAGGAGTAACCCAAAGATACTACTTTTGTTGATTTCAGAGTTTTAAAATAGGGCTCAGGCCCACACATTTAACACAGGTGTAGCTTTCATCCATCTATAGTGTCTGTGGCTGAAAACTGGGAGGGGGGTAACCTTTTTCTCACAGACACCATATAGTCTAAAAATCACTGTAGAAACTGGAAATGAAAACCCTTTCTCAATTTTTAAAAAACGAATGGAGCTAGATGGGCATCTGGGGCAAAGCTGATGAAATTCTGCTAGAGAATTTTCAGTATCTCTCCCAAGCCTTTGAAAGTACACTCCCAGGTTTAATATAAAGATACATTTAATCAGGAAAACTTTTTAGCTTTCTTATTTTCTTTTTCAGGATGTGCAGAGTGTTGTCACATTCTAATGTCCCATGTATGATCATGTCCTGCACAACTCGCCAGCAATACACAATGGCCCTGAAGGCTGGGCATTCATTTTAGCAAATGTGTACCTACTGTGTGCCCCTCTCAAGGAGTGGGGACCTTATGAGTTTGAATGAGAAATGCCGCTGTTCGCAAAGTTCGTCAGATGCCCAAGTCTGGCACTTAAGACGTTTTATAGGGAGGTCTTACTGTAGTCGTATGCCTATGGCACTTGGTACGGAGCGGAGCGTCAAAAAAGGGACCTAACACACGACAGCTGAATCTGATCTAATCTCAGGTTGGCGATTTTATAGGCCCAACCTGCTGTAGCTTTTGGTTCTCCCTCTTTCTGGTTGTACCAAAGCTCAACTTTAAGTAACAATGATTGACTCCTAGCTGTAGGAGGTGGTGACCTGTGTAAAGGGGCTGCCAGCTATGTGAAGAATCAGCATTAAATGTTAGTGCTCCAACATAGCATTCTAGTGCTTCTGTTCTTTTTTTTTTTTTTTTTAAGATTTTATTTATTTATCAGAGAGAGAGAGAGGGAGAGCACAGAGGGAGAAGCAGACTCCCTGCTGAGCAGGGAGCCCAATGTGGGACTCGATCCCAGGACCCTAACATGACCTGAGCCAAAGGCAGACACTTAACCGACTGACCAATCCAGGCGCCCTAGTGCTTCTGTTCTTGATTTTACACTGAAAAACTGTCAGTTGTGTTCTTGAAAATCTTGAGCCTCACCATCAATGTACGTGGACTCCGGTGCTTGCCAGTACATGCTTTTGTGAGTAAGCCTGTCCAACTTCAGGCAGTAGGGAAGACCACAGGGACAATATCCAAAGTAAATGATTTTTGTCGTAGGGGAACTTTTTAGACGAAGAAAAGATCTTTGAAATGGTTCTGGCAAATTGGTGTATCCTCTCAGACTTCTAGGTGACTGATCACCCATCACCTAGCAACCACCCTGATACCGCCCACCTTCCATTTGAAATGGTGAAGCAAAAGACTTAACAGCTCTAATCTGATCTCAGAGCACCCACCAGCTAGGAATTACCTCCATTCTTTTTACCCGATAGACAAGCTCAGGGAAGTATGTGACTGGACCGAGGTCAAACAAAGGCAGGATGGGGACCCAGTTCTGTCTCTTGCCTAGTGCTCTTTTCCCTGGAACACTTCACTAGATTCTAAAATTTTAGGGCACAAAAAGATTCTTTTGTTTTTTTTAAAGATTTTATTTGAGAGAATGAGAGCTCGAGCGGAGAGAGAGAGCACATGGGTGGTGGGGAGGGGCAGAGGGAGAGGGAGAAGCAGGCTCTTCGCTCAGCAGGGAGCCCAACACAGGGCTGAATCCCAGGACCCCGAGATCATGACCTGAGCTGAAGGCAGACTCTTAGCCGACTGAGCCACCCAGGTGTTCCAAAAGATTCTTAATATAATGATCTAGTCCAGCTCTTTCTCTTAAAGACATTCAGGTCCAAAGAAATAAACTGACCTGTTCAAAGTCAACCATCTAGTCACTAGGACAACAGTTCAGGTTTCCCAGGGGGCCAGAAGAGAATATTCTCTTGGCAAAATACAGATGAAAATAGGGGCGCCTGGGTGGCACAGCGGTTAAGCGTCTGCCTTCGGCTCAGGGCGTGATCCCGGCGTTCTGGGATCGAGCCCCACATCGGGCTCCTCCGCTATGAGCCTGCTTCTTCCTCTCCCACTCCCCCTGCTTGTGTTCCCTCTCTTGCTGGCTCTCTCTATCTCTGTCAAATAAATAAATAAAATCTTTAAAAAAAAATACAGATGAAAATAAACTATAAATTCACCTGTAGTTGGGACTTCTCAGAATCCAAAGTTCATGTATGGTAAGAGTAAAATGAAAACTTGCAGGCTCAGTGAATGCTTTCTGAGAGAGAACCAGATCATTTTAAAAATTCAGGTTTCTGGCTTTTCTTGAAAAAACCCAAAGGTCTGGCACGCTGCATCCACACTCCCACCCCTGCCAATCATCCAGAGCTGAGTGAAAGCTGTCCTCTTTGGGGGTGTGTTCTCTGGCTCCCATCTCTACTGCTCCTTGAGGTCTCCTGAACTCAGGGCCACGCGTCAGACACCTCTCTCCCTTGCATCGCCTGTCCCTGCTGGCGTTTAGGTTTGTCCACACTGAGGAGGCTTGAATTTTCAACGGGGTTAGCTGACTTGACTTTTTATTTTAAGAAATAAAAACAACACTGTCACAACCCAAATCCAGGGAAGACTTGTCTGAGGCTTTCCAGTTCAGTAATTATTTGGAGATGTGCTACTGGAAACTTTGAGAGAAAACAAACCCCCCAAAATGGGGAGAAAATGTATCATAGTGCAAGTGGGCTGGAGTGGTTTAGCATTCCCCACAGTTGTGGAGCGAAATGCTTGGCTGATATTAAAATAAAATACACTGTTGAGTGGGTGCACAGATGTGTCAACCTTCACTTCTCCCCCTATACCCACGCTCCACTGAGAGATGGTGGGTTTGAGATATGGGAACAGGATGTCAAAACTTCTCAGGTGTAGAGCAAGCCATAGAATGGACTAAAAATATCTCAAGTGGAAGAGAGCCTTACTCTGATAGAGATCCTTTTCTTAAAAGGAGACCTGAGCTAATAATGCATGTGATACCCTCTATCATAGATGCTGGCAACACTCTAGCCTTTAATTAGGTGGCCCCACACCTCTGTAAGGAAGCTGTTTGGCAACAGATCCATTTTTGGGCCAACTGAAGCATGAGCAGTCCAGAGCTGTGATGACATATTAGGTCAGCAGGCTATTTCCCCCTGGCCTTCCCACTCCTGCATGTCTTATAAAATTCCTGCCAGTGAATTTTATAGTGAACACATATGTTATCTCATTGGGATGTTCCCATCAGAGCTGGTAAATTCATCCAATCAGATAGTTTTGTTACTATTGTCAACCTTAAGTTACAATGGGGAGCCCTGGAATACAGGCTCAGATGCAAAATTGCTATGTAGCACAAAGGGTGTGTGCCTTTGGAATGCCGGTTCATGAACTGGCCTACTGATCTTCACAAGCCACTTAATCTCTCTACAGGCATTTGTTTCTTCACTTGGAAAGAAGAAAGGCAAACTAATAAACAATGACCCTCTCAAAGTAGCTGGCACACAGAGGGCACCCAATAACCATTCCATACAGCCTCCCTTCTTTTCATGGTATTCTAGAAGCTACAGGTCCTTAGAAGTCAAGCAGTTCAGTCTATTTACAGGTGAGGAAATCAAGGCCCCCAACAGGTGGTCTCTCAGGCAAAAAATGGCAGCACCACACTACTCCTGAGACCTGGTCTCTGGTCCTTCATCCACCATTGTTTTTCTCACATGAGGCAGCCCACGTGGAAGAGATTCTGCGAGCAGGTAGGGACAGTGACAGGGCAGTGCCTATGATTACCAGGAGCAAGCACAAGCCAAGGGCTAGTTACACAGACCTATTTTGTTGAAGTCTGACATAGGTCTTACTACTCCCTATTTCCCTCAGTCCTCCTCAACTGACAGATCTTTGGTGCTTGCTGTATACATCCAAGATTGGTTTATCTAAACTAAATGGCTGAGCTGCCCCGTCAATAGTTGGGATTGTTGGTCAACAAAAGTTGAGGCATGTATTCTCTAGCATCGTAAATCTCACATACAGAAGTGACCCCAAGATCACTTTCTAAACTTAACGCCTGGGCTGAAGGGGAATGGTTGACCCTGTTTAATTTCAGATTGCAAATGACGGCTTTCCTTCACTGCATTCATACAGAATAGGGACTCGGAGCATCACTGACATGGTCAGAAACACTGATTGCCCCTGATTCCCAACAGAACTGCTTTTCAAGAAGGGCTTCCCTAGTATATTACACATGAGGAGAAAACATGCTTCAAGAGAAACCAGACTCCTAGATCCTGAAAGTGAAACTTCATAACTTTATATGGCATTAACCGTTTCCTTCCCTTCCTCTTGGGAGCAACACAATGCTCTTATGAGATTGCTTTTTAAAAAGAAATTATGGAATAGTGCCTGTTACCAAATGTTCATTTGTGAACTGTAATTCACCTAAAGCTGTTTCTTCTACTAGCTGCTGATGGTCTGGGAAAAACTGAACAGAAAAGATGGCTCCCCAGAAATCCTGTGGGGCACCCCTGGCAGCCCCCACAGTATATCTCAAACATCAAATACCCACTGTTATGTCAACTATCACCAAATCTTCTCTTGATCACTAGGCTGCCACCTTCTTCATGGCCCTAAAAAATTACAGAAATATTTTACCCAAATTTTATAAGAAACAACTACTGGGCTGGGTGAATTGGTTAGCATTATATGAGAAGTGGTTGAAAGCAGAGTAATATATTAAGGTTAACTGAAAACCCATAGCCCAAACACAGATTCAAATCTTTATTTGAATATGCTATTTTAAACTTAATTTGTGGCAGGGCACAGACCAAATTAAATCATTCATTTTACTGACTGGAGTCCCAAGCTTCAATTCTCTGGTGGACTATTTTTAATTTAAAAATAAGCTCTTGCCCTATAAAAATAAGCAGCACCAAGGAGAAATGCAAGACAGCTTAGATGGCCCAAGAGGCAGAACAGTTAACTTTCACAAAGAAAAAAGAAAAACAACTCAAAAGTATTAATGACATTATTTCCATTTCTAAGTTTAGAAAATGAACGTTATGGTCTAGCCCTAGATTATAATGAGGTACTATGGAGAGGTGTCTCTGAAACTACTCCGGAAGATTTTTAAGTGGTAGATGTAAGTAAACAGATGCTATAATATAACCACACGGTGAAAAACTATGCAGTCGTTTAAAATACAGTGAGGAAGAGCTAGGTTTCAGACCTAGAAAAAAAATGTGTGATAATATGACTTTAAAACAGCAATTTGCACAAGTTATTTCTGGAGAATTTACATCTACTGTGTGTGTTTATGAACCTGTTTGACACACACTGACATTCACGATCTCATATTCAGCTGTGAAAACTATTTAAATATGGCTAGAAAAAAATCTATAAAGATACACAGTAAACCTAACAATGGTGGGAAAGGGGGCAAGAGGTCTTGGTCTTTCCTTTGACTTTTCTTAAGTCTCTTTAGTGGTCTGCATTTTTTGCAAGAGCACTGATAACTTTTTAAACTAAATAAAGTGGTGGGCTTGGAAGAACTGTAACAGCTCTTGCGTGTCCTTCCTGTTAAATTCCTGATCAACTCTTGTTTTCACCCCCACCTAGAACAAATACACATCTCCCCAGTCCTTGGAAGGCTAGGAGAGGGAAAGGCGTGGCTTGCAGGGTTTTCTTTTTGCTGGAGGAAAACAGGCTGTAGGCGCCCTTTTTTTAGCTGCACCTCTGAGGGCTCCCACGTGTCAGGCGTGCGCAGAGGGCAGGCATCGGGCGCAGGAGAAATCCAGTACCAATCCTTCCAAGCCGAGCGCTGGTAAAGGGTGCGTTTAGCTGGCCCATCTCTTCCCTCCTCAATCCCCCACAGTCAGCTTCCCGGTCCAAGTTTCACTGGTGCAGCCTAGCCCTACCGAGCACACCCAGCACACTTCTGCAGGGTACGCAGGCACCCGGCGGCGAGAGCTGCGATGTGTTCTAAAACGATCGCGTGCCAATTAGTCCGGGGTCAGTGCTTGGGCAACTGTCAGCTCAGAGTTACTCCCAAAGTGGACAGGTGGGCATGGGGGAGGGTGGACAAGTGTAAACATTTCTTTTTTAAAAATAAGAGAGATGCCACCTGCCTCTCAGCTCCTGTGAGTGGGCTGGAGGACACAGGAGTTCCGGGAGGTCGCTAGGCGGAGGTGCGCGGGTGGCACCTGGGCTTACCTTGCAGGGAAACAGGACTGCCGACGCCACCTTCTCCATAGCCAAGTTCCTGATGCTGGGCGTCAGGGCGCCCCTGCACGTCGGGCAGCAGCTCAACTTCTGGCGGCATTGGTTACATACCAGGTGCCCGGCCTGGCACTGCAGGATGGGGGGCAGGACATAGTCAAAGCAGACCGGGCACTCGAAGAGCGAGGTCAGCTCGTGGTGCTGCGGGGACACCGGGCCAGCCCCGCCGCCGCCGCCGGGGCCCGAGATTACCGCCGCCGCGGCGGGCACCGCGGACGAGCCGGGGCCCGCAGCCGAGATGGTGGCGGCGGCCGGGGGCGCAGCCGGGGACGGAGCGTGCTGAGGCTGCGGCGGCGGCTGCTTGCTGCAGGGTTTGTTAGCGCTGGGGCCGGTGGAGGACGGGCGGCTCATCGCGCTCCGAAGCAACCATGGAACTGCGGGCGCCTGCCTGCCGCGGGGCCGCCGGGGTCAAGGCGGTGCACGCCCCGCGGGCGGCAGGCTCCGAGGCAACGCCACCGCGCCCAGCCCGGAACCGAGCAGCGGAGACTGCCGGCCGGCGCCGGCAGGCCGGGGGCTGGGCTGCGCCGACGATCTCCGCGGCCCCCGACGTTCCGAACACCCTTCCGCGCCCCCAGACTCCTCCTCCCGGCGGCGTCGCGGGCCCCGAACCCGAGCGGTGCGCAGAACCCCGGCCCACCAGTTTCTGGAGCGGCAGCTGACGCAAGCCCCGGGGGCGCGCGCGGACGTGACGCCTGGACACGTGTGCGGCCGCTCAGGCGCGCGGGGACTGGCAGAGCCACCCTGCGCTGGGGCGCCGGCTCCGCCCGAGTCCAGCTGGCAGCGCGGGGGTTCGACTAGCGCGTGCCCCTCCTGCCCAGGCTGCGGGCCCGGCCCGCGCCAGTGAGCATGCCCGGCTCGCCGTGGCCGCGCGAGGTCTGCCTTCCGGGTTGAGGAGGGGGCCGCCCTTCGGCAAGGCGTCGCCCAAGTCCTCTAGCCACACCCCGAGGAGCCACGCCGGCGTTTCCCGGGCCGCAAACTAGAAGGGCAACTTCAGGCGGGCGGGGGCTTGGGTGGTGAGCGGGGCGGGACGCGACGCCCCTGGACAGGTCGGAAAAAAACCGTGAGGTTTCTCTTTCCCCGGGTTGAGTCACCCTCGCGCGAGGGGAGGAGTGCGCCGCGGCCGGCCGGCCTGAGTCTGGAACGCTGGATCAGGACGCGAAGCTTTGGGCGGGAGCAGGGCAAGGGGCTCGGGTTGGGTCGGCAGCGGGCACAGGACCCAGTGCTGGGCAGTTAAGAGTGGGTGTGGACCACTCCTTAGTCTTGGTTCGCGGGGAGGGAGGTGGTGGGGAGGGAGGAGATAAACTCTTTATTGATTTACCCGCGGACCTGGCGACGTTGAATTGAGCGCCTCTGACTTGCACAGCGGGCCGGGGAGGGAGATCGTGGAAAGCGTTGATTAAAAGGAGAGTTCGAGATCACTGGGAGTGCCAGAAATGTAGGCTGGGTCTTGAGGCCTCAGGAAGATTGGGTGACCCTCCAGCACAACGCGGTGCGTCCTCGTCTTTGAAATCCCGTGAAAGTCCAAGGCAAGGTGTAGGCGCTGGCCCCGCACACCAGCGGAAGCCCTAGAGAGGCGATGATACTCCAGAGAGACCCACACGTTAATTTAATGTATACTGTACGCGCCCAGTCGGATTGCTGTTCTGCATAAGATGAGGCACTGATCCTGGAATTGGGGAAAGGTGCTACCTAGATGGGAATCTGATGATTCTTTGTTGGGCAGACAGTGGTAAGGAACAGAAGTCAGGACTGGGTGACGAAAGGTGCCCTGCGTTTGCCATCTGTGTGACTTTGGGCAAGGTCTTTAATTTCTCTGCGCTTCAGTTTCCTCATCTGTAAAAGTGGGATAAAAATAGTACCTACCCTGTAAGTGGGACAGTGAGGATTAAATGAGTTTGATAACTGCCAAGAGCTTGGCCTATCCTAAGCACTTATTCAATGTCAGATATTTAAAAAAATATTATTAGGGAATATTTAATGAATAAAATCATGTAAGAAATAGGCCGTTAGAGCCCAGAAGAAATAAACTTTAATCTTATAAAGGTATCCAGAAAGACTACGTGCATAGAATTGGTGAAATTTGATCTAAGTCTTGAAAAAAATTAATAGGCATGATGTCACTCAATCATTCAGTAAATGTTTCCTGAACACTTATTATGTGCCAGCCATTGTTTGGGCTCTGAGAATGGGATAAAAACCATTCTAGTAAGGGAACAATGCCAATAACTACCCATGAGGGAGGATTTCAGCTGAATACCTGGGGTGGAGTGGGAGTGAACACATTGTATGAGGAGCTAAAGGACAGTGAGAGAATGCACTTGGGGATTTACTGACACTTGGGAGAATGGGATGGTGCAATGAAACCCCAATAGACCTGGTAGGTCCTTTACCTCTTTACCTCCGTGAGAAGTGGTGACCACTGTAGATTTTTGAGTAGCACTATAACTCGGCTGAATCTGAGCTTTTGGGAAGGTACTCTGGGGGCATACCAACTAATAACTAATAGTTACTGAATGCCCACTATGTGCCAGGCTGGATGGTTCTAAGGATTTTGTAACAACCCTATGTGATGGGGACTGTTGTTTCCCCATTTTATACTTGAGGAGACTGAGACACAGGGAGATTAATTTGCTCAAGATGAAACAGCTGATAATGTTGGAAAATGCTCCGGAGCCCCCTTTTAACTACTAGTCTGTATCCCTTTCATTTTTGCCCAAGTCCTACTGATAGTCTTGTTAAGGAGTTGAGATCAGCACACTCAACACAGTCAGAGAACAGTTGTGGAGCCTTTAATCAAGCACCGAATTTTGTGGGCATACTTTACATAAATTCTTTCTTTAGCTGATTTTGCAAGGAAAAAAATTAAATTGTATTTACTTCATTTTTACCTTTTTAGAGCATACAGAACATAATAGTGACAACAATAGAAAAAAATCACCCACGGTTTCACTTTTATTGGGAAAAATATAATATTTTCCACTTTTAATTTAAAACCCAAGTGAGTAGAATTTATTACCAGAATTCGTATTCCTTCCCTCCACCCCCGGTCTCTCAGTGCAGGTACCCCGCACTCCCAGAGCTTGTACTGGCTTTCACCAGAGAAGCAGGGGTCCCACCCTGGCCATGTTGGCATGAGCTTCCAGTGTTCCAACCAGCTAGGCCGTGGTGTTCAGAAAGCAATTTGGCTTTGCAGATGTTGAAACGAAGAACAAGAAAACCAGTTCTCCTCAGAGACAATTGGTTTATTTTTCTAAAAATACAACTAACCCATCCACTCTTATCCTGTCAGATGCCTCCCATGGTATGAAGAAATTTCTTGTTTCTTCCTTTACGTCATTGCACTCTTGATTAGGTTGACCAGGGTAATTTAAGAAAAAAAAATCTCCTCTGGGCAATTGCTGAAGGTAGGTGGGACAAGAGTGGACAGGCCTGCTGGTTGACCCACATCGATGACCTCTCCAGGCTGCCAGACTGGCCTTTCTGGTCCTGCTTCTTTCCTGTTCCTTCCTTGGGGCTTTTGAATCAGAAGACGGTGGCTTTTGCACAGTGGGCACTGTGAGTGAGAACACTCTATCCCAAGGGGATGTGTGCTACGTGGAGTTGTATCTATTTGTCCTTGGGAGTTGCTGCTGTTGCCAGGCTTGTGTTTTATGTGTGACTTTGTGGCCTGGGGAGGTAGGGGGGGGATCCCCCAGTCTTTGGTGATCTCCTGATTCATGACTCATTTACCACATCTGCTGGATGACAGGTTGGCCTCCTTCCCCCACCCACTGAGTCCGGATTACACAAAAGGGACAGGTATGAAGCAGGACACCTCTCCTTAACCCTTCTCCTCCTTTGTACTACTGTTGAAAGATGAGGGGGGTGTACTGAGTAACCTCTCTTACTTTAAAATACCAGGATGGGACTTGTTAAAAACAAAAACAAAAACCTCGCAGGTGAGCCTCTACTCTCCCTTAAACTGCTGAGCACAATGAAAAATGCTCCAGCTAGACAGACAAGCTCTTGCTCTTCTTTCTGTAACTTACAAATTGTGTGGTTTTGCAAATTGGGCAACTTCTGCACTCAGGCAAACAGCGTGCATTTTCAGAGCAAAGTGTGGTTGGGCTTTTCTTTTGAGATTTAAAGATGACTCAGGAGTGCATTGAAGCTTGCTGCACGGAAATTTCTGAGAAGGGGAAAGCTTGTGGGAAATTCTGGAGGTGACCGTGAGGCCTCCTGGCAATTATGGTAGGAACTTTTACTTTTATAAAGTACTTTTGTTTCTGGGGTAATTCCACATGCTCAAACTTGTGAGTAATTATGGGTATTTCTTGAACAACAATCGTGGACTTACTCCTGTGTATTACACTGTGTATGTTAGGCATTTGCATTGGTTTTAAGTATCCTGTGCCACTGTTCTAAGCACTTTACATAGTTTAATTCTTTTAAGCTTCACCTGACCTATAAGTTATATATTTACAGATGATTTTAAAACAGGTACAGAGAGGCCAAGATATTTGTAGTAAGTAGCCTTTAAGGTGGCTCCAATGATCCCTCCTCTTGGTGTCTGTGCCCCATGTAATCCCCTCCCTTTGAGTGAGAGCTGGACCTCCTAACTCGCTTTAAATGACTAGAATGCGGCCCAAGTGATAGAATGTCACTTCTGAGATGAGGTTATGAAAAGACAAAGACTTCCATCTAGCTCTCTATCTGTCTCTGAGTCTGCTCTGTGGGTGAAGCCAGCTGCCAAGTGGCAAATAGCCCTATGAAAAGCCTCACACCACCAGGAGCCTGACGTCTCTGACCAACAGCCAGGGAAGATTCCAGGACTGGCTGACAATTGGATTGCACTTGTAAGACCCTGAGCCGGAGGACCCAGATAAGCTGATGCTCAGAAATGGTGCGACAATAAATGTGTGTTGTTTTAAGCTACTGAGTTTGGGGGTAATTTGTTACATAGCGTTATATGACTAATACACTTGTCCAAAGTCCAAAAGCTTGTCTGTAAAAAGAAATGCAAGGTATAGACCCCCAACTTTATCTTAAATTATTTTTATTATAATGCTGCTTAAGTATATAGAACCAAATCTAGGAACAAAAGTTTTATGATTATTGTTGTACACAACTATAAAAACAAAAAAATTAGAATACCCAAAAAATCAAGAATTCATGTTTTTGTTTCTTGTTTTGGTTTAAATTCATACTTTTTATTTTTTTTAAAGATTTTATTTATTTGTCAGAGAGAGAGGGAGAGCACAAGCAGGGGGAGCGGCAGACAGAGCAGGTGGAGGGAGAAGCAGGCTCCCTGCTGAGCAAGGGGCCTGATGCGGGACTGGATCCCAGGGTCCTGGGATCATGACCTGAGCCGAAGGCAGCCATTTAACCAACTGAGCCACCCAGGCATCTCTAAATTCATACTTTTTAAATGATAATTTCATATGATGGAAGATGTGCTAAAATGAAATCATCATTTAGTTTGGAAACAGCCTCAATGTCCATCAACAGGAAAACAGACTATGTAAAGCCATCCTACAGAATCCTCTGCAACTGAGACAAGGTCTTGAAGACAAATTGCTCTGCAGAAAAAACAAGCTGCAACCAAGAAACCCCCAAAGAATCCCGTTTATGTATAAAGAACCAAGCCACGCAAAACTACTATTTCTTTGCATGCCCAAAAGGGCATAGAAAGGCCTAGAAGGAGACAGTGAACTGATGACAGTGATGGTTTCTAGGGAGGGGAATGTGAAGGGATGTGGGGAAGCTTTTGCTTTGTATTGTCTATATTTCTGTATTTTCACCTTTTCTTTTGCCTTTCTTTTTCTTTATTCGTTTCCCTTTTTTGCAATGAGAATTTATTCATGTGTAATTAAAAAAAAAAAGTGTTGTTCTTGTCTGTCTGTCCTTGCTTTAGCTGTAGGGTTGGTGCTAGAATGAGTGATGTGCAAAAGGCCAGCCAGCCAGAAAAGGTGGTCCTTGTCCTGCATGGGAAGGACCACGAGCTTCAGTCAGGTCCTTGCGTCTGGGAGATGACTTGCTGAAATTGGTAATTTAATAAGAGTAACTCAAAGGCAGTGTATGAGTTCAACTTGGAGATCATGGAGTAAAGAAACTAGACAAGTGTGGGGGGGCAGTGCTCCAAGGGATGCTTCCTGACACAAGCATTTAGTCCTGGGGCAAAGGTGAGGGTGGAGTTGTGAGCCAAGTAGTTGTGGCCACTGGTCAACGGACTAAATGCAGACATTTATTAAGTTTAGAGGCCAAGGCTAAAATCAGACCCAGGCTTTACTTCTCGGGGAGTTAGTAGCTCAGAAGGGGGATAATATGAATGGTAGCTCACTCTTACACAGTGCTAACTATGGATCAGATTTAGTCCTTTGTGAGAAGTGAAGAAAGGCAGAGGGGAGAGAGAGTCCCGAATACCCTCCCCGTTCTCCCCCCACCTCCCCAGCCTCATCTGGGATTCCCCAGAGAGCCTCATTCATGTAGGGCCCGATACAGAATGTGGATCATTGAGAACCAGCAAAATTGACATAACCTTGAGGCCTCAAATACATTCCTCTCCTTCAACATCAATTTCATCAGATTAAAAATCCAATAACAGGCTGTCATTGAGTCTGAGAAAAGAGATGGTAATAAAAGGGAGAATCTGACTCCATAATGGAAAGCAGGTGATTTTTTAAAATTGGTTTCTCCAGCTGTCTGTGCTATGGAAATTCAGAAAAGGTAGAAAAGCCCGTGTATCTATCTTCTCCCCAATTCTCCTCGCTTCCCTGCAGACGTGCTCCTTCCCCTTCTATTTGGTCGGACCAGGTGAGTGGCCCCATTATTGCCTCTATTTACCTGGCTGGGACGTGGGGAGTCATCCTCCCTTCTCCCTAGTTCTGTCCCCTCAGTCTTCTACAGCACACCCCTCCACGCCTTCCCTGCTGCCCTGCGGTTACTGATGCTTTCTATGAGTCACCTGGGGACTCTGCCTCCTGCCACCAGCCTCCCACCTGCAGCACCTCTTTTGCTACCTGTAAAGTGCAGACAGAACCCTGGTAAATGAATGGCTGGATACCATGTAATGAGAAATAACATGCAAATCATTTACCTCATTGTTGCATTCACCATGGGTAAAATTAAGTGCTTACTGTGTGCCCTGCCTTGGGTCAGGTCTGCCTGGGCTCTTTGACTGCAGAAGATGGAACTTAACTTCAGACTAATCTAGGTGGTGTCAAATGGGAAAAAAGGGTAGGCGGGGCTAGCAGGCCCTGACATCCGAATCAGGAACTGGAGAGCGTCCAGGACGAGGCAACTTGTGCTCTTTAATTCTTCCTCATAAAAGAGGATATTTATTTTTCTTCCTCCTTCTGCAGACTGGCTCTCACTGCTTTCCAGAGCATAGGGTCAGATGTAGCCAGTCGGTATATTTTGAGTTTATGGTTCTCTCTATTCCAGCTCCTTCCCCTAAAGAACGAAGCATTGCCAGGTCTTGGCTTTAAGTCCAGGTCTCAGATGAAAATCTGATTGGCGCAGCTTAGGTCAGCTGGCAATGTCCTGTCCAATCATGAAGGCCAGGCTGGCAGCCTCCCTCAATGCAAACATAGCTGTTGGCTGCCCACTCTTGTTGTGGGGGTAGAAAGAATTCTAAGAAGTGGAATTTGGGGCCTGTTATATGTTCTAAAAGCTGTCTATGATCCTATGATGTATTATAAGGAAAGACATGCCCTCTAGCTTCTTAGCATGTAAGCCCCATTGGGGAATTTGTTACTCAAACTCATGTAGAATCTTTGCTTTTGTGGAAAGAAGTTGGAGTTTATGATGGAAGTTTTGATCTTGACTTTAAGAAAGCATAGGCTTTGAGTTTTGGAGAGAATGGTTATTTCAAATGAGTAGAATAGGAGGATCATTGGTTCCTAGCAGGAACGCATGAGAGCAGTGAAGACTCCTTCCCGGGGTAGATTCAAATTTGAACGGTGAGGGCTGAGATTAGATGAATAAGGGGGGAGATATTCATTGGAGGGATCTGAACACCAAATAGGTTTATACTTGTCTTACTACGGACAGTGAATTGGGATGGTTGAATGGAAGCTGAATGTATTCTGGAATCAGACGCATCTCTGAGTCTGTCCCTTCTTATAGTTTTATGTGATTTAGACTGGTTCCTCTGTATCCTCATCTAGAAAAGGGATACTAGTACTGGCTTCCAGTGAGCCTCTGTTGTTTTTGTTTGCCCGGCATCCATTCCCACTCCTGAGAAATGCTCCTCAGTGTCACCTTGGGTAATCACTCTAGTTTGGGTAGGATTGACTTCACCTCCCAGTTTGGGGATGGACACTGGCCCTGGCCAGGACTAACCGTACAGTACTCTCCTCAGGGCATTTTACTTCCATCTGTCGTAAATTGTTGTAATTCATATACAGATCAATGGTATCTGGTATGAATGGTGCCTCCTTACATGTGGTGTTTTGTGTACTGCATAACTTGCTCAGCTATACAGAGCTGCTCTGATCCTGGCCAACTAAAGCAGTCTACGCCCTGGCCACAGATCAGGGAAAGGGGAGTGACCCACGTCTGGCCAATGGGAGGTAATTGCACCACATAAAAGAGTCAGTCTTAGAGTAATGCCAACTACAGCAGACAAAAGAGCTCAGAGACAGAGAGGCATAAATGCATCATGTGAACTCCTTGATCCTGAAGCTATGGAATTGCATCTCTAGAGGGATTTATCAGCTATATTACCTAATACTTGTTGAGAGAGGCAGTCTTCCATGGGTCCCTATTGCTACTATACATTTTATTGCCAAGAACCCAAGGCCCTGACCACTCTTTCCTGGGCCATTTCTCATAGTTCTGTTTGCAGTGAACGACCTTGAAGGACGAGTTGATGTCTGCCTCCAAGGACAAAGGACAGGCTTTCTTATTGCTTGCTAGGAAAGTGATAGATTTCCCAAGCTCGGTGTTCCTCAGCTGTGATGCAGACCTCCTGTGTGCAGAACATCCAGGAGCCTGAACCATGTTGTGTAACCCCCGAAGGATTCTAGGTAAGGAAACCAAAGTAGGTGTGCTGAGGCTCACACTGCTTATCACGCCCTGAGTCGTGAAGTCCTGTATCTCTGATCCAGGAGGTTTGAGTCTTCTGCCTGCCTCCGTGAAATAGTGAAAGGCTAATTTACTGGCTTATTAGTAGCGTACAATTAAATACCAGGTCTGACAATAAACCTCTTCTCATTTTTGTGTCTGAAGTTAGAAAGAATTGAGATTTTTGTCACTTGCCGGAAAAAGTTCTCACAAATTGTCTCCCTCATCAGTCGAGCTAACGTATGAGAAAACTTCTAATCTATACTGGGCTCCCAAGTATCTGTGGACCTGTAATAGATGGTTTTATCGAACAACTTTATTGGAGTAAACTGCACATATTTAAAGCATACAATTTGAACAGTTTCGACCTGGGTACGTACCAGTGAAACTTTATTACAACTAAAATGATAAGCCTAAAGATAGATTATTTTTCCTTTTATCACACTGATTTAAAACATACACAATAGTAGAGGAAATAGCGTAATAAACTTTCAGGTACCCATCACCCATCATGTCAATACTCTGCCATTTTTGTTTCATTTACTACCCTCCCACTTTTTTTTTTTTTTTTTTACTTTTCTGGAATACCTTATTTTTTATTTATTTACTTATGTATTTTGTAATCTCTACATCCAACATGGGGCTCAAACTCACAACCCCGAGATCAAGAGTTGGATACTGTACTGACTAGGCCAGCCAGGTGCCCCTACTTTTCTGGACTATTTTAAGGCAAATTCCAGATATGACATAATTTTACACATAAATACTTCAGTATACATCTTTACAAGATAAGAACTTTTTTCTTTAATATAACGACAGTAACATCACATCCAACAAAATTAATCATAATTTCATAATATCATGTAAAAAACAATCTCTTGTATTCAGTTTCCCCAAATGACTACAAGAATATCTTTATACAGTTTTATTTTTCAACTCAAAAGTCAAGCAGGGTCCAAAGATTGCATTTGGTTAATATGTCCCTCGGGGATCCTTTAATCTCTACAAGTTTTTCCTGTCTTTTATTTTCCCTTACATTTCTTTGTTGAAGAAACTGAATCCTTCCTGTAGAATTTCACAAATTCTAGATTAGGCTATTTGTATTCTTTGATGGAGAGAGGCATTCCCTATTTCTCATATTTCCATGAAACTTGAAGTTAGGTCTAGAGCTAAACTGCCCATATGGCAACTACTAGCTACATGTGGTGACTGGACATTTTAAATGTGGTTTATCTGAATTGATATGTACTATAAGTATAAAATACATACCAGATTTCAGACTTACTACTTAAAAATAGAATATTTTATTAACGTTTTTATATTGCTTACATATTAAAATGATAATATTTTGGATATATTAGCTAAATAGACTATATTTTAAAATTAATTTCAACTCTTGGGGTGCCGGGTGGCTCAGTTGGTTAGATGTCTGACTCGATTTCAGCTCAGGTCCTGATCTCAGGGGTGTGGAATTGAGACCTCCATCGGGCTCCGTGCTGAGCATGGAGTCTGCTTAAGATTTTCTCTCTTCCTCTCCCTGTGTGCTGTGCCCCCGCCCCACTCGCATGCTCTCTCTCTCTCTCAAAATAATAGTAATAATAATAATTTCACCTCTTTATTCTTGCCTTTTTAAATGTAGCTATTAGAAAAATTTAAAATCACATATGTCTCTTGTATTATATTTCCACTGGTGAGTGCTGGTTTAGAGGCTTAATTTGAATTAGATTCAGTTTTTTCTTTTTTGACAAGATAATGTAGTGTACCTCTTCTTGCATCACATCTGACAACACGTATTATCCAGCTGCCCTAACTTTTAATGATGTTAAGATTGATCGGTGGTGAGAATGAGGAAAGCAAGTTCTGCTGGGAGTGGTACTGGTTGGCACACACAGCTAAAACTTTGTGTTGTGCTGTGGAACATCAACAATTTCACAGGACGTCAATATCATGGGAGACACTCAAGACACTCTGTGACCATAATGGAGCAGGAGAGAAAAACATTACAGCTCCATAATCACGTCTGAGTAAAAAGAAGAGCATTGTGGGGCGCCGGGGTGGCTCAGTTGCTTAGGTGTCTGACTCTTGGTTTCAGCCCAGGTCATGATCTCAGGGTCCTGGGATTGAGCCCCACATGGGGCTCTGAACTCAGCTTGGAGTCTGCTTGAGATTCTTTCTCTCCCTCTCCCTTTGCCTGTCCCCCTGCTCATGCTCTCTTTTCTCTCTTTGTCTCTCTCTAAAATAAATAAATCTTTACAAAAAAAAAAAAAGAACATTGTCTAAACCACAAAACTCCCCCTTTATGGGCTAATATGACTGGCTGTTGTTTCTTCACCGATTACAGCTTTAGCTTTCTTTTGCTCTTTCTGTCTTTTAGATGAGAAAATTAAAATACCCAATAATAGAATCACCCTGCTTTCTGACAGCATCCAATTTAAGGGCAAAGCTCTGTTTCCTTGAACTATCTCCCAAATCATTACCAAGCCCAAATCTTCTTTGTTTTTTAAAGATTTATTTATTTATTTTAGAGAGCGAGAGAGCGAGCGAGTGAGAGAGCACACGTGCGTGGTGCACAGGGAGTGGGGGGAGGGGCAGAGGAAGAGAATCTCAAGCAGACTTGTGCTGAGGGTGGAGCCCGATGTGGGGCTCAGTCTCACGACTCTGAGATCATAACCTGAGCCTAAATCAAGAGTCAGACACTCAACCAACTGCACCACCCAGGTGCCCCTCAAGCCCAAATATGATAAGTTCTTTCTAACACCCTCTTATTGAGACCTCCATGGCTCCCTTTGGTGTGTGTTCTCTCTCATTGGAATAAGACAGTTGACACAACTTTGTTTGACTGTAGGTGTGTTTCTGGCCGACTTTGGCTAGAGAGCATTAACCATGGCTTTAGGTAGTGTCAACCTCATCCTTCCCCAGCCAGGTTTGTGGGGTAGATTTGTAAGCACCTAATTAAAGTACAACTTAATGCAATTAGATGTTTCAGGAATTCCACAGATTAGTCACTGTTTTCAACCCTCGTGAAACTGGACTTATCAGTCCAAACAATTATTGAAGTCTTTTTCCAAACAGACCTATGCCTATTTGGTCATTGTATTAATTTGCTAGGGGCTACTGTAAAAAAGTACCACACACTGGGTGGCTTAAACAACAGTTTCATCATTGTCTCACAGTTCTGGAGTCTTAAAGTTCAAGATCAAGGTATCGGCATTGGCACTGCTGCTTCCTTCTGAGGGCTGTGGACAGAATTCGTTCCAGGCCTTTCTCCTGGCTTCTGGTGGTTTGCTGGTAATCTTTGTATTCCTTGGTTTATAAACACATCACCCTGATCTCTGCCTTCAGTTCACATGGGTTCTTTCTGTGCCTGTATCTGTCTCCAAATTTCTCCTTTTTGTAAGGACACCAGTCATATGGGATTAGAGCCCACCCTAATAACTTCATTTTAATTTGATTACCTCTGTAAAGATCCCATCTCCAAATGAGGTCACACTGTGAGGTACTGGGAGTTCGGACTTCAACATGTGAATTTTTCAAGGATACAATTCAACTCATAACAGTCACTTGGAACTGTTAGGCTCTTTCTGGTGTCAGTAGCTGCCAATCGTAGGGGTACATGACAGTGGATACTTCCTGACAATCTCACTATAACTAGTTTATATATAAAGTGAGTGTTCAGCCATATTCTATACACATATAGGCATTTATTTAATAAGCATGCATTAGTAAGTAGGCTCAGGAACAGTCCACACAATCTGTTTAGTAATCTTAAAGTGTCCCAGTTCTCTTCTCTTTAGGGACTCTAACCACGTCTTGTATGAAGGATTCATCTGAGGCAGGTGCCCCAGCTCGAGGCAGGCTTCAGTTATCCTTAGGGTGCTATCAGGGCTGGACGTAGGACCATTTCTGTTTCTAGCCCTGGGTGGGCAAAGGTTCACCTTGATTGTGAAAAGGTGAGGAATGTCTCTAAAACATTTTGTCTTGAACATCAGCAATTTTACCAGTGGCAGTCCATTTATAGTTTCCATTATGCTAATAAATGAGTCACTAATTTCACCAATGGAAGCCTATTAATAACATTTATTATAATTAGCAAAGCCTCTGGTGTTGATTGAAGGTAGCTAAAGCCTTGTGATACTCCTCTTTGCTGTGTGGCATTCTGATTAAGTGCTAGCTGTGAATTCTTGATTAGGGCAACCGACTGTCCCTAGAGTGTACCCTGAGACTCACACACACACACATTTATGTCACACTGTCTGCGCTAAAGTATTTAAAAGTAAATTACAGACATCATAACCAGGCCACACTATTTTCAGACTTGTGCTTGGGAGGGTGCATAATAAATGGATGCACACTGGAGTGTAAAGAACACGGAATTGGGTCAGGTGTGCCCTTGATCAGCTATCTTTGTGACCTTGAGCAAATCATTTAAATGTTCTGGGTTTCAGTTTCTTCATCTATAAAATGAAAGGCCTGGATTAAATGATCCTTTAAGTTCCCTGTAGCACTTAAGTTCTACAATTCAATTCTAAGAGCTAATAATTCAACAAGTATGAAATCATATAATACGGAATGAATACATGACTGCTCAGAGGAAATGATGTGAAGGAGGGATTGGATTAGTTAAGGAAGACTTTGGGGAGGTAAGGCAAAGCCAGTTGCCAATGAGTTATTTCATTTGACAACGTGTGTGTGTGTGTGTGTGTGTGTGTGTGTGTGTGTGTATTTTAACCTGTAAGCCCATTGACCTACATAGATCAAAATGATTCTTGGCACTCCAAGACTCTAACTTAGGATATTAGACATTATAGGAGATGATCTTGTTAGCTTTTAGAATTTGTAGTTGGCGGGGAGGCAGAGTGTCGGTTTTGCTTGCTTGAAGTTGATGCGTGTTTCTGTGGCTGATCTCTGTGCCAGCTACAAACTCAAAAGAGTCACGTGTCCCACCAGTTGAGTTCTGTGCCTCCTCTAGGGAGACTTGGAGTAAAAGGGCTATTTCCATGATGACAGTCTGAACAAAGATGCACATTCCTTTCTGGTCAGGAAGCAAAGGGAAGAACACCCTGATTTCATATACCCTGATGAAAGTAGCATTCAAACTTAAACATTGCCATGGCACACGATTTAAATAAACCCACAGGCAAATTAGCTGTACTTGGAGGGTGTGTAGTTCAGTACTTCCCAGTCTTCCTGCCCAGGGATGGTGGAGGAGAATGTAACAGCTGCCCTTGGTCTGGGATGAAAACACAGGCTGGACAGAAGGGGGATGGGACAGACTGCTGTGTCCACAGGAGCCAGGCAAGTCAAGTCGGCAAATGAAGCCAGTTGATATGAGTTCATAGGATAAGATGGGGCAGGTTTGGCCCCATTAAAGAGGGAAAGCCACCAACCAGCTCCTGGGGACCGTGCCGGTGGCAACCACATATTCAAAGTTTTGCCAGCTATGGCAGCATATCCAGAGTGGTCAGATAGTGCGATATTTGGTCTTCCCCTGAAGGTGGAAATCCAGATTTTTATGTGACAATTATTAATTGTGGAATTTTTATAATGAATACAGCCTTTTATAGCTTCATAGTCTGAACAAAACATCTCTTTGTGCAATGTGGACATTTAGATCATTGATTTTTCATGGAAAAAAACAACGAGGGCTGTGGACATACCTGGGACAAAGTTCAGCAAAGCCACCTATTGGCTATGTAACATTGGGTTGGTGTTTAAGATATCTGAAGCTAATTTTCCTATATGTGCAAATGAGGGTATCTTTATTGTGTTTGGTAGAGTTATCATGAATGTTGAATGAGAGAAGCCATTTGACGAGGCATGCATACCTTGCCACCTGGCATTTAGTTCATTAAATGCAATACTTGTGTTTGTTCTTTTCTGATATAATTGGCTGCCCACAGGTCAAATCCAGCCACAAATCATTTTTTTAAAAGTTGAGATATAATTGGCATATAACATTATATTAGTTTCAGGTATACAACATAGTGATTTGATATTTGTGTGTATTACGGAAAGATCAACACAGTCTAGTTCACTCCATCACCATACATAGTAATAGTTTTTTTTTCTTCTGATGATCGCTTTTAAGACAAATCCTTTGAAAAACTTCTGTGTGGGGAATTTTTTTCCCCTGGGTTTTTGTTTTTTGTTTTTTTTCCCGAAGAATTTATTCACTTATTTGAGAGAGAGAGAGAGAGTATGAGTCGGGGGAAGTGGCAGAGGAAGAAAGAGAGGCAGACTCCCTGCTGAGCAGGGAGCCCAAGGAGGGGGGTCCTGATTCCAGGACGCTGAGATCCTGACCCAAGCCAAAGGCAGACACTTAACCCCTGAGACACCCAGGCACCCCTCCCCTGGGTTTTGACATGCCCTTTACGGGTCTGCTTACTGTTCAGACTGAGCATGAACAGGACAGCTTGTCCAGAGGGACTTCAGTCTTCTCTCCTTTGCTCATCGTGATCTGGCTCTGTTTTAGGATGTCAATTCATTGTAACTATAGCCACTCGCGTGATGTATGAAGGAAATGTAATAGTAATAATAGACCGCTTAGGACAGTGCAAGCCAGCTACTATGATAGCTACTATGACAGGCGTTGCCACTGGACCCTTTTAAGCCCAGTGTCAGCATATTGAAGACTTTGCCCTCTGTCTCCCTGCCTCCACGTTGATATGCTAACACTTTTGACCTTCTGAATTGTTTGTTACCCATCAAAGTCTCCGAGTGTCTCTGTTGAAAGAGCAGAGTTCCATGGCAGCTTTCATCTCTGTGTTACCAGATAACTACGTGGAGGGCATGTACACTTCGCTGGTAAATGTGGGACTAGACAGTTTATAGTAACCCATCCTTCCAGAGTTTCACAAAGCGGGTTTCGGTATTCCTAGCTCATTTGAACTTCCAAGCAACTCCATTTCTCTCCCCCTTTGTGATGTGAAAAGTGATAGGCAGTGGCGAAACAAGACTTGCCTATGGTTGTGAAGTTCACAAATCCCTTTGGAGGGTGGCCTCCAATTGTCTGGAGTGGAGCGTCCGCCTCCTCCCTTGATAGCAGACGTGAGCTCTTCAGTGAGCTCTTCAGTTGGTCGTTGTCCCCATCAGTCTGCTACTTTCAGTTTTACCTGATTCCTTGGCCATCCAAATTTGTGACCCTGGCATATAGGATATTCACCTGACCCTGAACGCTGTGTGGTGTATTTGCAATCCCTGCTGTATCAGACTTTGTTCAGTGATACGAAACTTCATGATGCTGACTGTGGAGAATCAAGAGAGACAGGATCTCCTGTGTAGAGGCTAGCCAGTGCAATCAGGACCATAGTAAATTTAACTGGAGGGTCATGTCTCAGACTTCTCTGGCTTCTGCTTTCCATGATATTTAAATAACCGAGTAGATTTATATGACTTCAGTTGGCCATGCACCAAAGCCTAGATGCTCATTTCCCCCAGCATATTCTGTGCTAAAAGCATGATATAAAAATCCAGCAAGCAATGTTTCCTTATCAAATAATAATTAAAAGGTTCTGTCGCAGGGGTTCTGGAAATATCATCGCTTCCCCAGGAAATAGCTGTGGAAAGATTTCCCACTGTGGCTTGCCGGTAGGTGGCATGGAAATGAGTGCAGCAGCCATGAAAATACGCACAAGTCCCAGATCCTGGCCTCAATGAAATATAATGGGCAGCTGGTGGATCTTAACATTTTCAAGCCTGGAAAATTATGATTTGGGGAGTTGTAAGCAGTTTATGCTTCCTAGGGTAGAGTTTGCTAATTTGTCTTCAGGGCTATATCAATCAGAGTCATTTGGTGCAAGCAACAGAAACAGACTTTGGCTGATTTTAGCAAAAGGGGTTTTATTGGGAGGATATGGGGTACCTCAGAGAACAGGAATAAAAATGGATGAACTGTGGTTTTCGATAGAACTAGGGATCAGTTGGCAAGAGCTACCAGACAGTCTCTTTGGGTCTGCTTTTAGGATGAATGATCATTCATTTTCAGCCTCAGAGTCACTTAAGGTTCAGATTCTAGGGAAGAATGTTTGATTTTCTAACATGTCTCTTACTCCTGCCTGGGAGCAAGTGCATCTTGATTGGCATTCTACTATCACTGCCTGCCAGGGGGCTGGATAGTCAAAATCAAATTCTCATGCTGATTCCAGAGATGGCGGCATGATGCCAAGAAGACATCTGTCCCGAGCCAGATCTTCCCTTTGTTCCAGGAGGAACTGCTTTCCCAAACATATTGGTTAAGCATCTTTAAGACAAATATCTATTGGTTAGGGGACAGGATTCAACCAGACGTGTGTCAGGTCCCCAGGGAAGGGCATCCCAGTGTCTAAGATCAGGTCAGACATCCCCTCTTGGTCCAGGATTACTGCTGTATGCAACTTGTTACCCAGAGATGTAAACAGAGTGATTAAAAAGCTATATGCGAGGTGGGGCGCCTGGGTGGCGCAGTCGTTAAGTGTCTGCCTTTGGCTCGGGTCGTGATCCCAGGGTCCTGGGATCGAGCCCCATGTTGGGCTCCCTGCTCGGCGGGAAGCCTGCTTCTCCCTCTCCCACTCCCCCTGTTGGTGTTCCCTCTCTCGCTGGGTCTCTCTCTGTCCAATAAATAAATAAAATCTTAAAAAAACCAAAAAACAAAACGCTATATGCAAGGTAACCAGTAATAAACTGAGAGGAACTTCAGTACTGGCAGAAACCCTGTTTCAATCTCTTGGAGGGGAGAAAACATGGATTCTGATTATTGAGACTGAGAAGGAGCTAGGCATGTTGAGTTCAGCCTCCCCTTTCTCTCTGGAAGGAAGCCAGTGGCAGCAGGAAGCCAAATGAATGGCAATGCATTCTAGTACAGAGGTTCTTAAGGTATAGTCTCCAGAACACTGGGGGTCCCCAAGGTCATCTCAGGGGGTCAGCAAAGTCCAGAGTATTTTCGGGGTGCCAGATGGCTCAGTCAGTTAAGCATCTACCTTCAGCTCAGATCGTGATCCCAGGGTCCTGGGATGGAGCCCTATATCTGGCTCCTGGCTCAGCGGGGAGTCTGCTCCTCCCTCTCCCTCTGCCCCTCCCCCAGCTTGTACTCTCACTCACTCACTCTCTCTCTCAAATAAATGAATAAAATCTTAAAAAAAAAAAAACCCTAAAGTTCTTTCGTAACAATGCTAAGATGCTATTTGACTTTTCCACTATGTTGACATTTGCATTGATGGAGTGCAAATACATGCGTCTTCACATGAATCAGAGCGCAGACAGAAAACTTTACTGGTAGTCACTGTTCTTTCCTGCCCCACACTCAGAAAGAAAGCCCAAATCAAGAGTTTCAGAATATCTTTAATGAACATAGTTAATTTTATCACACCAACTGTGGCGTACACTGCTGCGGCATCCTGGAACACAGTCCCTGTCTACAGGAAAAGCCCTTGTGCTGTCGTTTGCGTTGTGAGCTGAAGTTCCCTCCAGAACACCATTTTACTTGCCAGCCACGGCTGACAAACAACTATGGTTATTCAGACTGGGGCATTTGGCAAACATTTTCTCTAAGGAAGTGTCTGTCATTTCAAGGTAACTGATAGTACTTGTTGCTAATAGTACAATTTGTGCTTATAAGCAAAAAATTAGAAGTTTAGAAAACTTGTATGCACCACCATAGGCTTGACAGCTTTCCAGGACTTAAAGACTTTTCTGATGATATTGGTGGCGATGTTCATGAATATGGTGTGGGGATACTGTAAAATGAAGTGAGGCAACATTTGGAAGATCTGCTTAACTCAGGTAACCAAAACTTCCCTAATATTCCATACATGATGTTACCAACATCCATTCAAACTGCAAGATTGGTCAGAGAATTTTAATTTTTTAAAAAAATATAGTCTGACTTTATTCTCTGTTTTCAACAGCTCTGCATTATGCACATTTCTTGTAAGTCACTTTAATTTCTTTGCAGAATAAGGCAGGAGACGGAGGGATGGTCTGGAAGATGACTTTATCCTCATGGACGGGACAGACACCATCTCTTCTCCAAACAGATAGTAGGCTGACAGTAGTCCACCAACAAAGCGTATATTTACTTCAAAAACGGAAACCTCAGCATTCACATTAAAATCTAGATTTTCTTCAACCCATGATTTTGCCTCTTCAAAGTCATGTTTCATTTCCATTATAAAAAGTGTATCCAGGGCATCTACTATCGTTGCTCCTTTAATACTACCAAAAAACTTCTTGAATGGCCTTCTTTTGATATAGGCTTCAGTTCATTTAATCCCCAGGTGTAATGTTTATAATTAGCATGTTTCATCATCTCTTTGATCTTTGCCCTCTTCTCGCGGATGGCGGCGTTGGCTAGTTTCTGGCCAACCGCCCCGATTGGGGGCACGAAGTCCACTGGGAGCAGCCTCCTGAACACCGCCTTGTCATGCAGCTGGTCCTGGGCCACCTTCTCCTTCTCCAGCAGGATATCTCTTTGAATCTCCTCGGGCAGCTTCTGCAGGGTCTCCTTGGCTTTGAAAAGTTCATCGATGTGGTTTTATATTTTACATTGCAATTAAAGAAACTACCACTTGTTGAGTTTTGGTGTAGTATCAAAGCAGAGTATCCACAGTTATCTGAAAATATTAAAATATTTCTCCCTTTCCCAACTATATATCTCTGTGAGGCTGAGCTCTCTTGATGTACTTCAACCGAGAAAACATATCGTGGGGTGCCTGGGTGGCTCAGTTAGTTGAGTGACCAACTCTTGATTTTGGCTCAGGTCATGATCTTGGGGTCATGAAATCGAGCCCCACGTTGGGCTCCTCACTCAGCACAAAGTTGGCGGTGGATTTTCTCTCTCTCTCTCCCTCTGCCCTCCCCTCCTGCTCTCTTTCTCTCTGTCTCTGAAAATAAATAAATAAATCTTAAGAAAAACATATTGCGATGCAGAAGCAGCTATGAGAATCCAACTGTCTTCTATTAAGCTGAACATTAAAGTTGTAAAAATATATAACAATTATACTCTCACTTTTTTTAATTTTAGAAAATATACTTCTTTCTTTTTTTTTTTTTAAGATTTTATTTATTTATTTGTCGGGGGAGGGTGCACAAGCAGGGGGAGCTGCAGGCAGAGGGAGAAGCAGATTCCCCGCTGAGCAGGGAGCCTAATGCGGGACTCGATCCCAGGACCCCGGGATCATGACCTGAGCTGAAGGCAGATGCTTAACCAACTGAGCCACCCAGGCGTCCCAAAATATAATTATTTCTGACAAAAACAAGTTATCTATGTTAATATTTGATGGATTTATTATTGTTATTTTTAAATGAATTAATACATATTTAAAAATTTATTAGTTTTAACTCCTGTGGTAAACAGGAGGTATAACCCAGATAATTGAAGGCTTTTTGGAATTCTCATTAATTTTTAAGAATTTAAAGAGGCCCTGAGACCAAAAATTTGAGAGCTGCTCTTCTAGTGGAATTCCTTTCACGTGGAAGGAAATATCACGAGTAGGGAAAAAAGGTTTCTCTTTTTAACAAAAAGAAGCCTATCTCAGGAGTTGTTTTGGAAGACACTGTTGACTGGCTTCATTCAATAACTGGGAATTATTCACATTTCACAATAGAGCCTGAAAAACCAAATACTTTCCAAACATCCACTGTTTCTAAAAACAGCCACATGACCTAGTTTTGGAACATAAAATTGTAGAAGACGCTGCTGGTGGCCAGTCCTGCTCTCCCTACTGGGACAATGTACCTATCTCCTAACTGATGTGAATTGCCTTCAATCAAAGGCAGCCTCCTTGCTGCAGAATGACTAGAAGGGTATGCCCCATACCCTAGGCCGAAGTGAGATTTCAGCGGAATCCACGTCTTTGCCTAGCTCCTTCCCTCTGCTTTATACTGCTTTCTTTGTTCCCTCAAAAGTTTTACTGAAAACACTCCCTTAATCAGTCACTCATAGAAGAACCTCCATTTCAGGCTCTGGAGAACCCAGTCTAAGACAGACATAAGCAGAAGTCAGTGGGAGTGCCTTTCTGGGAGACCATTTGCTTTTTTGATGAACAAAAGGGAAAGGGGAGTATATGCAGCAGGCCTGGCCTCCCCCGCTTCTTCTTGCCAGAGCATTGCTGGAATGTCTGGATCTGGGGTTCCCATCTTGTGGCTAAGAGGCCGTAGATGTAAAGGAAAGGCCAAGAGAGTCTTAGAGCCAGTGCCAGCAGCTCCTGCTTCCAGACTTTTATATGTGAGAAAAATTAATTCTATTTGCTTAACTCATTGTTTCTCTTAATTGCAGTTGAACACATTACTATCTGATATAGTTACTGTGAGAATATAATGAGAAAATAAAGGACCTAGCATATAGCAAGCACTCAAAAAATTGTAAGTCCCCCCCCATCTCTATCCAAATTAATTTTCCTGGTTGGAGTTTATGAAAGGCCAGATGAAATGATACAATACCTTTGTATATTATATGTCAACATTAGCCCTTTCTGAGCTACATATATTTTTGAACCAATGCCTTGATTAAGAGAAGGATAACTAGGGGCGCCTGGGTGGCTCAGTCAGTCAAGCTTCTGACTCTTGATTTTGGCTCAGGTTGTGATCTCAGGGTCGTGGGATCTAGCCCTGTGTGGGGCCCTGCCCTCAGCCTGAAGTCTGCTAAAGATTCTCTTTCCTTCCTTCTCTTTCCTTCCACTTCCTCCCTCCCCCCGCCCACTCTCTCTCTCAAAATAAATGAATGAAATCTTAGAGAAGGATTACTAAATGATAGGAAGGAACAGTGAATTTTGTCTCTCCTTACATTTCAGCAGTGGGTGATGGCCTTATGTGTTGGGAGGGCTGACCCAGCTCATTGCTTTAATATCTCCTAAAGGAAAAATACGTTTACATTTTATAAAAACATGTTATTATTTTAGACTGGTATTGGCTAACCCTTCAAGTTTATAATAACAGCCCTAGTATTTGTACCAAAGCAGAAGAGTATGGTTGAGTGGCTCGGGTGTCAAGAACAGCAGGGCCTTTGTGTGGATTGTGATCCTACGTATGTATCGCAGCGTCACTTGGTTTGGGGGGCCACCGTTCTTGCTTTGTGCCTCTGCATCTTATTGTTTATGGAAAGAAAGCTTGTCCTTGGAGTAACGAGTCTGCTGGCGACAGGGACATATTGTTTGAAATGCACGGAATGCCTCGGGTTTACGTGCTGTTCAATAATGCAATTCAACCTAATGTAGTGACTGTGTATTGAGCGCCCACTGTGTGCTGGACACGGTGAGGCCCGAGGGGGTGAATCCGCCACGGCCTGTCTCTGTGGATCCGAGACCTGCGGGGGCAGCAGCAGACGTACTACATGCAGGTCACTTGCATACAGGGTTGGTGCTATGATCAAGGATCTGTGAGACTTTTGACGGAGGGAAGGACGATTCATTCCTCCTTGGGTATTGAAGAGAGGCATCTGATGTCTGTCAGAAAAGCAGACGCTCTCTGTCTGTGCTTGCTGTCTTCTTTCACCTAATTAGATCTTATGCTTGTTAAAATTTAAAATCCTTCCCTATAGTCTAACGTAAATGAGTCCTTACCCCACCACCATGGGATGGGATTGTCATGTGAATTTACACATGAAGTGTAAACTGAGGCTCAGCAAAGTTTAAAGCACTCGTGTGGCTTTACATGATGAAGAACCAGGTATACTAACACCAGATTTACTTCTTTCCCGTTTTGTGTTTTAGTGTTTTTTACGGTCCGTAGAGGTGGTTCACAAGCTAGGCTTCACATTAGAATCTCCCGGGAGGTTTTAAAAATCCTGCTGCCCGGGCTGTATGCCAATTAAATTAGACTCTCTGGGGGTGGGACCCAGGCATCCGTGTTCTGGTTTTTAAAAATTATTATTTGTTTTTTTAAAATCGTGGTAAAATACACATAACAGAAAATTTACTCTCTTGGCCATTTTTAAGTATAAAATGGAGGGTCCTAAGGCACGTGCACATTGCTGTGCCACCATTATTGCCACCCCCACAGAACGTTTTTCATCTTGCAAAACAGAACCGTACACCCACTGAACAGTAACTTCCCATTACTTCCTTCCCCCAGAATGGCAACCGCCATTCTACTTTCCTCCTCGATGAATCTGACCACTTCAGGTACCCTATATAATTAGAATCATGCAGTAACTGTCCTTTCGTGACTAGCTTTTTTCACTTAGCATCATGTCCTGAAGGTTCATCATGTGTCAGACTTTCCTTCCTTTTTAAGACCAGATAGTATTCCCTTATAGTTGTATGCCGTATTTTGTTTATACATTCATTGTCAGTGAACACTTGGGTTGCGTCCACCTTTTGGCTGTCGTGACTAATGCTGCTATGAACATGGGTGACCCTGTTTTCAGTTCTTTGAGGTATATATCCAGAGATGGAAATCTGCTGGATCATATGATAATTCTATTTTTAATTTTTTGAGAAACCACCGTGTGGTTTTCCATAGTGGTTGTACCATTTTACGTTCCCACCAACAGCGCATCAGTATTTTCTTAAAGCTCCCTGGTGATTTCTGCAGCCCACCAAGATTGAGAAGAAGCTGACCTTCTCAAGGACAAAACTTGACTTTATTCACTTTTTGTAGCCACAGCCTTCTGCACCAAGCCTCACAAACTGCATCACGGCATTCGTGTCGAGTGGAATTCCTCCATGTTGTGTTCGTTTTATTTCCCGCATAGCTTTTGTGAATCTATAGCTAAAGCAGCTTTCTCTATGATGCGCGTGTCATGACAGACTTCTTAAGTTTTCCTCAGGTACGAACATGTATTTCTGCCCTAGTCACATTTATTCTGTGTGCACCAAGCGTACAGTAGAAAGTGTTGCTTCTACACCAAACGGAAGAGGAGAAATAAAACAAAAGAAAGGCAGCTGCCCAGTGTTCTTCAGGTCTGAAGCACATGGACCCACTATTTTCCATGACTGACTAAAGATCTTCTAGATGTGACTTCTTAATTAAACTTGTTCACTGGCCTCCGCCCTATCCTGCTTCCTGCAAACTGAGAAGGAGCTTTTACTCTTTAGATTGTGTTTTCCTTGGTGGAAATAGCTAAGGCCAAGCGAAGAGAAAGTTTGGGGTCTTGATCACAATCATCTCAATCTAAGAGACCCATCACCCCCTACACACACCTTATTAAGAATGAGAGCTCTGAGTCTGCAGGGAGAGAGACAGGAAGAGAAACCCAGAAATGGGAGGGGAGGCCAAAAGTCATTGCATTTGGCGTCTCTGTTTTTTCTTCGGGTTGGTGTCAAGAACAATTTATTTAATCGTCTTGATTTAGAAGACTTTTAGTGTCAGCGAGTGGTCTTTTTTATTACTTCTGTCTTCTGCTGGCCTTTCCTGGGCCTCTTATATTTCCATCAAGCTATTGGCATTCTGTCTGAGTCAATAACAGGCAAAGGTCTCTTTCTTGGATATGCAGCACACTATATTCTATCTGGAATCAGAAGTGAAGAATTATAGTTGTTTAGAATCAGAAGAGACTTTGAGAGATGTCTGACCCAACCTTATTTTCATTTTGGCCTGCAGGTACTGTGACGTAGCTGGTTAGTGGCAGAGTTGAGACAAGGACCCAGGTGTTCTCTCACTGAGTGCATTACTTTTGCCATATTTTTTGCATTCATTCATTTCTTCCTTCAGTATTTATTTAGCATCTGTTACATTTTAGACACAGTGCTGGGCATTGGGGAAACAGCAACGTAGACCTGTTTCCCATTCTTATGAGCTCTAGTGGAGGAGACACCTAACTGGTCATGCAGAGTGGAGTAAAGAGAGGCACCCAACCCCCTTGGAGAGGAAGATCAGGGAGGAATTCCTGGACAGAGTGATGTTTAAACTAAAATCTGGTGAGCGAGTGGGAGTTTGCTAGGGGAGAGGTAGAGGGTGTCCCAGGAAGAGCAAAGAATACAAAGAATACGGGCAAAGGCCCCAGGCAGAGGAGAGTGGTATATTTGAAGAACTGAGAGAAATTCAGAGAGGGGGAGAGAAAAAGGACTTAGATTAAGTTGGTCCTTGTCGGCCATACTGAAGAATGTGGACTTCATTCTGAGGGCAGTGGGGATCTGATGAAAAGTTTAAGCAGGATTTTAACATGATCAGAATTGCATTTGAGAAAGCTCACTCTCACTGCTACATGGAAGATGGGTTGGAGGTAGGCAAGACAGAGGGAAGAGAGACCAATAAAGAGTCCCTTGTGATAATCCAGATGAGAGAGGACAGTGGCTTGGACCTAGTTTGTTGCAGAGGGAATAGAGAGCAGTGGGCAGATTTCAGAGGCGTGCCTGTGATGGATGGGCCATGGGAGGTGGTGAGCCACATGGGCACCATATCTTGGGAAGGAATCAAAGACAAAAGATGAGGTCTGAGGAGTAAGGATGGAGATGACGGTAGACATGTTGATGCTAAAGAGCCTTTTGGACGCACACACACATCTTACGCTGACATACCAAATGATGCCTGTTATGGGCTGAGTTGCATTCTCTCCAAATTCACATGTGGAAGCGCTAAACACCAGTACCTCAGAATACGACTGTATTTGGAGATAGGGCCTTTAAAGAGGTGATTAAATTAAAATGAGACTGTTAGGGTGGGCCCTAATCCAATTTGACCGGTGTCCTTATGAGAAGAGGAAATTTGGACCTACAAAGAGATACACACGTTTATCTTGATGACACCTTGATGTTGAAATTCCAGCCTCCAGAGCCATGAGACACTAAATTTGCACTGTTGAAGCCACCTGTTCTGTGGCATTTGTTACGCCAGCCCCAGCAGACTAATACATCAGACAAGTTCATAATTTCCCTCCCTTTCAACTAACTCTTTTTAAATGAAGATATCCACAGGCAGTTGGATGCAGGGGTTGGCAGAGAGGACCTAAAGTTAAGGATTGGAAGTCCTCAGCACACAGACATAATTGGGGCTATGAGAGGGTGGGGTTGCCCACACTGTGTGGCTGGAGAGAGGAGTGCTAGGGCCTAAATGCTGAGAAAGGCCATCATTTCAGCACCAGAGAGACAGAGGAATCCTGATCCCTCATGCCCCGGGAGCCTGGGGAAGGGAGTGATACTTGTGTCTGAGGCTAAGAGGTAGGGCAGGTGAGCCCATAAGCTCAGAGAGCACCTACAGGGAAGTGATCGGAAGGAAGCCAGACATGGCTTACGAGAAACTTGGCAAGGTGGGAAGACATACTGAGAGCAGAATCCAGAGAGGGGCCGAGGAAGAATCTTTTTTAAAAGGAAAACACATGAGACACTTGAGCATGAGACACTGAAAACTGATGAGAAAGGGGCAGGCTCACTGTTCAAGTGAGAGCGGATCATCAGTAGAGCCTGGTCTCCAAGGTCATAGTCGAGGGTCCACCACCCTGGTCAAAAGATGAACCTCGTCCAGGGGGAGGGGAGGGAAGGCAAGGGCCAGCTGCAGATGCAGGAGGTGGAGGGAGCTACCCTTTGGCTGCTTCCTTGCTCTGAGAGCAAGGAGAGGTCATCAGTATGGGGATGCTATTGGCAGGGGGGCATCTTACCACAGATGTGAGGCGCATGGGGACAGTCTCCCTGAGTGCTGCAAACTGTGGAGGGAATGCAGACCCCATGACAAGCCAGACCGTTGCAGGTATGTCACAAACACCATTGAAAATCTGATGGATAAAATTACACTTGTTTTGTGGGTGAGAAATTAGGGATCCAGATGTCAAAATTCTGCCCATAGTTACATGATCTGTAAGTTCGGCAAGCAGGATTTAAACCCAGAATCCTTAAAGCCTTGGCCTATGCCTTCAATATCATGCCCTCCCTACCCCAGGCCAGCTCTAACTGGTGGGCGCCGTGGCGGGCTAATCATTTGTCCACCCTTAAAACCTACTCATGTTTGAAATGTCCTCCAAATTTATTTGGAGGAAGGGTCAATTTCGTGTGCAGGAATTGCAGAGAAGAACCCAGTAGTCCCCAACCTGTATGATCATCTCAGTGCAATGAAAGTCCGCAGGTTAATTGGACCCACTGTTCCTAAGGATGCAGTTCACAGGTCACCTCTAGAATTTGATGCCTGCCTGGCTGGGGCTGGGGGTTGGGGGTAGATTTTGAGGGTGGGAGGAAGTGGAGGACCTCCACACCCTCCCAACCCAGTAGCTTATCAAATTGCAGATGCTTCTTTATTTATAGATGGTTGAGGTTTAAAAGGTAGTTCCTAAATCCATTTGTGTATGGGTCCAAGGAGACTTTCATTAGACAAGCCACCACCACACCAGACGGGTCGTTGTCCCGACACGTAGCTTTGTTTTGGTCTATCTAGAAAAGATTCAGAGGTGAGTCGCATTTGTATTTCTTCCAGCCATGTCCAGGGACCTCCCTAGAAGGAACTCTAGAAAATTCTTCTTTCCACCTGGTAAAATTTCCAATGGCATTTTAGTGCCTTTATGATACTCAGCACTACAGATATGTCTTGGATAGTTGCCTGGCTGAGCTGCCGCCCAGGCCGGCTCTGGCCATACTGTGCCTCAGTTTCTCACAGAATGTCAAATAGTAGACCTGACTTGTTTTGGGTGTGTAGGTGATTCATTGCTGAAATCATGTAAGTCATACAGGCCTCGTGCTGTGAGAACCCATCAGAGCTGCCATAACTATGTTTCTATGAATTACTCATGATTTGTCAAGCCACAGAACATTTAACTTCGGAAATGTTGAGGTGCTGCCTTGACTGTGTCTGAGAAAGTTTTCTTTTCTCACTGTGGAGATTTCCACTGAAGTAAAATCCTTACGGTGCCTTGCTGTTTCTTAGGCCAGTTATGGGAAATTGTAAGTGTTCCAGGCTTAAAAGAAATCAGGCAACAAATAACCAAAAACCCCAGAAAGGGAAATCTAGGGTAGTTGATTAATGCAATCTTAGTGCCTCATAGGAATCTGTATTGTGGAGGGGGCTGGAGCATCATGGGGTGACCAACCCTCTTGTTTTGCCGTGACTGAGGGGTTCCAGTGATGGCAGACCTTCAGGACTGAAACTGGGTGAGTCCTGGGCAAACCAGGAGGAGATGCTCATCTTATTTTTTTTTTAAATAAACTTTTTATTATAGACTATGTTAGGAGTTAAACAAAAATTGCAAAGATAGAACAGAGTTCCCATATACCCCAAACCCAGTTTCCCCTACTATTAATATCTTATATGAGTATGGAACACTTGTCACGATTAATAGACCAATATTAACATGTCATTATTAACTAAAGCCCACCTTTTATTTAGATCTTCTCAGTTTTTATCGAAGGTCCTTTTTCTGGTCCAGGATCCTACCCAGGATACCACATGACAATGAGTTGTCACGCCTCCTTAGGGTCCTCTTGGCCATGACATGTCTCAAACTTTCCTTGTTTTTGATGACTTCGACAAATTTGAGTCGGTATTTGATGACTTGACAAATTTGAAGAGGTCAGGTATTTTGACAGATCCCTCAATTGGGATTTGTCTGATGTTTTTCTTATGACGAGCCTGGGTTTGTGAGTTTTGGGGAGTAAGATCACAGAGGGAAAGTGCCATACTCCTCATATCTTGTCAAGGACACATACTATCAATTTGTCACTGCTGATGCTAAACTTAATCACCTGCTTTAGGTCGTGTCTGTCAGGTTTCTCAGCTGCAAAGTTACAGATCCTTTCTTCTCACTTTCCATGCCACGCTTTGAGAAGGAATTCACTGTGGGCTGCTCCCACTTAAGGAGTGGGAGGCTGTGCTCCCCCTCTTCAATCAGCAAGTGTTTACATAAATTATTTGCAATTCTTTGTCATGGGAGGTTTGTATATTCCCCCTAATTTATTTATCTGTTGTGTTGCAATTCCTTAATGACAGGTGGTCTTTTCAGATACTTATTTGCCATTTGTATATTTCCTTTGGTCGGTTTTCTGTTCAAATCTTTCCTATTTCTGAGAGCAATCTGGGACTTGAGGCCAGGTGTGTGTGTGTGTGTGTGTGTGTGTGTGTGTGTGTGTGTGTCAGTGAAAAAACGTGCCAACCCTAGGTTTCTTCAACTCTGGCTTCTGAGACTTTTCTGGAGGCTCAGCCTACCCAATCCTCAGTCAGATCTGACCAGAGCAGGGTAGAGTTGGGAGGTAGACTCTGGAATAGACGTAGGTGTGGTTCAGTTGAAAGCATTTTTCTCAGTTTTCAACTTACTTATATCCCCTGTCGAATACTTCTTGAAATAGACCAGGATCTAAAATATTTCATGATCCCACAAACATCCATTGCTTTTCCCCATCATTTAGAACTAATTTAGGCAGCATCAGCCACAAGACACATAAGCTTTGCAGGACTGTGAAAATATTCTGGTTTCTAGGCATTCCTATTTCACAAAGAGCCTGGAGCAAGGTGGGTTTGGATGGATGTGCGGACACGTGAACAATTCCTTATCTTGAATGCAGTTATTTACTCCTTTTAAAAAAGACAGACCTTAAGGGTTTGGAACCTGAGTTTACGGTCACGAGAGAAAATCAATTCAGGAGAAATGCCACATAGCACTGTCACATACAAAGGGTTGCTTGTGTTCTTTGATGTTTTAGGCGTCTCTGGTAATTTCTCTGAGGTTACGAGATAGAAAGACCCTCTTAAAGGTGAAGACCCATTGCTTTCATAACTTAAACAAATGTCGGTGTTTCAAAGGAGATGTCGCTTACCTGTCAGTGGACTAGAATTTTGACAAGCCATCAAATGAAAGCAGTTCATCTGGTGCAGCTGGAGGCGGTGTGACCACTAGGGGTCAGGTGATGTCCTGATAAAGGAGGCAGAGTCTGGGGAGAAAGGAGTGGGGGAGAAGCGAACGGCGGGGAGAAGCCTCTGGGCAGCTTGCATTTTCCGAGAGAGGGGTACGCCGTTCCTGGATAGAACTGAAATGTAACCATTTCAAGCTTTAGCAGTAAGACTTTCTGTTTGTTTGTTTTGTTTTGTTTTTCTGTCTTGAAAGCTAATTCTCTGAAGAGAACCACAGATCTGTCATTTTGCCTATAATTTCTCTTCTCTGCAGATTTTCAAACGTCATTATATTTCTCCCTGGCTAGCCTTGTCTGGCCTTTCCTAATGGACTTAGGGTGTAGCAAATCTCAAGGTTCTATTTCGCACAACATTTTTATTCAGGTGATTTCTGGATAAAATGAAAAAGGGTCAGAGAAGGGAGGGCTTGGGGTGGGGAGAGGAAAGGGGGTAGGATTAAGCAGATCTCTGCAGCCTCATTGGGAGGAGGGATGAGCGGGTGGGTGATGAAGGTGATGTCTTTCCTCCTACCGAGATTGAAGAGCTCCAGGCACCTTTGAGCCCCAGATGCCAGTCCCACTGTCTTCCCACCTGGGGACAATAACAGAGTTCCCTTCCTGGGATATTGCCCCTCCAGATTCTTGTGCCTAGGGCACGCATTGCCACTCTCTCTTTTCTAGTGAGCTCTGATCAGCCCCGGAATGCTTCTCAACCCACTGCTTCAGGCAGTCACTGTAAACTTCACCTCTATTCCAGGTTCGGCAATGCCTAGAACTTGACATTCATCTCTCTTGCCTGTGTGTGTGTGGGGTGGTCATTGTTTGCAATTTTGATGTCTCCGGAACTTTGAGAATCTTCCTTAAAATGTGGTTGAGGTGTTATTGCACAATGGCCAAACCATGGATTAATTTCAGGTGCTGATTGGTTTCCGGCTAAGATGGAGTTTCGGATAATAGTTACAGGTCATGTTGCTAGAGACTTCATCCAGCATCTCCATTTTTGTCATGAGCATATTGTTTGTCCAGAGTAAAAGTCAGACCGACTAACTAAAGTTTACCGAAGAGATGAATCACCTTACTAAGCACTAAGAAACGCAAATTAACATGAGATACCCACTTTTTCCTCATTAGGTGGCAAAAATTAAAAAGGCGAAGAACATACAGTGCTGGTGGGGAGTGGAAAAACAAGCTTCCTCATACATTGTTGCTAAGAAGCTAAATTATTACTATTTTGGGGATGTTTTGTAGCAATGCCTGCTAAAATAGAAAATACATATTTTTACCTCAAATCTCATGTTGGGGAATACATTCTTCAGAAATGGAAGTGTAAGAACATAAAAATAAACAATCAAGGTTGTTGTTGCATACTTTTTAGGGGCAAAACAAAACCTAATTGAGATACTACCTAAATGGGGTATATTTTGGTATAAGTATAAATTGGCATATTCATAATTTCAATTTAAGTGAGTGTAAATGAATGAATTACATCTATATGAATTGTTCTAGAGGCTATCGATGGTAAATTTAATGAAAAAAGGAAACTGTGGATTCTTGAATATAGTATGATGCACTTTTTGTGAGAACAAAAAAGTCGAACTCTCTATGTAGAAATAAATGTACACAGCAGGGTGAAAGGTACAGGAGGGTACCCACTAAGCTTTTGAGCTTTGGGATGTGGGCTGAGAGGAAAGGTGTGTGTGTGCGCGTGTGTGTGTGCATGCGCATGAGGTGGGAATATTATCAGTTTGCTCTTTAGTGCATTTAAAAAATAAGATTCATGTAAATACTTTTATAAAAAATTGGATAAAAAAACATGGTCCCTACAAGGTAAAGGCTATGGACCAAAGTCTTAACAACTAGCTAATGGCCAAGCAGGAGCTACAGTCCAGGTCTGCTGAGCCCAGATCCCCTGTGTTCAATCCCCTGCCCAGGTTGTTGGTAAAAAAAATTTAACTGGCAAAACTCATGACTGCTTCTATTTGATGTTTTCGCCCCTCCCCTCCCTTCTCTATTGAGTAGCCAAGCTAAGAGAATGAGTGCTTTTCATTGTAGCCAGATCCTCTGATGTTGGGTCTCAGGCAGACACTTTCCTTTTGACTGGATAAGTTAATTTCCATGACTAGGTTAGCAATTGAATGGCAATCCCCAGAGTTGCAAGGATTGAGGAGGTGTCTGAAGAGTTATATATTTTCTCATTGTCCAGTCAAGATGTTCTCCTTGATCTGACAATTTTTCAGAAGCTGGCACTTTATTTCATTTCCAGCCTGACATAAAAGTGATTATGTCCTTGGGGTTATAAGAAATATCATCTCACCTGTGACCTCCCTTTCATACTGCAAGCTCTCTAAAGACTTCGTGGAACCTACACAGTTTAATTTGGACTTTGCTCAGGCTTCTTTTGGTTAAAGTTATCCTGTGATCTCTTTTGAAATAGTTCATCATTTAATCCAGGAGCAGATTGTCACCCATCAAATGGAACACGTTGCTGTACCCACTTAATTTTTTTTCTTTTTATTCCTGGGAAATACTTTTTCCCCTGACATTCTTTTTTTTTTTTTTTAAGATTTTATTTATTTATTCAGAGATAGAGACAGCCAGCGAGAGAGGGAACACAAGCAGGGGGAGTGGGAGAGGAAGAAGCAGGCTCATAGCAGAAGAGCCCGATGTGGGGCTCAATCCCATAACGCCGGGATCACGCCCTGAGCCGAAGGCAGACACTTAACCGCTGTGCCACCCAGGCGCCCCGTCCCCTGACATTCTTGACCTCTGTCAACAGTTTGGAAATATACAGTCACAAAGTGTGAACCTGAGCCTGAAGAAATAATGAGGCATTACGGGAGACAGAATAATGTCCTTGCAAAGTGGTCCATATCTAATCCCTGGACCATGTGACTATATTATCTGACGTGGCAAAGGGGACTTTGCAGATGTGATTCAGCCAAGGGCTTTGAGATGTGGAGATTATCCTTTGTTGGAGTGGGCCCAATCTCAGCACATTGGTCTTTAAAAGCAGAAACTCTTTCCTGGCTGTAGTCACAAGGAGATGTGACTATGGAAGAGTGGCCAGAGAAATGCAACATGGCTGGGTTTGGAGATGGAGGAAGGGGCCATGAGCTAAGGAATGCAGGAAACTTCTAGAAGTTGGGAAAGGAAAGAAATCGGATTCTCCTCTAGAACCTCCAGAAGAAACGCAGCTCTGCCAACAACTTGAGACCCATGTCAGACTTCAAGAGGCACAGTAACCCGCATGTGCTACTGTGAGGGTTCTGACTCTGTTCCCCACCATTCTCTTGACTTGTCCCTCCTTCATGTGGAAGTGTCTTCATGCTGACTTTCTCCCATGGTGGCAAGATGATAATCAGTAGCCACCGGGCAATAAGCTTCCTTGTTTACATCTGTGGGACAGAAAAGAAAACCTGTCCCTCAGTCATAAAATAAGGTATCACCTGCAGTCTGATTAGGCCAGTCGGATCACATGTCCACCCCTGGACCAGCCCCGGGATTGCTGGGTTGATGGGTTAAGCCTGGGTTTCTAAACCAGTAGCGAGCAGCAGGGCTGAGAGGGCCATGGTGGTCACATGGAGAAGAGGGAAGAGCCAGCAGAAGAGTGGGAAGTAGAGCTAGACCCTTCACTGTGGCACATTAGGCTCACCCTGCCTCCCAAAGTCCTGTTAGGCGAAATAGTACAGTTCTGTAGTATTCCATCCAGTTGAGTTGGGTTTCTCTATTCCTTGCTGCCCAGAACATTAGCCACGTACTGTCCACATGCACACACACAGGCCCCTCCTGCCCACTTTTTTTCTCTGATGGCACCTGACTGGCTCCTGCAGACTTTTCAGTTGATAACTTTCTAAACCTGACTATATCTGGTAAAAACAGCTTTCCTCCTGAGAACGGGCTCCCCGGCCCAGGGCCAGCCGTGTGTATTGCATGCCTGCTGCCTCTCCCCGCTCCCTCACCCCCAGCTGGCATTGCTAATCGATCACGGCACTCCTTCCTGCTGAAGCCACATGTGGTCTCGCTATGTCCAGCACCGCACTCCAGGCAGCCATGACTGGCTGATTGGAGCTGGCACAGGGGATGGACCCAATTTGGCATATTAGTGTAACTAGACATAGTCTTTTTTTTTTTCCTTTTTAAATAGTTGCTTTGCCTTGTCAGTTTGTATTGAGATAATGACCAATTGCAACTCTCAGGCCTCCCTCACTTGTCTGTCTCTGCATTTCCCTACGCCTGGGCTTGGCATGGCCTGTTGGTGGCCAGCCAGAAGCACCAGGACCTAGACTGTTAGCATTCATACACGAACCGCCACTGCTGTGCCATCTCAGTTTGAAATGTTCTTTAGGGTTAATTTCCCTATTAAAATACTTCATAGTTTTGGGGGGGTGCCTGGGTGCCTTAGTCCATTAAGCATCTGCCTTCAGCTTAGGTCATGGGATGGAGCCCGGAGTCAGGCTCCCTGCTCAGTGGGGAGTCTGCTTCTCCCTGTTCCTCTCCCTCTGCCCCTCCCCAGCTCATGCTCGCTCTTTCTCCCTTTCTCAAAAGTAAATAAAGTCTTTTAAAAAAAATAAAATACTTTATAGTTTTGTGGTATCGTTTGCATTTTATAAAGGGACTATAATTCACTACAATTCCAGGTTGGGGGAGTGTTTCTTCCTTAGAGAAAAAGTATCAGGAGCCACGTGGCGGGTTGGCCACTTATCAAGCTGCATGGCTTTGGAAAGAAGGCTTCCTCAGAGAAGGCGGAAACTGAAGAGCAGGCTTGGTGTTGTGGGAACCATGTGGACAACGACAGTGATGGCAGTCCTAACGGTTGCTTCAAGGTGGGCTCTTTGGCAGGGAGATGCACCAAAAGAGGCCTCTTAAAGACTAGTCCTGCTGTCCTGTGCACTAGAATTCCCCTTTTCTTGCCTCCTCACAGGACCTGTGGCAGTGATTTCCACTTTTCTCTCATTCCACCTAGAAGTAAACTTGGGTTTCTTCCGGATGCACCTCCATGCTATTCTGCCCTAAGGCAGGGACATGGAGGCCCAATTTTATGTAGGTTACCGTTTGTTTTATGGTGTTATCTTTTGTGTATTTGAGCCTTTTTATTCTATTTGCGTCTTAATAGTCATGGCTTGCTTTTGAAGGATGCCAGAATATGCCACCCAAGAATATGCATAAGAATGTTTTGAGCTGAAGGCAATTGAGAAGAAGCAGATACAAGAAAAGCTCTCTGCCCTCTGCCATTTGCCTAGAAACCACGCCAGATGAACCTACATAGCAACCTTACTAACCAGCCCTATGTTCCATTTGTTCCCTATACCCTTACCTTCCCACACGTGCCACCCTAGAAACTCCAAGCTTTTCCTTTGCCTTGTTAACTCTTTAAAAATTTATTTTCCTTTGTATTTATAAGATGCCATATAAGCTTGAGTTCTAATCAATATTTTGAGTTACTCACTGCTGAGTACTCTTGTGTGTATGCACAATGCACGTTCATACACTTCTCTTTATTTTTCTCTTGTTAATCTGTCTTTTGTCAGACTTATTTGAAGGGTCTAGCCAGAACACCTAGGAAGATGGAGGGGAAAAGTTACGTTTTCCTCCCCTGTACTTTTCTTGTCTTATAGGAACTTCTTTTTAGATCACTCTGTCATTTTCCTTAGCTTATATTTATTTCATCTCATTTTCTCTCATTGCTTTTACTTCTGTTCCCCCCCCGTTTTATTATAGTTTTTTTCCTTTTTATGATTTTTAACCATCATTTACATTTCTTTTATTTACTGCTTTTTAGAATTTTTTATTGTTAAGGTTCACCTCTCTTGGCTTACTCAGTGATAAGCAGCAAGGGGTAGCGCTAAGGCATCTTGACCTTGAACAACACTTGAATTCCTCCTGACAGTCTTAACATGTTCTCCATCAGCCTCATTTAGACTTTGATCAGAAAAATCCAGGAAACATGAATTCCTCCCCAGCTGCAATAGTGAAGATTGGTATAAGTGCATGTCAAATTCTGGAACGGAGTTTCCTTATCAGATCAAGCATCCTTCTCTCATTTTGTGAGGAATTAACTTAGGTATTTACAAGAAGGTTGCATTCACAGGTGGGAACTCAAGTCACGAGTACAGAAACAAAAGGAAAAAGCTGGGGCTATGGAACTGGCCAGCTCACTGGGACAAGGAAACAGCTGGAAGTTTACACCCTGGCCCCGGGCACATTCCAGCAATATTGGACATCAGCCTGACAGCCCCGTGACCAACTCCAGGCCCCACGGGACAGTTACCTGGAGCTGCTGGCCATTTTCTGCTTAGATATGGGTTGGCCCAGGGCCTGGGCCCATTTAGCTTGTGGGTGAAGGAGCCAGCAGAAGCTGAGACGTTTATCTCCTCCCTGCTCAGAAAGGAGCATGTTTCCAGGAGGTGATTCTGTTTTGCCCTTTTCTGCCTTGTCATGGGCAGTGGCTGCCTGGTTACATGACAAGAAGGGAATGTGGCTGCTGGCAACTTACACTTTGTAAATAACAGGAATGCCTGTGCGTGAGAAGCTGATTTCTTACATGGACTTAAAACTAAAAGTAGGGGGACACATTCTTCCTTGGGAATGTGCTACTTTTGTTGAAAACACTTTGAAAAGTTTTTTTCTGTTCTCTGTAATCTGGACCGACATTAGCTGGCACCCTCCTACACAGTCAGTCAACAACTGCTCCCCTCTTGTTCACCTTTGATAACAGACATTTTTGCTATCTTTTACTTTGTCATCTGAAGAAGAAGGGATGTTGGCCAAAGGACTAGCTTATTCAGCTTTTTGTGCCAAATTTTATTAAAAAATGAGGTGATCAAAATTAAATGCAAAACCTTACTGTGCCTCTTGGTCTCCAGATCTGCCTGCCTGAGGATGGCTGAGTCTCCATTGCTCTGTGCTCATCCCCAACAGTGGACCTTGTGGGGATTCCCTTCGTCTTTGTGTGTAAGAAGTTTGAAACATACTGTAAATACCTTGGGCCATAGTGAACTAAAGAGAATGAAACTTGAGAAGCACCACAGTGTTGCTGGCTGCCTGCCACCGCAATCCAGCTTCTCTCCCAGGGACTCACTCCTGCCTCACATAAAGCCAGACAGCTTCCATTTCTTCTGTTGTCTCTGCTGCCGGGTTTATAAACCTAGAAAGCTGTGTTAAATACAGTGGCTCGTCGTCATTTTGGGAGTGATGCACTTTTTGAGGATTTGATGAAAACCTTTCCCCAGAGAAGTTCACAAAATGTATGAACATTCCAAATGCTGCCTAGCATTTCAGGCTCTTCCCTGACCCTTGAAGCACATCCTGTGACCTCAGGTTAAGAATCATTAACAAGGTCGAGGCTATGGCATAATGTTAATTTTCTTGGGTAGTCTGTTAGTCAGGGTTGACCAGAGACACAGAAGAGTAGGGATATGTCTGAAGACATTTATTGCGCTGAATTGGCTTATGTGATGGTGAGGGGCTAGCGAGGCGAATGCTATAGAATGAATGCTTGTCTCCCTTCAAGATTTATATGTTGAAACCCCAAGGTGATGGTATTTGAAGGTGGGGCCTTTGGGAGGTGATGAGGTCATGATGGTATTGCCCTCATGAATGGGAGCGGAGTATCCAGAGAGGGCCCCTTGTTTCTCTACCGTGCGTCCAGGGATGCAGCAAGAAGGTGGTTGTCTGTGAACCAGAAAGCAGGCTCTTACAACTCACCAAATCTCTGGTGCTTTGATCTCGGACTTCCCAGCCTCCAGAACTGTGAGAATAAATATTTTTTAGTTAAGCCACCCATTTTATGGTCTTTTTGTTATAGCAGCCCAAACAGACAAAGATAGCAAGACTAGAATCTATATGGCAGGCCATCGGGAAGGGCAGGCTGAAACCCTTGGGTGTGGGGAGAAGCTGTCTGCAGGTGGAATTCCTGCTTCCAAGAAAGCCCTAGCTCTCTTCCTAGGGCCTTTCAACTGACTGAACTGATCCTACGAGATTAGCTAGGATCTCAACTGACTATGGATGTTAGTCCTATCTGTAAATTGGCTTCACAGCAGCACCCAGGTCTGCATTCGATTGAGTTACCTGGGGACTGTAGCCTAGCCAAGCTGACACATAAACCTGACCATCACGAGTGTGAGGCTACTATGGTTATGTAAAAAAAATCTTTGCTCTTAGAAGATGCATGTTGAAATATTTAAGGTGAGGTATCATGATGTGTACAACTTATGCTCACTTAGTTTACAAAACCTACATTAAGAAAGAGCAAATATGGCAAAAGGGCAGAAATTGTGCAATGTAGATGGAGGGTATATGAGAGTTCACTGTATTATCCTTTCAATTTTTCTGTATGTTTGAAAGTTTTCATAGTGAGGCTTATGACCTAAAGCAGCCCCACTCTCCTGGCTGGCACAGTGACCACTGGCGCATAGCATGTGCTCAGTAATTATTGCGTGAATTAAATTGAACGAAAGGCAGCATTTCACTCACAACCAGAGAAGTCAGCAAGATAATGTGGCCAGGGTTGTAATAGTAAGAGATCTTCTCCTGCACATCCACTACCGTGTGTTCAGAAAATTCCATTGATAAATAACTAATAGTGAAGGCATTTCTTGAGGTGCATGGAGGCTGCGTGATATAGTGAAGGAAATACTAAAATAGGAGGCAGGAGTTCTCTCTGAGTTATAATTATAAGCTGTGTGACTTTGGGCAAATTGCTTTCCGACTCTGAACCTATTTCCTCATCTGAAAATGGAGATTATTATCTCTGCTTTTTTCAGGATTGTTCTGAGGAAGCAATTCAATAATGAGTCTACAAGTGCCCTGTAAGCGGCAAATGTGCAGAGCGGTCCTGCCGCCCGCTACTGCCTGCAGAAGCTGGAGCGCATCCTTCCCCGTGCAACATCTCTGACTCAAGAAGGGTCTTGTAATTGATGGCACGTCAGAGTTTAATTGGTAGCATTTTTTTCTTTCTTATCGGTGCTTAAATAATAGTGGCATCTTAGATTCGATGACATATGTGACTGGATAGTATCGGTCAATGATTTAAACCCTTTAAGCCTCATCTTTTCCCTCTGCTTTGGGGATAAAAGTATTTTAAGTGGTTGCTATGATTAAATAAGCTTAACTCTGCGGAGCACTTAGCGTTTAATAAAGAGCAGTGCAAAATAGTATTATTGTACAAATGTAAGTGATTACTACCTGGTGTAGAACTTACATAGTCTCTAAAGATCCTACCCGTAAATTCCACCTTTGCCACCCCCATTATTAAAGAAGAAAAGAACTAGAACCTTAACAAGTTTACTTTGGAACAAATGACCCCAAATGAAATCAAGGCGATTGCTTTGAGTGTTCGAGCTAAAGAAACCGGAATATAGGGTGTCAGGACAGTGAGCCCTTTTTGCGCTTCTGGGGTCCCGGAACCCGGGTTGGTAAACACATTACCTGCAGTAGAGGCTTTTTTTGTGTGTTGACCTGCAAGGAGGGGATTTAATTTGCGTGATCCCTCCTGCGTGGGAGGTGTGTGAATCCCCAGCCCCTGCAGCCTGTGTGAAGTGCCTCCAACCAAAAGGCACAAATCAAATCCTGCTGCAGACACTCCAGCCTTCCCGTCTCAGCCAGTGCCCCTGCACACGGTTTGGGGGGCAGAGAGAGGGAGGAAAAGCATCTAGCAGGAAAGCAAAGCCTGAAGAAGGTCGTCCTGGGAGGCTGTCAAGAACCACTCATTCACCTGTAGGAGTGGAGTCTTTGTAGACATGGGGGAAGATGGCAATGGGACCCTTGGAAAGGAGTCTAGAGTGCCAGCGTTTCTTCTTAATCAGCACTTCCCTGGCTCTCTCTTGTCACGTGACTTTCTACTACCCTGTTCTACTCCTCCCCCCCCCCTTAGCTGTTTCCTCTCTCAGCAACTGCAAGTTTCCTATTCACGGTAGTTTTAGGTCTTTCTATTTGTTACCCTTATAGCGCTAGCTCTGAGATTTTAAAAGTCTTCCTTTTTTTTTTAAAAAAAGATTTTATTTATTTATTCGACAGAGATAGACAGCCAGCGAGAGAGGGAACACAAGCAGGGGAAGCGGGATGGGAAGAAGCAGGCTCATAGCGGAGGAGCCTGACGTGGGGCTCGATCCCATAATGCCGGGATCACGCCCTGAGCCGAAGGCAGACGCTTAACCGCTGTGCCACCCAGGCGCCCCAAAAGTCTTCCTTTTGAAATAATTTCACTTACAAAAAAAAAAAGTTGCAAAAAAAATAATACAGAAAATTCCCATATACCCTTCACATAGCTTCTCCAAATAGGAACATCCTAATAACCAAATGTTTTAAAAGATAAAAAAAAAAAATTGATAGACAATGCATTCATCAGGATCAAAATGAAAATAATCTGAAATCACACATTGAGAAGTCTCATTCTCACCCTGTCCTTATCCATACTGTTCTCATTGTCCCCTCTTCTTTGACAGGCAACTATAAATGCTGCTTTGGCAGTCTTTCAGGGTTTTTAAGGCAAACATTAGCAAATATGTACATTTCCCCTTTCTTACACAAATGGCAAGACTATGTACAGCTGGCTTCTCACCTAACATTATGTCCCAGAGATGTTTCCATTTCATCATTTACCATCTGCATTTGGTTATCAGCTATGTAATTTTCCATTCTGTGGATATCTTGGTTCGTTCAGGCTGTTATCACTATCACAGCAGACATTTATTTCTCAGACGTTTAGTTCTGGAGGCGGAGAGCCTGAGATCAGGGTGCTGGCATGTGCAGGTGAGGGCTCCTTCCAGGTCACAGGCTTCTCCTTATATCCCCAGGTGGAAGGGGGAATGGAAGTCTCTCAGCTTCTTTTATAAGGGCACTAATCCCTTTCCCAAGGGCTCCTCCAAAGCACCCCCAAAAGCTTCACCTCCTAATACTGTCATCCTGGGTACTAGGATTTCAACATATGAATTGGAGGGATACATTCACATCATAGCAGTGGATGTCCCTCAATTGACAGAAGCTACTGTTTGGCAATTTTGTTATTACTTGCAGTCCAATTCATCCTAAGTGATACGCCAGTCCACAGAGGGCAGAGGGTGAAGGAGAAGACCTAGCAAACCTCTTTAGTGGCAGAATGACTCTCACTGAGCACATGCACTGCAAAGCTTCGAGTGATCTGGATTGTGATTTCTAATTTAATTGCTGTGGGCAGGATATGAGGCGAAGGAAGGTACTAGAAGCACAAAAGGAAACCAGGCCTTATTGTTGATCCTTTGGAATCTGAGCACAAAGGAATGGGCTAGCATGTTGCACTGTAACTGACACTTTAATATTTTCTCATAAAGGAGAGTTCTGAATTCCTATAAAGGACACCCGGATACAGAATGAAGGGAGTGGGATCTAGTCCTATAGAACAACAGATTTCTCAGAGAAAAATGCGGTGGCCTCCTACTGCCTCAGGATCAGACTCCCAAAGTAGCAAGATACTGGGCAGGACTTTTCCTTGGTGTGGGAATTGGTGGCCAGGGCCGAAGCTAAAGACATCGGAGCCTTATATTCCCCACGTTCTGCAGATAAAGATGCCAAGGAACTGGTAAAAATTAGGGCCAGTCACCAGCTAACCCTAGCCATCACCCCAGTGCTCCTCTCCATCCAGTTGGCAGGGGGGTAGGTGGGGGGGGGGGAGCAGTGGAGAAAGCCATGTATTGCTGTTGTGAGCCATCAGTTTATGGGAGTGGGAGGGTGCTGTGGCTCTTCCTACTCAACTGTAAAGTCAAGGGAAGGGATCCCAAGGGGGGTCACTCATAAAGATGGGGATCCTGCAGGAAGGTGGATGGTCATTGTATTAGTTTTTTACTACTACTTTAATAAATTATTACACATTTAGTGGCTTAAAACAACACGAGGTTATTCTTGTACATCTTTGGAAGTCTGAGTCAATCTCGGTGAGTTAAGTCAAGGGGTAGGCAGGGCTCCATTTTTTCTCACCCTGATTCACCCTGGTTCCGTCTTGACATGACCTTCTCCTAACTTTGACCTTCTCATTGGGACCAGGGTGATTACATTGGGTTTACCTGGATAATCCAGGATAATCTCTTTATCTCAAGATCCTTAATTTAACTATATCCGCCAAATCTCTTTCACCACGTAAAGTAACATATTCACAGCTTCGATGGGATAGGACATGGACATCTAGGGAGCCATTATTCAGCCAATCACTGTCTGAGGTCCTTGATTAGACATTGAGTTTGGCACTGGACGTGTTGAACTGCCCTCCGCCTACCCAAGCAGGGCAAAAGAGAATTGGAGAGGGATGGTGGGACTGCGGAGAGGGTGGAGTGGGGATAGGGGGACGGATGTCACTGACCGTTTAGAGGAGGATGAGAGAGTTCCCAGGGGGTCCAGAGAGTTGCCCGCCAGGTGAGGGGGGCCCCCAGAAGTGAGAGGCTCTGCACAGAGTTGCCAGGGGCCTGGCTGCCCCAGGGCAGGAGCTGAGGGATCAGATGAGGTGAGTCAGGAGCCGGATCTCCATCACGGATGTCTATGGGGGAGCAGGAGAACGCACAGACCACCACCTTGCCTCATGCCAACCCCTGCAGTCACAGCCTGGTTAGTTATTTGGAAGGGAAAAGCTTTGCTTCAAACATAAATGGCGAGGTATAAGCTGCATGGACTTTTTTTTTTTTTGAACAATTTTTTAAAAGATTTTATCTATTTGAGAGAGAGATAAAGTAAGCATGAGAGGGGGAGAGTCAGAGGGAGAAGCAAACTCCCCACTGAGCACGGAGCCCGATGCGGAACTCGATTCCAGGACCCTGGGATCATGACCTGAGCCGAAGGCAGACGCTTCACCGACTAAGCCACCCAGGTGCCCTGCATGGGCTTTTTAATAACTTCAGATAACCAGAAAGCCAGCGCTGCCCGGTGGCAGAAGAGTTAACACTTGGCAGCTGGGGTTCAGAGGCGAAAACCCCACAACTATTTGACGTTTGTGCGACTAGCAATGGCACACTCCTCTGTACCCTGGTTAGGTTTCTTCACGTCAGGGCCGGACTCCAGTGAGGGAATGAAGGATGGTGAAGAGAGTAAGTCACAGCAACCACATTCCCTAGACTCAGGCTCATGGCACTTGCAGGTTCCCCCTCCAGACCCACAGTTCTGTGTGGTTGTCAGCATGGCTGCAGAGAGTGGGGCCCACTTCTGGCAGAAATAGAGAAAAGGATTTCCGCTTTAACGGTGATCAATGAGCACTTTTTTTTTGTTTAAGATTTTATTTATTTATTTGACAGAGATAGAGCCAGCAAGAGAGGGAACACAAGCAGGGGGAGCTGGAGAGGAAGAAGCAGGCTCATAGCGGAGGAGCCTGATGGGGGGCTCGATCCCATAACGCCGGGATCACGCCCTGAGCCGAAGGCAGACGCTTAACTGCTGTGCCACCCAGGCGCCCCTCAATGAGCACTTCTTAAACACCTGTTCTTTCTGGAGGGAACCCCAACGGAGCCTCAGACTTGCCTGGAAGGAGGCATTTGAAGATGATCACCCAGATTACTCCCCGACTCCCTCTTCCACACCCATGACTCCAGTTCTTACCTCCCGTGGAGAGAGTTCCACAGGAGGCCCCGGAGCAGCACTGTGAGGAGGATGGGTTTTAGGGGCAGACAACCCTGGCTTCTGATCCTAGTTTGTCACTACGAGGTGTGTCAGCATCAGCATTCTTCACCTTTTATGCCAATATACCAAACCCAGGTGGGCAAAGCGCAAACATCTCTTGGTAGATGTGGGGTACTCTTTGATATTTGGGGCAGTGGGGAACATGACGTGAACCACTGCAACATCACTGCTGAGTTGTAAGGAAAAGAGGTCTCAGGCTGACTGCTGCTCCACATAGGCGTTTCTAGCAAGTAAGTATGGATCACGCACACTCCCTGTTCAGTAAGCTTGATGGAATCCCAGCTCTGGATTCCTCCTAATGGGCACCTCGCATAAAAGTTTCATCTGAGACAAATGCAGCTCTGTTCTAGTGGCAGGCAACCAGGACTCCTCTGGAATCAGCAGGTGGGTGCAGGACCTTTTACAAGGCCTGATTAGCCTTAGGGGTCATTGACAAGGGTTGAGTTTCTTGTGCGCCATTCACGCAAGTGGATTCTTTATTTTAGTTACCCATACTTGTTGAGCAAACTGTTAAATTTACTAATGGAAACTCATTTCATTGTCCATTATGCTAATGAAAAAACTTCAAGTGCTGGTTAGAGATAAAAATAGCTGAGGAGCTTATAGTAGCCCCCTCTGGAGTGGGGCCTTTTGATTAAATGCCAGCAAACCACCCCTGGAGTGTATATTCCTGATTAGGGCATGACTGTTGCAAGGGTGTAGCCTAAACTAACACACGCATTTATAGCACACTCTATGTTGAACTCTTTTAAAGCCCGCTGCAGAAGACACGATACCTCTCACACCTTAGTTTCCTCTTCTATAAAATGGGAATAGTAATGCTTATTTCACACAGGTGATGCCAGTCTATTAAATGATGAGAAAGCTTAGTCTAGTGTCTGGTAAGTAATAATGGCTCAGAAAGTGTTAACTGATATTATTGTTGTTATTTTTTTTGCTTTGATACAATCAAGCAAACTTCTTTAAAAAACTGTACCCATTGAACACTTGGAAGTTGACATCTAAAATTTTTAATTAACAGATTTACATAATAGCAAAGGTTAGTCTCTGTGGTATGTAGCAATTATTACTTGTAATTAAAAGTGATATATTGATCTTTTAAATCTATCCAATGGAATCTAAATACTGCAATGATTTGATCCCCATTATCCTTATTTTATTTTTATTTTTTTTAGAGAGAGAGAGGAGAAGGAGAGAGAGAGAGAGAGAATCTTAAGCAGGCTCCATGATGCAAGGCTCGATCTTGAGACCCTGAGATCATGACCTGAGCCAAAATCAAGAGTCAGGTGCTTAACTGACTGAGCCACCCAGGCAACCCCTGCCCAGTGTCCTTATTTTAAAAACACATGAACAATCTTTTCTTTCCTATAGAAGCTCTTCTGCAACATTTATAGCAGGACATTTTATTTCTTTACTTTTTCTCCTTGAACTTGTATTTCCATTCCACTTACCCTATAAAATTTTATTCTAACGTATTTTTATGCTTAAAAGTCTTTTATTGATTGCCCTGTTGTATTTTCTGCAACAAATTTATGTATGTAAATAAAAGTTTTATAATTCATTTTATTTCCTGTTACCTTAAGGCTCTAAATGTCAAAATCATTATTTAGATTGGGTTATCATTACAGTCATTTTTTAGTGTGGAGTTAGTAAAAATAATATAAATGTATTATAAATTTTGATAAACATGTACTAAAGAAAAATTAAACTTGTCTCAGAAATAAACAATATGATTTGAAAAATTAATTCATATATCTGGATGAATATTGTTTAGTTCTAGAATGAGACAAGGTTTATCATCAATTATTTCCCAGTTTTATTTTTATTGATAAAAGAAGCGAGAACATTCATTCATGTATGTAAGTAGATGGGAGAGGAAGGAGTCTTGCTATAGCAGTGGCATTCAATTCAATGAACTCTGCACATTTCAAGACATTATGACAACTCCTGAGAAGTAACTTGTAAGCTAGATAACGAAAGCAGAGAGGTTATTTTTTAAATCACGAGGAGCTGATAGAATTGACTTATTCACCCCACTTGGCAAGGAACCATGATTAGTCAAGGTATTTGCTAAAGGCAACTGAAACGTGAAAGATAGGAAGGTTAGTTCACGCCCAGTTGCAAAAATGTAATACCTATGGGTGGGACAGTCAGTTAAATGTCCAACTCTTGGTTCCAGCTCAGTTCTGATCTCAGGGTCTTGGGGTGAGCCCCCCACCCCGACTCCATTGGCTCCACGCTGAGCATAGAGTCTGCTTGGGTTTCTCTCTCCCTCCTCCTCTGCCCCTCCCCCATGCATGCGGGCTCTCTCTCTCTCTGAAAAATCTTTTTTAAAAAAAGAAAAATGAAATTTTACTCTAATTAAAATAAATATTTCACAATATATAATAAAATGTTTTAACTAGACTGTTAACGATATACTGACCCTAAGCAAATGTTATCCAGGAGTGCCTGTGTGGTGTGGTTGGTTAAGCCTCCAACTCTTGGTTTCGGCTCAGGTCTGATCTCGGGGTGGTGAGATTGAGACCCACGTGGGGCTCCGCACTCAGCACAGAGTCTGCTTAAGACTTTCTCTCCCTCTCCCTCCGCCCCCACCCCTGCACTCTCTTTCTAAAATCAATCAATCAATCAATCAATCAATCAATGTTTAAAAAAAAAAGGAAATGTTATCTAAAGGTTAATTCCAGTGTGTCTTAAAAATCTGACTAAGCTAGAAAATATTCTTGTTACATGTAAAAGAATCAGCATCACGAAACTTCACCACTTTGGCTGCTCACGGTTGCTTTTCTTTCCAGCTAATGACATGTTCTAGGGATGAGTATTGAGAATAGCAGAAAATATTTGCTTGTGTTTAAATACATGAGGAAAAGTTATTTTTAGCATCCAGAAAGTCTAATTGATGATCTCTTTGCTTTGCCTCAATGAAATTCTCCCTTAGATGATTCATTCTTTGAAAATAGGCTCATTTAAAGGGAAGAAAAAAAGGATGAGATATGAACAAAGAGTCCACAGAAAAAGAATTGCAAATTGCTTATAATCTTAAGAAAAAAATGTTTTGCTTCATTCAAAACAAAAACGGAGATGCAAGTAAAACCCGAGGGACATGAAAATCCTGGCGAGTTGAGAGGCTGGGGCCTGGGTTGTGCGATGGCTCAGTAGGTGATGAGCATGGGCCATGAGATTCAGAGCTGGGGGTTCAGGGAAGAGAGAGGGGCCCTGGCTTCACAGTTGCTTTGATGAATTAAGAGGACACACACGCCAAGAGCTAGATGTGGGACAGTGGCCACCCCTTGAGATAGATGGCTGAAAACAAAACTCAAGACAAGGAAAAAAAATAAATAACCACTCTCCTGAGATGTAAAACTGCAAAAAATCAAATATTGGGCAGCTCTGTTGACAGGTCTCTGGGGAAACAAACTCTTTTTCCTTGCTGGGGGGGTGGGGGGATGTGAAATGGTATAACCCCTGTGGAGGGGATTTGACAAGATGTAGCGATATTCCATATATGTTTACCTACTATCCTTGCTATTCTCCTTCTAGAAATCCATTTTAAAGATTCAGTGGCAAAAATAAGAAATTATACACACACACACACACACACAGATCCTTCATTGCTGCACTAAACTATAGTGTAAATGGAAAGAGTGCACATGTCAATGAATGAAGGACTGGTTGAGTAACTCTGGGATGCACTCATTAGGGAATGCTATGCAGCTATAAAAATGAAAGGAATTCCATAGGACAAATGGCGCATTTCTTTCAATAAATAAATGGCAGGAATGAAAAACAGGAAAGGGAAATTGTTATGGGTTAAATGAGATTTAATGCAAATACAAGGCGTGGACTTTGGATCCTAATTCCAACAGACCAACTGGAAAAAAAAGATATTTTTGAGACAATTAGGAAAATTTAAATATGACCTGGATATATAATGATATGAAGGAATCACTATTTTTGTTAGGTGTGACATTGTGATTATATTTATAGAAAGGTATAGAAATATGTGTCTGTTGAGCTGTGTACAGAAATCATTAAAGGTATGATGATATATAAGGTATGGTATTTGCTTCAAAATATTTCTCCCACACTAACAAAAAAGTGTGTGTGCATGCCTGTGTGTATGTGCGTGCAGGGAACCAGGTGAAACAAGGTTGGCAAGATGCTGGTTATGGTTGAAAATGGGTGATGGGTGCCTGAGGGTTTATTATGCTGTGATCTCTATTTTTGTATATGTTTGGAAATTTCCATAATAAGAAATTAGATGTTTTTAAAATAAAACAAAAGTTGGGGCGCCTGGCTGGCTCAGTTGGTTAAGCATCGGACTCCTGATTTTGCCTCAGGTCTTGATCTCAGGGTCCTGAGATTGAGCCCTGCGTCAGGCTCCATGTTCAGCAGGGAGTCTGCTTGAGATTCTCTCCCTCCGCCTCCTCCCCAAATAGAAATAAAATAAATCTTAAAAGAGATAGAGGCTTGTTAAATAAAAATTTTATTCCCCCATCCACTCTACCATATATAGGTACCCCCCCCCCCGAAAGTAGAGTATTCCAGTGAAACCTTTCCTAAGCTGAAATGGCATGAATTGAAGGCCTATTACCATTAATTTATGTTGAAAATATTGGGGGCATTCCCAAACCCCCAAAATAACGTCTCTTGGGCTTTTCTGTTACCTTAGGACACGGCTTGCTAACGGATGCACAAAATCAATGGAGATAAAACACAGATGTTCACAGACAGTTCAAAGCTATGGCGGCTTGATGCTGAGACGCAGAGTGTGGGTCCCAGGGAAGGAGCTTGATGGGGTTGCTCTCGCTGCTTGGGGTGCGCACTGCCTCGAGGACAGCTTCTACAGAGCAAACACTGAATGTGATTTAGTCATTGCCTTTTTTCTGTAAAAGTGAAAATCCTCTTTGAATTTCTTTTGGTTCGCAAACGTAGGTACTAATGTGGGCCTTTCATAAAAGTGATGTAACTCAAGCTTTTGAAAAGTGGGGGATCCTGTATTTTATAGCATCCCGACACAAGCCAAAATACCCAGTTAAATTGAAAAATTGTAGTTATATTTAAGAGAATCCTCGAACCATTGGCTTTCTCTGTTGTGAATTTACAGCACCCAACACCAGCCTGCCTGTTACCAGGCTGAGCATCACCTGTAACAGAACGGTGTCCAAAACAGAGAAGGATGGGGCGGGTTCTAGGTTCCTAGCTGATTCATTAAAAAGACAGCCCTTTCATATCTTCAGGATTTTTATACCCTGGCGCAACACAACCATTTTATGTGGGATGGGTGAGGGGTCATGTGGGAGAGAACTACTGTGAACGCAGCCCCCTTTCCTCGGTGGGTAGGTTTTCACGGAGCACATAAGCCCGCCCAGGGTCTGGAAACCAGGGGCTGTGGGACGATCCATGCCTGCTGTCATGCTTCTGGCTGGTCTTTGTCTCCCTGCAAAGGCTTACACACTCATGGGAAGACTGCTCATCTACAGCTTGGTGCAGGTTCTCAGCATTTCCACATGTCTTGCTGCTTTGGCCCTTGGCAGGGCGATCTCTGGCCAGGGTGGCACTTTGTGCCTTGGACAAAGGGGCCAGAGTGCAGCCGTGGCCATTCGGTCTAGCCCTAGGCTCACCAAGGCCTGTAGCCTGGCAAGGAAGGGGGTCTTCATGCAGCTCAGCTGCTGGGGTATTTTCTTTGATTTATAGGGGCTCTGTCGGTGTGGCTGGAGGCTCTGGGCCCAGGTGTCCTTACTTTATAGTCTTCCAATCTCATCACCTGACCACTATCGGGACGTGGGGCCTCTGTCAGTAGGAACCCAGAATCCTTGCAGTTTGGTGCTTTTGTAGCTTTGTGTTGATTGTAGGAGTTGGTGGGGGAGGCCTTCCTCATATAGTCTATCCAGTCATGTTAAGAAGGTGGCAAACTTTGGAGTCTCAGGGAAACAGAATGTGAGGTATCTTCCTCTGATTCTCCTTTCTCCTTTATGCTCCTATGCCCGTGCTGCAGACTTGGACGCTTTCTGCATCTTGAAAATTATACATGGATCCATTTAACACTAGATACACAATGCTTGTGACAGAAGTATTTTTAGAACGAGATTTTTCTGATTACGAAAAAAATGATATTCTTCACACACACACACACACACACACCCAGAAAACACAACACAACACCTTGGACATTTTGTGAATAAAGGCAAAAAAGCTCTACCACTCAGAATAAGTGTTGTTAACACTTTGGTGTTTTCTAACTATCTCCTTTATATGCATAGATCTCCATGTAGCTCTATCTGATAATATTAGGAACAACCAGCATTGACAATTTCACAGCTTGCTTTTGTCCTTAAGTCTTTGAGCTCATTTTTGTTTGTTTTTAGGAGTTGAAGAGTGTAATAGGAAAGGCACTGTGCTCGGCCTTGAGGTACATATGTTTGTGCATTTGTGTGTGTGCGTGAATTTGTGTATGTGTGATTATCTTTTTCAGCTTGTTTCCAAAAGTAAAGAAGCAATAGATGTTATCTCTGCCCTTCCAGCCTTTTCCGTCTAGTAGAAGAAATAATACATGTGCATAATTAGCTTCAATCCGGTGGCAGCGTATAATAAATCATGAACTCCTCCGAGATAACTTGGAGGTGGGATGAATCTCCATATGCATATTCTGGGCACTTCCCTGTTCTAGTAGCTGACATTGAAGAACTATAACAGTAATCTTGAAGCTTCCCCCAATCTGTGAATGAACAGTGTCTGCTTTCAAATGCAGAAATCATTGAAAGGTTTGGTAAGCCTGTGACAAAGGGATGTTGGAAGCAACCGAATTTGTGTCATTTTCATTGTTCACCACCCCTGAAAGGTCACACTGCCAATGCTTTGTTTTGTCAAAGGCAATTAGAGTCCTGGGTAGCTGTGCCACCTGTGTCTGGAATGTTTGGAAGGTGAGGAAGAGATAAGACACGCGAAGAGTGAGAAGAGGCTCCGCTCCTCCCTTCTTGGTGTGCCATGGGAAAACACTAATTTAGAATAATTAAAGCTAAGTAATGGAGCAGCCATAATGGGACGTTAGCCATGCATGTGACACAACAGGAGATTGGCCCTGCTAATGAGGAGACGAGACCCGGTCTCTAGTCATTCAGAGACTAACTGTGAATTCCCGTAGAAAAAGTGAGAATTTCAGATAGGAGGGGGCTGGGAGATCAGACATGAACTTCCAAAGAATGAATGTACCCTTCCAGGGGCAGAGAATTCCCAGGTGTGTGTCCCTCCTGGTGTATTTCATGTCATCTGCTTCTTCTTTAGGGCCCGATCACTGCTGTTTATAACATGTATCATCAAACACCAAAGAGTTGCCTATGGAGCTGAGGCTCTGCAAGACTTAACTTGTTCCCCTTCCAGAAAATGGAGGTGGTATTCTAGTGCTTTTTGTGGTCTTTCCTGGGAAGCTTTCAGGATTTGGGTGAATTTGCTTGTACTTACTACCCATGGGGAAATCCCACTAAATCTTGATTCATGGTGATTTCATTTGGGGAAGAAACCACTTCCCCCACCTTCCAGCAAGGATTTGCATGTGTTATTTATTCTCCCTTAGTGCAGATATGCAGATATTTCACAAGAAAGTGTGCAGATCCTTATTTGGCGTGCTTTATTTAAGGGAGAGTCACGATTTTATTGGTATTCACCATTTCTGAAGGGAGGAAAATCATGACATGGCAGGCCTGGGTGATCCAACACCAGGTAGAGATATTTCAGGGAATCCCCCAACAGGAGCGCTCTGCTCCTGGGGCTCTGTTCAATCCACTTGGGACTTCCGAAGGATGAAAACAAATGGGTAAAGTCCTGACTATTTTTCTCATATGCTTGCATGGGAAAATCAGACTCGTAAGGAAGTCAGGTTTCGTCTTAAGAAGAGCTTCAATGAATTTACCCCTGCATATGAGGGAGCCTTTTGCAATGGCTTAACCCCATCCAGGTGGAAAATGATATTCTCGGTCATCTGACCGTGGATATTTTTCTTAGCAAGACAGGAAGTGGAAATTTAAGCTGTTACAGAATAACAATGGCAAAAGCAGTCATAAGCTTTCCTTTTAAGCAGAGACAAAGCAGTGAGCCCCCTTCAGATCGAGTTGTGAATTGTCATTACCGGGTAGGTCATCTGTTGATAAAAAACTCCGGCCACCCATTTTCACCATCTACGGTTCACAAAAATGTTTGTCTTGGGGGTGCACTGTGTGGAATAATATTTTCCTTTGTGCAAAGTTGAGATTCACTAAGAAAGAAGGCCTGACCTTTCTGACCCATGTGTCACTCTGCTGTCAAACTGAGCGCTCAAAGGCAGAAATCTATCTGACCAGGTCAGCTTCCTGCTTAAAATCCCTTAGGCTTCAGGATGAAATCCAAACTCTTTGATGGTCTGGTCACAGACTATCCCTCTGGCCTCATCTCTGACCGTTCTTCATTTTGTCCTCTGCGTTCCAGTCATACCTAAGTACGTTTTTCTTTTTTTTAAGCTACTGTTTGCTGAACCTTTTCGGCACCACGAGTCAAACACTGAGCTAAGGATTTTTACATGGGTTATCTCATTTAATCCTGATGACAACTCCGGAAAGGAGACCCACAGAGGTTCAGTAATTCACCTAAGGTCATGTAGCTAATAAGTGCTAAACTAGGATTTGAGCCCACATAGTCTGACCACAGACCCCATGCCCCTAAGTGCTCGGCCCCACCGCCTTCTTACCTGACAGCACCTTGCTCTCTCTGGCCTTGCTGTCTCTGTTTATGCTGTTTCCTGCATTCCTCAGGCCTTGTTAACTCTTTACATTGTTTAGAAGTCCTTATGGACATCACCTCCTTCAGGAAGCCCTACACATGCACTCCCATAGCACCTGCACTTCATTCCCTCTTAGAACTTGTCACACTTTGTGTGTGTGTGGGGGGGGGGGATTTTTTTACAGTCTCCCTCCTCACTAGACTAACAGCTTCTTTTACATTGGAACTACATCTCTGATTTCCATATCCCTACTCTGAGTTCCTTGAACTTAGGAAACCCAAAGTACATAGTAAGACAGTCCATACAGATTTTTCTTGTAGGCAATGAGTGCATGATATGAACTTTTTCTCACCTAAGCGTCTGGATTTAAGCATTCAGGGCTGGGATTGCAGCACCAGGGAGAAGGGCCCCAGGCGCCTATCTTTCTCTTCTACCATCCCAAAGGTGCTGCTCACAGTGTCCATGTGGGCCTAGATGAACCACCACCACAATGTTCACCCTCTTTCAAACCAGTGCGAAGAAAGAAAAGAGTAAGGGGATCATTCCCTCTTTCCCTTGAAGACCCAGCCAGGCATTTGTACTACTCACTTCTGCTTAATTCCATTGGTCAGAACCGAGTGACACATGGTTGCCCCTTGTTATGAGTGAGCCTGGGAAATGTATTCTGGGAGGCCACATGCCCACATAGAAACTATTAATCTTGCTGTGTTCCTGTAGAAGAAAGGGAATGAATATTTGGGAATAACTATCAATTTCTGCCACAGTGAATAAGAATGTTAAAATCACTGTATCTTAGGTATATATTTATGCTGTGTTGAGTTAAATCAACAGGTGGATTGTTGAATTTTTAGTTTACTCAGTAGTCATTTATTTTATAGACTCTAAAGCCTTTAAATGAAGCATTTCCTGGCTGGAATAATTCGTCATCGTATGTATTATGAAGTGAATCAATTTGGTGGAGTGATAGAGGAGAGGCTTTTCACAGAAGGGTTCCTGGAGGAGGATCTGATGTGATTCTTAAAGCATGTGTAGGAGTTAGCCAGGTCGAGACAAGCCCTTGTCTCCGGGTCCAGTGGCTGCCGTGGTGACCAGCTATGCACGGACTCCTGTCAACGTCACGCAGTTACCGTGTGACAGCAAACCCGCCTCGTGCCTGCACCTCAGACCTCTTGCCTTCTGTTTGGGAGCTTCCCTGGGAACGTCGAGGCATGGGAAGTTGTGTGCTTACACACTTGGAGCCACTTGGTGCCTACACTTACACACCCGGAAGTGCAGGGCCTTCAACCTGAGCTGAGAACCTATGGGTAATTTTTATGTCTTTCTCTCCCAGGTGAATGGTCCTGAGGCACATTTTAAATGGCTTCTCGGAAGGGTGGCGTGAGGTCAGGCAGTCAGGTGCGCTCCACAGGTTGCACCCTCACGTGGCCCTCCCTCCTTCCTTGCTGTACCCCTACCCCTCATCCCTCACTCCTGCTCCACGGTCTTGCCACCCTTGATAAAGGAGGAGTACGGAAGCCTTTGCTTCTCAGACTCTGCTTTCTGGAGAACACCTTGTTTCCTTAAGTCCCATTTCACATTCCATCAGCAACATAAATCCATTCCCCTCTCTGTTATCTCTGGAAAGGGTTAGGTACACGGTCGCCATCCACTCGAGTACTTTCTTTCCTCCTTTCCCCAAAGAGGATTTTAACTCCTGCAAGGACTTAGAGATGCAGGACGTTTTCCGAAAGCCATTCAACCACACATTTCAATTTAGATCTCATTGATCCCATGTTAGCATGTAGAGAGAGACTTATTAAAGTCTGTGGTTGAGTGGTTGCTGCCCTTGCCTCTGTCCGTCAGAGGAGCTTGTCATCGGCGCGGGGGAGCCAGGCAGGGAGGTGGCGCTGCAGGCATCGGGCGTCCCAGACGCCCTTCAGAAGTTGGAGACACGTCTCTGAGTCAAGCTCATGTTAGAAGAACAGTTCCCCTCCTCGACCTCAGACCCACAAAAAAGTTTCCCTCAGAGATTCAATAAGGGCAAACAGCACAAAGGTCTCATCTTGACTATAGAGTCAATACTTTAAATGATCCTCAGAGGAAATCTTATCTCTTATCTGTTGACCAATCTTGCTTTTGCCTTTTTTTTTAAAATACAAGAAAATGACATAAAAGAAATTTAAGAAAAAAGATAAAAGGTAAGCCGCAATCTCCCCTCACTTGATCTAGTGTCGGCACTTGCGGGGAGTGGCTGGGGTAGCTGACCTTTGGTGTTGCCTGTGTCTAGGACTCTGGATCTTGGCTGTGATTGTGCTTCTCTTCCCTGTCCTGCTGATGCTGGTGACAGCCCATTACCTTCCCAAGCCCTCCTGTCAGCCCCCAGCTGAGCCCCAGTGCCACCATTCTCCCCTGTGTTCTGAGTGGAGTGGATCCTGGAATGGTCTGAACTGGAGGGTGCCATCCAGGTGGTTCCCCTCATTAGCCCTAAAAGGGCAACCCTCTGGGTCTGGGAGCAACTTCCTGCCATTAGGGGGGAACGTGAATGTTTTTGATACATTAGCGAAATACATGCGCTTAGGCTTTACTTTTCTTAAATAACTGTAGAAAATAAAGAGTAGAGAGCAAATCACCTGCAATACACCACCTTGTAATAATCACTCTTACTACTTGAGTATATTCCCCTCCGTATATACATATAAAGTGTTCTCGGCTTACCATGTGATTGCCTGAGCACCCATACTGCCTCGTGAGCATGAAGCCCGGTATCTTCCTCTTTAATTCTGTCCTACCGATGCCCCCCTTTCCCCACAACTTGTTGTTGAGAAGCTTCAACATAGAGTGGTTTAGTCCTGCTTGCCAATGTCAGGTGTCAGTAGCAGGAAAAGCTGTGATCATTCCTCTGTCACTCAATGCATGACAGTCTTGCTCTCAAAGACCAGCCAATTCTGTGCTATTGGACAGATGACTCGGGTGCTCTTGAAAGCGTTACAGAGGTGATTCACATGTTAACTTCAAGTTCACGGACATGGATTTTCAAAGCATGAAACAGCTGAGGAATGACAGAGTTGGGGAATCTATAGTCCCCACCAAACCCTCAAGACCTTTGTGTTGAGTCTAGGCCAGATCCAAACTAGCCCCTTTCCTCTAGGTAGTTTTATGTCATGACCTTGTTGGCTTCTGCTAATATTGGGTCTTGCTTGGGATCACAGCATGATTCCCATAATAAATGTCCCTAACTTGAGTTTCAGTAAGCAAGAGTGGGGGCATCAGAGTACCTTCTCACCCAGAGGAGTTTGGATGCTTTATGATTATAGATCTATGTGTCCCCACAATCCTCTGGCCTTACAGTGGTGGGGGAGCCTTCACTAAGCTCCACAGAAGATAGAGAGCAGTTACACCCTTTCTCCAGGACTATGGATGGTGACCACCCTACATTTTTATTATTAAAAGGACTTCTCAAGCAGTACCACATTGATAAATGTTTAACCACCAGATCTCTGAAAAAAATAAAAAGCCCTGATTTTTTGTTTGCCAGTTTGTGTAATGTGAATACTCTTACCATGGCCAATTTCAACCTACCAGGGTGATGGCCCTGGGCTTTGAGTTGAGAATTAATGCCTGCTGTTGGCACCCTCTGCTCTTGGGAGTCCAGCCACCTCCAGCACACCACTGCCTCCAGTGACCGGCAAGACAGATGACAGCTCTGAGGATACCTCTTGTTTTTGCTACCAGAGAGCTGCTGGAAGCTTTTTCTAAGTAAGTAAATAAATAAAGTACACTCCATTATATACTTAAAAACTGGGACTAAACCAGACAGTATATTCTCTAAATGTTATCAAAATAAAGCTCCAGATACCCAGTTTTTCTGTACTTATCAACCCCCTTAGAGAATCGGGTTTATTTTTTGTGTCTCTATTTGGTTAAAACACATGGTGCCCATCACTTGAAGCACCTCCTTGCTAACCAATGCCATTCCCTCTGTCCTATCTCCCTCCCTGTGTCCTTCTCTCCCTCCTTCCTGCCTTCCTTTGCAACTGCTGGGGAAAAAGAGACATTGAGAAGCCAGGTCCACCGTGCGGGCAGCTCTGGACTCCATTCCTAGACCCCGAAGGCTCACGTTTTATATGTTGCTGAAAGTTGTGTGATACTTCAATGAGGGGCCTCTTGTTAAGCATTTGGGCCAGTATGTTTCCTTTAGGGATCTCATTGTGAATTACGATATACATTTAATATTGAACTTGAGAGTTTTGCCTCAAAAGAGTATCTAGGGATTAAAAAAAAGAAGAAGAAATGCCAAGTTACACTATAATCAGCCCTTCCCCTCTTTTCAGTGGTTATTTTGAGAGATGACTGTTAGTGCTAAGCCACAGTCTGCCCCCCAGCCCCCCAACCCCCCAGCCTCTAGCACAGAGAGAGCCCCCTTCTGGGGTAGCTTCCTCCCATCATGTTTCCCTGTCTTCTGGGGATTTTGCCTATGGCCTTTAACATATGTACTGGTGAGATATAATTGAGTCAAAATAGGGGATGCTTGTAGGATCTGTGTTTTTTTTCAGCATATTTTTATTTCGGGCTTACAAAGTGCCAGGCACTGTATTAAGTACTGAGATTTATCAGTGAACAAAATAGATAAAATTCCTGTGCTCATGGAGCTTACATCCTGGTGAGGAAGGGCAGACTGAATGAATGATTGAGGGAGTGAGTGAGTGAATGAATGAATGAACGAGGTAGTGAATGAATGAGTGAATGAATGAATGAATGAGTGAATGGGTGCAGCGCAAACAAGGACCAACGGCCTGGGTGGGGGGGGGCAGCACTTTTTGCTAGAGGAAGCAGTGGAGTCCTAGAGTCTTGCAGAAAGGCTTCGAAACTCAGATATCCTGCCATAGACTCTGGAAAGGCGCTGTCTGGGTTCCCAGAGATGGCAGGACAGTGCTCAGGTTTGATTTCACCCCTTCCCTCACCCCTCGAGACTCAAACTCGGAGGTCCAGGAGCATTGCCAGGCTCCCTGGTCCAAGGGCCCTTAGAAAAGGTGGCTGACCTCCCATCCTCTCACCCACTGAGCCGCGTATCTTGCACTAAGGTAGTGCACACAGGTGTCGGTGGAACAAAGGGGGGAAGGAGCCCCAGATAAAACCAGAAGCCCCAGCTTTGAGTCCTGGCCTTGCGATTTACTAAACATAAGACTTGAAGCAGCTTGCTTACCTTCTCTGAATCTATTTCCTCACTTGGAAAACAGCTACTAAATCCAACTTCAACCCAGACCAATAGCTGATACAACACTATTTAAATGCAATTTTTAAAATATTATTTTGATTATGAGCTAAAACATATAGTGACTGAGGTGGGTCAGTCTGGAAATTTGTCATGTGTTTCTTTCTCTCTCTTGCCATGTAAACAGCATTTCCAGTACAATGTTGGACACTGAAGCAATTTTCAAGTGGGGATTTAAATCAAATATTAAAGAAGCATGTGAGGTAGCTGGTGGTGGTAGGGTGAGCCTTCTGCTTGAGTGTGAACCTCCTCTGTGGTAGCAGAGGGCTCTTGGGATTTGACCTAATAGTAAGGTCACAGGGGGTGCTTCCTTGTGCCTGGTCGCTAAAAGGAATGAGAGGCTCCCAGGATGCTGTAGGACTCCGGGGGAGGTGGGGTGGTGACAGAATGTTTACGTATAGGAGCACTGGGGGAAAGACTGCCTTAGTCAGTGTGGATAGTGGACTTTACAAGTCTGAACCTCTCTGCCGTCTTGCATTAAATTTGGTTCTGTGGGAGCACCTGGGTGACTCAGGCTGTGGAGCATGTGACTCTTGATCTCGGGGTTATGAGTTTGAGCCCCATGCTTGGTGTAGAGATTACTTTAAAAAAAAGTAAAATCTTAAAAAAATTATGTCCTATGGAAATTTTTAAAAAGATTTTATTTATTTATTAGAGAGAGAGAGAGACAGAGCAGAAGTGGGTTAGAGAAATAGAGGGGTAGTGAAGGGAGAAGCAGACTCCCCACTGAGCTGGGAGCCCGATGCGGGGCTTGATCCCAGGACCCTGAGATCATGATCTGAGCTAAAGGCAGCCGCTTAATTGACTGAGCCAATTTAAGGGAAAAACTATGTCCTATACTTGTAAATTACACATGTAAGGTGCCCCTGGTTGGAATTAAATAACACACGTAATTTCTGGTCATTATATGTGTGATACCACAATGTTACTATCATTTTACAGGCAGCCTCTTTGGGTCACACTCAGAATGTTTGCTGATGCGCTAAGAACATCCAGATCATGTCAAGGGCACTTTTAAAATTTAGTACTTGAGAAATCTTTACAGCTGGAGAGGTGGGAGTGTGGGGGAGAGAGACAGCAATTAGCAAAGTAAAGACCTAAGACATTTTAGGAAACATTGTCTATAGGGGGTAGAGTTAAAGTGGCAAAGTAATAGGGGGACCCTGAAATTTCCTCGTCCTTCAAATACAACTAGATCAACAGCCAACTATTTTGAACAACTAGGAATGCGATTTAAGGGTTAAGGAAACATTGTCTATGTTCTTTAGTACTATACCCTTAAAGTGCTGTGGACACATTGTGTTGAAAAATATATGCCAAATTCTTAACTGTTAAAGTTCACTGAAGTTTGAGTCGTTTTTTTTTTTCTTTCCCAGTTTCCCTACTGTCTGATGGAGCCTAAAGTAGTTCATGGAATTCCTGTCTTCCTAGTAGTTTTGGAAATAGTTTGTGGGTTGTAGTTATTTCAAAATGAGAAAACTGAAGCTCAGGGTGGGAATACTGTTTCCTTCCGAAACAAAATGACAAGTCAGACTTATTACAAGGAGTCAGCTCTTCAGACTAAACAGGCATGTGTTACAGCTTTCTAGAAAACGTGTGTAGTTACTAGGCTGTACTGTGTTCTGTCTTCTCCGGGAAGCTTGCCCCTTATCAGTCTGTCTTGAGATACCCTGGAGGGTCTGTCTGCCCTCCCTCTTATCATCCTTCTCCCCCTCTTCTCCCTCCCACCCTCTCCCCTCCCCACTCCCATCAGCGTCACCCCTGCTTTGTTCTCTTCTCTTCAACCAAAGGGGGAACTGTTTGATTAGATCACCAAAAGATACCTTTCCATCAACACCAAAGGACTGATTAAATCTATTTCTCAGGCCACAAGATGACTCACAAAGAAGTTTGTGAAAAGAAGGAGCAGAGAAAAATGATTTAAGATTTTAAGATTTTATGATTTTAAGAGTCGTTTACTTAGTAACAGACTCCATGTAAACAAAACTGTCCAGAGGTTCTGTGATGATTTCTGGGGAGAAGAAGCTAGGGGAAAACAAAACAAAACAAAACAAAACAAAAAAACAACAACCCAGATGTGGCCTGTTGGTTGGAACATACATTTCCTCGGTGTTTCCTGGAAAGGGGTACCACGCTGAGGGCAGAACAAGGAGATCCATCATACCTTACATCCTCGGATCTATTAAATTCTTGGGTAACAATTTCATCCTTTTCCATATGCTAGCAGCCTCAACCTGAGTGTGCAGGGCAAAGTGACCCAGATCATGATAAGGAGCAAAGTGTTTTCTGTGCTGTACCATTTCTTTTTCAAAATAGGAAATCTCGTTCTGTGGAAGAAATTCCAAATTGGCTTTTCATTTTACATGCCCATAGCTGCGGGCAGCTGTAACTAACTTTAAGCAGTGATTACAGCCTTGTGCACGTAACAGCGCGTTCTGCATTTTGATTCAATTTATTAAATTCAGGCTCTGGAGTCTATTATTGATGATGTTATTCTGAACTGGATTCAGTTAGGAAATGACTCAGTGTGCACGTGCGCGCACACCTCATCGGTGAGCTGGCACTGCTGGGGTTCTGAGCGTCCTGTGAACCGCCCTGTAGCAGTTGTGTTCAGTCACAGTGACAGTTGGGTTCATCTCGCCAGCTCATTTGCACACCTTTTCCCTCCCCTGTGGTTTTAAATTGCTTAGTTAGTGAATCTGTCTTACTTTTAAGTAGCAGCCAAGCAGGTTGCTCAGCTGCCACGTTTGTTTTGCCCATCAGGGCTCCCCTGTCTTTCTGCCTGGTCAAGTCTGATTAGTTCGTGCACAGTGTGGCTTCTTGCACTGCTGCTGAGGGGCAAGCTGTATGTTCCCTGCGGCGCATCTCACTGGGTGGTGGTCGGGCATTTCAGCACGAGGTGGGGGGAAGGAAGAGTGCGGTGAACTTGGGTGTCCCTGGGAGCCCCCAAGGGAGAGGAAGGGGCTGGTTGCATCCCTCCTGTGGGGTTATAATCGCAGGCAAAAGAAAAGCTAATTAGTGGTGAAAGGACTTGATCAGGTTGAGGAAGAGTCTGATTTCAGGACATGAAACAAGTCAAATGCCAGTCTTTGTTGGGAGCTGTGTCGGTTTCGTTGGGGATGGGAGATGGTGATGAAACCTTCACCTCCTCCCACCCCCAGAGACAGTTACGCCTCTCAAAACATGCTGGTTAGAGGCAGAGATGTTTTGTCTCTGCAAATCTATCAGATCCTTATTGTTTTGCTATGGTCCCTGTCACAGGAATGGTTTTGGTTACCCTTATAGATAGCTATTTTTTATAAACAACCTTATTGACATATACTTTACATTCCATAAAGTTCACCTGTTTAAGGGTTCTTTATTATATGTAGAGAGTGCGTAACCAACACCATAATCTAATTTTAGAATGCGTCATCATCCCCCAAAAGGAACCTAGTACCCATTAGCAGTCACTCTCCATCCCCCCTCCCCACCTACCCTCTCCTCCTCCTCCCCCTGCCCCCCACCCTAGGCAACCATTAATCTGCTTTATGCCTCTATATATTTGACTATTCTGGTCACTTCATACAAATGGAAGCATACAATATGTGGTCTTTTGTTGACTTCTTTCCCTTAGCATAATTTTTGAAATTCACCTATGTTATAGCCAACTATGATATAGTTATCTATTCCTTTTTATGGCTGAGTAATATCACATTATAGGGATATATGATTTTTTGTTTATTGATTTATCAGGTGATGGACCTGTGAGTTGTTTCTACTTTTTTGACTGATATAAATCATGCTGATATAAACATTTGTGTGCAAGTTTTTCATGTGGACATATGTTTTTGTTTTTCTGGGGTTATGTACATACCTAGGAGTGGAATTGCTGGGTAATGTGGTAACTTTATATTTAACATTTTGAGGAACTGCCAAACTCTTTTCTAAAGTGGCTGCATTATTTTATATTTCCACCAGTAATGAATGAGTGTTCTAATTTCTTAGCATACTCAGCAGCACTTGTCTTTTTGATTATAACCATCCTAGTGAGTGTAGAGTGGTATCTCATTACCCTAATAGCTAATAATGTTGAAAATCATTTTGTGTGCTTATTGAGCCATTTGTAGATCTTCTTTGGAAAAATGTCTATTCAAATCACTTGCATGTTTAAAATTGGGTTGTCTTCTTATTAGTGAATTATGCAAGTTCTTTATATATTCTGGATATAAGTCTCTTATCAGATACATGATTTGTAATTATTTTCTCCCAGTCTGTGGATTGTCTTTCCTTGATGGTGTTCTTTGAAGTACAAAAGTTTTTTTATTTTATTTTTTTTAAGATTTTATTTATTTATTTGACAGAGAGCACAAGCAGGGGTGCGGGAGAGGGAGAAGCAGGCTCCAAACTGAGCAGGGAGCCCAATGTGGGGCTCGATCCCAGGACCCTGGGATCATGACCTGAGCCGAAGGCAGTTGCTTAACCAACTGAGCCACCCAGGCGCCCTGAAGTACAAAAGTTTTAAATTTTGAGGTCTGACTTATTAATCTTGTCTTCTATTGCTTGTGTTTTTGGTATTGCATCTAAGATATCACTACCTAAAAATCACAAGGATTTCTGCCTATTTTTTTTTCTAAAAGTGTTATAGTTTTAGCTTTTACATTTAAATCTATGACCCACTTTAAGTTAAATTTTTTGTATATGGTGTGAGGTAGGGGTCCAAAATCATTTATTGCATGTGGATAGCCAGTTTTCCCAGCATTTGTTGAAAAGAGCATTCTTTCCCCCATTGAATTATCTTGGCCTCTTCATCAAAAATCAATTGACCATGAAATTTAGGGTTCATTTCTGGGCTCATAGTTCCATTACATTGATCTATATGTCTATCCTCAAAAGTCCTCGTCAAAAAAATCTTTTTATTAACTAAAACATATGCATAGAAAAGATCCTAAATGTGTTTAATTTTGAAAAAATTTTGCAAGTGAATGCAACTGTGTAGCCAGCACTCAGACTTAGAAATATAACATTATTACTACCCCACTGGACTCCCTTACTCCTCTTAGTCACTGTCCCCAAAGTTACTTACTCTCCTGACCTTTATCAGCACAGATTAGTTTTGTCTGTTTTTGAACTATATATAAAGGGAACCATATAGAATTGGCTATTTCCTGTTTGGTGTTTTTCCCTTCAACATTGTGTTTGTGAGCTCCACCTGTTTTGTTTCATGTAGCAATAGTTCCTTAGTAACTAATGCAATTTTTTGATATTGTATTATAAAATATGTCATTTAAGCATCTTCGTAATTCAACAAACCAGTATTTTCTCTTTTTTAAAAACATTATTTATTTGAGAGAGAGCTAGCAAGCGCTCAAGTGGGGGAAGGGGCAGAGGGAGAGGGAGAGACAGAATCCCAAGCAGACTCCCTGTTGAGGATGGAGTCCAATGTGGGGCTCAATCTCATAACCTTGAGATCATGACCCTCAGGGGGGTCATGAAATCAAGAGTCGGACGCACAGCTGACTGAGACACCCAGGCGCCCCTATTAACCAGTATTTTCCAAATGACAAATGCATGGGAAAGGTTCACTTAAAGTGCAATATACATGAATGGATTTTGATGCAACAGAGTTTGAAGAATTCGTTGATAGGATTCCAGTTTCTACGCTGGAATCTACACTGGAATCCAGTTTCTACACTACACATTTAAAAAATGACCACTTGTAGAGTTTTGGTGTAGTATCAAAGAAGAATAGCCACAAGCTGTTAAATTTCTCCTTCCTTTTCTAGCTAAATATCTACATAAGGACAGATTTTCTTCATGCATTTTAACCTAAAAACATATCACAATAGATTAAATGCAGAGGCAGATGTGAGAATATAGCCGTCTTCTATTAAGTTGGCCATTAAACAGATTTACAGAAATGTAAAATAATGACACCCTTTTCACTATTTTTTTTCTTTGGAGAATATAGTTGTTTTTCATAAAATACTATCTTGAGCTACTATGTAATAAGTTTTACCATTGCTATTTTAGATGAATTCATATTAAAATAATTTTTAGTTTTAATTTCAATAGGACAAATATTAACAGATATTACTCAGACAAACAAAAGCTCTTTGAGGTCACTGATCATTTGTAAAAGTGTAGAAGGGTGCTGAGACCAAAAATCTTGAGAATCACTGGTCTAGTGGGCAGCTAGGCATTTCACATAAGCTTGTAAGTAAGCATGTCGTTGTAAATCATGGCAAGTGGTACAAAGACCAGAGTGCTAAGAGAAACGAATCTGGGAGAGCTATCAGAAGGGGAATGATGTCAGAGAAGTCCCCTCTGAAGAAGTGGTTTTCAGCAGAGATCTGAAGAATGAGAGTGAAGATCATTGTGGGCAGAAGGAACAGTACAAGCAAAGCCCCTGTAGTGGGGACGAGTATGGCTTGGGTAGAGTATGATGATGAGAAGGAGAGTGGCATGAGGTGAATCAGGAGCTCAATCCTACAGGCTCTTGTAGATCATGTTAAGATTTTGCATTTTGTCCTCATTACATGAAAATGACACTAATATGAATTACTACAATATGATCAATTCAAATTTTAGAAAGAGAACTGATTGCTGTGTTGAAAAAGGACTGGAAGGGGTATGAGAGAAATAAGGGGAGCACTTGAGTGGCTATTGTAATAGTCCAGGGGAGAGCAGGGGGTGCCCACACCAGGAAGGTGGTGGTGCGCGTGGGGCTATTCCGAGGTTAACATTTATAGTTCTTGCTGCCCTTATTGGAGCAGAAGAGAGAGGAAGACTCCTAGGTTACAGCACTTCTACCCACCATGCTTAGAGATACCAGTTCCAAGTATCACAAAGATGAAATATCCCTTACATCAATTTTATAATTATTAACTGAGGTTTTGTGTGTGTGACTGAATCACCCACATTTACTTGATAATTAGATTTGATAATGAGATTGAAAAAGTCACTCTCATAGCACCACCTTGTGGACAGTAGTGAGAAGTTTTCCTATTGGGTTCAATAACAGAAAGAAGACACAAAGGTCTCGGAAGAGTCTCACCAGTTATCAGCCATTCCAAGTCCTTCTTGGAAGGAGATGGTATATGAATACATCTATAGAATTAAAGTTAAACTGCTATCCTTAAAATAATGGTCTCATTTATTCAGACTTGATCCCCTCTGGTTGACTTTAATATCAAGAGTCATTGACTGAGAATACCTTTTATTTAGATATCACCTGACAGCCAACTCTCGTATCTGTCTACTCCTTCTCTGCCTACTTTCCAGGCCCATCAAGCCTGACTTGACTACTGACCCTGGAATTCTTCAAGGCTTAGTTTTAGACCCAGTCCTCTTCTTGCTTCCTTCTCTCCTTAGGCACATTTATTCTAGACCCTCGTGTTACTTCCCATCAAGACTCCCAGATGTAGTTCTTTGGTCCAAGCCTCTCCTCTGATTCTGAGCTTCCTCTTTCTAATCCTCTGTTCCACCTCTTCATGTGAATGTTCCATCCAAGACTGAACCTGGGATTTTCTCCTCTCCAAATCTCCCATTCTTTTGGTGTTTCCAAATTCACTGGAGGCACAACCTTCCACCCGTTTTCAAATCAGAAACTTGGAAGTCCTTCTTGAGTCCTCCCTCCCCCTTCCCCTCCTCTTCAGCCCTCCCTCCCCAGTCAATCTCCTGGCCTTGTCTGTTTTACTGGTAGGTATCTCCTGAGTGGCCCACTTTGGTCTACTTTTATTGGCCCTGCTCTTTCTGGCCATCTCTTGCCTGTACCACAGCTATAGCTTCCTAACTTGTCTCTGCATCCCCTCCAGCTCTCTGCAGCCCATCCTCCACACTGAGGCATTTTTTTCAAAATGCAAATCTTACCAGGCTCTTAAAAGTTTCCAAGGTTGCCCTGTGGCGGGTCCTTCCCTCCCCTCACCACAAGCTGCTTCCCAGCCACTCTCCACCTTGCCCCTGCTCATTCCTCTCCTGGTTATTTCTAACCTACCTTTCTACCTCCGTTTAACCCATCTGTTCACAGAGAAGCCTTTCCCTGAATTTCCAGGCTTTTGTTCAAAAATTCTATGCATCAGAAATCCCTTTCCTCTGAACGCTTATCTCCGTTTTCAAGTTTATATTCATTACGGTGGTGTTCTGATTAATGCCAGAAGAGCCTAAGCTCCGTGAGAGAAGAGGGCCCACGGCTGATTGTGCTCACTGTATTTCTCTAGCACCCAGCAGAGCGCCTGGCACATAGGAGATGTTAGAAAAGTTCCCTGAATGAATGAACAAACGGTTGTGTCTCTAAGGCCCCGAAAAGGCAATTACAGCAGTCAACAGTCTATATCCATAGTTTGTGTTACTTACTTGTAAGTAAAATCAGGTCCAGGCGTGACTACGGGTGGCGCAGACCTGGTGAGCGCAATGCCGAACCCAGCCCGTGTCGGGGAAGGGACTCTGAGGCTGCCTGCCCCCTGGCCAGCTCCCACCTGGTCTTGCCACATTGGTGAACGTGTACTTGAAAAAATCATCTGCGCATCTTCTCTAAGGACAAACAGTGATTTTGAGGGCCATACCAGTCTAAGTCAATATCGAGGGGAAAAAAAGTATTTGCCGTCTCCTCAGGGACGTTGTCCCACTGTGGATACGATCAGCTTAGGTAATGATTCAGAAAATCTGTCTTCAGGCAAATAGCTTTCTCCTGATAGATTAAGAAGCTGACAGGACATGGCGTGCGTGGGTGGCAGAGTCGGTTAAGTGTCCGACTCTTGGTTTTGACTCAGGTCAAGATCTCAGGGTCGTGAGATCGAGCCCTACATCGGGCTCCATGCTCAGCGGACAGTCCGCGTGTGATTTTTTCTCTCCTTCTGCCTCCTCCCCCACCCCATGCTCTCTCTCTAAAAAAATAAATAAACCTAAAAAAAAAAAAAAAAAAAAGAACAAGAAGCTGACAGGACACTTAAAGTCATTTATCTCAAAACATGTAAAGTTCAAAAGTGACCTGATTGTCCCAGGACATTTCTAGCTACTTTTAAATAGCATGTTTGTGCCTTTAAAAAAGTCACTGGGTGCCCTGGTAATAAGACAAAATAAAAACTCATTTTCCAACATTGACATGAAAAGTGATTAATATTTTTATATATATCAAAATTATTATACCTTTATATATAAAACATAGGTTCTTAATCTTTCCTCTATTATTTTACTTATTTATAGATTTGTTCCGGGAATAATTTAAGACAAGTTACAACACAAAATACGACAAAATAACACAAATTATAAATAAATTAGAAATTCAAAGGAAAAATAGGGTAGGGACCGAAAATAGACTCAGAAATGAGGCCAATTAAAAAATGCCTTTTGTCAGGACGGTGGGCTGGTTGTCTACACAACAGTCATCTTGCCCTTCTTCCTTCTGGGAGCCCCGATTTTGTTCTGGTAACACGTGTCCTGTTCTCAGCCCTAGAGGATGAATTATGACTGATCTAAGAGAGTCATGGATTCCTTGCTGGACCATTCTTTTTGGAAAAGCATGTTCCTATTGTTGGAGACACCTTGAGTGAAATCTCTTACTCGTGGCTGGGACTTCCTCCCTGAGGCATGTGCTGTTGTTTCTCATTGTCTCTAAGATTTCCAGCAGTCCACTAAACAGGGACATTTGGTTACAAATGACTCAGTATCCTTAAAACAAAAAACAGGCCTGCACCTCAGGAAAAGCACAATATTGCTAAGACTAAGACCAAATAAAACAAGGGTCGGAAAGTATCCACGTATTTATCCAATGGATTTAAAATCCCGCACGAGAACACCAATATAATAACGTACTCAGCAATCCAAGCCAAATTGGCTTTCTTTTTTGACATAATTTATTATTCACCTTGAAGTTTCATTTTCTACGTGCTCCTTAAGTTAAAACATTATTCTTTGAGCCAAATGAAAATGGATTTTACAAATTAATTTGGAAAATGGGCGCGGAAAGTTGTTCTTAGCAATCTAACCTTTGGCTTGTGAATATGGAGCCGTAAGTTTGTGAGTTGGAAGACCAGTGGGGTGGGTAGGAAAAAGGTCTAGATGGTTTCCATGTACTTTTTAAAGAAAGAATATGTGTCTTACTCTGTGTATTTCTTCAGAAAACATGTAGGCATTCAACAGGACTGGGAAAGATCACATTCTAAAAAGGATTGTTTCCCTTTTAACAATGACATAAGGAGAGATTCTATTTTTATATATAATTTTATTTTATCTAGGAATAAAACTTCTTTCTCAGTTTTTCTGTTTGTCTGTCTATGTATTTATATTCAGCTTATAAAGGCCAGAAACAAACATAGCACTGGTAGAAAGAATGTCTCCTTCTGTGTGCTCTCCTTGACGGCTTGAACCCATAAGCCAATGACTATTACTGCCGCACTACCAGGAATAGTCCCCGCTCCAAGCCCAAAGAACCCCATTTACTATTTTAATGACCAGAACTTGCTAATGTGGGCATGTGAAATGTAACCTTGGAAAGGAATGCTCTCCATACCAGGAAGTCTTTGAGAAGGCTTGAGTTCTTGCCATAACTAAAAATCTGATGATGCATTACTGATGACTTCATCCCCAAATGAAAGCTAGCTGCCTGTGTCCATAATCCTCAGGGAGAATCACACCAAGAAAAGACTAATTTGAAAATAACAGACAGGAAAGATCCTTCATTTGCTCTATTGAATAAAATGAAGGATCAGTCTATGCAAGTATAGAGAATACACCTTGCAGCCCCTGCTGGAAGGGCCTGTGTTTCTTCTACAACACAGATAGCAACTGCAGAGGGCTTCACAGAGACACAGAGAGAGAGACAGAGAGAATGGCTAATGGGGTTTTTCAGTGGGGTTCATGAATCAGGAATGTAGAAGTGAAGTGCTCTCCCCCTCACATGAGGCTTTGTGCCCCAGCAGCTCTGACGCTTCAGAAGTCATTGCACATCCTGGCTTTCTCTTTAGAGAAAGGGAACAGTTCCATTCCAGTTGATGGTGGCTTCTCTCCACTTGGTTCTGATGGCCATCTCCACTGGAGAGAACCGTCTTCCTGGCACACGCTCATCTTCATGTCGGGTCCTTTCCCAGTGATGGGAGTGAGTATCTGAGTGAAGGATAGATAGCATTTTTTTTTTTAAAGATTCTGTTTATTTATTTGAGAGCAAGAGAATGAGTGAGAGAGAGAGCAGAGGGAGGGGCAGAGGGAGAGGGAGAAGCAGACATCCCCTCTGAGCAGGGAGCCTGACACAGGGCTTGATCGCAGGACGCTGAGATCAGGACCTGAACCAAACTCAGACGCCTAACTGACTGAGTCACCCAGGCGCCCCGAACGGCCAGCCTTTAGGCCCTAGCCTCTTTACACCATTCCAGAGGAAGCCAGGAACAAAGGAAAACACCACGGTGGGCAGCAGTTGGGCTCAGCAAGCTGTGTTCCTAGAACTGGTTAAGCAGAGGGACATTCCAGTAGATGGTATGTAGAAATGCCCCATACAAACACGTCTGTGGGAACATAGGTTGTTGTGTATTTTGGAACATGAATATGGATAAGTCATGTATGCACATTCCAGCATTGTGGTGTGATGCACAGAGCATCTGGTAGCCACAGGATATTGTCCGGAAGACCAGGAGAAGGGAGAGCTCATCACTTCTCTGTGCTTCTAAGAATACATTTACATTTTTGGGTGAAGGGCGAGGTAGTTTAGTGAGGTAGTCAAGAACTGGATTCAAGAGTCCGTTTTGTCTCATAGGACATTTGAGAAGATACTTAACGTCTCTCAGCCTCATTTATTCAGTTACTAACTATTGGCTACCTCAATTTCTTCTATGTGAAGATAGATATCAAAGTATCTACCTCATATGACTGCTGGGAGAACTTAATGGGATTACATGTAAAGCTCCAATACAGTGCCCAGAAGAGAATGCTTGCAATGCGTGTGACTTAATACAAAAATGATGTTTTCTGGGGCGCCTGGGTGGCTCAGTTGGTTAGCGTCCGACTCTTGGTTTTGGCTCAGGTCATGATCTCAGGGTCCTGGGATCGAGCTCCACATCAGGCTATGTGCTAAAGCTCAGAGTCTGCTTGGGATTCTCTCTCTCCCTCAGCCCTTCCCCCCATGCTTGGGCATGTGCACACGTGCTCTCTCTCTCTCTCTCTCTCAAATAAATAAATAAATAAATAAATAAATAAATCTCGAATGATGTTTTCCTCGAAGAAGACAGTAAAGTAGGAACAATATTTTAAGGAACATATTGCCAATGTCCCCCTAAATTAAATGGCTAATATATATCTCTCATAATTAAAGAATTAGGAGCTGCACAGATAATAGAGTCACTAAGATACTTTTCCAGATTTAGTCATTATAATGAAAAAATTTTTAATACCAGGCCCATGATGCTAAACACCGAGTCAAGCATCAAACCATCAAGCCTCCACCAGTAGAACCAAGGTACCCAATACAGAATCCCAGTCTCATCGTGTTTATTCCCTTGTCCAAAAGGCCAGTGTTTAAAGACCTTTAAAGTTTAGCCTTTTTTCCTTATGAGTTTAAATGAATATAGTTGTTATTGAAATAAAATGACCTGTGTGGTTGTCTGCTTGTCTCATTGGACCAGAACCTCTTAAGTTTTGCTGGGACTGTGCCTTAATTATTGTGGCTTTCCTAGTGTCTAGCACAGTGCCTGGCACTTAGTAGGCCCTCAAATATCTGAACAGAAATGCACTCTCGGTTTGCTGACTTACGTCACTGGGTGATCATCTGATCAGTAGTAGGATAGAATTGAGCAAATGGAACACCCCTGCCCCAATCTGTCCATTCTTCCAGTTCTTCCCACAGGCATTAAGTGCCTCATGCTCACAGGTAAAAGATCCTGGAGAGGGCTTTTGGAGGTGTGATTCTTTCCCTTTTGTTGTTTCTCTTACCTGGAAGTCGTTTGTTCCTCTGTGCTACTTCCAAACCCGGGCTCTTATTTAAAGCAGCTGTAGAACGCCCAGGTTGCCGTGCTTGGGTTTAGGCCCATGGGACTCATGCATGGGTCTCATTTCAGAACTCAAGCCTAATAAGCATTTTCCTGCAAAGCGAGCATGAATGTCCACACAGCGGTGAAACGCTGGCAGCCGCATCTTTCTGAGCGTGTTAAAGTCTGAAATGCTCACCTACGGTAAGATGCACAGGCTTCTTCTGCGGGGGCCGGCCACCGTACAGGTAGAGATCAAAGTGACACTCCGCTTTCCAGTCTGATAAGAGCTGCCTGTTTGTGCTAAAAAGGACACTGGGATTCCCATTGATGTCGCACAGCCAAATGGGTAATTTGGGAGTCTTCAGCATGCTGCCCACCTGGGAGGGGAGAGGACAATGCAGATGAATATATAGATTGGGCCGCATCACGGCAGATGCCGATACATCATCGTGTTCAAAAAGCAGCTCGGAGGCTTCTTCTCACACTTGTAGGTGCACAGGCTTCGTCCTGAACGAATTCACACGTACGAATGCCGTCGTGTAGTGCGGATGCTGCAGTGTGGGGATGGCCTCACGGAGGACGTGCAGCCCCCTCAGTTTGCCTTAGAAGTTAAGTAGAGAATAAATAGATAAACTGAAACAGAAGTGTAGGGGTGGAATAAGAGAACTTCAATTTGTCTTCGTCATTGACTGGTGTATTTACTCCTGTGCCCAAGATAGGACAATATTCTACTCGGCAGGTGGTCAAACTTCTGCGAACACAAACCATTTAGAATATAGGAAAAAGAGAATATTTAGAATATAGAAATATAGAATATTTTGAATGGAGGAAAGAGCTCCTGGGAAACGAGGGGGAAACACAGATGTACGTACAAATGTTCGTACACAGGTACACCCATGTGCATGTTAACACGCGCGTCAGATGTGAAGATGTCCTGAGAGCTGAGCATACTAGTTTAGCGTTACAATAAGAATATGAAGTTTGCTCTTTTTATTTTTTTTAAAGATTTATTTATTTATTTATTTGACAGAGAGAGAGAGATAGCAAGAGGGGGAACACAAGCAGGGGGAGTGGGAGAGGGAGAAGCAGGCTCCCTGCTGAGCGGGGAGCCCGATGTGGACCTCGATCCCAGGACCTTGGGCACGACGACCCAGGTGCCCCTGAAGTTTGCTCTTTTAACTAGTTTATCTAGCTTTTCCAGTCAACTGTCATTTCGGCCTTGAATTCTCATAGCTAGTGAATTAGATTGACAAAAGTACCACTCCGAGAGGCACCTTCCGTAGCCCCCAAGGGCATCATGATATTACAGTGCATTTCCATTTATGACATCTACCATTTTGTTTAAAGAGGCAGGAAAACACCTGTTTCTTAAAAGATTGCCATCAAAACTTGTTAATGTTAAAAACTACTTTTTTCTATGTAGAGAAATAAGCATGAACTACATAGAAAAAAACCAGCATTTTCATGTGATGCCAGGGAGAGAGAGTGGACCCTCAGCCTTGGCCAGCCTTCCCGTAATGGAAGGATCCAATTCTGCTCCTTTTCTCCATCAGTCCTTAGAGTTGTACTGTGGGTTCAGGAGCAGATTCTGTTTTATGGAAAATCCAGCTTTGAAAAATGATCACTTTTCATAAACCCAAGTATTAAAGGCTAATAACTTGACATTTTGATTTCTCAATAGTTCTATTCAAATCTCTTCGTTTTGCTTTAGTTTAAATTCTTCAGTTGTGGGTGAGTGGGTGAATCAGAAATGCTTTTGTCTTCAAGATTTTCATTTTCAGCTACCATAGAAAAAAATGTATTACTGTGTTTGAAAGACACAAAATCTGTTTTAGTTAATAGTTTAAAAAAGGGGTGCAAGCCTAGCACCTCAATTTGGACATGCTCATAGTGGGTGCAGGATTTGCTTATCTTCTCACACTAGAATTAGCCCCTTTGGGCTGAGTATAATATGAGCATCTCACATGTCCAACGGGCAAGTCGCCCACTGGCTAAGGTCGGAAATAAAGCACAGAGGATGTGCCGCGGAAGCCACCGAATGTGTTTACGTTCCAAGAATCCACCCACAAGTTCCAAATAACATTGTAACCATTCATTAGTTATAAAATAAGCACTTTCTTTCTTAGGCCTTCTTGTGATGGCACCTTGTGTATTAAGGTTAGATGTAATCAAAATATGATCTGCAGGACATCGTTTGGAATAAAATGTCACTTCTTTTGAAATTCAAAAGAATTGAACTTTGACTGATTTTCAACCAATGAAAGTCAAAGTTCCTGTCAATTACGTCTGGCCGGATGCAATAGAATATAGACATGTATGCTATTATTTCAGAGTTTTTGTAAGAGGCAAAATTCAACTGGCACTCAGGTACCTCTCTGCGAGGTGCTGACAACACAGGATTGTTACTTTCTGCAACAACGCAACAGTTTTCTCTTCTGAAGATTTTATTAGAGTAGGAGGAAGATGAAGTAGTTATAAATACAACAATCTCCAACGCCCAAAGTAACCATACAGAGACTGCACGCTGAGCAGACAGAGCCTCGCTTGCCTTCAGAGATTCTAGTGGAAAGGAAAATGTCATGCATGACTGTCAAGGCAGTTTGGCTATTAACGCTAAGAGGCAAGCCTTAAGCTTACAGCTGAGAGTACACCTGGTTTAAAGTGAGTCCTGCAAAAACAAAACGAAGCACTTCCCAATTAAATGTAGCCAAATATTATATCCCTTTCTTTTCTTAGTACACCACAGACTGTGTTTTGGAACTTTCAGTTAAGAATTTATACTGCTTTTGGGTAGACAGTGTATCAGCTAACCTCCACCCCCAAAAGCAGCATTCTAAATATGTTTTATTGGTGAGATTCCCCCAGTGCAGAATTTGTGCATGTTGCCTCGCGTTGCCATGGTAAAAAGGAAATTAACTTGTGATACAGTAGTGCTATAAATAAAATACCTTTCTCCTTAAGTTCACTCATTGTGTAATAAGCCCAGTGTTACATGCAGCAATCAAGCCTTTCACAACATGTGTCGTTTAAGCCAGTGTAAAACTGTAAGGACAGGGCGAGGGATGGACAAATTCTAAACACTACAGGGCAAGGATAGAGTCCATGTAATTTTTTGTTTCTTTGTTTTGCCATCTAGAACAACGGCGCTTAGAATGTGCTTTTGCATAATGAGCTCGATACTGCAAGTCCCGAGGGCCCAGTGTGGTAATGGGAATGGGAGAAAGGTGTTGGAGATCTGTGCTTTCGTGCCTGGTTCCTGGTGACGATTCGCGCGCGTGACTGTGAATGGTCCGGCTCTCCTCTCCGCACCTGGAACACAGAGTTGATGTAATTCCCTTGGCGAGTTTGCAGGTATGTTGTCGTGTTTGCGGGGTGCTACCGCAGCAGCTCGGTGGGAGAGCGCCGTGGGTGGAGCTTCACGTGGTACTTTTATGGAAGGATTTCTTCCTACGAGTCTCTTTAAAGGGAGTTTGAAGAGGGAAGAGGGTACGGCTGGGATGGTGGTGTGCTCTGCCAGGGCTGCCGGGGGAGTAATTCCAGCAAGACCTAAATGGCTTCAGTCCCTTCTAAAAGTCAGAGTTGATTTTTCTTCTCGGTGGCAGGTGCGAAGATAATGCGAACCTCCTAAGGCTTTCCAGATGGTGTTAGACTCAAACTGCTTTATGTTCTCACTTAGGTATTGGAACCTCACACTCAAACCTGTACCTTCAAATAGAAAAGTGACGGGAGGCTTCAAAATAGTGCCTCAGCTTGAGGGGAGCTGGCTGTGTTCCGCGGGAACTGTCAGTCTGGTGGGCTCTGGGGGGCTTGCCATGGCATCTAATGAGAGCTCCATTTTTTTTTTTTTAAATCTCACCCGCTGGGCTGTGACATTGGGACTGAAAGACATGTGTTTTTGCAGTCTCTGCAATTCTATCCCAGAGTAAGAAGAGCTTTACTTTAGGAAGACAGATGCAGCCTTACAGGATGGGTTTCACCTGGACAGCAGAATCTGTTAGCGCGTTGGTTTTCTTTTGAACTCAGAAACCTTTCTTATATTAGATTTTTATTATCAGTGGCTACACAGAATCTTCTGATTTGCAGCGCTCTCCCTAGGCAGGGGTCCCTACAGACCCACGCAGCACTTAAGTACCCAGTTGGCACATTCAGGGGTCCTGCGTGGAGGACTTACCTGCTCAGAGCAGAAAGGAAGGGTTTTGACCCTGGGGGTCTTCAATCCAGCGATACAGAGAGCACTGTTCTGGAATCATATGTAGGTCTTTCTGAGCAGACTTCGGCTCTGCAAGGTTTTTCAGTTCTACGATAGAATCCTGTGAACTATGAGGTTTCTGGATACACGACGGTCATGTGCGTCTTCTGGTTAGCATGTCTCTCAGGGCCACCGAGCTTTCCTTCGGCCATATACTTGACAGGCACGGTCTGCCAAACCAGCAGGTGAAGGGGGCGGATACTTTTCAGAGGGTGTGCCCCAAGGACGTGTCGTTCATGATCAGCGCAAACTCACAGCTGCTTTAACCCAGTCATCAATGTATAAAGTTCTAGTTTGTTGAGTCATGTCTTCTAAATCCCAGCTGTGGGATAGCCACCATCTGAATGTTAACGTCTAGGGCGCCTGGGTGCCTCAGTCGGTTGAGTGTCCAACTCTTGATTCCGGCCCGGGTCATGATCTCAGGGTCCTGGGATCGAACCTCTGCTTCAGGCTCTGTGCTCACTGGGGAGTCTGATTGTGGATTCTCTCTCTTTCCCTCTGCCTCTCCCCCTGCTCGCACAAGTGCTCTCTCTCTCTCTCTCAAATGAAAATAAATAAATCTTTAAAAATAAATAAATGTTAGACGGGTGCCTGGGTGGCTCAGTCATTTAAGCATCTGCCTTCAGTTCAGGTCACGATCCCAGGGTCCTGGGATCGAGCCCCAGCATTGGGCTCCCTGCTCAGCAGGGAGTCTGCTTCTCCCTCTCCCTCCGCGCTCCACTCCCACCCCCCACTCATGCTTTCTCTCTCTCTCTCTCATGCTCTCTCTCTCAAATAAATAAATAAAATCTTTAAAAATAAATAAATGTATGTTAGTGTCTAACACCAGTGTACCTATAACAGATATTACAGATGACATGATACAAATCTATATCTATATGTAAAAATAAAGCTATGATAGATTATAAAAGCCTTTATGATGGAGTATAATTCTAAGAACTGGCACTTTGTATTGATCACTTTATCAGAAGACAAGAAAAGATGGTAATGACAGCGTGGCCCAGGGGGCAGAACCTGGGCTCTGATGTGGGTGGAGCTGGCATCCTAACCCTGGCTCAGACACCTCGCGGGTGGCCCAGGGCAGGCGCCTACACCTTGCTCAGTCTGGATTTTCTCAGGTCTAAAATTAATGGCCAAACAACAGACACTGGATTAAATGGTGTCTTTGAGTGGAAGTGGGCATTAAATGAAATAAGGTATCCTTGTGAATGAATGGCTCAGAGAGAGCCTAGCACACAGTGTGCTCTGTACAAGAGGCTGTTAGCACCACAATGAATAAATAAGCTTCTCATAGACTTCCTTTAAGTACCATCTTCAGGGATGCTGAAAAGTATATGTAACATCATATATATATATATATATATATATATATATATATATATATAAACATAATTTTAGATATAATTATTTGAATTATGCAGATGGGTTATGTATTGTTGTTGTTGTTTTTTTTAAAGATTTTATTTATTTATTCGATAGAGACAGAGACAGCCAGCGAGAGAGGGAACACAAGCAGGGGGAGTGGGAGAGGAAGAAGCAGGCTCATAGCGGAGGAGCCTGATGTGGGGCTCGATCCCATAACGCCGGGATCACGCCCTGAGCCAAAGGCAGACGCTTAACCGCTGTGCCACCCAGGCGCCCCTATGTATTGTTTTTATCCCCAAATAATGAGCGGATATAGAAAGAATAAAAAAGCCCCTTCCGATAAAAAAACTTCATATGTATACGTGTATATGTCTAACATATGCATATGTCTCAGCAGTTCAAGTAAGAAAACTAACCGCCAGCCAGTACTTGCTCTTTAATACATTTGTTCTGAAACCAAACTCCAAGTGCATGACAGAGACGACATAATAAACATCCTCGGGGGTTCAAGCCATTAGTGTACAATTGCAGGCAATTTTCACTGAGGGTAGGATTCATAGGAGTCTCCCTGGAGAGAGAACACTGAGTCCAAGAAGCAAGGATGAAAAGTCACATGAGTCCCTTTTCGAAAAGACAGAAGCGTTGTAGATGTGTCTTCTGTGTAGCTTTTAACACTAACGTGGGCAGTTTCCTTGCTTTGCCCTACTTCCAATTTATGAGCAAGCATTTGCATGGTGGTCCTGTTGTCTGGTACATTTCGCCACATTAGTCACTTTCTCAGTAGGAAAGCTCTTATTTTTTACCTCGTACCTTGGCCTTTTGGCTTGCTTTAAGGTCCTGACAAACATCCACTTTATTACTGGAGGATATTTTAGGCTCTGCAGGTAATTTTCTTTAAAGCATGATTTAGCAGCTCTATTGGGCTGAGCTGACTTGTTTAGAAAGAAATGTGTTCCAGAGAAAATGGTAGCACCGGATCTCTGTGAATTCTTCACTCTTTGAGGCATGCACTCTCCTTCTCTCAGTCCCTCTCTCTCTCTCTCTCTCCCTTTCTGTGGCATTTTCTTTGACATAGTCGCTATTCTCAGAGCCACTTAGTAGCTATTTAGCAAACACGTACTTAATTTTAATTTAAGATAAGGCCTGAGACTTGTCCCTAAAGCCTTGCAGATGTTTACAGGGGCAGAAAGCTGTCAACCTTTCTGATACAGCTTGAAAGATGACATTCTTTCTTATAATGTTAGTTGCAATAGCTAGTTTTCCAATTCTACACACGTGGATTTCATTAGTTAAGTCTAAGGAGAATTTTTGCCTTTCCTTTAAAGCGTTAGTTCAACCAAGGCAATTTTGTCCCCCCAGAGAATATTTGGCAAGGTCTGGAGACATTTTTGGTTGTCACATCGAAGGGCAGAGCTAGAGGCATCCGGTGGGCAGAGGCCACGGTTGCCGCTAAACATGCCACAAGGCACAGGACAGCCCCCACCGCAGACATTGCCCAGTCTAGAGTGTCACTAGTGCCAAGCTTGAGCAGCCCGGCTCTCGAACAGAGGTTTCTAAACCTGGCTGCCCATGAGAATCACTCGCAGGCTTTAAAATTCTAATGCTCAGATGCTCTCTAGACCCGGTAGAATAGGGTCATTGGTTAGGACTGGCTATGCAATTGCAGCCCAGCGCAAAATGAAAACATGGGAACCCTTATTCAAAAGTTAGTAAGAATTTTAAGGTGGTGACAGCAGAGCATTAGACGAAGGGCAGGGCCTTCTGAGTGTGGGCCCCGTGTGCCTGCACAGGTCCTCCACACATGAAGCTGACGGTGCTCTGACGGTGTTCTGGGGGATGACCTGGGCATTGGTAGTTTTAAAAGCTCTCAAAGCAGGCCATTGACTTTAACGGACACCTCACCAAACAAAATATACAGATGGCAAATGAGCATATGCCACGATCTTCCACATCACGTATCGTACAGGAAATGAAAATGAAAGCAGCAATGAGATGCCACGATGCACCTATGAGAATGGCCTAGATCCAGAACACTGATGACAGCAAACGCTGGCGAGGACGTGCAGTTCTAGGAGCTCTCACGCACTGCTGGTGGGAATGCAAGAGTGTACAGCCACTTGGGGAGACAGTTCGGCAGTTTCTTACAAAACTGACCACTCTTACCATATACCCAGCAATCATGCTCCCTAGTATCTATCTAAAGATGTTGAAAATTACGTCCACATAAAAATCTGCACACAGATGTTTACAGCAGCTTTACTCATAATTGCCAAAACTTGGAAGCACCGAAGATGCCTTTTGTAGGTGGATGGACAAATAAACCATGGTACACCAGTGGAATATGACTTAGTCAATGGAGTATTATTCAGCATTACAAAGAAGGGAGCAATTGAGCTGTGAAAAGACAGGGAAGAACCTTGAAGTGAAAGAAGCCAATCTGAAAATGCTTCATACTGTACCATTCCAACCATATGACGTTCTGGAAAAGGTAGAACTATGCAGACAGTAAAAAGATCAGTGGTTGCTTGAGGTTGGGGGAGGGGGGGATGACTAGTTGGAGCACGGAGGACTTTCAGGGCAGTGAAACTACTCTGTATCATGCCGTGATGGTAGACACATGTCTTTATACATTAGTCCAAATCCATGCAATGTACAACACCAAGATGGTAATGTAAACTGTGGACCCTGGATAATCGTGCTATGTCAACGTAGGCTCATCAATTGTAACAAATACGCCATTCTGGTGGGAGATGTTGATAAAGGGGGAGGCTATGCCTGTGTGGGGGCAGGGAATATATGGAAAACCTTTGTACCTTCTGCTTAATTTTGTTGAGGAAAAAAACTACTCTAAAAAATAAAGTTAATTAAAAACCCAAACCCTCCAGGTGATTTCTGTGTGCAGCCAGTGCTGAGAGCACTGTTCCCTAACATTTATTGCCGAGATCCTTCCCCAATCGGTGTATGTGTATGTACTGGCCCACTTGCAACTCATCTTTTGTATCTGGACACAGAGCCTCACAATTAGGAGATGCTCAATGAACATGGCCAAATAAAGCACTCTGCTGTCATTCTTCATCATCCATTATAAACTTAGGTGTGTACAGGTCACTCTGGCTTTCCAGCAGGCTTTGGCATTCATGATTTTGTTTGCTCTTCACATCAGGCCCATGGTTGCAGACTAGTGTTGGGACTTGATTGCAACTAGTGTTGGGACACTAGTCTGAGACGAGGAAAGAGGTGTAGAGAGGGCAAGTGACCGGCCCAAGTCACACCCCTGTGAGGGGCAGGGCAAAGCCTCCAACCAAGTCTCCTGGTTTTCAGGTCAGGGCTGCTTCCTGCGTATTACAGAACCCCCCCCCCCCCTTTTATTCCAGGTTCCCAAAGTGTGGCGCGAGTGCTGTTTGGTGGCACATGGCAGGAAAGCCAGTGGCCCAGGGATAAGGTTTAAAACAAAACCTGTTTATTTACTTCTTTGAATACGTATTAGGAAAAAAAGATGTGAGCATGTCAAGTCCGTGGTTTGTTTTGCTGCTGCAGAAAAGGTTGCATTCAAGTTTTTAAAGCGAGTGGATTTAAAGAAAAATATTAATCAAAGAATAGCAGCGCGCACAGCAGGTGTTGTGCTACGACAGAGCTGTGAATTACCTCCACAAATGACTGAAATGCGAGAAACACTGTTTTAAATCTTTGTAGTTTCTAATGAGAACAGAGTGAAATCGTGTGAAAGAGCTTTGTAATCATAGACAAAGCAGTCAAACTACGATTGTGGCTTTTGTGCCAGTGCTCCTTGAAAATTGCCCCCCCCCCCGCCCCGGTTGTGTATCCTGCCGTTTTTTCTCCAAACTAAGTCTTGGCCTATTACTGAACTAGGAGAGGTAGGGAGTGCTTGACCATGAACATCCAGGGACCGCGTGTGGTTGAAAAAAAAGAGAAAAATATGTGAACTGAAATCTATAGGTCCCTTCTTTGTAGCTTTTCCTGTTTATTATAGATCTATCAAGTTCTAAGGTAAGTTCCCAGATATTCTCGAACCAAGTGATTAGGAATTTTATAGCAATAACAAATCCCTTCTCTGTCCAGGGTATATTCAAAGTACGGTCTTTCACGTTCATGCGGTGGAACTCTTTCCATTCATTAAATATGACGAAGGGCATACATTCATTGACACATACGGCAATCTGTGTTAAATGATAAAAGTCAGCTTCCCCAAAGAGTAGCAGAGGACATGTTAATGTAAGAAAGAAAAAGAGAAGGAAGCATTGCTGAAAGGATTGACCCCTGGGTGATGGGATGGGTTCATTCCTTTTACGTTTAGCTTCTCTGCCACTTCTCATTTTTCTACGATGGGCCTAGATTTCAAACCCAAGGAATAATAATAAGCAAACTTTTAAACACGCTTGTATGCGAAACGTACTTAATTCTGCTGTGGTCCAGCTCTCCTTCTCCGGTGCTCTCAGATACCTGGTTTGTAGGTGTAAGGAGATGGCAGATTTCATGAATAAGGCATTGTGGCTGAAGCCAACAGCAGGAGGGAAGAGCGAAGCTCTGGATCAAAAAGGATCTTCTAAAACCTGAAGTCTCGTGCCCACGAAAGGGATTTTGAGCTGAACTGGGAGAGTGAAGGACGGGACAGGCGCTAAGCAGCAAGGCCCTTACTTGGTGCTGGTGGTTGGGAGAGGTTGGGGCTGCGGAAGGACTGGGGTCGGGGTGGGGGGGCGTTGTCAGCGTCTTATTGAATTACATCTCAGCTGATTTCATGGCCTCTCCAAAGAAGCGTGGCTTTTCACAGAACCCGCCTTGCCTTCCCTGGGTTTTAGGATGGAGATCTTTGTGAAAATATCACAGAAGCATCTTTAATTTGTGGTTTGGGGTGGGTGTATTTGCTTTCTCACCCTCTCTCCTGTTTGTTTCTGCGGAATCACATCTTACTTAATTCTCTGGTTATGTTTTTCAACCACACATTCTACTTTCTGGTTGTCAGAGGTTGTAAATCCCCTGAGCTGGAAAATTTTCAGAGGAGTCTCAAGGGGGGTTTGGGGGGCTTTTTTTCCCAGTGATTTTTTGCTTTAAGCAATAGACAGAAAATATGCATTCATTTGCATAAACAAAGGATTGGGAAGATACCCATGGGCTGCTGACAGTGTTGATTTCTGAGAAGGAGGCCTGTAGCTGGATGGGGATAAAGGGGGCTTTCCTTTCATCTGTATATTTCAAGTATTGTTTTCCAAAAAGTTATTTGTCTATTACTTATATTACCTGTGCTCTATATACATAAAAATGCATACAGTAAAATATGAAGCAAGTACAGTAGACTTGGATATTTACATTGAGACTCTGAGAGTCTCTCTGTTTGGATATGTGTACGTGGTGGGTGGGAGGTGCGTGGGAATATAGTAAAGGAAAAAGTTAGCTCAGATTTTCATTGCCTTAATATAGAGACTGAAAAAAATATCAAAACATTGACACTCTGGTTGTGTGGTTGAGAATCCAAACACACTCACCTGCGAAAGCCTGTCATCCTCTGAGGCGTCCTTACACCACCGCAAATACCCCACGTCACTACGGGTCAGGACTCCATGTAATATTTCTTGCGACTTTCCCTTCTGATAGCCATTAAAGACATTCGGACTTGCTCTGCCGGTGAGAATCATGTTCAAAACTGCCTAGATGATATAGTTTACAAATGTTTACATTTTAGAAGGACTTCATTTCTTTTTTCTTTTAATAATCACTGAAAAATTACCAGTTTTACTTAAAAGAATGAAATCACATAATAACAAATTTGGGAAAAACAGGTCATAAACGTTTGGTGGGGCTAAAACAGAATTTTATTGACTTTGTTTCTTGGGCCATACCCCACAGCTCCCCACGTGCCCCACCAGATCTTATTACCCTTCCTCCCTTTCCATTTCTTTTAAACTCTGTTCTCCGTAGTTGTGATTTAAGAAGCAGTACGCTAAGCTGTTGTTATAGTACTTTCCTTTCCATTATTAGGGATTCCTGGTGGGTCTTGTCAAGGTATTTTCTAACAGGTCTGTAGAATCTCAGGGATGTGGGGCTCTTAGAGGTAAACTGGGAAGACCGTCATGGAAATTGGAAGGTAGACTGATAAAAAACTCAGGGGAGCATCTTCTTAGCCTTTCAAAGATAAGTCGATCACTCTTCACTTCAGGAGAGAATATGCTTAATTGAAAAAAAAAAAAGCCTCAGATTCTACGATTGAAAGGTAAAGTCTCCCAACCTACCTGCCTGCACAGGAAGCCCCCAGCACTTGGTTGCAACAGATGAGTGGTGGAGGCATCTAGGTCCTTCTGAAGCCTGCAGAATGCGAGATGCCATCAGCCTTTGGTCAGAGACAATAACTGCACCAGGAACCTGCAGCCTCTCCTTCCTCCACCTCCCAACACAAAACAGCAGTCCCGTGGGTGTGCCTAGTCACCGCCCCTCCCGCGTGCCTTGCACCTTTCGTCTCTCACTGGAAACACCTCTGGGACGGAGGCTGCAGAGGTGATGGGAAAAGCTAAGGATGCAGGTGGGGGAAGCTGTAGACAGACTCACGTGTTAGAATCCCTGTGTGTGTGCTCCGTGTGGGTGCTGGGCACAGTGGAGAAGCTGTTTGCTCTGAGTGACAAGGGATGCTTGGCTTAGGGCAGTGACACGTGACCACTCCAGAGGGTGCTGGCCCAAGACTGAGTTGAACAGACTGTCCAAGTGGAAAATACCAATTTGGGGGTTACACCCATTTCCTGACTGCAGAAGGGCAGCCTCTGCTGTTTCACCAGGGAGCAGGTCCCACCCTGGAGCGTATGAAGTCAGGATGGGATGTGGCTCCTGCTGTCACCAGGGAGAGCTGCCGAGTACTGGCGTGAGCTGTAATGTGTTCTTGAAGGAACCTATTCACAGGACTGGAGGGCATTCCCTTCTGTGAATAGGAACTAAAAACTAGGGTCAAGCACAATGAATGCCTTGGTGGCATCAGATATAATTCAGGGCAGCATTGCCCACAGTGTGGTGTGATTTTTTAAAAAAATGTATAGTGATGTGCTTAATACATTGTTCTTTAGTACAGCAAATACATGATTAAAAGGATATGGGTGTTTACGAAGAAGTTAATATTTAAATATGTGATTTAAAGAAAGCTGTTAAGCAAATAATAATACAGGCCACAAAAATGGGATGATGTTCTGTAAAAGACAAGTGTTAGGAACAAAGATTCTGGGCTTGGAACTCTTCCTAGAGGCTCTCTCTCTGACTCTCAAGAGGTTACCTTCTGTTTAGAGCCTGGAAGAAAGTCCACTTCTAAGAAGCCTTCCTTGGCTAGTTTATCTGCTGGGGACCCTTCCTCCTCTGGAATCCCCTAAGACTCTTAGTCTTTATACCTCATTTGGTACATGAATTACCACCTGCGCCACGCTCGGGAGCTCTGTGTGCATCTCCTGTCTTTCCCAGACCGGACCCTGCAGGTCAGACCGTCTCTTCTTTTATTGTATTTCCTACAGTGCCAAGAACAGGGCTTTGCATATCATGGAGACAAAAGAAATATCTGTGGATATATCTTATTGTGCATATAAAAAATGTTTTTTATTATGAAAATTATGCAAATAAGCTTTGGCGTTATCTGTCGGTATTTATAACCACCAGGAGAAGGAAGCCACCACTGTCCTAGAAAAGCAGATTCAAACCTTCCTGGTGACCTCCACTCACCCATTAATATGGCCAAACCGACTACAGAAAACGATGAACCAACAGAAGAAAAAACGAAAAAAAACCATACTCATGTTTCCAATAGGGCATGAAAATATTTTCTAACAAAAGAGTACATTGCTTATGTGATCGCAGAGTAGGAGATGCCCGGGCAAATATTTGTTGACTTTACCTTTCAAATGTTCTGGAGAAGATGAGGCTGTAAAGAAACAAGATGACACCATGGCTTCCTTCCCCTTTGAACTGTTCGGGGAGACAAAAAAAAAAAAAAAAAAAAAAAACATGTTTGGCTAAAAGCAATGCAACTATGTCTATCTCTAGGCATGAATTCGAGGATTTATAGCCCACGGAGCTAGAAAAGCTGCTGATAGGACAGTTCCCCTAGGTCATTTTCACTCTCAAATGCATCCTTCCTTGTTTCAGGTCCACCCATGGCACTGTCATTCTCTTGCTTTTCAACCTCTTTTTCTTTCCTCCATTTCTATCATGTGGTTGTCTTTGAATCCTGGCTAAGATGTGGTGTATCTTTCCTCTCCATTTTTCCGGCGTCCACCCTAGCCCAGGCCTCTGTGTGCTCTTGGCTGGTCCCCCTCCCAGCCTCTCCTCAATTGGGGCATCCCTCCTTCCTCATTGCCCCAGAGGAGCAGAGATGCTTTATAGAAATCGCTTTGGAGTTATACAGATCTAGGTTCAAAACCTGTTCTACTCTAAATCCCAGTTACTGACTTGCTTGAGATTCAATTTCCTCCTCTGCAATTGCAGATAAATTGCAGGTCTGTTGCAAAAGTTAAATGAAATCGTGCACGGTACCTGCCTTAGTGCTTGGAACGTGCTAGCACCACAGCAAAATTAGTATCCGTCCCTCTTTAAGGCACTTCTCCCCTGTCTCTTCTCTTGCCCAGGTTATTTTTTCTGCTCATGAGTTTCTAAAGGTGCCCTGTGATCTCCAGGATCGAATCCAAATTGCCCAAGCAACATTCAGGTAGTAAGCCTTAGCTTTATGTCAGTTCTCTGCCTGCTGAAAAGTAGCTCCTCGGCTGGCTTTCAAGGTTCCCAGGGTTGAAGCCTCTCCTTTAAAGGCACTGTATCAGGAAGGCTTCTGCTAAAATGCAGGTGCTTTCCCTTTCATGGATTAATTTGTCCCCTTCACGCTCTGTGACCTGGCAGGGGCCGGACCCTCAGGCAGAACAAATTCCAGTGCCACAGGAGCCAGACGGGAAACCAAATGGGTGTCCCGCAGAGTGAGAGAGAAATGGGGGAAGCTGGGCCCTGAGGCAAATGGGGGACACAGGTGTATTAGTTTCCGATTACTTCCTATTACTGCCTTAACAAATCACCACAGGCTTGGTGGCATAAAACAACACAAATTCATTGTCTTCTGGTTTGGGAAGTTTGAATCGGTGTCATTTCATGAGTTTGAGTCCAAATGCTGGCAAGACTGTGTTTCTTCTGCAGGCTTTATGGGCCATGCTGTTACGTCCTTTTCCAGCTTTTTTTTTTTTTTTTAAGATTTTTATTTATTTATTTGAGAGAGAGAGAACGTGAGCAGGGAGGAGGAGCAGAGGGAGAAGTAGACTCCCCACTGAGTGGGGAGCCTCATGTGGGGCTCGATCCCGGGACTCCGGGATCATGACCTAAACTGAACGCAAACGCTTAACTGACTGAGCCACCCAGGCGTCCCCCTTTCCCAGCTTCTAGAAGCTGCCTTATCCTTGGCTCATAATCCCAAGTTGTGAATGTACATGGTGACCCCTCTTCTCCCTCTGCTTCCCTCGTCACACCTCTTTCTTTCTTCTGATATCCACTTTCCCTTATAAGCCTCCTCTTATAATTGGGCCCACCAGGAGAACTCAGGAGAGTCTCCCTATTTCAAGATCTTTAACTTAATCCCATCTACAAAGCCCTTTTACCAGGTAGGTGGCATCATCCAGCCTCTCCCACCTTGTCCAAGGGGAGTCGCTGAACTCTGTCAGCTAATTTGAGGACATGCCAGAAGACCGGGCTAGTGTAGCCAGATTTTCTGATTTGAGGGGAAAAGCTAAAAAATAAAAAGTTTTTATGTGGACTCTCCTGATTGTTTTTGACAGTTGCTGCGTCAAATCTTTAAAGATGCAACACGGTGCGGGGTAATGCTGCAGATCAGGTAGGATGGGTGCATTTGTTTCCCAGGACTGCCGTGACAAATTGCCAGAAATCTGAATGCTTCAAACGATAGGGGTTTATTCTGGCAGTTCTGGAGGCTAGATGTCTGCAATCCAGGCGTCAGAGCATGGCCACGCTCTTGCTGAAGGCCATAGGGAAGGCTCCTTCCTGTATCCTGTAGCTTCGGATGGCTGCTGGCAAGCCCTGGAGTGCGGGGTCTTGTCGGCCGCCTCGCTCCAGTCTCTGCCTGCGTTATCACATGGTGTTCTCCTGCATGTCTGTGTCTGTGTCCAATTCGGCCTCTTCTTCTGAAGGTACCAGTCACTGGAGTAGAGCCGACCCTAATCCAGCATGCCTTTTTCTTAACTTGATTACATTTGCAAAGATCTCCTTTCCAAATAAGATCACCTCCACAGGCACTGGGGGTTAGGACCTGAATATACCTTTATTATTATTATTATTATTATTATTATTATTATTATATTTTTTATTATATTATGTTAGTCACCATACAGTACATCCCTGGGTTTTTATGTAAATTTCCATGATTCATTAGTTGCGTATAACACCCAGTGCTCCATGCAATACGTGCCGTCCTTAATACCCATCACCAGCCTATCCCATTCCCCCACTCCCCTCCCCTCTGAAGCCCTCAGTTTGTTTCTCAGAGTCCATAGTCTCTCATGCTTCATTCCCCCTTCTGATTACCCCCCGCTTTCTTTATCCCTTTCTTCTCCTACCGATCTTCCTAGTTCTTATGTTCCATAGATGAGAGAAACCATATGATAATTTGAACATATCTTCTTGGGGGATGAAATTCAGCCCATTACAATGGGTCTTGCTATCCACATGTAGCCCTCAGACCTCTATCTTGAGATTTCCATCTCAATATGGGACGCAGGAATGGGACATAGGACTGGTGCCTCTTGAATGGGCTTTGGTAAAGGTCTGGGATGGGGGTTCATCATAACAGGCAGTCCCTGGTCCGGGGTGCCTTTGAGGGGAGCATCAGGCATGGTGCCAGCGCTGCCCCGGAGTGGCTGTGGTGACAGTTAGCATGGGTCTGTCTGACCCGGGGAGCCCCTGTGCCATGCCCACCCACACCACATGGTCTGCTCTGCTTCAGGCCTGTGTTACTCATCCCAGCCTGACTCTTAGTCTTTAGTGTGTATCGTTGCAGCTCTGGTCCTCTGATTCTCAACTCTGGCTACACTGAGGAAGCCCTTGCAGATGTGGGGGTCCTTCCTAGTGGATCAGACTACCCCAGGTCTGAGTTGAGCAGATAGAACACAAAGAGAAAGGGGTTTGCCTCTCTTTGCTGGAAGGCTCGTTTCTTCTACGGTCCTCTCTGTCTGTGTCACCCCATTAAACCTCTCCTGCCCACAACAAAGAGTCCCTAAGCAGGCTTCTAACTTAATATTTCATGTCAGGTACTTAAAATCTATCATACAGGTTTTCTTAGTTTTATATTGAGGCTGTCACAAATAACCATAAATTTAGTAGCTTAAATAATACAAATTTTGAAACCCATATAACACTATATGTTAACTATGCTGGAATTAAAATTAAACACTTAACAAAACAAAATACAACATAAATTTTATTATCCTACAGTTCTCGCGGTCTGAAGTCTGGCCTGCTAGTGGCTCTGGGGGAGAAACTGTTTCCCTATCTTTTACAGCTTCTAGTAGCCCTGCCCCCCACTTCCATCTTCAAAGCCAGAAGTGTCAGGTGGCACTTTTCTCCCATCACACCCTCTGACTTCCTCTTCTGTCTTCTTCTTCCACATTTCAGGACCCTTGTGATTATGTTGGGCCCACCTGGATAATCCAGAGTACTCACCCTATTTAAAGCGTTGTGTAATGTACAGAATTATTGAAGCCAAGGTAACATGGTATGTCACCTATACTTAAATAATACAAATTTTTAAAAAAGAAAAAAGAGTCTTACCTGATTAGCAACCTTAATTCACAGGTTCCAGGGCATAGGGTATGGACATCTTTGTGCTGGGGGTTGGAGGGGACTTTCTTCTGCCTGCCACACAGACCTATGAGATGGTTGGGGAGATAGGCCTGGGGTAACCAGTTTAATCAAGATCGTATGGCCAGTGTGTGGCTGAGAACTCATGCCCAAGTTTTCTGCCTTTATAGCCTTCAGAAGGAGCGGAGCAGTGAGTTTCATGGAACACATTTCCCCTTTCTGTATAATCCGCAGTTGTATGGCTTCATGGTAACCCTGCTAATTGTCGTCTTTTACTCCTCAGGGTTCTGATTCTTTAGAAGATCAGCATTCATTCCTTTCCCTGCAGAGGAATCTTAAAAGAGCACCTTAGATTTTCTACCAACACTATCCTGTCCTAGGAGGTGGGCAAGAACCATTGCCAGAAGGACACTATGTGGAAGGTGCTGGTAGAACAGGTGAAATGGGGCCACCTTTTTCAGACCCGAAGTCATTTCCTTGGAGTCATTTTGGCAATTTAGACTACAGCCTTCGTTGTCGAGCGTTTTTTGTGTTTTATCCATTAGATGAGGCAAGACTGCTTTGACATATTCTCTTCCCGCAAAAGAAATCTTGGCATATGCCCTCTATAGTATTATTCTCTGGGTTTGATTAGCCAGGGACAAAGAGGCAATTGTGAGCGGCCTGTGTGTGAGCTGGCCTCTTTTTAGGTTGTGGGGAGGGAGAGGCGGGCTTCTCTTTCTCTCATTTGGCCCTTTCTTCGCTTTCAAAATGACCTGGTTTTCTTAATAAGCATCATTAGAAATACACTTTGTAAAAGAAAGAAGATTCCTGTAAGATCAGTTCAACATAAAGGAATTATCTCAACACTTAAACACTTACACATTGTAAATGATCATAGATGAATCTCTCAGTGGCTTCTTTCTCTAAAAGTTCAAACAGCTGGAGCTATAAATCAGGAATAGAAGATAAAAATGAAAAGGAAGATGAAAGCTACATCTATAAGATGTCAACTTACTGTTATTTCCTCAAGGGGGCTTTTTGTTTCATTGCAAAATCACATTGCTAAAACCTGACATGTTATCTTACATGAGGCCGTGTAAAACACGCATAGTGAGAGCGGATGGCCTGGCCTCACTTGTCCGTTCCTTAGTTTTAAGCCAGTATGATATCTTGTGCCATAAGACCGTAACCATATTTTTTTCCTAATAGGTAGAACTCAGCAATGTTTAAGACAGTGGATATGGAAAATCAGTAATGATTTCAGGTATGGGATATTCTTGATCATGGTGAATTCTGGAAGGAAAATTCACAGCAGGATTCTCCCCTTAGGCTGCCTGGGTCACTTACAACCCTTGGTCCTTCTCTTTGGAAGACACCTTTGGCCACATTGGACACTTCCAGGAGCGTCGATGGGGCCTCACCTTCATTTCCGCATTGAGTCTAGTACACTCTTAGGCTTCGTCGGCCCTTTATCTGGCAGGACGGGTGGAGGCGCACTCACCCGCTCAGTGAAATCATCTCGCGAGTAGTCAGGAGTCGAGGTGACGTAAGTGTCCTCAGTGACAAGACAGACGGTGGCCTTCTCGGCAGCCCCTGCAGCCCACAGGATGCCCGCCAGGGCGGCAGCCAGGCCCTGCTCCTGCTCCCGTTTGCTTATCGCACGTAAACTACAATGCAGGAGGTCGGGGAGGAAAACAGTGGTATGAACAGTCACCGAGCTGAACGCGAGGTACCTCCACCTTGAAGTCCTCTTCTGAACACCAGGAGGGTCTGTTTGGTTCCTTCTTCAACCTACCCCATGAGAATGTCACGGAGGGCCTGTCTTCACTCTGTCACAGGAACTGGCATCCTCACATATGATTTTTCTTGGTGATCTTAGCCAATGCCACCTTGTGAGTCATCACCCCTCTTGAGTTCCCACCTCCTGTCCTCTCTCCTGAACTCCGGCAGAGACCGATCCAAACTTTTTAACCCAATAACGAGCCCTTCGCGAGTGTGACCCCAAACAATCCTTGCAGTGTTATCTCCCGGTGTTATTTTGCAAACCCGCTGGCCCACATGGCCCAGTGCCCTGTACGTACTTTCTACATTCCACCTCCACGCCTTTGCTCATTCCCTGGTGCACCTTTAATGTGCTAGTCTTGTGTGTCCTGCCTGATCGTGTCTGTCCTATGCCTTTCTGGAGGCCACCTCATGTTACCTTCACTGACTTGTAGCTTACGCTCACCTGGCACTCACTGTCCCCAGGGTTGTTCTAAGCACTTCATACATGTCACCTCATTTCATACTCACTTCAACCTTGTGAAGTAGATACTACTGTTCCTGGCATTTTAGGGAGGAAGAAAGAAAGAGAGGTTGAGTAATTGGCCCCTGGTCATTCACCTTGAAGGTGGTAGAGCAGTGACCTGAAATCAGGCAGCATGGCTCCTGCCTCCCTGCTCTTCGCCATCATACTCTAGGGAGTCATCCCAGGCTGTCAGGATTTCCCAGGAAATGGGAGCCAGTCTTTATGGGGTAGACCTTTACGAGGCTGGTTTCCTAAATATTTAACACTGACAACTGTTGGGGAAACATATGATAGGGGTTCGTGAATGAGCTCAGCCATGATATCTATCATCCTTCTAGCCCTGTGGCGATACAGAAACGAGCAACAAGGAGTTTCATACTCCAAAACCCTAGTCTGAGGAGGTGGATGAGAATAAAACACAGTGCTCTGACAGTACAGAAGAAAGAGACAGGACTTGTGACCGAGAAGGTTCAGGAAGTCTTTGCGGAGCAGGTCTATGAGAGTGGTTCCTCATTACCACGTATTTAGTCTTTGCTACATGCCAGGTCCTGTGCTAAATGCTTCATGTGAGTAGCAAAATGTGTTTCATCTAGGTTCCCAGATGTCCCTTTTACTTAGTTGGTGGACACCTCCCCCAGCTGCTTTGGGGGACTGCTACTAGTGGCTCCTACTTTTCAACTTTCTTCGCAGAGTTGGAGCCACCTTGCCCGGGAGTGATTAAGAGTTATGTCTGCCTTTTGAGGGATGGCTCAAAGCCAATGGCTGACTGTGTAGGAAGCACAAAGGCCCCATTTCCTTCTTTGATGATGGGGCGACTGCGGTTGCAGAGCTCCCATGGGATCAGACTGAGGCTGGATATCGCTGGAGACCACGTTCTTCCACTTCTCCTTCCCTATTCTGCTTCCCTTGCTCCCACAGGTTCCTCCTGAGGGCTGAAGGGGAGCGAGTCTTGCCACCCAACATATATGTCTTTGGCATGCTGATTATTTTAAGCTGATTATTTAAAAAAAAAAAAAACAACTACAGACTCAAGAGAAGTTCTGAAAACTCAGAAGCTAGCCTTTTGTATAAGACATTTTAAGGGAAATCTCCATTTGTAAGATTATCTCCCTCACTGGAGGAGGGGGATAGCTCTAAATCTCTAGAAACTCCTCTTTCAGTAGAGAATGCACCGATGTAAATCTACATAGCAACCTGACCCTTGTTTACTGTGCTTTTCCTGGTAACCTCCCATAACGGACTCTCCACCCCCAACGTCGTCTTTGGTCTTTAGCTAGAGATGGTATTTAAGGTGATGCCTTTGGCTATTCTGGGGAGTTACTCAATTTTCCTGGGTCTCTCCCGTGTATACAGGATATATACATGTTATTAAACTTGTGTTTGTTTTTCTCCTGTTAATCTGTCTTATGCCAGGTTAATTATTAGACCAGCCAAAGAAGCTAGAAGGGTAAAAGAATTTTTTTTCCTCTCCAACAGGGCATTTCCTTCATAAATCACTTGTAGAAGAATTCCCACCTCTGGCTCTGCTTCTCAGGAAACTGGCAATTCATGATCTTAGAATGAATTATACATTTAGTTCTGGTTTTGAGGGATGGCTTATCCTGCTGAGGGCAGATATATACCTTTTACTTGTTTATTCTTATACCAAGCATAGAGCTTTGTACATGATAGGGGTTTGTTGACTTCTAAGCAAAGTCATTTGAACTGATTTTTGTAAAGAGGGAACTACCAAACACTGTACTTTATCAGCCTGGTTGAATAGGAAAATTAATCCTTCATTTATCAAGGGTTTTTTTTTTTTTTCAAAGCAGCCCTTTTGTTCCTCCTTGAAACTGTTAGTTTGGGGCTTCCCTTCAAATATTGTCAAGTAGGCCCACCTGAGACCAGGTACATCATTTTACCTGACAGGATGGTCTGCAGTGGAACATAAAAACCGTCAGCGTTATTCCTGCAACCATTGAGAGTGGCTCCAGGAGAGTCCTCCCCAGCCACAAAATCCAGTCCCTCCGGGAGAACCAGAGCCATTTTGGTCTCGTGAGGCAAGGCCCCTTCCCGAGGCCACCCAGGAGATTTTCCATAGCGACTATTTGGCACATAAAGGTTTTCATGAAATGGGTAATTCTCTCAAGTAGTTCTAGGCCTCTTACCTGTGAAAGTTACAGTCTTTTCCCTTCCTTGTAAACAGCAAGTATTTGATGATGGATCCTTGTACAGCCATCTGAATGCTTCGGGCACCGCCCTGAAATGGGAAGAGGAATAGTGAGGCATGTGAAGGCTGGGAACAGGGCTTTACAACAGTACTGGAACCTCCTGGGGCCAACAGGACAAAGGAGAACTCTTGGAAATGGGTGCTGTCTATTCTGTGCAGCCCTTTCCCTCCTGGTATATGGCATCCCTCAGCTTAGCAAAGAGACAGTGTAGTATGTATGTGGGCTGTGGTCAAATGTCATGGCTGGGCCAGAATCTGCAATGACCACCTTCTTTGTGGAGCCCTGTAGACTGGCGCCTGGGGACATGTGTCCTCCTCCACCACGCTCCTGCTTCCTGTCCAGCTTTCAGATATAGAGGATGTAAGGAACTTGTTGGCTAGTCCTTGAAATTCTGTATGACTGGTAATTGATGTCATGAACTACTGAGATTTTAAACAAGCCAGAAAGAAGCTCCTGGATCTCCTCCTGCCCTCACATCCTCAGGGATACTTAGAACTTAAGAAAGAAGAGCCAGTAAAACTAGAACTGGGGAGGGCAGAGTGTATGGGGGGGGTGGGTGGAGGGAAGGAGGTTGAGACTTTGCCACAATCCTGACAGTGAGTTATAATTTTAAACAGCCTCTTATCATTTAAGGTTAAATTTTAAATTGCATGAAATATGCTTCTACAAATGGTTATAAATGAAAACATACATTCTTATGGATGAGAATGGAAGGACATATGGATAGGGAATATGGGATTAGGATATTTACAATTTTTTGCCTACATTACCTTTCCTACTTCCAAAGCAAAAGCCAGGTCAGAAAAAGGATCATGAAACCTGAAATAGGCCTTTTTCCAGTCGTAGCTGAAGACATGAATGGCATTTCCAAAGAGGCTTTGCCGTAACTTCTGAGAAGAGGGGAAATAAAGGATTCAAATGAAGATAATTCTTCTTAGACACATTGTTCATCAAACAGCCTTAAGTAAGGGGGTCTTGTGGAGGGAGGCCTGTCCCCTTCCACCATTCTGGTTTACATTTTACCTTATTCCCCTATTTTAACTGTAGAGTCTTGTGCAAAAGAGTCACACCAGGTTCACGTCGACTCTTTTTTTAAATATTCTAAATATTTGAGAGAGGAGAGAGAACAAGCAGGGGGAGGAGCAGAGGGAAAGGGAAAAGCAGACTCCATGCTGGGTGGGGAGCCCGATGTGGGACTCGATGCCAGGACCTTGAGATCGTGACCTGAGCTGAAGTCGGATGCTTAACCGACTGAGCCACCCAGGCGTCCTTAGACTATTTCATCCTAGAGGCTCAGTGTGTCAACTTTGCACCCTGTTGTCCCCATCTGATGTTTGTCCCTTGTGTCTGTCTCACCTTCCACTGCCAGCCATCTCTCCTTTACACCTTACAGTCCACCCCGGGCTGCTGCTCTGCCTCTATGCCTCTTGTCACTATCTATATCCATGACTCTGCAGCCCCTACCTCTCCCATCTTTGAGTCTTTCTCTCTTGCTCTAGGAACAGGAAACAGAGGACTCTGCATTTCTAGCTTGAGTACAATACTGATTTCAATGATACTAAACAAGCATTCTCTGTTCTCTTGCCCCAGAATCTTTAAGGTTTTCCTGGATACTCTGTAGCATGTTGAGATTGGAGAGGGTCTTCTAGAGCTTCCCAGAAAAAATAAGCCTTTATAAACCAAACACATGGAAAAAAAAAAAAAAAGGAATGCATTCATAATCACGGACATATTCCTTGGTTAGCATGTGCTCGGTCCTATGTAGGATATAGATATGTAAAAAGTCTAATACCCCACAACTATGTGCAAGATAGAATGTGTGAAGTTCTGTAAGTACAAAGTAGCTTGAGAGAACAGAGGAAGGAGAACTTTTGACTTAAACACTCAAAAAGGCTTCCTGGAAGAGGTGGCATTTGAACTAGGCTGGCAAATGGTATCTAGGATTTATTGGGCATTTTCTATGCTCCAGGCACTGGCCTAAGTGCTTTATGGTCGTTATGTTAATTTAATTCTTTGAGGTAGGTACTCTTATTATCCCCCTTTCACCGAGAGGTATTTGACTAAGTCACCAGCTGGTAGAAACAGCTGGGCTTTACGTCCATTCCAACCTCACTGCTCTGCCTCCCCTGTTTTAAGTAGGTGTCATCCTATGATTGCTATCCTTTTTGCATGCCAATCATTATTGAATTTATATTTTTCATTAGCTTGAGCTACTCTTTTATAACTTAGAAAATATCTATTTAATAAGGACACTTCATATCACGTCTTTAAGTGGGAGTCAAAATCACTTGCCATATGGAAAAAAAATAATGGACATAAAACAGTGTTATTGACTTATGCTAGAAACTGTTGCATGCAAAAGCTCTGCCTGAGCTCACATTCTTTTTAATTAAAAGAGGAAATAGCAAGTGTTGAAGAGGTGTCAACGTGTGTACCCCTTACAGCGTCTTTCTCTGGGCTGTGCTGGAGTGAAAAAGGAGCTAACCTGTCCACGAGGTGACCCAGTCTATTTAATATGTTACCTAATGACGTAGCCCTAAAAGCACACATATCCCACACTTTGGGACAGACCAGACAATGCCCTATTGCCTATAATGGAGGGGAGGCTAGACAGAGAGCTGCAAACACACGCATGCACACACAGAGTACCCAGAGCATCCAGGGACAGGGAGTGGTTCAGTGGAACCGGGAGACTCTGTGGTATGCGCATGTGTGTGCAGGTATGTGTGTGTTCCAGAACCTTGGGGCAGGAAGTCTGTGGAAGTTGAGACTGGAAAGTACCTCGGGGCTGACCTTGGAAGCCTTGAATACCACATTCACGCATTCAAAGCCAGCTGAAGGGTGTGGACAAAAGGAACATGCAGCCATTAGATCCGGAGCCTAACGGTTTCTAAGAAGTACAGATGCAGAGAAGTCTGCATCTGGAATGGTCTTCCCTTGCCGGACCAGGGTCCAGTTCTGGGGCTGGAGTCTATTCCTGGCCATCTCTGCTCCCGCCGTCAAAATAAAAGATTGCCTCTACAAAGGAATAGAGGCAGGTGCAGCCCAGCGTGAGCAAGGGCCCAGGAGTGCACTTGAAGAAAAATAATTTGTTTGGTGTCTCAGGGCAACAGCAAGTCAAGGAGAGGGGGCTGAAGGGCATAGAAACTGCTCTTGGAAGACACAGACTGGGTGTGTCCCATGGCCAATGAGCCACCAACCCAGGACATCCCCAGGAGAGGACTGAAAATGATCCAAGTGTTTCCCTGACATCAGGGTAGCACAACACAGAAGAAGGACGGAGCCCTTTCTGCTCCAGGCTTGAGAAGCCCAGTTTTGCCCCGCGCTGACCACGTGTACTTGGACAGACTGCCCTTCCTTGCTAAGATTTTATTTGCTTATCCTGAAATGTAAATAACTCTTGCTCGGTCCACGTCGTGGCTATTATCGAAAGGAAAGACGTATGGACAAGGGCCTTAGGAACCACTGTGAGCGCTGAGTAAATGCAGGGTGTTCCTACCCTTGTGCACACACAGCCTGTCTCCGCGGACCGCTACAGGGAAGAAAGTCCCCCCACGATGAGAAAAGAGGAGAGGCTGGCAGGAGGAGGGGAGGGAAAGCCGTGGCTAAATGTGAGAGATTAAGACTGTTGACACTAAGAAGTCTTAGAATTCAAATTCAATTACTAAACCTCTGCAAGCCAAACCAAACCCTTGTTTCTGTCACTTCCACCTTAGGGAGCGTCCCTGTCCAGATACACCCGGGGCAGGCCTCGAACAGGAGCTGCAGGCCGCTCAGGCCACCCGTCCGCATGACAGTAAAGGTGACTCATCTTACCTATACAGCATTTCCTTCCATATCAAATATAACTTATCACAAGATTAGCCTGGTATATTCAATGATAGGCATCTGTCATCGTGCTGCCTGGTAATTAGACACAAATGGTAAGTGGTCCTAATAAATGACTCTAATGATCATTATTATTTAACACAATCAGGCACAGTTTATAGTTTTTCTCTTTTCACTTTGTTAGTTTTCAAGGATTGGTAATGAATACATCTCTTTCCTGATTGCTACGATGATAATGATGATGATCATTAGCTCACACGCACACAGACACACACATGCGCTCACACTCACGTGCACACTCACACACACACACATGTTCACACACTCACACAGAAGAACACGGAGGTCCTGGATCATTCTTCCAGACACATGCAGTTTCCTTGCCCTGACTGCCTTGTGTCTGGTCCCTGGGCTTAGGTTATCCCTGTGACCACCTTGCCTGTCCAATTGGGAGCATCTCCACACTTGCCCCCACCCCCAACATGAGGCAGAATAACTCTTTTTGAAGCTTCTTCTCTAAATCTTTTCTTGCCTTAGAAATTACCAGCTCATCATGGAATCAGAGATTTTAGAATTAGTGAGTCCTAAGAAACATTTTTCTCCTAGCCTGTCAACTAGAGTGGTAGACTCTTGGCTTGATCACGTTCACCACGATTCCTCAGCATCTGGTGCAGAGAGCGGTACAGAACAGGTTTGCAATAATCATTTGCTGAATTAAAAAAAAAAAATCTAATTTGGCCCTTTCATTTTACAATTAAAAGAGTTGGGGTGCAGAGCAGTTACGTGTATGCCCAAGGTCAGGTATTTTGTAAATGGCAGCTCCAGGACCCCAATGCAAGTACCAGTAAGAGTCCCAGCAGGAAACAGATGGCGCGCTTAAGTCAGGATAACTAACTTGAGGAAAGTTTTAAGACAGGGACTATCTACAAAGATATGGGCTGCATGTGGGGCAACCACAGTGGCTAATGCAGACTAATGCAGCTAGCAACACTATCTCCCCTAGACCTGAATGGTAGAAGAGGGGAGAGTGACCTGAACCAGGAAGGAGAAAGTCCCGGGGAGAGAACTGCTGGAAGAGAAGAGGGATTCAGCTGGCTACACAGAGCCTGACTTCTCTCCCTTTCCTGCCTCCAGGCTCCCTCTGGGGCTAATAGGAAGCCAGAGGAGGAGGGAGCCTGTTGATGGAGTCCCTCCAGGTCAGTTTTGGGAGAAAGCAGGGTGGAGAAGAGTAGAGAGCGCATCTGAGGGGCACATGGATGATGCTCGCTGCCCCATACTGAGATGCCTCTCTGGGGAATTGACCAGAACAGTGAATTAATTAGGCAGACATCCACTAAGGTCCATCTATTGAGCAGACCTTATGCTGGGGCACCGGGCTGTGCTTCCCACTTCCAAAAAGCCACCCCCTTGCCTGTTGCCCTCCACGGAAGCTTCATTCATCTGGGGCTCTGCCAGAATATTTTGATCTCCCAGTGTTACATTTTTAATATGATCCTGCTGGGTGGTATTGCAAACACACCAGGGGCTGGTTTATTGGCTGCTGATCAAAGAGGCTACAGGAGTGTGTTCCAGGCTGGGTTCTGGAGAAGGGCCTGGTTGTGGAGGAGGATGGGAAAGTGCCCTGGAGGGAGGCAGGCAGTTTTGGGGGGGAGGGGCGGAGAGGTGCCGGCGGAAGAGCACAGAGAGGGATGTTCACCTTCTCTACAATCTGACGTGGGCCTGCAGCCTTGACCATCAGTCATTATACCTCATGCGCTGTAAGATGTTCGGTTGGGGGAAGGAAGAAGGCTGTCGTAGTGGAAATGGTCAACAAAAGTTGAGAAACAGGAGTGCTGGGGAGAGAGAAGGTTCACCCCCTCCTTTCTCAGCGGATTCCCAGCAAAGAGTGCGTGCCAAAGTCAGGAAATCCCAGGCATCACAACCCCAAATGGAGGAGGGAAAAGAGAATGGCAGAATGACAACAAAAGGCGCTCTCAAGTGAGTATTAGGATTCAATAGCTCTGATAATTTGCCAGGTGGCTACACTGCCGAAATGTCGATTAGAATTGGTCAAGCTTCCAAACCACCTCCCTGGCACACACGTATTCAGAATCCCAAGGCTCAGCATCTCGAAATCCCAGGGTGTGTTTAATTAATGCTATTGCTATTTAAAGGACACACTATCATCTGGCCCACGTAATGGGAATAAGTCCAAATTCATTTTTTTTTCCAAGAAAAAAATCAATTATCTCCACTTCTGGGACTTCCTTAATACTCCATCAACTCCTGTTCAGGCTAGAGTGGTCTGATTCTTTTGTCCCGCAGGCTTTTCCAAAGGGAGAGAATTACCTTGGAAAAGTCATGGGGGAGGTCTGCAATCACACCACATTTGTGTTTATAGATAAGTGGGGGAATTCAGACCCAGGCTCTCTTGCTTCCACAATATAAAGAGAGACTAGAAGACTTTGGAAACATCTGCGAATGCTTTTTTTTTTTCTTCTGTTTTTAAAATTTCTGTGTGTTTTTAAAAATAGATTGCACATTCACATGGTTCCAAATCCAGAGAGTACAAAAAGGTACGCTCAGAGAAGACTCCCTCCCACCTGTGTCTCCTACCCCACTCTTTCCCTCCACTGCTACATTCTGTGAAGGCTTCTGGAATTTCTGTAAGCATATAAGGGCACATACTGATATAGATCCACGGTCTTTCTCTTTTTTCATAGAAAAGGTAGTCTAATTTCCAGATAGGAATAAATTCTAAAATGACGGTCTCCATAGAATTTCATTACAGAGCTGGGAATACATTCTTATTAAAGATGGTTTGTAAAAACATATCTTGTCCAGTAAAATACAGGCAGTTGCTCTAACTTCCGGTTCTGTGGCACAGCATCGGCAGAATAATCACGGAGGCTGGAGACTCGAACAGGATCCCCCATTCATTGCCTGTCTTCATTCCCTGAAAGGGGAGCCATTAACTAGATCCATAAGACACGAGTTAGGGCACCATCCAGGGGCTGTGAGGGCCCTGAGCAAGGGCAGCGTCTCAGCAGAGCCCTGCTGACCTATCTTCTGGTGACATCTGGCCTTTGAGCAACAGAGGGAAGGTGGATGGAGGCAGAAGGATTTGTGATAATGAGAAAGAGCGGTGGGCCTCCCAGGCCATTGGTACTGCAAATATGACAGGAAAGAGAGTTGCTCTATGAAGCTGGTGAGGACATTCGTGATAAAAAAGAACGTGGGGGCTTGGTCCCTATTCGTGCTGATGTCCCATGTGAGGACCTCGACAGCTGGGCCTTCGGGACCGTGGCCAAGGCATTGGCTCCAGCCCTGGCCTGTTTGACCCAATGAGATGCTGCTAGTTCACCTCCTGGCTGGGTCTCTGCTTCAGCCCTATTCTCAACCCCGCAATCAAGTTTGGAATGGAGCAAATGGTCCCCGGGACCAGGAGTTTCCAGAGCCACTGGAATCCTCAGTGTCGGGTTCTTTTCAAATCTGTTTGTTGGTTGGCAGCCCCAGAAAACATTTCCTGAGATCAGCTTCTTGCCCAAGGACCAGGCCTGGCAACAGTGCCCCGCCTCCCCCCTCCTGCCCGCACACGGACAGGGCCCTTCCTCTCACAGCCGCATGGCTTTCTGCGCTGTTGTTGGCAGCACTCGTCACCTGCCCTATCTTACCTTGTCGAGTGATTAATTTGAGTTTAACTCCCTCACTCCCTCAGAGTTAATTGGCAGACCAAGGAAGTGAATAGAGAGATTCTCTGAGTTTGGGAGGAAAAGACTGTAACATTACCGGCGTCCTTGAAAAATACCATAAATAAGTCATTTTAATTATATTCTCCTTTTACCAATAACAACCATCTGTAGTCTTATCTTCAATAATACTCTCACGTGACAGCAGATAAGATTCCCCAGCCTTGTTGTTTGGGGAAGATTACGTTTCCTTTCATGTTTAATTGACAAGCTATACTTACCGTGGCCATTGCTAGGGAGATAGGAAAGCCGCCTGATTTTGAAGAGATGATAGAGGGTTTGGGGATAGAACAAAGGCTACTTGATGGCAAATGTCCTTGTCCTTTGGGCTGACGTATTCCCATTCCATCTTCTGTTTCATCAGCAGGTATATGGTTGCCTTCATGATTCTGTGTAAAATGCCACCACCAAAAAACAAAGTAAACAGAGCTGGTGATGACCTGGTTTCCCCCTTTTCTCTCCTTCTCTCTGAAATAGCAGTGTTCAGAAAATATTGCCTCCCTTTTACAGACATCTGAAAATTGTGATAAATAGCGATAAAAGAGGCAGAAAAATCCCAGGGTCTGTGTCAAAGGGGTTTCTCCTAAGTTTTATGTGACTGGGAGAGGTTAAATGTAACTATGGAAACATAATTAATGCTATCAAGACCTTGACTTGAAATTATGTTTAGAGAAGAATGTAAATGTCACTGTCTCTTGTTTTGACAAGACAACATTTTATAAACAATCAATGAATCTTTCCAGTCTATATGAGGTATTCCTCCCTGTGTTGTTAACTGGCCAATGAATGAAGTCAGGTTACCTCCTTTTAAATCTCTCAGATTCCTTCTTCCTAATAAGTGAGCTGTAATAATTTTTTTCTTTAAAAAATCCATCCCCTACCTTTAAGAAAAAAAAAATCTATTTTTACTTTGTTTGACTGATTCTTATGGCATTTAAATATGTTAGCATCAAGTCTTCTTCCAATTTACTTAACTTCTGTACTGATGTCATGAAACAAATCTGCCCTATCGGTAGCCGAAACATGAAGGAAACTGCCTTCTTAGTTTTCTGGATTCCTAGAGGCTAAGATGCTTTCTTATCTCAGAAACACAGCATCCAAATTGCAGACTACTGTTGGGATATGATGCATTCCGTAAGTCAAATGGAAAATCTTTACATTTGTAGCGATGGGTTTCCCTCACCTTGTATAAAGCGTAACTTGACACTTCTTTTTTTTCCTTTCAAAGATTGTTTTATCTTTTGAATATTCTGTTCTCCCAAATGGTAGCTATTTCCACTTAATACTTCCAGGACTAAAATGGAAGCATTATCTCCCTGATTCCAATTTAGACTGTGGTTACGAAAGTTTTAGCACAAATAAGGCTTTTGATGTCAGGTTACTTGGAGGAAGATGCTTTAGCGTTACAGTTAAAATATTAATAATTCAGTTGTTTGATCATATCATATATTAGTGCCAGGAAAATCACCTTCATATGTTGTGCTGTGTTTGTTCAGAGATTGAATTAATATCCGCAATACCAAGTTCATTACCTTGTAACCTTTTCAGGTTACAGAAGATAAAACACATCTTTCATCTTATATCGTATAACAGATTTTAAAATACCTAGTAACACCTGAATTCAGTCACCTTTGCCTTATTTGAAAATGATGAAGGAAAACAGGTTTTCCGAAGCTGAATAAAGATGATAGCTACTTTCAAAATTACTTTTCTTCAGGAACGCTGAAGCACTTGGATGTCAGAATCTAGTGTTATTTCACAAGTGTAAGAACTCTAGATTCTAATATTACTTTTTTCTAAAATAATAACCATATGGTGCTCTTAATGATGAAAAGTACTTAAAAGTAGGAAGAGATTTTTATGGAAAAAGAAAGCACAAGAAAATATTTCAACGGGCTTTCTAGTTTTCTGTGTTCACACGTTAAATGCCGGGTGCCTGAGTGACGTTATGTGCGTAGAATAAGTGCGGATTATGCCGTTAATGTGATTGCTTGAAGAAGCAGCTGGAGGAAAACACATTGGCTTTGGGAAAAGTAATTACCTGAAGAGTGGTATTATTGGTTCCCAACCTAGAAATGAAAGAGAAAACATCAAGTAAAAGACTCACTCTATTCAACCCTCAAACCTTCTCAAACCCAACCTTGCTAGGGAAGTCTCTCTCCACAAATGGTTATACCGGAAGCATCTTAAATGTAAACCTATAATGGACACTTCTCATGTAGCGAGCGTAAAAGCTGATTATTTCAACACCTGAAATCCCTCTGGTTCTAGAGAAATGAGAAAACAAGAACATCTTACCTGTGACAACTAAAGATTTGCCGCCATTTGTCAAGAAATGAAATTTTCCTGGTTATCTCCTCCAAATCCAGCTCCCGGGAGCACTGTTCCTGGTCTGAGACTTGCATAGTCCTTTGGAGGAACGTGGGGAACTGAAGAAGGGAGTTGTTAGGTTGGGAGAGAGAGGACTGGCCGTGGGGCAGTGAGACACTGGCCAGCTGGAGTGCCGCCCCGACTTTTGACCAGCGAGGAGATGACACCACACGGTCGCTTCTCTGGGCTCTCTGTAAGCCCCGCTATCAGATCATGATTCAACTTTCATTAGAGCTGGAATACTTTCTGTATTGTTGTGCCCTGTATACACGCCATGAATGTTGAATCTAAGACGCGGATTTATAAACAAAAGGATTGCAATTACTCCTCTGTATCAAAGCAATTGGGATAATGTAATTGACGAAGGATACCGTCCTGGTGGAACATGATAGTACTTTCAGCTGCCATGCTTCTGTGGAAGTGCTTGTGGTACAGAAATACTAAGTCGGGGGAGGGGGGTAATAGCCATCCTGTTGATATCTAAAAACTGTATCAACTACTGTTGGATCATATGCAGGCCAAGGAAGATGTTTGACATAGAGTTGAGTACACAGAAATCTTGCACACAGTTTGAAGAAGGACTGGTTTGATTTGTTTCAGGGAGAGGTCTAAAATTATGTCATGTCCTGTTGGCTAAATGAAATAAATGTAGCTGCAATCACCAGCATAATAACGAATATTCAGTGTTGGGATGGTTAATTTTATGTGTCCTCTTGTTAGGCCATGGAACCCAGTTTTTGGTCAAACACCAATCTAGATGTTGTTCTAAAGGTATTTTTAATTTTTTTTTAGATGTGATTAACACTTGAATGGTAGGTTTTGAGTAAAGTGGATTACACTCCAAAATGTGGTTGGACCTCAACCAATCAGCTGAAGGCCTTAAGAGAAAAGACTCAGCTGTCCCGAGGAAGAAGGACACTGCCTGTAAATAGCCCTCAGGCTCAAGAGTGCAGCGGCAACTCTTCTCTGAGTCTCCAGCCAGAGAAGAGCCATGCACATTTCAGACTTATCAACCTTCACAATCATGTGAGCCTATTCCTTACAATAAAGATCTCTCTCTCTCTCTTTCTCCCTCTCTCTCTCTCTCTGGAGAACCCTGAGTAATACAATAGTGTTTATCGAAAACAAATACTGTCTACCAGTAACAGTTTTCTTGTCTCTTCTGATTTGGTTGAATATCAGAATTGAGCCTCTGGAGGTCATTTTTCTCTTTGAACATTTTTGATCACGAGTTTTGTAAAATCCTGAGAATGCTGAGAGGTCAAGGCAAAGAGGTGATTTGGATTTACGACTAGCGTGGTCAGGGCTGGGGGGATTGGTTATACGTAATACGGCAGAGACCCTGAAACACAGCAAGTCACTAAATAGACCATAGGTGGATTTAGGTGTCCATGGTTGCTTTGGACTTCTCTACCTCCAGTTTCTTAAATGAACTTTTGGTGGTTGTAGAACCATTTCATATTCACAAGTTCCATAAACTTCCATCAGATTTCATATTTTTATTGTAAACGTAAGAGGCACAAATAATTCCTTTCTTATTTCCCTTCTCTAACCATAAATCCTTTTTTTAAATCCTTACTGTCCCCTGCTTTATAATTTTATAGTTTTAATAGTGGCATCAGTCGTTAATATTTATTGGGCACTCCCAGTATAGAAAAAAATAAATTATGTGATCCTTGCTCTCAAATAATATAATGATGAGAAATGTCTTGGATTTCCCTATTTAGAAAGTCATGTTAAAGAATAAATTCTGCATCTGCCATTTAAATTGTTTAACAACCCCAAACCAAGAAAGGAGAGTAGCTAAGAAAGCTTTTGTCTTTTTTTTAACCTTTTTAAAAATTTAAATTCAATTAATTAACATATAATATTTTATTTGTTTCAGGGGTACAGGTCTGTGATTCATCAGTCTTCTATAATACCCAGTGCTCATTACAACACATACCCTCCCCAATATCTATCACCCAGTTAGTCTACCCCCCTCCCCTCCAGCAGCCCTCAGTTTGTTTCCTATGATTAAGAGTCTCTTATGGTTTATCTCCCTCTCTGATTTCTTGTCTCATTTTTTCCTCTCTTCCCCTATGATCCTCTGCCTTGTTTCTTAAATTTCACATATCCCTGAGATCATAAGAAAGACTTTTTCTTAAGAATCATTATTAAATCTATGTATTTTTGTTTGTGTCTCTGTCCTTCTTTACAGATAATTCTGTAAAGGTAGAAGCATAAATACCAGTGAATAGACAACTTAACCAGTAAACTGTTTTGTTGGGTTTAATAAGCATATTTTGAGTATTTCCTACGTGCCAGGCTCTTGGAAATGCCAAGGTGAATACGATGAGGTTCCTGCCCTCTCTAGTGGTGGAAACAGACACACTGAGAGAGGAAAATGCTGTGAACACAGGCTCAGCGGGCTGTGGGTGCATAGGACACAGGCAGGAAAGCAGAGTGGGTAACAATGTGGTCTTTGGGCCCAAACGACTTCGTTTTGAAGCATGGCTTCACCTCTTGCTACCTGTATGGCTTCAGACAAGTTATTTAACCTCTCTGTGCCTCAGTTTATTCATCTGTGAAGTGGGGATACTTTCATATCTTTACCATATTAGGACTTCAAATCTATGAAAACAGTATGTCACTCCACTTATTTAGACCTGATTTCTCTGCCCATCGTTTGATCCCCACAAGTGGAATGCCTGAATCAAATGGTATGGTCATTTTAAAGACTTTAGATACATATTCCAACTTTCATCATTGTTGGTGAACATCCCTTGTTCAGCCCCTCTTATTCCTTTCATTCTTTTTTTTTTTTTTTAAAGATTTTATTTATTTATTTGACAGGATAGAGACAGCCAGCGAGAGAGGGAACACAAGCAGCGGGAGTGGGAGAGGAAGAAGCAGGCTCATAGCGGAGGAGCCTGACGTGGGGCTCGATCCCATAACGCTGGGATCACGCCCTGAGCCGAAGGCAGACGCTTAACCGCTGTGCCACCCAGGCGCCCCTATTCCTTTCATTCTTAAGTTGAAATTCGTGGTTCTGCTCTTTTTAATAAAGAAAGTACTGCCTTTACTTGCTTGCCATGCTCTCCCTTTTCAGTTGGATGCTGATAAGGGCTCTACAGATGGAAAAGGGCTGGCCTCTGGAATACACCAAGAGTCAAGAATGTGTGATTCAGCCACATTCAGAGGAAACTACCCCTCCCCCCCCCTGCCTTGGGCATTTTGTCAAGACTTAGAGCAGGAGGTCTGGGTGTGAGAAGTGGGGTAGAACGGAAAGATGGGATTGGGGATCCTGGGGCAGGTTGGAAAGGACAGGGCAGGAGAGGGGTCCAGAAATATGTGGAATCTGGGATTATCCTTTTCTACATTCCTATGCCCTTGCTCCTACCTCATGGCATGTGCAGTCACCTAAAGCTCCTGTTCCAAGACTGTCCGTGCCGTGGCAGAGGACTGGGGGTGGAAATGGAGTCTCGGGCAGCACTAGGTCTGCAGCGGCAAAAGGCAAGGCAAGAACAAACAGGGACGGTGGGGCAGGAGGAGGATTTTGCAGCCGTGTAGAGGGGGCGGTGTGTGACGGTGGAGGGTCCGAAATCATTCACCTGTGAAGGGAGTGCACTAGGTAAGTGCAGAAACCTGCGTCTGAATCCATTAGCTTTCTTTGTTGATCATTTTGAAACATAATACTAGTGATTTCGCGAGAAAAGCTTGTATCTATTCCAAACTTGGAAAATAGGATGTAAAAACGTAATGTGATTACCATTTGCTATAGTTTCCCAGAAAGCTATGATTGATCTTTACAATCACTTACTCAATCAGCCTTATGGTCCAATGTGAAAATGTTGGGCTTGCAAGCGTTTTGACTAGCTTGCAAAATGATCCCCAACCCCCCTTCTTGCTGTTTTCTTATGATGCTTCATAAACAGAAATCCGCAAGTAAAATTTTAGAGACTTCTGACTTTTTTTTTTCTTAAACAGAATCTCGTTAGTGCTTAATTAACCTTACCCCTGGAAAGCTCTTCCTTAGGATTAAGTTAAATCCTTTATGCTTTGATTATCATTCATTTTCTTTAGTTCTACTTTCTGTGGAGATGGAAATTTCCTAATTACATTCCTTACTCAAAGAATTCTGCCAATCCACTGGAAACTAGAAGACGGCTGATATCTTCTCTTTTTGTTCTTTGGTGATGAGATGAGGAGGAGAAAGAGGGTGTCAGGCCCAGTGTCAACCCCCAGGGCCTCCCCCATGACTTGGTAACCTTGGAAAAGTTAGTCTGTCTGAGCTTCATTTCCTGTGGCTCCTTTGACTTAATTCATAGAATCATAATGAATACAACTTACGTGAAAATTCCTAATCTTTCACCCATGTTTTCTTGCCTCCCGTATGTAAAAACTCTTAACTTTAAACATTTTATTTTTTCGTGGGTTCATGCATTTTGAGAGTCACGTCATGGGCATCATGGAGCCAGAAGTCAAAGTCTTTAAAGTAAGAAAATGCAGACATTGGTCCCCATCAGTCCCTTAGTCCATGTGGCCTTTGGTTGGTCATTTAGTCACTCATGTGGGCCCCAGTTCTCATCCAAAAGACCTTAAAGACCAGTGTGATATAATGGGAAATACATATTTGGTCGTTGTCTCTGGTTACTGGCACAGAGCTCTTAACAATCCTTGGAATTTCCTGAGTGACAAAGAGTGATAGGACCACCTAGGACTTTCAGCCCTAGCCCCCAACCTCCAGGGAGGGCATACGGGCCATAGATTGAATTGATAGCCAATGGCCAATGATTTGTTCAATCATGCCTGTGTAATGAAACCTCTATAAAACCCCCAAACATTGGTGTGCCAGGAGGGTGACATACCCCAACTCCACTGGGGACAAAGATTCCTGCTCTTGAGACCCTTCTGGACCCCACCCTATGAACCTCTTCACCTGGATGTTAATTTATATTCTTTATGATAAACTAGTGATGTAAGTAAAGGGCTTCCTGAGTCCTGTGAGCTGTTCTAATAAATTACTGATACTGATGAGGGGGTTGTGAGAAGCCCCGATTCTAGCCAGTTGGTCAGGATGATCTGATACTGGTGCCTATAATGAGAGGTGAAAACATTCTTGTGGAACTGAGCCCTTAAACCCATGGATTCTAACTTTAGATAGTTAGTGCCAGAATTGAATTAATTGTAGGACACCTAGTTCACCTAGTTGGAGAATTGGAGAACTGGTTGGTGTGGGGGAAAAAACTTCTCACTTAAGTGTCAGAAACAACTTGGCAACCAGCATATAAAGCATATGTCTGGAGTCAGGCTACTTGGGTAGGAATCGTTGCTCCTTTACTGTGTTAGTTATCTATTACTGACTAACGGATTAGCACAGACTTAGCAGCTTCAAACAACATCCATTTATTATTTCATAGATTCTATGCATCAGGAGCCCTGCCATGGCTTAAGTGAGTGCTCTGCTCAGGGTCTCACAAAACTGCAGTCAGGGTGTTAGCCAGCCCTTCGGTTCCCATTGAGGTTCAGGGTCCTCTTCTAAGCTCATGACTTGTTGGCAGAATCCATTTCCTGGCAATTACAGAGCTAGTGTCTTCAAGACTAGCAGAAAAAGGGAGTCCCTGCTGCTTCAAGGCTCTCGGATCATGGGGAAAGCTCCAGCTCCCTTATAAAGAATTCACTTGATTAGGTCAGGCCCACCCGGGATAGTCTCCCTTTTGTTTGCTTTGAAGTCCAAACTGATTAGGGACGTTAATCACATCTGGAAAAGCCCTTCACCTTTGCTGGATAAGGTAACACAATCATGGGAGTGATAACCCCTCACCTTTGCCATATTCTGTTGGCTTATTAGATTGTGTCTTTCTTCTTGTGAGTTTTGGCAGATTGTGTCTTTCGAGAAATTGGTCCAGTTCATCTAGGTTATCAAATTTGTGAGCACAGAGTTGTTCACAGTGTTCCTTTATTATCCTCTTTAAGTCCGTGGAATCTGTGGAATGTCCCTCTTCACTTCTAATATTAGCCGTTGTGTCCTCTCTCTTTCTTAGCCTGGCTAGAGGCTTACTGTTTTGTTTTTTTTTTTTTAAAGATTTATTTATTTATTTTAGAGAGGGGGTGGGTAGGGACAGAGGGAGAGTCTTAAGCAGACTACCCTGAGCGCAGAGCCTAATGTGAGGCGGGGCTTGATCTCAAGGCCCTGAGATCAGGACCTGAGCCAAAACCAAGAGTCCGATTACGCTTAACTGACTGTGCCACCCAGGTGCCCCGAAGGTGGAGACTTATTGATTTATTGATCTTTTCAGAGAACCAGCTTTTGGTTTCATTGATTTTTTTTTTCCTATTGATTTTCTGTTTTCAATTGCTCTAATTCTTATTACTTATTTTCTTCTCCTTACTCTGGATTTAATTTGCTCTTCTTTTTCTAGTTTCCTAAGGTAGAAACTTAGATTATTGATTTTAGATCTTTCTTCTTTTCTAATATATACATTCGATACTATAAATTTCCCTCCATGCACTGCTTTTGCTGCATCCCACAAGTTTTGGTAAGTTGTGTTTCATTTTCATTTAGCTCAAAATATTTTTTATTTCTCTTGAGATTTCTTCTTTGCTCCATGTGTTATTTAGAAGTGCATTGTTTAATTGCCACGTATTCGGGATTTTCCTGTTATCTTTCTGATACTGATTTCTAGTTTAATTCCATTGTAGTCTGGGAGCAGACTTTGTATGATTTTTATTATTTTAAATTTGTTAAGTTTTATAACAACCATAAGGGGTCAGCCACTTGACTGGGCGGGTGTGTTTTATTGCCCAGAATGTGGTCTGTCTTGAGTGTTCCATATGAGCTTGAGAAGAATATGTGTTCTGCTGTTGGATAAAGCAGTCTGTTAATGTTAATTATATCCAGGTACTTGATGGTGCTGTTGAGTTCAACTATGTCCTCTATGATTTTATGCCTGCTAGATCTTTCCATTTCTGAGAGAGAGGTATTGAAGTTTCCAACTATGATAGTGGATTCATCTATTTCTCCTTGCAGTTCTTTATTATTATTATTATTATTATTATTATTATTATTATTATATTTTTTATTATATTATGTTAGTCACCATACAGTACATCCCTGGTTTTTGATGTGAAGTTCGATGATTTATTAGTTGTGTATAACACCCAAGGCAATCTCTTTGCAGTTCTATTCGTTTTTGCTTTGCATGGTTTGACGCTCTGTTGTTAGGTGCTTACACATTAAGACCTGTTATGTCTTCTTGGAGAATTGACCCCTGTGTCATTATGTAATGCCCTTTTGTATCCCATATTCTGTTGATAAGCAAGTCACAGGTCCCACCAACACTCAAGGGGAGGACATTACACTTGTCAGGGGGGAGGGAGGTCATCCTAGGTTGTGTCCACCACATGTACATGCTGGCAGTGATCTTGGGTCAATCACTTCATCTACGTGCCTCAGTTTCTACTCTTGTAAAATGGGTATAATAATATTAACTATCTTATTGATTCACTACGAGGATTCATTAATTAGTACCTAAGAAGCATTTAGAACAGTGCCACATAGCAAGTGTTCAGTGACTTTTAGCTATTTTTCTTCAAAATAGGGAAAACTGCTGCCGCTTTCTGGTACTTCTGCTCACCTGACCAGGGTTGTTACAAAACTCAGGGGGATGAGACATCTCTGTTAACTGAAAAAAATCACACAAATGAGATGGGTTATTGTTTTAGGGCTTGTCTTCCTCATTCTTAAAGAATATAGCCTTTCATTTCTTTCCTCTGATGTGCAATGACACGTAATTGTCTCTTTATATTTGTGGACGGAGGGAAGCAGAGGTTCTGCATTGATTCATCTTGTTGATGTTTCACATCTGCCTGCTCTGAGATATTTTCTGTCTTGTCTTAGAGGCTGCTCAGGTGTCAGAAAGGTCATGGGGCAGCGAATAATGACATGTGGGTTCACTGAATCTGCTGTGTGATCTTATGGAAGTCACTAACCCTCTCTGGGCCTGGGAAGGTAAAATAAGGCATTGGACTACACTAGATCCTCGCCTGATAACCCCTCCAGTGCTTACCTTCTGTGATTTGGGCCTCATTTGTCAATTCTACCTAATTCCACCCGAATCTCTTGACTCAGGCCTCTGAGCCCTCTTTATTTATAGACTGAGGTTTTGTAATACTTTGTACCCTCTCCCTGGACTTCAGATTACTCAGTTTTCTATGGAACCAAGAAAGCCCCTTCAGAGACAGCAGAATTCATTCTCAGGAATGTAATTCCAGGAACCAGAAGCAGAGTAATGCTAACAACCTCAAAAGCCAGGCAAAATTAACAGATGCCCCAAGTAATGAACAAGGTGCAGAAAGGGTTCATAATGGCCGCCTCCGTAGAGTATAAATAGGAATGCGTCCCTTCCCTCCCCGTCGCCCCTCACACCATCTGTTATTTGTGTCAGGCAGTCAGTAATCGCTATATGTGACCCTTGTTGTTGGTAACGGGGACAACACTGTACATTGCAGTTTTCTCTGCTTTCACCCATCTCCTGGCAGCTGTGGCGCTAAGGTTTGTGTCTATCCTAAGATGGTAGATGAGGATTTCCTTGGCCCTTGTAACTAAATATAAACAAATCACTCACCCTCCCTATTGGGAAATAAGTTATAAATACCAAGTCAGAGCAATCTTTCATCAGAGAGGCTGTGGTTACTAGGAGACGGGCCCCGTCGTCAGGCTTTCTGCTGTCATTACGTATCCATATGGCATTGAGTAGAAGCTCCGGCTCTCTGTCTTCGGCCTTTTCGAATGGCTCTCAAGTAGACTCTTCTTGGAAATTATTTAACTCTTTTGTGCATTTGGAGAGATGAAGGCTTGGGTCTAATCTGGCCTCTGTCATCAGCATGCTGTGTGACTTTGGGCGAATTAATTCATTTCTCTGGTCCTCAGTTTAATTCTCGGTGAAAGAGATGAGAGCGTTGGTTGAATCAGGGGTTGGCAAATTATGGCCCGGAGGCCCACAGATCCGGTCTGCTGTCCGTTGATGTATGGCTTGTAAGCTCAGAGTGGTTTTCACATTTTTAAATGGTTGGAAACAAATGAAAAGAATAATATTTCATGAAGCAAAATATTATACTATATCATAGTATACTATAACAATATATAGTTATAAGATGTAACATGTAATAATATATAATAATATGTCATGAAAATTATGATTTTCAAATTTACATCCACAAATAAAGTTTTATCAGAGCACAACCACACTCATTTGTTTACCTGCCCCCCGCGATTGCTTTCGCACTCAGTAGCAGAGTTGAGTGGTTGCAACAGAGGCCGTTAAGGCCTGCAACGCCTCAAAGAATTACCATCTGGCTCTTTACAGAAAAAGTTTGCTGACCTCTGAGCTAGATTGTCTCTTAGGTCCCTGTAACTCCTTTTACAAATTGACCGATTCTTCGCACAGCTCCCTCTTACCCTGGACAAGAAATTCCAGGCTTCAGGTGAACCACGCCTGGGCCGCTCTTACAGGAAATCTGGCACTTCCAATGAGTCCTGCTTGCTGCCCTGGGGTGGCCTGAAAAAACTAGATATGTCTGGGCCCAAGACAAGATGGGGTGCTAGACTCTGGCCCTGCCCTCATGCTGGGTCGGCTCAGGCCTGAGGACCAGGGTCATGAGCCACAGGTTTTCCCTTAGAGTGGGGACAGGTGGGGGTTCTGGACTGAGGCTCCTGCAGGCCTAGTGAACGGATAAGGTGTTAGGATGTCCCTGCTGTGACAGAGAACCTGAAAAATAGCGGCTTCAACAAACCAGCAGCTCACTGGACTTTTCTGTAAAAGTCCAGGTAACCAGTACATTAAAGACATCAACTGATTGCAATCTATAGAATTTATTTGGATCCCGCAAAAAAAAAAAAAAAATGTATGAGATAATTGGGGACATGTAAGCCCTGTATGTTTGATAATAATAAAGAATTATTAATTTTTGTAGGCGTGATAATGGTACTGTCATTAAGTTTTTTTTTTTTAAAGAGTCCTTATCTTGAGGGCCATACTAAAATGTTTATGGATGAAATGATGTGATGTCTGAAATTTGCCTCAAAATAATCCAGTTGGGGAGGGTTGAAAGTGGGTGATGTATAGATTTAAAAAAAAAAAATTGGTCAGGAGTTGGTAGCTGAAAATGTGTAATAGGTTCATAGGGGTTCATTATATTACTTTCTCTAATCATAGATATATTTGAAGTTTTCCATAAGAAAAGTTTAAAATATTTAGTGTTCATAACCAGTGATTAAAAATTTGTACTTAAAAGGAATTTGGTCTATGAAAAATTTCACACAACTGTCAAAAGTGTATAATTACAGCCATTGTAGCTGTGTTTATAATGGAAATACTTAGAAACAAATTTTCCTATGAGAAAAAAAAATTCCTTGGGGGAAAATGGTTGTAAGCATTTAAAAATTTCAATTTCAATTTTATTAATAAAATTTTTATTGATAAAAAATCATTTGAAAATTTAATGTAGATAAATAAAGAAGACATAGAAATTACTACTAATTCCCTAGTCACATCAACTTTTTTTTTTTTTTTTTTTGTATTTTTGGCGTGTGCATCAGTCATGGAAACATTTACCATTTGTCAGGTGCTTACTATGATATGATGCATGGTACATGGACTTTTATTATTTCATCAATATAGCTGTCATAAAATTATTTCTTGGACTTGAAAATAAATCTGAGTTTTCAGTGATTAGTGTAGTGGCTTCTCAATCATCAGACATTCGGGCCTCAGGCCACAGCCACTTCCATTTTGTGGCTCCGACATCCTCCTGCTGGGCTTGCATTTCATAGCCCAACGTGGCTGCTTCACCTCCAGCCATTAACTCTGCATTCCAGAGTGCAGGAAATGGAAAAAGGTAAAGGACATGCCCTTTGAGGGCATGATACAGAATTTGCACGTGTCACTCCTGCTTCTCTTCCACAGGCCAGAATTGTGTGGCTACTAATTGGAAGGGAGGTTGGAAATGTAGTCCTTAGCTGGGCAGCCATTCATTCTACTAGGAATATTTTAAGTCCACAGTAAGGAGAGAATAGCTATTGGGGCACAATGACAAGCCTTTGCCGTGGATGTTTATATTTATGTTTACATTATGTTTGTATGCAAACTCTGGGAGTCTCCCTCTTGATATGAGTTTATTTTTATGCCTTTCCCTCTCCTCCATCTGTATTCTGACCTCTCCTCCCCTTTTCCCTACCTTCTCGTAAACAGCTTGGTGTGGGAACCCATGTGACCACATTTCTTCCAGTCTGGTGGTTCTGATCCAGACACCCACTCACCTATTGTGCATGCGTTCCTGTCCATGCCGTCACCCAGCCGCTCTGCCCACCCACACCCACATCCACACCCACAGTCACGTGGTTGGTTCTGAAGTTCAGGAGGCATGGGTTTTTACTCTTGCCTCCTTCATCTAGCCGGTATGTAACCTTGGGTAGGTCAGCTAAGCTTTGTAAGCCCCATCTTCCTCACACGGACGAAAGCATCACTGCATCACAGGAAAGAGCCCTTGCTTAGCCTATCTTCTGTGATAAGTGAGGGTGTGAAGAGTCATGGGGAAGTGCCTGGGCTTTTAAAGAAAAAGCCACATTACTGGAAAGTAATGTGTGGAGGGAACCCTGGTGCACTGTCTTGTCCCTGAATGTGATCACACTAACCTTCTCGCACATAGGACCACACCCCAGTCACTGCTGGGTGATTCGGACATAGACTCTTGTCCCAAATTGGCTTGATCATTGCTTTTGGAAACATGTATTTGGACTTCAGAGTCAGCTGATGATGACAGAGTCCTCTTAGAGGCCAAGGTCTGGAGGAACGTTGCAGGAACGTTCCAGAGAATGTGGGGTCCTGGAGTCTTTTCTGAGTCCTGGAAGTCAGCAAGTCTTTGTATTCTGTGAGATACCTTATTTCTTCAATACGTTTCACTTCTTTGCTGACGTTTGTTAGCGTAGTTTCTCTTCCTTACAAGAACCTTAAACTAAGCAATTCGGCTATTGGGAAATTTAGCAAAATTTAACATTTGATGCCCTCGTCTTAAAAATCTATGCCCTTTCACCTCTCAAAGTGAAAGGTAAGTTATGGTTTCTTCCTGTTGTCACGCTTTTTCCCACTCAAATTTAGCCATTAGAGAAGGCTCCGACAGCAATCACATGAAAACGTGTGAGTTTTTGGATATCTACCTCTCCTCCAGTGACAATGTTATCCTTAATTCTAATTACATAAAAAAACACATATTTTTCCCCAACAAAGGGATTTGATATATCAGGAAAGAGATGAGGGTGGACTTCCTGGAGGAAGGGATGATCTTTCAACCCTGTCCACCTCTACTTGAGCTCGGTCTGCACAGGTGGCTGTCTAGATGGCTTGTGTGCGTGCCCACACGTGTGCATCCCCACATCAGCACGCATCCATGCCACACTGTACAATCACATGCAGGCTTAGCCATCTAGCTTTTGAAGAAAGAAGACTTGGCTCCTCACATGTTTCCTGGGCGATTTCTGCTTCCCTCTGAGCGCCCCCCCCCTCAAGCACCTAGACCTGCTGTGTGGCTTCTCCCATGGGTCTCACTGACCTGTGCGCCCCACCTCTGAGGCTCCAGTCCTGCCGTCCTCTCGCTCCTCACCCACTCTGGACATTTGGGTGGCTCGGCGGTGGTACAGTACAACACCCTTTCACCACACCCTTGTTAAAAATGCAGGAGAGATTTTATTCAAGCTATTGCAGTATGGGAAAGAAACAACTCAACTCTGAGTACGGCAAAGACAACTGGTTCCTCACTCCTCACATTTGGTCAATCACTGAATCCCAGCTAACTTTGCCTCATAAACATGTCTGCCTCCCTCCACTGCCTGAGACAGCCTCTCTTCTCCTGAGTTTCTGTAAAATGTTCTTGGTTGACCAGTCTCTGTTTCAATCCCTCCTCCACAGGCACTAGCAGGTGGTTCTTCTGTAGTGTAAATCCAGCTGTGCCATTTCTCCTCAGAAATGGTGGAGCTGCCAGCCTGCATGGCCCTTCCCTGGGTTCTGTGCTTGCTTCCGCCATGGCGCCTCTATGCCGCTGGCCTCCCATGGACGCCGAGCACTCTCCACACTGCCGCCACCAGGTAGATCTAATCAGCATCGTACATGCCTTCTCGGGCTATGACCTCAGCTTGCTAAACCAACACAATCCTCCCTACCTTCAGCGGGTGGAAGAAACCTCAGCTAAAGGCAGTGATTAATTTAACTTGGCATCTGGAATATTCACAAGTCACAAGGTGCTAAAGATACAGCTTTCAGCTTTCTGAGCAAGGGGCAGATTTGGAAAGCCCCTGAGGTGACCGACACAGAAACTTCCAATTTCCAAAGGGAGCCTTTTAGAGAAAAATGGAAAGTAGTGCTAATATAAAGGAAGAAGAAAAACAAGGGAAGACGAAACCTCAAAGATTAGATGAACAAGGGATACTGACAGCCTTAAATACTGACTGTCCACCTTCTTGCCTTTCTGGTCCGCATGGAGGAACCGCACAGAGAACAGACTCCCAAATGCCCTGATGTGGGTTCACTGGGTTATGGCAGGCCTACTATCCTCTGCCCACCCTCGTGCCACCGAAGTCTGTGCTTGCAATGATGCGCTGCCCGGCTGGTGGTACTGTGCCCTCAAGAAGACCTGGATTCCTTCGAGTCATTGGCTGTTTTAGCTGTGAGGGATCCTAGAGATCATCTTTCATGTTGTGAATAATTCGGCTGTGGACTGAATCCTGACCCTACAGAACGTGAGTTGGGGACCCTTCTGGATGCATTGATATGACATTGACAAGAGCTGATATGCATGAGGCTTCTCCTTTTGGGGTGGAGAAGAGAATTTTGTAGCTGGGTATCTGGAGAGGAGAGAGAAGGGTCTTGTGACAGGAGAGCAGGCAAGCCTTTGTGTCATGCTCAGCCTGTGGGTCTGTTTTTGAGATTTCTTGGAAGATATGTGACATCCCAGACACAAACAAGGCTAGTTGGGAAAACAGGTGACAAGGTGTGTAACAGAGTGGAGGAGGGGCTCTTCTCCGCCCCTGCCCCCACTCTGTCACAGACCTCAGTGCATTCTGGATCCTTAGGGTTGCAGAGTATCCTTCGTGGAACAATCCCTTTGTTTTGGGAAAACGGTCTCCTCACAGAGGCCTGGGAGGCAGGTAGGCTGTGAGCTGCCTTGGTGTGAACAGACTTGTTCCTGAGGAAACAGAACTTAGACACTCCCAGAATGAAATGGGAGGGCCGTGGGAGAGAGGGCAGGGAGCAATGCCTTGGTTCTTTATTTGGCAGGGGGCTAAGTAGTAAGAGCCATCAAAATTTGGAAATTAAATACTGTGTGATTATATTTATGTTCATCGACTGGGGAAGTCTGCAGACATGTAGATTAGTTTCACACAAATGTTTCACACAAATGTGAGGAAGAGTTAGGTGTTCTCCAGCGCTGGGGAACTGGGGAGAGCAGGAGTTTGGCCTTGAACCAAGTCTCTCCCCACCTTCAACAAGCTGGCTCAACTTGAGTTCGCTTATTGAGGAAATGGTCTGTATCTAAGCAGCAGCATTGTTTCTGTGATTTTTGAAAACTGACTTAAATTCTAAGAACAGGGACCATGTCCTGTGCTTCTCTTTCCATTAGGGCACATGGCTAACGCTTAATCATCATCGCATGAATCATCTGACTCATTCCTTAGAGCGGACAACAGCATCTTCTCTTGTGTGTTGTGGGCAGTTGCTGGCAAAGGATTGGGGAGATGTGGCAGTATAATAGACCGTATGTCTCAAAAGCATCACTCCCTTCAACATGAGGGCCTGAAGGCCCTGGAAGATTTATGGTTAGATGGAGACCGAGAAGGGGCACATGCAAGATGGTAGGGAGGGGACTCGGTTTAGGGACTCCAACACAGATTAGAAGCAGTCAGCTTGGGGCGCCTGGGTGACACAATCAATTAAGCATTGGACTCTTGGTTTCCGCTCAGGTCATGATCTCAGAGTCATGAGATCGAGCCTTGTATCAGGCTCTGCACTGAGTGTGGAATCTGCTTGGGACTCTCTCTCCCCCTCTCCCTCTGCCCCTCCCCACCTCTCTCTCTCTCAAATAAATAAAATCTTAAAAAGAAGAAGAAGAAGAAGCAGTCAGCTTTCTGGAACAGAAAGAAGGGTTGAAAATTGGCCATAGTCATTCAACAAATATCTATCTAGTGTTTAATACACGTCAGGGATTGTTGTTTTAGGGACCAGGGATTCAGCAGTGGACAACACAGAATTGATCTAAAGTGAAAGCATGTTGAGGAGGGTGCCATATATATATATATATATATATATATATATATATATATATATATATATATATATCACATATATATATCACATATATATATATATATATATATATATATTATTTTTTTTTGAAAGAGAGAGAGAGGGAGAGAGTGTGTGTGGATAAACATGAGCATGTGGGTTGGCAGAGGAGAAGAGGGAGAGGAGAGAGAGAATCCCAAGCAGGCTCCACACCCAGAACAGAGCCTGACCAGGGGCTCAGTCTCATGACCTTGAGATCATGACCTGAGCCAAAATCAAGAGTTGGACCCTCAACCAACTGAGGCACCCAGGTGCCCTAAGGATGGGGTTATGTTTTATTTACATTTCTCCTTAATGGCCTTCTAGTCCTAAGATGATGAACAGTCTTGGATTTGTAAATTTATATGCCACTTTGTTCTAAAAAACTTAAAGCAACTTATAAACTAGTATACAATTAATTCATCAAGATTAAAATGGAAGTAGAAGAAGTAAAAGGAACTTTAGACAATTTTAAAAAGCATTGGAACCCAAAAACCCAGCAGTAATAAGGCTAGTTATGAGGATACAACATGCACCCTTGCAATCCTAGACACAGCAACGAGTGAGCCACAGATGCGGCCTTGGCTTTTCAGTGACTAACCTACAGTGGGTGACGATACCATTGAAACAAATAAACAACCACGGCTCTTTAGAACAAGCACAATGAATCCTAATACTAAGACCAGAAGGACATTTCTCGAAGAATCTCCCCAAAACAGGATACTCTGTGGCTGAGCGGTGGGATTACTTTAACAAGCAAAATGCCCCACGACGAGGCCAGGAGAGCTGTCACCCTGAAGGGAATGGTGAGTCTTCGTCAGTTCATACTACATCTGTCTGCCATAGCTCGGGGCGAGGATGCCCATGGTAAGTCAGGCCCTGCAGCTTTATGCAGCAGACAGTAAACACACAGGAAAGCTGTGGCTATCGATCTCGCCTGTGTTTCATGAGATAAAGAACTTTAATGTGACTCACAGAAGAGCTGGAAGCAAGGCAGGAGGGAGATAAGAAGGCTTGACGTTAGCTTCTTGCAGAGAAATGTGTGTTTGTAAACTTAATCAGAACACTCTCAGCTCAGGCCATTTTGCTCACCCAGCTTCTTGTGTACGTGCAGGTTTGGCCAGAGGGGTCTGTGAAGTGAGGGAACACCAGAGGAGGATGAAAACATTCTGTCATGTTTGAGTAGCATGAAGAAATCTAGAAATGAAACTGCTTTGCCTAGTCAGTAAAAATCAAGTGCTTTTTTCTTTTTTTTTCAAAGGAAGTACTGTTCAGTCAACTGGGATATCTGTGAATGAGATACACAGAGAAAAGTTAGGCTGTGTCTCCAGGCCTTTCTCTCAATGTGTCTCTGTCCTCTCTCTGATTTTAGAAAACAGGGAAATGGGTTAGGATTGATGGTCAGTCATAAAGCAAGAAACTAGACAAAAAGACTCCTAGGAGTAAAGATTAATATGTAAGATGCAGAAACACATAACCAGCCATGGTGGGTAGTTTTGGGGTACCTCTCAAACTCACAAGCTCTTCTGCTAGAACTCCCCTGACACACGCACGTGCACACACACACATGCGTGCACCCCCCATGCCCTGCCCTCCCTGCAGCTGTGACTCATCCCTCCCTCACCTCAGCTGTGTGGAGCGCAGGTGGGCGTCTGCTCGAGGGAGTGGATCCTGAGGGACTGGACTGCACGTTCTGACTCTCATTCTCTCCCCGCCCCCATGCACTCTTGCTCTCACTTTCCTGCTTCTTGCTGAAGATGTTTTAAGTGGGTTTTTGTTTCTCTTATTAAATGCTCCCTGATCAAGATACTAAGTAAAATAGGAAGATTTTCTCTCCTTTGATGTAAAGAAGAGAGGATTAGTTGATATGGAATAAATAGATTTTATATTTATGTATTTGAAAAAGGAAATAGCAAGCATATTGGGGGGGAACAGCTATGAAGTGCGGTAAGAAGTAAAAAAAAAAAAAAAAAATCTGAAGCAAAGAGCTTCTAGTTTAGTGCCGATGTGTGTGGATGGATATTTTTCACTGTTTCTGTCTGCCGTGTTTTTATGCTCCCCCATGCTCACTTCATTTCTTTACCTGTACTCCAGAGACCTCTGCCCGGTCCAACACATCAGCTTTGGGGAAAAGGGGTGGCTATGGTGAACTTAAAAAGTGGTGTTAAGTTCAATAGTCACTAGTTTAGGTGTGAAACAGAGTCCGAGATATTCCTGTAGAATATGTTTGCTTTTTTCTCCAAACTAGCTAGAAAATTCCTAGGGTTGGGGATGGGTGGGAGGAGGAGAGGAGGTACTCCTAGATTAAACCTGGAATCTGTGCTGGGGCAGGCACCGTCTTCTTCCAGTGCCAGAGAACACTGGGGAAACTGAGTTAGTGCGCAGTTCTCATCCTCATTGCTGTCTAGGGGAAGCCCAAGATGGCAGCAGGGAGCAGGTCGCCCACCAAGAGACCTGTAGGAGGGATGCTATTCTGGGCCTCAAGACTTCACTAAGGCTTTGTCTGACCCAGTACTGTAGAATATTCCTCCTCCAAATACCCTGACCCCTCAGGAGGGAGAAAGTGAGGGGAACTAGTGATGTGTGGGGGGGAAATGGCTGCCTGACTAAGTGCCACCCAGGTGATACCTCCAAACCTACATGGTGATGGAACCGCCCTCCCCACTCTTACAGACACGTTAAAGAACTTTATTTGGCATTCTTTAATTAGGTAGACAGTTCTTCACCGTATTGTGAAAATTGAAACTCTAGGATAATTGTTGATTTTTTTTTTTTTTTTTGGAAATTAACGTAGTCAAGGAATGTCACTGGATTAGTTTGGGGTTTTTTATTGGCAAACTTAAAAACTCTGTCTTTAATAATAAATTAAAACCTTAAAAAGAAAATAAGGATGGAGAGTCTTGAAAGATATTCTTCTCTGCTCTCAACAAAAGATTTTTTCAATTTTTTTTCTCATTCTTTTTACTTTTCCTCCCCCACAATCCTCAGTGCCTTATACACAGCGAGATCCATTGTAGATGCAAGATAAAATGGTTTTGAATGGATGAAAAAGGGTTTATTAATTGTCATTTGGAAAGAATCCTGAAGGCTATCAGCATAAGCGAAGTGTTCATTTCCTCTTTAGATATTTATGCAGAAGATTCACTCTCTGGTCTTTATTTCAGTGGGTGGTGGGTCATGGGGCCACCGGCCACAGCTTCTTGAGGGACAGTGACACCCAGAAGAGCTCAGTGGTGGTGGTGGTGGTGGAGGGAGCTCCTGGCCTTAGGCTACCACTCAAGAGGCCTAGAGAAGTGTTTTCTTGGCATGAGGGAGAAGAGCTTTGCTAGAAGGAGGGCCCTGTTGGCCAGGCTAAGTTAAGCTAAGCTGCAGCAACAAATAACCAAACTCAGCGGCTTGCCAGAAAGTTTCGTTACCACTCTGGGCACACTGCAGTGCAGGTCACGAGGCCTGCCTCTGGGCTGTAGGCTCGCCATCCGGACCCCTTGAGCTCCGAAGCTGCAGGAGCAGGTGAGGACGGATCTGGAGACTGTATAGAAGGTTCTGCAGGGCCAGGATTGCGAGTGGCATGAGTCACGTCAGCCTGTGTCCCATCCGTCCAGACACTCTCCCGTGACCCCAGCTGCAAAGGAGGCTGGGAAACGTGGCTCGGCTGTGTGCCTAAGAAGAATGTGGTGGAGAACTCATAGCATTTGTCTGCTACAGAGAGTCAGGGGGAGAGGGTGACAGCAGAGGAGCAGAGGGCAAAGAGGGCACCTACGTGGCAGGAAGTAAGTGTGCACGCCAGCTTCTCTTGGGGTTTCTGGCCTGGGATGTGCAGCACACACCATCCTTTGTTACACTTGGCTAAATGGAAAGGTAGCCATTTAAGTGCAAATTGGTGAGTTGTGGCATCCTGGAATCCATGCCTGTGAATTAGATACAATACACTTTTTTGGATAGGGACAGTCCCTGGCAAATCCGAACCGGAGGAGAAGGCAGGTGTTGGGGCTAGGGCGGGGGGTGCTGGTGAGCTGCTTGTGAGCACGGAGACTGCGTGTTTCCGTAGGGCATGCGCTCAGATACTTGAGAGACCTAGGCCACCACTTTGTGCACCTGCTTACAAAGCCTATTGGAGGACAGAGGTGACAGAGGCTAGTGGGAGCCCCAGGTCTCACTCCCTCCAGAATTAGATTCACGGCTCACGGGGGAGGACACATCTACCATTCTGTTCACTCTGAGAGCAGATCGAAACCCCTCACATCAAGATTTTAGCAAAGAAACATAATCCTTTAAGACACTTGCCTTTTATTTGTTGGCTGGTTTTCACAGCACAGCTATTCCCACAGGGTCTCTACAACCATTGTCTAATACTGTCCTTTAGGCTCTGCAGGAAACACTCTGGAGATTTCTGACTTGGGTCGTCCCCCACTCAGCCTCAGACTCATTCAGACTTTCCCAATAGGGCCAGTAAGTCCCAGCTCTGGGTGTGACACTGCAGGTGTATCTGGTTATCTCAGGGGGAGTTGTGGGGGAGTGGTCATAATGTCTATAAATCAGAGTATACATTTATTAAATTTACAGTAACATTTTTAGGAGCATTTTATCTCAGGGTGTTTCCTGAGGGGGAATTTCATCCCAGAATCCAGGGCCCCATGCCTGCCCAGCCTTTCTCTCTCTAGTTTTAAGGAGCAGGTGTCTGTTTCTCGAAACTGACCCACGTTGCTTTGTCCCTTGTCACTTGGAGAAGGGGACTTATCTGCCGAACCAGCCATCAGCCCTGAGCCAGGAATGACTGCCACGTTGAACGGGCTTCAGAACTGGCGTGCCACCAGTTCAAACACTGAGCACGCAGACGGTGCAGGCTCTAAACATCTAAATAGAAGGGACCAGGGACAGCAAAGCAGTTAGAAAAACAGGGCAGATGGCTTGGGACTGGTCTGGAACAAACATTTTTGTTTGTTTTGTTTGTTTGGTAAAACCACAGTTTTACCTGTACTGGATCTTACTGGAAGGGGAGAGGTTGAGGACAACCGAGAGAGAGGTTAAAGCTCCCTGCCCCCTACCTCCCAGAGCATCTCTCGTACCTCTTGTTCAGGTTTCCATCAGTAAATGGTCCGGACACCTTAATGGCAAGTCATGCTTGCTTCGAAGCTGGTGCACCCCACTCCTGCCAGGGCAAACCCAGCCTCCCTCCACCAGAGTTGGGAGGGGGCATGACCCCCGCCCAAGCCTGTCCCGGAAAATCGGCAGAGGGGGAGGGGAACAGTTGTCCTAAGATTGTGTAATGTGTAAGCCACCAGCCAGACTGATCAGCCTTGAATGCTTGCAAAGTGACTTGAGAGCAGCTGCTCTGAAGGAGCAGATGGGACCAACGAGAGCAAAAGACCTCTGGTGGACTGCAAAGCGAGAGAGGTGAGGTGCCCTCCTCCTCCTTGTAGCCCACCCAAGCTGCACTTAGTCCAGAAGCTTCCTTCCACAGCAGTGAACATGTCTTGCATGTTCAGTGCAGGGTGTACCCCGAAGGACTTGGGACGGCTTTCCTAGCTCCTTCCCATCCTTTCCCCCAGCGTGGTGAGCACTGATATTCTCTGAGCTGAGGGCGTCTGTCCACACGTGGAAAGGAGCCCCGACAGACCCACTGTGGAGATGTGTTTGCAGCCCTGGAGCCAGCAGGGGGCCCCGCGTCCCCGGGAGAATGTGAGACTGCTGGCTGCCACCTGGGGAGGGAGGTCGGACACCGCATAATGAGTGCCATTCCCTGGCGCCTTTGATCCTCATAGAGCCACAGAGAAGTCCTGTCCAGATCCCTCTTCTAAAGGTTACTCAGGCCACTGTGACCACACATTTCATCTGAGAAACGAGAGGGAGACAACATGAGTGCACTCTTCCAAGGACCCAGATTGAATCCTGTTTTATTTTTGTGTGCGGCACAATTTGCAGGGACCAGCAGCCCTGCCTCTACTTCCCATCCAGGGACTATTGTTAGTTTGCCTATTAGGTTCTCATTAGATTTTCAGCTGCTGCTCCGAGTTTTCTCTTTGTACAGAATAGAGAACAACCAGGGACTTGTTTTCTAAAGAAGAAAGCTTGGTGTTAGAAGTTTTTCAAACCTCTGAGAAGAGAGGGAGGTCAAATGAGAATGTGGGGACCTGGCCTTCCGGGATCTCAGGCCAATTACCCACGGCGGGGAAGGTCCTTGTGCCTTCCTGCCCGCTCCCAGCTACCAACGCTTCTGTGTTTAACGGTTGCATGAAGACTTCCAGCACCGGCTCCACTGGCCTGTGCTGAAATAAACATCCCCTTCATCACTAGACTGGCTTGTGGTCTTCTAGAAATTCTCCAGGTATGGGGCGCAATGTGGCTCAGTTGGTTATATGTCTCACTCTTGGTTTCATCTCGGGTCATGATGTCAGGGTCTTGAGATGGAGCTCTGCATCGGACTCTGCACTGAGTGTGGAGTCTGCATGAGATTCTGTCTCGCCCTCTCCTTCTGCCCCTCCCACCGCTAAAAATAAATAAATAAATAAATGTTAAAAAAAAATTCTCCAGGTATATTTCCTGAATGAAGGCGTGGGGACAGGCATCTGGAAACTGTGGACCACAGATCACCATCAGAGCAAGTTACTTACCAGGGATACAAATAGTCATTTGCTTCTTATAAATTGTTTTGAAAGGGAAAAAGGTTGTTTTTTTGTTTTTTTTTTTTAATGAGGACTTTCAGGACCTCTTGTATGGGGCCTAAGTACCCAGCAGCTGTGATGAGGGGCCTGGTGGTATGTTCTGTCCCTCCTTGCTTCTTCCTGAGTACTTTCTTGAGGGTAACAGGTACGGGATAGAAGAAGAGTCCATTCCAGGCTCAGTTGTGGACTTTGGTCAGCTACAGATGAATTTCATGGATAATTCAGGAAAAAGAAAATGGACTTGGGTCATGCTTTGTGACAGCCAGACCAAAACCCAAGATGCAATGATACCATCATAATCCCAGAATGTAATGTAATTTTCATAATTGGGAGTTAGTGCTTAAAGACACTAAAGTTAGAAACAACAGCCCCAATGAGTCATTTTGCATTAAGTTTACTAGGAAGAAACATTTTTCATGATTCCTCAGTGGTCCCGGCAATTATGTCTTTGAAAGTACTGCGTTTCCTTTTTTTTTTCCTTTTAGAGGTTTGCAAATTTTGACCAACAGGAATAGATAATAAGACTGTGCTTTAAACAAACTTAAAAAAAAAGTATGTTGGTACTTTTTATCAATGCCCATTTAATGCACTATCATCTTAGGAAAGTGATTCCAGCTCTGTTTCTTCCTATCTCTGGCAACAAATGGGTGGATATATCAGAGATAGTATTTGTATGAAAATATAGTCTTCATACCTTTTGACTCCTCCCTGATGGAGCAGACAGTTTATACTTGATATGCAGAGAGTGGAACAGTTTGTGCATTCTTGTCAACCCAGTTCTCAGGGGCACCTGGTGGTTCGGTAGGTTGAACACCGGCTCAGGTCCTGATCTCAGGGTCATGAGATGGAGCCCCTGTTGTAGGGCTCCTTGCTTAGTGGGGAGTCTGGGATGCTCTCTCCCTTTGCCCCCCACCCCATGCTTCTGTGCAGGCTCTCACTCTCTCTCTCTTTCTCTCTCTCAAATAAATAAATAAAATCTTAAAAAAAAAAAAAAAAAAAGAACCCAGTTCCCACCAGGTAAAACAACCTTCCAAAACCTTCCTTCTGCTCCCCTTCCTTTCCAGCCTGTACCCTTAGCACATCATTTGTAAACATTGTCATGGAGGGTTTGGGTGCTTTAATTTGTGCGTCTGAAAGGATGGACAAAATTAACCATTTCCAAGTGACCAAAGCAAGTCTGCTCCCTTCCTTGGAAGACTGCAGAAGTATTTGCCTTTCAGTACATTAGATCTGCAGCTACATTAGTTGTCTCTGTGTTTTTAGATTTTGCAAAAGGAAACTGAAATCCAGCAAGTCGTATTAGGAGCCCATTCAAAAAGTGAACAAAAAAGCAAATGAAAACAACCCAGAACGACGTGGTGTATTTTTCACTTTGCGTTTTGTAGGCATAAGTCCCTTCTTTATAATTTGCAATTTTTTCTGAGAGGTGGTGGATTTTCACTTCAGAGGCAAACAATATCATGACAAGACAGCCGCAGGAGCCTGTAACAGAAGGAACAAACAATGTGTTGGCAGAAATATTTTCAGATTGTAAGGGACAGGGAAGAGGGTCAGTGCGCAAACTGAAGAAAGCTTTTATCATCGTCCTCATTTGCATTCTTCTGCGAAAATATATCATTTCAAATTGGTAATCATGAGCCTGATTCTCCAACTGATGGATGGAAGGGCCTGGGTTATGTCTCTGAGTGAAGCGGACTTGGTGGGGGTGGGGAGGGTAGAATCTAGCTGATCTCACCAAGACTGGGAGATGTTCCTCTCTGTGTGATGAGAAGGTTGAATTGCTGGACACCTTAAGATCACAGTGTTGGAATGAGGTTACAAAACAGCCACTGCTATGATGTGGTTTTAAGAGAACAAATTTCTCTATACTTCATAGGCCACATAGGAAAAATGTCAGTCATACAGCCCCCTTGTGGAAGGGCCTAGGGCTTCTTTCGGAAGGGCTACTTGACTTCCCCTCTCCTCCAGCTCCCACCTGGCCACAGCTGCCCACAGGAGTCCCTGGGCAGAGGGAGCCATAGATAAGGTGTTGAGGCAAACAGTATTTGTTCTCCATGTTTCTAACAGAACTCGGGATTTTTACCTAGACATGTGGCTGCCTTGAATAAAGGCTACATTGTTTGAGGAGGAGTGGAATGTAGGGGCAGGAACGTTTCCTTGAAGTCTGCATGTATCAGAGCCCTGCCCTTTCTTTCCCCCCTTCCTCCATCGTGTAGTTGAAATATGGATGCAATGGTTGGAGCTGCAGCAGGCATTTTGGAGCAGGTGGCCTCAGAAATGCAAGCCATGTGCTATAGAAAAACGAGAAAGGAGGAGTCTGGATCCCAGACACCTGGAACTACCAGACCAACCCTGGATTTCAAACTCTAGGCTTTTATGGGAAAGAAAAATAAATATTTTGTTTAGTCCACTATTATTATTTCCCCCTCATTTACCACTCATTGGTAGCCTAATCTAAACTTAACTGGTACAGCTGAGGTCTGGGGTGAGCTCTCTGCAGGACAGAGGCACTCCATACTGAGTGGTGCCTGGAAACTCTGATAGGCCCTCTCTCACTGCAGATGGAGAATGGGAGACCCCCAGATGGGTGGATGGCACAGGGGGCCGAAGCAGGCGGCAAGATCGGGAACACAGTGGAGAGCCAGGATCCAAGGACTTCTACAGCTAGTGTTGATCCCAAGCCACCACACTGGGGTTCCAGCTAATAGGAGACTTGGTGAGCTGGTCTTCTGACTTAGGGCAGACTGCTTTGGATTCAGACCCTGAGTCTTCCACTTACTCTGTGAGATTGGGCAATTTTAATCTCCAAGTCTCAATTTTCTCACCTGTAAAATGTGGATAATAAAGATGATGCCCAATTAGCAATTGTTATTAGAATTGACATATAAATGCTTACTAATTGGTAGCTATTCCTATGAATTTTATGTATTCCTTTCCTCTCGCAAGTCCTTACCATAATCCCTTATCCCGCCCCACCACACACCAAAAAAACCTGACTGTATCAGATAGGCCCCCCAAAACAGAGTGCATCACAGCGCCTTGTTCCTCCAAATACTCTCCCATTAGGCTTACGACTCCTTTAGGAGGGGTAAGTGCTTTTTGCTCTTCCCTTGCTGTAATTCAAACACCCTGGGAACAGCAATATAGTGGCTTAAGTTCCCATTCATTAATTCACTCATTCATTTACTGGATTCGACTTGTTAGGTGCCAACCACGGGCACACTGGTGGAGATTTAAACGTTATAGGAAATGGATATGGTTTCTCCTCTAACAGTATAATCGGACAGGTTAGACAATTATAAACCCATTGCAGTGAGTTTATGTAATAGCTAGGGAGGTACAGGTGGCTGGTACTGAGAGGATAGATAGCATCATGGAAGGTTCTTTGGAAGTAGCTGTAGGAAAAGTCAGCCGAGTGAAGGGATGCTGGACTGTGTGGGGAGAGTGGTCTGGACATGAGAAGCTGTATGCAAATGATGGCCCCATTCTTTTCCCAAAGGCCAGGTTTGGGCTGAGATAGAGGAAGAGAATGGATCGTGTGAGGGTAAGGGCTGAGGGGTGGGGTGAGCAGGGAAGGAGAAATCACATTTCTTCTATTTTAGAATTTCTCATAGGATTGACCCATCAGCCTGATTGTCATCCTAATATACCCCCAAATAATCAAATGATCTAGTTTTCTTGAAACTTCACTTCTCGCTGGCCTCAGAGCAGTCGTTGAGAATATTCTTTTGTAAAATTTGTCAGCCTATTTTTGTATTCTGAACTTAAAACCAGGGCTCTCCCCTGGCAAAACCGTATTATTCCTTTCTTGTTAGATCCAACAAAAAGGCTGCAATGCTGTTTTCTCTTTATCTTTTATTTGAAAATTGTGGAGAAAATGCCATTGCTTTTACCAAAAGAGCCTTCTTTGTCTGAGGAGATGGTGAATTTCAGACAGAAGCGAAACACTGTATTTCCTTAGTGCTTGAAAGGAAAATTCGAGCTCGGTTTCCTTTTCAAGTTGTTAAATATTTTAAAGGTACTACTTTGTTAAGGAGACAGCATCATAGTGAGACTGTATTTCAAATTCCCAAAGTAAAGGTTGTTTGGGGTATCTTCAGACTCACAGCCTTTCACCATAGCTAATCATCCAAGCGTGCGAGCTCCCAAAACAGAGTGCATGGTCCAGTAGTTGAGAGGATGGTCTGGGATTCTGCTCTGGATTCTGGAGTTGACCATGAGGTCACCCTTGTTGTTTCAGAGACGGAGCATAGTGACCTAGCTTGAGTTTCTGCCACCCTCATGACTATGAAGAGATGCGAAGGGAAACCACTCACTGTGATATTAGGATATCTTTGCTTCTCTCTGTCCATGGCTCTAAAAGAGATGTGGGACCAAGGATAACTACAACTTACGAACCAAAAGATATACATGAAATGTATCTTCTCTTTGTGGCCTGGCTACTAGGCACACAGAGAGAGGTGTGTAAGGGATGGGGGTGATGGTGGAAATAGGGCTTAGCACTTTTCTAATATGTCCTTTAGTCCCCAGCAAGGGGCTTGTGCTGTGGCTCCCACATTTGGAGGGTGCTGCTCTCTCTCTCTTCTAGAAAGACCCCTTCCCACAAGGAGGAATCCTTGAAGTCAATGGGATGAGCCCATCTTCAGTCCCTGACCCACATTCCAGACCATACTCCCAGGACCTGGGAATTCCCTCCCCACACAGCTCTGAGCACATTTCCAGGACTGCATGTGCAGCTAATCTTCCTCGGGTCAGTCCTCCCAAGGGCAGACTTTGTGGCTGGTGCTGCAGAGACTTCAGGGCCAGCTATTTCAAGGGCATGGTCTGAGCTTGCATGCTCAGGCGAGTGTCCACACGTGTATACTTGAGGCCCATTACAGTGTGGGTGGAAGCCAGCAAGGGGAGGGAGATGGACAGACAGGGGCCAGCTGTCCTCCATCACCACATTTGGGTCCAGAATTCTAAATGTGAATTTGGCCTTCCAGGTCCTTACGGGGAGATGTTTGTCAAGGCAGAAGGATAAAACGTGTCCCATTGAATAGTTTATTAGCTCATAACTTTTAAATGTTTGGACATGGGGTAGATGGGCTTTCATTAATACTCTTGCTCAAGGCCTCACAAATGCTAGGATCAGGCCTGCACGCTTCCTTCTTCCTTTTCCCAGTGATCCAGGCATACCAGGAGTCCAAACTCAGCGGGGGCCATTGGGACAGATGGCTCACCTGTTCATCTGACCAACACTGCTCCGGCTCATAAGAAAGGTTAGAGTACACTAGACGTAGGAAAGCCTGCCAAGACGTGCTCCAGCTAGAATTTGGAACGTAACCAGGCACAGGACCCAGGTTTTGCTGCTTTGCTTCTTCCCCAGAGACCAGCCATTTTCCTTTATGTGTTTGATTGTCCTGCCATCTGGCTGGTACTGTAATATTTTTTCCCCTGTAATGACTGATTACTGAGTTAATCCCTGACTGAAAAGGATAGCTGAGTTATAGGACTGTCACACAATGAATTACCAGTCAATTAACAAACATTTGTAATGTGCTAGACACTGCACACTCATGACTGTCCTCTGGCAGCTGTCTGGAGCTGCAGAATTGGATGCCTCTCTCCTCCAGCCCTTACAATATAGGGAACAAAGGTCACAGCCAACAAGAAAGCTGCCTCTTCATCCCTGGCTGGCCCTGAAGCTGACTATGCCTTTAGGGGTGGGAACATCCTGCCAGGATCCGTGGGAGTCCAGGGGACCAGGGGTTTCAGTGCAAACGTGTCCTCGAGGGTGAAAAAAAAAAAAAGCTCTGATACATTCTCCTATTATCACTAAGATTGTATTTTGGGAAATAATAAATTAGAATTTCAATTCCATTTAAAGTAATGGCCAGCATTTCCAGAAAGCGAGCACGTCATCTTTAAACTCTCTTATAGATGACAAATATTAGAGGCATTCCATTTCCTCTACAGAGTGATAAATTGATCATTTCCTTCTTTAAGGAGTCTTGAAAGATGATAAATGTGGGTGGGAAAGCCACAGCTTTGCAGGTGTAGGCACTAATTTTCTGTGAAATCGTGCAATCTCAGTAGAGAGCCAGCTAGCAAAGGTGAGGTCTCCAGCAATAATTTCTTCTGCAAATGAAAGCAGTTCTGACTCCACAGGGGTACGGAGACCAATGGCTGCCATCCAGAAGAGGGGCAGAGGGACAAGTAAAGCAAGTTAATACCTAAGAGTAGATTTTGAGGTCGTGATGGGGAGCAATTTGGTCCTGTGTTTCTGAAGAGCGGGTGTGGATGGAGGAACACCACCAGTTGGGTCCAGCTTTTTCTCCTTGTCTTCCAGACTGGAAAGTGGAAGAGCCAACATCTGACTTACCTTTTACAAATGTCACGTTAGTGAGAGTGGTGGTTTGTGCAAAGAAGAAATGATCTAAAAACACAGTCTTTTTCTGATTTGAATCGCCTTTCAGAAAAGGAGGCTACCCTTCGTTGTCAGGAAAGACACAGAGCTCCTTCCGCTTTAGTCTTTTATTCAACAAGTATTTATCGCATGCCTACTGCCCTGTTGCGGGCGCACGGATACAGCCCTGGATGCACCCACAGAAATCCCTGTCCTCGGGGAGCTGCCAGTGGTGGGGACAGTGGAAAAGAGTCAATAAATAACAAGATAAGCAAGGGCATACACGAAGGAGAATAAATAAAGCAGGGAAGGGGTGGCCAGGGGAGGCCTCAGGGAGAAGATGATATTTTAGTGCCTCTGGAAGGAAGTCAGGGAATGAGAAAGTAGATATTTGAGGGGAATAGCATTTCAGGGTGAGGGAACAGCCTGTGCAGAGGCCCCAGGTGGTCTGGGCCGAGAGAGGCAAGGAGCCAGGCAGAGGGGAGTAAGAGAGGTGAGCTGTGGGGAGGGGGGGCAGCAGTGGGGTGGAGCGGGTTGGGGTGGGCACGTCAGGTGGTGCTTTGGAGGTCCTAGCAAGGACTTGGGCTTTGACTCTAGATCAAAGAGAAAGGGAGACACGTGTGCACGTTTTGCATAGGATGGGAGTTTGTTTGCCATTGTGATGGAACAAGATTGAGCATCTGCTCGCACAGGGTCATGGCCGGGTTTGGGGCACAGTGAGTTAGACGGCTCTGTTCTGGCTCCTTCAATGTGAGGAACCTGGACTACCGTTCTCTCGCTACCCTGCTGCCACCTGCGCCTCGAAACAGGAGCCCTGGTCCTTTGCCATCACGGGCTGGCTAATATTACTTCTCTCCTTCGGTGGCCTCCTTTCTAAAGTCTATGCCGAGAAACTAGTAGAATGTTTTCATTGCCAACTCTTCCTACCACCGTCAGGTCCGGTGGCTCTGATGCCTGGACATCCCTGTGTATCTGCTTCTTGGACTTTGGGTGACAGCTCCTCCATAAGGATGGAAGTGGATAGTCTGTGACCACCAGCTGCCGAATAACATGCCCTAGACATAGTATAGAGGCCGGGATATTAGGAGTACTAATCCTGATATATAATCTAAGCTGTCCTCTATTTTTGTCCTGCTCTTTATTTTCCTGTTTATGTGTTTCATGTGTGACTGTGTTTTTTTGTTTTTGTCTTTTTTTTATTTATTTGACAGAGATAGAGACAGCCAGCGAGAGAGGGAACACAAGCAGGGGGAGTGGGAGAGGAAGAAGCAGGCTCATAGTGGAGGAGCCTGATGTGGGGCTCGATCCCACAATGCCGGGATCACGCCCCGAGCCGAAGGTAGAAGCCCAACCGCTGTGCCACCCAGGTGCCCCGTGACTGTGTTTATTTATGTTCTATGCCATAGTTGTAATGATCATAATTAATTAAGCCCGTATTAGGAACATCCCCCTTTTATGTATTTATTTTTTTTAAAGATTTATTTATTTGAGAGAGAGAGAAAAGAGCAGGGGGGAGGAGCAGAGGGAAAGGGAGAGAGAGAATCTTAAGCAGACTTCACGCTGAGCATGGAGCCTAATGGAGGGCTCAATCTCACAACCCTGAGAGCATGAGCTGAGCCAAAATCAAGAGTCGATGCTTAACTGACTGTGCCACCTAGGAGCCCCAGGAACATCCCCCTTCTAAACGAAGGCAGTTATCGTATTTGTTTGCCTTGCTTGGTATAACTCATAACATGATGCTCTGTGTAAGAGAAGACACAATAAATATAATTTGCAATAAGTCCTCATTTTGGAGGTTTTCATCACCTCTAAAAGGCCTGAGTCAATACCTTTCATATTATTTTCAGAGAGTATTCACCGAACGATCTAGGATGTTCTGTGATTGATCCATGGCAAGGCTTCTACCTAGCCTGCTCTCTTTTCCTTGCAGATCTGGGACTCCACCATCAACTGGGAAACTTCTAGAATGGAATATAGAAAGGCAGACACTCATATATCAGTGCTCCAGTGTGAAACTATGGATCCAGTTACTTCTATGCTCAGCTGCTTCTTCTCTGCCTCTCTCTCTCTACTTCCTTAAGTTGTGTCAACTTTGTCTCTCCTGATGTATTATAAACCTTGAGAGAAATGTTTTCCACCGCTTGCCCCATTCTGCCTTCCTCTCCCATTTCCTCTTCCATTTATGCTTTCAAAACGCTCACCATTCAGCCATACTCTTGAAACATTCCCATCTTACAGCCTCTTGGTTTTCCTTCCTCCTGTCTGGACACACCTAGTCAGTGTCTTGGCTGGCCCCTCCTTCCTCCACAACGCAAATACGAACCGACCGTGTTCTTCAGGGATTGGTCCCATGCCAGTTTTTTTCTATCTACATTCTCTCTCTAGATGAGCTCATCCATTTCCATTGCTTTAAATAATATCTATATCCTGACAACTCCTAAATTTATGTCTTTTGTCTAGACCTCTTCTCTGAGCTCCAGACTCATATATCCCACTGGCTATTTGCCATATCTGCTTGGATACATCCTAGGGTCTTAAACTCGACATACCACAAATAGAACATTGATTTCTAGTGCTAAGCTCCTCCTTCAAGCTCTTTCTTGCCTGAAACTCTAAGTCTGTTCCTCCCCTTGTCTTATTCATCTTGGTTAATGCCACCACTGTCTACTTGCTTAAGCCACCTGCAAAAGGTTTTGAATTTAGTCTCAAAATTGTTTTTGAATCCATTCATCTCTCTCCATGTCCAAGGCAATAGCCTGTCTTTCACCAGACGTTTCTTAAAAGGTGAATCAGCTATCCGACATTTTCTTAAAATCTGAAAGCTTCTCAATGCAATGAGAATCAATTGTAAAAGATTTACCATGGCTTTTGAGGTCTGACGTTAATTGGCATCAACAGGTCTTGCGGATGATTTTTTTTTTCTTTTGGGCCATTTGTCCCTCATTACCTACTCCAGGCACATGGGCCTTCTTGCAGTTCCTATGGCAAGCTGACCTCTTTTTCTAGAGTGTTCGCGTGTGCTTTCTCCTCTCCTTAGGAAAGTCTCTGGGGTCTTCAGCTCCTTTGTGTCCTTGGAACTAGTTGCTGACCACCGCATCAAAGCCCCATTCCCCCTTTCCCTTCATTCTCTATTCTAACAGCACATTTATCACCCTTATTGGAATGATTGTCATCTTTAATTACTTATGTATGCTTTTGTTTGACTCTCCCACCAGACTATAGATTCCATGAAGGCAGGCCTGTGTGCCTGATTGATTGGTTGTGATATCTAGCACCAGTGCCTGTTATAATGGCGGCCACATAGTGGGTTCTCAGTCAGGGTTTGTTGAATAAGGGAGATGTATGCACCTCAATCAGTGGTTCTCAATGCTGGTCACACATTAACATTACCGAGGGAGCTTTAAAACACGCTTGTACCCAGACTCCACCCCCAGAGACTCCAATTTAGTTAGTGTAGCATGGGGCCTGGTGTCAACATTTTTAGAAAATTCTTTAAGGGATTCTAGTGCATGGTCCAGAAAGAGAATCACTGCCCAAAATGAATTAAGGGGGACCATTAAGGTATTACTAAAATCCTAACTTGGGGAAAGATTTCTCAAATCTAGTTTATAATTGACAAGATGAGAAAGAGCAAAGGGACTGAGTTGCATGTGTCTCGTGAACAATGACAGTGGACAGAAATGCAGCACGAAGAAGGCTGAGGAATGTGATGGACCAAACCGGAAGCCAGGAGAAGTGGAAGCAATATCTGGTCCAGGAGGGCAACAGGTTATCAGGCCATAGCATGAGCCAGCTGTGGTGAATAAAGCATTTGGTGGCCTAGTCTGCAGGTCTATTCCCTTTCCTGCTTTGTGTCCAGGGTCTGGCATGCACATTGGAACACAGAAGGGGATGCTCAGAGCACTGTTACTCCGGCTGTGTGGAAGGAAGACCCCTTCCCTTTCCTTCTCCCCCATCTTCATGCCTCAGGATGCCAAGCCTTGGGTCGCCATCCAGCAAGGGGGTAGACAGTAGGCCCGAATGATAGCAGCACAAGGAAAGGGGGAATCTTGGGGAACCCAGGGGTGAGTGAGAGAAGAGAAAGGAGATCCCAGGAGGAAGGAATTTTCCCTGTAGACGGTGAGGAAGGCCACCTGGGTAGAGAAACAGGGGAGGAGACTCAGTGGAAGAGAGCTCACATCCCCACCGTGGGCCAATAAGGGGGTCTCCAGTGGAGTATGACTCACACGGGAACAAAAGGACTTCCTAATACAGGCTCTCCCTTCTTTCTGTGTCTCTGTTGGCTCAGAGTTACAGTGTTTGTGATAAGGCTGTAAGTCCCCATCCTCCCACAATTAGGGTGTAGAGCTGGGATCTCCGTGAATATTACAACTTCAGATAAACATTTCCAAAACGCCAGGGGTTTCCAGTTACTGTATGTAGATTGAAGCAGAAGGTAGTCTGTGATTCAAGAGTGATCTGTTTACCCCAAAGGTCACCAACCATCAGTCCATTGGACCCTTAAACATGTTTTTTCTCATGCACAGTTTTTAAAAAGTTATTGAAATTTTTCGTATTTAACAAATAAGGATTTGGGGCTTAAAGAAGTAGATAAGGTGCAAATACTAGGCCTTTTTCTTCTGTAGGACAGATCTGGAGCTGGCTCCTTCTTTTCCTACTCCCCTTCCCTTCCTTCTCTCATCCACAAACCTTTATTGAGGACCTGCTTTTGCAGCAAGTTCAAAGATAAATAAGATATAATGTAAGCCCAGGGTCTGTGTGTCCCCGCATATATTTCTGCGCTCAGGTTTTCTTTGCATTAGACTTGGCCGAGGGCCGAGATAAGATCTGGGACTTGGATTAAATTCTGCATTCTCTGAGTCATCTTGCTTTTCAAATACTGTTAGTTCGGTCATCCGTTAGAACTGTCAAATAATTTGTCTTCCAAATGGGCTGCTCTTCTGAATTTCATTCAGAAGCTGGAGTGCGAGATGGTTGTGCCAGTTAATAAGCGGTTGTAGCTCGGCTTCGAACCAGTGCTTTTTTTGCTCTGCTTTGTGATGCTGGGTCAAGACTCCCCCGACTCTCTCTCTCTCTCTCTCTCTCTCTCTCTCTCTCTCTCTCGACTGGACTCATCGTCTGCCTCCTCAGCTGCTTCCCGTTCTGCTCTGTCAGTACTCAGCGCTGGGGAGGGGGCACTTCCCAAGCCCTTTCTACCCCTCCCCCCCACCACCGCTGGTGTCACACGACACTGTCATCTCCTCAAAGGTCTGACACCCAGCGCCCTGGCCTCTCTCAAGCACCTAGGTTCTGGTAACTCCAAATTCTTCCCTCGGTTCTTTCAGCCCTGGGAATGGCAGATGCTTTCTGAGATTACCATCTCCGAGTCACCTTAGGGTCTCCATTTCCTGTCACCAGTCCTCTAACACCTGTTCCATCAGTTCCTGACAGCCCTGGTCCTCAAACCTGAGCTTGCATCAGAATCACTGAAAGGCTTGTTGAACACATTGCTGCCCACCCCCCGCCCCACCCCAGTTTCTGAAGCAGTAGCAGGTTTGGGGCGGGGCCGGAGAATTTGCTTTTCTATCAAGTTCCCAGGTGCGGCAAATGCTGCTGGTCTGGGAACCCCACATTAAGAACCACTTTAGAACATTGTGTTCTCTTGGTCAAAATAGTGTGTATTCTGTTTTCTGGTTGGCCTCTGATTGATTTGATGGCCTTCACTAACATAGCACACCGCCCAGGTCTACCAGTTTGGTTTGGTATATTGGGGGAGAGGGGAGCTAATGCCAACATCCGCTTCTCACCTGGACCTGCCCATGACATTGAATCACTGTCTCAGTCTGTCTGCACCTTGTACCTGTGCTCTTGCTCCTCTGCCCTTATCTCGAAGCCCTCAGCCTTCCTTTACAGGTTTCATCCCGCCCCTCTCTGGCTTCTGTCCTGCCACCTCTGTGGGCCTGCTCTGCTAATCCCATCCCACTGGAATTCTGATTTCTCTAAACTGTACTAAGTGCCCAGGCGCACATCTCCTTCCGGGTTTGCTTTCTCAAGTCCGCAAACATGTGTCGAGTTGTTTACTGCGTGCAGAGCCTCATGCTGAATGCTCTTGCTGGAGATACACAGATGAGAAAGACTTAGACTCTGCCCTCCTAGGGTCTCCGTTTCCGCCCGATTGAACACTGTTATCTGCTGGTGAGAGACATGGGGGAAATAGTAGCAGAACCCCCACTGGAGAGAGAACTGCTTTGGGGAAGCAAATTATTTGATCAGCAAGAAGCGGATGAGGTAAGGCTCCAAGATGCGCGCTCAGTTCCGAGTGGGTAAAGAGTGTACCGCCCTGCGAGTGAGGGAGCCCGTTGACCCAAGGCTCTGTTTTCTAGAGAGGGGGCTCTGCAAGCTTGTGGCTGGCCTCGATTGTGCTAGGGGAAGGGAGCAGTGGCCAGACAGAGAAGGGCCTGGGGCCCAGGGGCAGCCAAAGGGTAACGTCAGAGGAGAAGGAAATGGACTCATCGAGATTTTCAATCTACTGTTTGTTGGTGTGAGTTGTGACCTCTCTTGTCTTCCCCGTGGAATCCTTAAGAGAACTGCAGGTGCTTCCTGGGAATCTGACAGAATACTAAGTCCTTTTGCAAGTCTGAAGTGGGGTGAAATCAGAGACCTCTGATAGAAGAAGGGCTACATGCAAGTTACGCGTACAGTTTTGATTTTCTCATGTTTCTCTTCTCCTGGTAAATGTATCCTAAGCGCCTTGCGGCACTATCTGGAGTTTCTATGCTCTTCCATCAGCCTTAGTTATTGAGTAGGACGTGTTTATTGATGGACTGATTTCTGAGTTTAGAGTTTATTCTTTCCCAGACACACCTATCATTACGCTACACAAAGTACCTATAAGCCTGAATATGACAACTTATGTGGGCAGAACACTGGTGTTTTACTTTTTTGGGATGATTTTTATTTATTTTCCTGATCGTGAATAAATACATGCACATTACTGAACATTTGGAAATACTAAAAAGTATAAGAAAAAGTAAAAATCACCCATAATTTCACTGCTCAGAGGTAACTACTATGAACAGAACAGATGAGCTCTCTCTCTCTCTCTCTGTGTATCTATAGGGAAGCTAGAAAGAATACATGTACAATATAAATATATATGCTGTCTATATATACTCCAATTCGGTTCATAAAATCTTATTATTATAAATCTTATATTTATAAAATGTTACACAGTTTTATTCACTTAATTTTTTGATCCAAGCATACATCCTTTTGATTACATCTTCAAAGATATAATTTAATGCCAGCGTTTATCCATATAGACCATCACAATGTAGATCCCAAATTCCCTCTTGTTGGATAATTACGTTTTTCCCCACTTTGGCAATCATACCTAACGCTACGATGGACATCCATGTCTATGAACTGTCACTTACATTCAGGTAGACCTGTCTTTTGACACCTCGGGAGGCACGTTTGTCTTTGTGTCAGATAGAAGTGCTTCGAAGTAGAAGTAGAATTTTGTACTCACCTGAAATGAAGCTCGAAAGATACAACCCCAGTGGACCATGCAGGGTTTCAAAGGGCTTGCCGAAAGCGTTGTACGTGAAGAGGGCTGTTCCCAGCATGGTTAGAATGACCAGGACTGTGCAGAAGAGGATGACGTTGATGTGGATACTCGCGGGGATCACTTGGAGCAAATCTGGGAAAACTAAAGAGGACACCAAGATTAGAAGACGTTGTGTTAGTGGTAGTCGGTGAATGTAATTTCAAAAATTAAATCCTTCTTTGTAACTTCAAAAATCACTAAAATCCTTCAGATGAATACATTCTCACTTACTAATTTACGGGGGATTTAGAGGAAGGTTTAAACACAGGATTATTTTATAGAACTCACCAGTAAAGACCAACAAAGAAGGGATTTGAGGGAATCGTTTCTGCCCTTGGTCATATGTAATCACTTAAATAAACAAGTGCTGGTGTTATAACCAAACCCTGTGCATGTTGATGACCAAACTTCTAATGACATTTCTCAGTAGTCTTTTTTTTTAAAAAAATCTGTCTTGAAAGGACATTTTCAGTTTGAGGATATTTGGAGGAGTCCAAACATCAGGAAGTATTTCTGTTTCCTTTGCTCCAAAAAAGAAAAAAAATGGTTTCTAGTCCACACCAAGATTAAAAAATGGGGTATTTTCAGTCAACTTCAATATTTTGATGTCGCACAAGCTGTGGGAAAAAATTTCTGGTGATACAAGAAATATTTTCCATTTAGAAAACATGCCAAATCTATTTCTAGATTTTGTGTTCAGGGCAAGTTTTTCTTGTTTGCAGAGGAAATGAAATACTTTATAAATGTAGGGTCTCTCATATCTGGTGAGGCATCAGTATGCTTAACATCAGCAAACCTGGCAAGACCAATCTGGGGAAGTTCAGTCCATTTCGTTTCCCAAACATTTATCAAATGTTTCTTAACTTATTTACTGAGCACCTGGTATGTGCCAGGCATTGTTCTAGGTGCTGGAAATAGAGCCATAAAACAAGATAGATAAGGTACCTGTTGTTTCGTGGAGATTATAACCTAATGGGAATAAACAGACAACCAATAAATTTCATAGCTAATCCCCAAAGATGGCCACCACCAATTCCTTCCCTCCTATTACACACATGGCACTTCTCTTTTAGAGGAATTTATTTCTCAATCCCCTTGAACCTGGGCTGGTTTGTGGCTGCTTTGGCCACCCGAATACGGCAGCAGAACTAGAGCGTGCCAATCCTAGGCTAGCCCCTAAGAAGATCAGCCGTTCCTACGACTTTTCTCTGGGAGGCTTGAGCTGCCATTCAGGAAGTCCAAGTTACTCTGCTGGAAAGAAAGGCCACCCAGAGGAGTACCAGGCATGGGAGGGAAGAGTATTGGGGTCCAGCCCAGAAAAGCCTCTGGGTGACTCCAACCCCAGCTGCTGCTTAACTGCAACCCAATCAGGACCTAGGCAGTTGAACTAATAAATTTTTGTTGTAAGTCCCCAAGGTTTGGGGGGCGACTATGCAATGGTAACAGTAAGACACTTTGACAGAGCACTGCTACTATGGAGAAACGAAACAGGGTAATGGAATTTTGAGTGAGTGAGCGGATGTGGGTGGTGAGCAGAGTTACACCTGAGCCGGTACCTGAATGCCGGGAAGGAGGTGGCTGTATAAATATCTGGGGAAGAGCAGTCCCAGGGAAAGGAACACAGCTGGGGCAGCAGCGAGCTGAGCCGGTGAGCCTGGTGAGTGAGAGGAGGTGGAAGTGGGATCCTGAGGCTGGGATCAGACTGTTGCACCCGCTGGGTCCTGGTCAACTGACCACAGTAAGGAGTTGGCTTTTATCTCTAAATTCACTGGGAAGCCACTGGGGAGTTTTAAGTAAGAGAGGGACATCATCTCCTTCATGTTGTGAAAAATCAGTCTGGCTGCTGATTAGCGTGAATAAGGGGGTGAGGGTAAGGAGGAGGGCAGGCGTGGAAGCAGGGAGCCCCAGAGGCAGGGAGTATTCACAGTGGCAAGAGACGGGGGCCTGACCTAAGGTGCAGCAGTAGAGATGGTGGGCGGTTATCAGGTTTGGAATCGATCTTGGAGATAGAAGATAGGACTTGTTGAAAGAAAGGAATCAAGGATAAGCAACCGAATAAATGGTAATGCTATTAACTGACATAGACAAGTAGAAGGTGTGGGTCTGGGGACCCCACTCCGTGGGGAGTGGGAAGTGAGGCAGGAGTTCTGTTTTAGATATTGGAAGTTTGAGTTATGTCTAAGATATGCAAGTAGAGGTGCCAAATAGGATTTATGTGTCTGGAGGTCCAGGGAGAAGGTGGAGGTATTTAGAGGTATTTAGGGACAAGGGTGAGGCAAGCAAGATACCTAAGGCATACAATTTAAAGGGACAATCACTCTCCAGGGTCAACCCCCTCTTGCACGTGCTCAAGAGTGAATGTCTCCTTAAATTTTATGACCTAAGGGCCTCCATGACCTCATCTTGGTATGTAAAGCCTGAGGAATGGCTATCACCTGTGGAGAAACTGTAGCTAGAGGAGAGAAGGAGCCTGTGGCTCCCCCACGTTGACTTGCACAGGAGAGAAGAGAAACCAGCCAAGGAGCCTACGAAAGAGAGCTTGTGAGTTAGGAACAAATCCATGGATGGGATAGCAAAGAAGCCAAGGGAAGAAAATGTTCCGAACAATGATGTGAATCTATAAGACCAGGTATGAAATGATCATTAAAATATGTTAGGTTAAAAAAAAAAAAACAACCGAAACCCAAACAAATAGAAATGTGCATTTGGGGAAAAACCAAAGGGGAATGTATATAATAACAAATATTTAAGTACTTACCTGATTTCATTCTCTCAACAACCCACCTACTACAGGAAAAACTAGGGCTCAGGGGTGAGGTAACATCCCAAGATTTGTACTTAGTAAGTGGTGAAGATCTGAACTCCTGTCCTTACTCTTAACCACCATGCTACAGTAGCCTCAGAAATGGGCATACTCATCCATACAGACACCATTTCTAGAAGCCTACACACAAGACTTGTAACAGTGCTTCTGGAGAAGGAGACTGAGGGATATTTCATTATGTATCTTTTGGAATTTTTTTTTTCTTTACCACCTTGGAAGTATTCTCTCTTCAATGAATACATAAATACCTTAAAAACAATAATAATAAATGGATAAATGAAGACCGAAAACTCCTGTGACTTCTAGATTAAAGGAGGCTTCAGGAGACTTATTACTAGATGCAACGTATGGATACTGTTTGTGATTTGAACAAATGCTTTATAAAAGTCGTTTCTGAGATAACCAGAGAAAATTGAACATGGACTGGGTATTAGATGATATTACATAACTGTTACTGGTTTAGTTCGTTATGTGAATGGTATTGTGGTTGTAATCTTATTTCTTTTTTGCGGATGTACTTTTAAAAGTCCTTCTCAATTAGAAATGATGTGGATGGGTAGATTGGTAGATAACATAAGGAAATTCCCCAGCTGCTTGGAGGAAAGGCAGAGTGGCAATATGGATGTTCAAGTTTGTGGGTGCTAAGCCTCTGCCCCCCCTGTGTTCTGGGGGCACAAAGTGAAGCAGGTAGTCTTATTCCTCCATGCCCTGCCCTCCTGAGTTTCCAACTGCTGAGACCATACCATCGATCCCACCTGCTATTCTTCGCTCCATCAGCTGTTGATTTGTTTGGTTTTTTTTTTAAAGATTTATTTATTTAGTTGACAGAAAGAGACAGCCAGCAAGAGAGGGAACACAAGCAAGGGGAGTGGGAGAGGAAGAAGCAGGCTCACCGGCTCACTTTATTTGCTTTCTATATATCTTTTTTGGTGAAGTGTATTGATATCTTTTGTGCATTTTTTATTGGATTGTTTCTTATTATTGAGTTCTGAGAATTCTTTATGCATGCTGGATATGAGCCCTTTATCAGATAAGTAATTCACAAATATTTTCTCCAAGTATGTGGCTTGTCCATTTTCTTATCAGTGCCTTTTGAAAAGCAGTTCTTCTTTTTATGAATTCTAGTTTATCAATTATTTTTCTTTTATGGATCGTATTATGGATGTCAAATCTAAGAAGTCTCTGCCTCATGCAAGGTCACAGATATTTTTGCCTATGTTTTTCTTCTAGACATTTTTTAGTTTTAGGTTCACATTTAAGTCCATGATCCACTTTGGGTTATTTTTTGTATATGGCCAAGGCTAATTTTTTGTTTTGCTTGTGGATATCCAATTGCTTTGGTGTTTAAAAAACTGAACATAGACTTGACATATGACCCAGCAACTCCATTTCTAGATATTTAAGAGAATTAAAAACATATGTCCACAAAAATCTGTATGCAAATGTTTGCAGTGGCTTTATTCGTATTTGCCAAAAATTGGAGACATCTTGAATATCCATCAGCTGGTGAATGGATAAACAAGCTTTGGTCTGTCCATAAGATAACATACTTCTCAGTAATAAAAAGGAACAGACCACTGGTACATACCATAACATGGATGGATCTGAAATGCATTATGCTAACAGAAATGAACTACGCCCAAAAGGTTGCATGTTGTAGGATTCCATACATATGGCATTCTGGAAAGGACAAAATAATAAGGACAGAAAAGAGATCAGTTTTTGCCCAAGGTTGGCAGTGAGGAAGGAGATTGACCACAAAAGGGGCATAGGGGAAATTTCGAGGGTGATGGAAGTGTTCTATATCTTGATTGTGGTGGTATTTACATGCCTTTATGTATTAGTCAAAATTTATAGAGCTGTACACCTAAAAAGGGTGAATTTTACGTGTGAATTATACCTCAGTAAACCTGACTAAAACCAAAAGAGTGGGAGGATAAGGTCTGGACTGAGGAGGCTCTTCCAGACGTGAGCAAGAGCTTCAGCCAAGGTGACCATTCGGCATGGAGGAGGACGAGCTCAGTAAGAGAGGGGAAACGGAGCACAGGGTCAAGAGCCAAGCACCAGGCTGTAGTCTACTGTGTGACCTGGAGCAGGTCCAAGGGTCCCTGTTTCTGTAAAATGAAGGTGTTCCTTGGGGCAGCCTCGGAAGGCACCAGGCTTTTGAAATCAGAGGAAATTCAGACTTCAGCTCCTTTTTTAAGTTGGTGAACTCCCTGAACCTTGATTTCCTTGCCTGAAAAGGAAATTCTACCTTTCTCTCAAATGTGTGAGGACTCTGTGACCTCAGCGTATGGACTACTTAGCACAGGGTAGGTGCTCAGTAGAAGTCTAGGGGGTGCCCCTTCCACGGCCAGCTCCACCACGTTCATGGCTGTCCCTTCTCGCCTCCTCAGAGACACTGCTGAGGAGTTCTCTCTCTGCCATGTCCATTTCCCTCTCTTCGGCTCAGTCCCATCAGCACACAAGTAACATGCTGTCATTTTCTCATCTTAAAAAAAAAAAAATATATATATATATATATACGTATACGTATATATATATGTGTATATATATATATGTATACGTATATATATACACATATATATATATGTATACGTATATATCGGGGAGCTGGGGTGGCTCAGTCAGTTAAGTATCCGACTGTTGGTTTCGGCTCAGGTCATGATCTCAGGGTGTGAGATCAAGCCCTCCATCCAGCTCCCCGCTCAGCACAGAGTCTGCTTGTCCCTCTCCCTCTGCTCCCCACCCCCCAAACATTAAATAAATAAATAAAATCTTAAAAAAAAAATCTCCCTTAAGGCCTCCAGCTATTACTCCTTTTATCTGTTTCCCTTAGAGCAAACCCCTACGGGGAGCTGGCTGTATTCCCAGCGTCTCCTCCCTCTCTCCACTTTCTCTCTTGAACACGCTTGCACTGATAACTACATTTCCCAAGGCACCAAAGAGCTTCAAGCTGCCAAACCCAACAGTCAATCTTTGTCCCCATCTTACCTGGTCTACATTTGCTACAATGACTCACTGCCTCCTCCTGGAAATGCTTCCCTCAGCTCCCCGACATGGCACTCTCCGGGTTCCGCTACCTCACTGGCTGCTATCTCCATCTGCTTTGTTGGTTCACCTCCTCTCTGGAGTTCTCTGTTCTTGTACCTCTTCTCTTCTCCCTCTTCACTCGCTTCCTTGGTGCTCTAGCCAGTAGCACGGCTTTTTACTAGAAACACTTACAAAGCAATATCTCCAGCCTGGATTTCCCCTTGAATCGCACACTTGTAAGTCCTCAACTTCCTACTGAACATCTTGACCGGGATATTAAATAGGCATCTCGTTGTGTCCCAAACCGCCCCCATAGTCTTCCCTTCCTCACATTTGCTTCCTTCAGCCTTCTTTGCCTCAGTTGCTCACAGCTCCATTCTTCCTTGGCATCATCCTTGATTCTTAGTCTTATATTTCATGTTACTCCATCAGGAAAACCTGTTGGCACTACCTTCAGAATCTGACCACTTCTCTCTGTCTCCACTGCTCTATCCCAGTCTAAGCCACCACCATCTCTCACTCGGATGATAGCAAGGGTTTCCACCCTTCCTTCTTACAATCTACTCTCAGCCCAGCAGCCAGAGGGATCTTTAATAAATGAACTGGTTTATGTCAATCCCCTGCTTAAACTCTTCCAGTGGCTTCTATGCTCACTCAGCTTATAAACCAACTCATTGCAATGGACCTACATGGTTGGACTCCTTGCCAGTCCTCTGATTTCATCTGCTACCCATTTCCTTGAGCAATGTGCTCTAGCCATTGGCCTCCTTATTGTAGTTCAATCATGCCTGGAGCATTTCTACCTCAGGGCCTTTGCACATACTGTTCCCTCCCCTGGATATTCCCCTGATATCCTCACAGGTTGCTCCCTCACCTCCATGGCTTGACTTAAATACCACTTTGTCGGGGGCGGGGGGGGGGGCTTCTTTAACCACCTTATTTAAAGTTGTCACCCCCTACACAGTCACCTCCCCTTCCGACTCTCCAACCCCTTTCCTTGCTTTTACTTTTCTCCTTAGCAATTATTGCAACCTGACCAAGTCTGTATTTTTACTTGTTTCTCTCATGACTCATTTGTTGGTCAGTTTTATTCACTGCTATATTACTAGCACCTAAGAATGCCTGGCACAGTGTAGATCAGTATTTCTCAACTTTTTTTTTTCATTATTGTTCCTCACCCCCAGGAGTCTTTTCAGACCTTTCTCCTAATCCCCCTTTCCCAATGAAATTTTAATACTATATTTATATTGTGTATTGATTTCTGTATTGTATTTATATCTGTGCTTTAGACAGATACACACTTCTTAAAGAATAAGGGGGTTCTTTCTCCCCCAAGAACCAATCCTCCCCTCTTAGGGGGATTATGGCAGCCATTGAGAATGCATGATGTAGCTGTGGGACACATAAATGTTGGATGGATACATTTTGCTTGGAGTAGGATGTGGGGATGGAGTCTGATGTGGTCAGCAGGTCTAGGCTCTCTTGGTAGAAGTTAGTGGTTTTTACTAGGGGAAGTAGTGCCACAAAGGCAAAAAGGGAAGAAAGAGGAGTGGACAGTCTACTTGGTGACCCCAGGACCAGAGGAGAAGAAGAGAGGGTGCTAGCATCTTTAAGTGTGATGGGAACTTTGGGTTAAGAATCTGAATTCCATAGAATCGAGCAGTCCCTGTTGACCTTGACGTAAGCTGCTGATGGTAGTAGAAACTGGATTGAGAGGGGGTTTTTGGAGAGAATCTGGGGCAATGGAAATAAAATAGTCACCAGAGGGATAATAGGAACCTTTTTTTTTTTTTTTTAAAGAAACTGAAAGACCTGGTTGGTAACCAGAATAGGATTTCAAATCTCTTTATTAAAAGAAAAATTTTAATCCAACATATTTGGGGGATTGTCAACCTGTTACATGGAAACTGATGGCTGTTTAATAATAGGGTTTAAAGTTTGGGATTTGTAAAAGAATTCATCTCAACCCTGAACATGACAAAGCTTATTTTTGTTAGCAGGGCAGGAGGATTAGGAGAAGATGGACTTGTTCCTCACTGTATTTCTGTTCAAATGTCCAACTGTTCATAAAGGAATTCTTAAAAATAAATGAACAACGTTATAACAATGAAATGGAAATTAAGATAAAAATTTCACCCACAATCCTACCAATATAAAAAGCAAGATTTTCCTTTATTTCTTTCAAATCTTTGCCATCTTAATATTTATTTTCTATATTATAATAATGCAGCTTTGACATTATATTTTGTACTTCTCATTTAGAATATAAACATTTTCCATGTCCTACATGTTGCCTTCATAACTCATGTAGATAACAGTATGGATTTTTTATCAAACTGATGCACGGCTGTCTGTCCGGTTATCTTCCACTGTTTCAGTATTCTGGCTAATGCTGTAATGGACATCTTCAAGCACATTCCTTCTTTCTTATTATGGGGGTGGATGATGAGCAGGACTAACTTCTCTGGATGCGTGTCCAGGAAAGCAGTTACTTAGATCAGTGTGCTTTCTGAAAGAGCGCTGTACATGTATTGATACAATGTAACCTAAAGAAGGCGAGTTGTATTTTGTAACATACATATTAAACTATTGGTTCAAAGCTCAATTTCTCTTCCCTGCAGTCTGCAAGCAGAGATTTCTGACAAGATATCTAATCAGAAACAGAAAACTAGAAGAAACTAGTCATTGAGGTCACTCTCCTAATAGAATAGAAGGCACCTGTCACAGGAGGTGGGGGGGGGCAGGAAATTCACATTGCATAACTAGCCCAGTGTACAGAGAAAGCCCGTCATACCCTCATTACTAAAGTTTGCTATTACAAAACCGAGCTGAGTAAGACATGAGCAAATGGCTTGGAGTGAGAATGAAGTCCCAGGGAGCTCTCCATAGGAAATTTACCCTGTCTCAATCATTTGGTGGGGGGTTCTATTCTTTGGGGCTGTGTCCCTTGCCTCTGTGCCCCCATTCCAACTTGGGCGTCTGATCTGTGGTCTACTGCAACCCCCAGCCATTCTGCAAAGTCTTCTCCAGTCTTTCCCTCTTCTGCCCCTTATCAGATACTCTCGTCCTCCCCCATTCTTAAGCACCTATCACACCCCTGCCTGCATTTCCCTCAATTTGTGTGCCTGGTTTACAGAAAGCCTGAAAACACCCAGTGAATGGAACTCTTCGATTTCAAAGAGCGAACAGAGGCCATCAAGGGAATTCCCTCACCTTGCACTTCCCGTTGCCATGCTTGCTTTGGTTTGTGTCCAACCTTCCCTCTATTCTTAGTGAAATTTTTTCCTTCCTGTCCATGGTCTGGCCTTCTTCCCTGTGCTGTCAGACTCATCCTTTTCTACCTCACAGGGTCCCTTCTCAATCCATTACCTCCCTCTTTGGTCTGTCTTCAGCATTTTCCTCCCTACTGCTTTATCCCCTCAGTATAGAATCACACTCCAGACCCTCCCATTGTGAACGCACACGCGGATGCACACGGATGCACGAGCGCACCCACACCCACACACAGGCATGCACGCATATATGCCTGGCCATGGGGCTCCTCTAGGGGCCTGCCATAGCCTTGTTCTGAGTCCTGGCCTTCCAGTCCCTCCTCTGCTCCTACAAGGACCTCTCTTCCCCAGCACTCTATCAGGACTGCTTTAGAAAAGGTCCCCTGTGACCTCGTGGTGTTAAAATTCAAGGGACTATTTTCACTTTCTCTTATTTGACACCTCTGTGGTGTTTGGGACTGCTGACCATTACTTCCTTTTGAAAGTTTCTCCTCCCTTGGTTTCCTCTCTGCTGGTTGCCCTGCAGCTCACTGACCCTCCCTGCTCAGCCTGCTTTGCTGGTCCCTCCTCCTCAACACATAAGTATTGGTGTTTTCTAGAACCCACTCTGGTTCACCTTCTCATCTGATCGCCCTTCCTGGGAAACCTCTCCTTCCATTGTAGCTCCCACTACCACCTCTAATGTGCTGACTCCCTCTTCTCTACCTCTACTCCAAGCCGCTCCCATGACCTCCAAATCCGCATGACTGATAGACATCACTTGTTGCTGGCCTATAAGTAGACCTCACTAAACATGACCAAAAAGAATTTCATCTTCCCTCTAAACTTTCTCCTTCTGTATTTATCCCAGTGAATTGCTGCAGCTCTCTGTCCTGGAGAAACCTGGGGTTCACCTCACGTCACTAAGTTCTGTTGATTTTTTTGCACCTGATTATTTTAGAAATATTTCCCCTCCTTTGCAGCCCTCTGGCAATGCTCTGGTTTGGGCCACCAAACACTGGATGGAGGAGCCTCTTGACTGGCCTCTTCACCTCTCTTTTGGTCTTCTTCCAGTCCATCTTCTGCCTTGTCACATACCCGCTTACCACTCTCAGGTGGTTCCCCATGGCCTACAAGATCAAGTTCATTGTCTCAGGACAGCAAAGTCTCTCCTGTTCTGGTCCCTGTCTTCTTCCCTAGCCTCACCGTTCTGCTCCCTCCTCTAACATCCTCTGTACTCTGGCCATAATCGGCTCTTCATAACTTTGCTCATGCTGTTCCTTTGCTCAGAATGGCTTCTTCAATGTCATCCAGTGAAATCGAATTCTGATTCTTAAGAACTTTCTTCCGATTCCCCTGTACCTTGCCCTGAGAAAGAACAATTCTCCTTGTTGGAGCTTTCTGGATAAAATAATAATTGTGATAGTGATTCGTGTTCTTCAACCATCTACAATTCTGGTTCTTCCCCCTTCTGGGCTCGTGATAAGATTGCACGTCCTGGCCCCTTTGAAGTTAGATGCGGCCGCGCAGCTGCCTTTCCCAGTGACGAATAAGTGAAAGTGGCACGTGTCCTCTCCGGGTCAGAGGATTTAGCTGCCAAAGTGAGAGCCTCCACAATTCTTGCCCTCTGTTCTAACAACTGGCGACCTTCCAGATGGTGGCTGCATCCTGGAATGAACCTCCAGCTGATCTGACCTACTGTGAGCAAGAGATCCGTCTTCGCTGATTGACCTGTGAGGTTTGAATTTACTTTCATTACCACGTAGCACAGTCTGTCTTGACTGATGTGCCTGTGTGGCTTTTACAAGTTGTCAATTAGTTAAAAACACTTTTGCCAGATGCCTCATTGTTTGTGAATAAGCACTCTCTCTCATTCCTTTCGTATCTACATATCTGCAGAGTCTAGAATGCTTAGGCACATAATAGGCCCCAGCGATTCTCCCCCCTGGGGGTGTGAGGGCACATACACTCTAACTTACAAAGAATTTGTGTCTTACATGTAAAGTCATGCTGTTTTCAATAGATCATTGGAGAGTAATAAGAATAAGATAAAAAACCATTTGTTTTTACAAACTGCTAAGTATGTTCCTTTATTACTTGCCATTAATCCATGTTTTATTTGATATCTCTAAATGTATGACTTTCATTTCAGTTGCCTTTCAATTTATTTCTATCTGCTGGGTTCCTCTGTTATATTTTATCCTGAAACTTTGTTCTCCTTTTTAGCCATTACTGATTCCAGTCTAACAGTCCTATCTTTTATCCTACAGTTCTTAAGCAGGAATTTAGTAAATCCAATCTAAACCTGTATTGAGGCATCGGCCAAGAGTATTAGGTCGTGAGAATATCATGCAACACCAAAACAAGAAGGACGGAGGAGCTGGTGGGAAGAGAGACTAATAGCCAGGCCTTAACTGAAAGGCAGCATGGCAGGTTGAAAAAAGCATAGCTTTTGCAATTAGGGAAGTTTGGGATTAATCTGGTTTTGCCATTTACTGCTCATGTGGGCCTCTGTATACCTCAACTCTCTTATGTGTAAATGTGAGAATGTGAGTAGTGACAGAAGTAAGTCGCTGAACTTTCAAGAGACACAAGCGAAATCATTTCTGTGGATGCTCTATGTAAATTGTAAGTAATTGCTTAAATATTATTTTAACATGATGAGAATGGCAGGGGAGTTGTATTTCCACCAAGAGGAGTGGGAGATAGAAGAACCCAGTGCATAAGAGTGTCTGCATTTTCAAATCTCATGATCAGTCATTGAGGGTGGGAGGGAGCTGTTTGGCTCACAGGAGGTCAGATCACTGATCTGTACATTGAGACCAAAGATCCCCCATAGGAGTCCCTAGATACATGGAATTCAGGCAAACTGTCTCTCTTGTAGCTCAAGTTTTTGCTTTATTCCCACCCTGACCAGGTGGGTGACCATTCCTGTAAATAATCTAGGAACTTTAGATTTATAGCTAATTACTTATTTGGTACCTGTCACACACTTTCCTCAGCATTTGATATATTGTTCTCATTCTCATTTCTATTTCCCTTGTGCGATTTCTTGGACATTCTCTATATAATGCTTATCTGAAATGATTTTTAGGCTGATGGCACACTGCTAAAGAGGACCCCTGATAGTCTCTTTGGAAGGAGCAGAACCCTTCCACAGGAGACAGGCAGGTGAAGGTCAAAATGTTTTATTTCTGATAAAATGCTAGAGTACGTGGCTTAGATCTTCCACCAAGTTCTGTTGGATTAGGCAGCCTCACCCACCTGGTCACAGGTGGGGCTGGAGAGCTGACAGTCTCCCAGTCCGGGGCAGAGCTGGCTCCCTTATCCTGACCAGGTAGAGAGCAGGCTCTTATACCCGGTGGGCAGACTTGGAAAGAGGGGAAGTCTCTAGGGCTGACAGCCAAGTATGCTGTTTCTTACTCAAATTCCTCGATCCGGTCTCTCATTCCTTCTGAGGCCAGGAGGGTGTAGGGAAAGTGTGAGACCCTTCATGGAAAGATGCAGATAAAGGAGTAAAAGCTAAAGATCCCCAAACCTCCCACCGCTGCTCCTCCCTGCCCTCCTTCTGGTTGTCTGCCCTTCCCTAACGTGGGGGCCTCCGGACTCCTCACCTGCTCCCACCTGTCTTGGCCACCATCCACCTCAGTAGTTCTCGGCCTTGGACACACCTTAGAATCTTCCGGGGAGCTTGTACACCATTCCAGTCCTCAGGCCCCACCTCCAGAGATCCTGGTTCGACTGGCCTGGGATGGAGGCTTGGCATCCGTAGTTTTAAAGACTTTCCAGGTGATTGATTCTAAAGTGCAGCCAGGGTGACGGACCACTGCCCTAATGGTGTAGGTTTCATGAGCCCTTTCCGCCTTCATCTGGCCAGATGTAAGATGCAGGTAACAGCATCTGCGAAGCTCTCCGAATGAAGGCGGCCTCTCATACTGATGTCAGCCCTGGTGCAGCAACTTCTTCCTAGATTAAAGCCATTGGGTAGCTTCCGAGGTCCTGTTTTCCTTCTCAACTTGTCCTTGTCCACATAAAAGGTGTGTAAAAAGAGAAGTTGTGTTTGGCCCCTTGGTGCTCAGCTATTCATTTTTCTTGAAAGGGAAAAAGAGGGAAGATTTCTTTTTTCTTACAGAAACGCTCTTGATCTGACTTTGCCCTCAGCCCGTCCGCAGCCAGTCATTATGAAAATCCAGTGACAGCCATTCCCTCACATAAGCTCAGTGCATTCGCCTCCCTTACTAGTCCCCATCCTCCCCCACCCAGGTTTTGAGCCAGGCTTCCTTCTGATGGCTGCATGGTCGGGGAGAGTGAAACCCATGACCCCAGCAGTTCAGAGGAGGAGACCTGACGGTAAGATGGAACCGTTTAAAATGCCATTTTCCAATACCTTGCCTGAATTTCTCTCAGCTGAAGTGTATCTACCTGACTCAACCCAATTCAGAGGCAGCCCCACCAGTGAGTCTTAATCACCCATGGTGGCTGAGGGACGACAGCTGCTTTGGCGCATATGTGTCTCTGATAACAGAACACATTTAACTGCTCCAAATCCACAGGGTATGATTATGTTGGGGTAATAACTCCCGAGAATGGCTTTGCTACAGTTATAACATGCTGAGAGGGAGCGAAATACGAATCCTGCATACATTACTCTGCCAGGTACAGTTTGCTATTAGTCAGCTCTATCATACCTGTAATAAAAGGGGATCTTCTCCCAACCAGTCTGGGTGTTTAGGTGCATGACTGGATTGAAAGGCTAATTTGTCATTGTTTAATTATAGACGTTTTGTTTTGTTTTGTTTTAAAAGTCTTGATGAAACCTCTGATCTAGATCAGAGATAAAAATGAGCTTTATCTTTCATTTTTTTTAAATGAGATTTTAATTTACGCTCTAATTCTAACCCATTGGCTCCTCATAAAACACCAGACTTTGACGTGAAGCAAATGCTGTGTACTTGCTTTTCTTTTTGTCCTTGCCTGTTTTGAAACCGTTCATGACACCACAGGAAAGAGGCTGCCATTTTTTGGTCATTGGTGCGGCGGAATAATGGTTGCAGTGCAAGTCGCTAACTTTGAAGATCGTACCATGGAGATTTTCATTGGCAGTGAGCTCCCATCAGCTAGCCACATGTGCAAGCAGGTATCTCCTCTTTCAACATAAATTATCAACATCAAGGTTATATGATGACATAACCCAAAGGTTAGCCATAAGCATGTGACCTGCTCAACCTAGATTTTTTTTTTCAGCCTAGATTATTAAACAGCCTTGACTTGACAATTTTACCTCCCAAAGGTCAAAGATTAGGGCTTAGACATGAGGGCCACCAAAATATGAGATAAAGAGGCAGTGAATGAATGTAAGTCGTAAGGCCGAGTGCCTATCACATGGATAGACAAGACCCAGCTGCTGTGAAGCACTGACATCGTTTAACTGGCTGGTGAAACTGAAGTGTACTCTTATATTTTCTTCATTTCTTTGTGTCCTTGTTGCATATGGTGAGGAGACAGAGGTGGCAAATATCCTACGCTTCTGAATTTCAGTCTCCGGTCGGCTGCTTACTCGATCTGTGACTTTGGGAAATTTGTGACCTCTCTGAGTTTATGGTTTCCATTTTGGTTCAAGAGGAATGGCAGCACAACACCTCCCGTGTAAGGGCTGGAGATGATCTCTGCACCATGCCTGGCACCTCTGAGGCACCCAGGAAATGGGCAGCTGAAGTATATTTTCTTTGGAGGTGTCTGAACATCCTTGGGGAAGATAAGTTACCCTCAGAGATTAGAAGAGAAAGCACAGCAGTGAATTGTGAGAATGATTTGGAGTCCTCCTCCAACAGCTGAAGTTCACATACACCAGGGTTAAGTTCCAGAAGCCTCAAGCTTCATGCCTTAGGTGAGACCAGGTCAGTGACTTTACTGGCTGCTAGGGTGGAGAGTGATTTCAAAGCAAGGAAGGTGTGCGTGTGCACGTGCATGTGTGTGTGAGCACACACATGTGCAAAGCTATAATCGTCGAGAGAGGCTGCTTCTCTGAGGGATTCTTCCTGGTAAGGGTACTGGAAGTAGTTGTTAGGGAGGAAGGAGAAATGTCTTTTCCTGGTTGAGGCAAGGAGAACCAGAAGTTCCTTTCCTCAATGGCTTTTTCCCAATATTTCTCAAGAATTTGAGGACGATGTCTGCTCAGTTCCTCCTTTGGGTAAAGAAAACATACTGCTGATTCCTAATTTCTTGCCATTACCAGTTTGTGAAATCAAATGCAGGAAACAGGCGTCTTTCCAGTGAGGATGGAAGAGAAGTTTCCAGGAAAAATTGGAGGAAGTAGGAGGTCAGCCTCTCACTGTATTTTGACCTTCCTTTTGGCTCTCTCGGTAATGCCGTTAGACCATGTGGGTGTTTCCGGCTGCTCCTGCTCTCTGCAACCTGCTCACCCACCTCCCCAGAATCCTAAAACATTCCATTCTTCATTGTCTCCTCCTTTAACCTGTGGTTTCCCACACAAACAGTAAAAGGTTTTGACAGGAAGGAAGAGAAGCATTCACTTTGATAACAAAATTCATTTGGGTCCTAATAAACCGTAGATATTTCAGAATACTTTAAAAATCATGAGCTTTGAGGACCAAAGAGTAAAGGCGCACGAAACTCACTTCTGACGATAGTGGCTGGAAACTGTCAGTGGAGGCTTCAAGCGGCAGAGTAGAAGGGTCAAGCAATTTTAAAGCTGGAAGGACCTTGTCTAGGACAGCCAGCCCCTCATTATTTAGATCAAAAAGCGTCTGAACTAGAAAAGATGTTAGAAATCACCCAGTTTCATCTCCCATTTTACAGATGCAAGAACTGAAAACCAATGAAATGTGATTTGCTCCAAATCTAATCCCCAGTGACACAGACCTGCCTCAAACCCAGGTGACTTAATCTCAAGCATGTCTGGTTACCAAACATTTAGCAAGCCCCTCTTTGTGACCTGTACCACTCTAGGTCCTGCCTGAGGGAGTTCGGGGATGGAGAATACCCAGCCCCTACCCTCCGAGGGCTCAGGATCTCAAATACTTATAATCCAAGATGATTTGAAATGATAGAGTGAACATCAAGGTTTGGGAAGGACAAAGCAGGAAACAATTATTTAGTCAAGAGAAGCTGAAGATTTTCCCTTCACACTGGTGCTTCTCAACCATTACTATCTTCTATCCCACGCTTTTTTCCCCCCCAATGGGTGGAAAACAAAAATCTCTATTTACTGGACTGTTCGAATAGGTGAGTGAGACCAGACAAGAGGGTCCTGAGCTAAAAGGCAGGAGGGCCCACACAAGCAGGGTGAAATGGCACGACTGTCTTCCCCCTTTCCTCCCTCCAGGGAGTGTTCCCTGGTGAACCCCTTAGGTTTCCCTCCCACCAGACAGTCCATTAAGGAAGGGAGGAGGGACAGGCAGTGTTCTCGGAGGGGTACGTAATCACCTTTGCAGCTCTGCCACGGGCCGGCGGGGTGATAGGAGAGAAGCAGGGTGTGCAGGGTGGTGAATAGTAGAGCACCTGGGGCAGGTGGGGGAGTCCTGCTTGCAGGAGACCGTGGAGGGACTGTGCCCACTCTCAGTAATGGCGGCTGAGACCAAGTCCCAACTGCTGTACCCCAAAATACGTTTGAGAAGCCACCTGCTTGCTGACACAAGTAGTCTCAGCATCGCCTCTGTAATCTGGGTCATGTACCTCATCTGGTAGAGAAAGTCTGCTTTTTAAAAATATGAAGTAGGCTAAATCTCTGTTAAGCTTTTTAACAAATTTTCAATCATAAGGTCTCAATTAAAATGCTTTAAAAATATGACTGAAGTTGCAAGCTGTGATACATGATTGGTTAGATATTATTTTTCACATTTCAAAAAAAACCCCGCCATATGTTTTTACCAGCTCATTGAACTATCTTGGCAATAAATAGATCAGCATATCTAGGAATGATTGATACCATATGATTCTTGGGTATCATATTTGATGATGTTCTGCAGTGTTTCAAACCACCAACACGGAAACCCACCCACACATACTAAGCTCAAAACTGGCAGTTTTTCTCTTGATGGCTACGGTTAGAGTTTAAACAGCATCATTAAAATTTTACAGGTGACATATCAGGAAAAATTAAGCCCACCAGTTGTTTTTCCTTGAAAGGAAAACAGTCCTTCATTATAATGAATGAAATTGTGCGCTAGGTATGAATGCTAGTGACCTCTCGAAAATTAAGCACTGACCCATAAATGGATGAGAATCAGCCAGAGTAAACAAGGCAGAAGTTTTCCCAGCATAACCATGCATGCTGGCAGGCAAGATTCTTGTTATAATTAAAAGAGATAGAGTGGTCAACAGGGAACATTTAATAGGAACAAACATGACAATGCTGCTTAATATTTTTCTGGTCCATTCTTTATCCTCATGTTATACTATGTGTCTGGGTTTTAAAAGCGACACATGTATTGCCCATAAAAATAACACATGAACTTGTACAGCAGAACCAAGCAAAAAATCATTTAGAATATGGATAGGGACACTGTCAATGCCCAATTTACTCAGAGTAAATCTCTAGCTAAATCGGCACTGTCCCATTGTGATAGCTGTTAGCCACACTGAAATGGCGAGTGAGCGTTTGAAACGTGGCTAGTTTGGGTTGAGACGGGCTGTAAGTGTGAAATACACACTGGATTTCAAAGATTAAGCACTGGGAGGGAAAAAGTAAAATATCTCCTATCTTATATTGACTACATGTTAAAATGACAGTATTCAGGATATCTTGGGTTAAAGAAAAGTCTCCTTAAAGTTCACTTCACTTGGTTCCTTTACTCTTTTTTTCTAATATGGCTCCTAGAACATTTAAAGTTTCATATGTGGCTTGCATTTATAGCCCACATTGTGTTTCTGTTGACCAACACTGATCTAAATGAAAAGTCTGGCAAGCAAAGAAGCATTTAGCAATCCCATAGAACTGAAATGTAAACTCATATTAACTGATGGTAACGCGACAACGTGAAGAAAACTGGTCAAGAACTGACAGATACTGTGATAAGTTGCCGTTTCCATTCCTCCTACGGTGGAAAGTTTCTTAAAATCCAAATGTTTGCTTAATAACTTTCTAAAGGGAAATGAGAAAGGAAGTTCTGGGAAAGGAGTTGTACCCTAAACATAAGTTGGGCTCTGGAAGAAACGGAAAATCATCTACCTTGAGCTCTTTGGGGGCTCTGGATTTTGCTCAAAGTTTGCCATTATTGAGAAGACAGGGTTAATTAAGCCTCTCATTCTCTTACATTAATGGGGCTATACTCTTCTCTTAGGAAGAATATCAGAGGGCTCTCTTCCTTCAAGAATATGCTGTCAGAACATCACTGGCAGGGTGATGGCATTTCAAATGGGAAGATATGGACCATGAAGCTGTCTTGCAACAGGAATGTAAACTTAGAGGGTACGGTGTGTTCTAAAGGCACGTTGGTTAGGAAGCTTTTATCACCAAAAGAACTGTTTATTTAAACGAGCACTATGCTTTTTAGGGAATTCACTGGATGAATTCAGTTTCCCCAACTTTCTCTCATGTTCCATTGAAAGAGATACTTACATGCTTAGGCAGAAAAAGCGATACCGTAAGTCTACTTTGCTGGGTCTCATGGAAATTAATGAGGTTTTAACAGCTCTAGCATCTAGAGAGGTTCAATAGAGAGGTCACCCCAGAACAAACAAACATCAGATTTTCTTCACAAGGCTGGGGGGAAACGTTCAGAATATCATGGGGACAAATGCAGTTCTGTGACAGGTGAAAGTATGGTTTAAACCCCACGGACTCTGAGTCCTCACAAAAGCAAAGGGTGGGGCAGATGATTAGAACAACCACAGAAGGGGCCAGCAGAGAACTTAACCATAAAAAAAACTATGCATTGAACCACCGAGGAATGTAGCTGTGTGAGGATTCAATAAGACAAAATATGCTTAGCGTCTAGTAAGTGTTCAGAGAACATATTGTTTTGAAACCTGTCCTGTGGTATGAGTAAAGTTTATCTCTATTTCACTTTACAAAATGCAAAGGCTCCAGAAAGTTCACTGTATGTTCCCGGCTTTTGTCTAAATTCGTTTGTGGGAAGCTTTACTCACGCTTTAGCTGCCACTGACTCATGGTTAAATCATTTCACTCATCTTTTTTCCTTTTTTATTTTTTAATACAGTTGCAAATCATGTGATATGCTGCTTTGTTCTCTCTCCCCCCTGAGGAAAGCTAAGCGACTCTAACAGCCCCATTACCTTAATGAACTAAAGCCATTCAGTGAAAAGAGTTGGTATTCACTTCATCAAATCTAGTGATGATAATTTTTTGAAAAGCTAAAGACTAATTCTTGGGGATTTTTTGGAGCCCTGTGACAATTCATATCACCTAATAACCTATGTGAGTGAAGGTTGGTGTCCAATGACTGCTAAGAAGATATAAGGAATGTTGCAGAAACATAAATAGGCCAGCACTGAAATTTAATTAGACACTGCATAGGTTAATAATAAATTCAATTAATTTAACTTTCCACCTATGCTAGAGAAAAAAAAATACCCAGGCAAAATAATAATTCATTTTAAATGCCTCAATTGGTAACCTCCTTTCCTGAAGAGTGATTTATGCAGTAATTTACTGGCTGTTTCTTCATAAGATTGTTCCAAACCAGCCCTTTTGAAATAATAATAATTTCTGAATGTGTGTTGTGAGAGATATAACAAATGGCTTCTTATTAATTTTCATTTAATGAGTTGCCTATTCACATGGTAATTTTTTAAAAATTCTCTTCTTAAGATAAACAGGTTATAAATACTGTGGGTAACACTTCCATTTCACAAAAACTGAACAGGAAAATCTGTCTCATATTCTCTACATGATTTGAAGGTCAATCAGTTGCAAATTTTCTATACTAAATAGGCATCTATTTCTCGCCCAGTTAGCATCGCAGATCATTTAAAATTTCTATAGTCAAGTGATTCAAATTGGTTAAAAAAGAAAAAAAAAAGAATATTAGCAGCAGGAAAGGTCCTAGAGGGATAATACGGGGGTAGACAGGGTACAGGTCATGAGCAAGGTGGAAAAGCAGCTAGAGTTGGTTAAGGAGCCCATGACACTGATCCTTTTTTTTTTTTTTTTTTTTTTTTTAAAGAACAAAATGAAGATCCTCTCTTACAGCTTTCTATTTCTCCAGGTCGCCCCTCCCCTTTTAAAAAGATACCAAAATTTCTAGCATAAATATTAGTATTTAAGAATTTAATTGCTTATCCGTTCAAAGCTTAATTCCATAGTAGCTCATTAACTATATGTTGTCATAATAAAAGCAGAATGAAATAATTAATAAAAACAAAATAATAAAAACTAGGAAGAGGAAATTGCTCGGAAGAGACCGACGTATTTCAAAAGGTTCACATTTGTTTTAAAAGTCCCGTAATAGTTCAAGGCTCTTAAAAATAATCCCTTCCAACAGTTGCAAGTGTATGCCTAAAGTATTAAATAATTCAAATGCAATTGTTACTTACGTGAGAACCGAAAGGGCCTCGCTCCCAGCCCGCACTGCCTCACGCCCTCTCCATGGAAAAGCCCGTACTGCATTTCGCCCATGAACTTGTCCAGCTCCTGCCCAGAGGCATTGACGAGCAAAGCTCCCGTTTTGCAGAGGAAGGTGGCTTTGATCCACAATGGTGTCCCCAGGGCTGTTACAACTCCAAGGGCGCACACGAAGCTTAACACCCCAGCCATGCAAAAAATGACTTTCTTTTGTTGGTTTGGCATGATGAGGAATGGCTTTGTGAGGGGGAGGTTCAAAAACGAGACCTTTGCGACTGACGAGAAGTGACTGCCCCTTTGGCTGCATTTATTATAGTGGCTGAACGGACAGTTCCCAGCCAGATAGGCACCTTCACCCTTGACGGTGGTTCCTGTCAGTAGAATGCCAGGATGGAACCTTCTTCATCACACCTACCTGACTTTTCTCCCTTTCTGCTGCTGTTCCTCTCAAATTTGAAATCTTTGGACTAAGAATCTGTAAAATGAAACTCTTTCATACTGCCTTCGAGTATCTCCTCTTGTGTCCCTTGGTAACAAAGGTCTAAGATAACAGATGGAGTCCTCTGTGTAACTTGATAAATGCCTCCCCTTTCCCCCAGCCTTTTGTCTGATTGGGTGAGTTGAAACTTTCAGAAACAGGCTTGGCTCCTATGGTAAATATTCAGCAACTTGAGAAGCTCATTGATTGTTGTGTTTTTGTTTTGGGTGGGGGTTGAAGAGGAGTTTGGACAGAAGAAGAACATATGTATATTTATTGGTAATTAATTGATTTTGAAAAATGTTAATCGGGGCACCTGGGTGGCTCAGTCAGTTAAGCATCTGCCTTTGGCTCAAGTCATGATACCAGGGTCCCATATTGGGCTCCCTGCTCGCCGGGAAGTCTGCTTCTCTCTCTACTGCTAACCCCTGCTTGTGCTCTCTCTCTTTCTCTCATGCTCTCTGTCTTTCACGCACTCTCTTTCTCGGTCAAATTAATTAATTAATTAAAATCTTTAAAAAAATATTAATCGTAACAGCATAAAATATTGAACTGAGTTGGGTGCCCTAGACCAACCATCAGGGCTTGTCATCCTAACTTCTTTTTTCCCAGATCCATGATTTAGAATCAGTGTGTCAATTGAGAAGTGGATTCCAGTTTTTACTGGCACACAGGTGCAAATATCGAGATTTCTAAAAGCTTTCCGTCAAAATGCTTGGCTGCTTCAGGACTATAGCAAGGAAATGAGGTTTGGGTCTGAGAAGTATCAGAATCTATAAAGAAGACAAGAGCATTGTCGTGGAAAGAAGAGATTGTGCTCAGATAGCCAGCTCTATGAACTCACCACAGAAAAGCAAGGGTGCAGCAGAAGTCGTCAGTTAGGGAAACAAGAGACAAAGTCATGAGCAAGATTAAATAGCAAAATGAGTCCAGTTACATTGTCAAGATCTGAAAAACTAAAGTTCAGAATTTGGTAACAGCTTTTTTTTTAAGTTTTTTTTTTTTTTTTAATTTATTTGACAGAGAGAGAGAGAGAGAGAACAGGCAGGGGGAATGGCAGGCAGAGGGAGAAGGAGAAGCAGGCTCCTGCTGAGCAAGGAGCCCAATGTGGGGCTTGATCCCAGGACCCTGAGATCATGACCTGAGCCAAAGGCAGCCGATTAACCGACTGAACCACCCAGGTACCCCTACAACTTTTTTTTTTTTTTAAAGATTTTATTTACTTACTTAGAGGTGGCGGGAGGGTCTCAAGTAGACTCCCCACTGAGCATGGAGCCCTACACGTGGCTCAGTCTCCCGACTCTCAGATCATGACCTGAGTGAAATCAGGAGTCAATGCTCAACCAACTGAGCCACCCAGGTGCCCGTAACAGCATTTTTTTTTCCTCTGAATTTTATTTATTTGAGAGAAACAGAGAGAGTGAGTGAGAGCACAAGCGGGGTGGGAGGAGAGGCAGAGGGAGAGGAAGAAGCAGACTCCCTGCTGAGTGGGGAGCCAGATGTGGGGCTCTATCCCAGGATCCCGAGATTACAACCTGAGCCAAAGGCAGATGCCTAACTGACCGAGCCACCCAGGCGCACCCCCTCCCCCCGTAACAGCTTTTTAACTCCGCACTCCCAAAGAGATTTTTCCTTCTGCAAACAGATACATGTTGTGAGTGTGTGTGTGTGTCTGTGTGTTAAGTTTTGCTGAATATCTATCGTATGCCACATTATTATGCTAGGTTCTGACCTACAAAGTTAACTTTTAGCGAGAACTTAGTATGTATGGTACATTGTTAAGTATTTTACCTAAATTATTTTATTTAGTGATGATGAAGAAGGTGACGGAAATGATCTTTCCATTTTATAGATGAGAAAACTGAGGCTCAGGGAGATCAAGCAATTTGCCCAAGAGAGTAGTGGAGCTGGGATTCAAATCCAGGTCTTTTTTTTTTTTTTTTTAAGATTTTATTTATTTGAGAGAGTGAGAGAGATAGCACGAGGACAGAGGAGGAGAAAGAGGGAGGGGAAGAATCTCAGACTGTGTGCTGAGCTGAGCAGGGAGCCTGATGCAGGGCTCACTCTCACAACCCTGAGATCATGACCTGAGCTGAAACCAAGAGGTGAGGCTTAGCTGACTGAGAAACCCAGGAGCCCCTCAAATCTGGGTCTTCTAATTTTGAGGTTTATATGCTATCCTAAGCAAAGCGCTTGTCCTTGAAGAGAAGACAAGCTCTTCATTTTGGGTTGTGTTGGGCTGGAAGCAATAAGGGCAGAGGAGTTCATTATTCATTGCATATCTTGGGTGCTTGGAGAACACAGACATCTGCAAACAATACTTTCCCAGCTGGTCAAAAGCCCATATTTATGCTAGTTTCTATTCTCTTGATCTCCCTTTAAGCATGTCAGCTTAAGAGAAATTAATAAAGGAAGATGTATTTTATGCCTTTGTCAGCATAAATGAGTTGCTAGGTTATATGCACTTTGAGGGGGACTTTGAGTTACAGTCTTGGACTTCCTGGCACAGCTGTGCTCTCTTAGTAGCTGCCAGAGGCTGTCTTGTTAAAGATTGATAACTAAGTATAGAACTGATCCCAAAATGCCTATGTCCCTTCAAGGGAGGAAGGGGGCAACATAAACCATGACCACAGAAGAACAGGACACACCCTAGATTCCCCAGAGGAACTCAAAATTAGGTTTACAAATAGGTAAGTTTTTTTTTATTTCATGTAACTTGACACATACAATAAGCAACTCACCATAGGTTATTTGCCCTCCCAATGAAGTCTCCACTGGATTTAGAATAATCGCCATCATCGTCCACTAGCAAAACAAGGCAGCAGCAATGGCCCCAGTAAGTGGTTATCTGGAGGTACACATGCTGCACCCACTCCAGAAACCCTAGTTTATGATGTCTAAGAAGAGCTGGCAGCTCTTTCTGCCCACAGGTCCTGTCCCCATGCTTTTATTAAAACCACCTTTTTGCATTAAAAAAAAAAGATGTCTAAGAAGAGCTATGCTAATTAAATCAACATATTCTGTAATTGGAAGAGACAGAACATTTTCAAGCCTGAGAGCAGAAATTACCTACCTTAATCAATACTATTAATACATCTACAGAAAGGCTATGGTAAGGAGGAGTAGTTGGCATTGGACAGTGGTTTAATGAACCAAACCCAGCCATATGTATGGAAAGTGGTCCAAGAGGAAAAGTCCTGACTCTGGACATAGAGAGCGGTTAGATCACACCAGTTCTTACATGTGCGTCCGTCTACAGTGAAGTTTTCCCTGGTCTGGAGAAACATGAGAAAAAGAAATACAACGTAGTGTGTTCTTTTGTTGTAAAATTGTGGCCTTAATTTTTGTTCTTAAAATTTTCTTTCTTTAATGAAATGATGATGGTTGAATTTTTAATATCCTTACTTGGCAAATTAAAAAATTGGCAAACCTCTATCTGTTCCAAGTTTGAACGACCAACCAACCCACTGGTCTAGGATACACAAAAGCATGGACCCCTGTGTGGAAAGGATGAGTCCTCAGGCTCATGGCAACTGGGTGGATGGCTTCTACTCTAACCCAGTAGCTCCCAGCCTTGGGTGTTCATCGGAATCACTTGAGGAGATTTTAAAAATACTACTGTCTGCATCATAATCCTCGAGATTCAGATTTATTTGATTTTAGAGTACGGCCTTCGTGTTAAAGCACCTTAGGTGATTGCAGTGGACAGTCAAGGTTGAAAACTGGGGCTCTTCTCACACAGCTGCCTTCTAATGACTAACTAGGCTTTGTAGGTAGCTCGGTGCTGGAGTGCGTGCAACCATGAACACGCAGTCACTAGAGAAGAATATTCTTATTGTAAATTAATAAACGGGTGCTACCATTTATAGCTCAACTTTCCTGAATTTTGTTCAGCACCAAGAGCACGATCTTATCAAAATGTCCTGATGGGTCAGGTTTCAGCATATCTAAGACTAAAGACTAGGCCCTGGATCATAGATTTACCCCAAGTCACCATGGGAATGTCAACGGTGACGTGTCCTGCTTGTGAAGCAGCGCCTCTTGGGTCCTACGCCCACCCCACCTCCTCTCTGCAGCTTCCTTTCAAACTTCAATATCAGCCACCCGCAGGCTGCATAGTAGTGTGTGTGACCCACCCTCTGAGAATGGTATAATAGAACTGGCAGTCATTATGCTTGACAGCCTCCTTTTGAAATTTCATCTTAAATGTCTTGAATGACAGTGATGACACCATTTTCCTTGCAGTCACTCTGAGAATTTGAGTCATTAATGTCAGCAAGTTTTCACCAAGTATCCTACTGAAATCTTTACTTCTCTCAATCTTAATAGGAATACATTTGGTGACATAAGAAAATGGAACTAGGCCTTTCTACCCTCCCTCATGACCCCTTTCAGGTGCTGGCTGATGATATAATTCTTCAGTGTGACTGGAAACAATATAGACAAAGGAATACAATTGCAGACTATGCTTTTACTCTCAACATAGCATTTATGCCTCTTCTCATACTAATTTGGCTTCCTTGGTTTTTTCCCTTATGGTTGTTCAAAAACAAAAGAAAAAACAAAAACAAAAATACAAAATAACAGTCCAAATCCAGAGTTGTGGGAATTCTCACCTGATTTGCTCCCTAATAGTAAGAGCATGGTGCCATGAGGAAAGAGCACTGGGGAGAAAGATGTGATCCAGGGTCTGGTTTCAGATCCAACGCTAAATTAAGAATTCCCTAATTTCTCTGGCATTCATTTCACTCATTTATGAAAAGAGAGGTCCTGGCTTCCTAGGTGATTCTTAAATTATTTTTAACCAGAGAAAACATTTCCTCAACTGAACTTTTGGGTGGAATAAGAGATAAAAATTGAGCTCTGTAGTGGAAGGAGTGGGGATTGAGGAACTCTGCCGTGGGCTCCCCTCACTCCTTTTTCCTGAAAAGCCCCCACTTGCGACCCTAAAGTCAGCTCTGAGATGCACAGTCTCAGTTAAAGGACGTGATCCTTTAACTAAAAATCTTTTTGCAAGTTACAGGATTCAAATTCGTCCATTTGCTAGATTATTTCTTTTTCTTTGCTATACTAACCTGTGAACTATTATAGAATATTGTATTGCTTAGAGACACTAGATGGTTGATTATTCCAATTATCAATTTTTAGATTTTTTAATGAGAGTTTCTGGGGTTTTGTCCAATTTGTCACTGGTAATACTGATTTTGATTTTCTTCCAAATGGATCATTATACTCCAAGGCCTCTCTAAGAGGGATTCAACAAGGGTTTATCAGGCTTCCTATTCTAAGACAAGAGGCCTTTGTGAATCTATCCCATTTTTCTCATCTTTAAAGCAAAATCTGGCAAATTTGATTGACGTTTCTTGACTAATTCAAGTTGCTGGTGATCCTCAAGTAGCATTGTAATTCTCTAATGACTGTAAGGGGTAAAAAAAAAAAAAAAAAAAACACTCCACAGAAAGAATTGATTGATTTATTAGGGGGAAAATTACCACATGTGCTAGACCTTGATTGCAGCTAATATTTGTAGAGCTAATTGCTTGAACTAGAGGATTAAAAGGGTTGAGGGAAGGGAAGAAAAAGAAAACAAAGTTCTTTTGGAATACAGATGAAGCCACAGTGGATTTGGACTGAGAGGGTGAATTCAGTGCAGGGTTTTCAGGGTTGGTGATGATTGTGAGGACATTTAAAGTAAGTGCAAGAGCTGGGCTTCCATGACAGAACAGCCACAGAGAGAGCCGAGGTGGAAGAAAGTTGTCATCCCTGTCAAAGAAGACGTGTGACACACTCTGATTTTTCTAGGTTTCTAGTTGATTTCTCAGACGGACGCTATGCTGATGCCTAAACCTCAATTTACCAGAATCCTGTATTACAGGAAGGAGGGGAAAGTTACCTGAAGAAGTAGAGAAGGAGGGCACAATTTGAGACGCCTCCTTTAACAATAATAGATGGACCAGCTTCCTAGAACAGGGAAATTGACAATAATTTTCCTTATTGGTATCACGTGGGGGAGATGCGTCGCAATGGTTAACTTTGGAGCAGTTTGATTCTGTCGTTACTATCATTATATAAATGTTTTCTTTTGTGTGGGTGTGTGACGCTTAAAATACTGATAATTTCCTCGATGACTTACATCAAAATAATAGTAGCAATATTAACAAAAACATAATACCTATCAGGATTTACTCTATCCTGTGTGCTTTCCATGTATCAACTCATTTCTTTTCAGACACAGTGGGGCAATTATTAGGTTTCCTGCCCCTTCTCCGTTAAGATGTGCCAGGCAGTAGGATAGCTTAATTTTTCGTCAGACAGATTACAAAATCTCTTAAAATATTCTTCTGATGAAGAACTGAATAATAGCACATTAGGCAGATTTGTATCTTATCAAATCTCTGAAAACGAGGAGTGTTGACTTATGGAGCCATGCTAGCTAGAGAGATCTTTAGACTGATTCATGCATACATTATTATCAGTGACTCGCATAAAAACAGAGACTGTATCTCATCCATAAATTTAGCTTCCTATCAAATCTTTATTTGAGCCCTGACCATGGGCAGAGACAGCTAAAAATAATTGATGACCAAAAGGATATTCAAGATGATCTTAATGTTCCCAAGGATCAAAGCAACAAGATGTCTTCAGGTTTAAAAATGCAATTGCCTGGGGGAATCTGGGTTGGCAGGCCTTCCTGTGAGAAGACAATTAGCTAGACAATGAGCTCGACAGGAGCCAGCAGTGTGAAGTGACAATTGCCAAGTGTTACTAGGGGGAGACATCTGCCTTTGGGGTGATTGCCCAGCCCTGGGTCCTTTCTTGGTGAAATTCCTTTAATACCCTCAGATACAAACTCTGTGGCAGCCGCCTACGCACTGTAACTCAGGTTTTCCGGCCTGCTCTGGTTAGGAATAGATGTCTGGGCCAGTCAGAATCCAGCTCCTGAAGGCTGAGAAGTGGTGCTGAGAGACGCGAAGTCAAAGCACGGGGGCCAGTCTGCAGAGGGAAGGAAGCAGCGTCTCTTCCCAGAAAGAGGGCCTAGAATTGTCCTCTCTTCCCACGCTGCCTGCTCGCTTTTGCTATCAGCCGTCACCCTTCTCCTTCCTAGAAGTCAAACGTAGGGCTCTGCTTTCAAAGCGTTCTTACTCTCTTACCTGTCTGCTTTCTGGAGAAAGCTCCTGGGAAGCACTGACTTCTGTGCTTCCTGCCAGCTGGTAGTGGGTGCAGTGCCCCAGGTGAAACCGGCTGGCCAGTCACCCGACGTGTGGTGGCTGCCTCAGACCCCACGTGTGGTGTGCGAGCACGTGTGTTAGTGCCACTTGTGCCCAGGCTTGGGGCCTCTGTGTCCACCACTGCACTAGCTCCCCGGGGAGCCTTCACTCCGTCCGTCACTCCACTCCATCCGTCAGGGATGGGCACTCCCCTTTCTTGTGGTCACTGCCTCACAGGTGCCCGAGGCCTCACCCTCCAATCCTAGAGCAGTCCCAAGAATCTGGATCACTGAACTTCCTGGGATTGACCTCAAGGAGAGGAACAGGAGTGGGGGGGAGGGTGGCTGAACAGAGTTCTGGAGCACAGACAGGCAAGATCCCGTGTCTCTGCTGATGGCAACGTGCTGGCTGCTGTCCTGTGGGGGCCTCATTAGCCGCCATGAGAAGGACTGCGTAACAGTGGGATTATGGGACTTGACTTCCATTCTGGGCCCTAGTTCCAGCGGATGTCCCAGGACAGCCTCTCCTGAGTATTGTGTCCCTCCGTCTTCGCTTGCCCAGACTACAGTGTCCCTCAGCAAATCTGCAAGCAGTGTGGATGCGTGCCCTACTCAGATCTGGCTCTTTCTGCCCCCACTTAGGGTAGAGCACACATGAATTATTCCTTCAAATATCTTTTCTTCTACCACAGCTACTCATATTCTCTCTCTCTCTTTCTCTCTTTCCTCCTCAGTGTACTTAGCTAAGATAAATATTTCGTCCATCCATGAGAAGATCCTGAATGAAGTGCATATTTATGCACCTTAGAAAAACAATACTGTTCCCTTGGATGGTAAAATACAGGCTAGTCGCTAGGGCATGAAGTGTTAAAACTAAACATTTTAAGCCTGGTGGCCAAGACATTTCATTAAGTGCTTATAAGGCAAGGCAAATTTTCAATACTAAAATTTCCTTTCCAGGAAATTCAGATTGAAATGAATATAAGATCTTTATTAATTTTCTGACTCTTCTGTGTATATTCTCTGTGCATGGTCCTTATTTGAAAAAATAACAAAGGCAAACTGTAGAGAAAGCGACCTAGAGGGCTATGAATGCCTTATCTTTAAAGTCTCTTTCCAGGGGCTTCTGGGTGGCTTTTCGGTTAAGTGTCTGACTCTTGATTTCAGCTCAGGTCATGATCTTAGGGTTGTGAGATCAAGCCCCACAACAGGCTCTGCACTGAGCATGGAAGCTGCTTACCATTCTCTCTCCCTCCCTCTGTCCCTCTGCTCCTCCCTTCTTGCAAGAAAAGAAAGAGAGAGAGAGAGAGAGGAAGGAAGGGAGGGCGGGAGAGAGGGAGGAAGAAAGAGTCTTTCCAAGATGGGCAGCCACAGGTGAGTCAGGAGGTGGTGAGCACTGGGAAACCCAAGGTGGACTGAGAATAGCCTGAGGAATTTACCATACTTGGGAGCCAAAACTCTTTGACTTGTCGTGCGCTGAAAATCACCAGCAAGCCAGATCAGATGTGGTACTGTGTCTTTAAATGATGGAAAATGCCTGGACGCTGAGCCTTGGGCACTGCTGAGAATAGATGTTCATAAATGAATCTGGGCTCTTTAAGAAGAAAAACCAAGCTGCTCTCTGCACCTTCACTTCTCTTGGAATGAAACCTAGGCTAGCCAGTGACTTTTTCTTATTAACGACACAGAGATGTTTTATCGTTATGTAAAAGACTACTTTAACAAAGATATTTAAAAAGAAAAACCACACTATAGGGGAGCTTGGGTGGCTTAGTCTGTTAAACCGCTGGCTCTCGATTTTGGCTCAGGTCATGATCTCGGGGTCCTCGGATCAAACCCTGGGTCAGGCTCCATGCTCAGCAGGGAGTCTGCTTAAGGATTTTCTCTCTTCCTCTCCCTCTCCCCCTCCCCCAGCTCTCATTCACTCACTCTCTCTCTCAAAAAAAAAATAAATAAATCTAAAAGAATTAAAGTACAACCACACTATATTGAAAACCTAGAAATCTATTATAGATCTAAATATAAAGCCTAAAATATAAAACTTGTAGATGAAAATATAGGAGAAAATCCTTGTGACCTTGGGTTAGGTAAGAGTTCTTAGACAAAAAGAGTATGAACAATAAAGTTAACAAATTGATAAAATTTTCTGCTCTTTGAAAGGCACTATAAAAAATGAAAAAGTAAGCCACAGACTGGGATAAAATACATTAAAAATTCATATCTGATAAAGGACTTGTGTGCAGAATATATACCAAAAAACCTCAAAACTCAGAAAACAAACACCCCAATTTTTAAAAAGTGGACAAAATATTTTAAGAGACACTTTATCAAAGAAGACATATGGGTGACAAATAATCCCATGAAAAGATGCTCAATATCATTAATCAAAATAAAACCACAATAGAATATCACAACCTACTTATTAAGATGATTTAAATTAAAAAACAACAACAAGCTAACAATACCAAGTCCTGGCAAGAATGCAAAACAACTATAACTCTTATGTATGTTGGTGGGATTGCAAAATGGCACAGCTGCTTTGGGAAAGAGTTTTAGCAATTCCTTAAAAATGTAAGCATACACTTGTCATATAACCTAGTAATCCTGACCAAAGAGAACTGAAAGCCTATGGCTGCATAAAAACTTATACACAGGGGCGCCTGGGTGGCACAGCGGTTGGGCGTCTGCCTTCGGCTCAGGGCATGATCCCGGCGTTATGGGATCGAGCCCCACATTGGGCTCCTCTGCTATGAGCCTGCTTCTTCCTCTCCCCCTCCTCCTGCTTGTGTTCCCTCTCCCGCTGGCTGTCTCTCTCTCTCTCTGTCAAATAAATAAATAAATAAAATCTTAAAAAAAAAAAAACTTATACACAAATGTTTATAGTGGTTTTATTTATAATCGTCCCCAAATGGAAATAACCCAAACGTCCACCAACTGTGAATGGCTCAACAGTGATACATTTGTAGAACAGAATACTGCTCAGGAATAAGATGGAACAGACTACGGACACATGCACCAATGTGGGTGAATCTCAAATCTTTTGTGCCAAGTGAAAGAAGAGAGACTCAACTGTATGACTTCATTTATATGACATCTGGAAAGGGGAAAACTATTGGGAAAAAACTATATCAATAATTATCAGGTGCTGGGGTTGCCTGGGTGGCTCAGTCCATCAGCATCTACGTTTGGCTCAGGTCATGATCCCAGGGTGCTGGGATAGAGCCCCGAGTCTGCTCCTTGCTCAGCAGGGAGGCTGCGTCTTCCTCTCCCTCTGCCTCTGCTCCTCCCCTCTGCTTGTGCTTTCTTTCTCTTTCTCAAATAAATAAATAAAATCTTAAAAAAAAATAGTAAATATGCGGGGCTGGAAAAGAGGGAAAGGTACTGAGTCTTACGGGGCAGAAGAGAATTTTGTGGGGTGATGATTGTGGTGGGGTTACATGCCTGAAAACTTTTGTTAAAATTTCTGGAACCGTATACCTAAAAAGGGAGAATTCTACTACATGTAAATTAAACCCTAAAAAGGGAACACAATTTGAATATCTTGGAATGCCAACACTCAGCATATAACTCTCCAGATATTTTCTCATGCAAGAAGTTAAACATGAATTAACCTCTTTCTTAGAATAGAAAAACAGGATATTCTAGTCAACTTAATATTTTGCTTAACAGAATTATCGTATATACTACTATGTACAGGAATGACTGCTTCCAAAAGAATTATAATTCAAGAAATCTTTCTTTCATTATAATTCAAGAAGTCTTTCTTTCAAAATTTGTTCTACTTTAAATACTCCATGTGTTTTGGCAGACCTGGCAGAGTCAGAAGACCTGGGTTAGACTATGTAGGTCCTGTGACTAACTTACCCAATGACCATGGGCAGGTAGCTTTCCTCTTTGGTTTCTATTTTTTCCTACTTCCCACAAGTAGATTTGACATGAATCATACTTTTTTTTTTTTTAAGATTTTTGTATATTTGAGAGAGAGAAAGAGAGCATAAGTCGGAGGTGGGGGGGAGGGAGAGGCAGACTCCCTGCTGAGCAAGGAGCCTGACTCGGGGCTTAATCCCAGAACCTTGGGATCATGACCTGCGCGCAAGGCAGACACTTAACCAACTGAGCCAGCCAGGCGCTCCGACATGATTCATACTTCTTAACCTTTTCTCACCTTTTCTCTGCCTGTATGGGTGCAAATAAGGAACACTGTCATGGAAGAGCTTTCATCTGCTCAATCCTGAGCCTTTCCCTTCCTGTTTATGGCATCCCTGTCACCTCTCAGATCAGGCCAAAACTCAAAGAGTTGTTCTTGATTTTTCTACCACCCCCTCCTCTGCCATATTCAATCTATCAACACCTTCTTTCAGTGCCACCTCTAAAATGTGTCCTAATGCTGACCATGTGTTACTGTCTCCCCTGCTGTCACCTTTGTGTTGATCACTGTTGTCTGTGGCCTGGACTCTTACAATTGCCTCTTAACTTCTCTCCCTTGTGCAATTCATTCTCAACTCAAGAGACACAGTGATTCTTTATAAATGTAAATGTAAATCAGATCTTACCACACTCCTGATGGATGCATTCTGGTGACTTCTCATTGCACTGGTAATACAATGTGGACTCTACTGTGGCCTACAAACCCCTCTGTGGTCCAGCCCATCTACCCAAGACATCCCCTCTGATCACTGTCTCCCTAGGCTCAGCACACAAGCCTGCTTTCTGTTTTGGGACACTCGATGTTTATGTCAGCCTCTTCCTTGCCCTTCCCTCTGCTAGAAATGATTACCCCTCAGACCTTCTAATAGTTGGTGCCTCCTCTCTGTGCAGAATTTAACTCAGATATGACCTTCTCAGAGGGTCCTTCCTGGACCACCCTACCTAAATAGCACACCTTGACCAGCCTTTCTCTATCCCATTGTTCTGTTTTATTTTCTTCATGTTGCCATTTAAAATTGTATTATATGATTTATTTGTTGGTCAACTTGACTACTGTTTGTTTTTCCCACTAAAGTGTGAGTTCCATGACAACAGGGAACTTTTCTTATTCCCCATTATAGCTGCCTGGCAGGGAACAGATATCTCTTGACACAGGTGGACCCTCAATATCAATAAATACCGTTAACTGCCAGAGTAAGTGAATGTATGTATGCAATCTGAACCCTAAAGACAAAGTGTTTCTCCAGATCAGAAGTGGGAAGAGCCAGAAAGTCTGGCTGAAAGAGTCTGTCCAAAGCTTTTGGAGAATAAATGGCATTAACATGTCTAAAGAGAATATGCATCAATCAGAAGAGTCAGCAAAGAAAACTTAAGAGACTGTCAGAGAGAGAAAAGTTAGCAATGTACCTTCAGCTCCTGGGAGAGGTAGCTTTTGGTCTTTAAACCTGAAGTATTGGGTTCCTGACCCAGGGATGTCTGGCTTGATAGATGGCTACATCCCTAAAACAAGAGATCAGCCAACCTTATTGCTCTGACCACAGTTGTCTGCTCCTGGTTGTAATCTGGTTTCTGTGTGGATTCTTCTGTTGACTAGAAGGTGCTGTCCAGCACCAGTGACTGGCTGGTCCCTTTGGAAGTGCTGGTCTTTTTGCTTTAAATAAGGAAACTGCTGTGCTGATTTTATTCTTCAGTCTTGTGTGACCTTAGTGGGAGTCCACCTCTATCCTCAAAGCCCTAGCAAAATCCAGCTAATGTATCTGCAGTACTGAGGGTCTGACTTTGGAATGTAGCGCCTTGGTGCAGTAACAGCTCCAGACCACCGCCTTTCACATTCATTTTCTTCATGATATAACTCTTTCTCCCTTACCCCCACCACCGTTTCGTCCGTTCTTTTTTCTTTCTTCTTTTCTCTTTTCTTTTCTTTTCTTTTCTTTTCTTTTCTTTTCTCTCTTTCCTTCCTGCCTTCCTGCCTTCCTACCTATCTATATCATCATCATCATCATCATCATCATCATCATCATCATCATCATCTCTCTGTTTCTTAGGGTCCCAGAAGGAATCTTTGGCTCATTCAAATATAGGCATCTGAGCAGGAGAGTTTAATAAAGGGACAATTTACAAAATTATGGGCAGGGTTTAGGGCAATTACAAGGGATGATGCCACCCTCTATGAGAACTGAAAGGGCCTGGGGAAGGCACAGTTTTCAGAATCTACAGATAGAGAAGGCCATGTGGAGAGGGCCACCAGAAGCACCTGTGCCCTTTTACTGACTTCTGGAATCTGTCATGATCCCACAGGAAAAAAGATGGGACAATAACTGCCTTGATCTGACTCTCCTCCTTTCCTCTTCTCTGATCTGCTCCTGGTGTTCCCATTGGCCAAATTCAGCTAGAAACCGAGGGTTAGCCTCTCAGGGCATAGGGCAGGGTGGAGAACAGTGGAAAATGGATGTGAAGGGGCAAATGTAAGAAATCCTGCTGACTATCAATATTTATCCGTCCATCTATCTATCCTATCTGATATAGTAAGGCATATGAATAGGTTTAAAATTAAATGATGAAAGCCCTATCCACGCACATAGACATAGCTACCTGCACCTTCCCGGGATGTACACATTCTCTCCTTAATCCCAGATCTAGAAGAGTTCTCCTCTGCCTCCTTATTGGACACCCTTTCCTGGCAACCACCAGTCTAAGATGCAAAAGGGTAACATTGCTAAGTTTGGACTCCCTGTATGCCGTGATGCAGCTCCAAATATCTGATTCGGACAGGGTTTCCTTGCCCAAATCTTTTTGAAATCATTCATTATTCTGTCACTCCAAAACAACACCCCAGTTAATCAGTTCTTGAATCTATGCTACCCAATAGTAACCAGAAGTCAGGAATGGTCATGCATTTAAAATGGGAAATAATAACAGAATGGGATAATAATATAAACACCTTGGAATAGTGTCTAACACATAAAAAATGCTCAGGAATGTTAGCTATTCTTTATTATAATAATTACTGTTCATATTATAATTACTTTTTGAACTGGGGAGATGCTTCATTGGAAACAGTTAACACATTAAGCACCATTTAAGAAAAACCAATGGACCAAGAAATAATACTTGCTCCATATTAGTTTCTATTTTTATGTCAAGTTAAACATATTAAACATAAACTTACATTTTTGAAAGATGTAGACTTACATTTTTTCTTACCTAATCTAGTATGTTTGGTTACCACTGATAAATCTTTTGATACAGGTTCTCGGTGAAATGTAACTTTAGAAAGATTTAGAGTTCTTACAAGGGGCTATTTTATTTGTTTCATTTTGCTCCTTTTTGTCCTTGATAGCAGCTTCCAACCAGGGAATTCCCTCTGGGAATATACACACCTTACTGTGGATAACATGAGATACACACGCACGCACATATGTAAAATTGTGCATGTGTGTTTATGAGTGATTCCATTCAGCTGCAGGTGCATGTGCCATCAAAATCATCTCTTCACATCCTGTGATATGTACCTTAATTTTTAACTTGTAGAAGTAATATTATAAGGTGACAGGAGAAAGAAAAATTTCTGTAGCCCGTTCTCCAATTGAAAGCTGGTGTACATACAAACGGTCCTGTTGGCATGTCCAGAGCATTGAATACAAAAGAGAATATATTTTATAGTTAACTTTGGAGATGGACATACCTGTATTATAGGGAAATTGTGAATGAGGTGGGCTTATCAACTTCATTGCTGCTGTGTTAACACTTGGGTGTTGGGCAGTAGTCTTTTGGTTCTATGAATGACCGTGCTGGGTGACTCTGTGACAGAGCCCAGACTGAACTCCCAGAGATGTGGTTTTTGGAAGAAGTGTCATCACTGAAACGGTCTTGCTTCCTGAAACTTTGCCCAGTGCTGTGATACTCATGGTTGATTGCAAACATTCTCTCTAGAAACTTCAATGATTTGGCAAGATGTCTTTGTAGCAGAAGAGTGCTCTTCGTGTTTAAAATATTAATTGAGTTGGGCATGGACACAGAAGATTGTCTGAAGGAACACACCAAAATATTAACAGTGGCTTTGCCTCGGGGAATGGCACTGGGGGGACGGAAGAAAAGGAGAAAGGACTTTCACTTGTTACTTCTTCCACTTCCTCACTTCCTGCAGCCAGGCTCCTGCAGCTCCCCAGACCCTTCACCTGCTGTCCCACTTGTCTCCCTGAAGGCTGCTCCCTGGCTTGGCTTCCTTTGAAAGCTCCTGTCCTTTTTTCCCATGTGAAGTTTTCCTGGCACCCCCAGATGGAGTTGGCTCCTCCTTCTCCAAGTGACTGATTAGTGCATCATCACACTTCATGGTAATGACTTAACACCTTTTCCCCAACACTGTTGTTTGAGAGCAAAGAACTTATTTATTTTGCTTATACATTTATATTTTTAATTTTGGCCTCCCCAGCATTTTCTACGGGATGAACATTTTCGATGGAATGTTTATGCTGGATAAATGAATGAGTGAATGAGTGAGTGAAGCAATGAATCCAGAGAGCATAGGCTAGGAAGTACCTGATGTGTGGTCTAGCTTCATTTTTCATATTCTGGCTAGGTCTTATTTTTCTCTTACTTTAATGGCACATTGGCCACTCCCAAGGTCTGTGATTCTAACACAATAAATTTTAGCTCCTAGCTTCATTAGATACCATGTTGTGATGGTGGGGAGCCTAGGAGCAACCCTGGAGGCCAGTGCCACCTCTAATGTTTTTTTGTTCCATCGTTGTCTTCAACTTAGTGATGGTGCCACTTTGAAAAGATTCCTTAACTTCTCTGCACTTTAATTTCCTCGACTGCAATAATGTTGTTACTTCATAGAGCATTGGTGAGGCTTACATCAGATAATATATATGAAGTTTTTAGAACAATGCCTAGCATATCGAACATGTAATAAATATTCAGTAAATATTGATAATGGTGATGATGTTTCCTTGATATTATTGAGGGCACTTGGCACTTTTCTGCATAGGAGAAGGGTAAACTATGAGGCCTACTGTGAATTGCTGTATTCTATAAAGATTAAGAAAGTACTGTATCATTGTGTTACATGATCGATATAGAATTTATAAGTATAGACAAATGCAGTCGTCTGCCGCGAGTTAGATTTCAAAAGCAGTACAGTGAACCAAGGCAATTTAAAATGTTAAGTGACTACTCTCATGTGTCTAAAAAAATTCCATCACTAGAAATTTTATCATTATTGGAATACTTTGTCCCTTTGAAATGTTAGATGTTCTAACAACTAGGAACATATGAGTCATGTAAACCTTAGAGTGAATGAATTAACTACACCTTTCCCTAAGAGAAGTGTCAGCAGGGAGAACACTGGTGCCAGGAGCCCATGGGATAGAGACAGAAGAAGAGAAGAGTGGCTTGCAAGGAATTGTCAGATGTGACAGCTCAGGGACTGCAGCCCTTTTTGCAAGCGTGGCAAGCTGGGCCAACATTTTAAATTGCAGACTGGCCTCAACCAGGGTTCCGCTCAGGGACCGCATTGTTACGGTTGCTGGAAGCTCATGCCCAGGACTGCTGGCTCGGGTTCTGGCTGCCCAGCCACCCACTCTTTGACCAGCTGTCTTGTTTTCCAGATCAGCAAGGGTCTTAGCTGCAAGTGACAGAAATGCCAATCAAACACTGGCTTAGGCATCAGGGGAATTGTCTGGGCTCATTTAACTGAGAAGATCAGGAGTAGTGATGGCTTCAGGGTCCAAAGGAACTCATCCAGGCTCAGTTTCACTCCATCCCTTATCCCAGCCTTTTACTATGTTGACCTCCATCTCAGGCTTCACGACTGCATGGTGACAATAGCTTTAGTCTCTACATCCCCTCAGGTTCAAGGGACATGGGAATACAGCTCATGTTTTCTTCAGAAATCTCAAAAAAAGTTCTTCTTGTGTCTCATTGGCTCTGAGGGGTCAATGTGCCCATCTCTGAAGAAATTGCTGTGACCAGGGGAAATAAAAGCTCTGATGAGCCACAAAAAATGGAAAGACATCCTGTGTTCACGGAGTGAAAGATTTAATATTATTAAGAACAGTTGATACTGTTCAAAGTGATTTACAGGTTTAATATAATTCCTATGAAAATCCCAAAGGCATAGAAAAATTCATCCTTAACTGTATGTGGAATCTCAAGGGACCCTGAAAAGCCAATAGAATTTGTAAAAAGAACAATGTAGTTGGAGGACTCACACTTCCTGATCTCAAAACATATCACAAAGCTACAGTCATCCAAATAGTGTGAAACTGGCATGAAGGCAGACATGCAGACCAGTGGAACAGAACAGAGAACCCAAAAATAAACCCTTGCTTTTGGTCAACTGATCTTCGATAAGGGTACCAAGACCACACAATGGAGAAAGCAAAGTCTCTTCAACAAATGGTATTAGGACAATTGGATTTCTGTGTTAAAAAAAAAAAAGACAATAGAAATACATCAAACTTAAAACTTTTGTATATCAAAGGACACTATCAACAGAGTGAAATGGGAAATGGGAAATGGAATGGGAATGGGAAAAAATATATGCAAATCATATATCTGTTAAGAATTTAAAATCCAGAATATATAAAGAACTCCTACAAATTAACAGCAATGACAAAATCAAATAACCTGATTTAAAAATGGCCAAAGACTGGAATAGATATTTCTTCTAAGTTGATGTACTGTGGCCCACAGGCATATGAAAGATGCTCAATATCACTAATCATCAGAGAAATTAAAATCAAACCACAATAAGGTATCACCATAATTCCTCACACCCATTAGGATTTCTATTATTAAAAAACCAAAAAAAAAAAAAACTATAAAAACAAAAACAGAAAACCTTAAGTGTCTAGAAAATAGCAAGTGTTGGCAAGAACATGAAGAAATTGGAAGTCTTGTATACTGTTGATGGGAATGTAAAATGGTGCGGCCACTATGGAAAATGGTATGGCGGTTTCTCAAAAAAAAAATAAAACTATCATATATATGATCCAGCAATCCCATTTCTGGGTATATAGCCAAAAAAAATTCCAAAGCAGAGTTCTGAAGAGGTATTTGCACACCCAAGTTCATAGCAGCATTATCCCTGATAGCTAAGAGGTAGGAGCAAACCAAATGTCCATCCAAAATTAATGAATAAGCAAAACGTGGCCTACACATGAATGGAATATTATTCAGTGTCAAAAAGGAAGGACGTCCTGTCACATGCTACAGTATGGATGAACCTTGAGGACATAATGCTAAGTGAAATAATCCAACCACAAAAACCAAATACTGCATGATTCCACTTACATGATATATCTAAAGTAGTCATGCATAAAAACAAAGTAGTATAGTGGTTACCAGGGTCTGGTAGGAGGGGAAAAGGAGAGTTGTTTAATGGGTATAGAGTTTCAGTTTTTAGGATGAAAAAGTTCTGGAGATCTGTTTTGTAACAATACGAATATACTTAACACTTCTGAACTTGTACATTTAAAAATGGAATTGACAAGGCAAGAAACAACAAATGTTGGCGAGGATGTGGAGAAAGGGGATCCCTCTTACGCTAATGGTGGGATTGCAAGTTGGAAAACAGTGTGGAGGTTCCTTAAAAAGTTAAAAATAGAGCTACCTTATGATCCAGCAATTGCAATACTGGGTATTTACCCCAAAGATACAGATGTAGTGAAGAGAAGGGCCATATGCACCCCAGTGTTCATAGCAGCATTGTCCACAATAGCTAAATCGTGGAAGGAGCCGAGATGCCCTTCAACAGATGACTGGATTAAGAAGATGTGGTCCATATATACAATGGAATATTACTTAGCCATCAGAAAGAACAATTACCCAACATTTGCAGCAACATGGACGGGACTGGAGGAGATAATGCTAAGTGAAATAAGTCAAGCAGAGAAAGACAATTATCATATGGTTTCACTCATTTATGGAACATAAGAAAGAGCAGGAAGATCGGTAGGAGAAGGAAGGGAAGAATGAAGGGGGGGTAAACAGAAGGGGGAATGAACCATGAGAGTCTAGGGACTCTGGGAAACAAACTGAGGGCTTCAGAGGGAAGGGGGTTGGGGGACTGGGATAGGCCAGCGATGGGTATTAAGGAGGGCACATACTGCATGGTGCACTGGGTGTTATACGCAAGTAATGAATCATGGAACATCATATCAAAAACTAAGGATAGACTGTATGGTGACTAACATAACATAATAAAAAATTATTATAAAAAACACTAATCCAAAAATAAATAAATAAATAAAAATGGCTATGATGGTAAAGTTTGTTATATGTTTTCTACCACAATTTTAAAAAGTACCTATCCTAAGTACCATATCAGATTAATTAAATCAGGTAGAGTGGGGCTAAACCTTCAATATTATTTAAAGGCTCCCTGGATTATTTTACGGTACAATCATGTTTGCAAGTAGCTGCCCTACTCTCTCATCTTGAATCTAATCTGTCTGCCCAGTTCTTCCTCCTTAGCCAATTACTGCTGGGGCAGGCTTTACCCTTTCACACAGAGCCTATGGAGTCAGAAGTTTACTTCATTCAGAGCTGGGCTGGGCCGCAGATTCCTCATGGGCCACCAAATCATCTCCATAGATTATTAGAAGCAGGACGTTAGTTAACTCACATTTCCATATTCAGCCCTTTGTGTAACTTCTGCGTGGACCAAAAAAGGAAATGCCTAGTATAGCTCCAAGTGAGATCCCAGGCAAAGCCAGGCTTTCCCTTAGCGGTAGTTAGCAGAAGGAAGAAAGCAGACAGGGAGGAAAGAGACCGTAGTAGCCCAAAGCGCTGTCCACAGAATAGAAGCCATAGTGGGCAGCAGGAGGAAAGTGGCCACCTAAGATGAGATGGTTAGTGCAGGACAGAAAGTCCCAGAAGCCAGGCACAGAAAGCTTAAGGAAAGGAGAGGGGAAACAATGTAATTCCTTTTTGTCTAAAACTGGACCTATTTAGTTTGTTTTTAAATAAAATAAAAACTGCGGTGAGGGTAGGGAAGAAGTAATCTTCTTTATGGGGAAGAGAGTGGGGAGCAGGGAGTGGAGTTTTTGTGCAGAGAACAGTAATCAATATTCAAAATCTTACTTCTTAATACACCGATGGATTGAATTCAGGCTTTAGCATCATTTAATTAAATGGACTATTGTTTTTCTTTCCCACTGGTTTTAGTGAGAGCGCTGCAAGTCTGAGGTGAGCAGGGTATGTACTCATTGCAGTAGATCTATCTGCCTCAAAGCCAACGAGGGCTCTGCAAACAGACTGAGAAAGCTTTTATATCAATTTCATATTCAGCAGGGTGTGGGTGCACAGAAGGATGCACGTTACCTGCTTGGTTTCCAGTTTCTAGAAAACGGGGCAACACGTTGGGTGAGTTGAAAATTTTTAAACTTACGGTTGGGTTGTTCATGGGACATACTGGCTAGGTGGTGTTGGCGCAGGACTATGAAATTTGTGCTTCTGCGACACTTTCTTCCAGACACAGGGTTCAGATTTGATTTTCATTTGAAAAGGGAACTGATATTTAAGTGTCTGTTATGTACTAAGAGGCTAGAAGTTTCAGATAGACCATCCTACGTTAATTCCCACAGTAACACCCATTTTACAGTTGAGGAAACTGAGACTCGGGAAGATTTTTTATAAATTTTGCAAGGGCACTTAGCTCATAAATAGCAGAACTGGGATTTGAAGCCAGTTATTTCTGGCTCCAAAGCCAATATTCCTTCTGTTGGTTAACCCAGATTTTGAAGTCAGTGAAGCTAAGGCGTATAATTCCTTTGATTCAATTTTCACAGAGTCACACTTAGATAGCAGATAGCAGATATAAATCTGAGTTCTCAAACTCAGAGGTCCAAAAAATTTTAATTTCTATACATCAACTTAATCATATGTTAAGCCTCCATTCTGATAGGCATTCTACTAATTTCTGTTGAAGTGCTCACATCCCAGGCCAAGTGTTTCCCCCAAGGGTGCATGTAGCTATTTCCATACTGTGCTTTGGCCTTGGCTCATCGTGGCTGCCGTTTGGGGCCCAGCCACTGAGGTCTGCTCCAGTCCCTGGGGGCCTTATTCTAAGCAAAGTCCTTCTTTAATCCTGCTTCCCAGGAAAGCAGTCATCTCTCACCTCAAATTTTGGTCTCAGCAACGGGTTTAGGCTTTTGAAAGTACTAGTCAGAAAAGATGAGTGATGCCTACCTCAAAAAGTTGTTGTAAAGACTAAATGAATTATCTATAAATGCCCAGCACAGTACCAGACACCTGGTACATTCTCTAGAAATATTAGCTGTTATCACGTATCTTAGAATATATTTACAAGTATTTTTTCTCTGGTTTTTACCTATGTGGCTTACAAAATATATGTAAGTATATAGGATTTATAATAACTTGCATATAAGCAGTGCTGATATTGCTTTGTGCCCCAAAGCACAAAATTTTCCTATTCTGTTTCACACAGTTCCCATAAAAAAAAGAGGGGGAAAGTATGATGTTGTTACAATTGAATGCAATGAATTACACAGTATATTCTTGCTACTTCCGTTGTGTCTAGGCATCGCTGAGAATTCTGTCCCCCCCTTACAATTTTACACATATGATGATTGGAAGAATTTTCCAGAGACTAGCTTCTGGCTCTGTTTCTTTCAACTCTTGTGTCTTCCCCACAGCCCCACATGCAGCGTAATGTGCTGTAGGTCTGTGTCGGATCGGGATAGGATCCCTTTGTTTCACGATCAATCACACAGTGGATAGAAGGAACATTCCTGGAAGTGGTTCCTACACTGGAATGATTGTAAGCCACCCCAAAATATCCCACTGAACCCAAATTTAAGTGTGACCCCAACTCAGCTTCTTGTTAGCCAGATCCAAAAACTTCCACTGATAACTCGGTGCCACCTGATATAAGAAGCGATATGTGATGGTAAGGAAGTTTGAATGGAAAGGGTTACTAATCTTAATGAAGGTCAGTTCATCTTACATCTACAAACTTTCTGAAAGTATAACTTTTGGAAGGTCCCCCTAAGGACCTTGAGAGATGTCTGTGCAAGTAAGAGGCCCTGAAGCTTCAACCTATTTTCATGGTAAATCACAAGTATTACGTGGTGTCGTTCATGTAAAGGACAAAAGACTGTGCCTCACGCATCCAGCAGGTGATAACCATTGTTGGTGGTCGAGTTGTAATGGGGGTGGTCGAGATACCTGTGCTGACTCTTGTCCACGTGCGCTCTCCAACTCACCCACACTTTCTCGGCCCTTCTCTGACTTGCTCCACACCCAAGAAGCTGACATCTGTTTTTTTTTTTTTTTTTAAGATTTTATTTATTTATTTGACAGAGAGAGAGACAACGAGAGAGGGAACACAAGCAGGGGGAGTGGGAGAGGGAGAAGCAGGCTTCCTGCTGAGCAGGGAGACTGATGTAGGGCTCGATCCCACAAACCCCGGCATCATGACCTGAGCCGAAGGCAGACGCTTAACGACTGAGCCACCCAGGCGCCCCTGACCTCTATGTTTTGCTTTTACAAACTTCCTTGCCCCTGGCTTCCTGTGGGCTTTAGCCAGCAGGAGCCAACAGCAGGAGTTTGGTGAGTAAGAAGAAAGACAGACTAGGATACTTATCACCGCCACCACCCCCAATTTTCTTCTGGTTCTGACCCTGTCTGCATAAAGCTACAGCTCCTCTCCCAGGGCTACAGAGCTTGCTGGGCCCAATAACACCACTTCTACCCTAGGGTCTCACCAAGCCTAAATAAGTAGCATAAACTTCCAGCTGCTGTTAGTCCCTGGGTGTCTCACTCTCCCTTGTTGGTTTCCTTAACCTGTACACAACCCTTCATTGAATCCTTTCAGTCAGTCCTTCTGAGTGTCTATTTCCTGCTGGAATCCCAACAGATACCTTGTTCTGACCCCAAATACAATGGCCTGTGGTCGTTTATGGCTGTATTGCTTTCTCTTTCCCCTGGTATCCGGAGATAAAAGGTGTTGCTTATTTTCTTCTGGAGTGAGTCACAAAAAATGTATACCAAAGTCACCTGCCCCTCCTGTAGTGCAGTCAGAGCCCTGCCTGCCCCTTTGAAAGAGCTCTGCTTGTTGACCCTGCTGTGAATTTCCCCTGAGGCTGACATGTCCCTCAGAGTATTTAGCCTCTCTTTAAAGTGTCGAAGTTTCCATATGTGTTTATAGAACCACTTAGCTCTGTCCTCTGTAGCTCTAGGGAAATTTGCTGCACTCATTGGAAGTTGAATTGTCCCATCATATTACATAAGATGAAAACCTGACCCCATTCAACTGCCAGAGCGATAGCCAGAGAAGACATTAAGTGAGAACTGATTTTCAACCCGGAGATCCCTTTCCATTCATGAGTCCTTTAGGGTTTCTCCTAGGCTGCACACATGGCTATTTTTCAAAACAAATATAGTTTTTTTTCTACCCTTAGGAAATACTTAATCTGGACATTAGAAATGTTTCTGAGAGTGGGGACGAAACAGGAAAAAACACCAGCGCCACGTTTATCTTTATCAAGAGAGAGGGGAAAGAATGAGCAGATATAGAACATTCTTGTCTTCTTCATACAGCTACAGGTGAGATCTCCAGAGATTGTCTGTAAAGTGCACCAGACCAGGACTCACTATGACAATACTGCTTTTGAAAAGCATTCCTCCAGCTCTTGCCCCATCTGACGGTCATGGTCACCCACGGAGAAGATGCACTCCCTGACTATTCCAAGGAAGCTCACACCTGAGTCTCTCTAGGCCTAACTGTTGATCGTTTGTCTCTCCAGCCAGTATGTGTTGGTGCCTGTGATGGGGGAGGCCCTGTTCAAGCTGCTAAAGATACTGAAGTGAATATGACAAGGTCCTTACCCTCCTTACACAGGAGAAAAATAAACAACTAGGCAACTAAGAACATACAGACATATGCAGTGTATTATAATTTTAGTGATAAGTGCCCCTAGTATTAGAACTGCAAAGTCAATTTATTGTAACCAGTAAATATCTTCATCATACTGGTGTGCAGAAAATAAGTGACATAGGGGGCGCCCGGCTGCCTCAGTCTGTAGAGCATGCGACTCTTGATCTTGAGTTTGTGAGTTCGAGCACTATGTTGGGGGTAGAGATTACCAAAAATAAACTAACAAACAAAGAAACAAACTTAAAAGAATTATAGCAGGTCTGAGGCTGCCATGCTTAGAACGGCTGCTTGCAAGGTTCGTCATTGGCTGGTGTCTGGGAGTTGAATGGTAAACTGTTCTTATGCTGATAGGAAACAAAGTGTAAGGAGCTCAGTATGCCTAAACTATCTGAACACCTGCTTTCCCTCTGATAGTCTAGAATTTTGGTATGTGCTATGCACAGGGTGTCTGTGTGACCAGCTCCCAGTAAAAACCCCGGGCACTGAGTCTCTAATGAGCTTTCCTGGAAAACATTTCACACTTGCTGTCACAATTCATCGTGGGAGGAATTAGCTGCAGCCTGTGTGACTCCACTGGGACAGGTTCTTTTGTGCCTGGAAGATCGAGCCTGGTTTCCTTCAGACTTCACCTCAAGTGCCTTTTCCCTCTGCTGACTTTGCTTTGTATGCTTTCACTATAATCAACCATAGCCATGAGTATGATTATTTGCTGAGTCCTTTGAGTCTTTCTAGTGAATCACTGAACACAGGGATGTTCTTGGGGACCCATGACACAGTTGGGCTACAGAATTTCTAGAAACAAGGGAGTTGAGGTAATCAAGTTGGAAGATGGTGGTAGGGTAGCTTAGAGCACCACATAAACAACTAGAGTGGTTTTTTTTTTTTAATTTTATTTATTTTGAGAGAGAGAACAAATGTACATGCCCCTGCATGGGGGGAGGGGCAAAGGCAGAGGGTGAGAGAACCTCAAGCAGACTCCACACTGAGCATGGAGTCCAACTAGGGGCTGGATCTTAGGACACTCAGGTCATGACCTGAGCTGAAATCAAGAGTCAGACGCTCAACCGACTGGCCACCCAGGCACCCCTAGGTTGGGTCTTAATAAAGCTGTTCCTTCAAACAAGCAAACAAAAAATAAGCACAACAAAAAACTGGGGTAAGCCCTAAGGAATATTTAGGGGAAGCTACCAGCATCCCAGCCAATGGACACCCTGGCATTGGCATAACCTAAAAAATTGTAGCCACACCTCATACTCAGAGAAGGACATTTTGTAGAATGATGAGATGAACAGGTTCTTATTTATAGACTTTTAAAAGTCAATTATTTTGGGGTTTTTTCATCATGATAAGTGTACTCTTTAATCCACCCCTATTTAACCCATCCCCCCACCCAACTCCCCTCTGGTAACCATCGATTTGTTCTCTATAGTTCTTTAAAAAAAAAAAAAAGAAAAATAAAAAAAAGAGCCTGTTTCTTGGTTTGTCTCTCCCTCACTCTCTTTTTTCCTTTGCTCATCTGTTTTGTTTCTTAAATTCCATATATGAGTGAGGTCATATCGTATTTATCTTTCTCTGATGACTTATGTTGCTCAGCATTCTACCCTCTGGCTCCATCCTATGTCTTTGCAAATGGCAAGATTTCAGTCTTTCTTATGGCTGAGTAAAATTCCATTGTGTGAGTGTGTGTGAGTGTGTGTGTGTGTGTGTGTGTGTGCGTGTGTGTGTGTGTATATGTGTATGGAGCTATATATGATGAATGGATCCATTCATCAATTGGTGGACACTTAGGCTGCTTCCATAGTTTGGCTATTATAAATAATGCTGCAATAAACATAGGGGTGCATATATCCTTTTGAACTAGTGTTTTTGTATTTTGGGGGTAGATACCCAGTAGTGTGATTCCTAGATTATAGGGTTGTTCTATTTTTAATTTTTTGAGGAAACTCCTTACTGTTTTCCAGAGTGGCTGCACCAGTTTGCATTCCCACCAGCAGTGCACAAAGGTTCCTTTTTCTTCACATTTTTGACAATACCTGTTGTTTCTTGTATTTTTAATTTTAGCCATTCTGACAGGTATGTTGTGATATCTCATTGTACTTTCGATTTGCATTTCCCTGGTGATGAGTGATGTTGAGCACCTTTTCATGTGTCTGTTGGCCAACTATATGTCTTCTTTGGAGATATGTCTATTTGTGTCTTCTGCCCATTTTTTAATTGGATAATTTGTTTTGGGTGTATTGAGTTGTATTAGTTCTTTATATATTTTGGATATTAACCCCTTACCAGATATGTCATTTGCAAATATCTTCGCCCATTCAGTAGGTTACCCTTTAATTTTGTTGATTGTTTCCTTCACTGTGCAGAAGCTTTTTATTTTGATGTAGTCCCAATAGTTTATTTTTCCTTTTATTTCCCTTGCCTCAGGAGATATATCAACAAAAATGTTGCTACTGCCAATATCAGAGAGATTACTCCCTGTGCTCTCTTCAAGGATTTTTATGGTTTCAGGTCTGACATTTAGGTCTTGAACCCATTCTGAGTTTATTTTTGTGTATGGTGAAAGAAAGTAGTCCAGTGTCATTGTTTTGCATGTGGCTATCCAGTTTTCTAACACTTTTTGTTAAAGAGACTGTCTTTTTCCCATTGGGTATTCTTTCCTCCTTTGTCGAAGATGAATTGACCATATAATTATGGGTTTATTTCTGGATTATCTGTTCTATTTCATTGATCAATGTGTATTTTTATGCCAGTACTATACTGTTTTACCTACTACAGCTTTGTAATATAACTTAAAACCTGGACTTGTGATACCTCCAGCTTTGTTTTTCTTTTTCAAGATTGCTTTGGCTATTCAGGTTTTTTTGTAGTTCCATACAAATTTTAGGATTGTTTGTTCTAGCTCTGTGAAAAATGCTATTGGTATTTTGTAGGGATGCACTGAACTTGTAGATTGCTTTGGGTAGTATGGACATTTTAACAATATTTGTTCTCCCAATCCATGAACTTGAAATAGCTTTCCATTTGTTTGTCATCTTGAATTTCTTTCATCGATGTTTTATAGCTTTCAGAATACAGGTCTTTTACCTCTTTGATTAAGTTCATTCCTAGATATTTTATTGTTTTTGGTGCAGTTGTCCATGGGACTGTATCCTTAATTTCATTTTCTACTGCTTCATTATTAATGTATAGAAATGCAACTGATTTCTGTACATTGGTTTTGTATCCTGTGACTTTACTGAATTTATTTACCAGTTCTAGTAGTTTTTTGATGGGTTTTCTGTATATATAGTATCATGTCACCTGCAAATAGAGCTTTACTTCTTCCTTACCAATTTGGATGCCTTTTATTTCTTTTTCTTGTCTGATTGCTGTGGCCAGGACTTCCAATACTATGTTGAACAAAGGTGGTGAGAGTGGATATCCTTGTCTTATTCCTGTCCTTAGGGGAAAAGCTCTCAGTTTTTCACCATTGAGGATGATGTTTGCTGTGGGTTTTTCATATAAAGCCTTTATTGTGTTGAGATATGTTCCCTCCATACCTACTTTGCAGAGTTTTTATCATGAATGGATGTTGTACTTTGTCAAATGCTTTTTCTGCATCTATTGAAGTGATCATATGGTTTTTATCTGTTCTCTTATTGATGTGACGTATCATGTTGATTGTTTTCCAAATATTAAACCATTCTTGTATCCCAGGAATAAATCCCCCTTGATCATGGTGAATGATATATTTTTTAATGTATTATTGGATTCGGTCTGCTAATATTTTGTTGAGGATTTTTGCATCTATACTCATGGGAGATATCGGCCTGTAGTTCTCTTTTTCTGTGGTATTATTACCTGGTTTTGGTATCAGGGTGGTACCGGCTTCACAGAATGAATTTGGAAGTTTTCCTTCCTTTTGTATTTTTTGGAATAGTTTGAGAAGAATCGATATTAACTGTTCTTTAAATGTTTGGTAGAATTCACCTATGAAGCCTGGTGGTTCTGAACTTTTGTTTGTTGGGAGTTTTTTTGATTATTGATTCCGTTTCATTGCTGCTGATTGGTCTGTTCAAATTTTCTATTTCTTCCTGCTTTAGTTTTGGTAAGTTATATGTTTCTAGGAATTTGTCCATTTCTTCTAAGTTGTCCAGTTTGCTCACATATAGTTTTTCATATATTCTGTTACAATTGTTTGTATTTCTGTAGTCTTGGTTGTTATTTCTCCTCTTTCATTGGTAATTTTCTTTATTTGGGTCCTCTTTTTTTAAATGAGTCTTGTTAGAGGCTTATCAATTTTGTTGATCTTCTCAAAGAAGCTGCTCTTGGTCTCATTGATCTGTTCTTTTGTTTTTTTAGTTTCTATATCATTCATTTTTGCTTTAATCCTTATTATTTCCTTCCTTTTCCTGGGTTTGGGTTTTGTTTGTTCTTCTTTTTCTAGCTCCTTTGGTATAAGATTAGGTTGTTTATTTGAGATTTTTCTTGCTTCTCAAGGTAGGCCTGTGTTGTTATAAACTTCCCTCCTAGTAACACTTTTGCTGCATGCCAAAGATTTTTGACCATTGTGTTTTCATTTTCATTTGTTTCCATGTAATTTTTATTTTTTCTTTGATTTCTTGGTTGACTCATTCATTGTTTAATAGCATGTTATTTAACCTCCATGTATTTGTGCTCATCTGAAATTTTTTCTTGTGGTTGATTTCTAGTTTCATAGCATTGTGGTCAGAAAAAAGTACATGTTATGATTTTGACTTTTTTTGAATTTGTTGAGACTTGTTTTGTGGCCTAATATGTGATTTATTCTGGAAAATGGTCCATGTGCACTTGAAAAGAATGTGTATTCTGCTGTTTTAGGGTGGAATGTTCTGAATATGTCTGTTAAATCCATCTGGTCCAGTGTGTCATTCAAAGCCACTGTTTCCTTGTTGATTTTCTATTGGATGATCTGTCCATTGATGTAAATGGGGTGTTAAAGTCCCCTCCTATTATTGTATTACTATCAATTATTTTTTTGTTATTAACTGTTTTATGTATTTGGGTGCTCCCATGTTGGGTACTTAAATATTTATCATCGTTATATCTTCTTGTTGGATCATTCCCTTTATTACATAGTCCTTCTTTGTCTCTTGTTTCAGTCTTTGTTTTAAAGTCTGTTTTATCTGAGAGCACCTGGGTGGCTCAGTTGGTTAAGCGTCCAACTCTTTATTTCAGCTCAGGTCATGATCTCATGGTTGTGGGATTGAGCCCTATGTTGGGCTCCATGTTCAGCAGAGAGTCTGCATGAGATTCTCTCTCTCCTCTCCCTCTGCCCCCACCCCCACTCATGCTCATTCTCTCTCTCTTCCTCAAATAAACAAATAAATAAATAAATCTTTATTAAGTCTATTTTATCTGATAGAAGTATTGCTACCCCAGCTTTCTTTTGGCATCCATTTGCATGATAAATGTTTCTTCATCCCCTTACTTTCAATCTGTAGGTATCCTTAGATCTGAAGTGAGTGTCTTGTAGGCAGCACATAGATGGGTCTTGTTTTTTTATCCATTCTGTCACCCTATGTCTTTTGCTTTTTTTTTTTTTTTTTTTAAGAGAGAGTGTAAGCAGGGGAAGTGAGGGGTGGGTAAAGGGTAAGAGAGAATCTTAAATAGGCTCCATACCCAACACAGAGGACCCTGAGATCATGACCTGAGCCAAAAGCAAGAGTCAGACACTTAACCAACTGAGCCACCCAGGCACCCCATCCTTTGTCTTTTGATTGGAGTGTTTAGTCCATTCACATTCAAACTAATTATGATGATATGTATTTATTGCCATTTTGTTTCTTGTTTTGTGTTTCTTTTTGTAGTTTTTCTCTGTTCCTTTCTCTTGTTCTCTTTCATGGTTAGTTGGCTTTCTTTAGTGGTATCCTTAGTTCCCTTTCTCTTTATTCTTTGTATATCTGCTATTGGTTTGATTTGTGGCTACTATTTGTATAATACATCTTCTGCATAAAACAGTCTATATTAAGTTGATGATTGCTTAAGTTTAAACCCATTCTTTACTCCTCTCCCTCCCCTATTTTAGGTATCGGTGTCATATTTTACATCCTTTTATTTTATGAATTCCTTGACTGATTTCTACAGAAATATTTATTTTTACTGCTTTTGGTTTTTTTTCTTTTCATACTCTCCCTTATGGCCTCTCCCTTCCATTCAAAGTGTCCCCTTTAGGGGCGCCTGGGTGGCTCAGTCAGTTAAGCGTCTGCCTTCAGCGCAGGTCACAACCCCAGGGTCCTGGGATCAAGCCCCACGTTGGGCTCCCTTCTTAGCATGGAGCCTGCTTCTCCCTCTTCTCCTCCTCCCCACCCCACTCGCTCTCTCTCCTGCTATCTCTCCCTCTCAAATAAATAAATAAAATCTTTTTTTTTTTTTAAAGTGCCCCCTTTAATATCGCTTGTAGGGCTGGTTTAGTGGTCATAAACTCCTTTGGTTTTTGTTTATCTGAGAAACTCTTTATCTCTCCTTCTATTCTGAAAGATAGCCTTGCTGGATAGAGTATTCTTGGCTACAGATCTTTTTTCCCTTTCAACTTTGAATGTCTCCTCCCACTCTCTTCTGGCCTGCAAAGTATCTCTTGAAAAATCCACTGATAGCCTTTTGAGGGTTCCCTTGTATGCAATTGTCTTATTTTCTCTTGCTGCTTTTAAAATTCTCTCTTTATCACTATCTTTTGCCATTTTAATTACTATATATCTTGGTGTGGGTTGAAATTTGGGAGGATCTCTTTCCTCCTGGATCTGGATATCTGTTTCCAACCCCAGATTGAGGAAGTTTTCAGCTATTATTTCTTCAAATACATCTTCTGCCCCCTTTTCTCTCTCTTCTTCTGTGATCCCTATAATGTGGATGTTATCATGTGATGGAGTCACTGAGTTCCTTAAGACTATTCTCAATTTGCATAATTTTCTTTTCTCTCCTTTGCTCAACTTGGTTATATTCCATTATTCTGTCTTTCAGGACATTAATTCATTCCTCTGCTTCATCTAGTCTGCTATGTATTCCATCAAGCGTATTTTTAATTTCATTTACTGTGTTCTTGTTCTCTGATTTTTTTTTCTTTATCTCTGTGTTAAGGGTCTCACTGATATTCTCCACTCTTTCCTATAGTCCAGTGAGTATCTTTAAGATCATTACTTTAAATTCTCTATGGGGCATATTACTTAGATCTGTTTTGCTTTGGTCTTTTGCTGTGGTTTGGTCCTGTTCCTTCATTTGGGAGATGTTTATCTCCTTATCTCCTTATTTTGTCTGACTTTCTGTTGCTATGTATTAAAGAAGTCAGCTATTTCTTTTAACAATAATAGCCTTATGATGCAGAGGTCCTGTAGTGCCCTGCAGCGCAGTGTCCCCTATTCCCTAGGGCCTGGTGCTTCAGGGAGTGTCCCCTATATGTGTTGCATGTGCTCTGCTATTGAGTCATGGCCTCTTTTTCCTTCAGTCCAGTTGTCTGCAGAGGCTGTCTTTGCCAGTTGTGGGTAGCAAGCTGTGCAGTAGTCTCCTTGCAAAAGGAGACCTGCCTCTGCTGCTGCCAGAACTGAGGTCCTGCAAAACACATGGGTCAGGAGATATAGTGCAGCAGAGTTTGCTCTCGTCTCCTGGGGGAGGGACGGGGAGAGGTGTTGGTACAAGCAAGTTAGATAAGGACTGTTGGTGCAGTACTGGTTACTACAGGTGGCCATAGGTTGTGCTGGAGGGTAGGGGAGGGAAATGGTGCCTGCCAGTTCCTTTGCTCCTGGAAGTGTCTCCCAATTTACAGACTTCTAAAAATTTATGTGGACTCAGCTTAAGTGGAGGACCTGTGATCACATAACCAGCCAATGGTTAAAGTTTTTTTTTTTAAGATTTATTTATTTATTTGAGAGAGAGAGAAAGAGTGGAGGGGGTGGCAGAGGGAGAGGGACAGAGAAAATCTTACGTGGATTTCCTCCTTGGACATGGACCCCAACATGGGGCTCAATCCCACGACCCAGTCATCATGACCTGAGCCAAAATCAAGAGTCGGTTGCCCAACCGACTGAGCCACCTAGGCCCCCCCAACCAATGGTTAACATTTAAAACTTCTCAATTTGTCTTAACGCATGTCAACAAAGTAGACCTGGTTTTGAGGCTAGTGTTTACCTAGAAGTTAAACAGTAAAAAGGAACTTTGGGAGAGTTCTCTTCTTATAGCTTCTCTGGCCAGTTAATCTCTTTTTTCAAGAAGGCCTGGACTGTCAGTAGCTGGGTGGAGGGAATGGGTATGTCCCCTAGCATTTATAGTACCAAGAAGAAGAGATTTACAAGTAGAACCACAGACCCAACTCCCAAAGCAAATGGAGGGGAAGGTCTGATTCCAGGGAGGTTTCTTGGTTCCACAGTTGCAATATCCTCTTCTTTTTTTGCTTTATTCTTCGCATTTCTTTCTTTTTTTAATGTGTGTGTGTCTCTCTCTCTTTTTCTCTCTCTCCTTTCAGACTTTTCCCTTCCTCTCTTTTCTCTTATCTTATTTTCCTTCCTTTTGCCCCTCTGTCCCTGACTCTTACCCACCCCTTAATTTGTACCACTTTCTTTCTAGCTCCTTCTCAATAACATCTTTTTTTAAAGATTTTATTTATTTATTAGACAGAGAGAGACAGCCAGTGAGAGAGGGAACACAGGCAGGGGGAGTGGGAGAGGGAGAAGCAGGCTCCCATCAGAGGAACCTGATGCGGGGCTCAATCCCAGAACACCGGGATCACGCCCTGAGCCAAAGGCAGACGCTTACTGACTGAGCCACCCAGGCGCCCCTCAATAACATCTTCTTGATTCAAGTTTTAACCTTCCCCTTGGCTGGGCTTTGGACTCTACCTCTGCCTATGCTTTGCATCTCCCCAAAACATATACAACTACTCTGGATCAGACTGAGCACTCTCAGTCAGCTGAAAAGTGGAAAAATCGATTGTAGTCAGAGCCTTCTTGAGCCTAATAACATCTTCCTCCTGTTTCTAAAACTTGGGAAATATATAAAAGATGACACCAAAAGTTCAGTTGAGGTCTATAGAGCATTAATGCCTTAGAAATAACAGTGATGCATGCTTTTTCACTAGGTCTGTATTTTTAGCTATAGTATTTGCCACCCCTAAAGATAATATTGCCATGTGTGGTAGTAAATACACGGCATACCTAAGCATGTTCCTCAGGGGCTAGAGAAAATCGCTCAACCATCCAGACTGGTGTCACAAAATTCCCAACCTCCAGCCTTGGCTGGGCCCTTGGGGCCATGCAACAACCCTTTTCATGGTCCTCGGTGAGCCCCTACCCCCCTTCCTACCCAAGAACACTGACAATCCTTCACCATTCTTTTTTTTTTTTTTAAGATTTATTTATTTATTTTAGAGAGAGAACAAGAGAGAGAGTGTGCATGGGGAGGGTCAGAGATAGAAAGGGGGAAAAAAGCAGACTGCTGAGCATGGAGCCCGATGTAGGGCTCAACACGGGGCTCAATCCCACAACCCTGAGATCATGACCCCAGCCAGCAGAAACTAAGAGTCAGACACTTACTGAACCACTTAGGCACCCCAACCCTTCACCATTCTTGAGATCTTTGCCTGCCATCACAGTTTTCACATTTAGCAGATGACCCTCCCTCTATTTTATTAAGAATGTGATTGGATAAGAGATTTGACCTTACAAATTTACCTTCTCCTAATATTTTCTCCTCTGCATTCATGGGGATAAAGATTTCCTTTTTCAGTTTAAAGCCAGCCCCTTCAATCATACTCTTGACCTCATTCCCTCCCATCCCTGGCACTTTCTTTCTTGCATTATCATCTCTTTTATATATCACCAATTTTTCTTTCTACTGGCTTATTTTTAAAATAATCTCTATGCCCAAATTGGGGCTCAAACTCGTGACCCCAAGATCGAGAGTTGCATGCTCTACCAACTGAGCCAGCCAGGCACCACTCTTTCTACTGGCTCTTTGCATATAAATATGCTCGAAGACTTCTTTCTGTGGAAGAATAATCTTATTTGGTCCTTTCTGCCTCGGGATACTGCCCAGGTCTCTGATTCCCTTTCTTTTTTTTTTTTTTTTTTAAAGATTTTATTTATTTATTCGATAGAGATGGAGACGGCGAGCGAGAGAGGGAACACAAGCAGGGGGAGTGGGAGAGGAAGAAGCAGGCTCATAGCGGAGGAGCCTGATGTGGGGCTCGATCCCAGAACGCCGGGATCACGCCCTGAGCCGAAGGCAGGCGCTTAACCGCTGTGCCACCCAGGCGCCCCTCTGATTCCCTTTCTAGTCAACTTTCTGGAAAGAGAAAAATTAACTTGTTTCTCTATTTGCTCACCTCCCATTCACTCCTCCCATCCCTGAGATCTCACTTCCATCATCCATCTCTCTGTTGAAAATTATTCCGGCAGTTATCTCTAATGTTCTTCATATGGACAAACCCAAAAGGCACTTTTCAACCCTTAGCTTATTAATGACCGCTCTATAGTGCTTGACACTATAGAACTTTCATTCTTAAAATTTCTTGGCAACTAGGATATCACTCTCTTGGTTTCTTTCCATTTCTCGGACTGTGCTTCTTAGTCTCTCTAACGGGATCCTCTTGCTTTATTCACCTTTTAAGCTGGGAATTAAAAACTCAAGTATCTGCTGGAGCTAGGCAAGTGATATACATAAATGAAGCAAGTATATGAAATAGAAGCACCATGACAGTGATTAGTGGGAGTTGACCTTCGTCTTGGTGTTAGAAAGACAATGGGGAGTCGTGGAAACTGTAGAGAATTTGAGAACGTGTATCCTGTTTGAAAGGGGAAGCTAGTACTCAGTTTTGGTATAATGTTGTTATGTGAAAATGCAAGTCCAGTGGGTCCAAAGCTCCTAATTTTAAGAAAATCTCAAAAGCCTCATTTTGGAGTGAAATTCTCTGATTTTTATATGTTGGCAACAAAATCAAATTTGGCTGCGTCAACCAAAGAAAACATGCTGAATGAATGAATATATGCCTTAAATACCGGTATACCTCATGGTCTTATACTGGTCACATGGCTATTTCTTTATATACTCTCCTGTACTGGCTCATCTACTATCGTGATTTTAACTCCCTCTGATGAACTGAAGATCTCCATCTCCTGGCCCGGTATCTCCTGTGACATTCAGATAGACAGATCCAGTTATTTGCTGGGCATTATAATTGCATGTTCAATAAGCCGTTCAAGTTCTGTACATCCAAACTTGGGCTTATGGTTCCCCGGACAGCTCCTCCACCCTTCTGGGCATTCAATCCAGATTTCTGGGAGTGAATCTGGATTTTTGTTGCTATTGTTGTTCTCTGTTATTCACAGCTTTCCACAACCAAGGCCTGCCAGTCGTACCTATTGCATTGCTTGATCTGTCCCATCCTAATACCACTGTCTTCATTAATGTCCTCAACATCTCTTGCTTGAACTAACCCATTAGACTCCGAAGTATGCCATGGGGCACCTGGGTGGCTCAGTCAGCTAAGTGTCTGACTCTCCATTTCAGCTCAGGTCATGATTTCGGCATCACAGGATCAAGTCCCATGTCGGGCTCCTGCTCAGCACAGAGTCTGCTTGTCCCTCTCCCTCTGCTTCTCCCCAGTCCACCGCTTGCTCTCTGTCTCTCTGTCTCTCTCTCTCAAATAAATAAATAAATAAACGAATGAATGAATAAATAAATGAATGAATGAATAAAATCTTTTAGAGTCCTAAGTATTCCCAACCCATTTGCCTGCCTATAAATTTGCCATCTTTAAATCCATTCTTTCTACTAAGGCAAATCTGATTACTCTCCCATCTTCTTGAAACATTTCAAGGGCTCCCCATTGCCTGCTCGATCTAAAGTTTTCAGTGACATTGCCCCTACTTATCTCATACTCGGTGCTCTACTACTACCAGATAAATAGCCCGTAGCTCCGCACATATGTCAACATGCTTCCTGCCTCCTTGACTGCTCTTTTTGTCCCTTCTGTCTTCCTACATTCTTCCCAGTATCCTTTAATTCTTAATGTTAAAGATGTTTCTATTTCTGGGAACCCTTCCCTGAATTTCCAATTTGGGCCAACAGTCCCTCACCTGAACCCTCATGACCACTGTGTTTGTTACAGTTTTTCTTATATCACATGGTAACGATGTGTTTATGTGGGTATCTTCTATCCAGCAAGCTGCCCTAAGGTAGAAATCATAACCTCATTCACTTGTCCCCTCTCCCCCAACCTTAACATCTAATATAATTCCCAGTACATCGCAATGACTCAATATTTATTGAGCCTAAACTAAACCCAACTGATACCTCATGGCACTTGGTAACGAGAAATTTCCCAGGGATCAGAAAGAGGTGTAGAATTTGGCCCAAGACTTCAGAGACAAAGAATTAATGACAAGTTTTATGTATACCTATAGTTTAAAAACCATAAGAAGGAAAGAGAGCTAAGTGGTAGTACACTGAAATCCCAGAAGATGGGGTTATAGCCTCATCAGACCAAAGAGAAGAATGCACCCTTGGACTATAGTAGTTGAATCATGGGTGTCCAGTTTAGAGGAGGGAATTATCCCATTGTTCTCCATCCGGGTCAGCCTACATCCTAATGCTGTGTCCAGGTCTGGGGGCCTCCTGCTTGCATGACCGACTGAGAGATGAGGACCAGCATGGTGGGGAGTCCCAAAGCCCTGTCACTGAAGGGGAAGTTAAGAAACTGATGTTGTGAGGTGTTTTGTCTGAAGAAAAAGAAAGTATTAGTGGGAACCTGAGAGGAGCATTGAAACATTGGAAAGTCCCTCATTTGAGAGAGGCAAAATATCTACTTCATGAGGTAACAGAGAACAAAATTGGGACCAATAAATGAAAACTACAGGGAAGCAAATGACAGTCCCATGTCAGGGACAGTTGTCTAAGAATCAGGCCTGTCAGAAAGTAACAAACTGTTTCCCCAAGTAATCCGCTCCTATCCCTGGGAGTGTTCTAGGAGATACCAAACAGCCAGCTGCCAAGGCAGTTTCAGAAGTGCTTGCTGCTCTGGGTGCCATCCTGGACTGGACCAGTAGATAACCTTCCAATACTAAGAGCCTAGAATTCTGTGAGACTAGAGAAACCATCTTTCTTTCCTACGGAGAAGGTTAAAGGAGAAGTTCTTTCTTCAAATGAAGATGTGGGGAGATAAAAGATCTATCATTTGAATTCACCAGTTCAGAAACCACACTTGGCATTCTTGGTGTTCTCTCATCATGCCCTCCTACTTTTCTTGGACTTAAATGTCTCCCTACAATAGATTCTGCCGTCACTCTCAATTTACTGGTCCCCTGCTTCTTCCTGTGGTGCTGCAGGAGTGCAAGGAACTTCCCCAAAACCAAGGATGACTTTGGAAGGCCACTGACGTGTAGGCGACCATCCCTGTGACAAGAGGGTGGCTAATTCTACTTCCGTGCCCCTGCTGGTTGAAATTAGGTAGGAGGTACCCACGTGTGCTCCTTCCAAGTTAAAACCCTCTCATAGGAGCAGGGAGGTTTGGAGAGCCCTACTCTTAAATATGCAAGAATAAGAGACAAGGTATAAAAACGAAAGGAAATATCTCAGTCCAGCAAGACTGAGAGTTAACCCCTCAGAAGCGATCTGGGATCTGGAGCTGAAGTTCTATTACACAAGTGTTTTGCTAGAACCTAGAGCCAGGCTAATTTCTTCATAATTGTGAATCCCACTATCCCTTGACTGTTTTCTCTTAGAAAACTAATCTACCTCTGGCATCCTGCAGTTGGTTTTATAGGGAGAGGAACTTCAAGAGAGAATGAGTACAGGAGAAAAAGAGTCCAAGGCTTCATCATAGAGGGTTGACTCCCTGAATGTTCTCCCTGGCTGGTCTGGATTCCTGTTAGCCTCCTCTACCTGGTCATTGTGAACACTCCTGACATCCTCACCCCACGGCCATTACCGACCCTGGGTCATCCACGTCCTTTAGCTCTGTTTCCACTCCTAGGCCCTGAGCTGCTGCTTTGGAAACTTTGGAAATCTGCAGACCTGAATCACAGCAAGTTTTATCACCCTACTAGCCAAGCCAGCTTTCTGGAGCCCTTGTATGTCCCCACACTGGCTGTTTCCAATCCATTCAGTCAGTGTGGCCCAAACCCCACTTCCAGAGGACCCCCCTTTCCCCTCTAATAAGGCTGCTATACTTCAATTGTTCAATCTGCCCCACCTCCCCTTCAGACCACCCCCTGTTTACAGAGGGAGTATCTCTCTTAGTCCTGAAAAGGAAGTCTTCCCCTAAGCTCTCAATTTAGAATCCTCCTGCCTTCTCACCCCTAAGTGATCTTCCTTAACTCCGATTTCTGTCCTCAAATCCAGTTCTATATCTCTAATTGCCTGTAGGACACATGTGTTGAGTGCCATCACATGACCAAGTCCCCGGAGTCAACAATTCCCCAAGCAGACTTGTCATTCTCCCACCCTTCTTCCAACATCACCATCACCGACCCATGTCCTCATGTCCCTTCTTCCCTCACAGGTATTGTGTCACCACAAAGTGAGGGGTAGGAGAGGAAGGCGAGGAACACTGCAGAGATGTGGCCCTTTATGGTGAAGGACCTGAACCACAGGAACCAATGGCTTCCCTTCAGACATCTAGGAATTGGACAAAAATAAGAAAGGCTAGTTTGGGCCGGTGTAAGTTTGGTATTCTGCTACTTGAACTAAAATGCATTCAAAACTGGTACACCAATTCTGATCAACTTCGGAGCCAGCCTTCTTTCTGGTATAGCTCACTGAGACTAAAATAAACATTAATTATTAGAAACCTCACGAGTAGGTTCAAGGTCTAATTTTGTTTTATAGAGAGCATCTAGGAGATTTCCAGGCTGCTAAATTTAAATATAAATAATCTTATGGGATTTTTTTTTCTTTACAAGTAGAGGTAGTGATGAATAAATTTTGATTAGACTAATACTTTTTTTTTTTTTAAGGCAGCACAGTCGCAGTTCTAATAGGCTGTGGATTTTCTAGTCTGTCACGGTGGTTTGTTAGGATTGGGTCTAAACCCCTTTTGTAAACCCAGGGATTACTAATCGGCACTTGTTTTCCCAGCCCTGGTTGTTAACTGCTCATTTGGCAAAACGCCAACGTGGTTAATCATGTCCCGGCTTCCTAAATCTCCATGTTTTTAACAAGAGCCTTCATTTCCTGGGCTAAGCTGCTCCAAAGTGTTTGATAACCGAGGCGTAAAGGATGAGTTTTCAGAGAGATGAGATATTTCCTGACCAGGTGGCCGGAAAAGTGTAGCTGTCAGTTGTGTCTCCTGTGTTCTAGTAGTCAGATTTTGATTACAAAAAGGCCTCGCGGAGAAGTTGTAGGGTGGGAAAATGGAAGCTTCAGGTTTTCCTTGTCACTTATACCCGCGGCTGTCAAACTCTCTTTCCCTTGAGTTTATCAGTATTGGCAGCCGCTGATGTCAAGGGAGGCCAGTGAGACTGATGTCAGACTTCCGCATTAATCAAAAATCTTGTTACTGTTTTCTTTGGTTAACCCAAAAGTAAGGAAATGTAAATTTACATTTCTAAATTCCATGAAATACTGCTTTATTAATTTCATATATTAGGGTCCCTGTGAAGTTTTGTTTTTTAAAAAACAGAATTGCTGGGGTGCCTGGGTGGCTCAGTCTAACTGTTAAGTGTCTGACTCTTGGGCTCAGGTCATGATCTCAGGGTCCTGAGATAAAGGCCTGCATAGGGCTCTGAGCTCAGTGAGGAGTCTGAAGATTCTCTCCCTTTGCCCCTCCCCCTCTCAAAAAAAATTAAGATTTAAAAAGAGAGAGAGACAACTTCTATTTAAAAAGTTGAAAAATGCTAAGAGATCAACAGGACGGAGTAATCTGCCCTCCCTGAGGAATTTTAAAAGTGAAATTTACATAAAAAGATAAGTAAGTCGAGTGGGAGGGAGCGAGGAAGGAAGTTAGTTAGTTAATGAGTGACTTAGTTTAAGGCGGTTATGCCAGGTATCTTTGGTTTGCCTCTCCAGCTTCACTCCTCACCCTTTTCCACCCTACTTTCTGTCTAGAGGCTGACCTATATGGACATATCCCCAGAGCTCCCTTGCCTTGTCCTCCAGTTTGTTTTGGCCAGTAGGGAGCCCTAGTGGAGGCCTAGAAGGCAGAATCAAGGGGAGGTCAGGGTGTTACTCCCCTAGCCCTCCATTAGTCAGGTCACGTTCCCATGGGTGCTCACTGCGGCTCTGAGGCAGGGTCCTCTACACACACTCTCCTTTGGGTTCTCATATCAGCACTCTCCCTTGTCTCGTTGGGGCCGGGTGGGGTGATAGTATGATTTATGTTATATGTATTTGGTCTCCGTGAAGGAAGACGGGCTGGAGATTGAGTTCAATCACTAATAGCCAATGATTTAATCAAGTGTGTCTGCATAATAAAGCCTTAATAAAAACCCAAAATGAAAGGGTTTGGAGAATTTCCAGGTGGGTGAACCCAAACATTCCCATGTGCCACTGAGCTGGGCCCCAAACTCCATGGGGACAGAAACTCCCTTGTTTGAGATCTCGCCCTTTGTATCTCTTTACCTGGCTATTCATTTGTATCCTTTAAAAGACTTTGTAGTAAACCAGTATTCTGGTAAGTAAACTGGTTTCCTGAATTCTGTGAGCTGCCCTACCAAATTAAACCCAAGAAGGGGGTTGCGGGGACCTCTGATTTATAGATAATCAGTAGAAGCACAGGTAACAAAACAAACTAGACTTGCGACCGACATCTGAAGTGGGGGCCGTTCTGTAGGACGGAGCCCCTAACCTGTGGAATCTGACGCTATCCCTGGGTAGATAGTGTCAGAATTGAGTTGAATTGTAGGACACCGTGCTGGTGTTGAAGAATTGCTCCGTGGTGTGGGGAGAAAACCTACACATTGGAATGGGTACCAAAATCCATAGGTCGTAACAGCTCCACTGCTAGTAACTCTAAGTCATTGCATAATCTCTTGTGGTTCCCCTATGTCCCACCCACATTTTTGCGAATAGACATCTGATACATGAACTGTGATGAATTACTGTAACTAAGGGTCGCCATTTGTTCCCATCAAACCCTGAATTAGATACAGTGACTGGCTGTGTATTCTTTGTTTGACCCTCCAGAAATATTCTTCCTTCTCCCCCCAACTCCCCAGCACGTTCTGTATCCCTGGAAGCAGATCCTGGAAACCGCCAATCGGATTTGCCAGTGGGAGCCACCGTCAGGAGATTGGAGGGCGGGTGGAAAGAGGATGGGCTCTTTATCCCCTGCCAGGTTTTGGTTTGGCAGTTGTGTTCCTCTACTCAAGACCATATTACCTGCCAGGCGGCCTCCCTCCCGGGGCTCGGCTTTGACTGTCACTTTGCCCTTCCAACTCTATGGATGGTAGCAACTCCCCAGTGTGGCTCATCCCTGGATGCTTCACCATTTCTTCTTGGTGCCCGTAACTCCAGCCGATTTTTGTGAAATAATCCTTTAATTAAACTCCCCCACCCCCAATTATACTTTGAGTCTGTCATCTCTTCCCTGCTAGTACCCTGACTGGATTTTAAAATCCACTGACTGGATAGTGAATTTTAATACTTGTGGCATTATATGCAGATTAGAGTTTTATTCACTGCCAGGGATTCAGTTTTAAAGAAGTCTTAGTAAAGCTACGAGATTATTTAAATTCAGACAAGTAGCAAAGACAGTGTTTTCTCTTCTTGCCCTTTGTTCACTCAACATAGTAAAGTTCACGGAGTAGGAAAAACAGTACATTAATTGGTTCTTTGTCCAGCCCAGGCATGGTGTGTAGCCAGGGAAGGAACAAGCTGACAGAACAGGGATGTGAAAAACACGCAACTGAAGAATTCACAACGTGTAGCAAACAGAGCAGTGAATCTTCAACTATAGAGTATTCATACTAAAAGACATCTCAGAGATTTAAGCTCCAAAGGAACATAACCAATAACGTTTCGCTCCTGAAAATTCAGTAAGTCAACTACCTCCACGGACAGGAGTATGAGTTTCTCAGTGTAGCACTTGGAAGGTATGGACGTGAGAAAGAAAGAGGGGTAACAGAAGGCTACATCATGGCTCCACGGTCCACGAGTCCTGAGATATTCCAAGTGAAAACACTCGTTCTGTATTAAACAGCTTTCAAGGGCATCAGCCTTTCTCTTCTGATCACTATCACTTCACAAGTTATGCGATGCAACATTTATTGAGCGCCCGCTCTGTATGTGGCACTGCACTGGGTATACGGATACAGAAATGAATGAGCGTGGCAGATGAATACACTGATGGCTCCGAACCGGAGCGCGCTATGGTAACTACACCCGTGGATAAACATGAGTGACGGGAGCATGAAGCCGTCCTGCTGCATCCTTTTCTCTAGCATGAATTCCTCAGGCTGCAGTTCAAGCCCAATTCCATTTCATTTTTAAGAAGAGATGGATAGCAGCTATTCACTATCTTTCATGTAATTGCATCTCAAAGGGTAATTTAACGATGACTTCACCTCTTTGCTCTCAATCCTGCCTGCTAATCCATCTTCATTATCCCAATGTGAAGGTCCCAGGTCTTCTATACTATGAGCATATTTTTTTAGGTATCCAGAAGATGCCAGAGAAGCATGCAAAGCTTTGAGTTGGAGGTGACCACATTTCAGGGTGAAGAGGGGTGATGACCAGAGTTCATCGCTGCTCCCCATGGCAAGAGTGCTTTTTCACCTGTCAACACGTAAGAAATAGTAATATTTTTAGGTTCACATCGACCTAATGGAAGAGATTATCTATAGCTGAAGCGAAGGGCCTAGGACCATGATTGTCCCAGGTCCTGCCTAGTTATCTTAAGGTCCAAGAGGATCTACGTAGCCCATTCATGGTTATTCACTGGAATCTCTGGCCTGGAGAATGAAGTCCAAACCCCTAAGGCTGGTGTGGCAGGTAACATATCCGGACAGCCGTCTGGCTGGGGGCCTTGTGGTCTGGCTTTGTTCACTCTGGACACTGAACTCTTCACTGGCCGCTCAGTAGAGATATCTACACACAAAATCATATCTGGGGGGGGGGCTCTTTAAGTTAGGAATTGATGAAAGTGGCAAAACATGCTGACGGGAGCCATGCTCTGAAATGAGAACTCCAGAAAGCTTATTATACAGAGTTACGTTCAGCTACCTGCAAAGGGGATCGGCAGCGGGTTGTTTTATTTGTCTCTAGTTGCTCCTCACTAAGAAACTGTTCATAACCTTTAACAGTATTCCTCTGCGTGCTTCTCACTGTTTGATTCCTGGGGTGCCCGTGCTGGCATGCCCACTTGCTACCTAAGGTGGTTCTCACGTTGGCAGATCATTGCTGGCTTCTGGACTTTAGCCTCAGGAATGGTTGGTCTTGGGCAAATCTGTCTTTGGACCTTCCGGGCTAGTCAGTACCCTTGCGAGATTGCATTATTTGGAGCCGTAATGGGGGAGGAGGTAGGAAAGAGTGACTTCAACAGCTTTTGGTGTGAAGGATTGCTTTGTCTTTGGAGTAGGCTCTGCAGTCCCCCATTACCTACATAACCAGTGATTGTGAAATTTCCTGTAACACCGTTACCCCAGACATCACTGCCAGACTTAACCACCCAGGCCAAGCCCTCACCAACTGGATGCTGTTCATCTTTCCCTTTCTCTCTACCACCTACCATGTATCCTGTTCTCCGGCCATAACCACATTCTTAATTTTTCCTGCAAATATTATTCCTTTTCAGCCTTTGTGTTCCTTCTGTGAAAACCAAAAAATCAAACCAAACAAACAAACAAACAAACAAACAAAATCCTAAAACCCTCCCCAACTTGACTTCCTGGCAGACATCTACTCATCAAGATCTGGGACTCCTTCCCCAGCTCCCTGGTGGAGTGAATTCGTTCCCTCCTTTTTGATCACCTTATAATACACATACTTCCTTTTCTACTGTGCTTATCATGATGCATTATAATTATAGTTATTTGTCCATCTCCTCTCCCATCTCCATGAGGCTCTTGATCCTTGGGGCTTGCAATAGTGTCTTATTCAGCTAGGTGTTCACAATGCCCAGCACACACCAGGCATGGTGAAGATACTCTACAAATGTCAACTGGGTGGTCGTAGCACAGGCAAGAGCTTCCAGCGACCCTAGTAAAACTCTAACCTGGCTGACAGGGACAGAGACTCTAGTGAAATAGAAAGCTGAGGGGTGCCTGGATGGCTCAGTCAGTTAAGCGTCCAGCTCTTGGTTTCAGCTCAGGGCGTGATCTCGGGGTCCTGAGATCAGTCCCAGCGTTAGGCTCCATGCTCAGCGGGGAGCCTGCTTGAGAGTCTCTCTCTGTCCTTCTGTCCCTGCCCCTTTCCCTGCACGTGGGCGCTCGTGTGCACATGCTCTCTCTCTGTCTCTCAAAAAGAAAGAAAAAAAAAAAAAAAAGAAAGGACTCTCCAACACATTCCTGAAATTTTGTTTTTTAAAAGTCACAAGAATTTGTTGTGACTCCGTGCCTAGGTGTGCATACTTAGGTAATGTCATGCGATGATGATGATAGTTCTTTGACAAAACGTACTGTTTTCCTCGGCTTGGAGCAACTCTTTTATGCCCACCCCAAGCCAGCCACTTCCAAATACCCGAACTTCCTCAAACACCGTACTATATAATAATGGTTTATTTATTGAACTGACTTCTCTCACTAAACTGCAAATCCATGAAGAGAGGGCAAGTGTCAGTATATTTATCACTGTATCCTCGGTTTTACAGGATGCCTAGCGCAAAATCCATGCTCCCTAGTTTTTTGAATGAGTGAATGAATGATGGAATGAATGAATGAGGTGAGCTATGCTTGCTGGCTTAGCTAGGGATCTTGAAGAAAAGGGTAACTACAATTTACCCAGTAGAGTTTCATAAGTAGATCCAGCTCCTTTGAAAGTTAGTAGAGCGAGGCAGGTGAACAAGATAAATTTGGCAATGCTGTCGAAGCTCGTAAGAGGGAAGACATTATGACAGTGTAGATTATTGTAGCAAACCCTGCAAACCTTTTCCCTGCTGACTTTTATACACTTAAATGAGAGCTATTCTTACAGTGATTTTAATGATTCATTTGTGTTGCATCACATACCTTGGTAGGCAGGAATATTTTTACTGTTTTACTCATCAGAGTGTTTTCCCAAAGCAGCTTTTTGAGAGTAACAGAATAGCTTAGATGGTGTGATCCTCAGTCCGTCACTGCTCCATGGTGATACTGCTGGGAGGGGAAAGTTCTTCTGCCATTCCGTCCCGCAGAAGATAGTTTGCCTTTCATTTGGCAAAAATCATTTCAGACTGGAAGGGTAGGGCCCGGCAATGCAGAGAAATCATACAAATGGAAGATGCAGATCAGAAAAATGTGCTCCTACCATTTTTTGCCTGAAGGGCAAAAATTTAAAAGATTTCTGATAAATGATATTATAAATATTTATAATGTTACAACAAGATACGGGGAAATAGGCCCTCTCATACCCTATGTGGAGCGGACTATAGATTGGTACAGGCTTTTCATGGAGACCAACTTTGAAAATACAAAGATTTTATCTTCTGTCATCCAGCAATCCACTGTAAGAATCCATCCTACCTACACACCCACGTAAGATCGCTTCGTATGTGTGTAACAATAGTGTTGCAACTTTTTTTTAAGGGTAGTCTTGTGACTTTGTGATGTAAATGTGAGGAGTTCTGTACATACATGTTGGGCCAAAGATAAGAGCCTTAGAAGTCCTGTTAAGAAGTGTGGGCTTTTGCCTGAGGGCTATGGGGAGCCCATAAGGAGTTTTAGGGAGCATAATCTATAAAAAGAAGAGTCACCTTCTAGACAGCTTTAGCGCTTATATCCAAGAGAAGTATCATTGACATGCCCAAATTGTTGACTACGTTGAAAACCTCGACTGAAACCTACCAAACAGGCACCCAAAGGAACGCCACTTGTAACACACAGCTACACTTCTTAAAATCCTTTCCCTCTGTGTCTTTCTCATATCTCAACTCACAGGGGCATAATACCTCCACGCTTTCCCTCTCTTTCTCACACAACTCCCCCATAGTCTTCTACATTCATTCTACAATTAAAAATCCCAAATGTGGGGGCGCCTGGGTGGCTCAGTTGGTTAAGTGTCTGGCTCTTGACTTTGGCTCAGGTCATGACGTCAGAGTCCTGGGATTGATAAGTCTGCTTATCTCCCTCTGCCCTTCTCCCCTACCCCCTCTCGCACTCTCCCTCTCAAATAAATCTTCTTTAAAAATTCCAAATGTGTATGAGGCTTGTTTTTTACTTTTAAAATATTCATTTTTACTTTATACACATCTATTCAGTTTTATATGATTGCAAAAATATAATCACTATTATTTATTAGAGCAGTGATTTCTTTCTTCCCCTTGGTCTTTGTTCTGTATTTTCACCCTCTGCATTAGTTTTCTATTGTGTAAGAAATGATCACAAACTCAGGAGCTTAAAATAACACCCACTATTATCTTCCAGTTTCCTTGGGTCGGGAGTCTGGGCATGGCTTAGGATCCTCGGCTCAGGCTCTGAGAAGGCTGCAGTCAAGGTGTCTTTGGGGTTCACAGTCTCATCTGAGACTCAGGGTCCCCCCCAAGCCCGTGTGATTGCTGGCAGAGCTCCCTTCCTCTGGCTGTGGAACTCATGGTGACCAGTTTCTACAAGACCGGCAGGAGAAAGAGTCTCTGCTACTTCTCACTTCCGTGATCTCAAGGAAGCCCGAAGCCCTCTTTTAAAGAGTTTGCTTGATTAAATCAGGCTCATCCAGGATAATATCCTTTTTGATGAACTCAAAGTCAAACCTAATTACACCTTCAAAAATCCCTTCACTTTGGCACATAGCATAGTCATGGGAGTGATATCCCACCAGATTCGTAGGACTGCCCACACTCAAGGGGAGGGGATTATACAGGGGAAAAGTCATTACAGCCAAGCACACCGTCACCAACCTCACCCTGTCTATTTCCTATTGCTGCTGTAACGTATTGCCACAAATGGAGTGGCTTAAAACAGAATTTTTTTCTCTTACAGTTCTAGAGGCCAGAGGTCAAAATGAGTCTTCCGTGGCTAAAGTCAAGAGATGAGCAGAGCTGACTCCTTTTGGAGGCTCCAGCAGGGAATCCTATTCCTTGCACTGTCCAGCTTTTGGTAGCTGCCAAATTTCCCCGCCTTGTGGCTGCATCACTGCAATGTCATTGCCAATGCAAATGTCTTTTCCTCTTCTACCCTTCTGATTTCCCGCCTCCCTCTTATAAGGACTCCTGTGGTGACATTGGGTGACATTGTGGTGATAATCTAGGATAATTTTCCCACCTTGAGGTCCCTAATTTAATCACATCTGTGAAGTTCCTTTTGCTGTATAAGGTAATATTCACAGGTTCTGAGGATTAGGGCACAGACATCATGGGGGGGCCTTAGCCTACCATACCTCCCCTCTAAACCATACTTATAATCCATGTTTAATGTCTTATATTATCTCTAGTTTTCCAAACATACATATACTGGAAGATTTGGGTTCTTTTTTAATGAAAATTATCTGTTATATACACTTTTCTTCATTTTTCTTTTCTCAACGAAACCTCATGAAAGTCCCTACACGTTATCTGATTTAGCTCTAATTTATTTTCTTTTCAAATTTTCAGTATAACTTCCCGTGTAACGGTTATTCTATCAATTATTCAACCATTCTTTTATTGATAGTTACTCCTTTTTTCCAGTTGTGTTTTAATTGTTTCTGTTTTTGTCATGCACACAATCTGCAATAAACATCCTTTTACCTCGATATCCTCCTAGCCTGGTTCTGTCATTGCCTAAGATAGGTCCCCAGGAGTGGAAGTACTAAATAAAGCAAAAACTATTTGTATTTATTATTTTAGCGTATGTTGCCAGATTAATTTTCTGAAGAGTCTGTAACAACTCACATTGTTACCACCAGTGTCTGAGTATCCGTTGCACTTCGTCCCTGACAGTACGTATGATTAGTCTAATCTTTAGTGGTTGCTCGTCCAACGAGTTACTTTAACTTAAATTTCCATACTTAAGTAGTATATAAACATCTTTCCATTCGTTTTGTATGTTGGTAATTTGGATTTGCTCTTCTGTGAATTGACTCTTCTTAACACTTTTCCACCAGGTTATTTCTTGGCATCTTGTAAGAGCTCTGAGAATATTATCGTATTAGCTAAGGTAATACTAGTTGCTGCAGCAAACACTCAAATAGTGGTTTAACACAAGAGGGATTTATTGGCAATGGATGGGGCACTCTGCTCTACACAGTCATTCAGAGATCCAGGCTGCGGAGGGCTCTGCCATCTCCAACTGTGGTTTCCAAGGTCACCTTGGCTATCTTGCCAGGACACAGGGGAGGAGAGAAAGGCTCACACATGGGAGGCTAGGCCTGGAGGAGTGCTCTCACTTTGGCTCGTATCTCGCTGGCTAGCACCTAGGCACTTGGCCATACCCTATAGGAAGATTGAGAAATGCAGTGTGCATGGAAGCCTATGAAGCAGAGTGGGGAATGAGGGATAGGTTACAAAGAGGCACCAAGAAACCTTTGGGAATGACAGATATTTCTTTACCTAGATTATGGCAATGATTTCACAGGTCTTATACATAAGACTCATTAAATTGTACATTATAAATAAGTGTGGTTTATTATACCTCAATTGTACCTCAATAAATAAAGCTGTAAAAATATATTAAGAATAGATTTTTTTATATAAAAATATAAAAAAATTCTTCAAGCCGTCCCTTGAAGAAAAGAAACCAGTTTGGTGAGCTAGCCAGTCTCTCTTAAAGAGAATATTTTTCTAAATTTGCCATTTTTTACTCAAAGAGATCTGTTAGGGTGGGACAAGTGTCTGTGTTATCAGGCGTGATCAAGAAGGACTCCCTTACCCCTAGATTATACTTTCAATTGCTTAGATTTTCTTGCAAGATTCTTAAGACGAATACTCGACTTTATTTTCTTTTTGTTGCTGGCCTGATAAATGTTCTGCTCGGCCCAATTCATTTTCCTGTGTTAATATGGAAATTTTGATATTTATATCCTGGTAACCGACACCTTCTCTACTCCTATGCTCATGGTAAAACATTTTCTCTACTATCTGAAAACAAGCTAGCAATTATCCCCACAGGATAAATTCTAAAATAGTTCTGAATGCACATGTTTCCTCCTCTCCCCTCTGGCTTCCCCAGATGAGACCTTGGCAGCGCTAGTACTTCCCCTCACCACCCAGTGTCCGGGACTTGCTGAGCTCATTCAGTACTTTCAGTTACAATAATAACATGGCCTTTGCAGCATGCTGCTTCTGTTCTAAACCCTCTCGTTTCACACTCCTACTACATATTCCCAGACAGTGTTTCATTATGTTAATAGCCAATATTTATTGAATACTTACTATGTGCCAGGCACAGTCTGAGAAGTTTACATGTATTAGATCACTTAATTTTTACAGCTCTACGAGGCAGGTACTATCATTATCCCTACTTTACAGATGAAGAAATTGAAGCATAGAGAAGTTAAAGAATAATTTCACACAGCCAGAAAGAGGTAGAGCCAAGGATTCAAACCCAAAGGGTCAACTTGAGAGTTTATGCCTGTGGTCCAGGCACCAGCAGCATGGGCGCCACCTGGGAATTGGTTAGAAAGACAGATGGGATAGGCTGGTGTTGGGTAGTAAGGAGGGCACGTATTGCCTGGTGCACTGGGTGTTATACGCAAGTAATGAATCATGGAACTTTACATAAAAAGCTAGGGATGTACTGTATGGTGACTGACATAATATAATTTAAAAAATATTATTAAAAAAAAAAAAGAAAGACAGAATCTCTGATCTCTCCCCCAGACCTGCTGAGCTGGAATCTGCATTTTAACAAGATCCTCGGGTGATTTACATTAAAGTTGAGAAGTGCTGCTCTTTGCCGTAGTGGGGGTTTGTGAATTACGTGAGATCTAAATGCTCTGAATTCTGTTGTCCGGAAACACCCTTGCCCACCTAGTCAGGTGAATGAGAACTTGGTGAGATAGGATTCTTGGGCTGCTGTTTTTCCTCCTAGCTGTCTACATGGTCAATGAGAAGTACTATGAGAGTCTTACTCTTTTTCTTTTGTAGATAACTTTTTTTGTCTGGAGTGAGCTTCAAGGCAGCACCCCTGCAAGCGGTGGAAGATAAAGCAGTCTTTTCTCCCATGAGGCTACAGTATTGAAGGCCCTTCGTGGGTCACCTGGAGGAAGCTGGCTTGCTTGCCAGAGTCCTGCACTCTCCCAGCCTCCAGAGCAAGGAGGACTTTGCCTACTGGGTCAATTTCCTCTAGGTCTCTTGGGAACCAAGGAAATGTAACACACTTATGTAGGACTGAAGTCACTGCCCCCAAGGGCCATAGATCTCTGAGGCCAAAGATTTCACAGGATTCCTTGTTTTGCACAAAGTTCCCAGGGAGAGGGACTGTGGGCAGAAAGGATTCTCCAGCTGGCTTCTCCAGTCCACAGAATACAAAATTCTTTTTGCTGGAATTTTTACAGAGCCTACAGCCTCATAAAGCTATTGTCTTAGGAGAGGCAGACAGATTGCAGCTAGGAGTAGAGAAGAAAGGAGCCATGTCCTCTTCCTTCAGCTTCTCATAATCCCCTCCACGCTCATCTTTGCCATGTTGTTCATGGCAAAAATACTCAAAATAACCTACCAAAAGGAGGATGACTAAATAGATTACAGTACATCCATACGTAAAATGCTATACAGTCTCTAAAATGAATATACAAAATAATGTTCATAATGCATAGTGCAAAGGGAAAAAAGAAGCTTCAGGACATAATGAATTCAATGATCCCGTTTTAGAAATACTCCATATGTACGTATATACACTAAGGCTTTATGGTTGCAAGTAACAAAAACTAGTTTTGTTTAGCTTGAACAAAAGATACAATGAAATTGTTTTTTTGGATGAGTACTGAGATAACTAATGAATTGGTGGCAAATGTTGGACCATCAAGATTCAGGAATGGGAAAGAAATGAACCAGGACAACATCTCGTCTTCAGTAATCAGATCTCTTTAGAGACCTGCCTACCATCGAAGCAGCCCAGCTCCCAGCGCCCAATTCCCAGTCTCCCTGATAGTCTCTGGGACAGAGATAATGTCACTGTCATGGCTTCGTTCACATATCCATTGCTGGATCAATTAGCTGTGTCCAGGAAGGGTGGAAAATGTGTAGAATATTCCACAAACCTACCTTTCCATGTCTTGAGTCATTCTCAAAGAAAAGAATGCTATTAGAGGCCTAACAATTACCACACAAGGATTCCAAAATGTTTTATAAACACACACATACATGCATCTAAATATGTATCAAACTGTTACTTCTAAAAGGGTTGGAATGGATATGTGGAAAGGATGAGAGGGGCAGATTTCTTCTCTTTTTGCTTAAAATACTTTAATATTCTTAAAAGTTTTACAGTGAACATTTTTTTTAAAGATTTATTTATTTATTTATTTATTTATTTATTTATTTATTTATTTGAGAGAGAGTGGTGGGAAGGGAAAGGCAGAGGGAGAGGAGACAGAGAATCTCAAGCAGACTTCCCACTGAGCACGGAGCCCAACACAGGGCTTGATCTAATGACCTTGAGGTCATGACCCAAGCCAAAACTAAGAGTCAGACACCTATCCGATTGAGCCACCCAGGCACCTAACAGTGAACATTATTAAATAAAATAGAAAAAAGGAAGAGGGAAGGAAGGCAAGAAGGCAGATAGGCTCTCTACATGGCTTAGGTTTCTCATAGCTTTAAGTCTGGTTTCAAGAGATGGGAAGTGGAATCAGCTGTTCTTTCTAAAGCCCAGGTTTAAAAGTTTCAGAAAGTCATTTCTACTGTATTCATGGGTTAAAGTCAGTGAAAAAGGCAGCCTAGATTCAAGGGGAAGGCAAATGATTTCTACCCCTTGATGTGAGAAGCAGCATGCACGTGTATGAGGGGAAGAATTAGGGGCGGCCATATTTGTGGAAGAGCCACCACACCCGTACAAGGCAGTGAGACTCTGTAGACATTTCCATAAATACCCTACATTGGTGATGTCACAGTTTTGGTTTCAATTCATTGTAAAAGTGCCTTGCTTCCTTATGTTCTAGGAAATATCCCACACATTCAGATTATCAGCTATCAAATACTTCTCAAAAAAATCTCAAAAAAATTTTTTGATTTATTTTCTTAATTACACAAATGATAAACCTTTTTGATGTAAGAACTTTTGAATAGAATGACTAATGCTGAATAAAAGGTGAGAGATCCTTTTAGCATCCATTTTCTCCTTATCCTATTATTTATCCCATAATCTACCACTGGATCTTAGAAAAAAACACTCACAAATACCCTGTTTTTCCCCATTTACATTACATGCAGTTTCCCCGATTGTTAACATCTTATATTAATATAGTACATTTGTTATAATTAATGAACCAATATTAATGTGTTACTTTCAATTAAAGTCTGTAGTTTACTCTGCTTTCCTTAATTTTTATGTAAGTTTTTTCCTGTTCTAGAATCCCATCCAGGATAGTACATTATATTTAGGTGTTATGCCTCCTTTGGCTCCTCTGGACCATGACAATTTCTCAGATGTTCTTTGATTTTGATGATCTTGACAACTTTTTTTGGTAAGGAATTTTGTAAGATGCTCCGTACTGGGATTTGTCTGATATTTTTCTCATGATTATATTGGGTATGGGTTTTAAGGAGGAAAACCAGAGAAGTAAAAGCCATTTTCCTTAAGTTGCAAAAGTGTACCTACTATATAAACATGACTGTCGTTATTGATGTTGACCTTGATCACCTGGCCAAGGTAGTGCTTGTCAGGTTTCTCCACTGTGAAGTGACTCTTCTCCCGCCTCCCTTTCCATACTGTGCCCTTTGGAAGGAAGTTACTCTGTGTTGCCTACACTTAGGGGAGGGGAGTTATGTTCCATCTCCTAGATAGCAGAGTGTTACATAAATAATTTGGAATTCTTCTGCATAAGAGATTTGTCCCTTCTCTCCCTTTATTTATTTATTAAATCATTTATTTATATCAGTATGGAGTCATGGATATTTATTTTGTGCTTTGGGTTCTAATCCAATACTACTTTATTTGCTCCAATTGTTCTGGCTTTGCCCATTGGGAGCTCTTGTCCTTGGCTCCTGTATTCCTTTGAAATGCCCCCAACAATGGTTCTATTTTGTTTCTTTGAGTACTTCCTTACTTTCTGGCACTTCAGGATGCTCCAGGCTCATCTTGCGTATTTCCTATCCCAGTCTTAGAATTACCCATTTCTCTCAGTAGCCCTGGTTCCTTTTATTGTAGAGTGGTGTTAGAAACAAAGATTTTGATGACGAGTATTCTTTTCTAAAGTGCAAAGGAAGATTCCCCTGCTCAATTTGGTTTATCCCAGGCTGAGCCAACGCCGCTGACCAATGTCAGTTAGCTGACCCTCAGTCACCTGGCTTCTTACACATATAACATTTATGGGAGCTTCTCCTCTCCCTTTCTTCCCATAAAATTTATATTTTTAAAACTTCTATTTGAAGAAAAGTTATTTTAAAAGTTTAGGAGGTTACCTGAGTATAGTGAATTAATGTGTAACTTTTGAGGAAACTTAAGGCAACAGGAAGAAAATTGGGCATTACAGAAACCATTTACATTTTCTGTCAAATATATCATCAAATTGCTTTAGATTTCCTATAGAAAGCAGATATAAATCCATCCTACACTGCTCCTGTGATTGTGTGGGGGCAGTTTGACCTCATTAACATACAGATCCCTAGAATTATTCAGTTTATAACACCTAAAAATGTTATGTTGAAAGTTAACCTGTTAAAACGGAATCAAGCAGTAAAAGGCCTAAAGAATAGTTCTTTTTTTTAATTTATTTATTTTGTGTTTTTTTTGTTTGTTTTTTTTATTTTTTATTTTAATTTTTTTTTATTATATTATGTTAGTCACCATACAGTACATCCCCGGTTTCTGATGTAAAGCTCGATGATTCATTAGTTGTGTATAACACCCAGTGCACCATGCAATACGTGCCCTCCTTACTACCCATCACCGGTCTATCCCATTCCCCCACCCCCCTCCCCTCTGAAGCCCTCAGTTTGTTTCTCAGAGTCCATAGTCTCTCATGCTTCATTCCCCCTTCTGATTACCCCCCTTTCTTTATCCCTTTCTTCCCCTACCGATCTTCCTAGTTCTTATGTTCCATAGATGAGAGAAATCATATGATAGTTGTCTTTCTCTGCTTGACTTATTTCACTTAGCATTATCTCCTCCAGTGCCGTCCATGTTGCTGCAAATGTTGAGAACTCGTTCTTTCTGATAGCTGAGTAATATTCCATTGTATATATGGACCACAACTTCTTAATCCAGTCATCTGTTGAAGGGCATCTCGGCTCCTTCCACGATTTAGCTATTGTGGACAATGCTGCTATGAACATTGGGGTGCATATGGCCCTTCTCTTCACTACGTCTGTATCTTTGGGGTAAACACCCAGTAGTGCAATGGCTAGGTCATAGGGTAGCTCAATTTTTAACTTTTTAAGGATAGTTCTTAAAACTATGAGAGATCCAAAATTAGATTAGAAATATAAGTTCTAGAGGTGCCCGGCTGGCTCAGTCAGTGGAGCATGTGACTCTTGATCTCAGGGTTATGAGTTTGAGCCCCATGTTGGGTGTAGAGATTACTTAAAAATAAAATCTTCTTTTTTTTAAGATTTTATTGATTTATTTTTTTGGAGGAGAGAGAGAGAGAGAGAGAGAGAGAGAGAGAGAATGAGCAGGGGGAAAGGACAGAGGCAAGGGAGAAGCAGACTCCCTGCTGACCAGGGAGCCCGACATGGGGCTGGATCTCAGGACCCTGGGATCATGACCTGAACTGAAGACAGACACTAAACTGACTGTGCCACCCACCCAGGGGCTGCAAAAATAAAATATCTAAAAAGAAAGAAAAATAAAAGAAATATAAGTTCTATTGCAGTGGCCTGTGCCTATCATGGTGTATGCCATGGCATCTTGCCATCTAACATATCACAGGGTGCAGAGGAGCATATGGGACTTTTCCTATGTAACCTCTGCCCACTTGTCATTTCTATGTCAATCACCATAACCTCCTCCTTTTGCTCCAATCAGGCAAACAGCTTTAGCTCTCTTTCCACCTGACCGGGCCCCTGTCACTTTCTCATTTTTCCACCAGTCCCTCTCATGTTATTGTCCAGTTGGTAGAGCGATCTTGCTTATGATTTGGCAAACAGTCTCTTTTCCTTATTTCAGCATGCTCTCAGTTTCTACTTACTTCATTGAGTTTAAGCAAATGAAAGACAATTAGGAGATATGTTCCCAGCAAGAATCTCCCATATTTTTCCTTGATTCAAATTATAAAAGAAAGGAGCACAAAATGAAAATAGTGTATCCTACCTTCAGGGAAAACTGGTTCTCTTTCTTATCAGAATTTATGCAGGTGGAATTGTGCATAAAGGAAAATAAATGGGCTGTATTTAAAGTGAGTGGAACTAGATTTGAATCCTGACCAAACCACTGGCTGACTGTGTGACCTTGAGCATATTACATACCTCTCTGAAGCTAATTTTTCTTATCTATAAAATTGGAATAATAACATTCTATCTCACAGGTGGCTGCAAAGTTGATTATTTAAGTCATATAATAAATGCTAGTTCCTTCCCCCCTTTTCCTTTCTAAGAAATTCTGTGTGGGGGAAAATGTCTCACAAGTTCCCCAATCTTTGGTACGACTCTACAGCCAAGTATTTCTAGTCTGTAGCAGGAGTCATAGAAAGATAAAAGCATCTGTTTTATGGCCGAGGAAACTTTGATCCCCAGGCTGCAGTGACTCGACTAAAGTCAAGACATCCTAGAACACTGGGATGCTATTCCAGAAGTCTTCCAGTTCATTCACTGACTATTTACTGAAAACCTATCATGCAGCACATACCATGCTAGGCACCAAGAATATAAAACTGGAAAAGGTATAGGCTTCAGAATCTTCTAAGAGAGAGGAACACATACAACAAACCATATTATGATGTGCTGTGTGCTAATATCCCTCCCGTGGAGGACATTTAAGAGCCCAGGGCTGCATCTGTACCAGAATATGAATGTGAAAATCAATTGAAATAGGCTGCAGAATGCTTCAGGTTGAATCACAATGGAAGGGAAGTGACTTTTTTACAGTTTTCCCTCACCCTAAAGCCTCATCCATTCATCTACTCTTTCATCCAACAGGCATTTATAGAAGACCCACTCTGTGTATGATGTCATGCATAGAACCAAGGACGTAGAGATGAATACAATCAGATTGTTCCCTCAAAACTCAGGAATTGAAGAAATGTAAGTTGACAGCTTTCTGGCCTTTTGACATGTATACATTTTAAAGAAATTTTAGGAGTGGGGTGCCAGGGTGGCTCAGTTGGTTAAGTGTCCAACTCTTGATTTCAGCTCAGGTCATGATCTCAGGGTCCTGAGACCAAGGCCCATGTGGGGCTCTGCACTCAGTGTGGAGCCTGCTTGAGAGTCTCTCTCCTTCTGTCTCTCCTTCTGCTGCTCCCTCTGCTCTTCTTCTTTCTCTTAAAAAAAAAAAGTAAAGAAATCTTCGGAGTAATCTAAGCTTAAATGTGATGTGTTAACGCAGGTACTTAAAGGAAATATGACAATGAGAACTTTATTGTTCAAATATATATATCTTCAATTTAGAGGGCTCTCCGCTTTTGAAATGCAGGAAGGAAAGGTGATTCTTACAATTTGGTCAAGCTTCATATTTACTCTTTGGCTATCATGAATAAGGAGTCTGAATTGTCGTGGTCGAGAATTGATTTCTAATGCACGTCGACATCATTGCAGTTGATTTTCAAATCTCAAATCTTTTCTCTGACCCCAAAATAGAAATGATAAAGTTGACATACATGCATATATGTATATATGTGTGTGTGTGTGTGTGTGTGTGTGTGTAATACAGGTTGTATTTTACATATATAAATAATTTTTTCACCAAGTCATACTAACTCAATTAGTTCACCACTGTTAAGATGCATTTGCAAAGTTATCAAATTGATGTTGCAACAAAATCGATATCTATTAATGGAGTTTTTTGTTTGGTTTTCCTTGCATCTTCTAAACCATTTTCTCTTAAAATAAGCCAACTTCCCAAATGCTAGGGTGTTAGTGTCAGCACATAACAGAACTGATGGGCTAATCAATTTTTTGCTTTTTAACATTATCTGCAAGGCCTAGATAAACATTATTTATTCATTTTTATTTGGAACCAGCTTCATGGGACTTTACTGAAGGGATGCAAGATACTATTTTATTTCTATAAATATCTGCTGGTAGTGGGTATAGCATATAGGACAAAAGTGCTGCTTTCAAAGATTTATAATGACCTCAATTACAGTACTTTAAAGAAAGGAAGTGGAGAGAATAATAAATATCCTATTGATGCCTTTCTTCCAAGACTTGTTAAGGTCTTTCTTCCCTAAAACATCTCCAGTCTAGCATTGAGTCAGAAAGAAGAAGCCCATGTTCTTTCTCATAAATTCCCTTTTGCGATATCAAGAGGTCCGTGATGGATGGCAAAACTGTCAAAACAATTTGTGATAGAAAAAAACTCCTTTTTAGAGCACAGTGTCTCCATACAGTATCTCTGTAGCCTAATCTGAAATTATCCATTCAAGTCGTGATGCCTCTCTACCATAAGAGAACATCACAGCACATTCTAAGCATGGATTTTAGACCATCCAATTTTGATATAGGAAGTGGTGTTTGTTAGAAATAATGTCTTTTCCAGGGAAGGTTGATCACAGGAAAATCTTTTTTAAGTAAACGCTCCAGGGAATGGCAAAAATTGATTGCCTTGTAAAAAAGGTCTTTCCCTAAAGGTCAAATCCACTTTCACTATAAAGTGCAGGGAGTTATTTATATAGAGTAGCTCAAAAGTAGTGAGGTATGCCATAGCTCTTTTACCCCCTTTAATTTATAAAGACAAAGTTGCATGTGAAACCCATCCCTCATTTTTTTTTTTTAAGATTTTATTTTTAAGTAATCTCTACACACAGTGTGGGGCTTGAACTCATGACCCTGAGATCAAGAGTCACATGCTGCACTGACTGAACCAGTCAGGCACCCCTGAAATCCAATCCGCCTGAGGCTTATATATAAATGCAAAACAGTAAAAGTACTTTCAGATCAAACTCTATCAGAGATACTAGCACCACTGACACGGAAGCACGAGTTACGTCTCTCTTAACATACTAATCTCTCAACATACTCCGTCCATCTCAATGCACTATAATACTATAGTACTTCCTGTTGTTAAAGAAAAGAGAAACGTGGTGACGTTACTCATATTGTTGTCCCTCCTTTCTTCTTGCCTCTTGAACTCTCTTCTTACTTCGGTTTCTAGCTCACATGCATTCCATTGAATATCTGGAGTAGATCAGAAAATATCTCAGAGGATTACAAGAAAAGGAAATACTTCATTGGGGTGTAGGTATCTTGAAGTATTCCACGAACTGTAACTTATCGTAATCCTTCCCTTCATATTAGGGTAAAGAATAAGAGTTAAAGTAGAATAAAGTTGGCATCCTTCTGTGCCAGTGAACAGCATTTGGAAAGATTCATGCCTTACCCAGCAAGGCCTCCTACTCTGATTACTTATAAACCTATCTTTGAAGAGAAACTGCTGCCACAGATCATATGGTCTTTACAGCTTTGATTTTTTGGCTCTAAAACCCACAAGATGTTTTTCTCGTACTGAACTATCTCATCATGCATCATAGCCAGTGTGATACACTTGCTACTATGCTTGTATGATGTGAGCATGCGGGGCCATATTTTAATTCTACTCTCAGAGCCCTCCCACTTCTGAAACAATTAAAAGAGAGCAATTGCTCGGTGACTTTCTCTTTCTTTCATATTTTCAGATAGTGTGAGGGGCCTGGCTGGCTCAGTTGGAAGAGCATGTGACTCTTGATCTCGGGGTTGTGAGTTCAAGCCCCATGCTGGGTATACAGATTACTAATAAAAATAAATAAACTCAAATAATCAGATGTTATATTGGAATTCAAGTCAACCAACACACCTGCTCTGTGCCAGGTGTTCACACGGAGCCCTCTGAGCAGAGTGCAAGAGCTTTCCCACCCCGGGCCTGGGCCTCTATCCCTCTTTCAAAGCCCCATTCCTATTGCCCAGCCTTGAGCCCTGATGGAGCCTCTCTTCTGTGTCTTTACACTCAAAGCCACATCTCTTCTTACTAGAGTCTTCCACACACCAGAGACTTAAATTCTATGGGAAGAGTAACCTGACCAGGTTGAAACCAGGAGACTCAAGAGCTTCCAGGCAACTTTGGGGTCAGCTAAATCCCCCTTTCCACATACCGCTATAATCCTTGCTCAGCATGCAGCTGTCATTTCTTCTGGTCATCTCTGTTCTGTCCATCCTGCTCTAGACTTCTTCCTTACACTTCCTTTCTGCCTCCCTCTGCAACCCTGTTCCAGGTAACACCCCCCCCCCATCCTCAGCTGCTTCCCTACAGACTTCATCTTTATCCTTGAGACTAGCCTCATTTTAAAGGATGTTACTTGTCCCTGAGGCTGTAGCCCTACTAATGGGGGCCGTGCATCCTCCAAGTCCCCAGAGTCTCCACATCATTCACTCCACTCTCAGGGAAGATGGGCCCACCCTATCCCTTTGAGACTCTTGCCATTCACCCTCTGGCCCCACTTTAGTGGCTTCACCAGCCGCCTAATCACTCTCTCTCTCACTGAAGAAAGCTTCAGCAAGAGGGTTCTATTTCCACCCCTCAGCCTCCATTCAACCTGGGTGGCTTCATATCCAAATAGATGACTATGGAACACTCTGATCTCTTTCACAAAGTCTCCTGTTGATCACCAACTCTGTTTCCTCTTCTTCTTGGGCATTCCTCTCCCATCCTCCCAGACACAGGGGTGTGGCCATGTGATGGAGTTCTAGCCGATGCAAACGGGGCAGAAGTGTGTGTGCCACTTTCTGGCATGGTCCACAGAAACTTTTCACACATGATACCCAGGCCTTTTCCCCCTTTTGCTGACTAGAGTGGAGAATGTGAGGGTGGCCTTGGGCCCCACTGGAAGAAGATGTCAGACGCACAGGTGCAAACAGGGTGGGTTCTTGAGTCACCACTTGGAAAGAGCTGCCCTGTGAGGAATGCCCACATCAGCCCATCATGTGAGTAAAAGTAAACTGTCGCTGTGTGAAGCTACTGGGATTTTGGAGTTTGTTACAGCCTTAGCTAATATCCCTCACCTCACATAACCTCTTGACTCCTCATTAGCCACCCACTCCCACGGTCACAAATCGCATGTGTTCCTCTTTGCCTTAACCACTCTCTTACCAGTATCTTCAGTTCCTTTTATGTTTTTCTTCCACCAGACTCATCTGGAAAATCCTCTACCCTGTTTGAGTCTAGTTATCCACCTTTTCTACCTCTCTACCTGGAGCGCTGGTGCAGCTGAAGGAAACCATCCTACTATGCCCCTCGTTTCATGGGCAGTAGTCCACTGGGGTCCTGCTTTGTTTTCTTAGTCACCTCTCCTGTACTCTGCCCTCCTCAAAGCTCTGACTGAGGCCCCACCCCACGCCACCAGTGCCCTACCAAGCTCACACAGCATCTTCCTCCCATCTCTCCTTCCCCCTCAGCTTCACCTCACCAGCCCCCATCTCAGGCCAGTCCCACCACTGATGCTCTCTTTCCTTTACCCTCCAGCCTTCCAGACACCATCCCTTTTCTGTAGCTACAAGGATTCCTACTCCATGTGTTCCTCCCTGTTAGACTGAGCACACTCTCCCAGTCTCGCTCGTGGTCCTACCATTTCCGCTTCGCTCTCTCCGTCCCTTCACAGATAAACTTCCTGAAAGAGTGCCATCCCTTATACCTGCCCTTCCTCACCTCCCACACCTCTGCCCGCTGACATCTGCCTTCACTGTATCAGTGAGACTGTTCTCATTGAGATCACCAGTGACCATGTGTTAAGTCCAGTGGACACCTTTCAATTTTTACCTTATTTGACCCCTCAGCAGCATCCCATAGCACTAGCCATTTCCTCCCTTTGAAACAATCTCTTCCCTTGGTTTCAGTGACTTCTTTCTAGGTTTCCTTCTACTTCCCTGGCTATACCTTTTCTGCTTATGCCTCCATTTAGCATCTTCTTTCCTTAAATGTTTCTCAGAGTTCTTTTTGCCTTAGGCATTCTCGTGTCTCTATATACACACTCCCTGGGCATTCTTAGCCACTGCCTTATCTTTATTTATTTATTTTTTTTTTTTAAGATTTTATTTATTTATGTGACAGAGAGACAGCCAGCGAGAGAGGGAACACAGCAGGGGGAGTGGGAGAGGAAGAAGCAGGCTCCCAGCGGAGGAGCCTGATGTGGGACTCGATCCCGGATCGCCAGGATCACGCCCTGAGCCGAAGGCAGACGCTTTAACGACTGCGCTACCCAGGCGCCCCTACTGCCTTATCTTTAATGATTCTTTTATCTGATGGTTCCCAAGTGAAAATATCTATCCTTGATTCTCTTAACTAGGGAATTGTCCTTGTCCATTCCAGCTACTATGACAAAAATACCATAAACTGGGAGGCTTACTGACAAACACTTATTTCTCATAGTTCTGGAGGCAGGAAGTCCGAAATCAAGGCACCAGTGGACTCTGTCTGGTGAGCACCCACTTCCTGGTTCATAGACAGCCATCTTCTCACTGTGTCCTCACATGGCAGTACGGGCAAGGGAACTCTCTGGGGTCATTTTTATAAGAGGACCATCCCATTTATGAGGGCTTTGCCCTCATGAACTAATTACCTCCCAAAGACTTCATTTCCAAATACCATCACATTGGGGGTTAGGATTCCAACATATGAGCTCTGGAGGAACACTCAGTCTATAGCAGGATTCATATATAAAACTTCATAGTGAACATCTTTCTCCACTTAGACGTTTCTATGGCTCTTTAACCTCAGATTTTCCAAAGCTGAATTCATTATCTACCCTTTCCATGCTCCAAAGCCTTTCTTTTGCTGTGTCTATCCTAGCAAAAGCCTTTTCTAGCACTCAGGAGCCTGAGTCCGGAAATTCAGGAAACAACTGTGACCCTTTTCTGTACTTCAACCCCCATATCAATCCATCAGGTTTTATAGATTCTCCACTTAAATGCCTCTTGGGTCTGTTCACCTATTTCAACTCCCACTGCCACTACTCTAGTCTGGGTCACCATTATGTCTTGTCCTGAAGAGCCCAGGAACTTTCTAACTAGCCTTGGGGCTCTCGTTTTTTCCCTTACTTATTAATCCACTATCTACATGGATAGAGTGATCCCTGTCTCAAAGGTGAACAGAATTATCTCCTATCCCTACTTAAAATATTTTGTTGATATCCTCCTTCCCTTAGGAACATAGTTCTTAGACCACATCCAAATATATGGAAGTGGAATCTACCCGAAAAATTCATAAAAATTTTATGTTAACACTTTACCTGGAGTGCTTGCTAAATTTACCACTTCTTGGACTCCCTCACCTGAAGTATCTAGTTTAGTGACCTTGAGAGGGGTCCTGGAACTATGTGCTCTTTTTGTTTTTTGGTATTTGGTTTTAATTCCAGTATAGTTAACATACAGTGTTTATATTAGTTTCAGGAGTACAGTGTAGTGATTTGACAATTCTATACGTTACTCAGTGTTCATCAAGATATGTGTACTCTTAATCAACTCTACCTATTTCGCCCACCCCACTCCATCCAACTCCCCTCCAGTAACCCTCACTTTGTTCTCTATAGTTAAGAGTCTATTTCTTGGTTTGTCTCTCTTTTATTTTTCTTTGTTCGTTTGTTTTGTTTCTTCAATTCCACATATGGGTGAAATCATATGGTATTTGTCTTTCTCTGACCGACTTACTTTGATTAACATTATATTTTCTAGTTCTATTCATGTTGTTGCAAATGGGAAGATTTCATTCTTGTTTATGGCTGAATAATATGTCATTGTATTTATATTCCACCTCTTCTTTATCCATTCATCATTCGATGGACACTTAGGCTCTTCCATAATTTGGCCATTGTAAATAATGCTGCAAAAAACATAGGGGTGCATGTATCCCTTTGAATTAGTATTTTTGTATTCTTTGGGCAAATACCCAGTAGTATAATTCCTGCACCGTAGGGTAGCTCTATTTTTAACTTTTTGAAGAACCTCCATACTGTTTTCCACAGTGGCTGCACCAGTTTGCATTCCCACCAACAGTGTAAGAGGGTTCCCCTTTTTTCATGTCCTCACCAACATCTGTTGTTTCTTGTGTTTTTTATTTTAGCCATTCTGACAGTTGTGAGGTCATATCTTATTATAGTTTTGATCTGTATTTCCCTGATGATCAGTGGTGTTGAGCATCTATTCTTGTGTCTGTTAGCCATCTGGATGTCTTTTGTGGAAAAGTATCTATTCATATCTTCTGCCCATTTTTAAATAAGATAAAAATTGAGAGGTAGGCAAACCATAAGAGACTCTGAACTCTAGGAAACAAACTGAGGGTCACTGGAGGGGAAGTGGGTGGGAGGAATGGGATAATTGGGTGATGGGCATTAAGGAGGGCACTTGATATAATGAGCACCAGGTGTTATATGCAACTGATGAATCACTAAATTCTACCTCTGAAACTAAAAAAAAAAAAAAAAAAAAAAGGAAGCTTTTTATTTTGACATAGTCCCAATACTTTCTTTTTTCTATTTGCCTTGCCTCGGTAGATATATCTAGAAAAATGTTGCAATGGGTAATGTAAGAGAAATTTCCGCCTGTTCTCTCTTCTAGGATTTTTATGGTTTCAGGTCTGACATTTAGGTCTTTAAACCATTCTGAGTTGATTTTTGTATATGATGGAAGAAAGTGGTCCAGTGTCATTCTTTTGCATGTAGCTGTCCAGTTTTCCCAACACCATTTGTTGAAGTGACTGTCTTTTTGCCATTGCATATTCTTTCCTCCTTTGTTGAAGATGAATTGACCATATAACTGTGGGTTTATTTCTGGGTTTTCTTTTCTGTTCCATTGATCTATGTGTCTATTTTTGTTTCAGCACCATACTGTTTTGATTGCAACAGCTTTGTACTATAACTTGAAATCTGGACTTGTGATACCTCCAGCATTTTCTTCTTCAAGATTTCTTTAGCTATTCAGGGTCATTTGTGGTTCCATTCAAATTTTAGGATTATTTATTCTAGTTTTAAGAAAAATGCTGTTGGTAGTTTGATAGGAATTGCATTAAATCTGTAGATTGCTTTGGGTAGTATGGACATTTTAACAATATTTGTTCTCCCAGTCCATGAACAGGGGATAGCTTTCACTTTGTTTGTCATCTCAAATTTCTTTCATTAGTGTTCTATAGTTTTCAGAGAACAGGTTTTTCACCTCCTTGGTTAAGTTTATTCCTAGGTATTTTATTTTTTGGGGGGTGTAATTGTTAGTGTGATTATTTTCTTAATTTCTCATTCTGTTACTTTATTATTGATGTATAGAGATGCAACAAATTTCTGTATATTGATTGTGTATCCTGTGACCTTACTGAATTCATTTATCAGTTCTAGTAATTTTTTGATGTAGTCTTTAGGGTGTTCTGTATATAGTGTCATGTCACCTGCAAATAGTGAGAGTTTTACTTCTTCCTTACCAATTTGGATGCCTTTTATTTCTTTTTCTTGTCTGATTGCTGTGGCTAGGACTTCCAATACTATGTTGAATAAAGGTGGTAAGAGTGGATATCCTTGTCTTATTCCTGTCCTTAGGGGAAAAGCTCTCAGTTTTTCACCATTGAGTATGATGCTTGCTGTTGGTTTTTCTTATATGGCCTTTATTCTGTTAAAGTATGTTCCCTCCAAACCTATTTTGTTGAAGGTTTATATCATGAATGGATGCTGCACTTTTGTCAAATGCTTTTTCTGCCTCTATTGAAATGATCATGTTTTTTATTGTTTCTCTTATTGATGTGATTTGTGAATATTGAACCACTCTTGCATCCCAGAAATAAATCCCACTTGATCATGGTGCGTGATTTTTTTAATGTATTGTTGGATTCAGTTTGCTAATATTTTGTTAAGGATTTTTACATCTACATTTATCAGAGACATTGGCCTGTAATTCTCTTTTTATGGAGCATCTTTATTTGGTTTTGATATCAGGGCAATACTAGTCTCATAGAATGAGTTTCTTCTCCAATCTTTGTTATTCCCTTCCTTCTGTACATTTTGGGGTTTGTTGTTGTTGTTGTTGTTGTTGTTGTTCTTTTTCTAGCTTTTTTAGGTGTAAGTTAAGTTGTTTATTTGAGATTTTTCTTTTTTCTTGCTATAAACTTTCCTCTTAGAACAGCTTTTGCTGTATTCCAAAAATTTGGGGCCATTGTTTACATTTTCATTTATCTCCATGTATTTTTTTTATTTCCTCTTTGAGTTCTTGGTTCACCCATTCATTGTGTATAATGAGTTACTTAGCCTTCATGTATTTGTGTTCTTTTCAGGTTTTTTCTTGTGGTTGGTTTCTAGTTTCACAGCATTGTAGTTGGGAAAGATGCATGGTATGACTTCAGTCTTTTTGAATTTGTTGAGACTTGTTTTGTGGCCTCGTATGTGATCTATTCTGGAGAATGTTTGATGTGCACTTGAAAAAGAATGTGGGGGTGCCTGGTTGGCTCTGTCGTTAGAGCATGTGACTCTTGATCTTGGAGTTATGAGTTTGAGCCCCATGTTGGGGGTAGAATTTACTTTAAAAAAACAAAAAAAGGTTAAGGGAAAAAGAATGTGTATACTGTTTTAGGGTAGAAATGTTCTGAATATATCTGTTAGGTCTGTCTGTCCAATGTGTCATTCAAAGTCACCATTTCCTCCTTGATTTTTGGTTTAGATAATCTATCCATTGATGTCAGTGGGGTGTTATAGTTCCCTACTATTATTGTATACTATTGATTACTTCCTTCATGTTTGTTATCAGCTGCTTTATGTATTTGGGTGCTCCCCTGTTGGGTGCATAAATATTTACAATTGTTATATCTTCTTATTAGATTGTTCCCTTTATGGTTATATAGTGTTCTTCTTTGTCTCAGTTTTTGTCTTAATGTCTATGTTCTCTAATGTAAGTATTGCTACCCTGGCTTTTTTTTCACTTCCATTTGCATGATAAATGCTTTCCATCCCCTCACTTTCAATCTGCATGTGCCTGTTAGTCTGAAATGAGTGTCTTATAGATAGCATATAGATGGGTCTTGCTTTTTATCCATTCTGTCACCCTATTTCTTTTGATTGGAGCATTTAGTCCATTTACATTCAAAGTAATTATTGATAGATTATGCATTTATTACCATTTTGTTACTTGTTTCACAGTTGTTTCTATATATTTTCTCTGATTCTTTCTTCTCTTGCTCCCCGTCATGGTTTGTTGAATTTCTTTAGTGATATTCTTGGAATCCTTTCTCTTTATTTTTTTGTGTATTTATTACTAGCTTTTGATTTGTGGTTACCATTCGGTGAGGGTCTGTTTAGCTCCCCATCACCTCTCCCCCCTTCCTACCCTCTTCTCTACATTTAGCTGTGGAGAGTCCGTCCTGCCAGTCTTCTGGTTGTTTTCTGGGTTACTTACATTGATGTGGATGTTACCTAGTTGTATCCAGGGGATGAGGTGAGATTAGGATCCTCTTCCCAAGGGACTTCTGAAAATGTGTGTCTTAACAGTCCTCCATATACTGCTTATCATCCAGAGCATCTGGAAAACACTGCTGAGACCTGTAAGCTCCATGAGGTCAGGGATCATTCCTATTCCTTTCATATTCGTAGCCAGTGAATGTAGGCCCTAGTACAATCCCTGTGTGTGCTGACAGAAAGACAAGAGGGAGAGAGGGAATGATGTATGAAATGAGCATGGCTTCTGTAGTATAGGCAACTTACTGAGTTTGTGTATAGCTTCTTGGAGTTCAGTTAGTAAAATTCAATACAAGAGAGATAGTATATCCATCTGCATGGGTAACTCATGTGTTGCTAGTTGAGAATCTAATCAAGGTAATTAATTGAAGTCAGCTATTACTCTCACATTTGAGTAATGTGTACAGTCCTTTAAAAAATGAAAACTTTTTGATGGACCCCAGATTGATCTCTATTATTTTTATTATAATGTTTCTTGAATGTATGCAAAACTACATATAAATGCCTTATACTTAAAGATCTTGTATCATTATAAACCAAGCAAACAAAATTGTAAAACCAATAAAATTCATGTTAACAGCATTAATTTGAAATGCTGTTGGGTGAAACTAGGTTGCTTCCTAGCACATGCTAGCCTCCTGCCTGCTACAGAACAGCTTCATGTTGGCCTGCCTTGGCTACCTTGCATGTGGTTCAGTTCTTCTGGAACTCTCATTTATAAGGTGGCCTCCAGATGAAACAGCATATGCTCATATTCCCTTTTATTTTAGATTACCATAGAAATGAAAACACACATGAAAAAGTCTTCATAGGGAAATATCTTATCACAGAGAACGTACCCATGGATTCTACTTTGAGTGGCACTTCTATAACCAAGGGATTGATTTGCTAACTTACCCAATGGTTATTTGCACTCATGGTCATTTACTGAACCTGAAGCTGCTAGACAATTTAAGTTACCTTCCGTTCTCAGGACCCAGAAGGTATTTGTCATCATTCACTGCTTTTTAGTTGAATGAGATGATTCTAGAGCAGGAATAACCAAAGTGTGAGAATGCTGGAGAGTGGGCACCTCTCCCCTGGGTACTGGCCCACAGGCCTGGTGGGGTATAGGCACCTGGCTTGCTAGCTTCCTGACTCTCCCCAGGAAGGGCCTTTGGTTCTGGCTGTGAATATACCATGTAGCCATCCGTGAGTGACTTGGCTTTCCCCAGGGGCTTTGCTTCAAGAGGGAGACGACGTGCTGACCGACTCAGCCTCCCAAGAGTTTTAGTTTTCAGTCAAATTAACAAACTGGCCATCTAGCTCGTGTGTGTGTGTGTGTGTGTGTGTGTGTGTGTGTGTGAGAGAGAGAGAGAGAGAGAGAGAGAGCGAGGGAGGGAGGGAGGGAGGGAGGAAGGAAGGGAGGAAGGGAGGAAGGGAGGAAGGGAGGAAGGGAGGAAGGGAGGAAGGGAGGAAGGGAGGAAGGGAGGGAGGGAGGGGGGTGCCTATGTGGTTCAGTCGTTAAGCGTCTGCCTTCAGCTCAGGGCGTGATCCCGGCGTTCTGGGATCGAGCCCTACATCAGGCTCCTCTGCTGGGAGCCTGCTTCTTCCTCTCCTACTCCCTCTGCTTGTGTTCCCTTTCTCGCTGGCTGTCTCTCTCTGTCAAATAAATAAATAAAATCTTTAAAAAGAAAGAAAGAAAGAAAGAAAGAAAGAAAGAAAGAAAGAAAGAAAGAAAGAAAGAGTCTCTTGAGAATTTAGACAATGTGAGTATAACCCTGAAGGCTTCACCACCTGTGGATGGTGATAACTATATTGCCTGCTATTAGAAGGATTAAACAAAATAATGTTTGCAGAGTGTCTATTATGCCTAAAATAATCTCAGTAGGTATGATGTGGAGCCATCAGAGCCCCCACCTTATGCTAAAATGTCCTTTGGGGAAGAGATGGGGTTGGGGGAACAGGACTAGATTTACACCAATGTGTTACATGAATTTTAAGTCATCTTTAATGCATTTTTTAAAGCATTGGTTTAAAAAAGTATACTTGGTGTGGCTGTATTGGTTTGTTTTTCGGGAAAGGACAAAGAGAACAGAGAAGTCCTTCAGCGGTCCCTGATTCCTAACCTGAAGCTTCAGTGGCTGCCGCCTCTGCCTGCCTACTTTCCACTGGTCCTAGGGAGCACTCTTTTAAGTTGGAAATAATTTCCCAAAGGATCTAGAACATATTTAAGGATCCTGGGCAAAAATACTCCTGGAATCGTAATGTTTATGTGGTTCCTAACGACAAGAAACATCAATGTCCCATCAACAGTGATGTCACTTTAGTGTCATCCATCTCTTGGAACTACTGGAGTATATGAAAAGATGATAGTTAAGAACTGCCCCAAGTAAAGAAACCAAGACTTCTTTCTTTGGTTAATACCATATTTTTTTCCCGAGCATCTTGATATTATAATATTTATAGCACCATAAAGTATCTAGCTCTCCATGGGTCATAGGAATGCTATTGTTTTAAACTGTTGCCAAAGTAATTTCTAAGATACTTTCCAAGATTTTAAGGAACACTGTAACATGTATCTGGGCCCATCTTTCACTGCATTTTTTTTTTTTTTTACATAAAAGCACAGATCTGCTTAAAACATCACACACATTCTGGCCAAGCCACTTTGAGCCTTTATCAGTGTTTCTCACAGAGCAAACTAAAAGTCAAAGAGGACTAGCTTCATTCTATTAGGAGAGCACTGGAACCCATCCTTGGTGGTTCCCACCCTGGAACTCTATGCAAAGTGTGTTTGCAAAATAAGCTATCAGTTGATTCTTATTTTTGTTATTTGACTGGCAGCCTATGCTCTGCAATCGAATGAGCTGAGAGCAAATGACAGAAGCACACACACGCATGCACACACAGGAGGAAAACTAATCCCACTTCTCTTGGGTTCACTGTTGCTAAATCTCCCAAAATGTTGTGTTACTAGTCATCTCCAGCTGCCATATTTTAAGCTGCACCTCTTTTAGAGACTGATGAAAACTGCTAGGAGATTATGGCTACCATTTACCCCAAGATGCATAGACTCAGATAAAGACCATTCCTACAGGCAATTGAAAAATGAACCTGAGCATATTTAGTACCCTATATGTAGGAAGTTGAATGGAAATAACAAAAGTCAAGAGGCCTTTGAGAGTTGACCAACACAGTGCTGGAAATCCGTCATTATCTCTAAGGCCTAAAGCCGGTATTGGATCACTCCAATAAGACCCACATTTTATTTGTGGTCTCACTGACTCAAGGAACTAACATATGATCATAGGGAACAGATATGTTGAGAAATAATTACCATACACTCTAATAAGGACTCCAAGAGAGGTGAAGGCAAGGTGCTACAGGAGAAGGGTAGACAGAGGAGTAAGCAATGTGAGTAGAGAGGCAGGAGATGGAACACGGTGAGCATCCAGCTAACATTCGTTCCATGTAATGTATTCTGTTACGAAGTGACATCCTAGCTGGGCTTTACAGGTTGAATAGGAGTTGGCTGGGCAGAGAAGAAAGCACTCAGAGAGCAGGAAGGATTCAAGAAAAGGCTACCTCCATGTAGAAGTTTACACACTTCTGAGGGATGTTGGAGACACAATATCAGAATCATAGAGATAAAAGGAGTTTATTACCTAATCCCACCCTCTGATTTTACATGAGGACTAGAGAGGATGAAAAGATTGCTCAGCTTTTGAAGAGATTGTTCAACTTTTGAGGATCTGGGATTCTACATGTGATGCTGAAAAGTGGTAAATAAGAAGAGAGAATCAAGCCTTTATCTTGCTTTTACTATACAAACCATACTTCAGGCATATCTATCAACCAATTGCAATATATAGATATTGATTATTTAGATGCTCATTTGAACAAAGTATAAAGAAAAAAATCAGGGCAATTTGAGTCTGACCTTGATATTTGCTAGTATTAAAGAATTATTAAAAATTTTTGGAGTGATACTCATTTATGGTTATGTTTACAAGAAAGAGTCTCATCTCTTCAAGATACATACAAAAACATTTAAAGACGAAATGATAATGCTATCTGATATTTGCTTCGAATGATCCAGTGTGGGACAAGAAGGGGAAATTTATTTATTTATTTATTTATTTATTTATTTATTTATTTATTTTTAATTAATGATTTTTTATTATATTATGTTAGTCACCATACAGTACATCTCCGGTTTCTGATGTAAAGCTTGATGATTCATTAGTTGCGTATAACACCCAGTGCACCATGCAATACGTGCCCTCCTTACTACCCATCACCGGTCTATCTAATTCCCCCACCCCCCTCCCCTCTGAGGCCCTCAGTTTGTTTCTCAGAGTCCATAGTCTCTCATGTTTCATTCCCCCTTCTGATTACCCCCCCTTTCTTTATCCCTTTCTTCCCCTACCGATCTTCCTAGTTCTTATGTTCCATAGATGAGAGAAATCATATGATAGTTGTCTTTCTCTGCTTGACTTATTTTACTTAGCATTATCTCCTCCAGTGCCGTCCATGTTGCTGCAAATGTTGAGAATTCGTTCTTTCTGATAGCTGAGTAATATTCCATTGTATATATGGACCACAACTTCTTAATCCATTCATCTGTTGAAGGGCATCTCGGCTCCTTCCACGATTTAGCTATTGTGGACATTGCTGCTATGAACATTGGGGTGCATATGGCCCAAGAAGGGGAAATTTAGATGAAACAAGTTTGGCCATGAGTTGGTAACTGCTGAAGCTGAGTACATAGGAGTTTATTAAACTATTTTCTCTACTTCTGTATATGTTTAAATTTTTCCGTCATAAAAAGTTAAACAAACAAACAAAAGCCAGCCTGACCAGTCGGTTATTCTGAAAGTCTGGACTGGAGTCTCATTTTGTTCCCAAGGCTCTAGCCTCTAGATCTTACTGTTGCCCAGATTTATATTTATAAACAAAGTAGTTGGATTTTAAGCATTTTTATCAGCTTTAAGAATAACAGTGAAATAATAGCTAACAATGAGAATGTAGATGGTCTTCGGCATGCCCTGTCTTGCAAGTATGGACCCATTTAATCCTGACAGCAACCCCAGGGAAGTAGTTTGTTCTTATTATCCCTGTTTCACAGATGAGAAGAATGAGAAACAAGTAAGTAATTCACCCAAGGCCTCCAGGTAGAAAATGGCTAGTCAATGTCTGGTTCCAGAACCTATGCACTTAACCAGTATGCAGTCTGCTTCCCGGGGACGGATACCGTACATGTGGAGGGCAGATCTACTGGCTTTAGTTACGTGTTGTGCTACTCACCAGTCAGCCCAAAGCCCAGCGGCCTAAAGCAGTAACACACATCACACGGTTCTGTGGGTTGGCTGGGCATTTCTGTGTTCCACCCAGGCCATTCATGAGGCTGAGTGCCGCAGGAAGTGTCAGCTAGTTCTCTTCTTCATGGCAGAAATTGCAAATCTCAGAATTAGGAGGTTGATGAGAGGAAAGACCCTGTGTACTAGATTTTGTGGTTTTTTAAATAGTAATTAAAAAAGTAAAACAAAATAATAATTTTAAGTTCACCAGTGTTTTTACAGAAATAGATTTAAAAAGATAATTAGTTCTGTAGCACCTGGGTGGCTCAGTTGGTTAAGCGTCTGCCTTTGGCTCAGGTCCTGATCTCCGGATCCTGTGATCCAGCCCAACACTGGCCTCCCTGCTCAGCAGGGAGTCCACTCCTCCCTCCTCCCTGCCCCACCCATGCTCTGTCACTCTCTCAAATAAATAAAAACGCTTAAAAATGAAAAATAAAATAAAACAATAAAAAGATAATTATTTCTGAAAAGTTTATAATAAGCCTGTGGCTCCACAGCCCTCCCTCCCCCATCCACCACCCACCATGACCATCCAGCTGCCTGGAGGCAATTTCCTCTAGTACTTTCCACTTTGTTAGCCCTGAGGTGTGGTCCCCTCAGTTTTTAACACTTCCGCCTTTTATCGGTTTTATCACTTCTACCTCCTCTTGCCCCCCCCCACCAGCCCCAAATATAATTGGATCTCTACATTTTATTAAAGACTACTGCAGGGTTTTTATTTGTATCATTAGCTCCTAAGCCTAAGCCAAGTATTGTACTCGATTGCACTTACCTTCTTTAAACTATTTTTTCCTGAAATTTAAAAATTCTTTTAAAATTACTTGAGTTTTTTTTTTTTTTAAATAGTTGATGTCTTCCTACACACTGTAACTCTGCTTTATAACCTACCCCTCAGTAACTGTTTTCTACACAGTCAAATCTGTCGGAAAATGTGTCATTCCTCCTCTTCCATTTTGTTTTGGTTTGGGGTTTTATTGAAGAAAACTCTTCCAGAAGCCCTCTGTTGTGCTCTAGGTCGCAATGATTACTCTTTAGGTCTTTTCCCAGCTGCAGGCTTGGGGCCTCCCATGCCAGAATCTTGGGAATTATCTTTGCTTCTCTGTTGCATTTCCTGTTTCCTGAATCACTCCTTCTTAGTTTATTTCCTTATTGCGCAGGGGCGGGTATATGGGGAGGGGACGGCGTGTTACTCCAATAATACTCTGAGAAAAGGTGAACAAAGAGATTGTTGTTTTTAAAACCTTGTAAGTCTAAAAATGTCTTTATTTTATCCTTATATTTGATTGATGGTCTGGGTGCAGAATTTGAGGTGGGAAATTATTTTGAAGGAATTGCTCTACTCTTTGTGAGTTTCTCCTTTTGCTGTTGAGAGGACCAATAATGCCCTGATTCCTGACCTTTGAATGTGGCCTAATTTTTTTAGAATCTTTTCTTTATCCTGGTTCACTGAAATTTCACAATAATGCCTATCAGGTAGGTCTTTTTTCATTCGTTTTGCTGAACACATGGGTGGGTCTTTCCTAGTCTTTAAATCTGGGAAACTTGTTCTCGCCTCTTGATAACATCCTTCCCTCCCCCATTCCTTTTTTCTTTTCTCCCTTTCTGGAACCCCTATTGTTCAAATATTTTATGTTTATTTATAATGATCTTTGAATATGCTTATCTTCTCTGTTTTATTTTTCTATTCGATGTAGTCATTTTCTGGGAGATTTCCTAGACTTCCTCTTTCAAGACATATATTAACTTTCTCATTTCTATTAAATATATTTTTAATTTATCAGAGGGTCTTATTTTCTGATTCTTCCTCTTATGGTCTGCTCTTCTAATTTTATGGAAGTTATTTCATGTATCTCTCAAAGAATATTAATTAAATTTACTTTTGAGTTTTCTTCTGTTTCCTTGAGTTTCCTCTGGGTTTTTTCTTTTGTTTCATTTTGGTTTTTGTTTTGCTTGGTTTGATTTGGCCTTTGTCCTTACAACTGTCTGATGATCCTTGCCTCTCTGTTTATATTGAAAAGTCAGACAGTAGAAAGCTGGCTGGAACTTCTGGGTGCAGGAGTGGCCTATGACCACTGGCAGGCTTCCTATAGATGGGTCAGGAGGTGAACTGGAATTTTCACTGGGGAACCCCAAATATCAGTAACTCTAGTAACTCTTTCACCCTCAGGTACCTTGAATTCATGACCCTTTCTGAGACTTCTGTGAGGCAAATTGGCTTGTTTCTCATCAGCACTAAGTTTGCATTTTGTCCTATCTGTTAAGTGATTTACAATGCTTCCATCTGCTCTCTCGATCCATATATTGTGATAGGAAAGTGTTTTCTAGAATAATAAAAAACAGAGTTTGTTTTAGCTTATTATTGTTTTTGTGGTTTGGGAATATTTTTAAAGAGGAAAAGGAGAAACATCTTTATTTCACCACCTAGCACTGGATTGTAGAGAAATTTTTATGAGGATTATAAGAAAGGAAAGAGACTTTGGGGGTATGGTAGGCAAAATTATCAAGGTTTCCTCCCAAAATTCTGGTCCTGTTTATTCAGTCAAACACTAATTTGAGAATTGCTATGAAGAACTTTGCAAATGGAATTCAGGCTACTAAGAGGGAGATGATCTTGGATTTTCGAAGTGGGCCCAATGTAATCACTTGGCCCTTAAACTGAGAAGAAGGCAGAAGGGAAGCAGGAAAGATGACATGGAAGGAGAGGTCCGAGAGATGTGAAGGTTGAGAAGGGCTTCATCTGCAATAGTTGGTTTTGAAGACAGGGGACCATGAGCCAAGGAATGTGATTAGCCTCTGGAAGCTGAGAACAAACCCTGGTCCCTCCTACAACCCGGGCACCAAATGCTCCACCAACCTGAATAGGCCAGAACCAGATTCTCCCCCAGATCTTTCCAATAAGAGCCCAGGCCTCTGACACTCTGGTTGAAGCTTGGCACCCAGCAGAGCTCCCAGCCAAGCCCCCTGGACTTCTTACCTACAGATAATCAGTGGTGGCTTTAAAAAGTCATACTATTTGTGGTCGTTTGTTACAGCAACAATAGAAAACAAATACCGGGAGACTACTTCAGTGCGTGTGAGCAGCAGAGGGAAAGATGGGGAATGGGACAGGAACTTTCCTTGTGCATTGTGAATGGGGAAGCCCTCAGGCATTCCTGAGAAGATTTCACTCAACATGAAATGGGCCATAGAAATACTCAGCTCTGTGAATTTCAGCTTCGAGTTAGGAGGGTAGAAATTATTACCAAAAAGTAGAGTCACGTTTCAGCAAGTGTTGTTGGAGAGTATTACGGTAATGAAAGGACCCTTGTCATTATGCCTGCCCTGTGTATCCCTCCCCACATTAGCTGTGGGCTTGGCCATGTGAGCTGATTTGGCCAGTGATAGATCAGCAAACATGATACAGGCAGTCTTGATAAGCACTTGTGTTTGATTTGATTCTTTGGAACGCTGTCGACACCCTGTGAGGATGCCTGTTGCTGGGAATGGGGGGAAGGGGAAGCCTGAGGGGTGGCAGATTTATTATAAAGCCTTTAAAAATAATTGTCCTAATCTATTTGCATGCATGCAAACATTGCTAAATTTAAAAGTTAATATTTTAAAAAGCACCAAATCCAGTGCATGGGGCCTCTGCTCTCATCTGGCTCCCAACTCTGAGATTTTCAACTCTGCCCATTATCTCCATTATCATCACAAAAGACCCAGACGCCTTAAGAGGCACTGGCAGGATGGAGGAGGGGGAAGGAATTACCGCATGCATATTAATTTCTCTTCTTTTATCCTGTCTCGTAAGTAAAAAAATCATTCTCGTTGTGGTTGAGTGGGTGGTAGTGGTTCACGTCTCCATGTCTAATTTCATAAATATGAGCTTCAATTAGCTTTTGCAAATGAAATAACTAAGTCCTCATTCAATTTTCTATTTTAGAAGGGCCATTAATCTGGAAAACAAATAAAAATAAATTAATTTTTAATGGCTAATGTACATTTTTTTTCAAAATGAGACTTATAACACCAATATAACTTTAAATAGAAACTATAAGACCCCAAACTCCTGTTTTCTCTCTTACTGAGGCTGATTCTTTCTTGCAGCCTATCTAAGGGTCAAAGTCAAGCATATAGTCAGAGAACCATTCAAGAAGAGGATGTGGATTTTTTTTACCTGCTGTCTTTTTGTTTTTAAGACTGAGAGCAATCTAATCTTCCCTAAGCAGTTTGACTCAAGAACTATATCTTTTCACCAGCCAGTATTAATAGGAAGAAGCTGGACAAAGATTTCAGAAATCAAAGGACAGTAAAACCTCATTTAATGGGAATATTCAGGGGATGCCGTCATTCCGGTTAATTAAATTTTCTGGTTAACTAAAAATTAACCCGACACCCTTTGTTCACATCTTTCCATAGAAAAATCTTTCTAAAATGCATTAGCGTCTTTAATGCCTTAGGAAGTGTAGGGTGGTAAGTGTAATTGAATCTTTGTTTGATGATTGAAGTCCTTGTAGTGCCCCAGAAAGATCATTATGAACATAAGAACTCATTGTACTGTATGGTGGGTGTAGATGGTCTAGGAGATGGAGTTGAATGGATAATCAGCTCAAGATATAATCTGAAAGAGTATTTGAGTGTCTGTGTCGGATATACATCACATGTATTCCGTTTATGTCTGTGTACCTTTGTGCTTTTCTCTTGAAATCAGAAAGTAAAAAAATACTCAGGGGTCCCAATTCATTGGTTTAAGTCCATTTTTTTTTGGTATGATCATAATTAGACTTCTCAAGACCAACTTTAAGAGGATAGAGGTATGGTACTCTACATTATAGAAAAGAATGACATGGCTATAATTTCTCTTTAGGAACTTTTTTGCCTTTACCTTCTTTGTTTTACCTTCTAAAAAGACAAATCACAGAATGTGTAACAACACAACTATTTTCAGTTCTACACAGTACTGTCTAGTGGTCACCATATGCATGTATATTTCTGCAAATCGTGATCATAGGGAAACGTAATTTTATATCTTGCTTTATTTACTTAATACCATATGAGAAACATTTTCAGTGTTGCTACACAGTCTTCATATTCATTTATTCAGTCATTCAGCAAATATTTATTGACTGCCTGAGACGCGCCAGGCACTGTTCTAGATGCTGGATACATAGCAAGGAACCATAAGGACAAAAACCCCTACCCTTATGAGGCTTGCATTATTGTAGATTATCATTTTAAATAGCTGCAGCATTCTCTTTTGCTTTTAATATATTTTTGTACTTATTTGGTGGCACCCTTTCACACCTTGGGGCCCTAGGCAACTTATATGGTCTTTATAATATTCTCTATGGAAACTAGCTCTTGGGTTCTTGGGATGCTGTAAACTCACTTGAAGGTAAAACAAAAAACAAAAAACAAAAAAAAACACAACACAATAGCAGCAACAAAGCACTTATATAGCCCTTCAGCCTGGGCCAGGGTGAAGCACTTGTTCTAAACCCTGTATTATACATTCAGTTTGCACAACAACCCTGTGAGGTAGATACTAGTAATAGCCCCAATTGTTAGGAGAGGAAATTGAGGCACAGTCGAACAAAGATATGAAGCAATATATTTGGAGGACTTTGAAGCAATCATTCCGAATGATAATAATAATGGAACTTAATTTTTACTTGTGTCGTTATTTTAAATTGTACTTGTGTCAGATTTTACTTGTGCCAGGATTGTTCTGAGCCTATTAATTCATTTCATGCCCGCAGTTCTAGGGGCGCCTGGGTGGCTCATTTGATGGAGCGTCCAACTCTTGATTTCAGCTCAGATCATGATCTCAGAGTCGTGAGATGGAGCCCTGTGCTGGGCTCCACACTGGGCGTTAAGCCTGCTTAAGAGTCTGTCTCTCCCCCTCTCCCTCTGCCCCACTCTCTCATGATTACTTGCTCAAAAAAAAAAAAAAAAACTCACAATTCTAATTTAAAAATGAGGAAACTGAGGCATAAATTAGTAAGTAACCTGTCAAAAGTCACATAGCTAGTAAAGGATAGAAATGGGGTTTGAATCCTGGCAGTCTTGCAGAGTAGATGCTCTCAGTTACTTTCCTCTCCCCACCTGATTTTTTTTTTTTTAAGATTTTATTTATTTATTCGACAGAGATAGAGACAGCCAGCGAGAGAGGGAACACAAGCAGGGGGAGTGGGAGAGGAAGAAGCAGGCTCATAGCAGAGGAGCCTGACGTGGGGCTCGATCCCAGAACACCCCAGAACACCGGGATCATGCCCTGAGCCGAAGGCAGACGCTTAACTGCTGTGCCACCCAGGCGCCCCTCCCCAACTGATATTTTAACATCTGATTCTTCCAGAGGGTGTTTGTATTATAAGAGTAGAAAGGGGAAACTATTGCATCCCTAACGTGCGACCTCTGAAGCAGGAAATTATGATCCTTCTCCACTGACAGTACATTTGGACTCTGCTGTTTACACCCTAAGGACAGTTCGACTAGATCACCAGCAAACACTGGACTTGTGAGGAATAATCAGCTGACAATGGCTGATGCTGCTCACAAATAAAAGTTATTACAAAAAGCACAACGCTTGCTGAGGAGCGATATCGTCTTGGTGATACAGAAAGCTAAAACTTGACATGGAAAATTAGACTCATAGAAATTATCAACAGGAAATAAAGCTCTAGACATTAGATCTTCTTAATTACATTTAGATCTGTCCAGTTTGACCCAGATAAAATTGGAATTAGTAAAAATGAGGGCAACAAAAGAAAACCCAAAGTGGCAAAAATATCATCAGTAAAGTTTGATATGGACAAAACTTTGAGGGGTGAATCAAACCTCTGTTGGAAATTTTACATAAAGGAGAACTGATCCCAATGAAAATAACTTCAGTAAGTCAAAAATGAGAGTATAGGGGCGCCTGGGTGGCTCAGTCGTTAAGCATCTGCCTTCGGCTCAGGGCGTGATCCCAGAATCCTGGGATCGAGCCCTGCATCGGGCTCCTCTGCTATGAGCCTGCTTCTTCCTCTCCCACTCCCCCTGCTTGTGTTCCCTCTCTCACTGGCTGCCTCTCTCTCTCTGTCAAATAAATAAATAAAATCTTTAAAAAAAATGGGAGTATAAAACAAAATTGGAAATGGTTTCACTAAAGTATATAGAAAATGTGTCAAGGATTTATATGATCCTAAGGGCATTTGCCATAAGTCCATTTTTTTTGGTATGATCATAATTAGACTTCTCAAGACCAACTTTAAGAGGATATGTAAGGTACTCTACATTATAGAAAAGAATGACATGGCTATAATTTCTCTTTAGGAAATTTTCACCTTTACCTTCTTTGTTTTACTTTCTAAAAAGACAAATCAAATGTGCAAAATGTGGATCAGTTCTTTGAAGCTGCAAATTCATTAATGTGAATGTCATCCTGGTGACAATATCTTATTCATACATACGAGGACAAAACATGCTCAGTGTCAAACAGTGGAGCCAATCATCCTATGTTAAAAGCGCCATGGTAGAGATATGGCTGAGTTTGTTGGTATCTACCCAGAATCCACTCCATCTCTTTTTTTTTTTTTTTAAGATTTTATTTATTTATTTGACAGAGAGACAGCCAGCGAGAGAGGGAACACAGCAGGGGGAGTGGGAGAGGAAGAAGCAGGCTCCCAGCGGAGGAGCCCGATGTGGGGCTCGATCCCGCAACGCTGGGATCACGCCCTGAGCGAAAGGCAGACGCTTAACGACTGCGCTACCCAGGCGCCCCTCATTCCATCTCTTTTGTTCAGGTATCCACTACCAATAGCTTATGTTACGTGTCATTTTTAATCAGTTTAGTTATTTTAAATATTCTCTGGAATTTAGTTTAAACTTTAACTTTATTTGGTATTTAGACTTTGGAGCAACAAACAAACACTTATTGATCATCTACTATCCGCTTCAGCTTTGTTAGCCGCTGTGGGCACTCAGCCGAGAAGACCCAATCCTCAATTTTAAGGAACACAACACATTGGAAGGCAGAGACACAGGATGGCATGATTGAGAATACAAGAGAATAGATGACAGATAATCAAGCAGCAGCAATTCAGGGATGTAAGACACCCTTTCTAAGTGCTGCTCAGCCCGAAGCATGGGACTCAGCATTCAGTAAGCACATGGTAAGTGCCGAAGAGATCCATGTTCGGAATTGTTTTGTTATGAAAGTTGAGTAAGATTTACACAATAGAGATCGAGGAGGACATTGAGAATAAGGAAAAAAACAAGACCTGAATTAAATGCTTCCTTCTCTGCCCTCTCACAGCACTCTGTCTTTTACACCAGCTTTCCCTTTGCATGATAAATACTTCTACAGATAGCCGTCTCTTCTATTGGACCCACTTTGGGAGTAAGGACTGTGTCTTACTAGTGTTTGGAATCTCAACACTTCTCCCAGTATCTGTTGCATAACGGTTCCTCCATAATATGTGATAAATACATTAAGGTAAAATTGAATGAGTGAATAAACAAAGAGGAAAGCCCAGAAGATACTCAGGGGTCAGTGAGTTAACTAGTTTGGGGTGGAAGTGGAACTAATCTGGAGGTTGTTGCCTGTCTGTCTACACTGGATTTTATTGGGCAGACAATGGAGGAGCGTGGTAGATGTTCAGCACGGTAATTATGAAGTGTTGAAGTGATCCCGATGACAACAGCAGCCACCCTTTATTGACCAGACTAAGTGCTTTGTGTTTGTTCACTTGTTTAACCCTCATCATTCTAAGGACTGGTGATAGTAACTCCATTTGTGTTGACTGTATCTCCCAGAGGCTGAGGAAATTACTTGGAATAGCAGAGTCAGCAGATGGCTTCACCAAGACTTGAACCCTAGCGTGTTTTACTGCAATTCCCATGCCTCCTCTAGCCGCAGGGCTCCCTCGGGGGACTCTGGTGATGACAGGAAGCATGAACAGGACAGTGCTTGGACCATTTGCGCTCTTACACTTAGGTCTCTGAATATCAAAATGCAGATTTGTCATTGTGCGAATCAAGCGGAGATTTATTGATGAAAAGAGATATACTTCCTCTCATGGTATGCTTTAAATAGTACCTCTCCCAAGCCTGGGGTCTCTCCTCGGATGAATTGCTTGGAACCCAGGAACAGAGAGAGAAATGTTCTGTTACTGTGAGATCAAGTCTGACTTCATCTCTGTCTACAATTAATTATTCTCAATCAGATAACTCCAAGAGGTGTCAGGTTTTGCTTGATGAACTTAAAAGGAAAATTTCTGTTCCCTATCCTCTTCTGACCTTATTTAATTACCTGAATATTTGCATTTAGCATTTGACAAATGCTAACATCTACTGTTGGGTGTTCATGATAGTAAACCCACAAATTCTTTCCATCTTTAGAAAAATAGTTCACTGTGAATTAATTTTGACTTGTTTCAATAGCAGTGATAATACTACATTCATTTGCTATTCCAGTAGCTATTACTTGCATCTTGACACAAATTACTTTATAATTCAGTCTTTATTTTTCGGTTGCCTGAAATAATATCCTCAGTAGGTAAGGCCTTTCATCAAGAAATTGCTCCCAGATATTCTGTGTTCTAATGCCACCTTATTTTCTTCAGAGCATAATTCTTGTGAACTCGTGGAAGATTTGAAACCCAATGTCTGTCTACTACTAAAGTACCAGGAGCAAAAAATGGCCCTTTTTTTGTAGGTGATTAAATAACAAAGTGCAGCTGAGGCATCTCTTAATCACCAAGCCCAAATCATGCTAGTGAATGAATTCTCCAACTGTGGCAGAAATCTTTCTAATACACAGGAGGAAAGGAGATGAAAGAAGCCAGCCTTTCAAAGCTTTGTACCATGGAAGGACCGCGACTGTTATCTTCCTGGGTGATCATTGACATCCCATCAAGGTTGAATTACTGGCTTAGCTGAATGGGTCTGGGAGGATGAATCTAAAATCAAATGCCAGTTGAAGAGCACAATCTCTGAAGAATGGCAGTGGATGCAATTGAACAATCATGTGAGGGGATATAAGTTTGGTTTATTCCGAAGTGAGAGTGACTGAATCTCCTTGTCACCCGTGATCAATGCATATTCTAGAAAAAATGATGGCGTTCCAGGTGCCTTCCAGGCTGAGGATTAGGTAGAACTCTCTCTCCCCTCCCTCCTCACCTAATTTGACCTTCTCATTGCACCTTGGCTAATGGAAAACTGACTCTAATTATCTGCAACATGTGGGGCTTTCACTCCCTACCAGTCTTTACTATATTGAGAGAAACTGCTTTTTCTTAAAAAATTGAATGATTAAATTATGGGTAATCCTCATTGAATACTCATTTTTGTGGCACTGAAATTGTGACTCAGAGCGCTTCCTGTTGGACTAAACACATTGCGAGTTGTTGTGTTTGAAAGTGTTTGAATCTGGATGCAGGCCCTGTTCTCTGAGCTCTTGATACTCAGCGTGTCCCTGGACCAGCAGCTTCAGGCTCCCATGGGAGCTTGTTAGACTTGCAGGATCCCAGGCTCCACCACGTACCTGCCGAATCAGCATCTGCTTTTGAGCAGGAGTCCCAGGTAAGTCCTATGCCCGTTAGAGTCTGGGAAGTGCTGCCTGAGAGGGAAGGTGGGGAGGAAGGAATGCTGCAGAATGCTTGAGGGAGCGTCTAAACTGATTGGTCAGAGGGGCGCCTGGGTGGCTCGGTTGGTTAAGCGTCAGACTCTTGATTTCGGCTCAGGTCGTGATCTCAGGGTTGTAAGATCCGAGCCCTGCGTTACATTAGGCATAAACATTCTCTCTCTCCCTCACCTTCTGCCCATCCCCCCACCTTCTTCCTCTCTAAAAAAATAAACAAACATAAACTGGTCAGAAGATTTAGTGGAGGAAGGAGAGGAAGGGCAGAACACTATCATGGAAATTGGGAAGAAAGGTTTCTCAGAAGCCAAAAAGGGACATTTAATAAGGATAGGGTTATACCCCCATGTCAAATATTGTAGAAAGCTTAGGGAGGGTATGTCTGTAAAATCCTACTGGATTTGGCACAAGAGAGTTTCTTGGAGCAGAGGAGGAAGCCAGATTGTGGGGAAGTATGATCTAGAAAGAGTGACTGAAGGGTTTGACTAACTTGAGAAGTTTGGCAGCTTTGGCGTTGAAAAGCGATCGGAGACATCATTGTGAGAGTTAGGAGCACCTGGTACAGGCAAAGGGAAGGCGGTGGTAAGAGAGTGAAAACGCAGGCGGAAGAAGAGTGCTTTCAGGGCTGGGCGGTGGTAGGATTCCCAGGACAGGTAGGGGAGAGCTTCTAACTGGATGAGGCTCCGTGTTCCTGGTACGGCGGAGAGGGACTGTGGAGGATGAAAAGAGAAATGAGGAACCTTATCCCAATGTGAGAGGAAGTCTTCTCAGGCCAGTGGGAGGGGAAGCCTTCTGCTGAGAATGGAGAGAAGAACCCAAAGGAGGCTGAACAGATAAATAATGCTTTGTTTTTTAAAGCAAACAAACAAACAAACAAAAACCTCTTACAGTGATGAAGAGAATCTTTACATTCCTCTACTTGAGGTCACAAAATATCTTCACCAAACAGGATGATCGGTTACTCGATTAGATTGCTGGGTTTTGGATTTCAGCGGCTTGGGAGCTATTGCTGTGTGGGTAGCATATGCCGTGTGTGAGCTTAGCATCTTGTGTTCCATGGACCAAAAGCATCCCGGTTTGCTCTACGTGTCAAGTGTTCCCTTCTCGCATACGACGGTTTGATTTCTGACCCCCAGGTCCATTGAATTTGTAATCTTGAAACTCCTAGTCACCACCAATTGATAGATCCAGTGGTCCTTTTCCAGTTATCTTCTCCCTTTCTGCAACATTTGAAAAAAATTAACCGCTCCTCTTTCAATAAAACTGACATATACAATTCGTTGAAGAAGCTGTTAGAAATTATTGGGTTTTTTTTAAAAGATTGATTGATTTATTAGAGAGAGAGAGAGCATGCGTGAGTGAGTAGGGGAGGGGCAGAGGGAGAGGGAGAACATCTCAAGCAGACTCCCCACTGAGCAGGAGCCAACATGGGACTCGATCTCGTGACCTTGAGACCATGACCTGAGCCAAAATCAAGAGCTGGACAGTCAATCCACTGAGCCACCCAGGTGCCCCTAGAAATAATTTTTCTAATCAAATGACCAAGCTGCTGAATCTTAAGGTCTCATCAAATGTTGCATCTTCTTATTTTCATTGAAGAATCAGATCTTCTACTTGATTATTTCTGGTAAATAGCAGTTTTGTTTCTCTGGTGGTTTCAAGTTTCCAAACAGTCTTGACAGACAGTTTCACATGGTGGCTACTGCTTTCAGGGGATTCTGTCAGACAAATCCTCACTTCTAGAGTAACAGCTGCTGGCGATCTTTCACCAAGAGTCCAACCGTTGGGACTTCTGTGTCGGGGTTGGCCAAGGAGTCCTGCTTTGGCTGCTAAGGCTTTGTGCCACTGAATCTGATTTTCCTGGAATCTCCTGGATATTCTTTGTGTCATTTAAAAATATTTCTGTCAGCGATGTTCTGAACTGGTGTTCTCTTCAGGTTTTACTTCTGTTGTCGTGAAGTCTTTAACCTAATCCAAAAAGCAGGTTTCTGTAAGTTTATTGGAGGTTCCAAGAAATTCCTTCACGTGTTTTATCTGACCAGGTTCTGGTATGTGTGCGACCACATCCTTGTGGTATGTCTATTAGTCACCTTTTCTGATGCATGAGTTTGCTTTGGAAAAGTAGTTGCCCAGCCTTTGCTTGGATGTCTCCAGCAAGGCCTGATTTCTTGCTTAAGCACAGGCTTTTGCATCCGATACCAGTGTGAGGCTGGGGGTGGAGGGGCAGAGTCAGAACAGGTGCCACAGCTGCTGGTTGGAAGAGCTGCCTTATATATATATATTTTTTTTTTAAGATTTTTTTATTTATTCATTTGAGAGAGAGAGACAGAGCACAAGCAGGGGAAGGGGCCGAGAAAGAGGGAGAAGCAGACTCCCCACAGAGCAGGGAGCCCGACGTGGGGCTCGATCCCAGGACCTTGGGATCATGACCTGAGACACCCAGGCACCCTGCCCTACATATTTTTAAATCAATAATATTGAGGTATAACTTATACTTGATAAAAAGCATGTAGTTTGTTGAGTTTCGACAAATGTGTATACTCATAACTACCACCACAATTAAGCTATAGGACATTTCCATCATTCCAAAAGATCCTAAGGCAACCACAGGGTTTCATATAAATGTAATCAGTCATACAGTAGGCGTTCTTTTGCGTCAGCTTCTTTTGCTCGACATGATGTCCTTGAGATCTATCCCTGTGGTTGTTTTGTATCCCGCTGAGTAGTATTCCACTGAACTGGGGAGCCACAAGTTCTGTTGTCCGTTTATCTGCTGATGGATTTGGGTTGTTGTCAGGGTTTAGCTGTTATGAATAAAGCTTCTGTGAACACTAATATACAAATATTTGGGCGGACATATGTTATCATTTGGGGGGAGTACATGTTTAGGAGGGGAAGTGCTGCATTAGATAGTATGTACATGTTCAAGAAACCGCCAAGCTGTTTTTCCAGACTGGTTGTGTTCTCCATAGCGATGTATCCGAGTTCTAGCTGTTCTGCATTGTCAGGCTTTAGCTCCAGCCACGGTAGTGGATGCATACACACGTCTCATTGTGATTTTAATTTGCATCTCTCTAGTGATTGGTCATACTGAGATTCTTTTTTGTGCTTATTTTCCATTCTTACCTCTCATATCTTCTTTTGGGAAGTATCTATTAAAATATTTTCCCGTCTCTAATATTTTCTTAATATTAAGTTGTAGGAATTCTTTATGTATACTGAATACCAGTTCTTTGTCAGGTATATTTATTACAAATATTTTCTCCCAATGTGTGAGCTGCCTGCTCATTTACTTAATGTCTTAACAGAGCAGAAATTTCAATTTTATTTATTTATTTATTTGTTTATTTATTTTTAAGGACTTACGTATTTATTTGACAGAGAGAGAGAGTGCCCACAGGCAGGCAGAGCTGCAGGCAGAGGGAGAGGGAGAAGCAGGCTCCCCGCTGAGCAAGGAGCCGGGCATGGGGCTCGATCCCGGACCCTGGGATCACGACCTGAGCTGAAGGCAGGGTGTTTAACCGACTAAGCCACCCCGGTGCCCCAGAGCAGAAATTTTTAATGATGAGGCCCAATTTATCAGTTTTTCTTTTTATGATTTGTATTTTGTGTGTCCTCTCCAATATATTTTTGCCTAACCACCAAGACCGAGAAGATTTTCTCCTGTAAAACTGCCTTACACTTAAGCTTACTGTTCCTTCCCTTGGTTATATTGTACCATGCTAACTTCCTTGTAGTCTATTTCCTTTCTGACTCCTTTCTATTTCCTAACCAAGGACATTTCCAAGCTTTCTCTCTCTTTGATTATCAAATAATGTTTATTCATCAAAGAAAATTTAGAAAACAAAGGAAGTACAATAATCACAATATAATAGCAGCAGTTTTCAGTGCAGGACCTACCGTGTGCTAGCCATATGATAGTGGAATACGATAGTTGGGAGAGCAAGCCTGAAATCAGGCTGTCGGGGCTGGAATTCTTTCTGCCACTTTCAGTTGCATGGTCTTGGGTCATATTTCACTTAGTGAAAACTTACAAGATCCAATAGCAGTTTGGTAGGGTTCTTGGTAGCAAAGGATACAAAGCAAAAGCATCAGGAAGAAGGTGTGCATATTTGAAGTTCAAAGAGATCAGGCACCGGCTTCCAAAGCTCTTCCTCATCTAAGGACACACAGGATGTGTTTTCCCTCTGGCAGAGAGGCATAGGGACGTGTACGGAATGTCCCTGCCCCAGGAAATCTCTTTGAGTCTCAGCGTCCAAGGCCTTTACATGGGGGCTGATAGCATAGGCAGATCCCACTGTACCATCTCTCATGGCTACCAAAACTCAGGGCCCAACAATGAAACCAGGTGCATATCATCAGTCTCGAAACTAATTCAAAACAACCTGACAAGCCAGGAGGACATGGTTCATTGCTTCAGGTGTATATAGCAAAACCACTAATTACCAATGCAAAAAACTCACCAAGGGCCACATTCCCAGGGGCTGGCCCAGGGTCCATCATGATTCCCTTACAGACAGTGAAGAGCAAGTGACCATATTTGCTGTGTTCATTCACTCTTTCTTCACAAGTAATCTCCCTAAAGCCTTACTTTTCCTCATCTGCAAAATGGGAAAATAAATGTAATTCCTTCATAGGATTGTTGTGAGAATTAAATGAGATTATATTCATAAAGTTTTCAGCATTAATTTTTGGTACATAGTTATTGCTCAATAACTATTAGCTATTATTAATATTAAGCATTGTCCTCCTCTGTCGTAGAAAGATAACAGTACCCATTTTGCTGGGTGGTCATGATAATAAAATACAGGTCTAATAAATAGTTTAACACAGGGCTTGGCTTCTAAATCCCTGCTAATCTTGGTGCCCCCTATAGCCCCATTATCCAGAAGAAACTGTGATTAACATGTTGTCATATATGCCTTCCCTTCACCTTATTGACAATTAATGTACACTGCTTTTTCAATTACGCAGTGAAAAAAATTGACACCTTTTTCAAAACAGACACACAGAATTGTCTCCTAAATGGATGATGACAGCAGGATCTGTGGCAACTGCAAGGTCGGAAGCGCCCGGGAGGCCACAGCAAATGTTGGAAGGTATACAGCTGTTGTAGCTGCATAAAGCAGGGCCATCAGTCAGCCTCCCCCTCCTCCCTGGGGCCAGGCAAGGCTGTGTGCATCTAAGATCAGGATTTGTGAACATGTGCCCCCTTAACTTCCACTCTTTCATCCAGCAGATCACTCTTGTCTTCTGTGTGGCGAATAGGACTCTAGGCACTATGGAACAAGACCCACAGAGTCCCTGCCCTGGGTCTCCTGTTTTCCCTTATTTCATGGGAGCACACTCATTTTAAATTAAGTGCTTTTTTATCACTCATGGTGTTTTAGGAATGTACCACATTGGATAAAGCTGGAAATGAATGAATGACTCTGGTCTTTTACTTCATAGTTTTTCTCTGACATAGTTGAGGTCATACTGTATTCCACAGTTTGTCATTTTCCCCTCACCATGCTCAGACCCCAACATAAGCCATTGTCCATGTCAATAAAATTCTTTCATAAATGTTTGGGTAATTCTGGTGTAGCTGAGCAGGGACTCCTTAAACTCATGTGGTATCCTCTTGATCAGTGGTTTTCCAGCTTTTTGGACTGCAAGCCACAGGAAGAAGTACATTATACATTGTGACCCTGTTCTCTCTCTCTCTCTCTCACACACACACACACACACAACCTCTGAAACAGAAGTTGCATGAAACAGTATTTACCCTTACTGCACACTATGCACTCTGATATATTCTTTTTTATTGCATTTAATGCCTTTTTTTTTTTCCCAGAAACTGTTGGTCTAATATACCAGGGGAAATGGGTTACTGCTATTAATGTTCGTAGGCTCCCCAAGTTGGATAAACGAGGGCTGGTACTTCTCTTTCTCCTCTTCCATCCCACGCTCCATCTGTCTCAGTTGGTTTTCCCTAGAAGTAGAGCCTGAAGTAAGGGTTAGGATGCAGGTTACTTACTTAGGAAGTGATTTCAGGAAATAGTACAGAACTGAGAAGAAGGAAAGGGCAAAAGAAGGTGTGTTATAGAGCTATTTGTTGCTCTGGGCAACCAGGGCTCAGTCTTACTGGAGAACCTCTGGGGAAACAGGTAGAATGCCCTCAGAATGGTCTCTCCAAAAGATGGGAGGCTGGAACATTTATCTACCAACTTCTATCCTTTGTTGGTTGAGCATGTCCAGAGCACCTCCCCACCTGGCTGCAGAAAAATGGGGAGAAACAGGTGGGCACCTAGATGTGGGTGTCAGGCTTGAAGCCTCCATGTAGCCTCTGTTGAACACGAGTCAGCCAGGGGCATGTGATGCAGAGCACAGAAGCCAGCTGTTGCTTCCTCTGAGCGGGAATGTTCTCCATCTAGTACATGTCTTCCTCCTACCCGGGCAGCCTGTCTTATGGTCTTGCTGCCATGGCAGACAGCTAGACCCTGAAGAAATGACTCTTCAAGGTTTGGCTCTTGACACAGAAACATAACAGAAAAATCTTCAGTCTTTCTCAACAAAGCTATTTTTTTTTTTTTTGCTGTGGGCTCAGACAAAAATCTAATTTCAGTTGAAGCTAAAAATATCTTCGAGATCAGGGGTACCTTCCTATTCCACTGATGCCATTCATTGCTTCAGTGGTGGGGGACTTAGGAACATGAAAATAACTCTAAAACAAGTTCCAAAGTGTTGTTTTTCTTGCCTTAATCATGATTTGTAAGTATTTATAATATAGGATGGATCTACTGTCATTTATTTAATTATAAACTTTCCTAATGTTGGACATTTGGTATGTTTTCATTCTTTCAGTATCAAAGATAATGTTGTAGCAAACATCATTGTGCATAATCCCTTGTCTGAGTCTAATATGATTATACCAAGAGAGGTCAAAGTAGAAACAGAGTTAAAGAGCATGAAAACTATAAAAGCTTTTGATCCGTGTTGACCCATTGCTTTCCAAAACAAATTTACAATCTTACCAGTCATGTGTGTGCACTGGGCAATCTTACAAACGGCTTTCTTTTTTTTAATCTCAGTGTTGAAAATTTAGAAAGCATAGGGAAGTGTAACTCATAGTAATACTAAATAACCTACAATCCTAAGACAGCCACTTATAACATTTTAATATATTTGGTAGTCTTTTCCATTCATATAAAATGTATACATATAATTTAAGAACAAAATAGGACATACTGGGGCGCCTGGGTGGCACAGAGGTTAAGCGTCTGCCTTCGGCTCAGGGCGTTATCCTGGTGTTCTGGGATCGAGCCCCACATCAGACTCCTCCGCTGGGAGCCTGCTTCTTCCTAACCCACTCCCCCTGCTTGTGTTCCATCTCTCGCTGACTGTCTCTATCTCTGTCAAATGAATAAATAAAATCTTTAAAAAAAAATAGGACATACTATATATAAGATTCTGTATTCTGGCTTTCTCATTTAATATTTTATTCCATTTTTCAGAAAGATATTTTTAAATGGTTGCAAAATGTTTCATCTGTGTCAGTTAGGAATTGTGTTTGGCTGCTCTGAACAGAGTTTGACTAGCATAAACATAGAAGTGTTTATTTTTCTCATATAATGAGACATCTGGAAGGAGGCAGTCGCTGGCTTTGTTACAGTGGTTCAAGGATGTCAGTATTGCAGTCACTACAATTCTCTTGGCTTTTCTGTCATGGTCCCCAAATGGCTATTGGAGCTTGAGCCATCATATCAGTGATCAAGACAGCTGGGTCCAGGCAGCCATCCAGGCACTTGGAAGTCTCACCCAAGGATTTCTGCTTCTATCTTATTGGCCACCCTTATCTGCAAGGAAGGCTGTAAAATATAGTATTTTTAGCTAAGTACATTGCTGGCCACAATAATATAGGGTCTTGTTAATAACAAAGAAGAGGAGAATGAAAATTGGGCGACCAGCTGTCGCTACCACAGCATCATATGGGCGCCATGTTTTAGCTAACCAATTTCCTATGGAGGAGTATTTAGCTTTTTCCCTCAGGTTTCACCATTATATCTTTATATCTTTCACCATAGCATCTTTATATCCCTTATTATTTCCTTGTGATAAATTCCCAGATGGAATTAATAAATCATGGAATGCAAAACTGCTTTTTAGAAAGGTTCTACCAATTTATACTCTCGCCAGCAACGTATAAAACTGTCGGGCAGTCTTTCTGAGAGTCATTCATTGAATACTTGCTTTCTGTCCAACTCCAGATGGTCCCTTGTGATTCCTTTTTGAATATTAATATCATTCACAAATGGTAGAAAAAGCAATCAATCCTTAAATAGAATATGTCAAAATGGCAATTGCTGAGGACTATGCCTTTTATTTAATTATATATATAGCAGAAGAAAATGTCCTTGGAGAATGAGCCTGCAAGGTGACAGACACATTTTAGACTTGTATGTTCTTGTATTTTGATTTTTGAAGAAGTTCCTGAGGTGGTTTTGATACCAATAATGACATGGGGGCACAGGAGAAAGGATGACAAGGACAAGACCCATTTAAGAACCTATCAAGAAATCTAAATCAATTTAGGATCTTTAAAGTTTAGTATTAGAAGCTATTATGGAAGATATGAATCTTAACACAACTGTAGCTATTCCGCAAACCAGTGCAATTTCGGAGAAGTTTCGAAGCCCCATCCATTGAGTTGCATTCTAATGGAACTAATGTTAGCAGAGACAACACATAGCCACATTACTGAGCTGGATTCTTCCACGGTCCCAGGCAAGAGCTGAAATTTGAGATATTTAGAAGCGTATACAGTTAATATGGTCTCAAAAATTCACACTTCAAATAAATCTCTGGTAAATTAAATTGAAATTGAAATGCACTGTGGAACTCAGATAAAAATAACTCATGGTAGCCCCCATTCAGTTAATGTAATAAAATTAAAAAGTGATTGCAGCAAATCCTTTAGTAAAGATGATTTCTTTTTCAATAAGAATAATCACCTGATAATTCATGTTTTGAGAGTGGTTTTGTATTTCAGATTTCTTAAAGCAGGGCTTTAAGTTCTATCAAAAGGTCCATAACTTTTAGCCTTCCTTGCTCAAGCAAAGATGAAAACCATTGAAAAAAGCGATATTTGCATGAGTGTTCTTAGAATTTGTAGTCTGTGTTCTAAATAGTGCTATGCACAGTCTCATCCAGGTCCCCAGAACATCGCACACATGCTTATTTCATGTGTAACATAGCTCACGTTCTGAAGTAGATCTCGCAGGTCATGTCTTGAACCCAGGGCTATCATTCTTTCAGGAGGGTAGAGACAAAAAATGCAGAGTTGTTTCCTGCCTCCTGGAGCACAAGCAGTCTGGGTGTTTAAAACTAGACCGGGCAGGGGCACCTGGGTGACTCAGTCGGTTGAGCACCGGACTCTTGATTTCAGCTCAGGTCATGATCTCAGGGTTGTGAGATCCTGCTCCACGCTCAGCAGGGAATCTGCTTGTTCCTCTCCCTCTCCTCCTCCCCCTCCCCACCCCACTCATATGCACTCTCTCTCTCTCAGATAAATAAATAAAATCTTTAAAAAATTTTTTTTAAATTAAAAAAAAGATTTATTATTTGAGAGAGACAGAGCATGTAAGCAGGGGAGGGGCAGAAAGAGAAGGAGAGAGAATCTCAAGCAGAACCCTTACTGAGCTTGAGCTGGACTCAGGGCTCAATCCCCAACTCTGAGATCACAACCTGAGCTGAAACCAAGAGTCGGTCGCCTAACCGACGGCATCACCCAGGCACCCCAACAAATGTGTTTTCTTATAACTGTGCTTCAGGTCATGGTTTCTAGGACATTCTTTGCTAACTTCTATGAACTAGAGGAGGTAGGTTACATAATGAACTAAGCATCTTTATTAAATATATTGAAATATTTTCTATTTTAACTAGACATGAGCTTGAAGTTCATGTTTTATTTCATAGTATATATGTGATAAACAGAGACTGAGAGAAAATTAGTAAATGAATCAGTCAATTGAACTGTAGTTCTTTGCTTGAACTAAGTCTTTAAAACCATCAATGGGTGACAACAGTGTGTGAATTCTACTGTCTTACGTTTTTTTTTTTTTAAAGATTTTATTTATTTATTCGACAGAGATAGAGACAGCCAGCGAGAGAGGGAACACAGCAAGGGGAGTGGGAGAGGAAGAAGCAGGCTCATAGCGGAGGAGCCTGACGTGGGGCTCGATCCCAGAACGCCGGGATCACGCCCCGAGCCGAAGGCAGATGCTTAACCGCTGTGCCACCCAGGCGCCCCTCTACTGTCTTACATTTTAAGCTAATACTTTATTTATATCATTAACAATTCAGAATACCAGATTTGTGGTTTTTATATTTGTGACTTTACTATTTCTTAAGCATTTACTTTTATTTCACCAATACTTAAGAAAATTTTATGAAGAAAATGTAATACATTCTCTTATTAAATGAAATATACTGCATATGGCTTAAAAATTCTTGATGGCTTAGTCATAATACACTTTCAAATTCAATTAAAATTTAATAAGCATATATATTATGCTACCCTAGTGCTCTGTAAATTCCTCTATCACTTTTGTTACTATTATTATAATCATTTGTATTTTTTATTATTATTAACTACCATTTTTTGTTCGTCTACTATGTGCCAGGCAGTATATTAGTTGTTTCCATATAATAACTAACATAGTTATTATAAGACCTCTGTGAGGTGCTCATTATTATTTTCCATCTTAAGACACTGAGGCAGAAAGATATTCACCTGCCCAGTATTACACAGCTAATTGTTGAAAGGGCAATGACAGAATTTGAACCCAAGCCCACGTATCTCCTAATTCATATTTTAATCACAGTTCTGCCTCCCAAGTAATTTCACACATCTGTTTTCCCACTAAAATATAAGCTCCTTAATAGCAAGGACCATGTCTTACTCTATCACAGGGAGGACTCAGTAAATATTGAAATAAACCAAACTTAGATTTGAACGTCAGTCTCTAAGTTAAGGGAAAACAACAACAACAAAAAGCCCTATAAAACTGGTCCTTCACAAGTAATTTGCAGTTGAAGCTGCCCTGATTTTTTTCCTTAAGGTAGTTAAGAACTTATTTTATACTGCTACAGGAAAATGGACCAAAGAAGAACAATGTACCAAAAAAAAAAAAAAAGGGGGGGGGATAAAAATGATTCAGCATATATGAAAAGATGTTCAACTTTACTTACAGTAAAATAAATGTAAATTAAAATGACAATGAGATAAAATTTCACAATTATCCTTTTGTCAAAAAGTAAAAAGCTTGGCAACACACTCTTTTGATGAGGTTGTAGGATGACAGGGTACTCTAATATATTGTTGGTGGAAAGGCAAAATTATAAACCCCTATGGAAAAAAATTCATCAGAATCTAGGAGAATATTTAGTTGCCTTTGGCCTTTGACTCATAAGCCCAACTTTTAAGAATTTACCTTAGGAGCCCCCCAGCTTCCGTGGTAGGTACGCTTTAGTACCTGCTCTGTGATGATGCCAGGACTCAAGCATTTCCCTGTTAACAGTGAGCATGACGTTAAGCTTTGTCAGTAGAGGGCGCTAGAAGGACATTGCAGGGGAAGGGGGTGCTGTGGTTCTGGGGTGCTGCGTTTGTTTTTATTTGCTCCTGCTGTATAGTCCATCAGTGCTGTACAAAGGGGTGAAAGTGATGGAATCAGGTAGTGCCATCATAGCCAGTTCCTTGGTTGACCTCCTGGCTCCAGCCAAGGCCTTGTGACCTGGGACGCCAAGTGCTCCAAGTAGGGCCCTGACTATCCCTCTGTGCTCCTGTGCCAGCGGGTTATTTGCTGCTTGCCTGGCCACTATGGAAAACTTTGGCCCAGGGAACTCAGCAAACTCCCTGCCATTCAATAGGCTGCAACCATACATACTTTCTCCAACAAGGTTTTTAACCTCATTGGAAGGGTTCCCCTGCCAATTTTGTCCTTCCTTGGGTCCTCTCCCTTAGCCCTAGGGCATACTTAAGAACATGAGTTGGTAAACTATGGTCTGTTGGCCAAATACAGCTCATCATCTGTTTGTAAATAAAATTTTACTGGAACACAGCCATGTCCATTTGTTTATGTAGTGTCTATACAGTGTTGAATGGTTGTGACAGAGACAGTACAGCCTACAAAGCCTAAAATAGTTACTGTCCGTCCCTTTATAGGAAAAATTTGCCAACCCTACTTTTTGTTTGTTTCAAGTTTTTTATTTAAATTCCAGTTAGTTAACAGTGTAAAATTAGTTTCAGGTATAGAATTTTGTATACACTGAAGTACAACACCCAATGCTCAACACAACAAGTACCGCCCTTAATACCCATCACCCATTTAGCCCATCCCCCACCTCCCCTGCAGCAGCCCTCAGTTTGTTGTCTGTAGTCAAGAGTCTGTTATGGTTTGCCTCTTTTTTCCCCCTGTTTATCCGTTTTGTTTCTTAAGTTCCACATATGAGTGAAATCATGTGGTATTTGACTGACTTATTTCAGTTAGCATGATACTCTCTAGCTCCATCCATGTTATCGCAAATGGCAAGATTTCATTCTTTTTTATGACTAAGTAATATTCCATTGTATGTATATACCACTTATTCTTTATCCATTCATTCATCGATGGACATTTGGGCTCTTTCCATAATTTGGCTATTATTGATAGTGCTGCTATAAACATTGGGGGGCATGCATCCCTTTGAATCTGTATTTTTGTATCCTCTGGGTAAATACCTAGTAGTACAATTGCTGGGTCATAGGGTATTTCATTTTTAACTTTTTAAGGAGCCTCCATACTGTTTTGCAGAGTAGCTGCACCAGTTTGTACTCCTACCAACAGTGTAAGAGGGTTCCCCTTTCTCCACATCCTCACCAACATCTGTTGTTTCCTGTGTTGTTAATTTTAGCCATTCTGACAGGTGCGAGGTGATATCTCATTGCAGTTTTGATTTGTATTTCCCTGATGATGAGTGATATTGAGCATTTTTTCATGTGTCTGTTAGCCATCTGAAGTCTTCTTTGGAAAAATGTCTCTTCATATTTTCTGCCCATTTTTTAACTAGATTATTTGTTTTTGGGTGTTGAGTTTAATAAGTTCTTTACAGATTTTAGAGACTAACCCTTTATCAGATATGTCATTTGCAAATATCTTCTCCCATTCCGAGGGTTGCCTTTTAGTTTTGTTGATTGTTTTCTTCACTATGCAAAAGTTTTTTATCTTGATGAAGTCCCAATAGTTGATTTTTGCCCTTGTTTCCCTCGCCTCCAGAGACATATCTAGTAAGAAGTTGCTACAGCCCAGGACAAAGAGGTTATTGCCTGTATTTTCCTCTAGGATTTTGATGGATTCCTGTTACACATTTAGGTCTTCCATCCATTTGAGTTTATCTTTGTGTATGGTGTAAGAAAATGGTCCACTTTCATTCATGTGGGGGTCCAATTTTCCCAGCACCATTTATTGAAGAGACTGTCTTTTTTCCATTGGGTATTCTCTCTTGCTTTGTCAAAGATTAGTTGACCATAGAGTTTAGAATCCATTTCTGGGTTCTCTCTTCTGTTCCATTGATCTATGTGTCTGTTTTTGAGCCAGTACATACTGTCTCGATCAACAGCTTTGTAATATAACTTCAAGTCCAGAATTGTGATGCCTCCAGCTTTGCTTTTCTTTGGCTATTTGGAGTCATTTGTGGTTCCCTACAAATTTTAGGATTGTTTGTTCTAGTTCTGTGCAAAATGCTGTTGATATTTTGATAGGGATTGCATTGAATGTATAGATTGCTTTGGGTAATATAGATATTTTAACAATATTTTTTCTTCCAATCCATGACCATGGAATATTTTTCCATTTTTTTGTGTCATCTTCAATTTTTTTCATAAGCGTTTTGTAGTTTTCAGAGTACAGATCTTTTACCTCTTTGGTTAGGTTTATTCCTAGGTCTTTTATGGGTCTTGGTGCAATCGTAAATGGGATCGATTCCTTGATTTCTCTTTCTGCTGCTTCATTATTGGTGTATAGAAATGCAACAGATTTCTGTGCATTGATTTTGTGTCTTGAGACTACAGAATTCGTGTATCAGTTCTAGCAGTTTGTTGGTGGAGTCTTTTCGGGTTTTCTACATAGACATTGCATTTGCAAATAGTGAAAGTTTGACTTCTTCCTTGCTGATTTGGATGCCTTTTGTTTCTTTTGGTTGTCTGATTGCTGAGACTAGGACTTCCAGTGCTATGTTAAGTAACAGGGGCCAACTCTACTTTAGAGTTCTCTTTACATCTTTGTTACTCTTCTCTCATTGCTTAATACTTTTTAATGTTAAACTTCTCTTATTTAAGTCATGATGGGTTTCTGTCTCCAGACTGACACTACCTCTAACAATGTAAAAATACCTGTGCACAAGGTATTTATTGCAGTATTACTTGTAATTGCAAAAAACAAAACAAAACAAAAAAACAGAAACAAAGACTAACCCAAATGCCCTAACATGGAGACTGGTTTGATTAACTATGCCATGCATGCAGCGGAGGGCTCCAAAGCCATGGAAACAAAGTAGGACATCTCTGTGAATGAGTATGGAGTGACTTTCGGTATGTTATTAAGTGGGGGAAAAAAGCTCATAAAAGTATATAAAGTGTGCCATATGAGTAAGAAAGCTTATTTCTTAAAAAAGAAACATGGAAAGGATAAGGCAGAAATTAATAACATCAGTTACCTACAGATGGTGGGTTGGAATAGAGTGAAAGGAACCAGAGAGGAATCAACACTTCTCTGCATTTGCTTTTTGTATAGTTTTGATTTTTAAAAAACCTTAATGTTTTACATATTCAAAATTAAATTAAAACAAGTATGAGAAAAAAAGAAAATTGAATGCAAACAGAAACTAATTAACAATATTTGAAAGTAATAGGATGACCACATGGAGGAAAAAGAAAAGAATTGATTCAAATAACATTTGAACCCATACTTTAAATACTCTCCGTCCAAAAAAAATGGTGAAAAAGAAATCTTAAATTCTGCTTAATAGGGTTTTTTTTTTTTTTAATAGATCACGGTTACAGCAATTCTGAAACTATTTTGAGGTATTGTCTAATTAAGCAAATAAGTACATACATTGATGTGTTAGGAGCCAGGGTTCTTACCGTGGGAGAACACAGATATAAATATGAACTGGGAGAAGACTTACAAGAACACCAAAATATCTGTTGCTTTGGAATATCGGAAGGAATCCAGATAGATAGGTAAGTAGGTAGAGAGAGAGAAAAAGAGACACAGGCAGAAGCAATCATGCCTCAAAAGCAATGAGCAACCTAGTGCCCAGATCATGGTTTTTAAATATCACTATACTGAAAGGAACCAGGGTCCCTTGGAAAAATGGCTGATTCCAGGGCTAGAGCAGTTAAAATACAAAGGTGAGTCAGAGTCATCTTATGCCAGAAAATAAGGATATGCCCCCCCAAATTGTGGCTATCTATCAAAAGGACATGGAAACTGGCTTGGAGGGGCTTGCACAGGTCAAATTGGGACAATCTGAGCATCAAGTAAACATTGATGTTAATAAGTTATATCACCATGAAACAATCCACTTACAGACTAAAAAATAAGAGCTACAACTATCAAAAGAAAACCTTTAGAAGAAAATCTTTGTGATATCGGAATAAAACAAAGATTTCTCATAGTGGACATAAAAACCCAATGACAAGTGTCTGTGATCCTTGACTGGAAAAAAGAAATGCTATAGAGGACATAATTGGGGACAATTGACAAATTTGAATATAGAGTGTGTATTAGGAAATAATATTGTATCACTGTTAACTTCCCAGAATTTGGTCATTTCACTATGGAAAGAACGTCTTTGCCATTAGGAGACAGATACCAATGATTTGAAGGGGTCAGGGGTCCCGGAGTCTGCAATTTGCTTCAAAGCTTCCTACCGACGCTGCTACAACTACGGTCACCACCACCATTCATGGTAATAATCAGTATAAAGGGGCGCCTGGGTGGCACAGCGGTTAAGCGTCTGCCTTCGGCTCAGAGCGTGATCCCGGTGTTATGGGATCGAGCCCCACATCAGGCTCCTCCGATATGAGCCTGCTTCTTCCTCTCCCACTCCCCCTGCTTGTGTTCCCTCTCTCGCTGGCTGTCTCTATCTCTGTCGAATAAATAAATAAAATCTTTTAAAAAATAATAATAATCAGTACAAAAGCTGTGGCAAAATGCTCATTGGTCCATCCAGGCGACGGAGCGCCCGCTGTTCCTTCTCCCCAGCTGCCGACCACACTGTGTGGTTGCTGAGCCACATTAAGAGTCAGGGGCTCTCGCAGTCACTCTACACCCCTTGCTGTTTCTTAGCTCTGCTTATTCTCCGTTTCCTTTATTGTCATCTGCTCGGGTGCTAGGCTGAGCTGCCATCCCAAGGTTGCCCTCTTTCATCTTCGCAAAAATCCTGTGAAGCCGTTATCATTGTCTCCATTCACACAGCTGAGAACGGGAGTTCAAAGAGGTTCGGAGACTTGCCTGAGGTCACTGCCAGTGCTTTATAAAGCAGAACCTCACCCCCAGGACTCCAGGTCCGGGGAGCATTTCACCTCGGTGCAGGCCTCATGCCCCCCCCACCCCGGCCCGCCCAGCCACCGCTGCAGAGTCCAAGGCAGACACAGCGGCCCTGCGAGGTCAGAAGGCAGAGCCTGAGAACGCAGCCTCTGTGGGAATTCAGTAATTAGAAAACGTAACTTCATAATGTGGGAACAAATGAATATCTGAAGATTTAATGTTCATATTATTACTTCCTCAAATAACCCACAGTTTTGTATTGTTTTCTGTTCATCAGACTACAGTTAGCCTCACCCAGGCACCATTATTATTATTTTCTGAGATACCTAAATATCCTTTTGGACATGTGAATATGCATCTGTTTTTGTGTATTTGTGTGTTTTTAAACCTCCTATTATATAGAAACATAAAGAAGGAAACAAGCAGAAATAATCCTGCTCATATTGAAAAAAGAAATGCACATATATGGTTAAAATATTTAACATGTAAGGTTTTTTAAATTAGTTTTCCATTTAAACTATATGTTTTTAGAGCATAGAGTCTATGACTTTTTTTAGCAGCTGTAGGGAATTTAGTGTAAGGGCCTTGCACGGGTGTATGTGTATATGTGTGTATGTGTGTGCATGTGTGTAGATGTGTGTTTATGCTTATAACCACTGCTTTCTACTGGTGACTGTCTCTTCCAAGAGCTTATAAGCCTCTGGAAGCACAAGGATCCTATATGATTGACTTTCATTTCTGAGCATCTGAGCAAAGAACTAATGTTTGTTGAGACAGAACAGTTATTGGCACATAACAAGTTCGTTATAAATGAAGGGCAGTGACAAATTGCATAGGCTCAGACTACTCAGGTTCAAATGCTACTTGCACAGCTTGCTGTGAGGTCTGGAATGTTCCTGGGAAAGTTCCTCCCCCCCCCCCCCCCCCCCCGCCTCTGTTTCCTCATTGTAAATGGAGATATTGTCAGTACCCTCCTGGTCAGGTTCCCTTGCAGCAGAACTGGAGAAAGGGTTTGGGGAGCATGTGATTTATTGAGGGAGTACTCAGGAGACGAGAAGGGAGAGAAGTGGGATGGGGCAGGACTAAGTCAGGATGTGGTCTCAGCTGGGGTCTAGCTACAGTCTGATTCAAAGGAAGCTCATGAATTGGACCACAAAGTTAGTCCCACCTTAAGGCAAAGTTTATTGAGCAATAGTATAAGGCTCCCGGGGTGGGGGGGAGAGGGTTGACCCAGGAATTTCTAAGTTTAGGGGTTTTTATGAGCTCTTTTGCGGAACTATCTTAAGCAATCAGGGTGTGCTGAGTTGTGCCAATCAGAGCTTTGGTCACGTATCTGTCTACCTATTAGGTTAATGTCAATGTCCTGATGGTCTTTTTTTGCTGACATCTGGGGGCTTATGTCTTAACTGCCCCTAGCCTGTGAATTTGACAAATGCTTTGTGGTTAATTGCCTTATTTTAGGTTGTTTTGCAGAAGTCATTTCTGCAACAGCTGCAGAGGATAATGCTAGTGCGGTCCTGTCTAAGCTCAAAACTGGACGTCAGTGCTGTTTTATTTTAGCTGTCCTGACTCCATGTTTCCTTGTTGGGGACCCTGGTGTGACCACCTAACTGTCCAACTAACTCCTGATTCATATTCCTTAGTCATAGTCCACTGAAAGTCACCCACGGTAGGTATGTAGTGTAATATCCCAGTGGCCCCTGTTGGACAGAAGGCAGTTCCCTGGGGAAAAGGGAGAGCTGTAAACCTTTAGCAACCCACACCCAACAGCGGCTGGGAGGTGGGTGTGCCTGCCTGTAAAAGGGCTGGAGGTACCCACCGCATTTACTACAACCGCCACCTTGCACGGTCACTGGGAGGGTTAAACTATGATATTACATATAAAGCACAATAATAACGTTTTGAGTGCTTGAACCAAGCATCGTTCTAAGTGCTTTGCCTTTAGAAAACTGCATAATATACAATAAATCTCAATGTCAGCTAATTTTATTATCTCATTTAATAGCAGACTTCCTAACACATATTAAGTATTTAATAAATGAGGGATGAATCACATGTGCAGGAAGATGGTCTTCTCAGCTATTTGATTAGCCTCTGTGTTCTTTACTGTCCTTATTTCCTGAAGTGTTAATGTGGTGCTTTGGACCTTGTAGATCCTGGGGGTACTGAGTTACTATCAGATATTTCAGCCATGTCAAGGACTTCCATATTTCTATTTTTATTGATGTGCAAGGGGTACCTGAATAAATTTGGATGAGGTTATAGTAGGAGAACCCAGGAACACCTGGCCTGCTTGCTCATTTTCCCTCTCCTCCATGCTGTGACGATGAGCTGGAACCCACAGGATGGTCTGGAACCAGACCCACTGCCCGCAAACTTTGATGATGGCGGTCCTGCAGGAGAAGCTGGTGCCGATCGCAGAGCTAAACGAGCACCTGGCTCAGGAGTCAGAGAAACTAAAGGAGGAGCTGGGGGCAGCTGGAGTGGCTGTGGGCCTGGCTGCCTCACTACACTAGCAAGGGGAGCCCGCAAATCTCCCCACCAAAACTGGCGCTCACTGACCTTCTGAGACTGTAAAGAATGAAGAGGATATACTGACTGCTTCACCTCCACCATCCGAATCATGCACAAACTGTCTCTTTAGGTCCATGTAGACTCAGAAGTACGCAGTGAAGGGAAATCTGGGCAGCACAGCTCCAGTTTTAACTAAGTTCCAGTTTAAATTGCCACATTTGCTGACAACGTCAAAATGAGCTCAGGTAAAAGCCAGTGGCCTGAATTTATTTTTAATTTAAATTCTAGTTAGTTAACATGCAGTGCAATATTGGTTTCTGGAGTGGAATTCAGTGATTCATCACTTACATACAACATCCAGTGCTCATCCCAACAAGTGCCCTCAGTAATACCCATCCCCCATCTAGCCCATCCCCCACCGACCTCTAAACGGGGCTTTCTGTCTCCTCACAGTGTACTTCTAAATCCAAGTGCTGGAACGCTAAGAAGAAAAGCCAAAGACAGAGAATAAGAGGGAGTAGGACAGGCCACGAGTGCACAGACCCAGTCAGTCCCAGGGAAGTGGAGGAGAAGACTGGTAGGCACTGGAAGGGCCAGACCTTGTTCAACCCTGCTTACCATCCTGAGAAGAGATGTTAAGAAATACAAGCCAGAGGGAGGGGGAACGTGTGCATATGCCTTGTCGGTCATGCTGACAGGATCGTTGATGCCCTCCCTGCGAGAAGACCTGGTAAGCTGGGCTGGTGAGGAGAGAAGCCTGGTGTCCCCTTCCCCACCACACTAAGATGTTTCTAGAGGTATTCTTCTGCTTTATAGGAAACCAGGACTGTTTAAATGGATAGTTGCAGGAGTCCAGCCTCCAGTGCTTATACTGGTAAGGATGTAATCACAAGACTACACCTGATTTGGAGTGCCACCCTTCAGATTTGGTTCAGAATTTTTCCTGGCTCTGGAGCCCCACCAGGCTCCTGGCCAGCAAGGAAGGTTTCAGAGCGTCCTGGAAGTTACTTGTTAAGAAAAACAGAGAAGGAAGGAGGGGAGGTATATCCATTGGGCAAGGCTAGGCTCTGGCCCCAACCCCAAACCTAAGTGACTTAAACTAGATTTGGAGCCTGGTCACTCTCCTTGTCCTTCACAGAGGAGAGGTGAGGGCTGCGCTCCTCAAGGCCTCTCCAGGTCCAGCCTGACAGTGTGGTTGCCACCTCAGGGCTGCCAGGTGTGGGGGATAGTTACAGCCATGGCCCCCGTGTGATCGCATCCGCTACCTGCACCACTGTGTCCTCAGTCATATAGTTTGCTCCCCCATTCACTCATCACACCAGCAGGGGATTGCTGCAATTAAGGTGACACTTATCACTTCTCGCCACAATTCCTTGGCTACAGCTGGTTCTAAGACACCACCTTACCACAGAGGGCCATGAATGGATATCCTACTGTGTGCCCAGAAAGCCAGAAATATTGGGAGAGAAACACTGACTCCCACAGAGATAAGATGCAGGAGGAGAGTGGAATTCTGTTCAGTCAGGACCTTTGGGGAGTGAATTACAATGACTAAAGGTATCCCAGAGTCTTCCTCCATGCCTCTTTCCACACACGGACAATCAATACCTATCTCTAAGGTATTGCTTCTTCAAGATAATGTCCAAATTCAAAGCCTCATTTGCTCCTCATAACTCCCAGGATAAAATCCAAATTCTTGTGTTGCGTCCATTCCAATTGCTTCTCTGTCTGTGCCCACAGGAGGATTCACACATGTCAGGTCATGCTAAGGGGCCTAGTGGTGGCAGAGACCTTCCTAGGAGCTGTAAGAAGAGAAATTGAGGGAGTTCAGTAGGTAAAAGGGAGAAGAGACAATGAATACAGCTTGGTCTGATACCAATGCGTGGGTCCAGTACCATACCTGTCACCGAGGTAGGCTTATGCCAGATTCCTAGGCAAGGGGGCTTACTGCAAAGACTAAAAATAATTGTTTTTAGGGGTTCCTGGGTGGCATGTCCACATGTGGAATGAGGCATGGAGGTTAAGTGTCTGCCTTCAGCTCAGGTCATGATCCCAGGGTCCTGGGATTGAGCCCCACGTAAGGAACCCTGCTCACCGGGGAGCCTGCTTCTCCCTCTCCCCCTGCCCCTCCCCTCTGCTTGTGTTTGCTCTCTCTGTCTGAAATAAATAAATAAAATATTTTTTTAAAAAATTATTTTTACAAAAAATATCTGAAAGCTCAAGGCAGCCTTGTTTTGGGATGTGGGTGATATAAAAGGTGGGGAAAGAGATTGCCTCCTCTTCAGTGGGGAACCCAGGCGGGCATCTTCACACTGGCATGTTATCAAAGTCAGTAGTAGCACGGGCTTGGACCCAGCTGAGCAGCCTTGGTGCAGTGTGGTGTTGGCAGATATGGGCGGGAGACAGCACTGGGGGCTTTGATAACAAAGGAGCACTGGTGTCTGGGCAGTGGTGGTGAACATCAGGGGCTATGGCCGTACACACGCCCATGGAAAGATAGAGCAGGTAAGGGGGAAATGGGCATTCCACAAGGCAGTGGATGAACTGGGTTGGGTTCCTAGCTGCACAGAGGGCCTGCTCTGAGATCAGTCAGAAGTAATGTGTTCATCCACTGAATAGGTAGAGGACACCTGTATAGTTCCTGACATCATGAAGCTTTCATTCCAATGGGAGAGAGGGAAAAACCACCCCAATTTAATAAATATATAATAACGGTGTGTGTGTGTGTAATTCCGGATAGTGTATGAAGAGAGAGACATTACATTCTTCAATTGTGAATCAGAATAGAACGACATTATATTATCCTGAGTTGTATTCAGAGACTATTGCAGCCGGAGAGCTTCAAGGCCATCTGCAATGTTACCACAACGCTCCTAGACTCCTCAGCCCTTGACTGTGAAGGGTGACAAGTCCTCTCGGTTGACAGAGAGGAGGAAGTGGGCTGAGATGGAGCAGGACTGGGTCAAGGGGCTGATGCTGCCATCACCAAGGAGACGATACAAAAGCTACCACTACTATGGCTAAAGGGACATTTGGAATCTCGTCCTAGCTCAGGCTGGGACTAGTGTCTATAGATCTACCCAGGTGAATAACACCAGGAATCTCTGATCACAGCTCTTCTCGGTGACCAGTGGGCGGAAGATGTTGGTTCTAAGAGACTCTATCCTGAAAGAAGGACCATGCCAATGGCAGGCGCCCATAGAAGAGTCCAGTAACCTGGAGTGGAGGCAAGGGCTGAAAGGGTTGTCAATGAAGGTTCATTGAGTGAATATTTATCAAGATGCTACTACATGACAGACTCTGTGCCACAGAGCAAGAACGGGGTATAATCTGCAGAGAGGCGGAAAGGCAAGCTAATCCCTTGCTGAGCAGGGTTGGGGCAGCCAGGGTCCACACAGAGTCCCTGAATATGAATGCAGCTTAGCCACCACATTGCGTAGCCAGCCGCCAACGAAAAGGAATCACAGACACTCCTGCCCCGTTTGCTCTGACTTCTTCCTTTATTCCCATCACCAACCCCTTCTCCCCGCAAGTGTGTCACAGGTATGTCCCTCGGACGTGATAACTGAATTCTGCTCCTTCTGTTGTAACTCCTGGCTCTCCGTTGGATTTAGTTTGTATTCATTCGTGGACTCTTTAGGTTTTTGACCATTTGGAGTAAAATTCCTATTCTGAATATTCTCGGCTCCAAGCCTTCATGTCCACATGGCCTGCATCCTGGTCAAACCCACATCAGCAACCTTTAAGAGAGACTTGATCATTTAGCCATGAACCCACGGCTCCAGGGGCAAGCCTGTTGCTATGGCAACAGGATGATCTACCAAGCACACGCTGTCACTCTGCTTTGGGACTACGAGGGCTCAGGGAGGGGGAACACCAGCCTCCTGAGGGAGATAACAACCCTTGTGGGCCAATTACCAGAGGAGAGGGCAAAATGCCTCCCTCACTCTGCCCTAGCAGGCCCTGTGGCCTGCAGTCCCTCCTTCTCCCTAGGGCTGCTTCTATTTCTGCCCCCTGGGGATATTTGGAGGGAATCCAGAGAAATTGCCAGGTTTCATTATGCAGCTTTGAACCTGCACGTTGATTCTCTAGAGAGGCTAAAAGGATGACATTTCTCTTGTCTTGCTAACTCAGGATGTGGATAGCTGATGGTCCCACTCACGCAGCCTGGTAATCCCTCTGGGGAGGTGACACAAGTTTCTACCCCCAAGGAGACTTGGAGATCAAATCCATCATGTGTCTCATTTCTGTTTGCAGTGGTCAAGGTCCAAAGCGTTACCTCTGCCTCCAAGGGCTCATGTGGGCATTTCATCTACTTCCACAATCATTCTCCTGAACCTCCGTGCATTCTTCTGTCCCAGCCTTCCACCCCTCCTCTCCTTCTCATTCCCTTCCATCCTCCTCTGGCCCTCAAATCCTTTCTCCATAACTAGCAAGTTGCCTTGCCCGCAAAGAGTCTTCAAAGCACTCCCACACCCCCTGCCTCCTACCTTGCCCAAGCTGGCCTCTTCCCTGAGGGCATGATTGCTTTTGCAGCCCTCTCTTGTGGTAACTGTTTTCTCATATCCCTTGTATTTCAGAACAACAAGGTGACTTGATATCTCTGTGGGGAATATAATTAGTTACAAATAATGGAAAAGTCAGCCAACGCTGGCTTAATGAAGTAGTGTTCCTATAGGTGTGGATGGCTGCTGGTATTGGCTTGGTGGCCAGTCAAAATGAGGACTCACATCTCTGTGATTATCTGTGCCTTTTTCTCATATTTATAACTGCTTCGTCCCAGTATGGCTGCTGCAGCCCAGCCGTCATGTCTGAATTCCAGGCAAGAGGGGGTGATGCTTTCATCAGGGAAGCAGAAACATTCTCAAATTCCCTAAGAAAATTAAGTTTATGTCTCATTGGGTAGAAGTGTGCCACATGGCCTTAATGCAAGGGAATGGATCTAGGAGTATTTAGTTGGCGTACTGCACCCCAGAACAAAGTCAGGATTTTGTTAGTAAGGAGGAAAAGGGATAAAGATATCAGGCAGAGAGCAAGCAGTGTCTGCGCCAGTGTCTTTCTCACTCCCTCATAGAATATTTCCACTCTCTGCTTTAAAACCCTGTTTCTTTGGGGCACCTGGGTGGCTCAGTCAGTTGAGCATCTGCCTTCAGCTCGGGTCATGATCCCAGGGTCCTAGGATCGAGTTCTGCATCGGGCTCCCTGTTCAGCGGGAAGCCTGCTTCTCCCTCTCCCTCTGCTGCTCCCCCTGCTTGTGCTCTCTCTCTCTCTCTCAAATAAATAAATAAAATCTTAAAAAAAAAAATAAAACTCTGTTTCTTTGTACTCACACCGTTTAGATATTCTGCCCTACCCCCTGTTGTTGCTTTGTTTGAACTAGCCATCTACTTCATCCTCCCATTCATCGTGTACGTTGACATGAGCGAAAATCCCATCGCTCCACAGGACAAGCCAGTTGCTTGCCCCCTACACCCAAGTCTTGATCAGCCTGGATGACACCCAGGTGGGTAGCCTGTCCATCATGGCCACGTAGGAGCTCACCTTCTGTTCATCTTCGGTGATTTCCTCTCCATTTCAGCCATTTCCTTCCATGCAAACTCCCCAGGTTTTGTCACCACCTGTAAGGCTACTCCTCCAAAATGACTAAGTCAACCACTCCACTGCTTGACTGTAACTAGCCCTTCCTCCAGGTGTCTATTCAACCGCTCTCATATCTTTTCTTCACTGTCATTGGCATTGTCTGTTCTCCACCTCCCAGTCCACCAACCTTGCCCTTTCTATCCAGCACAGATTTCATGAGTAGTATTTCTATAATAGAATTTTTTAAAATTTTTATTTGTTTATTAGAGGGAGAGCAAGAGTGCAGGGTGGCGCAAGAGCACAGGGAGAAGCAGACTCCCCACGGAGCAGGGATCCCGATGTGGGGCTCAATCCCAGGACCCTGAGATCATGACCTGAGCTGAAGGCAGACGCTTAACTGACTGAGCCACCCAGGCGCCCTATGAGTAGTATTTCTATACTTCCTTCTATGCCCTACATTTCTCTACTCTCATCTCTACTCCCCTAGATTTCCTTGTCCCTCTGTTGCCTCCATTTGTTTCAGCTCTAAACCTGGATGAACCCAGCTACCTGTTTTTCTGTGCCTTAGTCCAAGCAGCTGAGCATTACCCAATGGGGCAGATTGATTTCACTGTAAGTTCAAGGTCATTGACTTCAAACAGATCCTCACACTACACAAAAAACTTATTACGGACCTCGGTCTCTCATTTTCCCATTTTCCACCGTGACTATGGAAACCTTCCTCCTTTCCTCAAGCCTCCAATCTCCTTTCTTCTTTTCTTCTCTGAGCAGATGACCTTGTACTATGTTAGTGAGAAAATAGGAACTCTCACACAGGAACTCTCTCAACCTCTGCACCTATCCTGTGGGTTCTTTTCTCCCGGGTCTAATACCAGCACTGTCCCACCTTCCATCTAGGAGTATCCACCTTGCCTTCCAGGAATCTTACACTATCATTATGTCTTCTTTCTTTCTTGTATAGTCAACCTTTTCTCTCAACTGAATCTTTCCCATTCTCATTAAAAAACAAAACAATCATCGTCTACTGCCAGCCCCTACCTGATCTCTTCACCTTCATAAGTCAAATCCTGTAGAGAACTCTGTATTTTCTGTCTTCATTTCTGTGTCTGCCAACCTCAAGCCGCACAAGTCCGGCTTGTAGTCCAACCATAACCAGCAGCTTTTGCTGGAGTTATGACTTATTCTTATACTAAAACCAGCATTTCAGTATTTCTCTTACTTGGTCGTTCCCTGCTTCTTTGAAACACTCTTGTACTGACTTACATGATTCGAATTTCTCCTGGCTTTTTTCCCACCTCTCCAGCTGTTCCTTTTCTATCTCCTTTGCAAACTCATCCAGCTCTACTTGTTCAATCAATTATGGAGATTTTCAAGACTTTTCAACAATCTCTCCTCCTTTGCCTCACACTTTCTCTCTAAGTGGGTATGAATCTCAAGTTTGTATCTTCACTTCAGACTTTTCCGAGCTTTTGACCTATAACATCTAATTTTCAACTTAGTATGTTTTCTTTCTTTTTTAGAAAAAGATTTTATTATTACAGGCACCTGGGTGGTAGAGTTGGTTAGGTGTCTGACTCTTGGTTTCGACTCAGGTCGTGATCTCAGGGCTGTGGGATCAAGCCCCGAATCAGGCTCCAAGCTCAGTGTGGAGTCTGCTTGTGACTCTCTCTCCTTCTGCTCCCTTTCTCTCTCTCTCTCTCAAATAAATAAATAAATCTTTCAAAAAAATATTTTTAAGTAGTATCAACACCCAACGTGGGGCTCAAACCTATAATCCCGAGATCAAGAGTCGCATATTCCACCAACTGAGCCAGCCAGGCACCCCAACTTAGCATGTTTTCTTACATAAAATATCTGACATTATCAAAGTCACCTATATTCATTATCTATTGCTGTGTAACAAAGTAGCCCAAAACTTTGCACTTAAAACCATAAACAGGGGCACCAGTCTGGCTTGGTTGATAGAGCGTGTGACTCCCGATCTTGGGGTTGTGAGTTCAAGCCCCACATTGGGTTTAGAACTTACTTAATAACAAATAAACAAACAAACAAACAAACAAACATTTATTATCTTATAGTTTCTGTGGGCTAGCAATCCAGGTGTGGCATGGTAAGATCCTCTGGCTCAGTCGGGAGGCTGAGTGCCAGTCAATCAAGGTGTGGCCAGATGGCAGTCATCTCAGGACTCAAATGGGGGAGGACTCACTTTGAAGCCCACTCATGTGGCTGATGATGGGTCTCAGGTGAGGCTGGCTGTTGCTCGGAGACATCAGTTCCTTACCACAGGGCCTCTCCATAGGGCTACTTGCTGCTGGCAGCTTAGTTTCCCGGAGCAAGGATTTGGGTGGGGGTGGGGGTATAGGGGAATGGGTGCGGTGGGATGGAGAGGGGTGAGGAAGGTGGAAGTTACAGTCTCTTTGTAACCAAATCTCAGAAGTGACTTCCCATCACTTCTGTTCTATTCATTAGAAGCAAAACACTAAATCCAGGGGCGCCTGGCTGGTTCAGTCAGTGGAGCATGCAACTTTTGATCTCAGGGTTGTGAGTTCGAGTCTCACATTGGGCACAGAGATTAGTCAAAACAAAACAAAAGGACACTAAATCCAGCTGCATACAAAGGAAAAGGATTAGATAGGGATGTGAATAGCAGGAGTCTGGGGCCCCTGGGAGTATTTTAGAGGCTGCCTACCACATGACCTCCTACTCATCATTGGGTCCAGAACTGCACTCTTGCTGTGCCTCCCACAGCACCCCAGCACCAGAAATGTGGCTGTCCTTTGGTTTCTTTTTTTCAGTAACTGACACCTCCATCAATCCTGTTCTGCAACCCAGAAACCTAGGAGTCATTCTGAACTATCTCTTTTATCTTACCTGCACTCCCCCATCTGATCGCCACCAAATTCTGTCCATTTATTCCTCAAATACCACTCAAATCTGTTCACTTATCTCTGCCATTACCACTATCAGCCTAATAGAAGCAACCATCATTTCCTGCTTAGACTTGCAATGACCTGCTAACTGTTCTTCCCTTCTAATCTATGTTCCATGATGCAGACAAAGTGATCTTTTCATGATATAAATCTGATTGTGACACCTTTGGTTTAAAACCATTAAATGGCTTCCCATTTCCTATTGGATAAAGACAAAATTCCTCAAAGCCTATACTATCTTACATGGTCTGTCCCCTCTCCACCTCCCAGCCTCACCTTACACTGGACTCCCCTTTTACTCTCTTCTCTCCAGGCATGCTGGCTTTCTTTCAGTCCTACTAGCCACAGTGTATTTGTATATGCTGTTCCTAATAAAACATTCTTCCCTCTTTTTGTCTAGTTAATTCCTTTTTTTTTTTTTTTAAAGATTTTGTTTATTTATTTGACACACAGAGAGAGACAGCCAGCATGAGAGGGAACACAAGCAGGGGGAGTGGGAGAGGAAGAAGCAGGCTCCCAGCGGAGAAGCCCGATATGGGGCTCATCCCAGGACTCTAGGATCATGCCCTGAGCCCAAGGCAGACACTTAATGACTGAACCACCCAGGTGCCCTGTCTAGTTAATTCCTATTCAATTTTAGATCTTAGCACAAACATTGCTTCCATGAGAAATCCCCCTTCTGGACCCTCAGAGACTCATGTCCTTCTCCTTGAGCTCTTGTCACAGTTGCAATTTTGTATTAGTTTGTGTGATTATTTGATTGCCTATCTCTTCTGTATTCTATAAGTTATCAACTCAGCATCATAACACTGTTGTATCCCCAGTACAAATACTTGGTGCATATTATATGCTCAATAAACATGTATTACAGATGGAGTTTCTTGACTACAACTCTTCCCCAGTGGATGCAGCTAAGGGTCTACTGGGTTGGCCTGGTGGGGATGACGGGCCACTATGTGATTAGATTCCACCTGCTTGCCCAGGATGCTGAAATGCTCTGAGTTCCAGATCTAGATCCAGAAAGGAATGAACTGGCCCAGATCACTGATCCCAGCAGCCAAGCCTACTTAATTGATCTTCTCATTGAATTAGAGTCAAAGCATCACGGGGGCTACAAGGCCATACCTTCTTGCTGACTGGACCTGGCTGGATGTGGTTTGTTCTGAATGGGTTACTGGGGCTGTTGGGAAAGAGACACCTGCTTCCTTCTTTCATTATTAGGGGGGGAGCAATTATGGGCCCACCGTGGCAGATATGACTACTTCTTTGTTCCATTACGTCTTTCCCTTAGAAGTTCCACAGCCTGCTGGTAATAGAGGCTGCTGGCTTTGCCCATCCATTCCTGCTCCTCTCTACCTATCGGTTTACCCCAGAGTGAATCAGAACTTCTGAAGCCTCCATCTCTGGGGCACCTACAATCTTACTTAAGCATAAGAGGTGGTGGAGTTGAGACTGACTCACTTCTTGGTCAGACAGGTTTAAGGAGCTCCATGTTTGTGCCTGCCCCTCTGGTGCTCCCCTTGCTGGGGAATGGAATCCTCTCTGACTTTAAAGAAGAGGAGGTAAAAGTACCCCCAGATGATGACTTAACTGACTTCTGAAACTTAGCCCACATGAGCCGGGATCCCTCCAGCACATTAGGAGAAAACCTCGATTTTTAAGACTGAAGAATTCAAACTTTATATTTAAAGTAGCAGGGGGAGGGGGTACCAGGCTAGCTCAGCCAGAAGAGCATGGGACACTTGATCTCAGGGTCATGAATTCAAGCCCCATGTTGGGTGTAGAGGTTACTTAAAAAATAAAACTTAAAAAAAAAAATTAAAGTAGCAGGGATTTCGCAGAGTTTTTAGCAAGGGATGGTGTGGTGCTATGAGGGTTTTTGAAAAATTAATCTGAAAACCTTGTGCATTGGATTCCAAAAAGGGAAGTAACGGGGGCAAGGAGACAAGCTGGGGGATAAAGATAATCCAAGGCAAGAAGTGTTGAGGGCCAGCCCTGCAGCCGTAGCTGAGCTGACGGGTTACTAAAGACCGGGTGAATCGGAAATATTTGGGCAAGAAAGAATCAACAGGCTTGAAGTGTGGACAGAGATAAGATTCTCTACTGAAAAGTTGGGAGATGGCTGCTCTCTATTTGCTCTGGCATGCATACGCACTAAGAGTCCCCAAATGCCATTGTCTTCCACAATTATCACAAGCACTTCCCATTCACCTGGACTGACAGCTCCCACCTCCTCCAGGCTCCCTTGCTTATCTGACATACTTTTCCATCTTCATTTGCAACATTCTCGCTGAGACATAATTTGTATATTCACTCTGCACTTCCACACACCACAGCTGTGGCCAAGAGGTGTTCTTCCTTCTCTCCTGACCCCTGGAACCTCAGCCACCTGGTCCTGTCCTGCCAGCAGGAAATAGGGGCCAGCTGGGGGTGCAGTGACAGCAAGGAAGGCATAAAGTTGAAGTTGGGGCATCTTGAGACAAAGGAGTCTGCTTTGAGTGGCAGTAAATGGAGGCTGCAGCGGCTGTGAGTGGCCTGCCCTGGAGCAGACTGGCTGGCTAGGGCTGAGAGCAGAGAGGAAGGGGAGTGAGGACCGAGTGTCATTACACGGGGCAGGAGGCAGCAGGAGAGGTCTGAGCCATTGCCTTCATCAAGTCATCTGTGGTCAATTTGAGATTTGTCCAGCCCTGATTTTCCTGTTTGAAGACAGCAGGAATTCTGCTTCTCTTTTCTTCCATTCTCTTGCTGACCATTTTGGCTGACTGACAGCAGCTCTGCCAGAGGGGGGAGCAGAAGAAACTGAAGGAAGATGAAAATCAAATTGGTAAATTTTACCATTTGTTAACAGCTCTGAGAAGAGGTGCAGTGGTGAGAATGTTGGATAATCATTTAAAAATACTAATGAAAAAGGCTATTATATAAAGGAATCACATAATTGATTGGTGTAGTGCTATCCCCCAAGTGCTACTGAGACCAAAGAGTTGGCAGCATTCATTTTTTTATTGCTTAGAATTTAAACTTTAGATTTAGCAAACAGTAGATCCCGAAATGTCAATGTATCCAGTAGATGGAGGGAAAAGAGTTTATTCTTATGTAAAATTTGATCCTGTTACATTTAGTTTATCATTTCAATCTGTCAGTATATTTTATGCGATATCCAGATTCTGCCATCCAATGTATTTTTTATGCTTTCTTGCTGTGTGACTGTAGCAGGTATATAAGGAAGTATAAGAGGATGTTCCTAGGACTGGGAAAAGAAATATTCCTCTCAAAACTGAAATATTTCATAATTAACAAATATAAGATTACAAGATCAGCTTTCATCAGATGTAACCCATCCTAACAGATGAGTTATAATTTGTAACTAACAAATGATGGAGATGGATTCTTGACTAGTTAACAATAAGAAAGCAGTAACCTGATAATCAGGTAACTGAACATGAATCCATCTCCTACACGCTCTCTCTCTCTCTGAGCAGGAAAATCTGAAGCCAGGCCTGGTTAGCAGGTCTTCATATAACAGGAATTTCACTCTCATGAGCCATAGGAGCCAGTCAGGTGAAACAGTTCTCTGAGGGGAACTGGTCAGATGGTCTGTGGTAATAGCACATACTCAGAGGGGCAGGTCTGTCTCAGCTCTAACAGACCGATGTCATTTGAGAATGTGGACCCAGTGTGGCCAGATTTTTCTAGACTCCAGAAGTGACTGTGTAAGTCCAAAATAAAACAAAGGAACCTAAAAGACACATTTGTCGACTACCAGGAACCTCTGGTATAATACATAGTAAATGCTTTGGACAGTAACAACCTGTCTATATAGCCACCAAAGGGACGAGTAGGCCAAGGTGTGGCTTCTGTCCTACTTCTGTCACAAGGAAGGTGACTTCCACCATGGGTCAGTCTGAGTAAACAATCCTCGGAAATTATCCAATTCTTTGCTTTAATTTTATGCTCACCAAATAAACTTCTACTCACTATTTCAGTTTTACAGCAAACTTTAAAGCTAGCAAGGGACTGGCTGACTCAGTCGATAGAGCGTGTGACTTTTGATCTAGGAGGTTGTGAGTTCGACCCCCCCTTTGGGTGTGAGATTACTAACAAAACAAAAACCTCCTAGCAAGGGGGTGATCTGAGTAAGGGACTAGACCTACTTTAGTTCCGGAAAGGCCTATTCCTGTGTATCAATAAATTAGCATTCTGCTTTTCTACTGAACTCTTTCTTGAATTTGCTTAGTATTTATCGAAGCCTTACACAGCTCTGAGTAAGCTAACAAAATAAGAGAATAAGATTCTGGTGCTGAGGCGCTGAGTGTGCGACCTTGATCATCAGTGACCTGAGTTTGCCTGTTACTGCCCCCACTCCGGAAATCAACCAGTAGGCCTTCTTTTCGTAAATTCAGTGGCAACAATTTGTGAGTGAATGAAGCCATGGGCTCAGTTTTGAAATTCAAAACTCTCTTATCTCATCCTTTGATTTTTCAGTCCCCAGACTTCTTTTTTTCTATGTCCTTGCCCCTCTGATGCCTCCATTTCTCTAGCAACTAAGTGCTGTTGGGGTATCCATTGTTGTCCCAAGTTGTCTTTACTTTCATTTTTCTTCACCTTCCTCCTGTTTTTTGTCTTTTACGACTTTTTGGTCTTCTAATTTGGAAACTCACCTGCCTCCTCAGTGATCTTCTGAAGATCCTATATGTTATAGGTTCACTAGTACTGAAACATCCCTCTAGAGCAGGGCTGACCAATATAGTAGTCACTAGCGACATGTGACTTTTGAACATGTGAAATCAGCTGGTCTGAAATGAGATGTGGTTGAGGTGCTCGGCTGGCTCAGTCGGACGAGTATGAAACTCTTGATCTCAGGCTTGTGAGTTTGAGCCCCACACTGGGTGTAGAAATTACTAAAAATAAATAAATGAAATGAGATGTGCTTTAAGTATAAAATGCGCACCAGATTTCTAAGACTTATCGTAAAGAATGAAAATGTCTCATTAACACATTAAAAAACGATCACATGTGGAAATGACAATATTTTGGCTATATAGGGTTAAAACAAATGTATTATTAAAATTAACTTCATCTGTTTCTTTTTACTTTAATGTGGCTACTAAAAAAATGTAAAAGTATATATTTGACTGGCAATATAATTCTGTTGTCAGTGCTGCTTTAGGGAGTCTTAATGTCTGTATTCTCTACGTCTCTACAGGTGGCCTAAAGACTATATTAAAAATTCCATTTGGTTGGAATGTCCCAAAAATCCACTCCATTTCTCTTTTCTCTATGCCCACCCACCTTCTCAAAGTCATTCTCATTTTTCCTTTTCTGTAAAAGGCTAAGAGAAGGGGGGATTTTTCTTCTTTGAGTCAGAAGTAGACACACCACAAATGCATTTAAATGTAATGGGGATATAAGAAAAACTGAAAGTAAGCAAGACTGCCTGTAGACAATCTGTTAACAAAACACAGTAATACATACACCTGGACAAGCATCAGTCCCACGGGGAAACCCAGCAACTTTAATTACTTCACCTACAGGCACTATACTGAGAATTGCTTCTTTCCACTTGAGTGGAAGCATGGTCTATGCCAGAGCAAGCTGTCAGGAGTTTGGCTTCTCTTATACCAGACCTGTCTTCCGAGGCTCACTTTTATATGTGTTATGTAGACGATAATTAATACATGGAGCACACTGACAATAATGAGTGTAGGTGGGAGTCAGGGGGATCTAGGTTTGATTCTGGCTTTGTGGATACAAATAGGAATAATAGGACTATGGCTTCTGGTGGGTCAACAGCCTATCTCTGCTCCTACCCATTTTCCACTCTTCTTCTTTGGAAACTTGCTCTGAAAGAGGATTGTGTCTCTGCCTTTTGCCAGAGAAATTTTATTCCTCACTTGACATTTGTCCACTGCAGTTTGCATGAACTTGAGGGACTGATCTGTGACCCAGACTGGAGAACATTCAAGGTGAAGAACTGTGTGGCTTGCAGAATGTGTCCATGGTGGACAAGGAGAGAAAGCTGGTGAGAAAATGCTTGCGCTAGAATATGTGCGGACAAAGACATCTGTGTATTTCGTGCAGCCCAAATGTAGAGAGAGAAAGCCAGCCTGAGCCGTCTTAAAGAGACTTTGCCCAGGACTACAAAAGCCGTCCCTGCTATGAGGGACCCCTTGCAGAATTCTGAAAACCAGGGCTTGCAGAGGGAACATTAGCAGCTAAGGGAATTCCTGATGGTGAGGGATCTTTGAGGAGCCCTTGGATGTGACATAGGAAAAAGGGTCAGCTTTTAAACACTTGTTAACCCACAAAACCAGCCCTAGGATTGAGCTTCATACTTAGAGGATAAAGTTCGGTATGCTTAAAATGGTTTGTAATTACTCCTTCACCTTTTCCTTCACCAGGTGTCCTAAACTTCCTCAGGTGCCTGAACTCACTTCTGGCTAGGCTGGGGTCTAGGCTGGGACCTGTCTGAATAAGTCCTATTCTACGCAAACTATTCCCAGGCCCCGGGGGTGGGGGTGGGGGTGGGTGTCATTAGCCAGATAGAGTTAAGATGCCCCTTATAGGAACAGTAGCAAATGAGACTCACATTATTCAACAATAATTTGTGCCTATCTGTCGTTATTAACCAGCACTGAGATGGGAAATTCAAGCACAGTGTAGATCATGGTGGCTCCCGTGTTAACTGGCCTTAGTCAGCTTAAGACTAACTCGAATAGAAGGAGAGCAAGAGGATAGGGTGGGTGTGGGAGAACAAGATTATTGTGTGACATATCTGAATGCATGGCAACAAATGATGAGCTGTTAAGAAAATGAGAATTAAATGCTAAGAGCACTGAAAGAACTGAAAGATTATCTTGTGCCTCAAGAGTTTGGGGTGAGCTTTATACAGGAGTCTGGACTCTAAGGACTGTCCCCAGGTGGCTATTGGAAAATGAAGGGCCTGGGAAGTCCATACTTGGAAATAGGATTGAGAGCTAAGTGGGATGAGGGATTAAGGAGGAAAAGCTACATTGGTAGATGGGGCTGGACCATGAAGAACACAAGTGCCAAGATGATGGATCCAAATGTCCATGGGAAGTCCATGTAGGGAAAGAATGATTTTGAGCTAGTGTCTCGGTGCATAAAAACTCTTCCCTCCACCCCCCATGTTGAGAGGGCCAAAGAATTCATGCCAGACTGTCTCAAGACAAGGGAGTTAGGAAGGGAGACCAGGGGCTCTTTTTCCCCAAACACTAGAGACACAGTACTAATACATTTTGATTTTCAAATAAAATCTTCATGGTTAGATATGATTTTGAGCGCTTCAAAACTTTCCTTTGCGGAGGCCAGTTAGAGACTCTTGCCTGGGTATTCCCAGGGAGGAATTGAGGTTACATCTCCTATCAGACTCGAATGTCAGCACGAGGTATCCCCAAAGTACCCCCCAGTGATCTGTGACCCCACATACCTACCCATCCAACCACTGAGTGCCCACCTGGTAGTGTTGCAGGCTGTGTGCCTAAGTTGCAACGATGAATAACAGTGTCCTCTCTAGTGCAGGTCAATGTGTTGGGGTAGGGGAGTTGAAAGAAAGGCAAAACTTTGATAATCGCCACAGCTGGGAGATGAGTACTTGGGAGTTCATTATACCGTTTCTCCTGCTTTTTGTTGCCTTTGATAATTTCCCTAATAAAGTTAGATAACACTCCTTTTTCTCAAGAGAGAAAACTAGATTTGATAGATGCCTTTATCACAAGGGCAAGTTCAGCTTTCAAGTGACACCCAGGGTATTAGGAAGAAAAACCCTTGGGGCAGGGTGCAGAAAGTGTTTGGGAAATGCCTCCTGGGGGAGGGTAACTGTTCTCTGAACTGTTCTACGGGCTCACATTGAGTAAAGAAACCAAAAACTACGGGTCTGACTTGGCCTTAGGTTTTTTGAGAAGGGCTAACAGATCAGGGTCAAGAGTGAGAAACTGGCCTCTACACATTCCATCCCCTTATCTACCTCTTCTTCCTTCCCTTTTGCTTCAAGTCAGCTGAGGTAAGTAGGTATTTAGATTTTGGGCAACATCTGAGCACCTACTATATGCCAGGTGCTGTACAAAGGCCTTTGGGTTAGATTCTGCTTACACCATTTTATAGAAGACCGAACCGGGAGTCTGGAAATTCCTCAAGGTGTGGGGGGCGTGACACAAGCAGACAAGGGCAGTTGGGGAACTCAGCCCTTCCAACCCCAAATCTTGGAAAATAGGTCTGCAGCTTGGGATCAGGCAGAGGTAGCTTTGTGGCTTTGAACAAGTCACCGGGCCTCACTGAGCTGACTCAATTTCTCCATCTATAAAAAGGGTACAGTAAAACCGTGTAAGGTTTACTTATTTATTTTTTAAGGATCAGAGACCTTTAAACTGTCAAGATCCTGGCACGAAGGGAGGGCTCCATAAATGGCAGCCATCATTCTTGGACAAGTGCCGGCACATCCTCCCGGGCGCGCCTCCCGCCGGGTCCCTCGGGACAAGCCGGGCCCGCCCCCGCGGCTCCGGTCTCGCAGTGCTCGCGGCAGGTGGCCTAGCATCTCTGTGCCCACGCCCCGAAGCGAGCGGGGAGCACGGGCCGGTTGGATGACCAAGGTCTCCCCTGGAGGATCGCCTCCCTCCCGCCACACGCCCGGCGCAGGTGAGGTTTCCGGCCCAGGCGCGGGGACAACGACCCTGAGAAGAGGTTGAGGCGGACAGCGCGGCCCGCGGCCGGGAGTGAGGGTTCTGCGGGCGCCCCCTCCCTAGCCCCGTTTCACCCCAGGACCAACCCCGGCGCCGGGGCCCGCGGGCTGCGCGCTCTGCGGCTGCGAAAACCCGGAGAGGCGGATCGGAGCGCGCTCGCAGCCAACTCCTCCGCGGTCCGGCCGCCGAGCTGGGCATGCTCAGTGCGGCCGCCGCGCCGCCGTCCGCCAACTCGGAAGCTCGCGCTCCCGGGCCGTGGGGGCGAGAACGCCGGCGGCGGCGAGCCGGCGTCGCCCGCCGCCCCCAGACAGTGGCAAACTTCGCGGTGTCCCTGGAGCTCGCCTGGACGAGACTGCTACCTCACAAATAAAATCCAATCTAATCCCCCCCATCCCAGCCCGAATCATGGAGGCTGTGGCCGCCCGAGTGCCGCTGCCGGCGGCGGCCCCTGCCCACTAGCCGGGGACCAACAGGTAAACTGTTGGGGGGGTGGGGTGGGAGGAGGAGCTGCGGCCGCGGGGAGGCGGCGGGCTGGAGGAGTCCGAGACGTCCGCGGGCTGGCTGCCCCCGTCGGCGCTCACTGCCAGTCCTCCTCCCCCTTTTCCCCAGCCCCTGGAGGGGCAGCAAAGGGTTAAATCGGCCCCGCGCCACCGTGAGCACGGCCCCCTCCAGCCGCCGCGACCGCCAGCAGCGCGCCTCGGCGCCTGCCCGGAGCCGCCGAGGGGACCAGAGCCTCGGATGCGCCACCGGAGCCCGGCAGGCGTCTAGGAGGCACCGGCCGCTTCACCCCGTCCGCATCCCTGCCTCCCCCACCCCTCCAGGCCTCTCTCCCTCCGCTCCGGCCGGGTCCGCGCCCAGGTGGCGGGGTCTGCGGGGCGCGTGGCGGCGCGGGAAGGATCCCTGCCGCGGAAGAGGGGCGGGGGCGGGCTTCTCCACAGTCTCTTCCCGGGGCTGGAGGGCCACCACTCACCTTGGGTGAGCACTTGAGCCACCCGCCTAGGCGCCAAGAAAAGTTTTTTCCCCCCCCCGTGCCCCTCCCCCAACCCCTACCCCCTGTCCGGCTGGGGTGGGTTTGGGTCCATTGGTGAAAAAAGTCACACGTTCCCATCAGCTGCTCCTCCCCCTGGGTTCAGGGTTGGGGGGGGTTGGAACGGGAGGCTGGCTCCGCGGGAGACCCAGGCGGACCTCCGCCGCCACAGGAGCGACGCGTCCCGAGGCTGAAGCGCAGCCGGGTGCCCGCCGAAGACTGCCCCCATCAGTGCGTGTCTGCGTGCCGGGCAGCGGCAGCATCCAACCTGCTTTATTCCTGCCTGCAGCGCCACAGTGAGCGAGCGAGGAGGGGGAGAGAGGGAGTCTGTCTGCAAAGTGCTGCTCCCTGGTGCTCAGAGGCGGCTGCTCCAGCTCCAACTCTCATTCATTTCGCCGGTTAACATGAGAGATCATGGCCGCCTTCGGGCTTCTCAGCTATGAGCAGAGACCGCTGAAACGCCCCCGGCTCGGGCCGCCCGACGTCTACCCGCAGGACCCCAAGCAGAAGGAGGTAAGGGCGCCGGCGGCCTCCTCCGCAACTGGGGCCGCGCTCCGCAGCGCTGACCCGGGGCCAAGTTGGCCCAGCGGGCATCGCCGACGCTGCGGGGGGAGGGCTCGGGAGGGGGCCAGGCGGAGGTGACCGGGCTGGGGGGCTAGGGGACCCCCGGCGGCGGAGGCCCAGCGGCTGTCAGTCTCTGTGCTCCACTGGGGTGCTCGCTATCCGGGTGCCGGGTCGCTTCCCGTTATCGGGCCTTGCACGGAGCCGCTGGGTGCTTCACCGGGTGCTTCTTTGCCGAAATCCTCTTGCTCCCTCTCCCCCGCTTCTGCCTGCTTTATTTTTCTCCCCGCTGCTTCGGTAAATCCTCGTAAACTTTTTGAAAAATGTTGGAATGCAGTGCAGACGACACAGGTCTTACCTTTTGCGCCAGCTGAGCAGGGACGAGAGGATGGGGTGAGGGGGAGACCTTTTCTGTTCAAATTTTCCAGTTTGGAGTGGAAGTCGTTTTTATCGAGGTGATAAATATTTAGCTCTTTGAAGGTACTTCTTTCTGTATCCCCCTTTCTCTTTTAAAAAAAAAAAATCAATATTAAGGGGAGCCTGATTTTCGTCCCTAGAGGCGATTGGTTTAATTGCTGGAGGCTGTTTTGTATATGTAAAAGCAGACAGGTTACCTTGGAAGGGAAATAAGTCCCGAGATTGCTTATTTCTTTGAATGAAATTGGAGAAACCTTGACTCTTGCCTTAGGTACACTAGCTTCAATGTATAGAGTAACCATGGCATTTTATAGCCATTTATGTGTTTGTCAGTAGTTAAGAAGTAATTATGTAACAACTCTCCAGTTATAATGATCACCCTTGGCTACACAATTTGCCCAGGGATTTGCCTTTTTTTTTTTTTTTTAAGATCACCTGCTACCCAGCTGTGCTTTCTGAGTTTGCCAGCTGCAGCCCACCCATCCTCTGTTTTCTTCAGCAAAAAAACGAAGTGAGCGCATTGCACAACTTCTTTCTGAGAATCTAAAAACACTATTAAAAGTTTGGAGGCCCACCGACATCACAGAAAGGGCTTTGTAAAGAAGGCAGGAGGGGTCCTTAAAACTTCTCTTTTGATAAAGGTATCTGTTTCAGTAATAGAGGAAGAATGCTTGTTCTGGTTAAACTTCTGTTAATGTTTCTAAAAATTAAGGAGTGGCAATTCCTTTTAGAGACTTAAGCACATAAACATGCTTGAGCATCCGTGGAGTAATCCAGATTGAAGCTGGGAAGGTTTTACAGGTGGTTCTCAGTTGAGGCTTAACGTGAGGATGGATTGAGGAGATCTTGCAGATTTCTTTCCCACCTATCTCTCCCTGGGCTACTCCCACCCAGATTAAAGTGAATTGCTAAGGACTAGAAATAACAAATGCTAAGGACCAGCTGTAACAAAGGTAGTGACTTAAAAATTAGTGTCAGGAAATTTTTAAAAGTTTGGGGGGATGGGGACAAGGATACTGATTGCCTCATCTTTCTCATCTTTTAATGTGTTGCTGCATTTTCCAGAAGGAAGTGTAATTAATAGCATCTCTGTGCTTACGGGACGGTCTTCGAGAATGCCATTTGGGCTTATTTAGTGTTTATTCCTCAGGTCAACACTCATTCAGGAGTGGGGCCTCTCCGATCGGAAAAAAATACTTTTGGATTTTAGGATTTTGCAACGTTCTGTGGAATTCTAAAACTGGAAGTGACCTTAGAGCCTATTTTGTATAACTTCCTTTTGACAAAGGGAAACTGAGGCCCAAGAAAGCTTTACCCGACTTAAGGTATGTGATAAAGAAGCAGAGGATTTGGACCACCAAACCAGTATTTAAGTCAAGACCAATACTGTGTTAAGGATTTATGCTAAATTGTGTTGTTCTGCTATTACTCCCTTTCCCCCAAGGCAGCCAGTATTTCGTCCGTCTGGAGCAGAGTCAGAGTTATGTGTGACTGTAGCCAAATTTGAGTACAATATGGAACAGGTGCTTGGCTGTTCTTGGGTGGTGGTGTGGTGAGCAGTGTTTCACAAGCTTCAGTTATTTATGTACTGCCTCAAGAGTTCTACCCTATCCCTGTTATCACCTGTATTTTTATTCTAATGTTTTCTTTAACGTTTAAGAAAGTTTGTTTCTTAGGCAGCAATACCTATGAAGTCATGGAGTCATATATACGTATGTAATGCAAAAGTTAGAATCCAATTGTGTGTATGTATATATTAAATTTTTATCTAGCTGATATTACACGCACATAGGATTATATGTAATAAAACCAGGCTATAACTATTAAAACTTTAGAAAGTTTATCTGTGCATTTAAAACCATTGTTGTGTTCCATCAGAGATCTTTGTCCCACCCACATTATGGGAAATGCTGATTTAACGGAGGAAGTATGGGCTTTGAAATTGGGCAGACCTGAATTTGGATTCTGGCTCAGCCTCTTTGCAGTTGTGTGGCCTTGGGCAAGTTGCATAACTTCTCATTTGTAAATTAGTATAATTGTTCTATTCAGAAAATTTTGAGAATCCTGGTTTGAAATGCATTACATTTGTGTGAGAAAAACCCTCCTCCTGGTGGAAGCTATTCTTATTACTATAGCTGTGACTTTTATTATTGTTAACCAGTGCTAGTAGCGTTCTGGAAAACAGCTCCTGGTAGATAGCCTGGAACCCTTGAATGAAGATCCCCTATGGAGGAGGAGGGGAGGGTGGGGTGAGCTGGAAGATTTAACCTGCCTGATCGATTGACTATATTCTTTTGAGCGCTTGCCTGTGCATCAGCACTCCACAGGACTTTATTTATTTTTAAAAATATATTGTGTTATAATATTTTGTCTTCTGACTGTCCTTAAGCCTTAAAAACAGAATCAGAAAACTGAGAGTCACCCTTGATTTCCCCTTCTTCCTTATACTCCATAATACATGTTTCAGGATATCTTGTCTGGTCCAGTTCCCACATATATTTCCAATCCATCCACGGGTCCCCAGTTTCCCTAGTATGCTCGATTTCCTTTCTGCTTCAGGCTGACTTTTCTCTGCCCCTGGGCTTGTATACATGCTGATCTGTCTGCCTGGACACTTGTGTGCCTATCTAGCCCTACCCCCACCATTCCACCCACTCTTCTCACCTTAGCTTGTGGTGAGGAAGGTAGCTCTGGAGCCAGTCTGCCTGGGTTTGAAACTTGGCTCTCCTCTTTACATACTCTTTATTCTCCACATCCCTCGGTCTCCCCTCTTGTAGCTCCACTGAGCTATTGGAACATTACATGAGTAATGCATGGAAAGCGTTTAGACGGACTAGAGTCTGGCATGGATTCAATACCCAAATATTGTCAAGGCCTGTCTCTTCATCCTTCAGGTCTCAGCCCAGCGACTTTTCAGAGGCCTTTCTAGTATAAGCATATAATTTGTAATTTTGTATTTATTTGCTTGCTGCCATCCCCCACTAAAGGGTCAGTTTTGTGAGAGCGGGGATGAGCACTGTTTCTAGGCATCACTAAAGTACCTGCCACCTAGTGTAGTTAGTTCCTGGGATGCTGAGGGCATGAATACTTGTTGGAATGTATGAAGAAAAGTGGGAATGGATGAATAAAAAGAGGAAATCTGGTGACTGAGAGGTGTTAGGGAAGGTCTAGGTTAAGGCAGAGATTATCCTTGACATTCAACCTTGGAGGTGACAAGGCTGAAAGTTAAACCCTAGAAATAGGAAGGAAGAGGAGTTTACCCTAGGCTAGAAGAGGCCTAAACAGCTGAATGATAAGTATTTTCAGGAAGTCAAATTAGTGAGAAAAATAGTTTGGGCCAATAGTGAGATTTCCAGGCATCAAGAGCTCTAGAGAGTCCCACCAGTAAAGGGGTTGGATGGCTGGGTGTGCAGCCCAGAGGCTGCCCAAGGACAAGTCCAGTAAAAAGTGGGGAGGGTAGGGGAAGGAGTGGGGGGGGGGTTGGAGAAGGTGGGTGGGTCAGTGGTGGTGGTGGTTGTGTCTGCATGTGGATAACCCACAACAGGTGTTCTCAAACTTGACCTACCTGAATCACCTGTAGAGCTTGTTAAAAACAAATGGTTTTTCAGATTTAGTAGTTATGAGCCAGGGCCCCATAATTTGCATTTCTAACAAGATGCCTTATTAGATCTGATGGCTGCTGGTCCAGGGCTCCACTTTAAGGACCCTGACCTAGAGAAAAGGCATCAAGTTCTGCAGAGGCTAGAGAGTTCTGCCTGATCCAGGTAGGGCAGGTCTGGGCATCCCTGTATGGCTGTAGTTTGGTTTAGCAGCCAACTCAGCCAGGCTGTGGTGGGCTTTTCCCAGTTGTGCCTTCTCTTAGCTTATATAAAAGGGAATGAGTCAGGCAGTCTCAGTCCCCCTCTAATGGCTTTGTATTACACTTGGAATAACTGATTCCTTACCTAGGCCTTCACGCCCCTACCATCTGGCCCTTGTTCACATCCACAGCCACCACCTGTAGCCAGACCGCCTGGCTTTGAGTTCTGGCTTCATCACTTACTGCCTGTTGGACTCAGATCTCACTTGTGGAATGGGGTTCATATTTGTTCCTACCACATGGGGTTGCTGGAGAGATAAAATGAAATTTGAACCATGTCTGGCACTAAGGGTCCCAGGATTTCCCATTGTATTTATAATATCCATAAGACTTTTTGAGATTTGGCCTCTGGGCTTTGAGTCATCCCTTTCAGACTTGCTCATTCCTCTTCTTGGCTGTGTGGTAGGACCAGTGGCCACTTCTCTCTCTTTCCAACAGGCTCAGCTCTTTTGTGTCTACGTTCCTGTTTCTGACTGCCCCTGTAGTCGTGTTTCCTGTTGTTTGGCTCTTAGAGACTCCCTGTCAAGGAAGCCTTCCTTGTAACCCATCCTTCCTCATCCTTGCTAGCTCATTATCTTGTGTTAATGGGTTTTTGCAGTGCTGGTCACTGAAATATGGTTGCTGATTTTCCCCATGGTTTTCCACACTAGAATGTAAACTGCATGAGAGCAGGGGCTTGTCTGTGGTGGTCACAGTTTTTGAGCTGCCTAGTGCCTGGGATTAGACTAGGTGCTCACTAAATAGTTCTTGTAGAAATTAATAAAATGTAGAACTCTTAATGAGCAGTCATATTTATAACATTTAACTGCCCCAGTGCTTGTTTTATTTTGGCAACTCCTGTTAATTTTCTTGTTAGCATGTAAAACTCTTAAAACACAGTAAACAGTTATTTTAGAGACAGCTGGGGAGGTGGGGTGAGGGGAGGTGAAAATTTGTTTCTTTATAATCTTTGAGAGGGAGGGTGTTGATAAAGTTGCCTGGGAAGAGAGGACGGGTTGACCAGTTGCCTGGGGGACCATAAGAGAAAGGGAAAAAGCTTCCTCCTGAGATTAATTGGGTGGCTCCTGGGCCTATCGTAGACCTCCTTGAATACCAGTGTTCTGGGAGGAACATCTGTATGTTTAACTTTTGTCTCATGAGACTCTTAGGCCAGAATCAGTGTAGGAAACACTGGGTCAGAGGCCCTGCTTCTTCCTGCTGCTCACAGAAGTGTTGCTACCCAAACTTTGTGGCCAATGAGTAGAAACCCAAGTGGCTGTCATTTCTCAGCATCTGCTAACACCTGCAGCAGAATCGTCAAAGATGCTTGTTAAACCTGCACATATACTGGCCCACCTCAGACTTGCTGAGTCAAAATTTCTGGGAAGGAGGCTGAGTAATTTGCGTTTTAAACAAGCTTTTCAGGTGATTCCTAAATATATGAAGTTTGAGAAAAATGGCTTCGGTTTGTCTTTATCTTTAGAAAATGTAAACCAGACTCCCCCTTATTTGCTACCTGCTTCCCACTATTTGATGTATTAAAATTTTTAGACAAATATACCATCTGAAGTATTAGTACCTTTTGGTACAAAATAGTGCAAATGAATTTAGCTACTTTTCCCCATGAAGTTCTGTTCTAATAACCATGGTTCCCAGAATAGGCTTGTTTTCTATCAGCTGTTCATGGTTTATAGCAGAGTAGAATGCCTTGCCTTGCCCTTGAAATATCCACATATCCCTTCTGTGTGCACTTGGCTAAAATGGGGCTTTGGGGAGCAGTTCTTGCTTTGTCCCGTGAGGATGTTTTTGGACTTGTTCAGGGCAGTGGGGTTTTCTGTTTGACTGTGGGCCTGGGCTCTCAACTGGGCTCTTTGGGGACTCATGTAAAGCCATTAATTTCGGGTACAGCCGCTGTCCGTTAGCCTGTTGGGTTTTTCACTTAGGCTGGCAACTGTGATGATGAAATGTGATCCTTTAGGAAGTTAGAGGACCACAGAGTGAAGTCTGGAAGGCAAACTGTGTTGGGTGAGCACTAGGTAGGAGAGGGTGAACAGAATCCTAGGATGTTAGTTCAGCCCGTGCCCCTTGCGGGTGTGTGCACATACATGTGAGAATGAAGTGGAAGTAGGGTGGAGTAAGTGCAAGTGAAACTCCGAGAATTGCGGTGTATTCTAAAGTTGTCCTTTACTGAAGTTCTGAACCCCACTTTTGAGGCTTCTTGACTGGCTAGGCAGGGAGTAGAGAAGTTGGAGGGGTCCCTAAGAATGAACACGATTAAAAGTTCTCTTCAGCAGTGTGCTCTGAGCAGAGTGAAAGGAGCAGGCGGACTTAGCCTGGGGAAGAGCTGACCTCAGTCTGAGTGGGGCAAGCGACGTGGAGGGAAGAAGTCTAAGGGCAATGTAGAGGGAGGTGTCTACCTCCTACACATTCCTTGCAGAGAAGGGAACATGGAAACACTTTTAATTGTCTTCAGATAATGTCTGAAGCTGGTGATGGTGACAAGAAAGTTCATTAACTGTCCTCTGGATTTCGATTTCTCTGTTTAGGGAAATCTACATAATGAAAATATCATTATATTACAAAAGAGCATGATTTTTACCTGAATATATATATATATATATGTCTACATAATCTGGAGGGCTTATCAACCACATGCAAACCATTGTTATCTTTAAAGGATGGGATTAGGGCTGATTGCTTTCCTTTTGTACTAATCTTTATTTCAAGCTGTAAAAATACTTGTGCACTACTCTTGTTATGGAGGAAATGATTTAAGGAATAATTATTAGGTAATTTTGGTTGAGTGTGCAGGAATGGGTCTTTGTTGTTCGTTCCAAACTAAGCTAGAACCCCTTTAGCTGATGAGTAGACAGAGGGGTCTGGTAGAGTGTGGGGATAGACACGTATGCACCTGATGCTGCGGGAAGTGTGGTGAGGTTGGGGTTAGGGCTGTTATGTGAGCCTTCCAGCTCTGCCACTTGCACTGTGTGATTTGGGCTGCTGTGTCCTTTTCCTCACCTATGAGTTGGGAAGGATCCCTAATCATCTAGATTGCTTTGAGTGTAAAGGAGCATCGTAAACGTAAATTGTTACCAGACGTGAGGTGTAAATTCACTGGTGTGCTACGGCAGGTTTGTACCAACTGATTATTCAGATTTCGAGAATTTTGTCCACTGGTTCATATCATTTTGGTATCTTGAAGTCTAGCATATTTACAATGACAAAATGGGCAAATGCTACAAATTAGGTTGTTGTTTTTTTTTTTTTAAAGGTAGTCGTTAAACACTTACCAGCACACTCCCGGATATAGTTGTATGCGGCACTTTGTTAACTACTTGACTATCATTCTTATCCCAGTATTCCCTTACCAGCTTCCCACAAACATTTTTTTTCAAAGCCAGACTCTCACTTACCTAACCCCTCTTGCCTCTTGCAGTGAGCATATGACTTCATTCTGGCTAAAGAGATTTAGTGGAAATCTATGTTAGGACTTCTGAAGAACTTTTTCTCACTGAAAAAAGTGCTGGCACGGGGGCGGGGGTGGGGGGGAGAATGCCCTCTCTTAATGCTCTGATAGCTCCTTAGTTTTCTATCCTTGGAAAAGTAATTAGAGGATATGTTAGTCTGAGCTAGGGCATCTATCTTGTGCCCATGAGGCAACAAGTCTATGAATGAAAAGCAAACACAAGAGGAGGCAAGTGAGTGGCTTTATGAAAATTAAGCTACTAAACTGACCTTAGGACCACTTCTCCTGGACTCACGAAGTAAACAGTAGATGTCCACGTGGTTGAAGCCATTTTGGACGAGTTGTGATTTCCTGTAGCTGAAAGCATTCTGATGTTGTCATAGTGCTTTTCTTTTTTGTTTTGTTTTCTTTCTTTTCTTTTCTTTTCTTTTTTTTAACATTCTATTTATTTGACAGAGAGAGAACACAAGCCGGGGGAAGGGCAGAGGGAGAGGGAGGAGCCGATCAAGGAGCTCAACAGGACCCTGGGATCATGACCTGAGCCAAAGGCAGGTGCTTAACTGACTGAGCCACCCAGGTGCCCCCGTTATGGTACTTTTCATTTATATATTGGCACCTGAAATCATTACAGCGTAAGCCCTTCCTTTTTTTTTCCCCCCTCCTCTTTCCAGAGAGTGCACATTCCAGAACTCTCTTACTCTCTGGATTAATGGGTATATAGCAAGAGACAGCACCTTTATCTTGTATGTTAGGCAGTAAATTCTGCCCAGTGCCTATCAGAAGCTTAGAGGAGGGGACCTGGCTCAGTTGCTTAAGCATCTGTCTGCCTTTGGCTCAGGTCGTGAACCCAGGGTCCTGAGATGGAGCCCCTCATTGGGCTCCCTGCTCAGTGGGGAGTCTGCTTCTCCCTCTTCCTCTGCCCCTCCCCCAGCTTGTGTTCTCTCTTTCTCTGTCAAATAAATAGATAAAATCTTTAAAATTAAAAAAAAAAGAAGCTTAAAGGAAATGGAAATGGCTTTATTTCCATTTCTGTCATAAAAGGTTTAGGTGGGAAGGAAGGAAGAGCCCTGACCTGTTCTATTTGGAGAGGAAGATTCTATGGGTCTGTACCAGTTTTGGGGGAAACCAGGAATGTTTAGAGCTGGAAGGGAACTTAAAGATGTGTTGTTCTCATTTAATACAAAAGGCAATGGAGTCCCAGAGAGGTTAAAGTGACTTGTTAGGCAGATCTGGGCCAAGCACTTGTGTGCCCTGATTTGTTCTTGGAACTTTACTTGGCCTCCCTTCTGTACACAGCCTGTGCTTCTGGTAAACACCCTTGCGTTGTCCTGGTGGTGAGGATTTCTCTGCATTTTGGGGCACCCAGTGTCTCTGTGAGAGCTGGGGACTGTTTAGCTCACCATTTGATCTTTGAGCTTGCCAGAATCTTGAATGGGGTCTCCTGGGCAGAGGAAAGAATACTCTGGAAGCTCAGGCGTTCTTGTCTTTGTGTTTTTTGGTGGAAGGTTCCCAGCTCTATCTATGGCCTCTGGTGTAGCTAGCTCTGGCCTTGGCCTTTGTGGGCTCTGTGTGTTGGGGATCAATCCCACCTAGTTTTAATTTCCTTGGTTGAGATGCTCCTTTATTTATGCATAGCTCTCTTGGAGATACAAATAGACAAGTGGTACCAGTTGCCTACTTCCGGGGAGCGACACTTACATGTTGTGTTCTATACAAATGGACGCGCCCCCCCCCCCCCCCCCCCCCGCCGGTTATGAAATGCTATGGCCCTGAGGAGAAGAATTTTAGCCGCTGGGTTTTATTTTCCGTGTTTTGAGGGAAATATTACTATACACACACACACACACATACACACACGCGCCAAACAAATTCAGTCATTCAGCCAGTATTATTGAGCACCTTGTAGGCCCTTTGCCAGCTGTGGCTTCATGAGGATAGGGCCTGAAACTTTATTTATATTTTTAAAATTTATTTATTTGACAGAGGGCAAGCACACACAAGCACAAATGGGGAGTAGCAGAGGGAGAGGGAGAAGCAGGCTCCCCAATGAGCAGGGAGCCCCATGTGAGGCTCGATCCCAGGACTCTGGGATCATGATCTGGGCCGAAGGCAGATGCTTAACTGACTGAGCCACCCATGTTCCCCTTAAAAAAGAATTTTTTTTTTTTTTCTTTTAGAACTTTTATGTTCTGTGTCCCTGGCTTTGAGTACAGCACCTGGCCCAAATCTAGGACTCAAGATTTCTTATGTGAGTAAATGTAACAATAAACAAACGGTGGGAACGTTGGTCCTGGGCCCCCAAAGACTTCAATATAGAAAAGCGGTTTTCATTTTGGGGTGATTCCCCTTCCCCTTAGGGACACTGGCAATAGTTTCAGGAATTTGGGTTGTTGGACTGTGTGTATGCGCATATGCACGCCCATCCTGGCATCTAGTAGATAGAAGCCAGGAATGTTTCTGACATTCTTCAGTACTCTGAACGGGCACCCCCCCCCCCCCCCCCCGCCCCAAAGGATTATCTGACCTCAAATGTCAGTAATTCCAAGGTTGAGAAACCCTGGTCTAGAGGAAATGATAGACTTGTAAATAAGGAATACAATGTTTCAGATATTCTTTGAGAGGAATGTACAAAGTGCTGTGGAAACAGGAGGGGGTGACCCATTTTTTTGACAGGACCTGATAGAGGAGATTTTTGAGTCAGGGACTTGAAGGATGTGTAGGAGTAGATGGGGCTGAGGATGTGGAAGAAAATTAATTTTGGGGAAGAGGGAGCAGCTTGTGCAAAAGGCCAGAAGGAATGTGGGATGTGCTCTGGGCTGTGGGCCTGAGGCATGGTGTGGGATACGCAGGGGGGAGCTGGGCTGGAGCAGGAAGGAAAGGTGGGATCTAGTTATGGGGCCTTCGTAGGCTGTGTTGAGGCATTTGGATATTATAGTGGAGCTGATGAGGTGCCATTCCAGGGTGTGAAGTTCAAGGAGTGAGATTTAAGGTGACTCATATTTGCAGTTTGAGGCGACAGTGGCTCTGTGGGCCATATTGAGGTAGAGAGACTGCCCAGCTCGGTCCCTGACATTCCGTGCCTGAGGGTGGATGTATTAGTTTCTTGCAGCTGCCATAACAAGTTTCCACAAACCACATGGCTTAAAACAATGGCCGTTTATTTTCTCACAGCTCCGGAGGCCTCAAGTCCAAAGGCAGTGTTGGTAGGGTTGCACTCACTCTGGAGGCTCTAGGGGAGAACCCCCTCCTTCCTCTTCCAGCCTTTTTTGGCTCCGGGTGTTCCTCGGCTTCTTTGGGGCCCCCTCAGTTGGATTTCTGCCTCTGTCTTCACCTGACCTTCTCTGTGTGTCTCTTCCTGGGGTGTGCCTTATACGGACACTTGTTACTGGATTTAGGGCCTACCTGGGTAGTCCAGGATCATCTCATCTCAAGATCTTTAACTTAATTACATCTGCAAAGAACCTTTTCCAAAATAAGGTAACATTTACAGGTTCTGAGATTTGGTGTGGATATCTTTCAGGAGCCTGTTCTTTGGCCAAGAGGGCTTGGGAAGAAAGAGGAGAGGATTTAAGAGATTATTTGGGCGGCAGAATTGATAAAGTGGATGTGTGAGGTAAGAGAGAGGAGTACAAGAATATACCAACATTTTTAGATGAGGCCAGCGGTTCCCAAACTTTCTGATCTTAGGGCCTCTTCACAATCTTAAACATTATTGAGGATCCCGTAGAGCTTTTGTTTTTGTCGGTTATATCTTGATATTTACTTTATTAGAAATTAAAACTGAAAAACTTTAGAAATATATATCCATTTAACGGTAATAAACCAGTTTCTTGTTAAAATGTTTTCTTAGGGGCGCTTGGGGACTCAGTCGGCTAAGCGTCTGTGTTCCTCTCAGAGTCCTGAGATCAAGTCCTGCATTAGGCTCCCTGCTCAATGGGGAGCCTGCTTCTCCCTCTGCCTGCCATTGCCCCTACTTGTGCTCTCTCTGACAAAAAAAAAAAAAAAAAAAAAAAAAAAAAATCTTCTTATGAACAATAACTTCTTACAAACAAAAAAATTTAGTGAAAACAGTGGCATTGTTTTACTTTTTTTGCAAATCTCTTTAATGTCTAGATTCTCACATCTAGTTCTACATTCAGTCTGTTACGATATATTATTTTGGTTGAAAGATCTCGAGAAAATTTGGCCTCACACAGACCTATTGTTGGGAAGTTCTTGGGAACCACAGAGGACTTGTACCTGGAGAGCCACTGGCTCACACAATTGGGTGGGAAGATTGATGGTGGTCCCAAAGCCAACATGCTGTAGGGAACAAAATAACTTGTTTAATTTTTTTCCAAGGGTGGTGAAGGTGGGGATGGAGAGAACAAGATCCTTTCTGAATGTGTTTGATCTGAGATGCCTGTCAGGATTCAAGATCAGAGTGTATAGTAGTGGAAGCTGGAAATCTGGATTTGGGTGTGATATGTGCATAGGTATTTCAGATCATGGCTGTGATTACCTGTTGAGTGTGCAGAGAGATGGAGAAGCAGGCAGACTGAGGATGGAACTGTTCAGGGCTTGCACATCCTGGACCCTGTCAGCAGGAGCTCTGAGGAGGGCACTTGTTAGGGAGATGGGTATAGGATGATGAGTGGTCCAAGGGGAGAGGTAACATCGGGTGAGGTTCCAGCTACTTTGGTGGCCTCTTAGTTGAGCATTTTCTTTCCCCAGGACTTTTGCACATGTGCTTCCTACTGCTTGGTTGCCTTATTCTATCACTGCGAAGTGCCTGTTTTCTCCTCAGCACTCAATGCGGTTTGTGTTTGTTTCTTATCTGCTCTGTCTCCCAACTAGTATAAGTTCCATGAAGCAGGGACTATGTCCCTTTTATTTCCCACTGATCACCAGATGTCAGGAGAGAGTCTGGTAAATGGTAAAAGTTAAATATATGTTGACAGGATCTGGTAACCACACGGTCATTATTAGCCAGTGATTATTAGAAGCCTGGTATGGGGCATGGGAATGCCAGGATGTATAAGATGTGGTTCCTGCCCTTGAGGGACTTTGACTGGAGGGATGACACACCTGTTCACTGGGCGGTGAAGTCATTGCAAGTTTCAGTGGGGTGTTGGGAACAAATGAGGGAGGGGTCAGTTTTTTTGTGAGATTAGAAAAGTCTTCAGGAATGGGGGTGTTTCCAGGTGACAAGGCCTTCTGGGCAGATGGTATGAGCAAAGGTACAAAGATGGGAAATAGGACATGATCTTCCGGTGAATTGTCTATAGTTCAGTAAAGTGAGAGTACATTGAATCTATAAACTTGAACATGTCTGTAGATTTTGGGGGGCTTAGAGAAGTAGAGCTTAAAACTGCTGGAGAGAGTGGGGATATCTGCTGAGCAAGACCTGACTTGGCCCTGGGGCCAGGGGATTGAGATCCCCAGGGGAGTGACACCTTATGCATAGTGTTCTAGATTACTGCCTCTGAGAGAGGAGGGGAGGCAGGATTTACATGGGGCTCCCTGTTTATCTTGAGTTTTCTACAGGCATTTTCAGAGTCAGTTTTAATGTGCAGAGATTTTTCCTCGGCAGGAACAAACTTAGCCTTCAGCCCACATCCAGTGTGCCACAGCTATGCAAATGCTGCCTGTTGTCAATTAAAATTTGGTAGAATTCGCTGCTTTCCTTTTCCAGCCATTTCATTCATGGATTAATCTAATGAGGTGGTTGGGATTAGGACCATTTAAGGCATTGGCAGCAGTGAAGAATTAATAAAAATGTCTTTTGTCTTAAGTGTCATTGGGATTTTTTGCTAAAACTCTGGTTTACATAAAGGTATTGGGGGGCTGTGCTCTCAAAATTATGTCCAAGGCATTGCTAAATAATTTACCTCTCTCCTGAGTTCTGTGAGGAAGGTTAATATTGACGTTGCTCAGTTTTTTGTTTCTTGTTTTTTTTTGTTTTGTTTTGTTTTGTTTTTAAAGCTTCACACAGTGGTGTGTTAGTAGGCAGTGTGGAAAATATTTTTTGGGGTCAGAGCCGTTTTTACTCCTTGGTCAGTGTTAGACTAAATGGCAGCTCTGTCTTAAAAAAAAAAAAGATTCTTTATGAATTGGAGATACTATTTACATTTTGACTACTCACATGAGATTTGCTTTTAAGTTATTAAGTAATCAAAATGTTTTTGAAGTTATATTTTCATTTACTTAGTACTTGATATATACCGCCCATGGTGCTAGGTGATGTGGGGGTGTAGAAAAGAAATAGAAGTCTGCTTCTGTCCCCTCTAGAACAGTGCTTCTCAAAATATCTGTGGTGAGGGACAAGTTTTTTTTTTTTCTAATTAATTTTCAATCTGTTGCAGACTGATAGAAATATGATTAAAATGACTTACTAGAAAAATACAGCTTGAATGTAGTGGTGATGTCAAATTGCTGTAAGTTTCCAACCTCTTACTATCAGTTTTTGCAACTTTCTTTATGAGGGCCAGTAACAGTGGTGGACCACACTCTCAGGCATTGCTCAAGAAAGTAACATCTGGTTCACTGACACACACAAAGCATTTAGAAAATGACTGGTGTATTAATTTATTTGAAAGTCGAGGACTAATCCATACATTGAGTACAGTGTGTAGAGTGCTGCATTATGTCACAAGAGCCAGTGTTGTTTGTGTTGGTCATCCTGAGTGCTTTGCAGGCTTGGTTTCCCGGCAGCCTCACGAGCACCTCTAAGGTGGGTACTGTTATCTCCTTTTTACAGGGGGAGAAACTGAGGCATGGGGTGGGGGGTGGACTTACTTAACTTGTTCGAGGTCAGTTGGCTGCGTAATGATGGAGTTGGAGTTGGACTTCTGAGCCTGTGTTTTAACTATCTTCTATATATAGTGAGGCTAAAAATGCTGCATGAGTTCAGAAAAGAGAGGATTGGAATGCTTGGAGGTTTCACTGGAGGGAGCAGGGTGGGAGGGGCCGGAGCTGAGTGAATGGGGACAGGTTGCACCCTTTCATAAGAAAAAGCTGAAGGTAGGATGAGTGGTGAGGCGCAGGGGTAGGGAGGGGTGTAGTGCTTCCGAAGATCAGGTTTGGAGTGCCAGCAGATTGGGCTGCGGGGGGTGGTGAGGAGCTCACGTGGTCCTGCTGTCAGATTTATCTCACTAGCTCATGCCTAATAAATCTGGTGGGGGAGAGAGTGGAGTCGGGGAGGCTGCGAGGGAGGTGGCTCTCGTAACCAAAGCTTGAAGTAAAAAGAGCGCGACCGATCAGGGCTTTAAATAGGACTGGAGAAGAATTGGCAGTTGGTGACAAATTGGTCAAAGGCAGTGAGAGGACTGTGGAAAATGCTCAGATTTCTTGGACACTGTTCAGCTAGGATGCTGGGTCCTGTTGCTTGAGGACCTTCAAGTAACATTTTTGTGCTGTCTTTAGTGATATCATGGGTATCCTGACTGACTTTATTGCCAAGGAAAGTGAATATTAAGACTCCCCCTCCACATTGACCCTGTGGCTTCTGGCCCAAAGTGGCCAGAAGGTCTTTGTGGAGCTTCAATTTATACTGCTTGTCCCATACTTTTAGGTCTTGCCGTCGGTACCTGTTTTCACCTCCTCCCGGGCTACTTTGGTCGTGGGTCATCACCAGAATTGCTTGGATGGTTGGCTAAGCTCCTTGGAAGAGGTGGGAATGAGCAAGCCTCCTGAAAATAAAAAGGGTGGAGTCTGAGAGATGTTAACAGACGTTAGCTTTCAGACAGCATTTTCTAAGGTGGACTTTTGTTTTCTTGGCTCAAAGCTGTAGCCTGTTTCCCAGTAATTGACCTCAAACAAAGGAACAAAATTGCCACCATTACCAACAGAAAAGAGAAACTTCCAGTCTCTCTTCCTTCTCTTCCAGGCAGGAAGGATGATCTACAGTTTCACCGGATTTTTCCCTCTCACCCAATAAGTGTTCCTTTTTACGCATTTGCAATTCCTTTGGTAGAAATTGCACAACGATCCTTCCTCCAGGTGTGTGCCTAGCATGGGGTCCGGGATGTAATTAGGTGTGAGGTAGAAGGATAAACAAAAGAAGTCAGGTTAGGGGGTAAGTGTGAGTCACTTCACTGGACAGTTAACTTCAGAGAACAGAAACCACGGCTTGTGTTTATATTCTCTGCCCTCAAGTCACCTAGCACAGTGGGAGGCAGATTCCAGCACTAAGTGAAAAATATGATTTACAGCAAGAGTTTACCTGAGATGTGATCGCAATGCAAGAATCGTGTGGGACTGTGACTTACCTGAGCAGTGGGGGCTCTAAAGAGAAAGCTGTCTTTGGAGGCTGCCTTAAATACAATTCTGGGTGGATTAGACTACGGGATGCATTACTTTTCCTCCTTTATAATCATGCAAATCCAAAAGTTCAAGTATTTTTCTCTGGCAGTTTTCTTAGTTTTTCTGAGAGCTACATCCAGGTGTTTGATATTGGAAGATGACATGCATTTGAATTTGATTTGAATATGAATTAATGGATACAATTATTTAGATAAGGGGAATAAATGTTAAGTATATTTAGATATAATTTGAATCAAAAACTCCCCCCCCTTTTTTTTTAAGGATTTTACTTATTTATTTGAGAGAGTGAGAAGGATGGAGCAGGGGGAGGGGCAGAGGGAGAGGGAGGAACAGGCTCCCTGGTCAGCAGGGGCTTGATCCTGGAACTCCAGGATCATGACCTGAGCCAAAGGCAGACACTTAACTGACTGAGCCACCCAGGTGCCCCTACTCTCCTGCTTTCTTTTTTCCTTTCTTTCTTTCCCTCTCTTTCTCTCTTTCTTTCTCCCTTCCCTCCCACTTTAAAATGAGGAGGGACTGCCTGTCTCACCAGGCCACTTAGGGGCAGGGTGAGGGTTGTTTTGAGGAATTGACGGCTCTAAAAGCTGCATGTGTTGAACTCCTTGGTGGACATTTCCATCCACTTCATTGGAGGGTTACTGAGTACCTGGTCATGTGTATGATTTGGGCCTAAATGTGCTGGTCATACAAAAGATCTATAATTATAATGATGATGATTCCATTTTTAAAATACTTAGTGTGAGGGGTGCCTGGCTGGCTCAGTCGTTGGGGTGTGCGACTCTTGGTCTTGGGGTTGTTCGAGCCCCATGTTAAGGGTAGAGATTACTTAAAAATAATGAAATCTTAAAAAGGAAATGTAGTGTGTACCTGTTACTGTGCTGAGTGCCTCACGTGGTTTTCACCTTTTCTTTAAAATGGGCACGTGAGTGGTGCAGGTACGTCCATTTCACGGGAATGGGAGCCAGGATTCCGATGTAGGTTTGTTGGTCTCCCCAAAGATCTCATTTTCTTGGGGGAACACATTGTGTCTACTGGAGGCCTGATCCTCAACCTACCTCTCAGCCTCAGTTTCTCACCTTGTAAAATGAGGACCCATCCTGTTTAAGCCACTTGGTTATGAAGAGGAACATGAATGTGCTGCTTAATGGCCAGCGAGTGGTAGTATTCTTGCTGTGATTTTCTTGTCTTCTCTTTTTGCCTGCTCCTCTGTACAGGTGTGAAGGACTAGCTGTTTTCTGTTGAGCTCATATCCTCTGGTTTCCCCTAGGTCCCCCCAGTTTTGATTGATGGCCTGCAGGTGTGGTTTGCATGGGGTGAATATTAATAGCAATGTAGATGAGGGTGGATGTAGAGAGCTGAGTTTCAGATGTGGCTTTGATACAAATGTGGCCCTGGTGTTGGAGATGCTGGTGGGGGTGGGGGAAGTGCTAGGTTGCCTTATAGGGGACTCTTGTTCCCTTCAGTCAGTTTGGCTCCTCCCTTGGCCCTCTTCAGAAGGCCGGTGGCATCTTGGCAGCAATGGGGGACCTTCCTCTCCTTTTTTTTTTTTTTTTTAAACTTCTCAGGCATTATGTGACCCCTTAATTAGAAGAGATCCAAATTAATCCGTTCCTGTTTCTGTGGTGTGGGAAGCTGACCGGGGTGTCCAGTTACGTAGAGCCTAGTGATACTGTTGTAGAATTTTCTCGGCTTCTGTAGACTTTTCGCAGTGGTGGTCCTCTTGATGCTGCCAAATGGCTTGGGTGGTGATGTCGGAGGGTAGTCTTGCCGTGAGGGATAGAGCAGTGCTTCCCCTCCTGCTTTCCCTACGGGGATGTGTGTTTTAGTTTCCTAGGACTGCCGTAACAAAATGCCACGAACTAGATGTCTTCAAACAATGGCAATTTATTCTCTCACTGCTCTGGAGGCTCCAAGTCCTCTTTAGGGCAGGGCTGCACCCAGAAGCCTCTAGGGGAGGATCCCTCCTCGCTTCCTCCAGCTTCTGGTAGCCCCAGATATTCCTGGGCTTCTGGCAGCACAGCTCCCATCCTGCCTCTTTCTTCCCTCATCTTTTCTCCTGTCAGGACACCGGCCATATTGCGTTAGAACCCACCCTCATTCAGTACGCTCAACGGAACTTAGTTATAGCTGCAAAGACCCTGTTTCCAAAAAATGCCATATGCACAGTTACAGGCGTTAGGACTGACATATCTTTTGGGGTACACAAGTCCACCTATAACAGCGTGCCTGCAGGGCCTGTCTCTGGGTCCTCCTATGCACATCCCTGGTTGGTCTGGCTCAGGAAGTCCTAGGTGTCCCTTTTGGTTTTCTCAGAAACTTCAAGGTAGCAACCATCTCCCTTTTCTCCTGTTGTCTTCCATCATATCCTTTACTGGATTTTTTCTGGTGCCATTAAAACATGCACAAGGCCCTCCCATCTTAGATCTCCCTCTACCCTATGGCCCCATTTTCCCATTTCTCTCCTCTTTCTCCAAACTTTTCCAAAAGCATCTTGTGTGCTGTCTCCCTCACCTCCCACTTCTTCCTCTGCTCCTTCCAGTCTGGCTTCTGCCTTCGTCATTCCACAAACACACCCCTCACTGAGGTCACAAGTGACAGCCACATTCCCAGCGGCTCTTACTCATATTGATCTCTTTGTTGGTGAAGCAATGTCTTCTCTCAGCTTCTGAGCTAAAACCGCTGGTTTCCTTCTCTTTTCTCTGGCCATGCCATGTCTCCTTGAAGGCTTTTCCTCTCCTCCCTGGCCATTAAATCAGTACTGCATGTTCTGTGGGGTCTGTCCTAGGTCCTTGTCTCTTCTCACTTCACCCGTTCCTTAGGTGCTTTCAGCTGCCACCCCAGGCCTCAGTTACTACCTTTATGCAGACAACTCACAACTTTACAGGGCCAGCCTAGACTTCTCTGCATATCTAGACTTGTGTATTTTAAATGCCTGTAAAACTATTTTGTCTCTTTTGCTACCTCAAACTTATGTTTAAAACTGAACTTGTAATCTGCTCCTCTTCCTTCCAACCCCCTCCCCACCATCCTCCAGCCCTGCTTACCCTATCTTAAGAGACATTACGATCCCAGAAATCTGGGGGATTTTCTTTCTTGACAATCTCACTCTTTGTCATTTCATCCAACACTTCAAGAAGTCCAGTTGAGTAGCCCTCCTAAGTAGCCCGCCTTTTCTTCTTTTCTTTTCTTTTCTTTTCTTTTCTTTTCTTTTATTTCTTTTCTTCTTTTCTTTCTTAGATTTTATGTATTTGACAGAGAACACAGCAGGGGGAGTGGCAGGCAGAGGGAGAAGGAGAAACAGGCTTTCCGTTGAGCAGGGAGCCCGACATGGGGCTTGATCCCAGGATCCTGGGATCATGACCTGAGCCTAAGGCAGACGCTTAATCAACTGAGCCACCCAGGCACCCCCTTAAGTAGCCCTTTATATTTCTCTCCTCTCTATCCCTGTCACCACCATCTTGGTCCTAGCTACCATCATCTGTTGTCCTGACTCTTTTTTTTTTTTTTTTTTAAAGATTTTATTTATTTATTTGACTGAGACAGCCAGCGAGAGAGGGAACACAAGCAGGGGGAGTGGGAGAGGAAGAAGCAGGCTCCCAGCAGAGGAGCCTGATGTGGGACTCGATCCCAGAACGCCGGGATCACGCCCTGAGCCGAAGGCAGATGCTTAATGACTGTGCCACCCAGGCGCCCCCTGATGTCCTGACTCTTATGAGAGTCTGGTAACTAGTTCCAATCCCTTTGCCCTGAAGTCTCCCATTTATTCTCACCCAACTCCAGTCGGGTTGTCTACATTGCAGACCTTCAGATGGGATGATGTCCCCGCTGCATAAAACCCTTTACTGTTCTTATGATAAAGACAGAGGTCCTTCACTTGGTTCATAATACCCTGTGTGATCTGTCCCCACCCATAGCTCAGCTTCTGGTCACACCTGAGTCCCTTCTGCTTCTGCATGACAGCATTCTTTCTTTCATTTTCCCAACCCTACAGGCTTTATACATGCTATTCCTGTCCCTCTTGTTAGGCACACGTATGCCCGTGATTGCTGTGCCTTTCTGCTGCATTGACCCTTTTATCATTATGATTTGCCCTACTTTATCTTCGATAATGCTTTTTATCTTGAATTCTACTTTGTCCAATATTAATATTGCCACTCTAGCCCTCTTAGGCTCATTGTTTGCATGATATTTTTTTCCATCCATTTACTGTCAACTTATCACCTTTAAATTTATTTATTTAAAAATTACTTTTTGTTTTTTTTTTAATTTTATTATTTTTAGTAAACTTTATGCCCAACATGGGGCTCCAGCTTACAACCCCAACATTAAGCATCACATGTTGTCATGACAGAACCAGCCTGGTGCCTGTCTTTATATTTAAAGTGCAGCAGATAGCTAGGTTTTGCTTTGTCGTTTAAGGATTTTACATTCCAGGTAGTTAACATATACTGTAGTATTAGTTTCAGTTGTACAATATAGTGATTCAACACTTATATACAACACCCGGCGCTCAGCACAAGTGCACTCCTTGATCCATCACCTATTTCATCCATCCTGCCACCCTCCTCCCCTCTGGTGACCATCAGTTCTCTATAGTTAAGAGTCTGCTTCTCAGTTTTCCTCTCTCTCTCTCTTTTTCCCTTTGCTTATTTGCTTTATAACTTAAATTCCACATATGAATGAAATCAAATGGTATTTGTCTTTCTCTGACTTACTTTGCTTAGCATAATACTTCTAGTGCCATCTGTGTCATTGCAGGTGGCAAGATTTCATTCTTTTTTATGGCTGAGTAATATTTCATTCTATATCTATCCATCCATCCATTCATCCATCCATCCCACATCATCTTTATCCATTCATCAGTCAATGGACACTTGGGCTGTTTCCATGGGGTTTTGCTTTTTATGCATTCTGACAATCCCTGTCCTTCCCTTGTAATCTTAGTCCATTAACATTCAATTATCGTTTCATTAATAATTTGATATGATTGGATTTAGGTATAACATTTTACTATTTTTTTCTGTGTCTCTTTCTTTTGGATTAGTAAATTATTTTTTATAATTTTAATTTACTATTGATATTTTATTTATACCTCTTCATGTTGTGGGTTTTTTGTTTTGCTTTTGGTCATTGTTCTAGGAAGTACAATATATATCCCTAACTTTTCACCATCTTAGAGTTAATATTGTACCATTTTATGCAGAATGTCAACCTTACCATTATAAGTTCCTCCTCTTAACTTAGTTAACTCCTACTTCTCAGACAGAGCTCAACTCAAAGGCCACTTCTTCGGGAATTCTTGTCTGATTTCTGAAACTGTTAAGCCCCTATTATGTGCACCCTGAGCAGGTGGTATTATTTCTCTTTGGGGGCATTTATCACTTGTAATTTGCTTGCTATGGAACCCCCAGTACTTAGCACAATGTTGTATATTTATTTATTTGTTGACTGAATGAAGGGGAGCCCTGAGTTGTGGTTTGAAGAAAGCAAAAGATTTCATGATAATGTACTCCAGGGGATGGGAAAGGCATTATGTAAGCTTTAGAGGCTGAAAAGATGATTTATGTTGGAAAGAATATAATAGTCAAGTAGATTAAATGAGTTAAAATATAAAAATAAAATATAGCTCTAAGTTTTTATAACCGTAGCCACCATTTATAGAGCACTTAATACGGGCCAGGCACTGTGCTAAACTCTTTGTACATTCTATCTTACATAACCTCAACCCTGTGAGGTATTCTTGCCTGATTTCAAAGGAAGCAACTGAGGTTCAGAGAGGTCAGTTACCTTGTTCCCCATCACAGGTAAGGGCTCTGCATTCAAACTCAAATCTGTGTGATTTTAACACTTAGGATGGAAGGGAGACTGAGAGGTGGAACTTGATTGTTCAAGGCATTTAATGCCTGTCCGAGGCAATTGTGTTTTGATTTGGAGGTGGAGAGAAAGCCCGCAGATGTCACTAAGGGTTAGGAGGGGGTAGTGTTAGATGCTTCCATTCTTTAGCGCCTTCTGGGGAAAAGAAGGGAAAACATGAAAAACCTCTGAGGCTTGTGAATAAGGGAGGGCAGAAAAGAACACTTGTTTGAGGAAGATTCATCAGGGCCTGGGGTCAGGTTGGATTCAGGTAAAAATCTAAACAGGAAGGGAAATACATGAGGAGTAGTGCCAGGGCCCACTGTGATAGCAGCCACAGTTTAGAGAGGTGACTGTCGAATTTTAAAGGAATAAATGTGAGACATGTTTTGAGAGAAGTGTAGATAGAATTGGTTAGGGATGAGGAGAGAAAGATTATTCCCCTATCGGGGCGCCTGGGTGGCTCAGTCATTGAGTGTCTGCCTTCGGCTCAGGGTGTATTCCCGGCGTTCTGGGATCGAGCCCCACATCGGGCTCCTCTGCTGGGAGCCTGCTTCTTCCTCTCCCACTCCCCTGCTGTGTTCCCTCTCTCGCTGGCTGTCTCTCTCTCTGTCAAATAAATACATAAATCTTTAAAAAAAAAAAAAAGTTAAAAAAAAAAAGATTATTCCCCTATCTTCTGGGTCATTTATATCTGCCATCTCTAGGTGGTACCTAAAGACCATTAAATATATCCATGCTGGGGATTATCACAGCTTCATTTCTCAAACTGGGATCTGTAGACATCCTCAGGGGTCTGGGAGAATGATCTTTTCAGGAAGTTGGGCAAGGCTAGGAAAAATAGTTATAAAGCTGTTTTTAAAATTTTTGTTTGTTTGGGTAAGACCATAGCTAACTTGTCTGCCTGACTAGCACATAGGGGGACATTTTTCTATTTCTGTGGCATTATCATTCCTGGTGGACATTTCTGTCCAATTCACTGAACAGTCATTGAGTTAGTGTGTTAGACACGAGTAGGTGACTAAAGAGATAGGGCTTGTCTGCACATGTTCTGTGGGTTAGAGGAGAAGTGGGGGAGGTTGGGTATGCGTGTGCTTGCGTATGTGTGCGTCTGTGTGTGTGTTTGCATGCGTTTATTATCTGCCTTTGGAAAGGTCGTTGGAAATTGTCCTGACTGACCGACTGACCGACAGACCCACTGTCCTACCTACCTACCTTTCTAAGATTTTACTGTTCATTCATTCATTCATTCATTTAGAGAGAGAGAGGGAGAGAGAGAGCACGAGCCCGAGCAGGGGGAAGGGTCAGAGGGAGAGAAAATCTTGTGCTGAGCGTGGAGCCCCCACGTGGGGCTCGATCTCACAACGTGAGTTGGACACTTAACCTACTGAGCCACCAAGGCACCCCTTTCTTCCCTCCCTCCCTCCCTCCCTTTCTTCCTATTTATTTGAAAGCACAGGCACAAGTGGGGGGAGGAGCAGAGGGGGGAATCTTCAAGCAGAGTCCACCTGAGAGCAGAGCCCAACTAGGGGCTCCATCTTAGGGCCCTGAGTTCACGACCTGAGCTGAAACCTAGAGTCGGGTTGCTCAAGTAACTGAGCAACTCAGGTGACTCTTGTAATTTTTTTCTTGAGTGAGAAAGAGCTTAACCAGTTTCCAAACTAGCATCAAAATGTGTTCACTTTCCCAGTGAAACATTTTATTGAACGTTTGAAAGTGATCCAAAAAATAAGATTATCCTGTGAAGTTCAAGGTAAATGTGTGAGATTTATGGAATCATTTGGAGTTCACCCAAGGCCCTGAAGATCCAAGTTTCGTGTCAGTATAGGATACAAAAATGCAGAGTGAACCCGGGCCTTCTGTATGAACATGGGACAATTTCTAGGATTTCATTTGTTCGTCTCTGGGTATCTGTCTCCCGAAAATTGCTTTAAGGCTTACTATTTTAGTAGAAACCAATGACAAGAGGTGTGAGAGTCCTTCTTTCTCCATGTGGAGGTTACTTTGGGATCGGTTCTGGTTTAACCTGGTCAGGTGTGCTGCTGCCAAAGGCCCCAGGTGAGGACTGTGAATTTACATTCTTAGCCAGCATTGTCTCCTGGCTGAGTAATTATTAGGTCTCACCCATGCGTATGCAATATTTTGCCCTTATGGTGTTGATGATATGCCCTTATGGTGTTGATGATAAATACATACATTTAAAACTCCCTAAATTCATGGGTGTCCCCCTTTCCTCCAACGGTTACTTCTTTTTTTATTCCCCACCTTGTACAATGTGAAATTCATCAACCTTTTACTAAGGAGTCCTTTGACTGCGGATCTAGTGCCCAGAACACAGGCCTAAGAATGAGACCCCGATTAATGGTTGGGTGCGCCCCCAAGGTTTTGGGGTTTTAGTTGTCTCACCTTTGCAAATGGGCAAAGTAGCCGCTGATGTTTCTTTTGTAAAAATCATTGACTCGGGGTGGCAGAGCCAGTTTAAATCTCTGAGGACCATTGTTAGAAATTTTGGTGGTTATCCTCTTATTTAGAAAAATCTTTGAAGAGGTTCAAGGCTAGTGCAAGAGGAATCTATTTGTGTCCTATACAGATTCTGGCTTGGGGATTTTAGAGGCATGCTGTTCCAAAATCTGGACTCTCTCTCTTCTATTTTTGCCTGATTAGATTTGGCAAAGGCCTTCAGAGCAAAGCGTCATAAAAGTTTGTTGTTTGAGTTCATGTAACACACGTTACTTCTTGTTCTGGGTCTCTTAGTGCTGCCGAATGCCATTAAAGATCCCCATCCTAGCCCATTTCCCCTCATTGGGGACTACAGACATCCTCAGGTCAGAGAGAATATTTTTTCTTTAAAAGGGGTCTGTTGGTGGTGCATTAGCAGAATTTGAGAAATACTGGCCAGAAAGTAGTAAACACCCTGGAATTTGAATCTTACTTTTAACTCATTGTTTAAATTCTTGCCATTGGCTTTCACCCTTTTCCGAAACTTTTGGAAATAAACCATCAGGGTGCATATTTTGGTTGTGATGCTTTGAGTTTATTCCCTTTCCCTTAGTTTCTCTAGGAAGCTGACCTAAAGTTTTCTATAAGTAAACCTCAAATACAACTGACTTCGAAGCTTCTGTTCTGGCTCTTGTGTGCTTCCTGACATAATTGACGGTGGCCTTGGTGGTTTTTTTTTTTTTATTCATTGTGGGTCTGTGAGAAGCTGAAGGAGTGAAAGAGAAAACTTCATACACTGGTTTCCTTCCAGGATACAGATGTGTGTGTGTGTGTTGTAGGTAGAGCTTTGTATTTGTGCCTTTGCAGTGGGGGAAGTGAGATGTGGCAGAGAATTCTGACCAGTCTTTTTTAGGACATAGAGTTTCCTCCTGATGGTGAGTGCAGCATTGATGCTGGGCTTGGAAGCCCTGGTTTTCTAGAAAGCCACTAACTCCTGATCTTTCTGTCAGTGGTTCTCAGTGTGTGGTCGGTAGATCTGCATACTTGGTAAGTTGTTAGAAATTCAAATTTTCAGGCCCCACCCCAGACCTACTGAATTGGAAATTCTGGGGGTGGTGCCCAGGAAGCTGTGTTTTAACAAAGGCTTCAGGGGATTCTGATGCATGCAAACGTGTAAAAAGCTCCTCCTAAGGCCAGGGTCCTTTTAGTTTCTGAAGTGGACACTTTGTACATCTGAGTGCTTACTGGAGCTTCAGGTTATCCCTTTCCTGAACCAGAAACAGGACAAAAACGATAGCAGTAATACTAATTGCTGGCTATTTTCGTATAGTATGGTGGTTAGAGACACAACAATTTCTTCACGTCTCCTAAGGCCCCACTTCTTGAAGTTTAAAGTGCCCATGAATTATCTGGGAATTTGTTGCACTGCAGATTGTGATTGGGGGATTTGCATTGTGATTGAAATTTTGCATTTTTAATAAGCCATAGGTGATGCCACTGCTGCTGGCTACTGGCCTATGGACTGAGCTTTGAGTAGCGAGGGTCTAGTGTTATATGCCTAAGCATATTCAAGTACCTATGTTATTATAACTTACTTTAGAAAAAAATTTTAGAGTAAGGGCATTATATTGATTTTTTTAAAGAAAATATTGGTATTGGATAGTTACTGTGTATGAATATCATTTCAGACTCAGGAAAAGGTATTATAAATTTTTTTTTTTTTCAGGATGGTATATTGGGTTAGTTGGGGTGAGAGACACTGCTCTGAGTGATTAGGAAGATTTATCTTAAGTACAAATGGAATTATAGACCCCAAAGTCAAGGAGAATAATTCAGGATATGCTTATTGTGTAAATTGTTCAAAACCGGTTATCATTCACTTATTTATTCTTTCTTTCCTCCCCCCCCCCCACCCAAGTAGGCTCTATGCCCAGTGTGGGGCTTGGACTCACGACCCTGGGATCAAGAGTCACACGCTGTATGACTGAGTCAGCCAGGCACTCCAAACTTATTCTTTCAACAGATATTTATTGAATATGTCCTTGGCATGTGTCTATGAACAAAATAAAGATCCTTGGTTTCATGGGCCTTACCTTCTAGTGGGGGAAACAGTACATGTTGTAAGTAAATTACAGGGCATTTTAGGTGACAAGTGCTATGGATTATTAGAGGATGAGGAATGCTGGGGTGAAGAGAACAGGGTGAGCAGTTCCACTTTTAAATAAGGTCTTCAGATTTCTCATTGAGAATATGAAATTTGAGCAAAGCCTTCAGGTGGATATGTAGTTGGCCATGGATACCAAAGGAAGGCAATCCAGGCTGAGGGAGCAGACAGTACAAAGGCCCTGAGGCTTGAGGCCATCCAGCAGGCCTGCTTGAGGAACTGCAAGGAGACCAGTGTGGCTGGAGTGGAGTCTGCTAAGGCGAGTGTGGTTAGGAATGAGGTCAGAAAGGTAATAGGGGCCAGATCACACAGTGCCTTGTAGGACATCATAGGGCCTTGCTTTTTACTCTGAGTTGGGAAGTTAATGCAGGTTTTGAGCAGGAGTAATATGATCTTACTTAAGTTTTAAAAAGCTCCCTGTGGCTGCCGTGTTGAAAATGGCTTTCAGGGGGTGACGGTAGAAGCAAGAAAACCAGTTAGGAGCCCTTGCCGTGTCCAAGCGTGAGAAGATGGGGGGGGGCTGACCTGCAAAGGGCATTGGTGGTGGTGAGAAGGGGGTCGGATTCTGGGTGTATTTTCATGCAATTTAGAAGGCAAAATAAAAAGTTGCCACAACTCAAGGCTTCTAAAGCAGTACCTGCGTGGATCTTAGCATGAGGAAAATCTGATGTGGTCGACAAATAGGTGACCATGGTTCCATGTTTTCCTTCCAAGGAGGGTGTGTGTGCGTTGCATGCAGGCGTTCCTGTGTTTGCAGGGCACATCTCTCCAGCTCATGGTTAGCTGTCCGATAGGCCGAGCCACCGAGTTGGAGTACCTTTAGAACAGAAAGTGCTGCAGCAGTAAGTGGAACTCACCAGTCCCGAAAGCCTCACACGTTTCCTCTTGATTAAGCCAGAACGTATTTTTAGTAAAAACATATGTTGTTACTCAATTAATGTTTCTTGATGGTGAATCAAAGATAAAAATTCAATTTTCTCATCCCATTCCCTTTCCCATCCCATTCGTCCCTCTTCTTTCTTGGACTCCAAGAATACAGAAATTTTGTTAGCGCCCTCTCTTTATTTAAGTTGACTGACACCTTTCTGACTTAAAATATGCATTATGTAGTTTTGCCCTAGATTTTCAAATAGTTAATTTGAAAATGTGGGAGCAGTCTGAGTTGTGTCGATAGGTGTATGCAACTCATTTTCTGTGCAGGTCACGATTTCAGTGACCTTCGTGCTTGGAGGAGACTTGATTATCATAGAGCTAAACTTCCTGTGGCGGGGTCTTTTGAAAGCTTGCCAAAACAGTGGCTTGCCAAGATGTTAGGTAGAGTACACACACAATTAAGTAAAGTTACATGGCACGTCTCCAGGAGACCTTGGCTCTCAGCCAGGCTGACCTTTCAGGTGCTTATATGTCATAAACTATTTTGTCCTAAGGCTTCCTGCTGAATCACAGCAGTGATTTTGATCAGTTGGGCTTTTTTTTCTCCCCCCCTTCATTTTACACTTGCAGCAATTACTTTCGAAGACCGAGTATATATTCTCATTCTCGTGCTGCGGCTAGCATTACCCCAGCGGTTACTAAGACCCTTTCTTGGCTTAGAGCGAGGGGAACAGAAGGTAGCTTCATTTACTCAAACCTTTCCTTTCTATTCTTTCAGGTCTGTATTTTAAGAACTCTGATTTAGTTCCATAGCTGAATGATTTGGGCAGGGCAAGGTCCTTTTTTTTTTTTTTTTTTTTTTAAGCCTTGGGCTATTTCTGATGTGTTGTGACCTTGGGAAGAAAAGTTCTGTATCTATCCAGTAGGAGATGTTTTTAAGGAGAGTATGAGTTGTAACTATGTATTTTTAGACTACATTTTCATATGGCATTTGTACTTTGGTGGCATGGAGTCATGGAAATTTCTCTTCCAAGTCTTGGGTTGAGAAGACGGTATTTCAGAGCTGGCTCTGTCCAGTTACTGTGCTAGCTTAGTGAGCCTCATTCTTCTGTCTGTAAATGGGCATGAAGTTACATGCTTACCATTTACCTTAGAATTTGGTAAAGATCAAGTGAGCCAAGCTGTATGAAAGAATTTTGCAAGCCCTAAACTTCCCTTCAGTTGCTGTTGTGTTCTTGGTATTGTGGTTATCACAAAGCTTGTGCCTATGAGCCCTTTGTTTCTGTCTTTAACTTTCTGTGGGGTCTTGGGTAAGTGGGGTGAGCCATTTTTCTTGAACATAAATAAAATAGTGATGTGTATAAGGGCCTGGCAGGAAAGGGAGAGTCCAACTGTGGGGTCTCTGGAAACAATTCTAGTATACAAATTCTATGACTTTATGTTTCTGCATGTGTGGGGGGGATTTTTGCTCATTTTTGCTTTTCCCAACTTATTAGTTAAAAATTTTTAAACTTACAGAATAATTGAGAGAATAGTATAATGAACACCCACATACTCTATATTTAAGTTAACAGTTGTTAATATTTTGCCACATTTATTTTTACCTCTCTCTGTACATTTGTATATTGGTCTATCTATCTATCTATCTATCTATCTATCTATCTATCTATCAGAGAGAGAGCACAAGCAGGGGGAGCCACAGGGAGAGGGAGAAGCAGGCTCCCCCGTGAGCAGGGAGCCCAATGCGGGACTGGATCCCAGGACCCTGAGATCATGACCTAAGCTCAAGGCAGATGCTTAACTGACTGAGCCACCCAGGCGTCCCTGTGTATTGGTTTTAAATCTTCAGTTTCTGCTCTCTCTTTGGTGTGTGTTCAACAGTTCTCTTCTATAGAGTACAGTGTAGTCAGTCATTACTCAGGCTGCAGTACGCTGGGTAAACTAAGAGCTTTTATGTCTTTCTGATTAATTGATACCTTTTCTTGAACAGGATGAACTTACTGCTGTGAATGTAAAGCAAGGCTTCAACAATCAGCCAGCCTTTACTGGAGATGAACATGGCTCCGCCAGAAATATTGTAATTAACCCATCAAAGGTAATGCAAATTGTCTATTTCCTAAAACTTCTGAAAAAGTGTTTGTGACACCCTTGATAGGGAATGTTGATAAATTAGTGTTATTTAAAACCATGATACATATTCAGAATTCTCCAGAATATCTTATATGAAGTCCTGCCCTAGGGCCCAATCAGGGGTCATGCATTGCATTTGGGTGTCCTTTTTCTTTCGTCTATTGTAATCCAGTACCGTACACAGTACTGTTCTCCACCTTTGTTCATGTTGTTAATTTTGGTAGGGGAGGGGCTTTCAGAGCTGCTGTCCAGTTATTTGTCTTTTTTTTTTTTTTTAAGATTTTATTTATTTATTTGAGAGAGAGAGAGTGCACAAGCAGGGGAAGGGGCAGAGGGAGAGGGAGAAGCAGACTCCCTGCTGAGCAAGGAGCCGGATGTGGGACTCAATCCCAGGACCCTGGGATTAGGACCCAAGCTGAAGGTAGATGCTCAACCGACTGAGCCACCCAGGCGTCCCCAGTTATTTTCTTATATTCTAGTCCTACATTCTAGATTTGTCTGATTGTTTTTTCATGACAAGATTCAGGTTAAATATTTTTGGCAAGAAGGCCACATTGTATATCAGAAGATGTGCAGTGCCAGTTTGCCCTGTCATTGGTTATAAGTACGTTTGATCATCGAAGGTGGTGTCTGCTGTCACTTTACATTGTAAAAGTAGTTATCTTTTCCTTTTAATCTCTGTAGGGTGATACTTTGAGACCAAATGAATATGCTGTTCTTCAGTACAATTTTATCTTGTGATTGTATCATCAGTTGATGATGCTTGCTGAATGAGTTATTTTGCTGGTGGTTGCAAAATGCTGGTTTTCCGGTTGTCATTTCTCATACATTTATTGGCATTCTTTTGTAAAAGGACACCACACTTTAAAATTTATTTTTATTATTATTTTATTGTTTCAAGTAGGCTCCACGCCTAGTGTGGGGCTTGAACTCACCACCCTGAGATTAAGTACTGCATGCTTTACCTACTGAGCCATCTAGGTACCCCAAACACTTCCATTTTTCTTTTTTTTAAAAGTAATCTCCACACCCAGTGTGGGGCTTGAACTCAGGACCCCGAGATCAGGAGTTGGATGCTCCACCCACTGAGCCAGCCAGGCGCCCTGACATCCCATTTTTTAGTATCACTTTGAACTCCAGAACTCTTTAAAATTTGATGTGTCATCTTTTCTCTTTTTGATGTTTAAATTGTCTCTCGCTTGGCCAGGGGGCGCCTTTAACCTACTTCTTGGGTGCTTTTGACACCCCCATCTTTCTTTGAGCACTTCCTCACCTTTGATACAATAACCTATTCCAGATTCATGTTCTTTCTGTGCCCCAGCCCAGATTGGGATGCTGGGCATGCTCGTTGCTACTAGAGTGTCCTAACTTCTAGGTCCTTTCAGTGGACAGAGATGGGAAACAACACAGAGAGTTTTTTCTTCCTTTGTCTTCTCTCCTTTTTCTTCCTTCCTTGCATCCATCTACCAGTTCTTACCCAATACCAGGGTTTTTCCTCTTTCTTGTTCCATCTTTGTATCTCATTTCTCCCAAAGTGAGAACCCTGGCCTTTAGTAAATTCAATATATTTATTTATTTCCTCTGTCTTACAATGCACATAAAAAAGTTCCAGAATAAACTGAACTATGGTAATGCTACTTCAACAACAAAATTACTGTGGAAAATTTATAATTTTCCTGTTATATTTTTTGTCCTTAGACTAATTTTCAATAAGGGTATATAGTCAGAATGTTGTGTTAAAAAATTTCTTGAATTAAATCTCTTTCTCTGTGTGGTTATGTTAATAATTAATATATAGGTAGAGTTATTTGCGTCTGTTTGTATTCTTTTAAGGTTTGATTTTTCTCATCCTTTTTGAGTTATTTTTATTTTCTGAATATTGAAATACTTTCATTAAATTGAAAGCATTATACAAATGAAATCAAACATACAAATATACATCCTTCTTCTTCCCCAGAGATAACCATTGTCAGAGATTTGCGTATCATTTAAGATCTGTGTGTGCACATGTACACATAAACACAAATGTACTTGACAATTTGCTAATCAACTGAAATATGTAAACAATGTGAAAGAAAACAGAAGCATTTTCTACAGGTAGTCTCATCAGCCAAACACAATGCTTTTAATTTTGTCTTGATTTCCAGTCTTCATATACTTTTTAACATCACAACTATAATTGTATATATGTTGTAATTGGTTTTCTTTTTTTTAAATTGTGGTAAAATGTACATAACATAAAATTTACCATTTTACCATTTTATTTTGCTTTTATTTTATTTTACTAATTGGAGCCTAACACAGGGCTTGAACTCATGACCCTGAGATCAAGACCTGTGTAAGAGTCAGATGCTGACCTGACTGAGCCACCCAGGCACCCCTTACTATTTTAAAATGTACAGTTCTTTGGCATGACGTGCATTCACATTATTGTGTAACTGTCACCACCATCCATCTTCAGAATTTTTTGTCTTATTTTTTTTTTAAACAGTAACATTGTTTTGTATGTACTTTTCCTTGAGGCTGAAGTATTCATATTAATAATTAATGGACAGATAACATTCCATCATTTATGTGCTATAATGACCTAAACCTGCTAGCATATAGCAAGGAGCCTGTTGCCAATTTCTTATGGTTATTTATGAAGAGGCTGTAGTCCTATTTGAATGTATAGCTTTTGTTCTTGAGGATAAATTTCTGGAAGCATATTTACTTGGGTAAAAGGTAGTCTGTTTGGGCCGCCATAACAACATACCACAAACTAGGGGGCTTACGCAACAGAAATTTGATTTTCTGAGAAAAAATGTATTTTCTCACAGTTGAGGGGGCTCTTAGTCCAAGATCAAGGCGTTGGCAGGTCTGGTTTCTTCTGAGGGCTCTCTCCTTAGCTTGTATAAGGCTGGCCTCTCTCGTGCTGTCCTCACATGGTCTTTTCTTCATGTGCTGTGTGTGTATTAGGTGTTTCTTCTTACAAGGACATCAGTCCATTGGATTATGCCCCGCTCTTATGACTTCATTTGCCCTCAACCTCTTTAAAGGCCTCATCTCCAAATACAATCATATTGGGGATTAGGGCTTCAACATCCGAATTTTGGGGGAACACAATTCAGCCCGTAACAGAAAGTATGAATGCTGCGTGTGTCTCTTGATATGAACTGCCAAATTGTTCTGTTGTATCAAGTTTTATGTCAATTTAAATAACTGAATAAATGGAAATAACACCCATTACAGCTTCTGCTGCTGCCAACCCTTCCTGTGAGATTTACTCAAGGATTCAAACCTTCTGAAGGGAATTTGAGCTTATAAATATGGAATACATGAACTATAGTGTAGTCCCTAAACTTTTTTCCAGTTTCTTATAGAATTTCTTTCTTTCTTTCTTTCTTTCTTTCTTTCTTTCTTTCTTTCTTTCTTTCTTTCTTTCTTTCTTTTTATTTATTTGACAGAGACAGCGAGAGAGGGAACACAAGCAGGGGGAGTGGGAGAGGAAGAAGCAGGCCTCCCTCTGAGTAGGGAGCCCGACTTGGGGCACAGGAATGCGGGGCTGGATGACTTGAGCCAAAGGCAGACGCTTCATGACTGAGCCACCCAGGCAACCCTAAAATGAATTACTTTCAGAATAGCTTTGGATTCTGAGTTTCAAATTAAACTATATCTCTCATACCTTGTTGGAGGGAGTTCAAATGGGTATGAAGCTTATGGAGGGGAATTTAACAATGCTGATTAAAATTACAGAATCGTACAGTCTGAATTCTGGAAATTTATCCGAAATCTGCAGCTGTGCATGTATGAGATAACAAATAGGAGAGGTTTTTCATTTTAATGTGATTTGTAGTACAAGTTTGGGGAAAACACTCCAAATGTCCGTTAACAGGGGTCTGATTATATACGATGTGGTACACCCACACAGTACATTACTTGTGAAAGTGAACAAGAAATTCTCCATATACAGATGTGGAAGTCTCTTAGACATTTACTTAGTGTACATGAAGAGGTATACATGTAAAAAAGAGAAAGTAATATATTCATGTTTGTGTATGTGTATTCACCTGAAGAAACCCTGGAAAAGACATAAGAAACTAGCCAATGTGGTTACTTGGAGAGGTAGGCAATAGAACTTGGGAATGAGGCTCTTTACTTTTTTTAGGTTTGGAATAATGTGAATATAATATTAAGTGCATGGTCATGTTTTGTTTTGTTTTGCTTTCTCTCTTTTAGGGAATTTGACTTAGTTTACAGTGTGCAGTGGTTCCCAAGTTTTGTTAGGATGTAAACTACACATACAGTCATATGTTCCATTGTTATTAAATACAAAAATTATAATTGTTAAACAGATTGCTGACTACTTTTTAAAAAAGTTTTATACCTTTATTATGATTAAAATACTCCTACATAATTGCAAATAAGAGGCCTTTTAAATTTAAACAATCGGTGTAAGTAGGGCTTTTAAGACCAAGTATTGATTGAGAAATTTAAAATTAAACAATTTGCCGTTGGCTGCTTTTTCCTAAACAACTGGTGTTGCTAAATATTTGCATTTAATTTATTTCCTGTTTAAACGTTCTGCAAACATTTGCTTAAAAAAAAAGTAAAGCTCAGATCTTTTTTCTAATTACTCTAATTTTTTATTACCATATTATATTAACGCACCAAAATAGACTTTTTTGTCCATAAATCACAAGGGTCAAGGAATGCCAATTCACATTAAGAAAAAATGTACCAGCTTTTCACCTTGGTAGATAAACTTGACTAATTGTTTACAACTGTGTTCCAAACTACAGACTAATTGTTTATTGACTCGTTAGCGTTAACTAAGGTGGTGATTCTTATTTTGCTTCACCAGGGCAGGTCTTTTATTTTAATCACGGCTGCCACTATCTGCTAACCTTACTTGTTGCTTGTATCATATTAAATGATTCCCAGGGAATGAAGTAGGATTCTTGGAAATACCAACAAGTTTTCTGTGGATTCACTTACTTTTTATGTATTTATCCCTTTCCTTCTTGTGCCTTTCTTCCTCTTTTGTCCTCTTCTAATTTGGTTAATATGAAAATGCCACAGTCGTTCACAGGAACTCCCTTTGCTACTTTATTCCATTCAGAGCAGGTAACACTAGCTTTCTCTTGAAACGCTTGTACTCTTGAAATTGGCAGCCTAGTTAAAAATGTTGAATACTTAATTTAATTGAACCTTTTGTAATTTTCCATTTAAATACATTTTTCTAGACTCTTTTTGAAAAGCACTGAGTGTAAATACAGAGTTTTCTTTTCCAAAAATATATGCCGTTAAGATGAAACCAGAAAAAGAATGATTACTGTGTGATTACTAGACTTTCTGCTCTTGCATGCAACACCTCTCAGGACATATATTCTCTCCAAATGTGTGTGTAGTCTGAAAAAGAAGTTCAGCTGAAGATTAAAGCAGAACCCATGCTCTGGAAATTTATTCAGGATGTAATTAATTTCATCATCTCAGAGATTTTCAAAGGCTCTTCTTTTTTCCTTGAACCACTTGTTAATAGTGGAACAAAAGTGCTGTGGGAGTTTTTACATTATGTTAGTATAAGGAAGTCACAACTCTTGGCTTCAAGGACTTACATTGCCACTTTATTTTCTGATTGGCTGCTTGAAGATATTCTCCTAAAACAAAAATAAAATACTGTACATTACTAACATACATACTGTCTTCAAATTTTTTTCTTTTTTTTCTCTCATTTCCACAGATTGGAGCTTATTTCAGCAGCATATTAGCTGAGAAACTAAAGCTTAACACTTTCCAGGACACCGGAAAGAAGAAACCACAAGTTAATGCTAAAGATAATTATTGGCTGGTTACTGCTCGATCCCAGAGTGCAATTCATAGTTGGTTCTCCGACTTAGCAGGAAATAAACCACTTGCTATTTTGGCAAAAAAGGTATTAAGTATTTCTTACATTGTTTTAATTATGGTCTTCTAGAAATCACCATGTTTGAGCTAAGTGTTCGAGTATATATTTCTTTCCCCCTGTTTTTTCCAAAACTCAAAGCACCAGTGGCAGGTACACTGTACCAGGTGTGTGCTGCACGTAATGCTGTTTCTCCCTTTATTTGAATGGCATGTGGTTCCTAGCACATCTTGACCTAAACATTCCACATGGGAAGCAGTGTATGTGGACTTTATTTATTTATTTCAAGATTTTATTTATTTGAGAGAGTGAGAGAGGGAGCAAGAGAGCAAGCACAAGCTGGGGGAGAGGCAGAGGGGGAGGGAGAAGCAGACTCCCTCCTGAGCAGGGAGCCCGATGTGGGACTCGATCCCAGGACCCTGGGATCATGACCTGAGCTGAAGGCAGATGCTTAACCAGCTGAACCACTCAGGTGCCCCCATGTGGACTTTAGGTGACGAGTTTTTTAAATCGAGAGTAGGCAATAGGACTTCATTTATTTCCATTATATTTTCAGTTTTCTTAGGCCAGGATGTCCAAAATGTATCATTCAGAAATTCTTGCTTTGATATTACTCCTTGTCTTGAAAAGTACCAGTCCAAATGCTGAAGCTAAGTCTCCTTCCTAACAAGTAAGATTGTAGTTCTGGGTGTGCTTGAAAAACTTCTTTGAAAAAGTTTTAGAACAGAATGGGCAGGTTTATTTATAGCTTCCCGCGATCTCTGTCTTCTTGCATGCCTTTGAAATCATCCCACGTGTCTTTCTCATCTGGCCTGAAACCCTTTAGTCTTAGGGTGTCCATCTTCTGTTCTTGATAGTGTTATTAACTAGTGTGGTGTAGGCCTGGTTTAAAGGAGAGCTCCTTTTTGTATTTCCTTGTTAGTTTTCTAAAGCCTGTAGTTCCCATTGGCTTTCTTTTGCTCTGGTGCCGCCATAGCGTCGTGCTGCCTTGTGAGGAAAGGCAGCTGAAATCCTTGAAAAGCACGGCTATCAGCATAATTGCCTCTCGCTACTCAGGTTCGTACCTGTCTCAACACAGGCTGAACCGTGTAGCATTTCTTCCCTGGGAGTGAACATTTACCATGTGGACCCATGATGACCTGTAAATTGTAGCTAAAGGCCCCATAAGTCAAAAGGCATCCTTTGATATTTGATGGCTTTCTACCAATAGTTCATACCCTCCATGTTGGTTAGGACCTTCAGTTCCCATGTAGCCAGCCTCATGTCTTTTTTTTTTAGGTTTTCTTTTTTTTATAAGCTTTTAGAATCACTTTTGTGTGTGTGTGTGTGTGTGTATATATATATATATATATATATATATATATATATATATATTTTTTTTTTTTTTTTTTCCCTGAAAGCAAATATTGGTGAGGAATTGATGGCCTTGCTTTAGGGGTGTAGTGGTTGCTCATCTTTTAGGGCAGAGATGAATCACAGTGCAGTGTATTAGCCATTGTTCTTCTCTTTATTAGGAGCTGCCTCTGGCCAAGTCAGGTGTTCCTCAGGTAAGCCCTGACATTAATTCTGGGCAAAGTTAAATGTTCTTTCTTTCTGTTCTTTCTTTTCTTTCTTTTTCTTTTTCTTTCTTCTTTTTGTAACACCATTGACTATACCTTGAAGTAGTCATTTCTTGGGCATTTGAAGAGTTCCTCTCTTCTCTCCTCCCCTCCTCAGCATATCATATTCTTGAGATGGCAAAAGCTCTTTTAGAGTTGGGTAAAAGATTGCATTATCTGCATGTTCTTCATATTAGAAAGTTCAAATACTTCTTTAATTTCTGGCATTCATCTATGAGATGGCTTAATGTAGACGACCTTAATTTTCCTGCTAAAATCTTGAGTTCTCTTCCAGCTCTGTTCTAGAGTTCAGAATAGTTTCCTGTATGAGATAGGTCAAGTTCCTGGGCCTGGTGCTCCATTATTTTACAACTCCACAGCACTCCCAAGTATTTAACCACAGAGACGTCAACAGTGCCTGTGAAGGGCCTTTTAACTCAATCACGGTCATAGGTAGATTTGGAAAAACAGACTTATAGCCTCTGGATATCCTTCTGGCTCTCGAACAGTTCACTGGGTATGACATGCTCACTTCAGGTGACGTTGATTACTGTGGCCTCTGGAATTTCCTTGTGCCTCCACTTCTGCTTGGTGAACAGAGTGTTGACAGTGACATCCATCCAAGGGGAAAGGCGCTACAAGGTGATACAGCCCTTTTGTGGATGAAAAACCATCCCATGCTAGGTGTCTTAGTTTTCTTTTACTACTTAGATGCAGCTCTAGCTTGATTTAGAAACGAAACAGCTGCCCAGTGATTGCCTAGGTTCAGTTACAAGTTAAAGTCAGATGGTTTCTTTGCTGAAAATGGAATCCGTGACTGTAAGGAAGTCATACTTCAGTCACTATAAACATAATTTCCTTCCTCAGTTGGTCCAAACTGTAAATTTGATAACACCGTCAATATGTGTCTTCTTCCTTAATTAAAACCTTCACATCAGTTCTTCTGCATTTTGAATCCCTTGATTTGAGCCAACCATTTCTTCCAGTGTTCTGCCAGTAGGGGCAGTGAGCTGGAGGTACGCCTTACCTTGTTGATGGTAAGACCTATGGCTCAGTTTTGTTTGCTATTTAATCTAAACATTTCACATGTTCAGATTTTTATTTTCCTCCTGTCAGTTGTTGTTCAAAAGAAATCCTTTGGGCATCTATAAAAGATGCTATTAGTAGTGTTTCTTTGGAGATGCTGCATTTACTTTTTTGCATTTGCCTATTTTTTAGGCCTTGATCTTGTACTCTTTTGGTCCATCTGAATGAGCGGCAACCTGACCTTGACAACTAAAATTTAACTCTCTCATACTGTCTGTTCTAGTGAGAAGCAGCAACTCAGGTCTTGCCCTGAATATAGAAGCCTGTGCTTTTCTTGTCCCTGGCTTCAGCGAGAGTCTGTAAACCCAGAGTCTTGTGCTCCATGAAAGATGTGCCTTGTAAACAAAATTTTCAGGAAATTTTCTTGTTAAAATGTATCAGTGTGGCCTAGGTGACTTTCATCTCCCTTTTAGGTATGTTTGTGCAGTGTAGCTGCCTCTGTCATGGGGGTTAGGTTTAAGGTCAGCACCCAAGGCAGGAATCGTACATGACCTAAAGTCTATTGAATTGCCCGTGAAAGACAGTGTATGGACAGCCGCATCTCAGTGTCCAGCCAGGAAGCTTTTCCTTCAGCATTGGGGCAGCTTGAATGTTTCTTCGGTAAGAACCAGGTGAAATAGCTTGTTTTAAAGGGCTGTGTACAAAAAATACTTCTCTTTTAATTTTGGATTATGCTTGGTTCCAAGCCCATGAACAGTCAAATTTGCAACATATGAATGATACAAAATATCTGCTGTCTAAAGGAGGATTTGACTAAGAAAAATGCCATGCTGTAACACTCAGCTGGTTTGAAGTCTTTTGATATCCAAAGCAAAATCAAGCTAGAGTATGGGACATAGAGACCAGGGCTCTTGATAGCCATGGTTGTAGTGTCCAGGATCCTTTTAGGAGCGGGTCAGGATCATGACTTGAAACACAAAACACATTTTGGTTGCCATCCAGAAACCTTTGGAATTGGTAACAAAATAAAAGCTTCTGGTTTTGATACATATAATTCTTTTACTTTACCCTCTAACCACCCTGTGGGGTGGCCAGGGTTGGGTTGGTATTATCCAGTTGATAAATGAAGAGCCTGGGAGTAATGGGTTTAACCATACAGGCTGGGGGCCAGGACCGGAGCACGGAGGTGGTAGGGGGAGTAGTGGATGCTTACTGCTCCATCCTGTGCACCATGGCCAACATACTCTGTCCACTGTTGTACTCCACCTTCGTAAATTGAATAGATGATATATAGATGACTGGCCTGTTGCTAGGATATTTAGGAGGAATTCTAGAAGAGTTAACTTCGGAAACATTCAGTGGTACATAGGGATGCTAATTTGCTAAATAGTATACCTTCGTGGTGTGGAAGAAGTAATGAACTGCCTCAAGTGCCTACTTTCAACCAGTGAATTAATTAACCAGCTATTTCTAGCTCAGTGTTTATTAGGCAGATTCACTGATCCATCATTTTAGCCTCTATTTTAAATTTTGGGCCAAAGGCACTTTGGAAGCTTTCTAGAAATTGTTACTATGAATGTTACAGCCAGAAAGCTTTATACAAAAAAAAGTGTTTGATAAAAATGTGGAGTGGGGACAGTTTTTCACTTGATCATCCCTTCCAATTTTGAGATAAAGTCCCTGGAGTACTGTCATGAAATTATTTTCCCTATTTTGTTGAGATGACGAGTAGCTTTCAGCATCTGAGAATTTGAAAGTAATTTGTTTTTATAAATAAGAAAGCACAACTGGTAAAACTGTTGTCAGTTGCTAAACATAGTTTTGATTCTTTTAATGAAAAATTGCTTAAAGTTTTTGGTGTTTAAGCTCAATGTAGTGTTTGAAAAGCCATCAGTGACCTATTTTCTTAAAGGCAGCAGGGACTTAGTGTCTTTCTTTTGCTTTCCCTTCCTTTAGGTTGACCTCATGATGAAAATAATGTGTGATTTTTATAAATTTGTGATTTCTTTTTAGGTTCCAATCCTTAGTAAAAAAGAAGATGTTTTTGCATATTTAGCTAAATATTCAGTGCCAATGGTTCGAGCAACGTGGCTGATCAAGATGACCTGTGCCTATTATTCTGCTATTTCTGAAGCTAAAATTAAGAAACGTCAGGCTACTGATCCTAATTTGGGTAAGTGAGACAGTACGGTACATTTTACATTTCATCATTGATTGTACGAGGACTTGTTGCCCGCGTGCTCTAGCCGTAGCCCGGCGAGTGAGGCCTGAGGAGGTCCATGGGGAGGCTGCAAGGCGCTCGTGGCGCACACATGGATCCCTGTTCACCCAGGTCCAGAATCCTGATTCCAGCAGCAAGTCATACTGCTGCTAGCTCCAAAACACGTCCTGCATCTAAACAGTTTTCACCACCGCAGCTGCCGACGTGCTGGTTCCTGCCACTGTCACCTCTTGGCTGGATACAGTGGCGGTCTCCTAACTGTCTCCCTGCTTTTCCTTTCTCTCCTCACATTGTAGGCTCCAAACTGCCACTCTGATCACTAAGTCCGAGCCCCACACATCGTGTCCCTGTTCATAACCTGTTAATAGTTTTTTACTTTAATTAGGATAAAGGTCCAGATCCTCTCGTGCGGCCACCGAGGCCATCCATGCCTCGCTCTCTCTTTCTACGATGTTCTGCCCACATTGCGTTCCTTGTCCCCTCTGACACGCCACGCTCCTTCCTTTCTCAAGGCTTCTGCATTTCTTCTTTCCTATACTTGGGCAGCTCATCTCTGGTATTCCCACACCCCCTCTTCTTAGAGCTGTTGGCTCAGGCCGTTTCCTCAGGAGGTGTTCTTCGGCCACCTACCTAAATAACATTCCTTTTTCCCCCCTTCTGCCCATTTATGCTTTCAGGCATTCTTATTTTATTCACAGTATGTTTCACTATCTGAAATTATCTTTAAAAAGTGCTGTGTCTCTCACCCCTCCCTCCCACATGCACTGGCCTATGATCGTGGTAGGTTATGTTGAAAGAACTGAAGATTGGGGCGCCTGGGTGGCACAGCGGTTAAGCGTCTGCCTTTGGCTCAGGGCGTGATCCCGGCGTTATGGGATCGAGCCCCACATCAGGCTCCTCTGCTGTGAGCCTGCTTCTTCCTCTCCCACTCCCCCTGCTTGTGTTCTCTCTCTCGCTGGCTGTCTCTATCTCTGTCGAATAAATAAATAAAATCTTAAAAAAAAAAAAAAAAGAACTGAAGATAAACAGTTTTTAGTCAGTCTTCACTCTTTTGGTGACTAGACAGTGATGCCTTAAGGTGGTGCTAAAACAGTGCTTAGTAAAAGATTGGATTCTCCAGCAGAAATATGCACAGAGGATTACATGTAAAGATGTCCACTTAAAGATGAGGTTTACAAATAATTCCTTATGAAATGGAAACATGCTTGTGATATTACAAGGAAGACCCTGGCTACAGAGCTCTGAGGAGCAGGGTCCGAAAGTGCAAATGTCCTCAGATGCCAGGCAGTGTCCTAAATAAGTGAGTCCAGATGTGCGGTGGCTGGGAGTGGTGGGTGGTCCTGGCGAACTGGGCAGTGGAGCCCACTCTCAAAGCATGGAAAGTCAATCAGAACAAAACAGAAAACATGGCTAGATTCCATGGCTGCCTCCTTTGGAGTTCATGTTTGCTAACACAAATGTGAACTGTATTTCAAAACAAAACTGTACTGTGTATATATTTAAATGTGTAGGGAAAAAATCTACAGAGTGAACAGTGGTTATCTCTTGAGTGCTGCTTTCGTAGCAGTCTTGTTAACTCTGTACTTCAGATTGTTCTCATCAGCTTATTATTTTATAGGGGGAGACAAAAGAAATGCCCCCTTTTTAAATGACTGAAGCTCTACATTCTCATAATATTAGTGCCAAAGTAGATAGAATAAATGGTCACGTTTCTCTTCTCTCTTCTTCATATTTTCCTTCTTGAACTTTTCTTCATCCATACACAATAACAAGTATGTGCAGTTCGTGTACTTACATGTAGAGTGAGCGAGAGTGCACGTGCCCATGAGAGTGTGAGAGAGCAAGAGCATTTATAATACTTCTCTCTAGAATCTGGAGATCTAGTTGCTTACCAGCTACCTCTACTTTGATGACTAATGGGTATCTGAAACCTAGTATGTACAGTCTTGATTTCTTGCCACCCCAACCTTGCTCCTTCTTTCTTCAGTCTTCTTCTTAGTAAATGTTGTATGTAGTCATGGGGGTGGGTAAGGGTAGAAGTGCTATTGTCCTTATGGGCTTTTATCTTTCTCTCAAAATTCTACATTCAGCCCCTCAGCAGTCTTGTCAGTTTTACTTCGAAAATCTAATCCCAATCTGAGAATGTCTTCCTCCTCCCACTGCTGAACCACCACCCCCACCTCTGCCCGTGCTGTTGCACGGGCCTTCAGCTGATCTTGTTTCTGTTCTTCTCTCCTGACAGCTTTCTGCTCTGTAGCCAGAATGCTCCTGCTAGAACATAAATCATGCCACACTCTTATGCTCAGAATCCTCACCTGGCCGCCGTGCCTCACTCAGATGTGTACTCCACCAGCATGCGCGGCCGGCACACAGGGTAGCCTCTCCTTCCAGCCTTGAGACGTCCATGTGGCCTGCCACCTCCATGCACTGCACCTTAGCTCAGATGGCACTTCCTACGAGAAGCCTTCTCTGATCACTCCAGCCAAAATGTCCCTTCTCCGTCACTCTCTCTTCTTGTCCTGCCTTATTTTTTTTTTCATTACTCTTAGTACCACCTCATGTTATATTTTAATTTATTGATTACTTAATGTACACTCAGTTCCGACTATAACATTTCTCCATGAGAAACTTTGTCAGATTTGTTCCGTACTAAATCTCGTAGGAGAGTACCCGGCATATAGAAGGTGCTCAGTAATTTTTAAGATAAATGAATAATTAGGACCGAAGTGTGTGTGTGTTTATTTGTCCCAGTTTATAATCCTTGAAACTTGTAGCATCACCAGCTATATAGACCACTCCTCCTTAGGTTCTTTTCATGTTTTTGTCATTTGTTCTGTTAGTATTTTCCTTGATGTTCAGTTTAATCTGATTTTAACTGTTAGAAGAAAGGGAAAGAGGTGCTCATACAGGAATGATTCTGCCCATTGAAATATAATTTTAGGAGAAATAAAAGTCTGGTAGACCCTCATCATTTGCAAAGAACACATAGGTAGAGTTTTTAGGAACCTCAGATAGGAATGTATCACCAGACCCATATGATTTCCTCTGCCAAATGGGAGGAAGCCTAGCTCCAGTTTCTAGCTAAGAACATCAGAGACTTCATGCATTCATTACTTTTACCATTAATTTTCTTACTAGTGTAACCAGTTGTTTGGAGGGCGGAGGATTATATTCTACTCTTCCCCCAGAGCTAAAATTTCTATTATTTGTACACCCATGATAGATGGTTAAGTTCACCTACTAGCTGTGTTTCCATAAGACACGTAACACACGTGAATCTGTTTTTTGACTCTGTTTATAGAGTATCACAGTTCCTTGGTCTTTGTTTGTTTGTTTTTTTTAAATAGCACGACTTGGGGGGGGTGCAGAGGGGGAGAGAGAATACTAAGCGGGTTCAACACTGGGTATGGAGGGCTTGATCCCATGACCCTGAGATCATGACCTGAGCCGAAAGCAGGAGTTGGTCGCTTAACCGACTGAGCCACCTAGGTGTCCCTCTTCATGTGTATTTGTAAGTGCAAATGTCAAATACATGAAGATCAAGTGCCTAATAAACCATTTTTCATGGTAGAGTATGAAAACTTTGACCTAAAAAATGCTTGAAGTTAAAAATAAGAATATTTTAAAAAATGCATGAATTTTGGGAGTTGACCCCTAACCTCTTAGGTCTAGCATCTTGGAAAGAGCTTTGGGCTTTACTCATCCCAGCTCTGCCACTAAGTGCTGACTTAAAGCAAAATCCTTAGTCTCTCCAGACAGCAGTCTTCTCAGCCTTGATCCAGTCCAATCCATGTTGCCTTTATTTTCATGCCTTTTTAGTCTTCTTTTAATCAAGAACAGTTCTTCAGCCTTTGTTTTCCTTGATATTTTTAGAGGGCACAGACCAGCTATTTTGTAAGATGTCCCTTGGTTTGCATTTGTTCAATTCCTTGTGATTAGATTCAGTTATATACTTTTGGTAGGAATACCATGGGAGCGTACATCATATTACATTGTCCCAATACTATTGGTGGTGGTAACTTTGATCATTGGGTAAGGTGGTGCCTCCCAGGTTTCTTCACTACAGAGCTACTGTTTTATCCTTTGTAGTTAATAGCTAATTTAACTATGTAGATATCTAGTTCATTTTTCTGTATTCTTACATGTGTTTTAAAACGCTCACGTAGCATACTGTTTTTACTATCTGCAGAGAGCGCATGGTTTCAGTGATCTGATCTTGGGTTTCTAGCACCCTGTTACACCTGATAGCATTCACTCTGCTTTGTCTTCAGCACTTTCTTCAGCTTCTTTAAGCAAATTACACAGTGCAATTGGAAGCATTTGGCTGTGTAGACCTAGCCATAATGTAGCAAGTTTCACACTCCAAGCAAGCTATACAGCCAAGCAACTACACACATATATATGTGTTGAATTGGATTAAATTGCATACACTTCAGAAGATTAACTTGCAGTAATAGGTTCTATGTTCTGGCTTTGATAGTGAAAAGAATCATTCAGCACATTTGGGGCAAGATTGACTATCAAGTGTCACCTTTTCCTGGCAGTGGTTTTATGACTTCTGTTGTCTTGATGATTGTTTTTAGGATTTGTAAAGTGTTTTCAGTAGAAATGGCCTTTATTCCTTTGTAATAGAAACATATGTTTTATTTTCAGTTCCCACATTCAATGTTGGAACAGAGCTATAAAGCACTGCTGTTTGATTTTATTGGAAGAGAGTTTTTCCTAAAGTTAAGTGGGCTAACAGCAACAAGGGAGCAGGCCCCGTTGTGTAAATTCTTTAAATGTAGCAACACAGCGATTGTCACTATCATTATGCAAAGAGTTACAGATCTAAAATGTGGATTAAATGGGTTGTTGCCCTGGGGAGCTTGCAGCAGGCAAAGACCTCCCCAGTATAGTGTGTACCCAAAAGTGAGAAAAGTGAGAGGGGCCTTGGGTTTCTGGGTGAGGTTTCATGTGTAATTTCAAGGCAGGTAAAGAAATACTTGGACAAACTGTAACATGAGGGCAGAGATTTTAAAGTAGAGGTGAAATTAGGGCAATTTAGGGGAAAAGGTTATAATTCTCAGTCCTTATGAGGCCTAAACAATAATATGTTATAGGTAGACAGCATGTTTAGCAAATGCTATCAAATAGGTTAGTGTTGTAGACTCAAGGGAAAGAACCCCAGACATAATGTATAGTTGGTTTTTAGAGTTGAGTGAAGGTTTTTTTTTTCTTCCCCCCAACCCTATCAGGTCCAATTTCCCCTTTCTTTTTTTTTATTTTTAAAATTTTTATTATTTTTTAAATTTTTATTATTTTTATAATTTTTAGTTATATTAGTCACCATACAGTACCTCCCCAGTTTTTGATGCAATGTTCCATGATTCATTATTTGCATATAACACCCAGTGCACCATGCAATACGTGCCCTCCTTACTACCCATCACCGGCCTATCCCCGTCCCCCACCGCCCTCCCCTCTGAAGCCCTCAGTTTGTTTCCCAGAGTCCACAGTCTCTCATGGCTCATTCCCCCTTCTGTTTACCCCCCTTCATTCTTCCCTTCCTTCTCGTACCGATCTTCCTATTTCTTACGTTCCATAAATGAGTGAAATCATATGATAATTGTCTTTCTCTGCTTGACTTATTTCACTTAGCATAAAACAAGATTGTTTAGGTGTCTTAAGATATTTTGAGCTCCCCAGAGAAAAGCATTTAAAATGGGCTAATACTTAAAAATAAGAAAGTAAAACTTGGAGTTAGAAAATTAAGGAAAGTTTTCAGCAGTGGAGATGCAACCGTAGAGTAAGTAGCGCAGACTTCGTACATTTCTTTGTAGGCGTGTTCCCTGTGATGAGTCCTGTTGTTGCTAAGCCAGCTGATCAGAACTGCCGAGCTGACTACCGTGTTTGCTGTCACGGTAGCCGTTGGTTTCTTGAGCAATCATGGAATGCCCCTCCCTGTAGGGAGCAGGCACATGGTGCTTCTTCCAGTCTTAGATTCAATCAGCTCCAGACTGTTCCTTGAGGGAGCCTTTCAGCCTTGGGCATACCTCATCCCTTGGCTGGTGGACCTACAGCTATGTTTCCTGTCGGCTCGTGTGCAAACAGTCCATTCGTCCCCACGTCTGCCAGGGTTCCTGTGGTGTGCTGTCATACCGCATCCCCCATTTCTTAGTAACTGTTTCCTAGGTTCTATGTACGTTCTGTTTTCTGATTTATTCAGATACTCTGTGAGAGAGGTACTTTATTCCCATTTCCCAGAGAGGGGCACGGATGTGTGGGCAGGTGCACAAAGCCCCCTGGTTACATGTACGAAGTAGGTTCAGAAGCCTGGGCTGGACACTGCTGGTCAGCGCAGATGGACAGAGAATGTAGTCACTGCCCTCGGGTGTTCACGGTTGGGGGTGGGGCATATAACCAAACAGTCCAAGTATTAGAAAAGGAAGGAAGAACTAGTTGTGAAGTGAATTAAATGCGGAGGGAGTCCCAAGGACTGGAAGCCCATGTAGATCCAGCGTCAGTGACGTTTGAATACCATTTTGAAAGAAGAGGCGTTTCGACAGAGTTGGGGGATGTTGTGCAGGGAAGGGCACTTCTCACAGAGGGATGGTGTCTGCAGAGAAGAGGGGTCATCAAAGAGCTGGACTTGTGGAACTGCCGGGATTTTCTTCATCTCGTGCGTTAGTTATCAGCGGGGTGGGGAGAAAGGGCTGTGAGGAGCCTCGTGTGCTAGGGGTCCCTGAGTTCTGTCTGGGGGATGGCGGGCAGCCAGGAAAGGACTTCCTAGTACTGTTATCGTTACAACACGTCTCCGTTTCTTGTCTGTAACATGGGGAAAATTATAATTGACAATACCTTCTAGGGAGGAAACGAGTCAGGCTTTTAAAGGGTTTAGAACAGTTCCTGGCACAGAGTAAATGGGGGAGGAAGTGTAGACTATAACTAGTTGCTACAATTGCTAGCCAGTATGTATTATTTTGTGTATTGTGCTGAGAAGTTTACAGACATTATTTGTAATCATAATCTTGCAGTGTCGGTTCTGTTATTCCATATTGTATACGAGAGACCTGAGTCTCAGTAGTTAAGTAACTGCTGGGGCTCCTGGGGGTGCAGTTGGTTGGGCGTCCGACTCTTGGTTTCATCTTGGGTGGAGAGATCGGGCTCTGCGCTCAGCAGAGTCGGCTTGAGACTTTCTCTCCTTCTGCCCCTCCGCCCTGTGCTCATGCACACACACACACACACACACACACTCTCTCTCTCTCTCTCTCTAATAAATAAATCTTAAAAAAAGAAAAGTTAAGTAACTGCTAACACAGATGGAGCTGGACTCACTGGGTGTTCGGTCTTCCCTGCTGTGACTCGGTGGTTGCTAGGCGGGAGTGGGTGTTGTGGGTCTGGGCCCCTTGGAGGCAAGAAGCGTCGCTGGGAAGAAAGTGGGAAGAAAGGTGCTGGCAGGGAACAGGCTGCAAGATTCCAGAGTTGTGGGCAGCATCAGAGGAATCAGAACCCTTATTCTTATGGGTTCCATGGGGTACAGGCAGAGCATAGCAAAGTCCAGGGTTCTGTAGAAACTCAAGAAAGTTGAAATTGCAAGAGGAACAGCTCTAATTTTGGCTAGGAATTGTTGGGTGTTCAATATGGTGAAAAGTGACAAGACCTATCGTGAGCATGAACTCTTTTTGGGGGCTACAGATAGATTAGAAGAAGCTTAAAAATGCTTCGTGGTTCAACTCCCCAGGGAGCTGCTCTGTTTACCCCCAGTCGTTTCCTCTGTACCCCTGAGGTTTTGCTGGGTCGGGCATTTATGTCAGAGGAGAGACTTTTCTTGGTTGACTCTTCTCTTAGAACTACTATCCTGATTGTCCCCAAAACACAGGGAAGAAGTAGCTACCTTTCTCGCACGCTGGATAATTAATTTGTGACATATTCACTGAGCTATTTGGGCTGCAAAAATAAACCCGGCTGAATACATAATTGACAGTCTGGTTTCTTATCTAAGCCAACCAGCTTACTTTCAGTTTGGGTTCTTGAAGACATTGCAATACTAACTTTTTTGACTCTAGGGACAAGCTTTTAGTTTCAAGTCAAGATTACCTCCACATTTTCACACTGTTCCTCGTTATCTCATTTGTCATAAAAGAGCTATCTGCTTTGCTTACTATGACAATAACCCTGAAGATTGGTCAGAAGTGCATGTATAAATGTAATTTAAATTCATGGTGTACTTAGGCCTGAAAAGTAGGTTTTAATTGGTGGGTTAGCTCTGGCTACCTGGATAAAAAATTCTGTAATAGAAGGATTGGGGCATGTGGGCTATGACTTTGGCACCTGCCACTATCCATTCCTCAGTAATTCACCTAAAAGTTTTAGCATCTATTGATAAACCAAACCTCAAATCATTATTATTGGGAATGGCTAGATGTTGGCATTCTCCGATAAAAATAAGCTTTCTCTCATCAACTGTGATAAATTCTTTATAAAAAAGCCAGAGTAGGGGCGCCTTGGATGGCTCAGTTGCTGAGCATCTGCCTTTGGCTCAGGTCATGATCCCAGCATTCTGGAATCGAGCCCTGCATCAGTCTCCCTGCTCAGCGGGAAGCCTGCTTCCCCCTCTCCCGCTCCCCCTGCTTGTGTGCCCTCTCTCGCTGACTCTCTGTCAAATAAATAAAATAAATCTTAAAAAAAAAAAAGCCAGAGTAAGTGCTAAATTCCTTTCCTTTGACCATCAATTTTCAGAGTAAGAATTGCTGTAATTACATGGTTAGTGGTGGTAAATGAGTTTCTCTTTTTTTTTTTTCTTATTTAAAAAAATTATCTTTGGTCATTGTGATGGGCTCATGAATTTTTATTCGTTCAGTATTTTATAGCCAGTTATGCTCATTCTTCATTTTAGTGTTCAGATTGTCCAAAAATCAGCCAGTGGAAGATGTTTCAAGCTTTGTTGTATCCTTTTCGACATGACACCTTTTTGTCTTAGAACACTATCTTATTTTTTGGCACAGAAGACGTCCCAGGCTCATCTTGTACTTTTTCTGCCTCAGATCTGCACTTCTTTCTAGTGGGGAACAGTGTTTAGAAAGCAAGATCTGGATGCTGAGGGTGTGCACTGGTACTAGGATGTGTGGTATCCAGGCTGTGTCAGTGGATGGATGGAGACACATGTATCTGTGTATGTCGTGCAAACGTATTGGAGATTATATTCTTACTTCCAATTTATCTTTACCATTTTTATTTAACATTAAATGTTTTTATTAATGTTTGATTTTATGTTTACTTAAAAAAATTCTAGGGATGCCTGGGTGGCTCAGTTGGTTAAACATCTACCTTTGGCCTAGATTACAATCCCAGGACCCTGGGATCGAGTCCCACATTGGGCTCTTTGCTCAGCAGGGAGTCTGCTTCTCCCTCTGCCTGCCGCTCCCCTGCTTGTGCTCTCTCTCTGACAGATAAATAAAATCTTAAAAAAAAAAAAGTTCTAATCAGGGTTAATGTGCTGCAGTGTAACTCTGCATTACTCCTCCTTGCTGTATGGTAACATGTCAGCTTTTTCCAAAGTAAAATGTTACAGCCTGTTTCAAGTTCGAATGCTAGTGTGTGATAGTGGTCGTGGTGCTTTGTGTGTGTATGTGTGTGTGCATGTGTATGTGTGTGTATGATCATTACGTTTTTGACGAAATCAAAGGTAATGTCTGCCCATGGATCCTTTTGAGTCTTTTAGAAAAAGGCACTCAGAGAACTTATATTTCACTTCAGTAAGTCGTGAGTTAAGAAAAAGGTTTATTAAGATTTTGTGCATTGGGGTAGATGCTGTGGAGAATTTTAACCAAATGGAGGCTGTGCTATGTGCCTTTAAGGGGCTATCGTGTTTTTGTGGAGAGAAGCCGTATTCCTAAAGCAGGGAGCAGTCGGCAGTACGTAATTACCTGTAATCATACAGGAAGTGATGGGAGATGAAAAATTAGGGAAGGTTTTCTGAAGGAGTGAAATATGAGCTGGGCCTTAAAGCAGTCTAGCCTTTAAGTAAAAGGAAAGTTTTTGTTGTTGTTTTTCGTTGCAACTTCAAAAGTATTTCTTGGTCTTAGATAATTGTGTTCCTTCCTGGCAAGTTGGGAGCAAATGAGTTAGGTTTCTAGATCTGTGTACTGTATTTGCTTGGTCTTTACTGCTGTCATTTCTTCTGGTTTTGTTGGTTTGGGGCAAATACCTAGTCTTGAATTTACTGTTAAGAACCCACTGCCACTCAGCAGTTTCTCTGTTTTCTAGTCAGTTTTGATGTTGACTCCTGCTTGAAATAACTAATTATCTTTGAGAAAATGCTAATCAGAATCCCAATTTAATGAATATTGTAGGTCTTTGTTCTTCATGGCTATTGGTACCTGCATGTACATTTACACTTGGAATGTATTATGCAACAAAAATATCTGTTAGAAGTTTTTAGTTTACAGACTGATAACCTATATTTTCATTTGAGGCACTCCTCCAGAAACCTTCCCAGATAGTTGGGTCTCTCCGGTTTACAAATTAGGGTAAGAAAATCTAGGGAAAGTGGGAAAACCAGGAATTCCATCGTGGACTTCTGGTTCTGGGTCTTGTTTGGTTTTCAGACTTTCCAAGCTGCTTATATGGATTGAGGGGTGACTGTGGAGCTGGGGTGAGGAGTGTTGGGGTGAGGTGTGAAGGTGCTTCAGAAGGCTCATTGTTTAATGAGTTTTTATTTGTTGTGCATCTTGCAGGTCAGTTGCTTAAAGCATAATGGAATCTTAAGAAAAAACAGCTTGTGTGAGATGATTTTTTTTTTTTTTTTAAGTAGCTTATCCATAAGGCACAGTATTCGAAGAGGGTAGTCAAGTCTCACTGTTGTTCCTCACGCTGTTTCCCAGCCGTCGCATCACAGGCTTCCAAGGGAATTGTTACCAGTTGCTTGTGAATCTTCTGAAATACATTTGTGTGTGTGTCTTTAATGTATGGTCTTATGTTTCGTTAAGAAAATTGGTGCCTGTTCCACACTGGGCATATAGTGGCCCTGTTCTTCTAAAGGGCTCCAGGCTACTAACTTTATAATGACTTAGGAAAGCTAGATCCTTTTGTGTTTTGCAATCTGCACTGGAATGTTAATTCCATGATGAATAGAAACGTTTTCTTTTTCTTTCTTTCTTTCTTTTTCTTCTTTCTTTCTCTCTCTCTCTTTTTTTTAAGACATTAAGTTTCAGAGTCATTTTCAGATGAAGTGTATATAATCTTCTAAATGAAATCCCTGGAATCAAGTGGCTCTAAAGTTTGTTTCAGCTCACCATTATCTGGGAGTGAAGGGATACCTGGAATATATTGACAGGATAGAAAACACATTAAGTTCAGGGTCAATAAATTACCAGTTGGAGTGTTTTTGTGAGAGTAACCCAGCTAAAGTGAATAGATTTCATTAAATGAATATATCATGCATCAGTCTTTGGTCTCCAGAAAAATAAAGCCAGGTGAGGTCTGGTGGAGAGCATGATGGGGATGGGTCTGCTTGGTCTGTGCCATGTGTAAGCATTTTTATGTTTTAGAGCTTTTTGGTCTAGAGTTACTTTACACGGTTATTTGGCAATATGATGTCTGTAGTATTTGTATTTGTGTTCTAATGAAAGACTTACCTGTCTAAAGCCTGTTCTGAAGTACAAACTTCACAGCAACTGCATTTAAGACTTAAGTAGTCAACACAGTGCTTTTACTGTGGAGGCTTGACTCAAGCCAAGCTGATGATGGAAGTAAATTCCAATGCAAAGTGCACAAAGAAAATGTCGTTTATCTTGCTCTGTAAATGATCAGGGCTTTCCACCACTTCCTTGGTAGCAGAAGCTGGGAGCGGAGTGATGATAATGAAACGTCCAGTGTAATAATTTAAGTAGTTCTGATGCCTCCGTGGAGCTGGCAGCAAATGTCTTTCTCCAGTGCTGCATCTCCCTCTCTCCTTCCACCCAGGTCCTCGGGGAGCCGTCCCTTTATGTCTGAGGCTTTAGTTGTGCGCGGAGGTATGTTCTCTACATAGGGAAGCACAGCTGTGGTTTCCTCACTGAGTCCGTGGTGTTGCTGTAGCCTTCCTCCCCTGGGGCAATAAAACTCCAGGCTTGGGCTCAGACGTGTGAGACTGTGGGGACCTGTCCTAAGGGGTTAATTAAATGCACCAGTTTAATACTTGTAAAAATAATGTGCCTGTTATTCCATGTTAGGAATATCTCACCATGGCCAAAGCTGCTGCTTATTCAGATATATGCAGGAATCTGAAAGGTTTTGCGAAACTTACCATATGATAATCATAGCGTTAATTTCGGACAACTCTGTCAGGCCCCTGAGAAGGGGCTGAGCCTATTGTGGCAGATGTTTTGTATGTGCCCGTCTGTGAGGACGAGACCCCTGAAGCTGTCCTTGTGCCGAGAAGTTGGTGGGGTGATTGATGTGTTGAATCAGAAAGTCTTGTTCTAGGGGCTAAAATTGGATTCTGTGGTTGCCAAGAGCCTTGGCTTCAGATGCTTGTATGGGCTTGATAGGGAAAAAGGACCACTGGAAAAATCCCTGAATTCAACAGTTAACATTGTATCCATCAGCGTGGAAACAAAAACTGGAGACCTGGCAGCCAGAGGGCCAAACTAAGAAAAGTGTCCGATTCTCTTCTGCTCAGGTGTGAGATACTCCCCCCACCTAGCATGAAGAAAGTTGAGGTTAGGAGTTGACTTGCTTCCTAGGGATGCTACTCTTGCTCCTACCAGCCCTCCCCTGTCAGCCCCTCTTCCTCCTTTCCCTCCCCAGGACCTTGCCACCCATTTCCTTTGTTGGCCAGTCTGGTCTCTTTTTACCCTGGAATCCTTAAGCATTAACTGTCACACAACCGTGCAGTTATTTATATATTGCCTTGTAATGGTCCTTATCCTTTTTGGAGTATTGTCCATCCTTCCTATAAATATATGATTCACTCCTTGGAGAGCTGCCCTCTGCTCACAGCGGTTGGTCGAACCTTCACCTCTCCCTCCAGGCTTCCTTCCCTTGAACTTCAGAGAGGAAGGAACTTCTGTCCCACTCCCACCCTGACTGATACTCATACAGCCTTTTCCACAGCAGCCAATCCTCCCTTTGCCTCCACCAGTGAGGTCCTACTTTCCCCTAAGGTGACTTCCTTCCCATGTTGTGGGCTCCTGCCTGCCCGGGCCTGAAAATCATGTGTCTGCTTCCTCTTGGGCATGCATCACAGTTCTAAGCATGTTTTATATCTCACTTAATTCTCGAAATAACCCTGTAGTCTTAAGTACACTTAGCAGCCCTGTGTTACAGACAAGTAACTGAGGCCCCCAGAGGCTGAGTGACTTGCTCAGGATCCCAAAGCTGGCAAGTGATTGGAGCCGGTACAGGAACTGTGTAATCTTACTCCAGAGCCTGTGCTCGTCACCACCACCAAGCAAGTTAACAGATGCTGGAGCTTAGACGGAGCGGGCTGGGTACCCAGTGAGGGCACAACCAATACTTCAACTGTGCAGAATAAACCTACCTACCCCTGGACTATGTCTTCTGGGTGCTTCTGTTGTCGTAATCACATCCTTTAAGGCACTGAAATCACATAAGATAACGGTCCCCATACCTGTGTTTTTACCCTGAGCCTTTTTCTGAGTGTCAGACCTGTGTATCCACTCCCTCTGGACATGTTTTTCCGTAACACCTCTCTGACACCTCAAATTCAAGTGTTGAACTCAGAAACCCCTGTAAGATCAATGGATTGTGTCAATGCCAGTATCCTGGTAGTGATATTGGACTGTAGTTTTGCAAGATGTTAGTATCTGGGGAAGGTAGGTAAAGGGTATGTCAGATCTGTGTGTAATGTTTGTTAAAACTGTGCAGAGTTTAATTAAAAAGTTAATAAAAACTGACTGAACTCAGCTGCTTCCCCTGCTCCATCTCCCAATTTCACATCTCAGTCGATGGCACCAGGAAAGAAATCCGGAAGCTACCTTGCCCTTCTCTTTCCTTCCCTCCAATATCAGGTTGGTTACCATCTTACCTGCCTCATCTTTGATCCTTCTTGCTTACGTCCCCCATGGGACTTTACAGTCCTCTTTTAATTTGTCTGCCCCACGACTATCTGAGAGGGTCTTAATTTATATATCTGATCTTCTCATTCCTTTGCTTAAAATACTTCAGTGGCTTTTAATCATTTGTGATCAAAGACCAAACTCCATACCTTGTCACTGCCAGGGTCAGAGTTATCTGGGCTGCTGGTTATTAATGCAGATTTCTGGACCCCAGTCCAGACTTCTGGGGTTGAAATCTCTGGAGTCAGAGCTATAGCTGTGTGTTTAACCAGCGCCCTCTGGTGGTCATTTCATGCACTAGCATTTGAGGACTTCAGGCCCGGGCCATCTACCTAGCCTCACGGGCCCTTTCTCCCTCTGTCTTTCTGCTGCCCTCATTACCTGGCATGTTGCATACTGCTGTTTGTGTCTGTGGAACTCCTTTGTATTGTCTTTCAAGACTTAGCTACAGTGTCCGCTTGCTTCCTCTCCTGTGTCCCGTGGCGTTTTGGAGTGCTTAACCTCACTGCTGTCGATCTCTGTGTCCCTGTGTGTCTCCCTGACTTGAGGATGAATTGCCCTAGGTAGGGGCTGCTTTCTCTTCACGCTTTGTAGCTTCAGACCCCAGGGGAGCTTCTGGCCCATAGTAGGCATTTAATGTTTGTTGCTAAATGGTTTTATTCTATTTTGACTAGTCGCCTTGTTCTTTAAGTTAAGAGTACTTAGTATCATTGCTCAGTAAACAAAACCAGAGAGAAGTAGCCTGAAAAAAACAGGTGTTGGGTATTTGCCGTGAAACACCAGTATTCTACAGATAATTCTGTGTCACAGGAAAACTTTTTTAAAGCATGAAACAAATGTCAGTCTTTATTACCACAGCATTTCTACTGTCCCCCGCCCCCCGTTTCTCTGCTCTCCAGCCAGAGGGCCTGATTTCACCAACTGACCATTCAGCAGAACACAACATTCCAGCCATTGGGCTGACTGTTGGTCTCACGTCGCACTGAGACAGCGGTTTTCATTTGGACTCTTCTTTATCCAGGCTGCCAATCAGCATGCTGATTTCCCCCCTTCCTTTCCCCAAGCGAACAGTGGCTGAATAAGAAATTTCAGGTTTTCTGTGAATCATTTTATAGGATACAACTGATTAACTTTTTAAAGCCTTTTATTATGGAAATTTCAAACACATACAGATACAGAAGAATAAAGTCCCTATTGCTGTTCACCCAGGTTTAACCATTAACTCACGGACACTCTTATTTCTGCCCCTGTTCCTCCTCTCTGCTCCCACCCCCTCAAAATCATATCATCTCGCAGTGGATTACTTTTTGTCAGTGTGGGATAGTCTTTTACTTCATGAAATGCGGATGATTTCTTACTGATAGTAAAGTATTTCAAGAAAACATTAAAAGAATTATATAACAACTATATTGAGATATTAATATACTTCACAATTCATTTAAAGTGTATATTTTAGTGGTTTTTTTTTTAGTGTGTTCACAGAGTTGTGAAACCATGGCTGTATTTCATTTTAAAATTTTTATTAAAGTTTTATTTGGGGGTGTTTGGTTGGCTTAGTCGGTGGAGCGTGAGACTCTTGATCTTGGGGTTGTAAGTTTGAGTCCCATGTTGGGTGTAGAGATTACTTAAAAAGAAAGTCTTAATTTTTTTTTTTTATTTGAGTATAGTTGACATACAGTATTACATTAGTTTCAGGTGTACAACATAGTGGCTCAACATCTGTATATGTTAGGCTCACCACAAGTGTAGCTACCATCTGTCACTGTATGTTGCTATGATATCATTGACTGTATTCCCTGTGCTGTACCTTTTATTCCAATGACTCATTCATTCCATACCTGGAAGCCTGTACCTTCCACTCCCCTTCTCCCATTTTGTCCATCCCCTCACCCTTTCCCTCTGGCAGCTATCAGTTTGTTCTTTGCATTTATAGGTCTGATTCTGCTTTTTGATTGTTAATTCCTTTTTTTTTTTTTTAAGATTTCACACATGCGTGAAATTGTACGGTATTTGTCTCAGTCTTACTTCATAATACCCTCTAAGCCCATCCATGTTACAGATGGCAAGATCTCATCCATTTTTACAGCTGTGTAATATCCCATTGTATATGTTTACACAACATCTTCTTTATCCATTCATCTCTTGATGGACACTTGGGTTGCTTCCATAATTTGTCTGTTAAATAATGCTGCAATAAACATAGGGGTGCATATATCTTTTTGAATCAGTGTTTTTGTATTCTTTGGGTAAATACCCAGTAGTGGAATTACTGGATCGTATGGTAATTCTATTTTTAATTTTTTGAGGAACCTCCATACTGTTTTCCAGAGTGGCTGCATCAATTTACATTCCCAACAACAGTTCCTTTTTCTCCACATCCTGACTGACATGTGTTGTTTCTTGTGTTTTTGATTCTAGCCATTCCGACAGGTGTGAGGTGATACCCTGTTGTTTTGATTCGCATTTTCCTGATGAGTGACGTTGAGCATCTTTTCATGTCTGTTGGCCATATGTGTGTCTTCTTTGGAGAAATGTCTATTTATAGTCTGTATTTTTAAATCAGATTGTTTGTTTTTTGCTGTTGAGTTGTGTAAGTACTTTATAATTTTTGGATACTACCCATTTATCAGATGTGTCATTTGCATATATCTTCTCTTATTCCGTAGTTTGTCTTTTTAATTTGTTGATGGTTTCCTTCTTCTTTTTTTTTTTTTTAAGATTTTATTTATTTATTTGACAGAGAGAGAGAGACAGCCAGTGAGAGAGGGAACACAAGCAGGGGGAGTGGGAGAGGAAGAAGCAGGCTCATAGCGGAGGAGCCTGATGTGGGGCTCGATCCCATAACGCCGGGATCACGCCCTGAGCCGAAGGCAGACGCTTAACGACTGAGCTACCCAGGCTCCCCTGTTGATGGTTTCCTTTGCTGTACAAAAGCTTTTTATTTTTATTTTTTTTTTTTTAAAGATTTTATTTATTTATTCGACAGAGATAGAGACAGCCAGCGAGAGAGGGAACACAAGCAGGGGGAGTGGGAGAGGAAGAAGCAGGCTCATAGCAGAAGAGCCTGATGTGGGGCTCGATCCCAGATCGCCGGGATCACGCCCTGAGCCGAAGGCAGACGCTTAACCGCTGTGCCACCCAGGCGCCCCAAAAGCTTTTTATTTTGATGTAGTCCCAATAGTTTATTTTTGCTTTTGTTTCCCTTGCTACAGGGAACCTATCTGAAAAAATGTTGCTATAGCCGATGTCAAAGAAATTACTGCCTGTGTTCTCTTCTAAGAGTTTTATGGTTTTAGGTCTCATATTTAGGCCTTTAATCCATTTTGAGCTTATTTTTGTATGTGGTGTAAGAAGTCGTCCAGTTTCATTCTTTTGCATGTAGCTGTCCAGTTTTACCAGACCATTTATCGAAGAGATTGTCCTTTTCCTGTCGTGTATTTTTTTTTAAAGATTTTATTTATTTGACAAGAGTGCGCAAAGCAGGGGGAGAGGGAAAAGGAGAAGCAGGCTCCCCACTGAGCAAGGAGCCCAACGTGGGGCTTGGTCCCAGGACCCTGGGATCATGACCTGGGCCAAGGGCAGCTGCCTAACTGACTGAGCCACCCAGGCGCCCCTCCTATTGTGTATTCTTGCCATGGCCACGTTTTAGATCGTTTTTATCACCCTTAAAATAAATCCTGTACCCATTAGCAGTCACTCCATTTACCCTAACTTCCCCTTTGCTTTACGTAATCTAAATAGCCCTCTAGATTTGCCTATTCTCAACATTTCATGTAAATGGAATCATAAAGTATGTGGTCCTTTGAAGCTGCCCTCTTGGAGTTAGCACAATGTTTTCAAGGTTCATCCGTGCTGCAGTATGTGTCAGTCGTTGCGTTCATTCCTTCTCAGGACCGAATGGTATTCCTTCGTACACGTATAATGTATTTTATTTATCCATTCACCAGTTGATGGACGTTTGGATTGCTTTCACTTTTCGGCTATTGTGAATCACGCTGCTATGAACATTGGTTTATAAATCTTTGTGTGCACATGTGCTTTCATTTCTTTTGGAAATATAACTAGTTGTGGAGTTGATGGGTTTTATGGTAACTCTATGTTTAACTTTTTTCCCCAATGATTTTATTTATTTATTTGAGAGAGAGAACGCGAGCAGGGGTAGGGACAGAGGGAGAGGGAGAAGCAGACTCCCTACTGGGCAGGGAGCCCCACACGGGGCTCGATCCCAGAACCCTGAGGTAGTGACCTGAGCCGAAGGCAGACGCTTAACTGACTGAGCCACCCAGGTGCCCCTATGTTTAACTTTTTGAGGAAATGCCAAACTGCTTTCCACAGTGGCTATATCATTTTACATTCCCACCAGCTACACACGAAGGTCCTAATTTATATACACCCTTAACACTACCTGTTACTATTTGTCTTTTTGTTTACAGCTGCCTTAGTGATATCTCATTGTGGTTTTGGTTTGCATTTTCCTGGTAGCTAATGATGTTGGGCATCTTTTCATCTGCTTATTGGCCATTTGTTTATTTTCTTGGAGAAATGTCTGTTCAGATCATTTTGTCATTTTTTTATTACCGGTTGTAATAGTTCAATACATATTCTAGGTCCAAGTCTCTTATCAAATACATGATTTGCAAATATTTTCTCCTAATTTGTAGGTTGTCTTTTCATTTTATTGATGGCATCCTTTGATCAAGAAAGCATTTTAACAAAAAAATGTGAGAAAAATGGTGGAAAGTCTTCCAGTCATTCTTACTGCATATTTAGAGGTGGGATGTGCTTGTGTCTTGCATGCACTGAAGTTTTTTCTCCCCACCTTTCAGTTCGCACCGAAGTCAGGCTGATGAAACCCTCTATGTCCTACAGCTCTGAGAAGCAGGCTGCTCCCCCTTTGGAGAGGCAAGAACTTTTATTATAGTGGTGTAGCTCGGAAGAAGTTTCTAGGATATAGGTTTCTCCTTCAAGGAAAGTGTCCTCTTTGACTAAAGTTCTTTATCAAGTGGATCACCTTAAAGCTGTGCACCTTACTCTCTGGGGCTGGCCAAAGTTTTTAAAACACAATCTCTGTTGGATTTATTTTACAGAGTGAGTTCCCGCTTGCTTCGATATCACAGGAAAGAATTTGGCCAGGAAAGTGAGCCTCACAAAATTAAAGGACACACACATATATTTACTGGAAGTTTATTAAAGAGAATTACGAGTTCAGTATTTGTACAGGCCTTTGTAGTGCATTGACTAGCAGGTGCTTCTAGTTGTGTTGGCTCTAATAATGACAGCACGCTTGAGAGGGAGTTTGGCATTTCCTTCCTATATGGTGTTTGAAAGCTAGGTATGCAGTGATGAGTTGAAACTAGAAAGTGAAGCTGTTTGTAGGAAGATTTGAGAGGCAGAATAATTGGGGAGTGACTTGATTTAGTGGTTATGTTGGGAGCACCTTATAGTGTATTGATTCAAGTCAATACTTAGACGTTGGCTATGTAAGGCATAGTTTTATGGAGAGGAAGGAGGAAATTCCGATAGAGCAGAGAACAGAGGGAGAGCCCCTTTAGATGGTGGGTTGTTGTCCAAACACCAGAGAAGGCTATATATTCGATTTGACATTTGAATTGGGTCCAGAAAAATTCCCAGCAGTGAACACAGGTGAGTAGAGAAGGTACTGTAGATAAAGAGCCTTATAGGCCCAAGAGTCCCAGAGAAAGCAACTGTAGCTATGTAACGGTAGGTGGTATTTGAAATGATTGTAAGTCCTAACTAAGGAGTTTGGCCTTAATTTGTGAAGGATTGCACATCCATTGAAGGTTTTGGAACCACGAAGCTGACACTGATTGATTTCATAAACACTTACCCAGGGCATCATGTTAGGCATTGGCAGCTTGCTGCAGCGGATGCAGGGTTTAACATCAGTGACAGTCAAGATCTAACCTTTAGTTTACTTTCAGAAAAACTTTTCATCCCAGTAATGGTGATGATGGTACCACATGTTGATCAATTTCTGCGTGGCATGCGTCATGCTCAGTAGCTCATCCTTACAGTAACTCGTCTGTGTGTGTGTGTGTGTGTGTGTGTGTATGAGATTCCTATTGCAGAGGAGGAAATGGAGACTTAGCAGAAGTTAGATACCGTTTTCACATCACACAGCTGAGTAGCAGAATGAGAATTTGCACCAGGGCCATCCTGTTGCGAAGTTCATTCTACCGAAATCACTAAATGCAGCCCTGTGGTGTTCTGCACTCGTGTCCCCTGCCAGGGTACCTTCTCGAGCCCGGCTGCACTTGGCATGCTTTGTGTTTGCTCCAGGGTGGATGTGACTCCTCTCCTGGGCTCCCAGTTTTCTTTTTAATACTGCAGGTGTTCAGGCCCAGGAGGACCATCTTTAATGCAACTTGGCACATCTCTGTCCTCACCTTTATGTGTTTTCATGTACTAGAGCTGGGCATCTCACGCCGGATGGCGTCCTTCAGGTCTAGCTGTGTGGCCTTGCGTAAGCCTGCTGTGCCTGGATCTAGAAAATGCTAGGGTGAGCTGCATGACTCCTGAAACCCCTTCTGTCTCGGGGGGGTTACATCGACAAAGAAGCAATACTCGCCGTAGGATTCGGGGAGGCTACGGGAAGTATTGTCAGAGGGACCGGTCCTTCTTTCCAGTCGCGGCCCCGGCACCACTCTCAGTGATGTTTATGTGCATAAACTTTCTCATCATCTGGTTTCATGGCCCTGAAATTGTCAGTATCAAGGAACTACAAATGATGTGGCTGTATCCTTAGAGCTGCTTGACTGTAGAAGTGGACTCCTTGATCACTGTCTGCACCTTTTCCACCTTTGAATATCCGCCCCACCCCCACACCATCTTCCCTATGATTTGTATTCATTCCTACTTTCTTGTCATCACCTGAAACTGGGCTCCTCACTCCAGTTAAATCCGGATCTGGCGGGAGGGGCTGAGAACCACTGCCTGTCCTGCCTCTGCTGCCCTCAGGGCTCGGCTTCATTCTGGGTTCTCACTAAGCAGGAGAGGGGGGTCAGTGAATCCGGTAGAGTACTGGTGGCCGTTTGCAATTTTCTGTGTTTAATTTTTAATAAAAATTTTGTGCACATCCTAATTTTTTAGGCTAATCCTCTCTAGACTGTCTTATGTCCCAGACCTCCGAATCTCTCTGATTGATATTATTTAATGCCCGTTAAATAGAGTTAAAACACACTATGAGGGCTACATTTGCATACCATTTGAATCCCAGAAGACGTTCGTTCAGATTGTGGAATATCCTATTCAGCATATTTTTTTTAAAGAAATGCATATGTTTATATAAACATTCCAGCACATATAAAGGAAAAAAAAAACCTGAAAAGATATATATTAAAATGTTATGAGTGAGGGGATTACAGATGTTTTTCTTTGCATATCTGCATTGTACATTTTCTGTAGGGCACATGTATTTCTTCCATATTTTAAGAAACAATCTTAAAAAGAAAATATACCCTGGACAAAGTAGGGGTGTGTGAATGTGTGTGTTATTTTTAGCTCTTGAGGCTAAAATATTCTGTGGGGGTATTGAGGATGGTACCATACTGAGAGTGAGTTAATAGCAAGGCTTGGCACACAAAAGCTAGGATTTGGATCCTTGTTATTTTTGTTTTTGCTTATTATAGCTAAGCTAAACTTGTCCCATCTGATGGTTGGCATTTTGTTTTGTTAAACGAGTGTCATGAGACTATTAGTCTGTAATGGGGGCACCAGAAGATGAGGACACTGATAATTTACTGTCATGTTTTTAATGGCAATAGATTAATTTTAATGATCATATCTGTTATTGGTGGTGCTTTCTGAAGAACAGTATTATATTAGGAATAGAATGTTGACCAAGTGTCTGTTCATCTTTTTGCATTGGCTTATTATTGGAGTTTAACATGTGCATTTGAATTTTGATTTTAAAAAAGACCTAATGAGAATAAGTGGTTTAGGCCGAGTCTTAACAGTAGTTCTCTCTGGGTACTGTTGTCAAGTACTTTTAACAGTACTTAAAAAATAAAAACAAAGCCCTGACTCCCCAACAGATGTTAGGTTTTTGCTCTTACTTTTGTCAAAATAGATTTCTTTAAAAATAAGGCGGGAGAGCCAGTTGCCAGGATAACGGGGAAACAGCATTGTGTGGTAACGTTTCAGTAGGGTGGTTTCTTCTGAAATGCTGCTTCGCTAATCCTTGGGGAAATTTGGCTGTGAGCATGCAATTATTACATTTTTATCCACAGAATGGGCTAAAGTTGGCATCACATCCCTCATGGTTGCCAGAGGCAACACACTGATTTAATTTGTGCCCCTCTGGCAGACATTTTTGAATAATTTTAGTGATTTTTCTTTTTTTTTTTTTTTTTGTAATGGTACTTTTTCTATTTCCTTTCCAGTCTCCTACCTTTTGTTGCTCACTACTCTTTCCGATTGAGTTCTGAGGTTTCTTGTGTTGGTTGAGGAGAGTAGAATAATTGAAGGTCCAGATGGTTGTCCCAAGAGGCAGTTGTGCTGGTGTTTTCAGCAGGTGTGGGGAAGGGGAGTGCAGGTCAGGATGCTGTCATGGGCCAGCCAGTGGCGAATGCCAATCCTCTCACAGACTGACAAACATGGAACAAATCTTAGGCATGCTTGAAATCCAACTTGGAGAGCTGCGTTTGGAGGATTTTGAATTGTTTTGGAGTAGAATTGAAATTTTTGAGGTGCTCACTTCCCCTGTTTCCTGCTTGTGGCTTTGAAATTTTTTATGCTGTTGTTAGCATAACACGGAGCACCACCGGATGCACGTAACTCCGGTATGGGCATCTGTCCTCCTCTGTTAGGGCTCCCAGAGACACAAGGGGAGAGCTGCCTTTTCCACCCAGCAGCTGGCCAACATTCCTGCGGGGTGTATAGGGCCGTCCATGTTGCGTTACTGGAGTGGGTGTGCTTTTTTGTACAGTGCTTGCACATGCCAAAACCCCTTTTATGTAATTGATGTTTGTTTTATATGTACACACTTAAGATAATCAGAAAGGCGGGAGAAACATTAATTCTTCTATCCATCGTGTCTGGACATTTGGATTTTTTTTTTTTTTAATGCAGAGTGGACACAGATATCTACCAGATATCTCCGAGAGCAGTTGGCCAAGATTTCCGACTTCTACCACATGGCTTCCAGCACGGGGGATGGTCCTGTCCCGGTACCTCCGGATGTGGAGCAGGCCATGAAGCAGTGGGAGTACAACGAGAAGCTGGCGTTTCACATGTTCCAGGTAACCTTGTCAAGAACCTCAAGGCTGCATAGCATGCTTTTAAAAAGAGAGCAAATTCCTTATGGCAAGTGGGTTAAGTGATATCTTTATATGAACCAAATGCATTCAGGGAAAGCAGTCTGACGTTTCTCACCTTGAGTTGTATTCAAGGTAACACCTTTGCCTCGAGATGACAGCTACTGCTTCTATATATCGATCTCCAGCTTTCAATGATCTTAGCTCTTTCAATGCTGTTAGTTTTTCGGTAATTTCTCTATTAAATATCCCTTCTAAACCTTTTATTTTGCAAAAATTGGATACGTTTGTTCAAAAAAATATTTGCATTGGTGCTTCCTGTCTCCTCGAGCTCCATTAGGGCTTAGTTTCTCCATAGGAGGGTCATCTTAATTTGGCTCAGCTGCAGTTCAAAATACAGTTGGGAGGGGCGCCTGGGTGGCACAGCGGTTAAGCGTCTGCCTTCGGCTCAGGGCGTGATCCCGGCGGTACGGAATCGAGCCCCACATCAGGCTCCTCCACTATGAGCCTGCTTCTTCCTCTCCCACTCCCTCTGCTGTGTTCCCTCTCTCGCTGGCTGTCTCTATCTCTGTCAAATAAATAAATAAAATCTTTAAAAAAAAAACAAAAAAACAAAATACAGTTGGGAGGATGAGTGAGGGCGTGGAGCAAAGGACTGAACGCTCCTCGGACAAGCTGATGTAAATCATATCGACCAGCAGAGGGCGCTTGTGCTATTATTTGCCTGTCTTGCAAGGAGGAGAGGGAAGTGTATTCTGCTCAAGTTGTATGACTAGCAGAGTCTTCCATTACCTGCTATCTTGACCAGGGAGGAAAAGGGTAAAAAGGATGTGTGGCTTCTAAATTTTCCCCTTGGAACTTTATAATTTCCAGGTTTTAAGTGACTTTTTCTAAGAGCCCAAAGTAGGAAAAAGCCCAGTTCTCTGGAAGTAGCCTTGTTAGTTTTAAGTCCGTTAAAACCACTCTTACAAATCCTAGCTCCGTTTAGCAGAGGACTGCTTTGTTACCTTCTCTGAGCCTTTATGATTTTCCCTGAGCCGAGGATTTAGCCCGCATCTTTGAAAAAAGTGTCTCTCAGCATGCTTACTATTTTTAGAAGGATTACTTCATGTATTGGGAACACTGAAATCAGTATCTCCTTTATAGGAAGCAGTTAGGTCCTAAACAGATGACTTTAACTGGGACATTGATGTTTGAATTTGAAAGTTTATTATATTTTAATTGGCCACATTCTGAAATGTGAAACTTCGTGTAGACCCCTGCAGACACGGGTGCAGTGATACGGGTATAGGCCCATACCCAGGCACATCCTGAGGACGGGTGTGACATAGCCGCTCAAAGTCGTGCTTGGGAGCCTTGCATTTCCTATCTCTTCTTCCTTAAATACAAAATTCCATTTTATTCATTTCTTTATTAACTTAAAGTTCACTTCACAGGTCTTAAAATTTTAAAGTGTACTTTTCCTGTGACTAACCTTCTATTTAACTCTTTGATTTTAAGCTTTTTAAAAGTTAGAAATGAGCAGTAAGTAGATACCTTGATACCATGTCAGTGTGGTGTCACTGAAATCTTTTAAATACTGAAGCTATAATTTATCAGTGTATTTTCACACAAATTGTTGATAATCATGGCAGCGGAGCACTGGTGATAAATAGACATGAAAAAGTTGCTAGGAACAAAGTAGAAGTTCAGATTAACTACCCAGGTTGTTGCCACAGTGACCATAAAAATGTAAGTGTCTTTCCCAGGAAACACATCTTTTTGTTTCTGTTTTGAAGATTCTTTCATGATGTGCATCATAATACAACACTAGGACATGACATTACATACATACATGCATAGACGGTCATAGAAGAATTGTGTGTTTATATGAATGTATGTGTGTTTATATGAAGGCAATAGATGAAAATGCTAATGGTGCTTGTGTCAAGAGGGGCTGTCCCACCCCTGTGGGGCATTTTGGAAATCTGAGGTGTGTTGTTACTTTTAGTGCAGTTATGTTGAAATATGTATACATTATTTTATTTTAATTTTTTTCCCATTTCTTTGTTAACAGTTAATTAGGGCATTATATTGATTTTTAAGGTTATATTTTATACATAGGTTATAGTATCTGAAATTCTTTTTAGGATTAGAGGCAGGGGTAATTAGGAGGGCACTAGACCTGATGGGATTTCCAGCTGCTTGCTGAGCTGGTGGTACGATGGGGGCTTCGGTTCTTCATAATTAGCACCATTGGACCAGTTTTCTCCTGTGAGTGTAAGTTCATACTCCCCTGAAGTCTAGCCAGGTGCTTCACATGCCCTGGGAGGCTGAAAGCTTCTGAATTTCCTTCTCGTAGGAATTAATTTCTTTCAGTTGAGAATGAAGCAGATTACCAAAAAAGCAAAAACAACAAAAAAAACCTTCCCCAACCCAACCACACAGAATCACACTGGGTCTGTGTTTTGTTTAGAATTTGGACTGTGATCCAAGAGACCGTATTTTTACTACAACAACAAAAATAATGATAGTAAAATTACACTTACGCATAAGAGTAAGAGTTACAGTGCCCTTTTTTGAATGCTAATTGGTTTTGCTTTGATGTTATCAGCGTAACTTTTCTTTGTTCATTGAAGGAAGGAATGCTAGAGAAACATGAATATTTGACATGGATCTTGGATGTTTTAGAGAAGATCAGACCAATGGATGACGATCTTCTTAAACTCTTGTTACCACTAATGCTGCAGGTATAGTATGCGTGGCCCTGACCCGCTGGTTTAAGGGCAAGAAATGAGTCTGATAAGGATGACTGAGTATGTAGATGGGAAGAGGAACAAAATTCTTTTTGGAATGGGACGGAGAGATGCCTTGCTGCTGGCACACATGAAGTGATCAAGAGGCGTTCATTTATGTTGGCCATGCCTGTAGTTTTTAACCACCTGTCCCTCTACTGATTTCTCCCGTCACTGAGCTAAGCAGACAGCTCTTTAAATACTGTTTCCCGATTCACGCAGATTTCTATAAAAACAAGTCGCCTCTTTTTTAAGGATTAGAGGGTCTTCTGTATTCTTTTGATGTTCTTTGCGTCCCTGGGGCCCGGAACTTCTATTTTAATGATTGCTCTTAGATCTATTAAATTTAGGTTATTTGGAGAAAATTTATTTTGAAAAAACAAAGTTTTCTTGGAACACTAGTACGTGAACTTGATAACTGAAGCGCTATGCAAGAGTATGTGGTGAAAAGTGATCCTCTTCCTCTCCCTCCTGGGGACGACACTGTGCCAGCATCCTGTGTATCCTCCCTGTGATGGTCTGTGCCCATGCTGTCCGTTAGAGTGGCCACTAGCCAGATGTGGCTTTTGAGCCCTCGAAATGCGACAAGGGCAATGTGAGATATATTCTTAGTGTAAAATGCAACCAGATTTCAGATTTAGTTCCGGAAAAAAGGGTATAATATCTCATTAAATCTTTTTGTGTTGATTACCTATTGAAATGATAGCATTTTGGATATAATGGGCTAAAGAAAAGACATTACTCTTTTTAATTTCACCTGTTATCTTTATTTAAAGGCTATTAGAAAACTTTAAGTATGTGGCTTGCTTTGTTTCTGTTGGATGGCACTGGTCTTGACAGTACTTTTGAAGGGTTTTTCTGTTTTTTTCCTTAATGAAAAAAGTCTGTGTTAAAATAGTTGTTTCACTGAATAGCATCAGATGTGACTGAAGCCTGGTGTCCTTGTGCTTCTCAGTATTCGGACGAATTTGTTCAGTCGGCTTACCTGTCTCGTCGTCTTGCCTACTTCTGTGCCCGGCGTCTTGCCTTGCTGCTGAGCGATAGCCCCAGCCTCCTTGCTGCCCACTCGCCCCACATGATGATAGGACCAAACAACTCAAGCATTGGGGCCCCCAGCCCTGGCCCGCCTGGCCCCGTCATGAGCCCCGTGCAGCTGGCCTTCTCAGACTTCCTCTCCTGTGCACAGCATGGCCCCCTGGTTTACGGACTTAGTTGTATGTTGCAGGTAAGTTCCTGGCCCTTGCTATTTTATGTCCCAATTCAGTGCAGGAAACAACTGAGTTGAGAACTGCACTTTTCACCTTTCATGTCACTTTCTGGTTTCTTCCTCACCCAAGTAATTGACAGAGTGAAATTTCATGTTTTTATTTCTCTATGGAAGATCTGTTGCTTCTGTGTAGAAGAAAGTTATTGTAGTTGTCCTATATTACGCCATGCAGCAGTTCAATGATAAAAACCTTCAGGGAGCCCAGAGAATAAGTCTGCTTGCTATATTACTTCTCTTCTAGAAAGACTGTTCCTCCATGCAGCGTTCCGTAGCTTCCACAGCCCACATCTTAAGTTGGTTGTCATCCCTGTCTGTTTCTTCAAAATTCAGGTAACTTATCAGGCTCTGTTCATCGGCCAAGCATCCCTGCTTGTGCAGTCCTTGAACATTCAGTAGCAGGTAGGCCACTGGGCTCATACTATCAGGAATGAGCTACAGCCCTGTCCTATAGGAGCTCCCAGGTTAGTGTTCAGATCACATTTCTTGGGCTCTTAGTCCTGCTCTTTACTAAGGGGCTTTGGTGCAGGGCTGGCCGTAAAGACACGTTCTCCACTCTGGTAGAGTTTACTGTCTCGTGGGGAAGACAGGCTTGTAAATGGACAGTTTCCGTATACTGTGGCAAAGGCTGATGGAAGGATGCACGGGGACTAAGGGAGTTGAGAAGTGGAACTTGCAGTTCAACCTAGAAGTCAGAGAGGCTTTCTGAAGGAAGTGGTCCTGACCAGTGCTTATGAGGTTTTTTTTTGTTGTTGTTGTTGTTTTGTTTTTTTAAAACAAAGGTGCTAAAAACGGTTGGCAGAGGGAACAACATGACAAAAGGGCCAGAAGGTCTATGAGTCATTATTTGTGCAGGTTGGTATTAATGGAACATAAAGTATAAAGCCTGCTGAGGGTCAGGGTGTGGAAGACCCCCTATGTGTCTAATGATTGGGATGTCATTGCAGGGCTTTAGGCAGGGAAATGACATGGTCGGGTGTGTGGTTTAGTTAGATTGTTTTGGCCACAGGAGAGGGAAGATTTGTGGGAGTGGTAGAGGGAAGAGAGAGAGAGAAGGCAAGAGGTCAGTTTGGGAGAGTCTAGGTAATTTCACTTTTGGACTATGTTGGATTATTTTATCCCTTAGCATCACTAGATGGTTAAGTTCAAGAGGTTGTTACATGTCTCATTCTGAAGTTGAGACAACCGGCCAGATATGTGGATTTGAAATCACTCAGGCCACTAGGCTCACCCAAACCCCCAGAGGGGGTGAGATTACTCAAAGAGTTAGCAGTGAGAGGTGACCTGTGGACCCTGGGGGGCCTGAGTGGTTGAGAGGTGGTAGAAAGGAAGTCCATGGAGGTGACTATGGAAGTGTGGTCAGACTGGAGAGAACGGAAAGTGGAGAGTGTTGTTAGACAAGGACAGTGAGAATAAAAATAGGATTATGAGGATTCTTTTTTTTTTAAGATTTTGTCTATTTATTTGAGAGATAGAGCATGAGTATAGGGGAGGGGCAGAGGGAGAGGGGGAATCAGACTCCCCACTGAGCAGGGAGCTCAACGTGGGACTCGATCCCAGGACTCTGGAATCATGACCTGAGCTAAAGGCAGACACTTAACTGACTGAGCCACCCAGGTACCCCAGGATTGTTATGATTCTGTTATAATCCTAGTAATAGCATTTATTGTATTCTAAGCACTGTTGTAAGTTGTAACCTATATCGGGTCATTTAGTTCTCAGACTCATTCTGTGGGATTGGAACCAGTGTTATTGCTGCAACATTAGCGATGAAATGGTGTAGGTCACACAGCAAGCAAGTGGCAAAGCTGGAATTCACACCCAGCAGTCTGGTTCCAGAGTCTACACCGCCGTGCTAAGCTGCTTCTCTAGGTGCTGCAGGAAGTTTCCAAAAGGAGTTAGTAGTGGGCAGTGCCCAGTGGCTTGGGGAAGTCTGGTAAGAAGACGGCTGGATTATCTTTGGGAAGACGGGTCGTTGATGATCAGTTGAGTGGTGGGTGAGAAGCCATATTAAGGTAGGTTGAGGAGCAATGAAGAATGGGGAGAAACAATGCTACCTGTTCTTATGAGAAACTTGTCTGTGAAGGGAAGAGAGAGATGGCTGCTAGGCGAGTGGAGGTTTTTACAAGGTTTTGCTTGTTTTCTGAGGCGAGGGTAAACTAGTAAAGGGAGAGTGAGAACAGGAGAAGCGGGGTGTTTTGAGAGATCAGCGTCTCGGATATTGGAGGCTTTGGAATTCAGAACACTGGGAAGGGTGCCATCGGGGGGGAAGAGAACCCCCCCCTTCTCCCACACAGAGGAGGGAGATGGGGATGTGGGGCTCAGGGACTTGACGTTCTTCTTGTCTGCCATCTGCTTTCCTCAAAGACGTCCCCTAGACCTCAGAATCTCGTTTTCTTAATATTTAATTTTGCATTTTAGAAAAAAAGAAATAGCGCATTCCCTCTCTCATACATTCACGAGTCTGTTGTTGAGTGGTACCACAGCCTGATGGTTAAGACCAATTTTTTAGAATCACTGCAGACCTGATTTTAGCCCCTGCTCTGCTACTGACTCACTTGAACCTTGAGCCTCTGTTCCCTGGGCGTGAAGGGGATGGTGACACTTCCTGCTTCATTACTGCATAGAGTTCGGGTTGCGATGACTGAAAGCTTCCAGGGCAGTGTACGGTACGGAGTAAGTGCTTAATTAAGCTGGAGCCATGATATTTAGGCTACGTGTAGGAAGCAGCAAGGTTAGCATAGCGGTTCCAAGCACGTGTGCTGAAATCAGCTTGGCTGCTTACGAAATCTCCCCCGGGGCTCACGTTCCTCTTTGGTACCGTTGGAGAATGGCGCTTCCTCCCTTGTAGGGTCATAGGGTTGTTGTGACCTGTGAGTGAGGTGGTCATAGAAAGTGCTTCATGCAAGCTGGTTCAGTAAAATGTCTTCAAGGGTCTAAGATAGGGGTAGACAAACCACAACCTGGAGGCCAAGTCCAGCTCGGGAGTGAAGAATATATTTTATATTTTCAGTGAGTTAGTAAAACAAAACAAGGATATGTGGCAAAAATTAGAGGTGACCCGCAAAGTTTAAAGCATTTACTGTCTGGCTTTTTATAGAAAATTTGCCCCCTGCTCATCCACGGTTACTGCCTGTCCAACATTTAGGAAGCTACCTACTGCATTATCTCAGAGATTATCTCGTAGATTTAAAAAAAATGCCTTTTTAGATTTTATAACCGTAGAAATGACATATTCTAATTCCATCTCATTTTTCTAATTGCATGAAGAAGTTGTTTTAAGTGACAGTTTTTCAGGGATGATAACTGTGTTTTTATTAACTTTCCTAGGTTTTCTGTGCTGGAACGTTAGTTTATGAATTATAATATTCCTTGATTTCTCAGTAGCTCTACTCCTCCCTTTCAGATTAATAATTCTTTTTTTGTTTGTTTTTAAAGATTTTATTAGAGAGCGCACAAGCAGGGGGAGTGGCAGGGGCAGGGGCAGAGGGAGAAGCCAAATTCCCATGGAGTGTAGAGCCGGACACGGGGCTTGAGCCTAGGATGCTGAGATCATGACCTGAGCTGAAGTCAGACCCTTAACTGGCTGAGCCACCCAGGCGTCCCTCAAATTAATACTTCTTAGTTTTGTCTTAGGACTTGAAAAGTTGAGAATGGGGTAAGCATTCCATATTTTAAATTCACTGGTAGGAAACTGTAATACAGTTCTGACAAGACATCATTTGTACTTTTAAGCTGTTGCACTTTTCTCATTCCTTTAAATATCTCTATTCTCCTGCTTCATTTCCAGACTGTCACTCTCTGTTGCCCAAGTGCCTTGGTGTGGAATTATTCCACAAACGACAATAAGAGCGCGAACCCAGGCTCACCCCTGGATCTGCTGCAGGTGGCCCCCTCCAGCCTCCCCATGCCGGGTGGGAACACGGCTTTCAATCAGCAGGTAGACTTCCTGTTACGGTGGTTTGAGGGGCGGCATAGTGGGTTTTAGCATCTCAGGTGCTTGGGTGCCATTCCCAGCCCTGCTCGCCATCTCTCTGGGGGACCTGGGGGAAGTTTTTAGCCTCTCTGAACCACAGAAGTTCATCACGTTGCTCCCTTTCTTCTTTCCTTCTTGCTGGGCAGTTCTTGCAGAGAGTTCTGCCACCCAGACAGTAGCTAACAGTGGTGGTTCTGATGCATGACCACAGCGCTCCTAGCTGGTAGCCTGTGATATTTAGTAACTATGCTTTTATGAGTTAGTTTCATTAGTCCTGGGTTATTTGGTTCAGAGACTTAAGAAGCTTAAACCACAGGATTGTGAGTAATGTTGAGCATAAGGTCCCTGTTTTTTTGCCAAGCATTTTTCTTAAATTAATAAAACATGCCTAGTTGTTTTCATACATAGAAGAATGGCTCAAAAATGATACTTTAGAGCTTTCACCTTTCCATACGATATCCTAAAAAAATTTTCACTTGTAAAGCAAGCATTTATTTTTTGTGAGCATTTGTTACTGAAAACTAGCATTGAACCACCACTTGTAAATTTTAAAATGCACTTCTTGGGCAACAGGCTAAATTTGCCGTGATGTAGTCAGGATTATAGTTCATGAGGATGCTATGCTCATGTGGAAAACCCGACATGATTTAGACAGCTACTGTGGCTCTCCAAGCACAAGTTAATTAGAGGCGATTATCTTTCAGGTTCGGGCAAGGATTTACGAGGTGGAACAGCAGATCAAACAAAGAGGCCGTGCAGTGGAAGTTCGGTGGTCTTTTGACAAGTGCCAAGAGTCAACAGCAGGTACAGAACATGAGAGACGAAGGAGTGCTTTTGAGTGTTGGACTTTATGCCGTGTTTCTGATTCTTAAAAATCCGTCCACATAGTGAGTAAGGATGCTTTTTGATGGAGCCACCTACTAGGGACTTTTGAGGGCATTCTTCATTCTGTGCCTTTTAGTTCCTGGGTGTCTAGAATGTCAGGGTTGATTTTGTTGGCAGTTCTAACATGCCGAGAGTGATGCTTTCTTAAAATTCCTTTTGCCCTACGTAATGATGATTTTGTACTATGCTGTTGTGGCTTTGTTTGACGTCTTTAACTGGTTGCTTAATCTCCACATCTAGGGGTGACCATTAGTCGGGTTTTGCACACGTTGGAAGTGTTGGATCGACACTGTTTTGATCGGACCGATTCCAGCAATTCAATGGAGACGCTTTATCATAAGATATTCTGGGCAAACCAAAACAAAGATAACCAAGAGGTAGTTAATATTTTTCTCCTTTTCATTTAAATTTTCTCAGCGTATTTTCTTTTCTTTTTTTTTTTTCATTCAATAAATTCTGGCAAAGCCTTTTCTATGAAGTATAATAGCTTATGAAGGTGTCTACACCCTGAAATCATTTTATTGTTGGACTAAAATACCCCCAGATTATTAAAACGAAATGTCCATTGTGCTGATCAACCCAGGTATATTTATTGGAAAGATTTCTCTTGGACCTTTTATCATCATCCCTCCCCCTCATCATTTCAGTTCTAGCAGAATATCTTTCGTCTAGTGATTGGACTTTATATAATGGTTTGGCTTTAACTTAGGGGGAATGTATTTTAATATTTAGAGCAGTGAGTGAATATTGTGGTCACGGTCTTTGGAAAATCTGTATGCAATGTATTAGGATTTTCCAGAGAAACAGAACTGGTATGGGGAAAGGGAAATTTATATATTTATGTTTATATTTATATTTATATTTATATATATGTACACACATATACATATAAGTGAGAAAGAAGTATTTATTTTAGAGAATTGGCTTACATGATTATGAGGGCAGGCAAATCTGAAATGTGCAGGGCAGGCCAGTAACCTGGGGACCCTGGGAACAGTTGATATTGCAGTCTTGAGTCTGAAGTCCATCTGGAAGCAGAATTCCTTCTTCCTCAGGGACCTGTCTTTTCTCTTAAGGCCTTCAACTAATTGGATGAGGCCCACTGACATTATGGAGGATAATCTGCTTTACTCAAAGTTTACTGATTTAAACATTATCCACATTTAAAAAAATACCTTCACAGCCACATCTAGACTGGAATTTAACCAAAAATACTGGGTACCATGGCCTAACCAAATTCACATATAAAATTAACCATCACAGAAAATTATTATGCTTTCTTGGATTAGATTGTTTCATTATTGGACTGCCCTATAAACAAAGGTTTTTCCCTCACCCTTATTTTGGGAGAATGAACAAGTTTGTCTTCTTTTTACCATGGGAAGCACCCATGGTTTATCCAGGGTTTGTTAGGCACCAGGAATGAAGAGGTAAGTTTTAAGACATGGTACCTGCCTTCAAGGAACACCTTAGTTGACTGATTACTATTATCTTTGATTTTCGTGCTAGCCTTTGGGAATGTGTGTGGGGAGAGGAGAGATTGAATATCAGAAACAATAACCCAAAATCTTTCCTTATCCCACCCTGATGTGAACCTGGTGTGAACCTGTTCTAGGTTATTCCTCTTTCTGGAATGATTTGTGTTGTCACCCTGCTTCTCAAAGATAAGGTTCAAGTTCACTGCTGCCAAGTAGAATGTCAGAATGTTGAGTGAGGTACAAACTAAGCATATTTTGTCGTTCATTGTGAAGTCTTGGCAATGCTTTGGTACTTCCGTAGAGTACACCGATTATAAGTCTGCATAATTCTCTGCTTATTGACACAAGTGACGGTGTTACTGTGTTCTTTTGGGGTGTCCATTTGTAATAAAGACTTTCTTAGGTAAAAGGTTGCAAGACTACTAAGGTTTTTAATAGCTAGAAGTGAGATACCTGGAAGGGAAGTAGGGATACCTAAAATTCAAGATGCCCTTTTGGACTGCTAAGCTTCTTGCACCAAGTGTTGAGTAAAGACTGTGTTGTTCTCTTGTGAGCGTTTTATCAAGTGCACCAAAACCACTTGAGTTTTAGCCTGACTATAGAACTTTCTAGGGAATGAACTGGCCAGCTTCACAATTACATGCCCTGTTCACCCACAGAGACGTAAGTTATTCACTAGCACTCTTAAGAGAAAATGATGAGTGTCTTACCAAGGGCGGAAATTAAGTTTTATATATATGTATATAAAAATATGTAATTATATGTAATTATGTAAATGTATATATAATTATATAAATTATAAATACATATAATATTGAAATAGGCTCCATGCCCAGCCTGGAGCCCAACTCAAGGCTTGAACTCACGTCCCTGAGATCAAGACCTGAACTGAGATTAAGAGTCAGACGCTTAACGGACTGAGCCACCCAGGCGCCCCAGGTTTTGTATTTGTGAATAAAATCACACTGTTAAGTTCTCCAAAGCACAGTTGTCTCCAATGAGGGACTTCACGGAGGACGTGGGGAGGTGGATGCCACTAGAGGGCGACATGAGCTCAGGATAGAGAGCCCGGATGTTCTAGTGACATACTTCATTGGAAGGAACATCAGTGTTGCCCATTGAGGAGTAATTATATTGAATGTTGACTCAACTATGGAAAGATTTGATGTGAGTGAGTGGTTGCTTTGTGGTTAGAGTGCTCTTTTATGAGTAAAACAAAAATTATATTTTAAACTTGTAATTCAGAGTGGTCACCTTTTAATAATCTGTCAAAGAATAACTAGGTAGATTCAGTTAATTTAACATTAGGATAATTTTTAAACATTAAAATATTTAACATTAAATTAATTTTTATTGAACATTATATTTTAAGTTTTACAATTGGCTTTGGTGTGTGTGTGTGTGTATCAGGGTGTGTATGTATATGCAGGCAAATGACAAGTGTTTCATCTTTGTGTTTACTCTTCACCAGGGTCTACTTGGTGACTACCAAGTCACTTTATATATTTCTGGAATTCATGGATGAGCTGTGGAGTTGTATTAACTACGATCAGCTGTGTGACCTTGAGCGACTTGCAGGCTCTGTGCCTTCGTGCTTTTATATGTTAGGGAAGTGCTCTGTGCCAACTTACCTATCCCTAAGGGACATGAGCACTTTGAGAATTATGAAGCACTCTATACATATATTTAAAAATGTTAATGATAAATAGCAATAATTATTAGTAGTATTAGTATTATATTGGAAGAACCAATATGATGAAACTATAATTTTCTGATTAGGAGTTGTATAAAGTGGCGTGATTAGGTTTCAGAAACACGTCTCACTTCTTTAAAATGTGTTTCCTCTTTTTGGGTTTCATAATTTGTGTTAGGACTTAGGCGATGTGAAAGATAATAGAGAAAGTGGCCGGCCTCTGCACTCGCAGTGAGCCTGAGGTTTGCTTTTGTTGAAGTTGTGTTTGGGTAGGCCTGGGCCCTAGATTGCTCAGCTGCTTCCTCATGTCTGTTTGGGCAAGCTGAACTTCACTCTTCTTGATTCCTTTTTCTCTGGAACTGCTGAAAGGAAATCTAATTCTTTCCACTTTCTTATAGGGAGGTGGGAGAGCAGCTGTACAGATAGGACGCGGAGTCTGAAGTTCAGATTTGTGTGTGTAATTAGTCTCGGTGTTTGGTCAAAGCCCATTGAAAACCATAATGCATGGGATGAAGGCATTTGAGGCCTTCGTCCTGCCCTGTGGTTGGACTGCGGTCATGAGAGTGAGAGTGTGCCCCACGATGGGGTGTGTCAGGCCTGTGGCGTGCTTCCACTCCTGCTCCATGGAGTAGTTATTCCTTGACCCTCTTGCTCCCTGCTGTCCCCCCTTATCCTCAGCAGCTGCTTCTGCGTTGGGGCTTGGCTACCATTGCAGGAGAGGTGAAAATATAAATCTCAAAACCCTTAACGTTTACTTACTCTACATCTATGCTGCTTCGTTTTCCATTCGGTGTAGTGTGAGATACAAAACTTGTAATGCTTAGGAGAGGGCTCAGAGACTTGTGTTGTCCCACGGTCAGGCAGGTGGTACAAGTTAACGGTGGGCTGGTGGGTCCAGGGCCCCTGAGATGCGACCGGGACGGGGAAGGCATGCCCTTTCTGAGTAGAGTGGCGTGTCTCAGATTCCGCTTGGGAATGCAGACCCACTCTTGTCTGATCATTCAGTGTTTCAAGAGAGCTTGGATGTCAAGATTTACATGTAGACTTTTCCAATCTTAAAACACTCTGCAGGCCAGGCAGTGTGTCTCTTGGCCATGTTTGCCCAGGTGCCTGTCATTTTGCAACTCCCAGTGCCTGTTTTATACACTGCCTTACTGATTTGCCTGTTCAATGTTCCGGAACCATTTCTGCTCTGGATGTTGGCCTCAGAGAAGCCTGATATCCACACAAGGGACTCTTGTTGGGAATGGGGGGCACCTCTTGATTCCATGTCCTGACTGAGTCTGTCACTTGTGACCTGTAGGCGGGGGCCACATTGCTGACCTCAAGTCTGAGGGTGAGGTGCCCCTCAGCCTTACAGAGTACCCAGACCGCTTCCTTCCTCTTGGCTTCTTTCCTTGTTTGTGTTGGGCGTGAAGGGAGAAGTAGCTGCATCTTTGGGTCCCCGAGGACATGGATAGAAGGGACAGTCTAAAGATGGCAGGAAGAGCCGCCTTTTCACTTCTCCCTTTGGTGCCCAAGGAAGCCGACTTTTTCCTGAGTAATGGAAAGACCAGAGCAGCTGCAGCAGTGCGTGCATTTCCTCTTTCCCTGCCGTCGAACAAAACCATCATACAGCCAAACCTGAAAATCTCCATATTTATTGTTTCTTTTCTGCTTATTCACGAAGCATTCTCTGAATAGGTGTGATGCGTTCATACTGCTTTTTTTTGAATGGCATAGGAAGCTGTCTGACTCCCCTCTGGCCCAGGCCTCCAGACAGAGCAGGTCGGTATCCGTGTGGCTGAGGAACTCTCAGCGCCATGCAAAGGAAAACCTCCATTTCTGTCATTGCTGGGCTTGTTGCATGTTTCTCTCCCTGCCAGCCTGTAGTCCTGTAGGTCAGGGTCTGTGTTTCTTTGGCTCACCAGCACATAACCTGTCTCTAACACCATGCCTGGCGCCCACATGTCCTCAGGAAATACTTAACTGAATTGGGTTTTGGGGGACTCACAGAAAAGCTGCTGAGACAGTGAGCTTGAATGGAAAGCCCTCTATGGGATTGGGTTTGGAAGGGTAGGGGGGAGTGCAGAAATAAAATCTATAGAGTATGTCGGCTTTAACAAGAGGACAGGCTCAGATGTGCAAGAAAACATGTGCGGGTAGAGGAAGAAGGGCGGCTGACAGGAGAGTTCTCAACTGTAAAATCAGCAGTTAGTAGTGCATTTCTTGGGTGGCATTGCATTCAATTCATTTACTCTTCATGAGTCTCCATTTCCCCACTTGTAAAATGGGATTTCTATCTCTTGCTGATGTGAAAATGACCTGAGACGATATTGAGAAAACATTCCTATGTTTATAGTACCTAGCGTGTAAATGGGTACTCCGTAAACACTACCTACTATTATAACTGACATATTTAGGGAGGCAGTTAAACTCTAGGACATGGAACGAATAGGGTCCTATGGTCCCTTGGGACTACTGTGGACACACACACACACACACACACACACAGCTCTCCATCACACAGTCCATTAAACCATACGCACAGCGAGGGTCTGTCAGGCCTTTTACATTCTTTGATTTTCACCAAGACGTTACCCTCAGCAGAGAAGCAGTCGGATGGGACTGGCCCACCCCTGGTGAGGGACTGTGGTACTACCATGTGGTGACAGAGATCATGCTGCACTCTTTAGGGGTATTGTTGGGATGGTGTTACTGTGGTGGTTGTTATTTTTAATGTTTAATGTAAGAAACAGTCACTTTTAAAAATTAAGACTCAAGATAACAAAGTCAAATGAGGCAGAAGTCAAGCAAACAAGGAAAACACACCTGAGTGGCTTCCCACTGAGATGCGTGCGCTGAATTTTAGAATTGTTCATGCTGACCACAGCCCTGCGTGAGTACACAGTACGGCAGACGCCCAAAGGGGGAGGTGCCAGTCTCTTACAGCTACCATTTTCTTCTTTCTTCAAATAAATTTATTGTGAAAGGGTGATTATATTAACGTGATTGGGGGCGGGGGGAATGCCTTGTGCAGACATTTAGACATTGCTGTAATTATAAGGGTCCGTCATGAATCCACTTAGATCGTGGTGGGCCTCTTAGATTGTTTTTGAGCATGGGATACAAGTCTTTTTCTTCAGCCTTTTTATGAGTACATCTTAAGCCCTAGGCCCTGTTATGTGTTATGTCATCTCATTTAATTTTTCCCTGGCCAGTGAGAAACATGTTTAAATTTTTTTTTTTTTTAATCTCCTTCTTTGCAGATGGGGAAACCAGGGTGTTAGAGGAGATGAGTAAATTGTCCAAGCTCGTACCCAACTCACTGGTTGGAAAATAGGGATTGGAATCCTAAATGGTTCTAGAACCCAACTCTTTAAAAAAATTTTTATTTAAAAACAATTAAAAAAAAAATTTTTTTTAAGTAGGCTTCACAGCCAGCATAGAGCCCAACATGGAGCCTTGCGCTCCCAACCCTGAGATCGAGACTTGAGCTGAGATCAAGAGCTGGGTGCTCAACTGCCTGAGCCACTCAGGAGCCCCTAGGACCCAACTCTCGACTAGTACATTCTATTCCTTGTCCCACTTCTTTAATCATTTTATTGCAGGTTAACTATGGTGGAACAAACAAGTGTTAGATCTAATTTTGGAAAAAGGGAAAAACTTTTATAGTTGCCACAGTTTCCATATTAATATTGGCATATTTATTTGCAGGAATAATCTCTGATTTTTAAAGGCGTAACAATTTCAACAACAATATTTAAGTTAGAAAATCCAAATCTTCACATTGGGCAAGCTGACCCTTGTAGAGTATCACACACCTGAGGCCAGTTCAGACCTGGCTGTGAGTCCTGGCTTTGCTGTCAAGTAGCTGGGTGGATTCCAGCTAGTTACCAGTTCCCTCAGAGTCATTGTCACTGTACAGTGTCTTAGTACTAGAATTCACTTCACTTGGTACCGTGTAGTAAACACCTAGTAAATGCCAGTTGTTATGTTCATGGTTGGATAATGTTTTAGAAATTTATGTTTCCCTTCTCATCTGTATGTTCCTTTCATTTTTCATAAAAGGCAAGTAAGTAAAGCTTACTGTACCATACAGTGATGACTCTTGGATATTAAGTCTGGTGTTTTTGCTATTTTCAATAAGAGAGACCTGACGCTTTTCAAGGACTTTTGGAGGGAGTTATTTATCTCCATGAGATAATTTATCTCATGTATGATTTCTTTAAGATAAAAAGAAAGAGAGAGAGCGTGCATGTGCAGTCTGGGGGGTGGAGATGGGCAGAGGGAGAGGGAGAGAGAGAATCTTAAGCAGGCTCCACACCCAGCATGGAGCCCGGCACCAGGCTGGAGATCATAACTGGAGCCGAAATCAAGTCAAACACTTAACCTACTGAGGCACCCAGGTGCTGCCTCATGTATGATTTCTGTTATCATGCAATTCTGTCATTCTCAAAACTCTATTATTTGCATTTGTATTACTATTTAAATGTTGATGTAACTGGAGAATAGCAAGTTCATTTTTTGGCACGGTGCAAATTACTGACAATTTGTTGATTTATATACTCAGAGGAGTTGTTTTAATTTTGTTTTCTTATCTACCACCTTATCAGAACTCAGAGTTGTGCTATTTTTAACTGCAGCTTAGGAAAAAAAAAGTCCTTTCTGCTCTTATGGCATATGTTTTGTTTCTTAGATGTCCCAAGACTAGATGGGAGACTAGAAAACCTGCCCTTTTTCAAAAATCAGCCATCTTAAATATCTTTTGGAAGTGTACATAAGGAATCGATCATTCATATTTAGAAAGATTTTTCACAAGTGAATACTGTTTATATTTAAATATCATGTCTTCTGGGTTTGTGGTTAACAGTCTTAGTCTTACTGCTTTCGTGGTGCTTCTGTGTGTTAAGTGCTATTTTTGATCATGTACAAAGGCTTATGTTCTCTTAGCAGTTTAGACCACGTTTTAACTTAATGCAGTTCTTGAAATTCATCCAGATTTCCGTAATGTGCCTCAGGTTGCAAGCCATATAACTTGCTAATAACACTACTCTATATATTATCCCTTGTTATTTATTGGTGCTGTTATATGACTTTTAATCCAGATGTGACCATTTTGTTTAATGTTGACTAAGAGTGATTAATTACATTTATAAACATGTCCTGTTAGTCTCAGATTGAAAAGCTATTGAAGAGCCTTATTCAGTATCTCATCTCAAGTTCTTTTAGTTTGCTGTTGCTTACAGTAATGAGTCATTGGTTTTTCCCGTTCCCTTTTATGGTATTGTTTTATAATATAGGTAGTACACTAAGAAATTTCTTAAAATAGTGAACAGTGTCATGAAGTATCTTCTAATTTCTAGAGGAAGCCTGATCTCAGATGTAGTTGTCAATTGTTTTCCCTTCTTTGTTTGTTATAGACGGTGTGTGGTTTGTTTTATAGACCATTAGTTATTGAGTGATTGAATAAGAACTGAGTTAGGCTTAAATCTATCAGATGTAAGCCCACCCTTTCCAGGAAAGAAAAATGTGACAGATCTCCCTGATGATGAGGACCTTCACATTGGGGGTATCTTTATTATAGATGTAGATGGCACCATTAATGATTCTTTGCGACAGAGTTAACAATTATTTCAGTATTTTACCAGTGGGTGTGTCCAGAGTTCACGAGGGCAAATGAACCATGCTGTTACTGGAAGGACATTACTGATGTTTGAATTTTGTGTCCGTTGTCTTGTTCTCATTATAGCAATTATTTTTTGTGTGATTTAAAAAAAAAATATTTGTTGTAGTACAATGTTACTAAAATACAGTGCAGCATTATACAATGTTACTAGTTTGAGGTGTCTTGTGATTTTTATGCACCTAGGGTGGAATACATTTTTGATATCATGAAGTGCCCTTTAGGCCACAAATTGGACCCTTCTCCCACTCTTCTGCCTGGAATGGGGGCTCCTCCTGTGGAGCACGTAGCATGGATTGGACTCCTAGGTCAGTGACCTAGTAGCTTTGAGACATTTAGTGAGTTACTTAACCTTCAGGCCTCAGTTTGCCCAACAGTCATAGCACTGCAGTGAAGGCATTAGAGCAGGGCATACTGTAGAGCAAATGCTCATTACATACATGAGCAGTAAGCACTGTTCATTTCGGAACATAGCCTTTCGATATTTTCCTGGGCATTTATGTACCTATGTATGAACACAGGTCGGAGGACATAAATGGACTGCATTCTACAAAATATTCTGCACGGTTTTTTTCCCCCTCTCTGCTTAATATTGCCCATCACTTTTTGCTTGTTCTTGTTCTACTCATGGCGGTCAGCTCTTTTATTCTAATAAAGTCTTTTCGTTCTCTGGGTTGGTGGAGGAAGATAATCATTTTATGTAAGCTCTAGTAATGTTGCCATATCCTTTCAAATATTTACTCTTTCTTCCCATTGGCTAAGTCCTTCAGAATGATGCAAAGTAATAGTGTTGGGACCAGCATCCTTGACTCACCAAATTGGGAATGAGAATACATCTAGTACTTCACACTTAATCAGCTGTTAGATTGTCAGATACTTTTCCCTATTAAGTCAGTGCATGTGTGTTTTGGGGGAGGGGAATGAAATGTAAACTCCTCCCACCATTGACTACCCCCCATCTTACCTTGTTTTTGCGTTTGGTTTCATGTACTATAGTGTTGCTTTTATTCTATGATGAAAACTATCTATTGAGTCTCCTGTGTCCCAGACACTGTGGTAGATGCTGTATATAAAACCATGAAGAAGACAAATCCTTGACTTACACGGGCATCTGGTCTAGCAGGTATTAGAGGAGGAACGAAGTCTTTGGTAATTCATTTTCCGCATGTCTGTTTGGTTGTAAGTCTGGCTGGAACAGTGGGTGGCAGTGGCTGATGGGAGTGGGGCTTAGCAGCTTCCTGGGGTGTGTGTGAGCTGCTTGAGAGATTTCCATGGACCAGTGATGCTCCTTGTGCTTCCAGGGATCTTGATTCAGTGATGTTGGGAGCAGCAGAAAGAATGGGCTTTGGAATTAGGAATTAGGTCTCCTAGTTTTGCCACTTTAAATCTCTGTGCCCTTGGCCATCATAGCATCTGAACCTCAGTTTTCTTATCTGTCAAATGGAAATAGCAAGACCTCCTTCAGAGTTTGTTGTGGAGATTAGAGATGATGGGTGTGAAACACCCAGTGCCTGCTCGACAAATATTTTTAACTATTACTTCTGCTACTACCTGTGGTTGGAAATTTACAAGTGTTAATATTATTATTGCCATGATTACATGTTTTAATTTATGCCGTGGCTAGAATTCAGATTCTTGACCCCCTGGTTTGGTGCTTTTTCTCTGGCCATGGCTCAATTTCTCTGTTTCTGTCTGTCTCTTTCGTTTTTCTGTATCCTAGTTGCCTCTATGTGATTGCAGACTTGGGCTGCATGCCGTGGACTATTAAAGTCTGGCTTTCTGTGATGAGGGACCAATGTGAAAAGCCGCCTGTTACTGCTCCTGAAGGCTCCAGCTCTCCATTACAGTGTTTGAGATGATAAAGGGCTTTCCTTTCCTAGTTCTCAGAGTCGCGCCTCCACTTCTTAACGGATTATTTGAAACCACTAGCTGGAGATCGAGTAACCAGGAAGCCATGTTGTGAAAGATGCATATTACATGGAAGTAATATTCTGCACAAGAGAGCAGAATACTCCAATGTTGTAAGCATTAGGAGTGGAGGCAGAAGAGCCCAGGGAGGCTTGGAGCTCACACAAAGGCCATGGTATACTCAAGGAGGAGGGTCAAGATTACCTCCCCGGGTTCTTTTGAACACATAGTGTTGCTGTACTTAGTTTGTTTCCCAAGATTTATGTTGTGGCAAGAGTTTTATTAATTAGCTGAGTGATCTTGGACAAGCCATTTAACATCTCTATGCCTTGGGTTCCTTAATTGTAAAATGGCAATGATTACTCGCTCATAGGTAGTAAAGACTAAAATAATTCCTGAAACACATTTATTGCAATGTCGGACTGTAAATTGAGTAAGCACTCAATAAATGTTAATTATCCTTATTACCACCTGCAAATTTGCCATCATATCTTTATTAGTGATTTTGAGGGTGATTATAAGTCCATACTAAGTTATTTTATGTTTTAAATTTTCATTAAAAACGACTGGAAAGAGGGGCACCTGGGTGGCTCAGTCAGTTAAACATCTGACTCTTGATTTTGGCTCACATCATCATCTCAGGGTTGTGAGATCAAGCCCCATGCGGGGCTCTTCAGTCAGCACAGAGTCTGCTTGGGATTCTGTCCCTCTCCCTCTGCCCCCCCCCCCCCCCGCCCCTGACTTACATACGCACATGCTCACTCACTTGTGCTCTCAAATAAATCTTAAAAAAAAATGACTGAAAAGATTTACATTTAAGGTCAAGAACTTTGAGCTTCTAATTTTTGTTGTGTCTGCATTTGTGAGTTAATAAATGCTACGATTTTATTAATGACTAGAATAAGCAATACCTATTGCAGAAAACCTATTCTGAAAAATATTTTTGGTCAGATAGAAACAGTTTCATCTGGTCAGGCCTAGTCTCTTAGTATCCTAAATGTTTTACAAGATTGAGCATGGAGCAGCATACCTGAGGAGTACCTGATAGAGTGATTTTTTTTTTTTCTTGTGACCAAAGAATTGCCTCAAGTCTTCATTGCCTATCGAAGACCCCAATCCAGAGTGTAGCACTAAAGCTGAGAGGATGGGGTTCCCCTCCGTGAGTCCCCTGGAGCAGGAGGAAGAGCATTATCCCTAGAAGAAGTAGGGGTGCAGCTTCTGGAAGAAGGGAGGAGTGGTGGGCTGGCAGGGAGCTGACCTTGTCTGAGAGGGGAGAATGCTGTCGGAGGGGATTTGAGCCTTACTGGTAATCACGCGTCTTTGACTTCCCTTTTCCTTTGTTCAGTGGCAGGCCTCTCCAGTCTGCCTTCCTTATTTATACATCTTTAATTAGATACTGAAATATCACCATTTGTCTGCAGAAAAATAGAAATAAAAGTAAAACACCACAAAAATGCCTATAGTTCATTGCTGCAGGCAAATGCTCCTGCCTGTGAACTGTCCATAAGGACCTTTCTCTTCCTGTGAGTTCACCCTGTTTTCTCTGATTTGGTCCGTTATGAACCTCCTTCACATTTCAGAGGGAATCTGTCAGCTTCTCCGGCTAGAAAGGGGAGAGTGTTTTAGTATCATGCTTCACTGATGACTTGAACACTCCTGTCTTCTTACTTTCAGATAATTTCCTTAGTTTATGTTTTCAGAGATTGAATTATTGGAACAAATGATATGAAAATACACATATATATAGGTTTTATTTTTTAGCATGAATAGGAAGAAGGAGACAGAGGGAGAGGGGAAAAGTAGACTCTCCACTGAACAGGGAGCCTGACATGGGGCTCTATCCCAGGACCCCGGGATCATGACCTGAACTGAAGGCAGACACCCAACCAACTGAGCCACCCAGGTGCCCTAATATGAATATTTTTAAGACTCTTGTTAGGGATGCCTGGGTGGCTAAGTTGGTAGCGTCTGCCTTCGGCTCAGGTCCTGATCCCAGGGTCCTGGGATCAAGCCCTGCAATCGGGCTCCTTGCTCACGGGGGAGCCTGCTTCTCCCTCTGCCTGCTGCTCCCCCTGCCTGTGTGCTCTCTCTGACAAATAAATAAATAAGTCTTAAAAAAAAAAAAAAAGACTCTTGTTAGATAGTAGGAATTACATCCTGAAGAGAATTACCAATTTTTATTCCTACAAAATAGTATGTGAGACTCTCTATCTAGTGCCTAAAAGAGGGCCTGGCAAAGTAGGTATTCAAGATATACTTACTGATTACTAAGTAAATGAATTAATGAGGCTTCTATCTACTTCATGGTATTCTTTTTCAGTGTGGTATCGTTAAGCCTTTTCCCCAGATTTTTAACTGTATGTAGCCTTCCCGTATTTGCCACCTGACCAGTAGTCCTCTGCTCTTCTAAATCCTTGAACCACACCCATGTTTGCCACTTTTTTTTTTTTTTTTTAAAGAGTTTACTTATTAATTTGACAGAGTGAGAGAGCATAAGCAAGGGGAGTAGCAGGGAGAGGGAGAAACAGGTTTCCCACTGAGAGCCCCATGCGGGCCTTGATCCCAGGACTCCAGGATCATGACCTGAGCCAAAGGGAGACTGAGCCACCCAGGCACTCCTGTGTACCACTTTATGTGCTGGTTTAAAACTACTTTGAAGTAATTTCCTATTGCTGCCATAGCAAGTTACCAGAAATTTAATGGCTTAAAAACAACACAGATTTATTCTCTTTGCAGTTTTGGAGGTTATGATCTTACTGGGCTCTAATCAAGGTATCATTTCGGGCTGCATTCTTAGGGGGGTTCTAGGGGAGAATCCGTTTCCTCATGTTTCCCAGCTTCTGGAAGGCGCCTGCATTCCTTAGCTTGTGTCCCCTTGCTCCATCTCCAAAGTCATCAGCACAGCATCTTCCAGTCTCTCCCTGACCCTGGCTCCTGCTTCTCCTCTCATATCTCTTTGACTCTCAGCCACCCCTGTGATTGCATTGGTTCCACCCACTAATCCGGGATAATTCCCCCCTGTCCACATCCTGAATTTAATCACAGCCACAAAGTCCCTTTTGTCATTTAAGGTAATGTATTCCCATGTCCTGGCTTTAGCATGTGGACATTTTTAGGGGTGGGGACGTTATTCTATTTCCTACATATTCGTCTCTCCTCTTGTTCATCTCTCTCTTGAAATTTAACTCACTCTTCAAGATTTTTCCCAAAAGCCACTTTCTAAAAGGAAGCATCTGGTAGTTTCCTTCAGGCTTCTCTCTCGGCTCCTGTTAAATGTTGACTTTCTGAGATAATTTCATTTCTCTTTTTCCTTTCCATTTCATTTCCTTCATTTCCTTTTCTTTCCATTTCCAGATTATTTGTATACATGTATGTCTGTCCCACTTAATTACCATCTTGTTGAAGACATGGACTATAGTTTATATCTTGAACTCCTAAATTTCCTGAAATTTTTGCTTTGAAGTTATTATGTGTTAAATCATATTTACTAAATTTCACTTAACAAGTAATTATTGTTTTAAAGAAATGGAGCTTAATATTCTTAGAAATTTGTTTATAGGGTGAGAATGCATTTCAATTTACATATTTGAAATTATGATGTCGTGTTGACAGTTATTTGAATTAATTTGTAAGATAGCATCTGGTAGGCAAATGGGAACTATCCTCTAACTTTACAAGCATTGATTGATGCAGAGTAGTGGGGGAGGGGTGCAGGGATCTGTATGTGGGGGAGTGGGAGCCATCCATGGGTGTCTGTTTGTATGCACGTTGATCATGTCTAATTGGATATGTCCTGGAACTGGTACTTAGAGTGAAAAAAGCGGGATATCCTCGTGTTTGATAGTGGAAGCTGGAAGAGGCCTTTTGGTAAAAATAGCTTAAGATGTGAATCAAAACTTTGTAGTAACTAGTAGGGGTTGCAGGGGGAGTTCTCGTTGAACAATCATCTTGAAAAATATGCTGAAATTATAAAATTATAACTAAAAAATAATTTTTCAGTAATAAAGAACTGGTGAAGTATATTATGACCCAAATTTACAAATATGTAATTATTCATATTGCAGGGATAGTTTGCTTTCAAGTTGGTATCATGTGACCTGATTTTCCAATATGATTTCCTGAGAAGTTAGTAATAAAACATCTTTTGTAATATCTTACTGTTTCTTTTAAAATAGAGCAGAACTTATCTATTCCTGCATCCCCAGCACTCCAATAGCCTAAGGAAGGACTGGCATTATTTGACAGTCCATCTGATATTCCAAAAGGAGTGGACTTTGCACTGTTTGAATCTGGCCAGTACTGGAAAATATTTGTTGGTTGAAAATAGATTATGGGCATATAATTTCAATTATATGCCCATACAAGAAAATTGCTGTAATAAAATTTTATATTTTAATAAAAATTTAATCTTTCAGCGTTTTCCTTGGATTTTCTTAATACACTTATTTCCTAATAATTGCAAATTGAGAGCACAGCTATAGCAGGCAGACTGCAGGCCCTCCTGTCTTCAGGTTAAAATCTCAGATGTCTGTAAGCTGGGACTGATGGATGCTCATTGCCTATGAGATATGGAAGGTGCAGATAGCCAGACTTAATTATTTCCTCCTCCATGTTGTCAAAACGTCTTGTAGCTTTTTTTTTTTTTAACGTTTATTTTGTTTGTTTATTTTCTTTATTTATTTAAGTACTCTCTACACCCAACATGGGGCTTGAACTTATGACCCCAGGATCAAGAGTCTTCTCCAACTGAGCCAGCCAGGCACCCCACATCTTGTGGCTTTATGATTAGTTGTCTTTCTGCTTTTCTTTCTTGAAGGTGAACTTTCAGAGAACAGGGGCCAGGTCTTTTAAATTTTTGTTTCCTCAGTGCCTAGCAGGGGTACTTAATAAGTGCTTTTGGAAGTGAATTGACTCCTTCCTGGGGCTTATTTTCTAGCACATGACTTCAAACCAGTAGTCCTGTCTGGATGTGTTAAAAAGAACTGTTTTCCCTTATATGTGCTATTCTGTGTGCATCTTTAGGTCAAGAAGAGCCTATTACTTAAGTTGAGTGAGTCAGTTATTTATTCCTTTGTAGGCTGTTTTCATCTTATTTTAACGATGCAGAAGAAAATACAAACTTTGTAAATGTGGATATGATGCACATTACTGACTACATTAATTTATTAAAAACTAATGGTAGTATTTTTAGGGTAACTCCTTTTGTTCTCTATCATCTAAGTCGAAGCATGTGGTACTTCACTGAATTGACTTCTGTATTTTTACTTTTCTCTGGATTAGATTGAATCCAGGCAAACATTCCTTCTAGTCTGCTTTCTTTTTTAAATGTTATGTTCGATCTTTATATATTTTAATTGAGTTATTTCTCTTAATTTAAATTAAGAGACCAAAAGCTTTTGACGTCTGCCCTAGATAACATTTCTTTGTTTGAGTCAATATGTGTTTAAACAAATTTAGGGCAGGATGACTAAGAATCTTGGAACAAACTGATTTTCATGATCTAAATTGTTTGCTACAATCTACAAGCTGATTAGGGATTCTTATCCAAGGATTCTTGGATGTCTTCCCAGAGTCCATGAACTTTCTGAGAAGTTGTGCTAGATTTATGTGTGTATATCTGCATATTTTTCCTGGGAGTGTGTTTACAGTTACTATAATCTTCATTGAGCTTATGGATTCTAAAAAGTTAAGGACTCCTCACATAAATGCCAATACTGTGATTATCCAGTTCCGGCTTAGTGTCTATACAACTGGACAAATATTAAAAGCTAGCAATTGATGTCACATTGGTCGGCTTGGATCCTCTAAAGGGAAAGGTGAGGTTACATAAAAGGATGATTCCTCTTATGTCCTAACTCCTACCTGTCCCTAATTCATGTCACTGGGTTCCTGTGACCGTTCTTTGACCCCTCTGATCCTCAGTCTGTGGTGCCCATTTCTAGGCCATGGCAACCACAGTGCATAGTTCCGGTGACAGTGCTGAGCCCTGCATAGACCCAGGATATACTGTGCTCTGCTAACTGTGTCTGCTTTTAACTTCTGTTTCTTTCTGATGCTTGGTTGTCATTTTTCATGTTTGTTGTTTGTAATGCAGTGAGTCTTTGGTCAGCATTGCGGCGTCCCCTCCAGGTCTTGTTGGAGTGGGTGACCTGATGACCTGGCATGTTAGGATTAGGTAGTAAGTGAGGCTCTGAGAGGGAGGGGGTCAACAGTGGAGTGAGTGCTTGGGGTTGGTAACAGCTCTTCCGGATATTCAGTGGTCAGTTTCCTCTTCTCTTGTGGCTTTTGGTGTTGAATTCTGGAGGGTCAGTGGGGCTGGGTGATGATTCTGTGTCAATGAAGGCATATGCAAGGAGACTCTAATTCCCTTGAAATTGTCACAGATTGAGCTGTTCTAGGAAGTGATTTGCTTCCTTGTCATTAAAATGTTGCTCTTCATACTTCAATTAGGAAGGATTTGGGAGTGTTTTCTAAAATGACTATAATAAAACGTAAGAAAGCTTAACTAAAGAAAGCTTTAAAAGCACTTAAAGTTCCATTGTTTGTTTCCTGTCATTGGGTGAATGCCTCACTTGACATGGCTGGTCCCCCTTTCTCTTGACCGTAGGTCGCCCCCAATGACGAAGCCGTGGTGACACTGCTGTGTGAGTGGGCAGTGAGCTGCAAACGGTCGGGCAAGCACAGGGCCATGGCTGTGGCAAAGCTCCTGGAGAAGAGGCAGGCGGAAATCGAGGCAGAGGTAGGATCAGTTTTCTTTCTGCTATTGGAATGCCATCATTTAAAAATAACTGTTTTGGAGAGGATTCTTTTTTCTTAGTTGTTAACGCTATTTTTTTTTTTTTTTTTTCTCCAAGGGAAAAAGGGAGCATGTACAAATTCACATAAGGGCTACATACAGGATCTGTCTCAGTTGATGAAGCCAATAATTTATATTCTGGACTAATTTAAAATTGTATCTTTTAAAATAAAACTTTAATGGCGGATTATTTATTTATTTAATTTAATTTAATTTAATTTTTAAAGAAATATTTTATTTATTTACTTGACAGCACAAGCAGCAGGGAACAGCAGGTAAAGGGGGAAGCAGGCTCCCCGGTGAGCAAGGAGCCCTATGCGGTACTTGATTCCAGGACCCTGGGGTCATGACCTGAGTCAGAGGCAGACGCTTAACTGACTGAGCCACCCAGGCACCCCTAACATCTGATTTAGAACAAAGACCTCTCCCTATATGAGGTTGAGACAGGCATGCACATATATATGTTTTGTATTATGTACCTTGATGTATGTATGTATATATATATATATATATATACACACACACACACACGGAAATGTATATAATATACACCAACTTTTTGAATTTTAAAGCTACAGAATACTTTAGTGGATCTGGAAATATTTTCTTGAGGCAGTTCTGATTTTGAGATCACAGATACCAATTTGTATTAGTTTTGAGACTGTATTCTGGCCCCAGAGAGAGCATTTAAAGCTTCAGAAATGGATTTTAAAGGAAAGAAAAACAAAGCTAACTTGATCAACGTGAACATTTGTTGAAGGGAAGATTTTTAAGCTAGCGCCCTTATCTGCCAGTAACATCCGGAGGGCTGGCCAGGAGGAAGGCTGTGTGTGATGTGAGTGGCCCGCCCTCTCACCCTCAGCCAGACCGTGCAGGGCCCCCTCCCCTCTGCTCCCTCGCTCATCTGCCACTTGCTCCTCACAGCAGCCACAGCAGTCTTTTCAAACTGGAAGCAGATCATGTTGTCCCCTTACTCAGACTCCTGATGGCTCTTTGCTGTGTCCCCAGAGTCTCTGTATGGCCTCCCTGGCCTGCCTTTCCCTCCTTGTCTCAGTATTTGTCCCCTGGGTCACAGCCGCAGCCGCCGTGGCCCTCCTGTGCCTCTAGCACACCAAACCAACTTCTGCCTTGGGACCTTGGGCTTGCTGTTCCTTCTGGCTGGCACAGTGCTCCCCAGTCTTCACACGACCAGTTCCTTTCTGCCATTCCCAGTTTAGGAAGTGTGGCTTTCTAGCTTTCCTAGCTCAACGTGTGTCACCTCCTCGGGAAGGTGCTCCATCACCCACCCTGCAGGCTCTTCTTTACAGCAGTCTGTTGTACTGTCCTCATTGGCTTCTTACTTAATGCCTGCCTACTGCCCTCTAGAACGTAAGCTTGACAGTGGGGACCTTGCCCACCCTGTTCAATGTTGTGTCTTTGGCACCAGAATAGTGTTCAGTGCATAGTTGATGCTCAGAAAATGTTGTATGAGTGGATGAGAACTTAGCTGTTCTCTTACCGATAATACTCTTTCCCGTCAAGCTCTTAAAAAATGAAATAAGAAGAATACATCCATAGACATCTCTCTCCTCCCGTTGGGAAAGTAGTATTCACCAAATAAAAAGGGTCACATTGTTCCAGTTGGGGCTTGAAGATACTGGGTTAAGTAAGGTGTGAAACACAAGACCCATTTTGCAATGTGCAGATTAGGAAAGGTGTTTCATTGCTTTTTTCCCCTATGAATAGACAGACTATTTTGTGAATTGCCGTGGTTAAACTTTCGTAACTGAAGTTAAATTTCTCAAATTTAGTTGCACTTTCTGGGTTGTTGTGTCTCATGAGCATCCCTTCTTCCAGTGTGTTCTAGAAACACACACTTTCAGAAGAGGCTTACACAGCTGACTTTGTAATTTTAATAGGTGCAAATGTATCCACTTCTAAAAAATATATTCTCTCAGAGGTGGTTAAGATAATTGATTGCTATCGAATGTCACCATTTTCAAAATTTGACCTTTGTAAAGAGAGGATGGATTAGGGAGGTAGTATCTTAATGTAATAATGAATATATTACTATGAAAGAAAAGATGTTGAAAAATGGGAAGGTCAAAGGGATATGAAAAAGAATAGAAAACAGGGTTCCGATTGCTTTTGAACTATATCTTTTCTGGTCTTCTAGTAAGTTCTGTCTTGAATGCAGAAGGTAAGCAGCTTCTCTAGATCTATGTTTCATCAACTGTGCAGATGCCACAGGTTCTAAGAGATCTTAACTGGTGAAATGTGATGAGTGAAAGAATCTTATCAGAGGAATTATGTTCGCTTTCTCATTTGACACCACACTTCCCAACACTCCCTGCTCACACTTGTAAATACACTAACCTAGCAAGAACAAACACAGAAAAATCAAACTCAATAATAATATGTCCGGGGGCGCCTGGGTGGCTCAGTCGTTAAGTGTCTGCCTTTGGCTCAGGTCATGATCCCAGCGTTCTGGACCCGAGCGCCGCATCGGGCTCCCTGCTCAGCTGGAAGCCTGCTTCTCCGTCTCCCACTCCCCCTGCTTGTGTTCCCTCTCTTGCTGCCTCTCTCTCTGTCAAATAAATAAATAAATAAAATCTTAAAAAAAAAAAATGCCAGAAAGCTTCTCAGGGGAAGTATATATAGTTAAGCATGAGCTATTTAAAAATGAAGACAACTTGAAATTATTTTTTAGCAATTTTTGCATAGGGATAATGAGTAGTTTATTGTACTATGCGGTATATTCAGTGGATAGTTATACCATGTGGTACAGTTTATAATTCACTTGAATAATGTTTTTCATGGGTGTCCTTTGAAATCATTTGAATTGTTCTGGGGTAGTTAACATTCAGAACATTCAGAACATTCAGAAATTATATTTACCTACGATGCATAGCCCTCAAATAAGTACAGAAATCTCAATTAATTTTGCATGTTTTTTTCTGAGAATTTAAATGTTAATAAAAAACTACCAAATTCATGACCCATTGTGGCTACATTGCCCTCTGTAATTAACTGTGCTTGTTTATTTTTAATCTTAGAGATGTGGTGAATCAGAGGTGTTAGATGAGAAGGAGTCCATTTCTTCAGCCTCTCTTGCTGGATCTAGTTTGCCTGTTTTCCAGAATGTTCTACTAAGGTTTTTAGATACACAGGCCCCCTCATTATGTAAGTAAAGTTCTTTCCTTCTAGATCTTAAATAAGAGATTGGAGCTAATTCTTCTTCTTTTTCTTTCTTACTTGCATCTTAATCAAGAATTCTTGGTGTTGAATATAATGTATATTTTACTGAGCAAAGTTTTGTTGCATGTTTTTAATGGAGATTTCTATGCAATTTTAAAATTAGGTGAGCTGCAGAGACTGTTCTTACCAAAACAGAGGAGCCAAGGTCCTCTGATGTTTCACTGTCTAATCACTATTGTGATTAGGAACTTTCTCTTTTTGCACTGTTTTCAAAATTTCTCATTTTCTAACTCCTGATAAGAAAAGGGGGAAAAGTCAAAAGTCAGATAAAAGTACTTTATAACCAGGTCCTTGATGTAAGGAGATAATTTGTGCAGATGGCTAGCTGCTTGCCTACACTCTGAGATGTTCTGTCATCTCCTATTTTGTCGTCTTTTATTCTGTTGTTTGTGGGGAGGATTTGGGATTATAAGCGCAGTGGATTTATACTGTAAATGGACACTTAAATTCATTTGTGTGTGCTCAGTGGTCTTGAGGCTTTATTCTGAGGCTTTCATGTGACAAAGTACAGCAGGGTGAGTCTTCAGGTAGATAGTGCTGAAACAACAGAAAAATGGCATAAAGTGAAAAGTGATAGAAAGGGGGAGAAAATGCATGGAGGGGGCAGGAGGGACAGGTTTGTTGTGAAGAAGGAGGCAAAGCAGCAGGAAATAGTACTGCTTCTGATTCCTCTGAGAAGACCCTTGTTTTGGGTTGAATGATGCTTGTGGGTGAGGTTCTTTAAGTGACTTGGTGGCTGTTCTGGGCTCGGGAGAGAGCAAGAGCCGGAGCCACACCGGTGGTTGCAAGGTAGGCAGCTATAGCGAAACATGGAGGAGGAAGCAGAAAAATGCAGGACAGACGAGATCCTAGAGAGTACAAAGTAGATGATCAGGAGTGGACGTTAGCTGCCCTCACTTCTCTTGTATTTCTGGGGGAGATGGCTATGCAGTAGCCCTTTGTTTCCCTCCCTGCGTCCCCACTCCTGTTTGTTCTTCCTCCTCCATGCCCCTGCTTGTTCTGGCTGCCACTCCCTGCTGCCAGAGAGAGCTGTGCTGGGCCGCTGTGCAGATGCTGTGGGCCCCTGACTCTGGTGGGGGACGATGCAGACGCTAAGGCTTACCTGTTAAGGAACGCACTTGCCGTTCCCTGGATCCATCTGTGTGCCTCCGTGGCCGTTGGTGAGCGTGATGGAGCAGGGCCCCAGCTTTGAAGGGTTGCTCTTAACATTTTTTAACCTCTTTCAAGGGTACAAAGTTTCAGAGTGCAGCTGCAGTGTTAAAAATTGTAACGTGAGTTAAATAGACTGGCCATGAACTGAGAGAGACTGGGGAGCTCCATCTTTGTGCCTTTTTGAATTACAGCTTCCCTCTTTTTAGTGGATCCCATGTACTTGTCTTTTCAAGTACTTTTGGAATTTTTTTATTGTGACGTGTCCCTTGAAAGGTACACACACATACATCACAAATACACAGATACTCTCAAGCTATGAAAACAGTCACGAGCTGTTTTAATAGTAAAACCAGAGGAGAGCAGTTTGGCTCTTTTTTCTTCCCCCCTTACCTGAAATTTTGTGTGTTTCTGTTATTACTTAAGGGGTTACTCATTTGCCGGGGACTGCTATCTTTAAACTTGAAATTGTGCTTAGCATACTGGATACTATTTTTCAAGTACAGAGGGGCAGTCAAAACCCCTGTGCCTGCTCTGCACAAAATGCTTGGCATCTCATAGTACATTTTCCAATAACAAATATTGTGTAAAAAAAATATATGAAAATGTTCTTAAGCCTTCGTCTTTTTTTTTTCCTTAAGATTTGCTTTTAAAAAAAATTTATTCGAGAGAGAAAGAGAGAGAGAGAGTGGGGAGGTGGTGGGGGGAGGGCAGGGAAGAAGCAGACCCTCCCTGCTTCCCCCGCTGAGCAGGGAGCCCAATGTGGGCTCGATCCCAGGATGCTGAGAGCATGACCTGGGCTGAAGGTGGACACTTAACCCACTGAGCCACCCAGGCACCCCTTGTTAAACCTTTCTATTTGGTGTTTTTTTCCTACCATGTTAAGGGGACTGAATTGTTGATTCGTTTCTCCATAGCGGATCCAAATAGTGAATGTGAGAAGGTGGAATTTGTGAATCTGGTGCTGCTTTTCTGTGAGTTCATCCGACATGATGTCTTCTCTCATGATGCATACATGTGCACCCTCATATCTCGAGGAGACTTATCCGTCACCGCCTCAACCCGACCGCGGTCGCCGGCTGGAGAAAATGTGGATGAACACTACCCAAAGGACCATGACATGAAAATGGAGGTATGGCCCTGGGAGTGGTTCCCCAGCCCTGAAACAACACTCAGCTGGGAAACCACTTGGAGCAGATTATTTGGTGGTGGAAGGGTGATCACATTTTAATTGTATTCTCCTGTTATAGAACTCATTTATCTCTACTCCTCACTTATGAAAAATATATGGAATATATACATTCCAGAATTTTCTTTTGGACACTCTAAAATTAATGAAAAGATTTGATAGCCCATAACATTTTTTACTCTATAGGAATTATATGCTTCCAATTTTATGTATTTCTAATTTCCAGTTTTTCTTTAATGCTCTGCCTTAAAATCAGACTGATTTTGGCCTAAAATCTTGTTCTAAGGAACATCTTTCCCCCAATTCATCCATTGCTTCTGTTGTTCCTACGAAGTGAGAAATCCTGTTTTGATCATAACACATAATATTTTCATTTCAATTAATTAAAAACGGTCAAATGTTGTGGAATTGTTTTCAACAAATTATTTTATACTGTGAGTATGACTTTATAATTTTCTGCCAATTTCTGGTGTTTTGGACATTGTTCCAGATACTTAAAGAAGTTTTCAAGGCAGAAAGCATGGAGGTGGTAGAGGGAAAGAGTGGAAAATGGTGAGAGATTGTGGCAGTTCCTTAAAATCAAGCCTAATGATGGTTCTGTGAGAGCTTAAGCATACACTGTGATAATATTTTTAAAACACTGGTTATCCTTGTAATTAAAAGACCTGGCATTAGAATTACATGTGTGGATTCATAGTTTCTATTCTTAAGATTTGGTGATCAAATGGTACAGGAATTTAAAAAATTATTTCCTTAATGTAAATACTGTTGTTTCCAAATTTGCCCACAGTAGAAGTTATAAAAGTCTAAAAACTAAAGTTACTTTACCTGTTTATGCTTCTTTTATGTTTCTGTTTCTTCCTTTCTGTTCTTGGATATCGAGGTATCTTAAATCTTGGGTATAGTTTCAGATTTTTCTAAGAAAATTTGGTGAGCAAGTGTCTGGGAATAGCCTGCAGGAGGGACATTATGGCCAGTTTGATGTTTTAAGTTTGTGGGCTCTTTCCTTTAAGTATCATGAAAGTTAAATCTCATGAAGATAAAGAATGTGATTTTGCAAAGCAAGTTCATGTCTTAAAACTTCCTTCTCTTTTTTTGGGAAAAATTGATACTAGGGAGAGAAAAGACCTGGGGTGGTTAAAAACATCACTGTCATATTTTAGCTTCAGTTTTTTTAATGAACTACACAATTTACAGTGTCACTTTCTTTCTCTGACAATTATCAGGAACAGACTATAATGGCACATATGGGCATTGACTCAGGAACTAATATTTTTGATGAAGTAGACAAGAATGACTTTAAAACTGACTTTGGTTCGGAATTTCCAGTAGGTTCAACGTTCAAATTCTTATTGCCTATTAACCCCTCTTCCCCACCCCTATCCCAGCTTGTCTCCGTCCTTCTGTTCCTTGCCCTGTATACTGGAATGACTTGTGTACCTGTGATGTAAATGTGATCCTACCATATTCCTTTCTAGGGTACAGTCACTCATCTTGTGCAATTGTCTCATTTCATGTCATCCTTAGTTTTGGTTGCATTGCCTCCTTTGTTGATTAGGACACTCCTGTCCTCCTAGTTAACTGTGACTCTTTTGTTCATTTTGAGACCCTCATCTCAGGAATACGTGTATAGTTTCATCATGACAGTCCATGTTGATTTGCTATGTATGTGTTCAGTTTTTAAATTATAGCCTGCCTCTGGACTTGTTATACTACTTCTACTTTATCTTCATGTCATTATAGTATTTTCTTCCTTATGGATCTCAGTGAGGTGCTTTATAAAAAACATACTGTTTGGGGTACTAAAACTTTTCTGTTACTCATTAGTTTTATTAATTATTTCTGTGTGTATGTTTTAGTGGGAAATGTAGCCCTATGAGGAAACACTTAACTTATGAGTCTGATGTTGTCTCTGGTCCTCTGGGAAGTGTAGCTTTGTACAGTTCTTACATGTGTGGTTGTCATTTTCTCCTCTTCAAAATGGGAGATAATGTTGGTAGTTTCCTACTAATCTGAATATGACTTTTGTGGAAATTAACACAATTTCTTTATTTTCTTTATATATTTTCTCAGTGTTTAAAGAAGGAAGAGAGAGTGTAGGAGTGTCTTGTGTGTTTGGAGTTCTGGTATGTCACGGTGTTTTGGTGTTGTTCTCTCTCATTTACAATCTCCAACATCTGTTTTACATGACTTAGATTTTTTCTCCCATGCCTGGAGAGTCCTGTGAGAATGCCAACCCTTCCTTGGGCAGAAGAATGTCTGTTAATGGTGAGAAGTTGCTTAAGAGAGAAAAACCCAGGGAGCTAATTTTTCCATCTAATTATGACCTCCTGCGACATCTGCAGTATGCAACACATTTTCCCATACCTCTGGTAAGTCACGGCTTCAATCAGTTGAGAACCTGATTGTTTCATTATAGAATCATTAACTGTCGACTATTCTACTTGCCTGAGTAATAAATACGGAAACAGGTGAGTTTTTCCATTTACTGCTTCTTTTATGATACTTAGGATCGCATATGTACAGTTGTAGTTCAAATTTGTGATGTGATACTACTGGCTAACGAGAATTAGTGGAATTTTCTAGATTAGTATCCGTTTATCAAGAGCATTTGCATGACTGCAAATGACGTCTAAATGTGCTTTCCCACTTCATTTGAAGCTCATTTACTGAGTAGCTTTTATGTCCCCTGTACTGTGGTAGGTGCTTGGTATTACACAGATGAATGAGAATTTTGGGACACAGGAAAGGTGAATAAGATAGGAGAGTGACAAATGTGAAATGATACGCAATAAATACATGCAGTAATTGAGTAAAAACCCAAGTGCCCACTGGAAGGTGAACCGTTTGACATTCCTGGGTCTCTTCCACTCTCAAAGAATAAATATTGGAGGGGAGAGAGAGATCTGATTGAGAAGTTGGTTAAGGCTTCATAGAGGAAGTTGTATATGACATGGACTTGGATTAGTCTGATGAATTTAAGAGTTGAACAGCATATGAGAAATACTTACCAGGAAATTTAGTGTTTAACTCATAGCAAGTGACGTGCTTTTTAACTAAAGGGAAACAAGATTGGTTTTTTGATATTAACGAAAATTGGGCCAAAATCTGTAAATGTGTTTATATTTTTAGGTTTACTTTTTTTCCAGGAATTTTAAGAGAAATTTTAATGAGCTTTTTTTTTTTTTTTTTTTTGCACACTATTATTACTATTTAAACAGTGTAATTGTGAGGTGTACATATAGTGTTATCTCCTGGATATCTTGAGTTTTGCTCTGCAAACTAAATATTTTCTTAATTTTAAAATTTTTTTGTTGTTTTGGAACTTTCAAAATCACTACAGCCATGTATTTTTTATTACAATTAAGAATCTTCTTTTTGGTGTCAGTTTTTCTGTGTCCAGAGCTATGTCAAAAGTTGCGACAGTTCTTTCTTGCTCATCACTGGCTAAATACATTTTTATTTTTTATTTTTTGCTGTACTCGTACACATCACTCATTTCCAACATAACGGAACAATCTCACTGTGCATTTAGAGCAAGAGAAAGGGTAGCCTGATATTTTAGAGATTTGTTCTGAAGAATTTATGGATGAACTATTATAATGTCTGGGATTGGTCTTAAAATAGTTGGTGTCAAAAGTGGGGGGAGGCAGGATATTGAAGTCTGGAGTTTAGTTAACTGTTAATGCACCAGTGTGAATTTCCTACTTTTGGCCAATGTATCATGGTGATGTAAGACATTAACATTAGGGCAGACTGGATGAAAGGTATATGGGAACTTGCTGTACTATCTGTGTACCTTTTCTGTAAATCTTAAAGTATTCCAAAATGAAAAGTTAATTTAAATAAAAAGGAGAGGGGTAATAAAGCAAATACAGCAAAATGTTGGATATGGTCGAAATTGGTTGAGGATTCTGTTTCTCTCTTGGGTAGGTAGAGCTTTGCTGGTCTCCCTCTTCCACGCGTCTTGGTGTGCAGGGCACTACCCAAGCGTGGACATCTTTATTCTGTTGTTCATGTAATCCTTGGCTTCACAGTCATTCACAGCATGTAACATTCTAAAGACTGTCCACCACCTTAGAGGAAGGAGTGTGAATGATTTCTACTGTTTAAGTCTCTCATGATGGATTCTGACATAACTGTCATACAATCATAAAACAACTGCTAGAAAATTAATGTTGTAGGATACAAGTTTTTAATAGTCTTCTATCACCAGTTGCCTTAGGCCTCCCTTTACTGTGAGTGTCATTTAGAATAAAACATCAGTAAGGGGAAACGAACGGATATACTAATGTAACATTGACACTGGGAATGCTGTAGAGAGTCTGGTTCTCTTTCTTAATAAAGAGGGAAAAATTGACTAACCTATCATGCATGAATGTGAGAAGCATATAAGACTATGATTTAAAAAAAAAAAAAAAGTTCCCCCCCACCGCCCCATCTTGAAGATGTAGCCCTAGTGAGTGAAGACCAAGGAGAGAAGACTAATGGGGACTTGACCAAAAGACTCAGGAAAAGAAACTAGTGGTTTCATGTATGCTCATATGAATCCTGTCTTGATCTGTCGGCCAGTAAAAACACGTTAGACCGTCAGCAAGCACGGGTTCTAGTGGGCTGCCCTTCCAGCAGCCTGTAGCCTAGCTGTGCCCTTTACATCCTGGGGGCAGATACGGGAAGCTGAGGGGGGCTCCTGTCATGACCACTAGCTAGCTAGAATTTGTCCAGGACTCACTGTGGTGCAAGTGTGATAGGTACTTTTTGGGGTGCATTTTTCTCATCTGTTATTCTCTTCAAGCTCAGGGGATACTGAAATTGTACACCATAGTTGTCTTGGGTTCAAGCTTCAGAAAATAATTATTTTCAATACAGAACTGAAAATGACTCTGGAATCAAACTTGTTTTGTTAGTTTCCAGGAACACCTCTTTCTTTCTTTCTTTCTTTCTTTCTTTCTTTCTTTCTTTCTGACACGGGAAAGTTTATTAAAGTGAAAAGTGCACTCTTGAGATGTGAGAGTGGGCGAGCTCGTGCTCGAGAGAGCTGCCAGGAACACCATTTCTTAATCACTGCCCCTAATGCAAATGTATTACCAATCGTTGTAATATAGGCTTTTGCTATTGAAATGAAAAAAAAAAAAACCCACAAAGCCTCAGGTATGGTTATCTAAACTTTTGAATCTTCTTTTTCCTAAATAAGTCTTTTATTTTATACCATCTATTGAGTCCTTTCTGCATTACTGGCAGTAGAGAGAATTTGATCTAAAGGTTGTGATCCTGAGAGCTGCGGGCCCCCTGTGGGGTCAGACTCAGACGTGGCGCCAACCAGCCCAGCATGTGCTGTGTTCCCTACAAGGTCTTGCTATGTGTGTATCTGGCATGTCTATTTTAAGGCCATTTGACGAGTCCTGTTTTTCCATACCTTTGATGTGAGTTTCTAGTTCCAAAACAGTAGTTTCAGCAGTCAGTATAGTTTAACAACTTGCTTGAAAATGTTGTAGGGTCTATTTCATGTTACTACAAAAAAAGACATCACTGGATTTGTCATTAGAGTAGAAAGTCTTTATTTATAACCTACTGATAGAAGTGTATAAAGGACATTAAAAACTACCCATGTATTTCCAAGCCTTTTTAGAAGTAAACAGTCTTAGTTCCTGTGTTACAAACCAGTTAGATATTAAAAATCGGAGTGGTGAGCTAAAAGGTTACCATCTTTGAAATGATAGATTAAAAATAAACCAGGCACAGGTGGTTTCACCTAAAAATCAGCTGGACTTTTTTTGGTACGATCTAAATGGTTTTATTTAAATTGTGTTGCTTAAGGGCTTTCTGGCACCTTACATGGAGATTATTTTGCATATTTCTATCAAGAAGTCAGTTCCTGGTATTTAAATGAATACTTCATGAATGCCTCTGAGTCTGTCATAAAACTCCTTTAGATTTCAAGGATAATGCAAGGTTTTACGTTGGTCCAACAGCATCTTTTAGTTTTTTTGTACAAATATTTGGATAAAGGATCATTAACAACCACAAGAGTACTTATAGTATTTTGAAACAGTTTCTCAGTAAACCAGGCCACATATGCTAGCTGTCTTTTACTTAGTCTCTTTTCTCTTTTTCCCAGTGCTTATTGTCCATTGAGGGAGGAAGTGATAGCATGAAAAATCCCATATTTTATGCACTGTTTTCACCATTTGATTTTTCTTTTGGAGCCTTGGTCTCCTTCTGTGAAGCAAAAGTCATGTTGACTTTTAAGCGGAATGCTTTTGAAAGATGATAGTACAAGATAGGATCAAAACACAGGTTCGACACAGCAAGGAGCAGTGTAGCCTCTTTGGCTTTGAAGAGTGAAATCCTGGTCGGGCAATCAGATATTACCTCTGTCTGGCTCAGGGTGTATGGGATTCGGACAATGTGATACGGAACAAAACATATGATGTAGCCTGTAGTCACTAAAAGTATGTTGATGAGGGCTTTTTTCACATATGGATAATTTTCATTATCTTTGTTTCTGTAGAGTTGTCGAATTACAAGGCAGTTAGATATTAAAATGATGGCTGAGAAATTTAAAAATATTGCTACACATATGAAATTTGTCAGCAAATGCCAATTTCTGCCAAACTCCCTTTTGAATTCCATGCATCCCACATTTGGCTTCTCCTCGATGTCTTTGATGGGAATTATCATGTTGGGCACCGTTATAAGAAGGACCATTAGCCACACCACGGTCGATATCATTTTGGCAAATCCAGGTTCTTGTATCCGATAAATCTTGGAGCTGTATGTCAACTGAAGACAGCGATCAATGCTGACAAATGCTAAGAAGATAATTGATAAGTACATATTGATGTAGATGAGGCAGGCTGTCACTTGGCAGTGGAATATCTTCAGCTTCCAGGGTGCCACGCCCAAGTCCACAACGATTTTCACTGGTAATGCTAGAGTCAGCAGGAAATCAGCCGTAAGCAAATTAATTAAATATATGCTTACGCACCTGCGATTTGTGTTGCTCTGTATGAAAGCCCAGGTTGCAAAACCACTTCCAATAATTCCAACAAGGAAAACTAAATAAAAAAAATATGTGAATGGCTCCAGATCTGTGTAAACTGGGCAGAAGATTGAACTGTTTGTCATCTTGAGGGAAAGTAAGGATGACTCTGTCCAAAAAAAAATCCAAAGAATCTGTTTAAAAAAAGGGGGTGGGGGAGGGAGGTTAGTAATTAAAATTAAAAATGATTTTCTTCAAAAACATCTGTACTCACAACGCCTGGGTCACATTTTTCTAATTCTTAGAATTTTATTGGTGAACAGATGGTGGGAACTGATGGGAACATCATAGATTGTGAGGAGGCCTGGGTTTTCCATGGTCTGATTTCACGATTTTGGGAAATCCCATACAGGTTTGCTTCTAGAATGGATATTTTCGACATCACACTTTAGCATTCTGATAGCTTTTTCGTTACCACTTGGGTTGGAAGTTAGTTTGCAGAGGATAAGTGAACTGAAATTCTGAGAAACAGACAGAGAGGAAATGAGGGTAAAATGGTTTGGTTGTGGCCGAGCGTGAAGAGGTTTCAGTGAGGCTTCCTGGCTTGCTGTTTTCATAGATTGACAACAGCTCCTCATTCTGGAGGAACCTAGGCTGAGAGGGGAGGTAACGGGTGACAGGAAGTTGTCCTGAAATTTAGAGGGAGTTATTTTAAAAGTAGGCCCTTCATTTTGTCATCTACCAGAACGTGTTCACAATCCACACTGCATTTCATTTTTTTGTTTAGCAGGAAGAGTTGAAGGGTTAGAATCTGGCTTGAATTGGTGCTTATTCCTTCTTTTCCCTCACTCCCATTCCCCAGTACCTAGGCCTGTGATGTCCAGTATGTGGCCACATGTGACTACTGAGCGCTTGAAATGTGGCCAGCCCAAACTGACATAGGCTGTAAATGCAAAATACGCACCAGTTTTTAAAGATCTTCTCAGAAATATTATAAAAAATAATACAAGTAGTAAAAGTACACTATTTTGTACAAATAGTACAATTAGTAAAATGTCTCCATATTTTTTATATTCAGCATATGTTGAAGTGATATTTCTGATATTAGGTTAAATATATGATTAAAATTAATTTCTCCTGTTTCTGCTTTTTCAAATCCAGCTACTGGATAATTTTAAAGTACCTCTGTGGTTTGTTTTCTATTTCTGGTAAACAGTGCTTGTATAGATGTTTCTGTGTCAGTGTTTTTGAGAAATTTGACCACAAATGTATTTTAAAGGCTTCTAGAACAAGAATATATGATCATTGGTTAAAAAATTCTCAGAGAGAAGCTCAGGTATGTTAGTATGAAAACATCTAACTCTACTACTTGTTTCCTTTCACTGTAGGTTTTGAGGCAGCTAAGCCCAAAAGTATAAGACATATCCATAGAACCATTGTTATTGACACTGATAATGACAAAATCTTGTCATGTTCCCTCCAAATCTGGAACGTAAGTGTAAGTTCAACCAGTTAGGGTTCATTTACTCTCTTTGACCTGGTCCAAACTAATGCACTTAGGGCCACAGATATATCTTCCTGGTGCTGCTTCTTGGTGTGCACCCTCCTCGCGCATCTTAAACACCTTCCTTTTGTATTAAAGACCAGAAGATTTTGTGTTTTAGTAGGAAAAAACCTGATACACAACTTCTTAAAAACAGTGAATCTGGGTGACTGGGTGGCTCAGTCGGTTGAGCTTTTGGCTCAGGTCATGATCTTAGGGTCTCTGCCCCTCTCCCCACCTGTGTTCCCCCGTCTCTATCTCTCCAAAATAAATAAATCTTAAAAAAAAAAGAAAAAAAAAAGCAAATCTTAATTATAGTGGCTAAAAAGGCCGAATAAGCCCATTTTCTGAAACCTCCCTTTAAAAGTAAAACAACAACAGGGGAAAAAAAAAAACAAACCTTTTGAAGCCTTTCTGATCCTTAATTCTCCTGGTTATTTAGTATATACACCTTGGGATGAAACAATATAAGCAGATTGATAAGGCAGATCTACATAAAACTTTATAAAGTGTCATTTAAAAGGGTACATATCCTTTCTCTTTCCTGATTTGAGGTTAGGACTTTAGGGTTTATGCATAATTCATTCTGCAGTAAACTCAATGAAAATAATTGAGTACTTACTTTGTGTCTGGCACTGTGCTAAGTACTTTACATGTACTTATTTAGCCTTTCATCATTCCTATCCCATAGGTGTTATTATCCCTACTTTACAAATGAGAAAACTGTGGCACAGTGAGATTCAGTAACACCCAAGGTTATATAGTTGTAAATTATAGAGCCAAGATTCCAACTCAGACAGTCTGATCTCAGAAGCTATGTTCAAAACCACTCTAGAACTCTGTCTCAGTAATAGTAATAATCATGGTGATGGCGATGATAATAACTATTATTATAACAGCCAGCCTTACTAAGTGCTTACTATGTGGCAGGAACTATATTCTCGGCAATTTTCATGTGAAAGAGCAGAAAGAAAATATTAGTTCTTAACTTTTCCCCTAAATACTAATGAGAGAAGTTCAGATTTCAAGTATTTTGGTGTTTCCTTTTATCATATATATATTTTTAAAAACCAGACCTAGGTTCTGTCTTTTAAATCTGAATCTCCCTTACTTTCAAAGTTCCCATGACCTAGTTGCTGCAAACTGTCCGTACTCTCTTTATCCCAGTTCCCTAGATTGGTTGTATCTATACTCTGCTGTGAACTGCTCCTTCCTGCCTTTGTATTCTTGGTGGTGATAAAATTTGGGGAATCATAGGACTTTAAGGATGGAGGTAGCCTTTACTGATAGCATCTAGTCCAAGTCTCAGATCAGTTGAGGAGACTGAGGTCTGGCACTTGGATGTTGCTCAAGGTTTTCCAGCTTGTAAGAGCAGGCAAGAATTGGACCCTGTTGATCGTTTTCTAGACTTTCTGCCCTTATCCTTCCTACATCCAAATCCTTCCTATCTTAAAATGCCTAGAATAAGCTCTTCGTGTCTGAAGTCTGCTCTAGGCTTCACTGACTTCTTAGGACTCTGTTTTTTGGAGAGTAACCGTTTATTTGAACCTTGGCGTTCTGACCACCCTTTTCTTCTCTAGGTCAAAAACTAGTGTTGGTATAAATTGATCCTCATCTCCATCTCCCACCTTAGCGCATTGTTTCTTTACCAGGTGCTAGGATTTTAGGTTATGCTTTTGTATTTCAAACGCTATATGATAATTGTTAACATAGTACTAAGTTTTTTAAAGTGATCCTATTGCTCATACAATCATACAATAAAGTCTCATTGTATAGAGGGATATGTGGTAAAGAGGGTTAGAAAATTGTTTTGATCAATTAATAATTAATATTCTCTAACTAGAACTGGCCATACATACCACTTATGGGTAATTTATTTAAAAATAATTATAGCATAACTATCTGATGCTCGAGATTCCTGTAGTGCCTTGCCCTGGCTTTTCATGAACCTTAGTCTAGATTGCAGTGAAAAACAAATCTCTTCATTTAAAATTTTTGGTATGTTGATTAGAGGTTAAATTATACTCTAATAGCATTTTGTGTTCTCTGTCACAAATTTGAAAACCAAGTGCTTGATAGATGTTTTGTCAACCAATTATGTAGCCTGTGGAAATTTGAGGTGCTACGGCAGAAATCAAGATGAGATTTCAAGTGTCTCCTTTGTTTGGGGTAGAGTGCCCATTGCTTAGAAAATAAATACACTTATTAGATTTTTTTTAAAAATGAAAGTCACAATAGAATGTTCTTGAAATTACCTATCATAGTTTTTGTGGAGGAAGACATTTCAAGATCTGTTGTGCCCTGTTGTAAAGACCTACAACATGGCGTTTATCCATGTTATAAAATTGAGTTTACTGAATAGTTATGCTCACCTGTAAGTAAGTATTCAGTCTTGTATAAATTAAAAAATTTTTTTTGAGAGGAATGCTTGGGGTCATCAGAAGAGAATTATAGTGCAGTTCATAGCGAGAATCTGTTTAGAGTTTAGTAACGTTGCCCTCACACACAGCAGCCTTATTACACTTGGCATTTCCAACTTAACATGTTTTACACATTGAACATCCTAGCTTCCCCTTAGATGGAAAGATATTTGAGTATATCAAGTATTTAAAAAGGCCTACCTGGGGGTATATTCTCCGAGCCGCCGCGGGCTCGCTGCAGGTCCTCAGAGAAGCTTGAGCTGGCCGTCTGGCCTCAGCAGGAGCACGAGCAGCTCCATCGCACGAAGGTTGGCTGTACTAAAAATTTCCTTTCCTTTTCGTGTGGTTTTAAAGTGTTGCATATTGACGTAGATGAAACTGTGGTTTGTAAATAGTTTAACTGTCTGAAAGTCTCCCCGAGAGGTTCAGTTTGGTGTGTGCTTTCTTTTGTGTGTTTCTGTATTCTTTTAGAGGAAAGATTTTTATTGTCCGTTGTAGTGCCTAGCATTTTTTTTTTAAAGCATCCAAGATATGTTTTCCATCATAGTGATTTTAGAGAACATCACTTTTTATGCCTTGAAAGGGGTTATGAGTTAAATATATTAGGTTTTTAAGCAAAATTTCTTTAGTATACATCCAAAATGCTATTAGAGTATAATTTAACCTCATCAGCCTTTTGAAGTTATAACTAAAACAGTTGTTGCAGTTTGGGTTTTGTTGAGACCTCTATTAATAAAAAAAGATGTGATTTAACATAGTCTGGTAAAGTTCATGTTTTATTTATCTTTATTCTTTTTTGTTCATTGTGGAAAAATCTGGAAGTAGAAGAGGAAAATTATATGCACAGAGATAAATTATTGTTAATGGTTTTGGTACATAAATTGGCACAAATTTCAGCACAGATTTTAAAATTTTTCAATGTATATGCACACCCACTTAAAATGTTATATTGTGCTTACTGTTATATAGTTGTAATTTTTTCTTTCAAGGATATATCAGATCTCTTTCTCTTAACAAGAACAGACCTGCCATGAGCATTTGTCAGTTTGGCCCAAATAGCTTAATGAACTGAGCCTGGTATTTAGTAATAAATAGATTGTATGTAAAGGGACCCTCCTGTGTATTTAAATTGTTGGGATAAATGATCATTCTGCCTGTGGTGAGCACATGTTTACTGAGCGTCTAAATGGAGCTCAGCATGGTGAGGGACCTAATAAAAAGTCACTATCTCATCCACGTGGTCGATTGGCCTTGTTAGGTTATCTTTCTTGAATAAGTGTAGCTTTTATAAAAGAGGATATGAACTCATGTCTCAACCATATTTTCTGGAGTCCTAAGTCTGCTGGTCCAAGATTGATTTGTTAAGTGCAAAACCATTTCTTGGTCAGTTAGGGTCTGATTTCTAGTGTTGCTTCATTGGTTTGGTAGGTGCTTTGGTTTTGTGTCCCTTTCTCTTAGTAATTCTTAGTCAATCTTCCCGATGAAAATAACAACAATAACAATAACAACAACAAAAAACTTCTCGAGAATCCAAAATGAATCCTTTTGGTATTCGCTTTTAAAAAGAAAAATCTCTCAAAAGACTAAATGAGATGTCAAGCTAAAGGGAATTTAGGGAGAGTTTAAGGGAACTTTAGGGAAAAAAAACCCCCAAAACAATGTAAGGATGCTTATGATGATAGTGGCCATTTGTTTCGCGTATTCTGGTGTTCTCCCAAATTCATGTAGTAATAGTACCAATAGTGAATATGAATAGTAATTATTAATGCTATTATTATCACCATGCTGCAGAAGACGACTTTTTACATATATTCACTTACAAATTAGATGAAAAACCCAAATCTTAAACTTTGTATTTGGTTTTTGGTTAAGAACCAATGTCAACTCTCATCGTAACAGTGCTAGGAAAGAATTTGTGTGCGTTGTTGGAGATAGGACTCAATGAAAAATACACTTCAGAAAAGACATGCTTGCAGCTTGTCAAGTAAGTGAGCAGTGATGCTCGGGGTTTATATGCAGTGGGGAACAGAGAGGCTGGGATGCAGAGGATTTGGTGAGACAGAGCTGGCTGTCGGTGGAGTGGTGAGTGGTTCTAACGTGGTATGCAGGAAAACTGGAACGAAAGATTTTGGGTAGTAAAGTTTCTTTTTTCTTTTTTTAGGTAGGCATATCTATATGTTTACTTCCCTGTTCACTTTGGTGGGGTTATACCCAGACAGAATTAAGAAGTATATTCAACTGTTCTTAAAAGTCTGTAGCCACAGTTTTTTTGTCTGGATTGCCAGATAGAAAAGAGCTGAAGGACCCTAGTTCTCAGTTTTCCATTTCCTTTTTGGAATGGTGAGAAACCCATCTTTTAATAGTGAAACTAAACCATGTTCTTCCTTATGAGAATGACCTTGAGGCAATCTGATACTCTGTGGAAGTTTATTCAGGTGGAAATATGCTTTTTTGGGGGCTACCATCCCTGTTTTGTTTTTAACACAAGTTCCATTTGAAATTTCCAGAAGTCACTTCTTTATCTGTTTCATTAAGGACGAATGTTTTTCAGAGTGTATTTTGTTAGTTACTGAGCGTCTGGGAACTTACATATCATCACTAACCCAGTATTTTAGAAACCCAAGTGGGAAGAAGTGAGGTGAAGTTATTTTTCCCTGACCTTGGTCATGGCAATACTTTTTAAGAAATGACGTGCTAGTTACTTTAATGGATATTTTGTTTAAATAAAAACTGAAAGAGCAAAATTGCCCCATGAATTGTCAAAGAAAATCTTACTGTTATGCACACAAATCATGCTTTTGATTTTATTGAACACAAATACCAAACAGTATTTCAGTAGGAATGTCATTTTTATGTTTAACATTTGTAAAATTTGTTTTCTAAACGTAGCATAGTAGTCCTTTGGAGCTAACAAGGAATGGGAAAATGAATATTGGGGTAGGTAGCCACTGCCACAGCCAGACATGGGTCTGAGAACTTAATTTTCTTTAAGAAAATCCATGATACATTAGGAAAGCCCACTCTTGACAGATGGGGAAACTCAGGCCTTGTCCAAAGCTGCACAGTTAGACTCCAGTGACCCAGCACTTCATTATGCTTCTTAAAATGAAAATGTTGGGTGGAAACAGTGGTTACAAAGGAGGCCAGCAGGTCCATGCAGCCACCCCCTGCCCTCCTGCCCCCTTAGTTTGAATTCCAGGACCACTGAGCGGTGGGAATGGTATGCTGCTGTGCCCACTCTTTTCCTGGAGTTTGCTGCTCAGGATGCCCTCAACTCAAAATAGTTTGCATCCTGAAGCTTTTTTATGATCTTTGGGTAGGGGGCTATTCCTTGGTTAAGAAATGCTGGTGATCAGGACATTTCTGCCGTAGTGCGTGTGCGGCTCTCGGTCTGCCTTCTCTCTGGAACCACTGTGCTTTAGGTTCACATTTTGAAAATTTTTTTAAAGCACGTCATCCCCTTGCCCACCTGGATTAGTCCAAAGACTTTTTCCCCTGACTCTCACTGAGATTGGCAGCTTCAAATCTGAGAGCGACAGATGTGATTAGGCAAGAGTACTTTTTAAGTGAGGCATAGACAGACAACAGGGCTTCCGGGGTGTTGCTGTTTCTGCATTTACTTAAGCACTGTCTCGGTTTTCCCTTTTTAATGAAACAGAGAGTATAAGTTGGAAATATTTTGAAGGCAAAAGTGTTTTGCATATTCTTGGAATGTGAACTCAATTATAAGAGTGGCTGAGTATATTCATTCCCCTTGCTTGTCCTTTTGGTTTTCTGCCTTTTTATTGACTGTACAGTGTTACTGGGTCAACATACAGTTCATTTTACCTTTCAGTTGTGAGGTCTGAATGTGCTATTTGATTGGTGGATATGAAATAATTAATAAGGGAAAATCCCTAAGAAAGAACTTTTAAAGGTTATCTTGTTTCTTTTTAGTCACCGAAGTTCATTTTTTCCCCCTTGAGTGGTTATGGCCTGTTTCTTAAGAAGTTGTGAATAACACATTTTCAAAGCTCAGAATACATTTTACAAACTCTGTTGTTATCTTCCAGGAGAAGGTTCTCTGGAGAAATTCGCCCTATCCCTTGCCATGTTGTGAGTCTTTGTTTTTTGATCAAGTACTTAAGGAAAATTCTAACAAATGTGTATTGACTGGGGGCTGTCCCCCTGGCTCCCATGCTAGAGAATATTTTTGCTATGTTTAGAAGGTTACGGTATAGAGGGGGTGATAAGGGATCTGTGGACCCTGCAATGACACTGTTAGAACTGGTGGAAATCCAGGAAGTATAGTCCTCTGGCTGAGGTACGGTGAAGAGATGCTTCTGTGGAGGGAGGGAATGGAGTCAGGTATGGGGGATGATGCAGATGACTGAGATGTGGGGAGTGTTTGGTGATTCTCAGGCAGTCTGGGTGCTTGGAGTATCTGAGCAGAATCTGCATGAAGAAAAGGCTGAGACCAAATCTTAGATCACTTTAGTCAATCTTAGATGGTTTACTAACCCTGGAGGGCTCAGTACTCAGTAAATCTGTGGACGTTGGATTCCGTAGTGTTAGGGGAGAAAGCAGAAGACAAGAAACCAGGTAGGGGGAATATTATGGTGCGGTCATTTTGAGTGAGAAGCAATGAGGAGCTGAAATTAGATGGGAAAGGATGGGTGCTGGGAACCATTGCAGAAATATGGTATGTATGGGGCTATGATTTACGGCTGGGAGGGGCATAGACTTCAGTTTCAGTCCTGGCAAGAGAAGTCTGAGGAGAGAATCCAGTTTGACCGGTAGAAAGGTGAGTTTGAGTATTGGCTTACTATGTTTTTAGTGCTACCTCATTATTTGATAAAGCATAGATTGCTTTTTATTTTATTCCTTCTCTTTTAAATAGTAAATATTCCTTAGTGCTTTGTCAGGCATAATCAGGACATTCTGCTTCTGCTTTTGTTTGTGTATTCATTTGTTTTTTGGATTCCATATATAAGTGAGATCATACGGTATTTGTCTTTTTGTCTGACTTATTTCACTTAGCTTAATACTCCCTAGATCCATACATGGTGTTGCAAATGGCAAGATCTCATTCTTTTCTATGGCTGAGTAATATTCCATTGTAGATATGCACCACTTCTTCTTTATCCATTCATCTATGGATGTACACTTAATTGTTTTCATATCTTGGCTATTGTAAGTAATGCTGCAGTAAACATAGGGTGCATATGCCTTTTCAAATTAGTGCTTTCATTTTCTTTGAGTAAGTGCCCAGTACTGGAATTACTGGATCATATGGTATTTCTGTTTTTCCTTTTTTTTAAAGATTTATTTATTTGAGAGAGAGCGAGCATGGGGGGAGGGCTAGAGGGAGAGGGTCTTGCGTGGGACTCAATCCATGACCCTGAGATCATGACCTGAGGCAAAAGGAAGAGTTGGACGCTTAACCGACTGAGCCACGAAGGTGCCTCTCTTTATTTTTAATTTTCTAAGGAACTTCTGTACTTTTTTCCACGGTTTGGCTGCACCAGTTTACGTTGCCACCAATAGTGCACGAGGGTTCCTTTTTCTCCATGTCTTTGCCAACACTTGTTATTTCTTGTCTTTTTGACACTAGCCATTCTGACTGGTGTAGGGTGATATGTTATTGTGGTTTTGATTTGCATTTCCCTGATGATGTTTTCCTCATGTTGAGCATGTGTCTGTTGGCCATCTGTAGTTCTTCTTTGGAAAAATGTCTGTTCAGTCCTCTCCTCATTTTTGGATCATACTATTTTTGTTTTCCTAGCTTTGAGTTTTATAAGCTCTTTATATATTTTGGGTACTAATTCCTTTTTGGTTATATTGTTTGCAAAAATCTTCTCCCGTTCAGTAGATTGTCTTTGGTTTTGTTGATGATTTTTTTCGCTGTGCAATAATGACGGCATTCTGAATGTAACTTTATAAACACTTAAGGAGCTCTTATTTTTTTTTATTTTATTTTTTAAAGATTTTATTTATTTAACAGAGATAGAGACAGCCAGCGAGAGAGGGAACACAAGCAGGGGGAGTGGGAGAGGAAGAAGCAGGCTCATAGCGGAGGAGCCTGATGTGGGGCTCGATCCCAGAACGCCGGGATCACGCCTTGAGCCGAAGGCAGACGCTTAACCACTGTGCCACCCAGGCGCCCCGGAGCTCTTATTTTAAATAGCATTGGTAGAAGTCCTGGTTTTCCTATTAAAAAAATAACATTTTCCTTTTTATTTACCTAACTACTTTCATAGTATCAACCAGATAAGAAAATACGTTTGGTCATGGCATTGAAATTTTTTTTTTTTTTTTTTTTAGTACTGGCATTTTTTTTTTTAATAACTAGAAAGTGAATTTAATATGGAGTTGAAATTGGTGGTTAATTTACAAACAAAATGAAGATTAACTTCTCATTTTAGTCAGTAAATATTGGAGAGAGCTAGTGTTCCTTCAGAAAGCTATGGTGTAAAAAGTAGAATGTAAATAACAGCTTGAAAAAACTCCTAGTTAAATGTAGAGAATCTTTAGGGATTATCAAATTAAGTAGTGTGAAGTATTGTATGGAGATGATGAGAGCCACATTTCCGTGGCCTTTTATGTTGGGAGATGGACTGATAGGAAAGTAAGCCCTTAGGACTTTATCATGCACTTTGGGGGAAGATTTAGCAGTTATACCAGTGACCTGGGATTTGGGAGGGAAGCAGGAAGTAGTATACCTCTGGGCTTCGCCTGACGTACTGACACCATGTGGACTGGAGCTGGTGACATCTGGAGGTTGAAAGTAGAGCAAGATGATTCTGGGTCCAGAGTCTTATATTTTAGGTCCCCACAGCACTGAAGGTAACAATGTTTGGGAATTGGGTTGAGATGGGTCACAGAGATCTTAACTGTGACCATGAGAGAAGTCAGACTTATGCAATGAGCACATTCAAAAAATATCAAGTAGTCTTTATCATTGAAAATACTTTTCATATATTCTCATTGTTGTTGAGATGGGCCTGTAACACCTCTTTTCATGCTTGTACTCCAACTTCTTCGCAGGTGGGAGAGATAGAAATGGAGTAGCTTCTTATATTTTCTGCCAACCCTGAAACTGCTTTGGAGTGCACCTAGGTAACAGGGAACATTTTCCAGGTCCTTCTGTAGAGAATGCTGTCATGCAAGTCCTCAAGTGCTTAGGGTGCCCAGGGTGGCTCATAAACTCAGGTGCCTATGGTGGAAAAGAAGACACGATACACACAGTTGTAAGAAACAATAGAAAACAAGGGAAGCTGGGGATGATAGTGAGTTGAGAGCTTCTGTCTCACCAAGAGAGGCCAGTGGGCCCTTAGCTGCAGCCAGTTGTTTCCCCATGTTTTTATTTGTTGAGGCAGCAATTAAAAGAAAATACATCTGTGGCTAGAAGACGATATGCCACTGGCTGCTTTGCAATATGTGGACTGCAGAAATCTAATAGAAAGGTGTTCAAAAGTGGCTCTTGGCCATGACTAAAAATCCCCCATTAATAGGAATTCTTATATTTTAACAAACCATGATTCCATTTTGATGCGTAATTGACTCAGCTACCTATACGGAAATACTCTGAAGCATTTTTTGTTTGTTTGTTTTTTTATAAAAGAAACATCTGTGATAAGAATCAAGAAACAAAGATCATAATCATCTAAGATTACACATGAAACCTGCCCACTGAGATGCATGAATCTTACAGTGGTTGTTTACAGAAGGTTGCCTGCTACCAGTGGTGCTCATACGGTGGTTATCTCCTCAGCCTCTGGACTCTGTTTTCCCAGCAGTAAAAGTGAGGCTTTTCCTTTGCGAAATTCGCTTGCCCCAGTTCTTGTCCATAGGGTTATCACAGTGCCCACCCTGCCTCTAATATCAGGGTCCGGCCATAATTGACAACCAGCATGTCTGATTCCACTGGCCTTGGGTTGGGATGGAAAATGAGCCAGTATGACCCAATGAGAGCCAAGTCCCAGGTTTCTGAAGAAATTCTCTGGAGGACTGACTGTGGAGGTTTAAGGTCTAGAAGTGCTGCTTTCATTTTGCTGCCATAAAAAAAGAGCCCACGGGTCCTTTGAGTTGAAACTAATACCATGGAAGATGGCTGCAAAAATGGTAAAAATCCAGCTTTAGTTACATCAGCTGAGGCCCTCTATCAGCCCTTAAATTAAGCCATACCCACAACTATGGGCATTTAGGTCTGTTAGCCAGTAAATCTCTTTTTATTGCAGAAGTCCAATTTTAGATGTATTTTTTTGTCACCTACAAATTAATTCTGATACATTGGCTTCACCTAGAAGACTGATCCAGAAATTCTAGAAAACACCCTTATACTAAGTTTTGTTTCTACTTGATGATGTTAGTAAAGTATATGCCATTAGCTCTCTATTCTGTCCTTAATCCCATTGCTGCTATTTCTATCTTTTGACTCTGGACAAGAAGAAGAAGAAGAAGAAGAAGAAAAAGTATCTTTATTAATACAGAAAATAACTGTGACATCAGACCATCCCCCCAGAGTGATATGAGATTTCCTTTTGGGTAAACCGCACCGTGAGGTTTGTGTGAGGTGGGGTTGGGAGAGAACTGGTGTGGTGTGGTCTTCAACGGTAAAACGCTGCTACTACCTTGTGCTCACCAATTCTCTGCAAGACACCAGTGGCATGCAAATCATCTTTTCATGACAGGACATCCCCACAGAAAAACCACTTTAACAACATGTGGCTTTCCTTTCCCATGTGTCACTTTTTAAAATACTCAAGCTGTTGCATCGCACTGCTTCTACAATATGTTTGTTATTTTACCTTCTCAGAGGTGCATATATGTTACAGTAAACTAGCTACAGAAATTATTCTATGACATAATTTAAAAAAGTAGCACTGGTCATCTCAGGGAAGTTTCGGGATTGATCCATTGCTCTACTATGTTTTTTTGTTGTAGTTCTGGACCTGTTAAGCAGTAAGCGCTCATTAGCTGTTGCTTCCCAGTATTCCTACCTGGCTTGCATGTGGTTTCCTGGAAAATCTTGATTTCCACATTACCCATGTGCTTTAGTGCAGTGGTTACAAAGACATTATTTGGTGCTTCTCATTTTCTTTTTTCTTTTCATTTTTTCCCTGTGGCCCAGTGGGGGCGGGGTGCATGTAAAACACCAGTATTTAGTCATTTATTCTGGCGAGGGAGAATTGTGAAGAATAAGCACAGCCAATTTCTTTTGCAAATGTATTTAGCCAAACATATATGGCAAGTTTAGTTTTGCCAAGCATGTTTGTCATAGGTTGGTGGTTTGTTTCTTTTTGAGAGGACACTTGACCCAGAGATGGGAGCAGGGAGTTTTTATGAATGTGGAAGTTGGACACAAAGAGTGAATACCTTTCCAGCTCTTCTTCAATTTAAGGTGTATTTTCTGAGTTTTTCCTAAAATCTGATGAGGCGCCAGAGCATGTGAAATACTTATTTTGGAAAGTCTGTGGCAAATAAAAATTTTGAGTACTCTAGGCAACTGTCTTCCTTCCTTTATGCATAATTAGCATATTAAAGAAACCACCCACGTCATGACTGTGAAGAAATTTGGCATTATTTTTTCCTACCTTGATTTTTAAGAAAGAAAAACCGAACACTATTGAAAATAATTTCTTTATTTGTATATATACAGTAAGGGAAAAAAGTGTATACACATGACTTACAAAAATGTTCGAGAAGAACACTTAGAAGATGACCTGGTTATCTTCTAGCCAGTTAATAGCAGAGAAATAATTTAGTTTTGATAGCTCACAAGCCAGCAAGCATATCCTAATCTGCACATTTTAAATTCAACTGCTTTTTCAGAAAATGTGATATGTAAATTTTCATTTTATGTGTAATTATTTACTCATAATTGTAAATCTTAGATTTTCTTTTTTTCAAAGTCCAGTTGTTTTCTAGGGAAACTGCTTCCCCTGCCCCTAGATGTGTGTATGTACATGCTGTGTATGTGTGTGTGTCTTTGTCCCAGTCACATATTTTTTCCCTAATACCATTGAACAGGGGAAGTTGCCAGCAACACTTACCAATATCCAGCTTCCTTCAATAGAGTCCACTTAAAAATATTTTAACACCAGAGCTGTAGGCTCATTTAGGGGCTTAATAAGTCTTCATATAAAACATATTTAAAATGTATCTTATTTTATCCTCACAATGCTATCAGAAAAGAAATACTGTATTTTCTCTGTGAAGAAAATTTCTATCAACTTTCCTTTGAAATGCCATGAGATAAATCAGTAGGGGATTTAAGTAATTTTCTTGGTGTCTGCTTATCTTCAAATCAGAAAACACTTGACTTTTTCACTACAAACAGGTCTCTAATTCTTTATTAAATTGTGCTTGCTTTTAAGTTGATCTTTAGTGACCCTGTTGAAAAAAAAATCACATAACTTAATCCTTGTATTTAGAGACGGAAGACGCCCCAGTGAATTACCTTTATTGCTTCCTATTTTCCTTATGCTATTTAAATTTCTTCATTAACTGACCAGGCTAGTGATTTAAATCTTCTGTTTTGATGGAATAAAATGGAGTAATGCATGTATTACTTGTTTCTCTGATGTTATAAAAAAGCAGGGCAACATATAGTTTGTTTTTATTATACTAAATTGGATTGTAATGCCTAGAGATGATACTTATTAGCATGGACATGTTTCTTATTTAGTCTTATGTAACTGAAGATTGCAGTGTAGTGTACACAGATTTTGTTTGAAAGGAAGTGGGAATTCACAGAGTGTCTGTGCTTTCATGCGTTGCATTTCCTCTTTTGGTTTTGGAAGTTTCTGAGTCATGCTGAGCTTTTAATGGGATGTGCAGTTTCTTACATAAGATTTCTCTAAATGGCTGGCATAGAAAGAAATAAATAATAGGATCTAGGCATACGTTTGCAGCCGACAGTAGCAGAGTGAATTCTTTTACATAGAGCAGAATTTCTTTTGACTGGCAGCTGTAATGAGCTTCTGTTTGGCTCTTCGTGTAGGGGATTCTGGCAATGTGGTAAGGGACAAAACAGACAAAAAACACAAACACGATGCTGAATATGTTGCGGCTAGATTTCTTCTTGACTGAGATGGAATTCCTTCTGGACTTCAGGTGGGACTTGAAGATTTTCCTTGTGATCGCAGTGTAGAAGATGACCAACAGAAAAAACACAGTCCAGAAGATGCCCACAAAGATGTAGTTGGATGCTTTGTGCCACTTGAGTCCCAGTTCATTTTTCAGTTGCACACATTTTATATGCGTCCCCTTCCCGTCTGTGGCATTCTGGTTGGTCAGGATGATGTTGGGGACGGCCAGGAGGAGCATGAGCATCCAGACCATCACTGACAGGAGTTTGCTGTGATTCGCTGAATGGATGAAAGACGTGGAAAGAGGCTTGACAATTTTATAGTACCTGTCAAAACTGATGAGCCCGAAGAACACGATGCTGACGTACATGTTGACGTAGAAGAGCACAGCCGACACCCGGCACACGAACACGTTGATCTGCCGCGGCCCGAGCCCCGAATCCGCCAGAATCTTGAAGGGGAAGGTCAGGCTCATCAGAAAGTCGGCAACGACAATGTTCTTAAGGTAGATGATGAAACTCTTGGAGCTGGCCACGTAGAAGAATATCCATCCAGAGACGCCGTTGAGCAGGGTTCCCGCGACGAAGACCACGAAGTACAGCACAGGGATGATCTGCTGAGTGATGAGGATGTTCCGGGAGCAGGACTCCTCTGGAGGCTGTGCGGTGGTGGAATTGATCATTTTGTAACTTCTGGCGGTGAGGCCTGGGAAGCAACGTCAAGGTTTCACTCAAAGGGCACTTAGGTGTCTAATGAATAATTTGTTGAAGAGTAAAACAAAGGCCAGTGGGTATATTCCAACCTGTCATGTTCTTGAAATTGAGTGTTAGCTCCATATTAGTTAGAGACCCCCTCCTCTCTGCCTCCCGTCCTCCCTCCCTTGCTGTCTTCCTTCCTTTTGAAAAGGGAAGAATAGAGTAGACAGATGACAGGAAAGAAAAACGGGAGAAACAGGACAGTCTGAGAACTGTAGGTAAGGGGATCAACGTTTGCCAAAAATGGTAAGAGTTCCTTTTAAAATTCCCAAGTTCTAGAAAGTACTCATTTATTTATTTATTATTTTTAAACTATTTGATTTACTTACTTGAGAGAGAGCACAAGCAGAAGGGGAGGAGCAGAGGGAGAGGGAGAAGCAGACTCCCCAGTGAGCAGGGAGCCCAACGTGGAGCTCGATCCAGGGCCTTGAGATCGTGACCTGAGCCAAAGGCAGACACTAACCGATTGAGCCACCCAGGTGCCCCGAAAGTACTCATTTAAATATCATCTCAAAAAGTGACAAAACTGTAAAAACAGAGGATCTCTTTCATTTTATTCAGAACTTTGTTTAATGTATTAAGTTTAAGAGCTATTGACAGACTTTTTTTAAAAGCCTATCTTACATATATTTTGGACATAGGATAGTGTCTTATAAACATATACTTCCAAATGTAGCTGGTATTGTGAGTATGGGATTATGAATATCTTCCAAAATGGGGTTTTTCTGTGTTATTTTTTCCATTGTGTTTTTTTTTCCATTGAAAGACTGATTTGTGTTATTTTTATAAAGTAGAAATCAGAAAATGAATGTACATGATAAATGTACTTTAAGAATTCCAGAAAATTGCGAAGTACATTCTAGATCTGCTCTAATATGGTAGCCACTAACCATTTGTGGCTATAGAGCACATAATGTGGCCAGTCCAGATTGAGATGTAAATGTAACCTCGCAGACTTAGTACCCCCCCCCAAAAGGGAGTGTAAAATATCTCAGTATTTTTACTTTATTATATTTTATTTATTTATTTATTTATTTATTTTATTTTATTTTATTTTATTTTATTTTATTTTTTTTAAGATTTTATTTATTTGACAGAGATAGAGACAGCCAGCGAGAGAGGGAACACAAGCAGGGGGAGTGGGAGAGGAAGAAGCAGGCTCATAGCAGAAGAGCCTGATGTGGGGCTCGATCCCAGATTGCCGGGATCACGCCCTGAGCCGAAGGCAGACGCTTAACCGCTGTGCCACCCAGGCGCCCCATTATATTTTATTTTTTAAAAGATTTTATTCATTCATTTGACAGAGAGCACAAGCAGGGGGAGCAGCAGATAGAGGGAGAGGGAGAGGGAGAAGAAGGCAGAGGGAGAGGGAGAAGCAGACTCCCCGCTCAGCAGAAAGCCCAGTGGATGTGGAGCTCCATCCCAGGACCCTGGGATCATGACCCAAGCCAAAGGCAGATGCTTAACTAACTGAGCCACCCAGGTGCCCATATCTCAGTATTTTTAATATTGATTAGTTATTGAAATATTTTAGAAATATTCCATTAAATAAAATATATTCTTATTTTCATGAAATTTTACTTTTTTAAGAATATGGCTACTAGAAAATTTAAAACCACATACGTAGTTTGCATCATATTTTTATTGGCTAACGCTGTCCTAAGTATTACCCAAAACCTTCTTTTGTTAGGGAATTCTGTATATTCTTCTCTGATGTCAGACATACTGATTTAGAGCACAGGGAAGATTAGAACTTCTTTGAAAGATTATTTGATACATCAAAGCAAATGTTCACTGTCTGTCTTTTATGTAATATCAACAACCTGCTTGAAACCCTTCAGTGGTCATTCCTTGGCCTCAGGAGTAAGTCCTAACTCTTTAATGCTAACCTGCCAAAGTCCCTTCTTGGTCTGATCCCTGTTTCCTCCATCCTCAGCAATGAGTTCCTGAACCCATCTGCCCCTTTGTGGGTTCCATGATTTCTCTCACCTTGGACCTTTGCACAAACTTTCATTTGTGTGGAAAACCTTTTTGCTACCTTCTTGGTTCATTAACTTCTCTTCATCCTTGAGGCTTAGGTTGGATGTCACATCATTTAGAAAACTTGACCCTCCTGCCCTTTAGTTGGAGTGGGTTGGGTGTGAGGTCCTTTTATATGTGTGCTCCTGGTTCTGTGCCTGTCTCCTGTCTCAATACTCATCTGTCTGTCCATTTGTTGTTGTTGGGTTTTTTTTTCTTCTTCTGTGGTAAGCCCCTTCATAGAGACATCATGTCATTTTTTACCATTGTGTTCCTAGCATTATGTTTAGGACATTAGATAGTTAAAATATTTGTGAAATAAAAGGACATGCCATCTGGGAATTTAAGACTTGAATCCTTGCTCTTAAGAAATTTACAGGTAGTCAGGGATCATGGGAAAGAATGATTGTGGAGGATAATGGTTCCTTTGAGATCAGAGAATGTATCTTGTTCATCTTTGTATTCCTGATGCCAGCCACGGTGTTTTATACACAGTGAGTGAATGACTATGTTAGTAAAACGGCGAAAGTGTGAGAAAGGTAAGTTTGGAAATGTGGAATATGAAATTCATTCACTTTCCAAATAAAACAATCATATGTGCAAACTTGGTGTGCTGCTTCCTGTACAAGAATACCCTGCTTCTGTGTACTCTTCTTCACGCATACCACATGGCAAAACTGTAAATACTTCTAGCCATTTGATTTTGCCATTCCTTGCACTTCTTTTGGAAGGAAGTCTTACTCCTTGCACACTTGGCTCTGATCATATTTCGTAGTCATTTGCTTCACTGTAGGTCTGTAACCTGTTTCAAATTTTAGATAGTTAAGCGAAGGGGCTACATTTTCCATTTTTAATGTCCACTATGGCAAAGAGTGTGTCTACTAAATAATTTGTCTTCTCTCCTGATAGCCTAATGTCATGGGTCCAGGACTGTGTTCTCAGAATCCTGAAAGTATTGAGAATCTGAGCATTAATGCCCTTGTGATGTGCATTATTGCCTCCTTGCCCCCCCCCCCCACTTTGAGGTTGATGGAGGGGGGTGATGATCCAGGTAAACTTCTAGAGCAGAAGAGCCTTCTGAAATGGAGTGAATACTCAAGGCTTGCTTGGGTCTTTCCCCTCAAACACCTTCTTGCTATTTTGGCGTGTTTTGAAGCAATCACAGGTAAGAGTCTCTGTTTTAGGATAGAAAGGTCTGATACATGCTGGTTGGGAAAAGAGCAGGGTATCAGGTATCACTGTTGTTTGTGTTGTTATTTGGTTAGACACGGTATAGACAAATTAGAGGGACACTCTACTTGAGGAATGAACTAAGCGTGGCAGCCTTTTATACAGTGATAATTGAGTGGTGTGAAAATGGAGCTATCTTGAGCGTGCTATGGGACATGAGGACAGTTATATATTGAGACCAAAAGGTAAGAATATGTGTTGGATGAAAAGAAAAACAGGACAAGATCATAACAGAGACCTGTTTGTATCACTTTGAGCTTGTAACATCTGCCCAGTCTCCTCTCCTTATCTTTAGTGTAGAGATGATTTAATGTCCTGATGAAGGGTCCTAACCGAAACTTCAAATCATTTCATAAATGGAGGACATAGTCACATATTGATGCTGGTTTTATATAATGATGCAAAAATAAGAACCAAGTGAATCAGAAAGAAAACAAAGAATGTCTTGGTGTGATCCAACTACTTTTCCTTTTCTGTCCTAGGCTCTTGGTTGGTTTGCCCTTTCTAAATGGCTTTTCCCAGCCTGTTAAAGATGAGAGAGGCAAAGGAAGGAAAACGAGGGGGAAAGGATCTTTGGATGACGATCAACCAAAAAGTGGGCGCTCTGGTGAGCCAGTTTGTGGACGTGTAGCCAGTCCTGCCCATGTAGTTACTTTTGAGTTTATCTGGAATTTCTGTAGTGAAAGCTTCAGGAAAGTAAACAGTGCTGCCTAAATTCTTGAGACTGCACTGGAGAAAGATTTCTGTGTGTGGCAGAACTTTTTAAAAAGGGACACTTAAGAGTATGTCTTCAGCTTCTCATAGGTAGGGCTCTTCCTTGGCCCACAAATCCAGGTAAAGGACAGTGAAATGGAATGAAATATTTTATTCTATCACTTGGGTCTTTTGGTAACATAATTAAGGAACATGGCAGAATGGAATTCATGAGATCGAAAGATAGCTATTAAAGTCTAATAGGAGCACATGAATTGCTTTCTCTCAGTCTTTCTGCACAGCTGTTACTGGGCTTAATGCCACAGGTTCATTCTAATTTAAAGTGAGTGCCCTTGTTCCTTAGCGCGATCTAAAGTCTGACGGTTGTGGCACTTTAAGTGTTTTCAGAGTGTAGAGAATTACATACAACGTCTGGGTGCTCTCTTTAGGCAGAATTTAGTTGATACAGGCCATACAAAGCAATGTCACTCTGAAAGCATTCACCTTAGTAAAAACATGCTTGGTCAGCCTGAGGCTCATTACTCACCTTTTGTGTAACTATACACACTGACCTCTATCTCTCTTACATGTAGACAATCTTCTTCCACCATTCTGATTGTCATAATTCTACTCTCTGGAGAAGAGGAATTATTCATTCATAAATGTGAAATTAACAAAGCTCTTGATAATACTAGAGAGTTTTCAGTTACCTTAAATATTTTTTTTGGTAGGTTTCCTTTCAATGAAGCAATTTAGTCCAGTGTGTGCTTGTCACCTTGAAGTGGCCATAGTGTTTCTTCACTAATGATCCTGTATGGTAGGAGAAAAACGAAGAATTAAGTGAATACCAGAATGTTTTTATTAGACAAGTATATATGGTAGCAATGCACTTTGAAAATTTAGCTTGTGTCATTATGAAATATTACAGCATGTACCTTTGTTGTTTTACTGTATTGGTCTTGGGTGTCAGTATTAATGATTATTGATTTGGTATGAACTCTTTTTTTTTTTTTTTTTTTAAAGATTTTATTTGATCCAGTGAGAGCAGGAGCTGGGGGGAAGGGCAGAGGGAGAGGGAAAAACAGGCTCCCTGCTGAGCATTGATCCTGGGCTCTGGGCTCTACCATGTGACCATGCAGGGCTCAATCCTAGGACCCTGGGATCATGACCTGAGCTGAAGGCAGATGCTTAACCGACTGAGCCACCCAGACGCCCATCCAGGTGCCTCTTGAGGGTACTTTACACTCTTCAGAGTGTTGGATATGAAGTGTTTTATTTTTACTGGTTTATTTTTCCCCCCCATTGGATATGGATGCTCAAATCAGTTCATTAAATTACTGAAGTAATTGATTATTTTAGTCAGAAAATCAAGAAAGTGTTTTTGTTTTAGATTTTTCTTTTCCAGCCTTTGCACTATTGCTCTTCGGGCCAGGTAATTATTTGTTATGCAGGACTGCCTTCTGCATTGTGGGGGGTTTAGCAGCGTCCCTGGTTTCTATCTACTAGATGCCAGTAGCACCTGTCCCCCCGGGTTGTGACAAAAATGCTTCCAGACATTGCCAAGTGTCCTCTGAGAGGGTTGAGAGCCACCAGACTAATGAGACTGATGCGTGGACTTTGCACACAGAACTCGGGAAAGCCATATTGTCTGACAGGAAGAGGATAAGTTTGGCAGAATGGTGGGTAGATTTGGTTCTGCCTTGGTCTATATTGTCACCTTTCTGAATTCTTTAAACCAGTACTTCTCAGACGTTAATGTGCAGGCGTGTCATCTGGAGATCATGCTGACGGCAAGACTCCGACTCCATAGGTCTGGAGTGCGGTGTGATGCTGGTGCTGCTAGCCCAGTGATCCCTCTTGGAATAGCAATTTTTTTTTTCAAGCCCTGAACATAGACATTTAATATTTGGTGAGAAGGGTTAAAAATTCGGTTTTCTTTGCTATAATTGGGACTCTAGATAGGAAATAAGTTGCTTTTAGATAACCCTGATGTCAAAGATCTTTCTTAGAGTTTATCCGTTACAGATTTCATCACCGTGTAGAAATCTACTTGAGAACAAGTGGTAAGGAACACCTTATATTTACGTAGAATATTCCTGCAAAAGGTCATGAAGTTCTCTTTAGAAACAAAACAAAGAGATTAAGCTCTGTGGAGTCATGCTGTAGGTGAGTCACAACGTTACTGAACACGTACGTCCTGGTCGTAACTGCAGGACAAGGCTCATTCCTGGGGAGGGAGGGAAGAGCAAGCGATGGCTTAGGGTAGTTGGGCTTTAGCTGTATCTCTGGTATTTCATGTCTTAAATTCTGAAACAGCCATGCATAAATGTTATCGTCAACACTGGGCAGTTGGGTACACTGCTGTTACCAGCATTGGTTTGTGTACTTTTATTTTTGTATATTTAAAATATCTTATAATTAGAAAAAAGTGTATGTGGAGAATGAATTGCTTTCAAATTACTCTTATCAACACCCACTTACCTATGATGAGCATCATCTTTCTGTGCTTTGTTCAGTTCTTACAAAGTAACAATCTGATATTTCCTCCTCCCTCCTTACTGTCTAAACATCAAAAGCTTAAAAACCAAGGTGCCTCAGATATTTTCCTATGACGTAAATATTTGTTTTCTAGATGATTCTTATGTCAATATAAATAGTTTAGATGTGTATAATCAGGGGCGCCTGGGTGGCTCAGTTGGTTAAGCGTCCAACTCCTGATTTGAGCTTCGGTCATGATCGATTGAACCCTGCGTTGGGCTTGGAACTAAGCGAGGAGCCTCCTTAAGGTTCTCTCTCTCCCTTTTCCTCTGCAAACCCCCCCCCCCCCACCTTGCTCACATGCATGCTCTCTCTGTCTCTCTCTCTCTCTGGAAAAAAAAAAAAAAGATGTGTGTAATCATTGTGTACATTTCTAAACTCATTAAAGCCATTTTCTTATTGTGGCTTTCTCTCCTCTGCCCTAATGTGTGACTCCTCCCCCACCCCTTTTTGGTGGCAATATGTCATATCCTTGATGGTCTCCAAAGATGTTAGAATGAGTTGAATAGAAAGGGGATTAATGTATAGCTGCTTATTCAGTTTTGTAGTCATATTTTGTAATTTTTATGTTATTAAGTATTTCATAAGATATTTTGTATTTAAAAAAACATTTTCTATTCAGTAGTATGCTAAGTCTGTCAACAGACTTCTGTCCTTTCTTTTTCCCTGTTTGGCTATTTTAGAATGTCTTCCACCTTGACCCTTGTCCTGCTTCTCTCCCCAACACTGTGACTCCTTGGTATGGGTAGACAGTGTCCTCTGCTTCTAGGTCTTAGGTGTGTTGGGGGGAGGTGGGGAGTCATTATAAACATGCTAGTTTATTTCTTAAAAGTTATGTTTTTTCCTCTGTAACTGACTCCTCCTTCCCCTCCTCAGAAACCCACTTTCTGCTGGGCTCCAGATTCTTACAGTGGCCATTCCGACAGCCATCTCATTGTGCTTTTGATTTGCATTTCCCTGATGCTGAGTGATGTTGAGTCTTTTTCATGTGTCTGTTGGCCATCTGGATGTCTTCTTTGGAGAAATGTCTATTCAATCCTCTGCCCTTTTTTTAATCACATTATTTTGTTTTGGTGTTGAATTATGTAAATTTTATATAATGTTGGATACTAACCCCTTTTCAGAGATCTCATTTGCAAATATCTTCTCCCATTCAGTAGGTTGTCTTTTCATTTTTCTGATGATTTCTTTTGCTGCACAAAAACTTTTTATTTTGGAGTAGTCCCAGTAATTTATTGTCACTTTTGTTTCCCTTGACTGAGGGGATATATCTAGAAAAATGTTGCTAAGCCTGATGTCCAAGAGATTATGGCCTTTGTTTTCTTTTAGGAATTTAATGATTTCAGTTTCACATTTAGGTGTTTGAGTTTATTTTTGTGTATGGTGTAAGAAAGTGGTCTAGTTTCATTTTTCTGCATGTAGCTGTCCAGTTTTCTCAGCACCATCTGTTGAAGAGCTTGTCTTTTACCCACTGTATAGTCTTGCCTCCTTTGTCATAGATTAATTGACCATGGAAGTGTGGGGTTTTTTTTGGTGGGAGGGGCTCTCTGTTCTGTTCCATTGATGTGTCTCTTTTTGTGCCAGGACCATACCATTTTGATTATTCTAGCTTTGTAGTTTATCTTGAAATTTGGGATTGTGTTAGCTCCAGCTTTGTTCATCGTTCTCAGCATTGCTTTGGCTCTACAGAATCTTTGGAGGTTCCACACACATTTTAGCATTGTTTGTTTTACTTCTGTGAAAAATGCTATTTGTATTTTGATAGGGATTGCATTGAATTGTAGATTGCTTTGGGTAATATGGACAGTTAACAATATTCTTCCATTCTTTGAGCGTGATATAGCCTTCCATTTGTTTGTGTCATCTTTGATTTCTTTCATCAGTGTTTTATAGTTTTCAGAGTACAGGTCTTTAACTTCCTTGGTTAAGTTTATTCCTAGGTAATTTATTCTATTTTTTTTTTTTTTTAAGATTTTATTTATTTATTTGACAGACAGCCAGCGAGAGAGGGAACACAGCAGGGGGAGTGAGAGAGGAAGAAGCAGTCTCCCAGTGGAGGAGCCTGATGTGGGGCTCAATCCCAGAATGCTGGGATCACGCCCTGAGTCGAAGGCAGACGCTTAAGGACTGAGCCACCCAGGCGCCCCTAATTTATTCTTTTTGGTGCAATTGTAAATGGAATTGTTTTCTTAATTTCTCATTCTGCTACTTTGTTATTAGTTTATAGAAATACAACAGATTTCTGTATATTTTGTACTCTGAAGCTTTACTGAATTCATTTATTTTAATTTTTTTTTGGTGGAATCTTTAGGGTTTTCTTTAGCATCATGTCATCTGCTATTGGTGACAGTTTTACTTCTTTATCAATTTGGATGTCTTTTATTTCTTGTCTGATTGCTCTAACAATTCCAATTCTATGTTGAATAAAGTGGTGACAGCAGGCATCCTTATCTTGTTCCTGATCTTAGAGGAAGAGCTTTCCATTTCTCTTCATTGAGTATGATGTTAGTTGTGGGTTTCTGGAGTCTTGTCTTTAGGCGTCACTTAGGCAGTGTGTTTTTTGGTTTTTTTTTTTTTTTTTTTTCCCTTAAGGGCAGGTGCACATGTGTGTGTGAGTTTGCAAGTGTGTATGTCCTGTTTTTTAATCTAGGTTTTGAAGGTCTGCAAGGCGTGGATACCTTCAGTTTTTCCAGTTAGCCTCCAGGTACCACAGCATGGAGAAACCTCCACTTCCTTTCTCAGTTTCTGAAAGTGTTCAAAAATGAATGTGTTTGTGACTTTAGATTTTGACTCAGCCTTCTGTCTTGTGCTGGGAGAGGAATAGAATCGGACCATTCATTATGGTGATTAAAGCAATGACACTAATTAGTAAGTGGTGGAGACTGATACTGGCGGGGGAAACCCAGGTCTGCTGCACGTGGTTTGGATGCCACTAAGGATTCCCAGGCGTCTCTGGCCCAAGGAGGGCTTTGCTTGTTCCAGTTTGTCCCCTGTAGCCAGTTTTCTCTTGTAGTAGACATGAGGCCTTGATTAGATCTGACTCGATCCTCCTAATTCCCGGTCACTATGGCCTGTTGACTTCGCCTTCAGTTAGAGTCTGATAAAAATGCTTCAATTTAACTTAATAATTGGATGAATGCTGTGGTTACATATTTCAGATGAGGAGCTGTGCTAATTATTTCTCACACTAGAAATGTCTTCATGCTCTTAGGCTGAATTGCAGATACCTGGGAACTTCTTCCGCCAATACATGAGCTCAGCTCTATCCTGACTGCCAGGCCTTCTTCCTCGGTCTCCCTATTCACAGACGAAAACTCACGAGAGTCATAAATCTGTGTATTTCGCTACGAATAGAGCCGCTCTTCAATTATGTGTGATAATGGGCAGTGGGTTAGTATGGATAATAAACTGATAATGCCCAAATCTCGTTTTTACTATTAATTCTAACACTTCCCTTAAAATACTTAGAACGGGTAGCAAAGTGCAAGACTGGCACATCTAAGAACTCGGAGGTCTGTCTTCATGTCTTAGCAGATTATGGGAGCTGACGGAGCAGGGTGAGGTGTAACTTTGGGGCCATGAGAATGGTCACCTATTGCTAGCCTCTGTAGCGAGAACTGCGTCTGGATTGTCAGGATGGATCAGCGAGGATTTTGCATCTACACTCTTTGTCATGGCCTAGGGTTTTCAACCTTGGCACCGTTGACATTTTTTTTTTTTTTTGAATTCCAACTCTTTGTGGGTGAGCTGTCTTGTGCTTTTTAAGATTTTTAGCTGCATCCCTGGCCTCTATCCACTAGGTGCCAGTAGCACCCCATGATTTATGACAACAAAGAAATGTGTCCAGATATTTCTAAGTGCTTCTGAATTGAGAACCAATGAAATAGTCCCTTAATGGTAGGTGTATTTGATATCATTTTTGTATATGAAGAGAATTTAGTCAGGTCTTTTACCGTTGTTAAATCTTAACTATGTATCGAATAACTCATCAGTAGTAAGTAATTCAAATCCTTAGGTCTCAGAATATGAAGTGGGCTTTCCTTAATGCTTTCAGAATAATAGGCAGACAGTGCGGGATAGTGATTAAAAGCATGCGTATTGGATAGAGTGGACCTTAGTTAGAAGTACGGCTTAATTAATAGCTCCGGGTTACTAAGTGCCTCTGTGTTTCAGTTTTTACATCTCTAAAATGAGGGGGTAGTTGTTGCTGCTTCATAGGGTTCCTCTTCCTGTAAGAATCCAATACCTGGTGCCTGGCATTGTGTGACTCAGAGGGAACACTGTGGGTTCAGGGTGTGACTCAGCTGATTATGGAATAATCAAATGTCTCTAGGACTTTCAGTCTGCCCAGGACTTCCCCTGGGTCAGCTCCCCCCCCCCCCACTTTCCCTTCTTCATGTTTATTTCAGGTTGATGTTCTGCACTGCAATGAGGGCTACAAGAGGCATAGTAGACCTTGGCTGAGTGCTCTGAGCCTCCTTGGGTATCTGACCCCAAAGTGCTTGTGTCGGGGAGAAAGGGAGAAGGCTGTGGTGCCTCAGGTCAGTCTGTTCTAGTCACAGAAAGTGGTCCTCAGTGATAGGGAGTATGAAGTGTGAAGCCCAAAGTGTGGCCTGGTCTTCCTCAGCAATCCACACAAGCCTTGATGAAGGTGACATAAAGCTATGAAACTCTGGTCTTCACAGTTTTGGGAACTGATTTCTCTCTGTGTCTGGAATTAGACTGAGCTACTTGGATTCCTGACTTTTTTCCAGCCTGTTCTGCAGCATTGTTTTTTAATACGTGGTTCTATTCCCTTGGGCCAGGAAAGGAAATGAATCTCTGACCTCTCTTTGCCTCACTGAGATGATGTTTGCATTTCTCAGTTAAGCATGCATTACTCAGAACTTCAGATCTTGGAGCTAAGGCACTAATACATATCCCTTTGCTATGGGGTTGGGAATAGATTTTCATTTCTGGGAAACCCACACTTTTAACTACTTAGCTAAATATCAGCCACCTGTATGTTTGTTCAAGATTCAGTCTTACATAGCCCAAGCAAAAGAATATAAATATCTAGGACTTTAGGTGGGAGTGGGAATGCTGAAAAAAAAAACCAAACTGATTCTCATACATACACTTGAAAACCAAACATTTGATGTACTTCCTCCGTGTTGGAAGAATCAGTAACCTTTGATTTTTATAAAATATATTGTGACCATCACTTGAATTCACCAGTTCTGTAAATGAATTTGTATTCTATTAAACACAACATGTGATAATGAAGCAACTACACTGATTTCGTAATTAGTAGAACTTAAATGTGAAAGATGCAGTTCTGTGCAGCTTAAAGATGGTGCTCAGAATATGTGTGAAATAAAAGATCTTTTTGTGAGCCCTAGGTCCACAGGTTGGGATCCATTGTTGAACGTATGTGTCCTTTTTAGATTATTCCCTTTGTGATTATTTCACTTTTAGAATGGATTTCGACATGAGTCAGTCAAGTACGTTTTAAGAAAATCATCTTATGTCTTGCCATGCTCCATGGGAGCTGTTAGATGGGGCTCACTGTTGCCTCAGCTGCAGTGTCTGTATGTGAGAAATCTGATAATAACCAGGTAACTAGTGCCCCATTGCAGTTTTTTGCTCATGACTTGCTTCGACCTGGACTGGTTTGGTTTTACTCCATGCTTTTTTTTTTTTTGCTGCCTACTCTGGACTTCCTTCTAATCTTTATACATTATTGCTTTCCTCTTATATTTTCAGTATCTCTCTCTGCCTAGAAGCGATTTCCCTGCAAGGTATAAACCCGCGCAAGGCCTTAATAATTAGGGTAAAAATGTGTAGGTCTAAAAGTCATATAGCGCAGTAGCTACAAACTTGCTCCGCCTTTTCCATGCTTAAATAGCAAAAGTAAAAACGCTCTGTAGATGGAGAAATACTGATCACCAGTATCAGTGAGCTCATCTTGTTTCTAAGTATTACTGCCCACTAAGAGGAACCAGGGCTTCTTGGAGAAATGACTGATTTTAATAAGGCATAGGGAAAGTACAAGGTGAGTTGAGATAAACCATGTGGGCAAAAAGCAAGGAAGTGCTTAGACCAATGGGAAAATGTAGAAAAAGGACATGGGAGCTGCCTTGGAGGCACTTCTAAATTTGACAATTTGGATGTCAGGAATGTCAGTAAGAGATTAAATTACTTTGAAAAATAAACCAGATTCAGGAATTGATAGTGATATTAAGAATAAGGAAGTGATATTAAGAATAGGGATTGGTGCACCTGGGTGGCACAGTCAATTAAGTGTCCAACTCTTAGTTTTCAGCTCAGGTCGTGATCTCAGCGTCGTGAGATTGAGCCCGACGTTGGGCTCTGCACTGAGCAAGGAGTCTGCTTGGGTTTCTCTCTCCCTCTCCCTCTGACCCCACCCCTTCTCTCTCCCTCTAAAATAAAGGCAACACCCCCCACAAAAACAACACCAAAACCCAACCCCCCCCCAAAAAACAACAACAACAACAAAAAAAACCCAAGAATAGGTATTAAAAAAAAGGAGGATGCAGACGAGGAAAGCTCTTCTTTGCAGAGTGCCAGCTAGAAAAGGTAGAATGAATGATAGAATTAGCAAGTCACCATTTTGCAACCTCAGTGTAATAACTGATGAGACAGCAGTCTTCACTGGGTGCGAAAAGCCAGTCGGAGAAAGGTTGTGGGAGAACAGGATTTTCCAGTCTACAGGTATCACTCTCCAGTCAGTTAGAATACTAAAGAACAGATGGTACCTTTTGAGCAGGGATATCTGGCAGTCACTGAATGATCACACTTACCCAAATGGGGTAACTTGACATTTTGTGCCTCCAGATATTACTCAGTTAGATGCACACAACATACCTTGTGAAAAAGCTAATCATGGATGAATTGGGCAGATTCAGAATGTGGATCATTCTGTAAAACAACCAGCCTAGACTCCAAAAAAAAAAAGTCAGTAAAAGTGAACAAATGTGATGGGGTGGGAGGGAGCGATTTTAGATCAAAAGAGACCAAAGAGAAGTAACAATGTGTGAATGTGATTGGTGGCTAGGGGAGTAGAAGACAGAGCTATAGGAACTGTTTTGGAACAGTTGTGTAAATCTGAATACAGGCTCTATGTTAGTATTATTGAAATAATCTTTCAAGGTGTGTTAATGGTATGGTTAAGCTGGGGAATATTCCTATTCTTCAGAGATGCATATTGAAGTATTTAGGACAGACGGGTCATAATTGCCTGCACCACATTTTCAGAATAGATCAGTAGAAGAAAAGAGAGAGAGAGAGAGAGCGTGTGTGTGTGTGTGTGTGTGTGTGTACATATATGCTTGTGTATTGTATTTTTTGGCTGATACATATTAGAGTATATGTATGTACACATGTGTATGTATGTGCATATATGCATGTATTGTATGTGTGTGTGTTAGTTTTGAGAGAAGAGTCCTGAGCTCAGTGCCTGACACACAGCAGGTGCTTATCAGTCTCTTAGGCTTCTCTGTTACCCTGCCTACTTGTTCTTAGTCACCTTAGGGAGCTTCTCTGCCTATCCTTATATTGGTTTATCTTATTCTATCCTTTGCCATCTTGCTTTCTCTTTCCAGCCAAAATAATCTTTGTTTAGAACATTGCTTAAAGTCATCATCAATAAAGCAAACTTTGCCTTTTATCTATCATATATTCCTTGGGCGCTTATTATCAGGCAGTGTTGTTGGCGTCGTGGATCCATTCTGCCCCCTTAGAGCTCAGTGTCTGGTGTTTCTGGAACCCGAGCTGCCTTATCTCCTTCCCTCGCACTGTGCACCCCCATTTGCTGCAGTTGTGGGTCACTCACAGCTCTGGATGTTGAGGAGCAAGGTTATTTCACCTCCACAGGGAAGAGCTTTTCCATCAACTGAGTTAGTCACGGCCTGAGTTGAGTTGTCACTCTGTCTTGTCCTCCCTTTCAGTCTCCTCACTGATGCTCTCTTGATGGAGAACAGATGCCTCTCCCTAGCTGTGACTCTTACCTATAATGTAAGTCTGTCCAGCCTAGGGCAGCAAGAGTGCTGGCAAGCTTTCTTCCATCTCTTGAATGTCACTGACATGATTAGCTTGTGGAAAAAGTGCAGGTGTGTTTGTGTGTATGGGGTGGGGGCACGGGGAAGGCAAAACAGCAGATATTTGGTGCCCGTGGAAAGTAAACCAACATTCGTTATAAATGTAGATTATTGTGCTACTTAGGTATTTTGGCCCAGTCGAACAAAAATTGAAAATAAAAGCAAAAGCTTAACTGCCTAGCTATTCCCTTGAGTGTTTCCTTCTCTGTCACCCAGTGCCCCCCCCCCCCCAAGCTCTGAGCCAGGTCCGTGTTTTTTCTCCTGTTCCAATAAATCCCGAAAGGCTTCTGGTCCTTTGTAAACTGGTGGGGGCTATCAGCAATGGTCTGCAAACATTACCGCCTGAGTTCTGTCAAGCCCTGCGGAGGACTAGCAGAAATACCCAGGTGAATTTGCTTTCACACTGTCACCGCAGTGATGTTGAAGCCCAGGTCTATAAAGATCTAGAACTTGCTGGGACAGGGGTACTTGGAGCCCTGGCCTCTGTCTGTGGTTGTCTGTCTCTAGCATCTTCGTGTGGCTTCTTCATTTTGGTCTGCGTTGAAACATCACTTTCTCAGGCTTTTTCTGTTCATGACATCTGATGCAGCCAAGCTTCTACCCAGCACCCTCCAGCCCCTCACCAGCTTTTATTTTCTTCATAGCTGTTTTCATTATTTAAGATAATAGACATTTTTCAACTTATTATCTCCATCACCCCCTTAAAGGACTTTATCTCTTCATGAGAATAAAGCTCATGCTGAATTAGCGTCTGGCATGCAGTAGAAGCTCAATAGATACTTAGTGAATTTATGAGTGAATCTATTTGTACAATTTTGGTGAAACTCAGGAGTTGATTTACTTAATTGTCAAATGATGAGTCTGTTTAGAACCTCTAGAGTTTTACAGTTTCTGTGCTATAGGTTAAAATGTATAGGTATCTCTTAAAATCTTTGCATAAAATTGGATCAACCGTAATCTTTAATTTATGAAATACTCTTATGCAAAGTTGATGCAAGTTTGACTTTAAAAAGTTTAATTCTGTTATTTTTAATCACATTAATAATTTTCCTTAACTCAATAAACGAAACAAAAGGCAAGATAGTAATAAGCTACGTGTAGCTGAATGTTCTGTCCTCCTTCCCACATGCCATCTCTGGCCATCATGTGTCCTGAATCTATTTTCTTCATTCTCCTGCTGTCTTGTTTTATAGTGTTCTGTAGCATCTTAGATGTTTTTCTTAAAGTGTGTATCTGTGGTATGTATGTGTATGAAATTTTGTTTTTAAAGCCATATGTGATCTTTTAACAATTTAACTACATCATGCCACATATCATCCATCTTATTGAGTATTGCTATAATTTGTTTGTCTTGATGACTATAACACACCATTGTCTGACCGTTTTAGTTCATTCACTCAGTTTCCTGTGTTTGGGATGTTTCTGGGTTTTTGTCCATGTAAACTATGCTGAGATGTGTATCCATATTGTCTTTTGATGAACATGTGAAAGATTTTCCTGTGGGTATAAATCTAGGAGTTAAATTGCCAATTATAATTATAGAGTGCATGAATATTAAAATAATGGAAACAGTGCCAAACTATATTCCAGAGTGGTTGTACCAATGTATATGCCTATCAATAATGTGTAATGATCTTGTGGTTACAAATCCTCTTCAACATTTTATATTCTCAGATTTTTTAAGTTTTGTGACATGATACTATATTGTGGTCTTGATTTGTGTTTCCATGATAACTGATGATGTGGGCATCTCATCCTATAATCAGTTATTTCTATGAAATGTCTAGTCATACTTTCTTATTTTTCTGTTGGGTTGTTTATACTATCATTGATTCGTAAAAATTCTTCAAATACTGTTGATACCTGCTTTGTTCGGTGTATATATGGTGAATCGCATTTCCCAGATTATGACTTGTCTTTTCACTTTTAAAGATTTATTTTGATAAACAAAAGTTACTGATTTTAATATAGTCAAATTACTTTTTTTTGAGTTAGTGTTTTTTGTATCAAAAGAAAATTTTTCTATCTCAAAGTCTACCCTAATAGTTCTCACAGTATGTTCTGTTAGGGCCACGGGGGTCCTTGACACCCTTTCAGGCGGGCATTGAAAATCAGCCCATCTTTAAAAGAGTAGTAACATGTTATTCGCCTTTTTTTTTTTTAACGTATTCTGCTGACATTTGTATGAATGGTGCAAAAGCTGTGGTATGTAAAACAAACCTGCTGGGACTTTAGCTCCAATCAAGGCCATGTACACACCTGTCCTGTAGTCACTGCATATACTGCTAAGTATCCTTGATGAAGGAAGAATGTATATTGCCGGCTTGGTTAAATCTCACCCTTTAAATACGTGTCTTTTAAATATTTTGCATTACAGAACAGGACTTGTTCCTAAAGCTTCTGCCAGATAGGATGCTTGTCTAGAGCAACAACACTTGAGTGAATGAGCCATGAGCTGACTTAGATGCTTTTTCCTGGAACGCCAGTTTTACTGGAAAGGATGATACACAAATGACAGTAATTCAGACTGGGGTATTTGGCAGGCATTTTCTCAAAAAATGGGTGAAGCGAGCCTTCATCCAGGAAGACAAATGGCAGCACTTTCCAGTACTTAGAGATCAGTGCCGATGTCAGTACAGTTTCTGACTGTGTATAATGAAGAGCATATTCCGCATGAATTCGGCACGAGCGTACATCTCCAAATGACCAGTGATTCTGTGATGTTACAAAATCTAGCACAGACCAAAGGGTTATTCAGAGACTAGCTTAGACTAAAGGATTTTAATGTAAGAAGCATATTCATTGATGAGGATTTAGATTCTCCATTGCAAACAACCTTTAAGAAACCACCACTTTTTGGGTTTTGGTGTGGTGCCAAAGGAAAAAATCCAGAAGGCTATTAGAATACTTCTTCCTTTTCCTACTACATATCTTTGTGAGACTAGATTTTCTTTAATATGCTTTAATTAAAACTACGTTTTGAAACGGATCAAGTGCAGAAGTGAATATGAAAATCTCTTAGTCCAGATGTTAAAGAGAGATGCAGAAATGTAGAATGTCACCTTTCTAATTAAGACTTTTTTTTGAAAATGTATTTTTCATAAAAATGTGTTGTTATTCATATTAACATTTGGCTCTGAGTATGGGGAAAGGGGTCTTGAGGCCAAAAGTATGAGAACTTCTGGCTAAAATATATTTTACTATATTTTCGAATAAGGATTTTTGGGGGTTACTTTGCTTATTTTGATGTCAGGCCTTAACTTATAGGTATACTGGACAGCATGTGGGCAGTCTGTAAATACCAAAAAAGGACACCAGACCTTTATGAAGAGTAATTAAAATTTAAAAATATGTAAAACTTCCCAGTCTGTCTTTATAACTCCTATAGACCAGAAATCTTCTATTTCGCTTTTTTCTTGAGTTTTTTGGTAGGGTTGTCTGTTTGGTTATTCACCCACCCACGAAACATGTGGATTATGCAAGTAATAACCGTCATGTCTTTTTCCCACCTCTGTCTGTGTAAGACCACCTCCTGTGAGGCTCAGGGCCCTGGGCTTCTGCTCTCCAGGTCTCTAGCTGTCAGGCTCACTGGTCTGGCCTGGAAAGACTGGCCTATTTACAGTGTAGGTCACTTATGGTAGTTGGTATTCAGTGGACATATGATGATAGATAACTTGCTACTTGTGTGCTGGCACAATCCCCAATTTTCTGTTGAAATGGTAGGAGATGAATTGGGAGAAGTATTCATGCTCCCTTATTTGCGATTTCTTATTTGGCCCTGTGAGTATCAGATACTAACTCAAGAAATTTCCTGTGAGGTTTTAATCTTGCCAGTACCATCTCTGACATAGTAAGTTACTAGCAAGGGTGGGGGAGAGAATTCTGTTTTTATTGAATAGCTGGTACGTGTTGGATACTAACATGTCTCCATTAGTATCTTAGCACCTCTTTGCGGTGATAGCTTTATCATGATGTGTAATGAGTTATGGAACAGGGGGAGAGCATGGAGGCAGAAGAGCTAAGAAATGTAGCTCAAGGTCGCAGAAGATTCAAATTCAGCTGTTTATCTGAGAAGGGCCTGCTTTTTCTACCATATACAATTGCCCCTGTAAAAACCTGAGTGCCCATAATATTGACTGTTTTATGCAACGTGATTATTGCCACTGTTGTGCAAACAAGTGAAGAGGCAGAGCAGTCCTGTACACTCTTGCATCTCCAACTTGTGTTTATGTATGAGTTATAGTTTTTATTGGGCACATTCATCTCATTAGATCAGAGGGATGGGATAGGTGAGAGGATACTGGATGTGAAGCCAGATGGCTTTTTGCTTCAAGTCCCATCGTTGGCCTTTATTAGCTGCGTTATCGTGTTTGAGTCAGTGAACCTCCCGGGACCCTAGCTTCCTAACTGATAAAACGGAGCCAACAATAGAAGGCATTTCTCAGTGTAATTTGGCTGCTGGAAACATCCAATTTTGATTCTGTGCAAAGGCTTTAAAAGCAGAGGGCTGTATCTATGGGGATTCATTACTTGGAATTGTTAATTAGAAGTCCTGGATCTTGCTGTCATATAACAATTATGTAAAATACCATTAATGGTTTTCTCCTCACCCCTTGACTTCTGGGGCTCTTTTGAGACTCTGTCTCTCTTCCTTTTCTATTAGATTGAGTAGTATAAAATTGCTAATATTTGGCTGTTTTTTTTTTAAACCTACAAAAATGGAAATTTCATATGATTAGTACTAATACACTTAATAGTTATTAGTGAACTTACACATGAATGGTTAACAACAACAAAAAATCTGTTATTGTATCATAGGGCTTATGGCAAGTAGTAAGTAAGCCTAGATCTTTGTTATATTTTTCAAAGCAAACTTTTACTCTGAATTTTCTTTCTGAGATTCTTGATTACACGTGGTAATCCCTACCGGTAGTGAAATGTTTTGTGTTGAAGAAGCACTAAAGGTGAAGAAGTGTCTTCCCCTGTAATGGGCGGGGCTGATACGGAAAGTCCTCTAGAATGGAAAGAGGACTATAGATGTATAAAGAGAGATTTTCTCCCATGAATGCTACCTTTAAGTGGGGAAAACTGGCAAGAAAGTTGGTAGGTATAAAAATGAATTAAGAAAAGACTTAAGAGGTTGCATTTTCTACATTTAAAGAATCATTGGTTAAGAAGACTCATAGCTTTTTAAAAATACTAAATTTTGTGATTTTTAAAATATTTTTCCCCGGCAGAGTGGGGAGGCCCTTGTCGTTGATAAATGATCCTGTCTCTCTGCCTTCTTTCAGTTACAGTGTTCTTAACAGTTTCTCCAGTAGAGCTCTTGAATAACTTTTTTGCTAGGAAATATACCAGAGTGGATTCTAAGCACAAATGAAATTTTAAAATTATCTGTTAATCTAGACTTTATGAAATTTACTTTACAATTTCTAGAAAAACAAACAAAAATAAGTTCCACAAGTTGTTCTTAGTCCTTGCCATCCACAAATTAAAACTAAAAAAACACCAAATACTTGATATTTAAATGTCGGTCAAGTCTCAGAGGAAGAAATCAGAAGAATCAAAGATCTGAAAAGCCAAACCTAAGACATTAAAAAAACTAAAATAGCAGCTGTGAGGTTTACTTAATTTCTGTGTCTTTCCTTTAAAAATCAATTGTGACTCACCATTAAATCGACACAAGTAGCTCAAGCGTTTAGGTTTCAGAGAAGACTTTAAATGCTTCCTTGCATAAGTATTTTACCTTTGGTTTCAGTCTTTACTGAGTCGGGGCCATTTGTGCTCTTAAGCCAAACCTATTTTGTGTTTTTCTTCAGCATTTCAGTTCTTTACCGGCCTCTTTTAGCTCTGAGGATTACGTCATAGCCCAGCTATATCGGTGCTCTTTACGGCATCCCAAACTGATTTTAACCCACTATCCACACATACACAGAACACTGTCTTTTGTTGTATAAGCAATAAGTTTACAAATTTAAAAAAAAAATTAATGATTTCTTAAAGCCTAATGCATGACCCCTTGGAAGAAAATCCTGCTCCATGCAATTAAAAGGAACGTTGGCAGGGAACAGTTAATTGGACTTAGGTTAGTTTTTGAATTTGGAAAAGTCAAATCTCATCTGTAAATCTGTCCCTTATCATTTAATCCATTAAAAAAAAAGAATTTAGGACAACACGAGCACAAACAGCCATTTCACACTGGAATCACAAATATTCTTTAAATATTCTCTGCATTGGAGAGACCTTTTTTTACTTACCAGTTTTTCCAGCCTCTTATCGTCTCTGTAGGCAAGATTGGATCAGCAACTGAATGTAACATCTGATGTTGAGGGAAATAGACTTTGCTCTCTGCTTGAGCTGCTCGTGTTGACCAGTGGGAAACGCTGCATTAGCTCTCAGACCAAAACATTTAAAGTACTCTATGAAATGTTGACATCTCGCCAAAGGCTTGAATGTCAAGTACTACAGATGTCCAGCCCTCTTCGGAGCCTAGTTCTACTATGTGCTTGTATAAGTTGGATATGATTTATGCTTAGGGTTACAAATTATTAAGGCCTGACCAAGCAGTAACTGGTATGAAACTGGGTACAGAGGGAAAAGGGAGAGTGATGGAGCAAGTGAGAGCTCCAGCCAGCAGGAGGCTAGATCTTTCCCATGCCTAGCTGTGACCTTTTCCTGTGAAGCTGTTGTAAGAATAGCTTCTGTGTTTATTGGGAAATATTTTCAAATTGTATTTCACATGGCTTCAAGTAACTCCTTGAATCTTGTTGGAAAATGGAGAAATATTTGAGAGCAGATTAGACCAGAACATTTGCCACTTTCAGGAGCAGGGGAAGAGGGGAAAAGCTGTGCAGGTAGGCGGGTCACCTAGGAGTCTTGATCAGTTTTGATTGAAAGGTCAGGCTGTCTCCATTAGACATGGGTGACTGACCACTGCATCTTGACCCAGTTCTAGGGGGTGTGCGATGGTACCTGACCAACCTTGAGTTGGTGCTGTTGTGACTCTGATCTTTCTTCAGCTTACCCCTTCTCTTAAATCTGGTTTCCGAGCACCCTGTTTGACCCACATTTCTGGATTCCTTCTTCATTTAACAAATTGTTGCTGGGACTCATTGTTCTTACGTAGTACTCTGGATTAATGTAATCCTTACACCTCTCTCAGGAGGAAGGGGGCCCAAGTCTCCTATACTCTGTCTGCTTTGAACTTACCCAATTTGGACCTGTATCATCAACTTTGCTCATTTTACCACTTTCTTTCCCTTTCTTTTATGATAAGTATGCTCATTACCAGTCATGCCTATTATCATCATCATACAAAACAAAACCCCTCAAAGCTCTCCCTTGACTTAAGCCCTTTTATTAGGTACTACTGTCTATTAGTCATCTAAGCTGTAAACCATCAAATTATCCTTCATGATCTCGTCTGCTCCTACCCAATCAGCAAAGCCTGATGATTTTTTTTTAACACCCAAATATTTCTTGTTTATGATTCCCACTAAGCCTGTATTCTCTACCCCAGTCAACTCCCCAGTGTCTGCCCTCCACTCACCGCTGAGAGGAATCCCTCTAAAATACAAGTGTAGCCATGTCCTTTATGTGGGTCCCTGTCACCGTACAAGGTTAAGTTCATCCTGTTGAATCTCGCAGACCTAGTGCTTTGTGATTTGACAGTCCTCGTCTACCACTGCTTGCCTGCAGCCTGAGCGTTGGTTTGAACTTCCTGCAGATATCGATGGTTCTTGCTTCCTGGCTTGGGCTTATGCCTTTTCCTATACCTAGAATATTTCCTTTTCCCTTTTTTGGGGGTCATCCGGAATTTGAACTGCTTTAAAAAATTTCATGGAGTCATCTTAAAAACTAAATGTTTGACTTCATCCTAAGGATAAAATATCTTTGAAATTCTAGATTTCATGTGTTTATTTTTTAAAATGTGCTAAAATGATGACATAACTATTTAGTAAATTTGTCTGAGTTCAATTTATCCTGACTATTTCTTATACCTGCAGAAGCACTAGTGGCCTTCAAATGCCATTTGGCCCACTTACCCTCTTTTCTGTTAGCCAAAAATACTATTAATCCTTCCACCAGCCTATTCTTACAACCATCTGTTCATCTGATCAGTCAACTCCTATTTATTGGTCACCGTCTGTAAACCGGGTGCTACGAGGGCCTCGGGGTATAACTGAGTTCTTTACCTGTGCTCTTTAATTGTCCTCTCTTTGTTTCTCCCAACTAGATCGGGAGTTGAAGGCAGGGCAGTATCTTGTCAATTTTGTATCTTCAGCACCTATCATTTTTACTCTACCATTAAAAGAACACAGAAGTAAAAATGTGTTGGTTTCTTGTTTTCTTTTTCTTCTAGGATTTACTTGTAACACTTGTGTTTCATAAATGAGACTCGTAAACATTGAAAAGGGACAGAATGAAAGTTGGCTTACTTTTAATTTTGAAGGCTTATGATTTGTATGTAAAACCGAAATGATTTTATAAATATTTAATTTGATAGGCAAGAATAGGTTTGTAATCTGGTAACTGCTACAACTTACTCATATACATAGAAACCTTGAGTCAGATGTGTATATTTTAACCAAAACCAGTACTTGGGACTATGTGATCAAATTTGGTTCAATTTATGATTGCAGTTTTTTAAAAAAAATTTTTTATTTAGAAACATTTTTATTTATTGTGGGAGGGAGAGGGAGAGAGAGAATCTCTACTTACTTACTTATTTATTTAGAGTGTGAGTGCAGTCAAGGGTTGGAGAGGGAGGGGGAGAGAATCTCAAGCAGACTCCGATCTGAGTGATGGGCTTGATGCAGGGCTTGATCCCATGACCCTGAAATCATGACCCGAACCGAAATCAAAAGTTGGATGCTTAACTGACTAAGCCACCCAAGCGCCCCAAGATTTATTTATTTGAGAGAGAGAGCGCACATGAATGTGAGTGTGTAAGTGTTGCTTGCATGAGTTGGGAAAGAGGCAGAGGGAGAGAACCTCAAACAGACTCCTCAGCATGAAGCCTGACCCCGCTTGATCTCAAACCCTGAGATCCTGACCCAAGCTGAAATCAAGAGTTGGACACTTAACTAACTGAGTCACACAGGTACCCCATGATTGCAGTTTTGAAAGGCATAAGCCAAAGCCACTTCGTGAGAATGCCAAAGGAAAAAAAATTTTTTTTCCAAGGAATTTGTCCATTTATGATGGTTTTCCATTTGTAAGTTGAATGGAGAACTGAAGGTATTTGGAAACCCAAATCTGTATGTCCATGAGTTCTATACTCTTGGGGAATTATAAGGAGAAAGTATTGATGGAATTCACTAGCACAAAGCTAAGGCCTTAGGGAAACTTGGGGTCATGACAGGCATGATATGAGTAATGAGCTAAATATCAGTCTGTCCTAAGCAGACACAGGGGGCATATTCTCATCAACTAGCTTATTTTAGAAACATACCCCTTTTTTATCTTATTTAAGTTGATCATGTCTATACTTTTGTACTCTACCAGAAACCACTGAACTAACTGTCCCAGGAGTCTCCCACCCGTCCCCACATTTTCCTCTTGAGGCAATGACAGCATGTAATATGCATTTTGATGCAGCTTAGATCATGTCCCATTTCCAAACACACCATCTATTTTATTTTTTCACCTCTGGCCTTTGTCAGGTGATTATTTCCTCATCCCAAAGCGGATCTTATCCTCCATCACTACCTGTTGAACTCTTGTGCACCCCTTAAAACTCAGCTCAGACTCTGCTGTACATGGAGCTTTTCCTTATCTTACCACTAAGAGCGAGTGAATGGTGACCACCTCTCTGAATTCCTATATGGCTTAATTTGAGTTCTGAGTAGGCCACTTCTCAGACTTTGTACTGTGTCTCAGGTGGTGGTGGTTGTCTCACCTGGTTTTGGGGAAAGGTGAATCTTTTGCCGATGTTCCCCAAGTCTGTTATTCATGGAGTCACTTGGCCAGGAGGGCAGGGGATTTTTCTGCAGCTTTTGTCACCCCATATTGCCAAGGCTGTTCAGGCTGGTTTCCTGTGCTTGGCACATTATTCCCCTTTTGCTTAGCAATCCATAGACACTTTGCCTTCTAAAACTCCAGCTCACTGGAAAAGGGAGGTCTTTTAGGTACAAAAAAGGTGACTGTATATAACCAGTGAGGACCTCCATTATTTTTCCTTCTTTTTGTCCTAGCCTAAGCAATTTAGACATCATCTTATGTATGTATGTGTATATTTAATTCAAATTAATTTAAAATTTTTATCAAAGTCATTCATTTATGTACTTTAAGAAATCAAATAATTTTATAAATCTTGCAATGGAAAATAATAGTCCCTTCCATTTTCTTATGCCCCAGTGGCTACCTTCTTCACATTGTAGCTATTATTTTTAGGTATTAACCCTTGTATTTTTACATAAATGACAGTTCTTGGCTTTTAGTAGAATCTGTTGACTTCTTTGTGTGGAAGATGAAATTTCAGCTCCCTTACTCTTTAGCACTTCTCCTCACCCAGGTAAATATGTTTACAATCTCTGGATAAATCAGTATCACTTAATCATACGGTGAGAGCTAAGTAAATATCATTTATGGCTGAGGCTCATCATGTGCTTTGAAAGGGATTGCAGTTCCCCAGCCTGCTCTAGTGATCAGGAGAAATGGTGCCCTTTTGGTCTAATGAGGGCAGGCTTCCCTTATGGTTCAGGCTGCCCATTTTCCCATTTTCAGTTAGTTAAGATATGTAAACATGCTGTATAAATGTTAGCTCTCATTATCACTTCAGTATTATAATTTGAGCCAAACCTTATTTAGTCCAGTTCTTAGCTGTATGTGTATGAATACGTTTAAAAGTATTTTTGCAAGGGTGCCTGGGTGGCTCAGTTGGTTGAGCGTCTGCCTTCCGCTCAGGTCATTATCTCAGGGTCCTGGGATCGAGCCCCATGTCAGGCTCCTTGATCAGCGGGGAGCCTGCTTCTCCCTCTCCCTTTGCCTGCCACTCTGCCTGCTTGTGCTCTCTCTCTCTGTCAAATAAATGAATAAAATCTTTTTTAAGAAAGTATTTTTGCCAACAGCTGCATTAAGAGAAATATATAAAGTCCAGGTGTACGTGAATGTATACAACTTTTCCTGGGTAGATACTTAGTATTATAGCTCAACAGAGGAAAGGTCTGTGGACAAATGCTTAATAATTTTCTGTTCTATTTCACTAGAAAGACCTTTTATCTATTTTAGGCATTTTACTTTTGGCAACCTTTTTTTTTCTTTTTAAATTTATTTGAGAGAGAAGGCACGCATGAGCTGGAGGGGCAGAAGGAGAGAGAGTTTTGAGCAGACTCTGCTGTAAGTGTGGAGCCTGATACAGGGCTTAATCTCTCGACCCTGAGGTCATGACCTGAGCCTAAACCAAGAGTTGGACGCTTAACCCACTGAGCCACCCAAGCGCCCCTTGACAACTTATTTAATAGTAGTTACTGCTATCTTGGAAAAGTCGCATATAGACTATATACATGCTTCCGAAACTACGATTTTATGCATCTAGCTGAAGCTCATCTGCTGTGGAAAGCCATAATTACACCTGATCCTATACCTTGCTGTAGTGTTTTTGTAGTTTTCCCAGAAGGCTTATTTTCTATTTGATAAGCAATGCTCTTGGTTTTATTCATTTTAAAAATGAAGACAGTCATTTAGAAAACAAAAGCTTCTGAGTCCTAAATAGGACAGCTGGGGTTTGGCTTGTGGAGCTGAGGAGACTGTTGGGAGACCAAGTACATGTAAGAAGACACAATCTGAGGAAAAAAACTAACAGGCAGCTGATGGGATGTGGGAGGAAGGCAGTGACTCTCTTTTGTTGGTAAAAATGCTATTCTGGGGAGTGTCCTAGTCCATCGTACTAATTGGTAACCCTCCTGTGTGGCCGTACGACTTAAATATCTACCTAAACTTGTGTGCAAAAAGGGAGTGTGTCTAGGCAATGAGCCAGTGGAGAGAAAGCCCCTCATGGTTGCATAACGATTCACGTAAGAATGTGGGGAGGGGGGTGGTGAGCGCCTGGTGTCTGAACATCTCTGCACCCGTGCCTTTCACAAATGTCTGTCACTGAGCACAGCCCCTTTCCCTGCAGCCTTCCAGTCCTTCCCTAGGGGTCTCAGGCCGTCAGAGCTGGCCCCTGATGTGAAACCTTTGGTCATCTTAGGCTAGCGTTCCATCCAGGACAAAATAAGATAGAAATTACAGCAAATTTGTGCAGCATGGAGACAGAGTCAGAGTTAGATTAATTTGTTCTTTGCAGTTTCCCGCATAATGTATTTAGAAAGTTAAATTTGGGTACACTTGACAGCTCTGCCTCTGATCAGCCAGGAGAACTTGGGCTAGTTCTGTAAATTCTCTAAATCTAGAGAAAAGGGTCTAGTGTCCTCATTAAAGCTGTTGAAAAGTTTAAATGAAGTAGTGTATATTTTCTTACTGTAGTGCCCAGCCAAAATAGGTGGTCAGTAAGTCGCAGGGGCTCTTATTAATATAATCATAGGCTACTTGTTGCTTTACAGTTTTCTCAAAAGTGTACTATCACCGAACGTATGGTAGATATGGAGTGCTAGGCTTTGCAGCTTTCATAAATGTTGATTTCTAAGGAAAGATCCAAATTTGAGAGTAGGTTTTTGGCTCAACGACTGGGTGACTGTGGTTATAGCAAAGTTCTCTCAGATGACATGACCCTACATACAACCCGGGAAAAAGTAGTGCCGAATTATAAACGTATTCTCAGGAGGAAGGAAGCAGGAGGGTGGTGAGCTCACACCTTCAAAGACAGGCACAGCTGATAGAATGCTTCCTGAGTGGGTTAGTCTGTGGCCTGGCTTCCCTGAATCCCTTGCCGAGGAAGCTGGGTATCTCCTTTCCCACCCCTCACCTCACCCAGTCTCTTTGTTCCTTTCTTTTTTCTTTTTTTTTTTCTTTTCTTTTTTTTTTTTTTTTAAAGATTTTATTTATTTATCTGACAGAGATAGAGACAGCCAGCGAGAGAGGGAACACAAGCAGGGAGAGTGGAAGAAGCAGGCTCTAGCAGAAGAGCCTGATGTGGGGCTCGATCCCATAACGCCAGGATCACGCCCTGAGCCAAAGGCAGACGCTTAACCGCTGTGCCACCCAGGCGCCCCTCCTTTCTTTTTTCTTAATTGTAGTTGACATAATGATATTATATTAATTTCAGGTGTACAACAGTGATTCAACAATCCTATGCATTTTTCCTTGCTCACCATGTCATCCCCATTTGTCTCCATACAAATGTTACTACAATATTATTGACTGTATTCCCCATGCCTTACTTTGCAACTCTGTGACTTATTTTATAACTGTAAATTTATATCTTTTAATCCCCTTTATCTCCCTCCTCTTCACTCTTGTCAACTCCAGAAATTTTTAGGGTTCCACTGTTTTTAATTAACGTAAGCAAAATGTGTGGTCCTAAAGCCTCTCCATTGCCAGGAATCCCATCCGACTGCTGCCCTGCAGGAAAGACCACAGTGCTTATTATCCTAATGGATTATTTCCTGATGTCTACATGAGTCTGTCATTTTAAAGCCTAGGAGAGGCTAAATAAGAGGAGAGATAAGAAATATTTTTCCTTAGGTAAGAAAAACAAAAGCACATATGAATGAGTATTTTGTAATTTTTTTGTTAGTTCAGCTGACTGGTTATTAATCCATTCTGGCTTTTTGTGGGAAATGACTTAGGTGGGTTGTTTTGTTTTGGTTTTTGGTTCTTTCTTTCTTTCTTTCTTTCTTTCTTTCCTCTCTTTCCTCTCTTTCCTCTCTTTCTTTCTCTTTTTTTATGACCTGACCTTAGGGGAAAAACATAATGTTTGAATTTGCGAAATGATTTCTTGCCATTTGCCAAACCAGATATTACTTATCAACTCCACGTATGAAGTCTGCTGTTTTCCAGGAGTTAGGATGCTTACCATTCTATTGGGGACACTTAGTTTCAAAAAACAAAATAAAACCACACATGATACAGCTACTTCTGAAATAGGAGAAATGGTGTGGCTTTAAAAAGAAAATGATTGAGAGATTGTAGACCCTTATATCTGTTAAGTTTGGAGTGGTTTCTAAGTGACCTTGCCTGCAAGCCATGTTTATGTAGCTTCTTTCTCTAGCTTTTATTCTACAACTTTAATACTTTTTCTACTGTATGCCAATTGCAATGTTGTATTTAGCTTAAATATTTATAGGATCTTGCCACTGTACCATTTTCTTTTAGGCAGTTGAAACATTTGTTGACCTGTAGTCCTGGGAATATGAGAGCCAGCATGTCTAATCAGTCCAGACTGAGGTCTCTGGAGTAGATGGGCTTAGTTAGAACACTAATTCAGGCACATACTAGCTGTGCAGCCTTGGGGCACATTACTGCACCTCTCTGGGTCTCAGAAGTCTCTTCCTTGGAATGATCTATACAAAGGCAATAATAATATTTACTTCAAAATATTTGTTTTATGCCTGGCACATAAAAGAGTAGAATTAATGTTGTTTTCCATTAGTATTATTTCCTTGATGGAGAATTAAAAAAATCTTGAAGGGAACTTGATTTTAGGGGGTTTCTTATTATCTCTAAAAAGTAATGATTGCTTAGAGCATGATTTTGAAATTGAGCTTAACTGTAATATTTATGCGTCTGTATCTTATCATAATTGTCCTCTGGCCTGTGTTCAGGCTGCTGTTAAGTGTCATCTGGACCATTAGCATAGATGAGATTCATACAAATTTCAAATGCCAACTTTGTTTTCTATGCTATAACATTTGAATGGTAGCTAATATTTGCTGCTTCCTTTCCCACCTTTCCTCTCTAATTTACTTTAAGCATTTTGTATGCAGACAACATAAGAATCAATTTGTTTTGGCCTCAAGTTCAGTTTTTCCGGCATGCAGCTGACTCTCTTTTTTATAAAATACAAGCTAGTGAAGGTGCAGACCCAGTATCTATACCATTCCAATCTGTGGGTCTTTATGGTGCCCCGAGGCATTTATAGGCCAGCTTTTGGGAGTCCTTATCATTCAGTGGCACAAAGTGGAAGTTCTTATACTGCCTAAGACCACCCTGCAATGCATCAGAAAGATCTGGAAGCTACATGGTAGCTCGCTAAGACGGATAATCAAATACTCCAGAGCCTCACAATCATTATTTGTAATGAAATATTCCCACTTCCTTCAGTTTTGTTGGTTGGCTTTGCTGGCACAAACGTTTTTAGTATGTTCCATTATGTGTGCTGCTTATAAACCAGGTGAAGAAAATTTCTTGTTGTCTTCTTGAAGGAGGAACGAAAGATTGATTAATGCAGTGTGCAGTCTGGGAATGGCCCTGGGTCAAGTTCCAAGGTGCCCCTTGAAGCAGGAGAATGAAAATTTTCATTTTCTAAAGCTGCTGCTTTTAGAGTGATTAGTAATCTTCAGGGCTGTGACACATCCTGAGGAACTTGGGGATTTTGTTTATTTCCACCTTTGTTCACTTTAGCTCTAGCATCAAAAACTGATGCGCTTTGGTGTTTTTAGGGTCTTTTGGGACAAGTCTTTGGGTCCGCCCCCTGCAGGATAGAGAAGGTGTGGACAAGGAGCTCCAGAGTCGGGTGCGTCTGTGCTGCTCTTCCCCTTTGCCGCCTGTGAAACGGTGCTGACAACGGCACCTCTGAGCGAATGAGGTGAAATGGTACACATGGAACACACAGTTTGTGTCATGAAGTATAGTTAATAAAGTCTAGTACTATTTGTATTGATTTTTTTTTTTCAAATTAAGGTAATAGTATTCTCAACCCCACCCCTCCTTAATAGGCATATTTTAGAAACAGACGCTAGCATTTTGATTCCTGGGGCAGCCAGCCATGTTCTATAGCTGCATCAGAGAGCGTGCAAATAAATAGCACCTGACACTTCATGCCAGTGGTCAGGTTTGGGGGCTTTTGGTGGGGAGGGTGGACAAAAGGGCAGAGAGTGAGGTTGAGATGATACTGCGATAATAGGCTTTTTACTCATATGCTCAGTGGCTCAGTTAATGCCTCAGGTGTTGTTGTTGTTGTTGTTTGTTTTTTATTTCTTTTTAAGTAGGCTCCACACTCAGCGCAGGGTTCAAACTCAGGACCCTCAGATGAAGAATCGCATGTTCCACTGACTGAGCCAGCCAGGTGCCCCTCTCCACCCCATTGCCTCAGTTTTAATGAGCATATTTGGTTACCTAAGATCCTTTCCTCCTTAAAATTTTCACACTTTTTTTTTTTTTTTTTTTTTGGCAGTTCTTACAGTGTCTTTCTAAAATCTGTGTCCAGACTCTGGTTCTAGCAACATGTTCTAAAACTGTATGTGCGTGCATACTTTTTTGTTTTGTTTTGAGCAGCAGACTACAGTTTTTTCTTTTGAAATCTTAAATAGAGGCCTACTGGGTAAAATAGATAGAAGTATATCTTTGCAGATAGAGACGGGGGAGGAGTTAGCCTACCTGTTCATTCTCTACAATTGCCCCCATAATATGTCTGTGATTCCCTGTGGTTAAGGAATGCAGCTTGAAAACCGTATCATTCTGGAAGATGTATTTGTTGTAGAATAAGTGTATCCCACAAGTTGCAAACACGGGTTTCCTAGATGTTTTAGTAATTCAAAACCCGTGAATTGAGACCAGTGCTATGAACATCTGACTTTATTTCAGAAATAGGTTCTCCTTTTGAATTGTGGTAGGTTTTTCTTATTACCTTTAAGATTTGAGGAGAAACTTTCTGACCAGAAGTACATCATTGCAGGAAATACTTTTGAAAAGATTTCATTTACCAAAGGCTTAGCCAAAACCAATTTGGTTAGGGTGATCTTATAAGTTATTAAGTTGGGACACTTTTGAGAGTGAAACAGAGTGTTAATTATAATTACATTGGGGCTGCAGGAGTGAACTGGGGCTGCCCTATACAAACCAGTACATATGTTTACCCTAAGATAGGCACCCTTTGGATAGACAGAATAGGTTTTTTTTTTTTTTTTTTTTTAATGTAGGCTCCACTCCTAATGTGGAGTCCAGTGACGTGGGGCTTGAACTCATGACCCTGAGATCAACACCTGAGTTGAAATCAAGAGTCAGATGCTTAACCAACTGAGCCACCCAGGTGCCCCTAGACAGAATAGAAATTTTGAATAGCTAAAATCTTGGTAAGCCCAGGAATTATTTGAAACCTTAAAATGAGCCTCAGGACAAACAGGTTCAACCCTGTCCCTTTTTGCAGTGAGTGCTGCTGTGAGAGAGGATTGGCATCTGTTATGAGCCCAACTTAACGAGCCTCTTCTATGTATAAATACTCTGTGCTCACTTTAGGAGGATTCTTTGACCAACCACTGAAAAAACACATTGCTTTTCCAAACAAAAGTTTAAAGAGTCTTGGCTTACAGTGTAGGCTCATTGCATTCTTTTTTGGCTCTATTTTTCCTCTGATTCCTTCATGAATCTGACAGAGTTAATCCATCCTGTTCTCTCCCTTCTGTAATCCCTATGTTATTTGGAATCAAATCCCTTTTTTGTTGTGATAAATATTTCAGATTTGTGCACACTCTAGAAGGGGACTTTGGGATTTTCTATTCTTTGGCCAACTGCAGCATTCAGCTAACTGCCGGGGAGGTAGTGGTTCCTCACTGTATTCATGATGGATGGGCTGGGGAGGTCACTGGCAGGGTGGGGGTAGCAGAGTAGGAGTGTGTTTCTGTGGTAAAAAGAACGAGGGCTATTCACGTTTAATGGACAGCGGTGTTTGGACATGGAAAGAGGAGCCAAAAGTCATCTTATCTAAAATAAACTTCACCTCTTCTTTACTTCTTCGCCTAGCTCTACAAATACCTTGTTTAAAACTAGCTTTTAATGACTATTTACCTAAGTACAACTCAGTATTGGCCAGCTTTGTTCCATGATGATCACTGTCCTGAGTACGTAGGGGTTAGGACCTAATCTTAAAAAAGGAATAAACTCATTATTTGTGTAAATGACTGTAGGCATTTTTCCCTATTCAGATTACCATCTCTGTTGTGGTTGTACTCACACTAAATTATACTCAAAGCTAAGACATTTACAGCATACTCAACCTTGACCTTTATCCTGAGGGCAACACAACCATGACGCTGGTCTTCTGCAGACTGAGGTCTCTGAGGTCATGGAAGTGTCTCGGCCCTTTCATTCTGTGTGTTTCAGTCAGGCATGGCCTGGGGATCCCTGTGTGTTTAGTGACTGCAGGACATTGGCTTTGATTCTTTTAGCAGGCACATCTAGATCTTCAGAGCCATGTTTGTTTATGCATTTAATCCTAAAATGAGAGAGGTGGAATTTGCTGAACTACGTTATACTTTTTCTCATCCTCATTTGAAAATAACACGTGTGCAATAAGAATAAGGAGAAATTTTGCATGTATGAATGTCGAAGAGACAAAACAAAGGCGGAGGTGGTAGCGATGATGGTAGCATATAGGCGGCCACTATTATATATGAATATCAAAACTAGTTTCTAGTCTGCCTAATTGGATGTAAGGAATTTGATAAAATGCTTGCCAAATTGAATTGAAATGGTAGTCAAACGTAACTTACCTAGAAATGTGAGGTGGGCGGGTTGGTGATGAGGAAGCCAAACTGAATGGCCACTACTTGGTAGGCAACTCACTGGGATACAGTGGAGAAATGGCCGTTAGTTTTCTTACCTCACTTCTGTTAGGAAGGTTGGTTGCTTACCCTTAGGATAAAGTCCAAATGCCCACATAATTCCTTAAATCGCTAGTTGTTAAGATTCTCAGGAATGATCCCAGACTTCCACCCTTTAAAGCCCAGGAATATATTTGTTAGCAGGCATGTTAAAGTTGGAGAATCACTAGTAAACCAACAATTTGTAGCAGTTTGAGGTTGTGAAGACCTTTCATAATATGCTGAAAGCCAAAATGTACAAACACATTTTGTACAATAGTAGGAGATTGGGAAAGCCCTGATAAAGTACTCTGATATTAACTAAGTATTTTAATTTTCAGAATATATCCTACTAGAATTACTAGATTCTAAGTCCTACACCAGTGATTGTTTTGTTTTGAGAATTTGATGATAATTTGTCTGCAGTAGCATGTGTCGCCTTGGTCTGTGGTTTGCCATTAGTTTTCTTCTTGGAAATGTCACACCCTGAAATTTCTAGACATCAGTCCTGGGCTCTGTGATGAATGCCACCATGGTACCTGCAGGGCAGTCCTGACACCTGCTTGCTCAGCCATAGACTTGATGTGGAAGAGGTTCTGATAGTCCCCTATCCAGCCAGAAGGGTAAGATGGGAATTTAGTGAAGACTAGTTCTTCCAAGTTGTTTGCTTTAAACAACTTAATTAAAAAAAAAATTATTAAGGCATGCAGAGGCAAATTAGAAGATGTAGAAAAGTGAAAAAAAGAAAGATCATTGAGAAATTTATCCTTGGGTAACCAGTTATTTTGTTGTAAATGGTAAAATAGGAGGAAAGAAGGGTCATTTGGTGACTGACACAAGGAGGGAGTTTATGTCTCCTACTTATATGTACTATGATGATAATAGTAGCAATACTAATAATACCTAACATTTATTGAGTTTTTGTAACATACCAGATACTCTTCTAAATTCCTTATTTATATTCACTCATTGAAACCTGATAACTAGTGTATGAAGTAAATTCTGTTCATGTACCCTAATAAAACGAGGACAGTGAGGCACAGAGTGGTTAAGCATTGGGCCCAAGGTAACACAGCTGGTAAGGTTTTAAGTTGCAGCAGGGGGATGCGATAGTTTTGGTCTTAAACTGGTCCCTTCTACTGGTCCTCTAGGATGTTCGAAAAACACTGCTGTGGGTGGTGGTGGTGGAGAGGAGACCCATGCATAAAGGTGTTAGGTTGAGGGATGAGGGGTTGGAAATTTTTGCTGGGTCAAGTGGGCACAAAGATGGATCAATAACTCCGGAGCATGTACAGGTCCTAGGCTTTTAGGACCACCCCATCACCTTTTAGCGATCTGGCTGGCTAATCACCAGCTTCACCTGGAAATCCCTCCCATTCCATTGTCATCGACATGTGGCACTGCTGAAAGAATGCCTGCTGATTGGAACCTTCCCAGCTTGCCTTGAAATTATGGGCATCTGTTTAATTTTAAACAGTACATTCTCTTGGGGCGCTTGGGTGGCTCAGTCGGTTGAGTGTCCGACTCTTGATTTCAGTTTGGGTCATGATCTCAGGGCGGTAAGATTGAGCCTTGCATTGGGCTCCACGCTCAGTGGGGAGTCTGTTTGAGTTTCTCTCCCTCAGTGCCCCTCGTGCCACCCCCCTTGTGAGTGCGCTCTCTCTCTCGAATAATTAATCTTTTTTTTTTTAAAATAAACATTGCATTCTCTGTGAACATTCACAAAGAGCTTGAACCTGAAGGAAATGTATGAGGTGGCCTTCACAACTTGTGATAGTGAGGGCCAACAGAATCATTGGTCACTGAGCCTTTAAATAATAGTTGTTTGTAAAGTTGCCTTGTACTTTGATCTTGAGTTTAATGCCATTTTGGGTCATACTGACTTTTCAAAATGTCATGAACTTTGCATGTTTCATCATTTATTTAATTTTCCTTAAAATTATTTCCCAGAACATTAGTGGAAATTTTTTTTTTAAAGATTTTATTTATTTATTCCACAGGGATAGAGACAGCCAGCGAGAGAGGGAACACAAGCAGGGGGAGTAGGAAAGGAAGAACCAGGTTCATAGCGGAAGAGCATGACGTGGGGCTTGATCCCACAACGCCGGGATCACGCCCTGAGCCGAAGGCAGATGCTTAACCGCTGTGCCACCCAGGCGCCCCTGGAAATTTTTTTTTAATGTTATTTGAAAGAGAGAATCCAAGAGTGAATTGATTTAATACACCCAGTGAATAAGGACTTATCTCTAAGAGATAAATAATACAGAGGCTAAGATTGTGAACTATACAGAGTAGAAATTCCCGGATTCAGATCTGGCCTCCTGTACTTACCAGCTGAGTCTGGCCAAAATATTTTAACTCATTTATTAAATGAGAATAAATCTCTGTATTCCATACAATTATTCTAAGAATTCAGTGAGGTAAAATACTCTCAGAGCATTAGTGCAGTGCCTAACGTGTGCAAAGCTCTCAATAAATGTCAGTAATTATTAGACACTAGAAAGGCAGGTAACTATGGACAGAAGTTGAGATCTCTTACCACTGCTCCCAACCCCAACCCACTCCAGTATATCTAGGTGACTTCTCCATGTCAGTTTTTAAAGTTCTACCTTTTTCTTTTGAATAGTTGCACAGTATCCTATTGAAGGAAAGAATCATGTTGAAACCATTTCCTGATTGATGGATTTTGGATTATTTCATATTTTCGTCGTGATTATAAACGTCTCATACCTTCTTTCCTTGCTCCCTCATTCTTTGCCCTCAAAACTTTGAAGGTTATATTTTGAAGTTGGTCTTCAGTTCCACTGCTATAATTGTTTCTGTTGTTTTGCTAACATTTGTCTGGTGGGGTATGAGGGAGGGTTTGGACTCACTTGGTGTAAAATTAAATAATTACGGCGCATGCTGTTCTATGTTTTAAAGAACTGAACTCTTCATCAGGGTGCGAGGGGGTGTGTTTTAGCAGAGAAGAAAGAAGAAGCTAAGTTTTCTTACTGAAAACTTCAAATGGCCAGTCTCAGAAATTCGAACCTAAACTCATTAGTTGGTATGTAATTGTATAAAGTGCTCATAACCCAGTATGGAGGGTTTTCTCATTTATATTCAGTGGAATGCTTTTCCCCTGAAATTGTTCCTGCTCAAATTGCCATTTAATGTATGTGTTTAAAAACTTCTCTCAGTTCATAATCAATGCTGGGAAGCAGGAGTCTCTTACGTGGCCTTCTGCCTCCACACCCTTCTCCCCATACCACCCCAAGGCCTCTTCTCCAGCCAAGTCCAAGAGGGACCTTTGAGAATACAAGTTGTGTCTTGGTGCCCCTTTGCTCAAACCACTCAAGGAAGTGAAAGAGTGCTTCCTTTCACACAGTAAAATCCAGACTTTGATCATGGCCTGAATGGGCCTCTATTACTTGGCTGACACCTGCCCTGCACCTGTTCCCTGACTTTATCTCCTGGGTTCCCTGCCTCCTTCTGTTGTAGCTGCATTGGTCTTCTTGCTATTGCTGGCCCTCCTCCAACATGTCAACCCATCTAGTAGGCTTTGCTTATGCCTTTCCTCCCGCCTTGTCTCCCTTCCTTATTTTATTCAGGTCTCTGTTCTTATTTCTCATCTTCATTGTGATCGGTCCTGATTGCCCCATCCACTGGGCACTCTACCTGTGTCCAGGCCCCGTTCTTCTCAGTGGTTCTTCATTGCAAAGCTACTCATTATGCTGTGTTACTTGTTTAGTGTGTGTCTTTGCCCAGGATTATGAGCTTCTGAAGTCAGGCTCTTTGTCTTATTCAGTGCTGTGTCTCCCAACAGCTGGAATAGTGCCTGGCACAAGGGAAGTACTCAATAAATACTTGTTGAACTAACGAAGGAGGGAATAAAGGAAGGGAAGATACCTGTAGAATATAATGTATGATGGCCTATTTTGAGACTTTAGTCTGAATACTGATCACAGAAACCAAGAGTAAATCTGACTTTTTTAAAAGTTCAGAGAAACTGTCAGTCATTCGGCTTCTTTTTTAGAGGATCGCCCTGTAGTTTCTGAAAATTTTTGAAAAAGCTAAACTGCCGTGGATTGATTTCTTGCCTTTGAGCACCACTATTTTCTATTTTTAAATTTCATGTTTGTATTTATATCTTCTATCATGAAAGCCCTTTCGAGTCTTCGTTGTCACCCGAAATGCCCGCTTGCAGATTATTCTCTTCTATGTCCCTAATCCTCGTTCACATCAGTGATGGCAGCTGTATGGTATGTCCAGGGTTCCCCTCCCGAGGAGAGTAGGAAGTGGACAGCTGGCTCATTATAAGAACATCATTCTGTATGAGGAGGAATATGCGCTGCGGTTTCAAACTTCTTCCTGGCTGGCTTCCGGGCGGGGCTCAGGGCTTTCCAGGGGAGTGTTTTAGGGAGGCTGACGGAGTCGTCTCCCCTCAGCCTCATCAAGACCATTTCTGCTTCTGTGTGGGATGTATTAGTGTTCCCTCTAAGATTTTGTTTAAATAGAGGTTCCTCCTGACAAATCACAGTCATGACAACTCTGCTTTGGAGGGGTCTCTGACCTTTCCAGGGAATTATGGGAGGGGTTGGAACAAGGCCTCGTGTCCCTGAGAATTGGAGGTGGCAGGCAAAGGCAAGAGCAGTCTGTCTTGGAAGAGTGTGACTAGTTCTGGTCCGAGGGGACATTTGATTGTCTGTGCCTTGAACTTAATTCCAGGAGTTCCAGCGCCCCTGGCGTAGTGTTACTTGGCAATGAACACAGGTGCCTTTGGCTTTCCTGCCGTCTTACATTGCCCTCTTTCAGTTCCTTCTTTCTCCTTAGTGCTTCTGTTTGTGGTGCAACACAGCTGTGGAAATGTCATGCTAATGGCAGCTCCTGACACGGTGGGTTTGAGGGGGCCTCCTCTGATTTCTGTTAAATAATTAGATATCTCTTCACGGTCTCCAGTTTTGAGGCACACAGAGGCCTCTGTGAAAATGAGAACATGAACTTATGAAAGTTAAAATGCAAACAAATTTGTGAATGTGTCTGGAAATCACAAACGGAAGTAACTTTTAGGCTCATATTCACATTACCAGCCCAAATGGAAAGCAGTTTGTTGTTGAGTGAATGATCTTAACATTAAACACGGTTTGCCTGGACTTTAGACATTATTAAAATCATATTTGCACAGTGCTCGCTTCGGCAGCACATATACTAAAATCATATTTGCACAAATACAGTTGTATAATAGTAGAGTCCTTTTTTGGGGGGTTATATTTTTTTGACTTCCATGTTATCTTAACTGTATGAGATGGGGCTGGGGAAGGGTGGGCATGTTATTTTCTTTGCATATTCTCTTACGTTCTAGCACCTTGAAGATGTTAAGTAAATGAAGGAGTGCATGAGGAAGTGATACAAACAAATCAGTGTAAAGGAATTCCAGCCCTAGCAGGCTTGGGGACTTGGCACAGGGAAAAGTCTTGTATGAAGGGGCAACTGGCTGCTTGTTAAGAAGAAAGTCAAGAGGGGCGCCTGGGTGGCACAGCGGTTAAGCATCTGCCTTCGGCTCAGGGCGTGATCCCGGCGTTATGGGATCGAGCCCCACATCAGGCTCCTCCGCTATGAGCCTGCTTCTTCCTCTCCCACTCCCCCTGCTTGTGTTCCCTCTCTCGCTGGCTGTCTCTATCTCTGTCAAATAAATAAATAAAATCTTAAAAAAAAAAAAAAAGAAGAAAGTCAAGAGGGAGAAGGAAGAAAATGCTGTCTATGAAAGAAAAGCTATCTCCTCTGAGGCAGGAAGTGGTGTGCTCAGTCCTCACGTGCCCTAGGATTCTGTAACTTCTGTAAACTCTCTCCTGACTCAAAGTCAGTGCAGTCTCTCACGTGGTGCTCTCAATGTGATTTAAAATGGATTTTAGGGAAAATTAAGATTTACTTCATAGCTGGCATTAGTGAATTATATCAGTGCTGTAAAGTACTAGAGAACTCTTCTAATTAAATATGGTCTAGGCAGCTCATTCTAGAGTGTATTTCCTGAATGTTAAAGTTTCTTATATTCTTTAAATGAAAAGTTTATTTTGACTGTTATTGGAACCATTAACTAAACACTTCATGGAATATATGGCTTAAGACAATATTCCTTACTGGGAGGTTTTTTTGTTTTTGTTTTTTTTCCCCTGGTTTTATTTTTTCTGACCTTGGGCTGTGGAAAGAATTCTGCATTTAGGAACGCATAAAAGTAATGGAGCGCTATTAAGGGAATGGCGATAATTGAAATACTTGATGAGGAGGGGAATTTAAATGCATAACTTCACATGCAAGTAGCTAGACATGAAAACTCCTTTTCTCTTCAAAAAGTAACAATACGAGGTTTACGTGGTACTTTCTTTTCTTCTGTCTCACCCTAAATTCTAAGCAACTGTTGTTGATAGTTTTCTAAGCAATGTGAGCTTTCGAGTCTCGGGCAGTCATTGAGAATAGAGGACGTACGAGCTATAAATGAGTGCCTGGGCTCTTGTAGAGATGCACGGAGTTTTCCTGTGGTGGCTGCTCAGTTGTAGTGTGGAAACCTCAGCGCTAAGGCAGGTGATAAGAAATGAGACTTGCTAAGCAGCAAGCGTGTTTGGGCTCAGTACTGTCAAGGAAGCAGCTGCTGTAACATAGCTCTTCAGAGTAGTCTCTTCATTTCTTAGCACGTAGATTGTTTTATTGACTGCACTACTACTTACAAAATGCTCTGTGATCCCATTTAATTTGTTAATTTCTCCAAGCCCTAATAAATGGAAAAGAACTCTTCTTAATCTTGTGTTTTCTTAGTAAAGTCTCAAGGCAATAGCTTGAAACGTTTAATTTTAAGATGCGTTAGGTAATAGTCTTTATCTGAATAGCAGGAATAATTCTCTTTATGTTTTGAGTTGACATGTTTTCTAGAAGAAATACTATTAAAACGTTTTTAAAAGTCTTCTGAATCTTACAAAATAATGTGTATGTTTTAGGCTCTAGAAAATATGTCCCCTGGGAGTAATATTTTTGACATTTATTACTCCTTTTAAAGTCAGTTTTCAACAGACCTGCTGGGAATCCCTTGATTGATTTTATGGAGCCTAATTTATTAAAGAGCATCCAGTCTATAGTAATGACATAGTAATTGTTCTAATGTATATTCAAAGAGGGAGAAAATACCATAAGCAAACTGTTCTCTGTTTTCTGTGCTGGGTTAAAATGCCGTTCATAAAGAAATGGCAGGGGATTATCCCTGCCCTAGCCAAAAGCTTATTATAAGGCAGGGCCAGACCATCGCTTTCAAATGGATATTTTGTGTTGCTCTGTTGGGTCATATTCATGACTGTTCCTATCATGAATATGATAGGTTTTCTATCCAGGATGTCCCTGAGGCTGAGCATAGGCCTTTATAAGAGGCTTTCAAAATACATTTCTTTTAACCTCTGGAGGTAGTTATAAATGAGTCAGCAGTGTTTTTAGATCACTTCCTCTCTGCAGAGGTGAAATTAGGAATTACCAGATGAAATAAGGAATCAAAGAAGTAATTCAAGATGGATTATATATCTAAATCTAAAACTGAAACCTGCAGCTTCTAGAGGAGAACAGAATATGCTCACACCCTTGCATAGGCAGTAATATATTAGGATACAAAATGCACTAACCATAAAATAGAAAGTTAATTGTACCTTATCAAAATTTAAAACTTCCATTTTTCATTAGATACCACTAAGAAAATGAAAAGTAAGCCACAGATTGGGAGGAAAAATTCACAATGCATACCTTTGTTAAAGGACTCAAGACTATTTAAAGAATTTTCATAACTTAATTAAAAAAAAAATGGCCCAAAGACTTGAAGAAACAATTCACAGAAGAAGATATTTGACCAGGCACCATGTGAAAAGATGTTCAGCATTGTGAGTCATCAGGGAAATGCAAATTAAAATGACGAGCTAATACTTCACACCCATTAGAATGGCAAAAAAAGAAAAAAAACAAAAACAAAAAACCCTCCCCAGAACCCCCAAAACAACAAGAAGCCACAGATACCAAGAAAACTGACAATACTAACCATATACAAGGAAATGGAACAATTAGTACTTCCAGAATTTTTAGTTGGAGTGGAAAGTAGAAAATCTACTTTGGAAAGCAGTTTGGTAATTTGTAATCAAGTTAACATATAGCTAATGAGGTAGTAATTTAATTCCTTAGCTGTTTAGCTAAGAGAAATGAAAGCATACGTCCATAAAAAGACTTTTACTAGAATGTTTATAGCAACTCTATTCATAACAGGCAGAAGTTGGGACTGACCCAAATGTTCATCAAAAGATTAAAATGAGTATGGAAATTGTGGTATACTTATAGAATACCACTTAGTGATCAAGAGGAATGATACATGGCAAAAATACGATCTCAGTAATCTCGAAATGTTAAATTGAGCAAAAGAAGTCAGACACAAAAGGGGTATATACTTTGTGGTTCTATTTAAATACAATTCTACTACAGGTAAAACTAAGTTCTAGAGACAGAAATGGGGTAAGTGGACACCTGTGAGTGGAAAGAAGTATAAGGGAACTTCTCTGATGGAAATATATAATCAGGGTGGTGTTTACTTGGTGTCAAAACTCCTTGAATTTGTGTTTCAAATCTGCTTTCCATTTTCTCCTATGTAGGATACACTCCAATGTAAATTAAGTTGGGGGGGGAAATTAAAGGTATAAAACTTGCTCTTAGAGCAGTAAGGCTGTTGAACGCGTTGAACGCATATTGTAAACTTCTGTGTAAATGGTGTGGAGTATTGGAAAGATGGCAGGGAGTATGCACCACAGGAGCTCTCAGAAAAGGTCAAACAGGAAAGGCTTTGTGGGCAAGAGATGGTTTATGTTGTGTTTTGAAGATGGAAATTGATAAATGTCAGAGATTGGTCATTGGAGGGAAAATAATTCCAAATAGGGCCAAGAGATCAAGACAAGAATAAAGGAAGACATATTTAGGGGTCAATAAACATATTAACTGAAGTTTTTTCCCTACTCAGTATATCCTTTCCCACCCCTCCATTGGTATGTCATTTTCCTTTTTCAAGACTCAGCCTAATTTTGTTTCTTTAGTCCACCGGATGCTTCAGTACACAGTGCTCTTTACTTTTTCTGGGCTCCTATTTTAACTCCACAATGTAGAACATAATTTTCCCCAGATTATAGCCTACGTGTTAAGTGGGTATCTTCTCAGGAATTATTTCCCGAGGGAAGATAGCTTTTCTTCCACTGCCCCAAGTGAAATTGAAATGCTGAGTCGACGATCAAATGCTAGTTAAGGTTCTTGGGATGGAGGTTTGATAAATGTGCAGGAGAGGACATTGGCTGGAGTGCAGATTTGCTACATTATGTGTGTATATTGTAGGTTTTTATATATATGAGTGGCTGTAGTTTTTGGTTGTCAGCTGTATATCAGGTATTATAATAACTACAGTAGTTCTCCTTAAGTAGGTATTTTTACCGTGTTTTTACAGATAAGTAACACTGAGCAAGCAGAGATTAAGTGGCAAGGTAGAATTGGAATATGTCCCTTTGGCTTCCACTGTTCTTGTAGTCATCAAACCAGTGTACTATGTTACTGAGAAATAAGATGATGATGGTGATGACATCAGTAAACATTGACTCTACTCTGATGTCATGACAGTCATTCTTTGGGTACTTTATGCATATTTATTAATTTAGTTTCTGTGATCAGTGAGGGAAATGAGTCATAGAGTCATTGAACAACTTTATCAAGGTGATATCAGAGTAAGTGGTATGGAGTTAAGATTTGAAACCATGTAGTCTGATTCCAGAATGCATGCTCTTTGCTCTTTACTATTATACTATATTCCTTGGCTTTGTAGATTTGAGGACTGATTGTCTCCCTTAGTGAAAGCAAGGCATACACCTTTTCTTAGGCAGGGGGGATGAATGGATATAGAAAAACTAGTGAGGCAGAATGTTGTTTTCATGGTGTAGTTAATTTGTTAAGATCCTCCTTACTGCCATTCATCCACTGAACTTTTGTTTGCAGACTTCACTGCTATTTCCTTGCTAGGCTAAGACACACACCATTCTTTCGAAGGCTTAAGAATCTAGGTCTAATAGTTGGCTCCCAAAGGAGTCTGGAGTTGAGATCGCAACGGACCCTCCAGAATGACCTTTCCATTGTAGCTCCTGTGCGTGGATATCAGGCTTATCTCCTCCTAGGAGATAAGGAGATAAGGAGTAAGTCCCTGCTGGGAAAGTCCGTGCTATGTGCTGGCCTCCCCAACTCCAAGACCATTGCCTGCAGCGGTGCCTCAGGGGTACTAGTGATGTGCAAAGGTACCGTGCAAGGCCTGGTGTTCTAGGGAATTTCCCCTTGTGGCGAATCCAATAACCCAGGAATCTGTACCCAAGTCTGTAAGTATATCAACTGGATAAATGAGACCATGCAAAAGCATCATCGCTGCATACCTCCCATCTCTGAGACATCTATATGCCCTGAACAAGAAATTCACAGAAATAAGGACATGATGAACTATAGTCATATTTGACTTTACCTTTCCTCAAAGATATATTAAAACCTCAACAATATGCCATATGTGTAAAACAATCAAACTAGTAAAGACCTAAAACCAACCATTCAACACAAAACCTCAGTGCTGGTAAAGATGCAGTGAGACTGTCACTCTCAACTAGTGAAACTATAAATTGTGCAGTTAAAAAAAAAAGATTTATTTATGTATTAGAGAGAAAGAGAAGCAGACTCTCCGCCAAGTGTGGAGCTTGACGGCTTGATCCCATGACCCTGAGATCATGACCTGAGCTGAAATCAGGAGTTGGACGCTTAGGACGCTTAACTGACTGAGCTACCCATGCGCCTCATGTGCAGTTTTTACAGAAGGCAGTTTGGTAAGGTGAATTGAGACCCTTATTTACCGCTGTTGACACTGTGATTCTAGTTTAGGAAGATACTACTAAAAACAAACAAAACCCCAAAGTGCAGAGCAAGGTTGGAATTCATCAGAACATTATTTATCATAACAAAAACGGTGGAAACACTGAATGTGTCTCAAATTAGTGGGTTGTTTAGGTAAATAGTGGGCCTGTATGGGACAAGGATATTAGGGAGCTCTTAAGGATAATAACTTTGCAGAATTCTTAGTGTTATGCAAGAATGTTTGTGTTGTATGATGGATGGTGAAAAAAAGAAAGATACAAACATATGTATGTGGCTCTAGCTGTGTAAAATGAAATATTCAGAGAACAAAATCTGAAAAGACAACACTTAAAAAAAGAAAGAATCTAGGTCTGTGTTTTTCATTTTGTTTTGTTCTTTTACTCACATGGCTTCTCAAGTATTTAAAATTCTCATACTACTTGAAATAAACTAAAAAACTGAACATGACTGGCAGTATGCTAATGTTATGGTTTATGAAGGAAAATTAGCAGACCCCTACTCAGAAAAAAAAAAAAGGTTTTGCCACAACCCCAAAAGATTAGGCAGTAAGTGTACATTAAGTATTTTAAATTAAAATGGTGTATTTAAGGGAGATCTCCTTTTCTGAAAATGATGCTTTGTTTCCCTTTTTTGTTGTTTTAACCACCTACCTGTCTCAGTGGCATGGTCAAAGAGCCTGCTGCTGTGTTCAGACTCTTCATAGATTCAGTGATAACAAGGCAGCTAACCTTACATTTTAAGTTTTCTTTTCATCTCAGAACATACCCTTTCTCTTCCTTTTTTCACTTCTATAAAAACGGTACATGCACTGATGTTTGGAGTAGGGAAAGAGGCAGTGAGATCCTTGTGCAGAAACATAGGTAGGCAGTTTCAGAGCCAGGAAAAAGAATATTAAATGTTAGGGCCAGCTCCTAGGGTATGTAACTGAATTTTGTATCATTTTCCATATCCTGTTTTTTGTCATCAGTACATGTAGGGCTATCACCTTCTAACAAGGTTAGGTCAGGGATTCAGATCAAGTTCATAAATGTTGTTTGGCTTCTGATGAGAATAGGTCCCTTTCAAATCTCTATGAAGAAAATAAAAATCTATCTAGTACAATAAAGCATATGCAAAGGTTGTTGTCATAACTGAGTAAGTATCATTTCTTCGGAGAAAGAATTGAAGGTGTCAAGGCTTGTCTTTGTGCCTATTAGAATGTAAGCCTCAGGAGGTCAGGGAGTCTGCTGCCTTCAGAGTTACCCCTAGCATCTAGAATCATGGGGAGCACAAGGTATGGAATCAGTGTTTACTGAACGAATGACTGAAATTTGTCTAGAATGAGAAGATTTCATTTACCCTCTGTAGTAGGGTGGAAACATTCCTTAGGTGAAGCCTTTGGTGAGCTCATCCCCCAACCATTGACCTTAGGGCTGAACTCACTGGGAAGATCCTGTAAGCAGTGGGTTGGTATCTCTCCCACAATAAAAGAAAACTTGACATGTTGCAACTCTGCTTAGTGGGAATTGTCACTATAGTCTAGTAACGTGATAAAAATAAGTGTGTGTCATCGTGGAAAATTGAAAATCAGATTCTTTGTCCAAGTGACCACATCAAAGTGCACAGTCTCCTTTGGGTCAAGCCTGAGCAGCCAAATAGCTAGCTGATCTTTTTCTCTTTGAGATCTTGACTTTAACAACAGATGTTACGTAATTGAGTAGAAGCCACCACCCCTCTGTGATTATTTTCTCATCTGAGAGATGAAGGGTCAGAACATCGTGTCGGAGACCTTTGATGCTTTTCAGAAACAGCAGATGGAAGACTTCAGAGTTGAATAAAAAAACAGCAATTTAATTTAGGCCGTGTGAAGACAAAGGATTTCAAAGGAATAAAAAATTGATCAGATCCAAAAGCATATGACCAACATTTTACTTTGCCTTTAAAAGAACAGTGAAGTGGGAAGCTTTGTGGCAAACTTGGTTTTTTGGGAACTAATATAGCTAAGGTATTACTATAGAAACAAGGCTAGTAAATTACCTACTAGGCTTGTATTTTTCTAGGGTGCTAGTTGGGAGAAGAAAACTCTCTGTAGAGGAGCCAGAATATTTAGTTAAAAGGATTCGAAAGATATGATGGAGGAGACTTGATCCCATTTCTACTCAGGAAGCTTGGCATTTCATATAGTATTAGTGGGTAATTTTTTGTGAAGATAGGATACCTCTACTGAAATTGGTTTCTCTAGACTTGTCCCCTAGATTTTTATGAGGCAATGAATTTTTCAGCATTCAGGGACTCTGTGGGTTTAGTACTAGAATGTAGCAGCAGACTTGAAGCAATTTGAAATCCCAAGTAGTAAATAGAGCCCGACCAATGAATCAGTCCCTTTTGTAGTATTTAATCTGAAACGTAAGGATGACCATGTAATTTATTGTCCAAACCAGGACACTTCTGAAGTAGGAAGTGGGGGTGGCGTACTATTTACAGTTATGCCCGACCCTGTCCCAGGATGTACGGTCCTTTTACCCAGTGGAATTCAAAATTGAATGTGCAGCAGATTACCTAGAGGGCTTGTTGAAACACAGATTGCCAAGCTCCACCCCCAAGGTTTCATAATTCAGTAGTCGTGGGGTCAAAAATTTGCATGTCTAACAAGTTCACTGGTGATGTTGATGCATCTTGTCTGGGAACTACACTTTAAGAACCACTGGTCTACCTAAAAAGCCTTGGCACTCTTATGCTGATGATGTAATTTTCATTTGAAAGAAATTCTCCTTATTGTCCAATAGTGCTCTATTCCAGAGCCTCTGCAAGTGAGGGTACCCATAAGGAGGATGGCAGAGTAAGCTTGTGTTAGCTTCAGCCTCTTACCTCTGGACTGGTGTGTTCTTGGTATTCCAGAGACTGTTCATGTGGGGAAGTTGAGACAACTCAGTTAATGCCAACCTAACTTTCATGGCAATGCCGAAACCAGATGAAATAAATCTCACTTCTGGTTTCTTAACAGAGACAGAGGATCAGGAAGCCTCAACACCTAAATTCACTCTAGAGGCAACAGTATTCCTTTGTCCAGCAGTTTACTCCAGAAGCATCTTTGATCTAATGGGAAATACCTTGCCCCTGTTCTCTCTCTCTCTCCCCGCCCCCTTCCCCTTTCTGCTCCCCCGCCCTCCTTCCTTCCTTTTTAAATTTTTCTGATCAAAAATAATGTCATGCCTAACTGTGTGGGGATAATATGGTGGTTTTGCTTGTGAAGCATTTATTCATTATTTTGCCCTGTCATTAACTGGTTTAGATTGTAGACAATGTTATTAGTAAGGCAAATGTGAATGTGGGGTTCAGCTATAAAAGTGGGGACCCCCAGATAAGCAGCATCAGCTGGGAATTTTATATCAGGGAAAGGGACTCAGGGAGCTTGGTAGCCTGGCCTCTTAGAGGGTAGTTACTTAGTACCTTGTTGCCTAGTGTACCCATTAGCTATTTTATTTTATTTTTATTTTTATTGTTTTTATTTTTTTTAATTATTTTATTTTATTTTTTTTAAGATTTTATTTATTTATTTGACACAGAGAGAGACAGCCAGTGAGAAAGGGAACACAAGCAGGGGGAGTGGGAGAGGAAGGAGTAGGCTCCCAGTGGAGGAGTCCAATGTGGGGCTCGATCCCAGGACTCTGGGATCATGCCCTGAGCCGAAGGCAGACGCTTAATGACTGAGCCACCCAGGCACCCCCCATTAGCTATTTTAAAGTGGCCCCTCTCTCCTTCCCCCCAATTCTCTGACTTTGAGAAACTTTCTTTTTCTATCGCTGCCTCTTCCCCCCCAAGTTGTATTCTGTTTAAAGATGTCAGGCATAATTGTAATTTATGTTTCAAGTATAACTTGCCCCCTAATATCTGTGCCTGGTACTGGATGGAGCATTCTTATAGCCGGAGAAATATAAATACTATCCTACAAATACATGATTGAGGAGAAAGTAGTTGGGGAGGAATTTTAGGACCTGCTGATGAGTGATTTGGAGGAGGGTGGAAGGGGAGGGAGCAGGTGTGGCAGTGGTAAGGTTGGCTTGACTGAAACCCTGTGGCCTCAGGAGCTGCCACGAGTGGGCACACGGAGTACAAGTGCCTTCTGTGTGCCCAGAGGGCTCAGGCTCATAGAGGGCTCAGGCTCATGGTCCGGAGAGTTACGTCCTCTCTACCTGCTTCCTCAAGTGGAAAAGGGGCAGTATAACATTTCAGCAAACAGTAATTCTTTCTCCATACCCTGTCTACTTCCCCTTATTGGGTCTTGATGCTCTGAGTATCTTGGTGTCCCCTCATTTCTTCCTTACCGCACTGTAATGGACATGATAACTTTGAGTTTTTGTGTCGATTACCGGGTAGGGGTGTGTGTGTGTGTGTGTGTGTGTGTGTGTGTGTACTATTATATGTGTATTTATAGATTTTATTGAAGTATAAAATTTGTTTGCTCAAAAATCATATAAAAATATATTATTTTGGTATTTTATGGTGAGTACATTATGTATTCTTTTTTCTTTTTTTTTTCTTTTTTTTAAAGATTTTATTTATTTATTCGACAGAGATAGAGACAGCCAGTGAGAGAGGGAACACAAGCAGGGGGAGTGGGAGAGGAAGAAGCAGGCTCCCAGCAGAGGAGCCTGATGTGGGGCTCGATCCCATAACGCCGGGATCACGCCCTGAGCTGAAGGCAGACGCTTAACTGCTATGCCACCCAGGCACCCCTCTTTTTTTCTTTTTAACTTACCAGTGATATTTTAGTTTTTTTTTAAGTGCTGAAGACTTTGTTTCAAGTCTGTTTTAACAAGATGAATATGTAAACTACAATGTGTGCGGGAGTTTATTTTTTTTTTTACGTGTGATTTTTTTTTTTTTTTTTTTTTTTTTTTAAAAGAGGTGGGGTAGGGCAGAGGGAGAGGATGAGAGAGAATCTTAAATAGGCTCCATGCTGGGCATGGATGTGGGGCTGAGATCATGACCTGAGCCGAAATCAAGAGTTGGATGCTTAACCGGCTGTGCCACCTAGGTGCCCCCCTCCTAATGTGATTTTTTTTTTAAGTGTACTTAAAAATATATTTCTGGACTAGATGAATTGCATGACATTGGTTGAGTATGCTCACAGTGTGGATCTGTGTTAATTTCCCTGTGTGTAACTTAATTTCATAATGTTTAAAGTATTTGAAATAATTTTGCTGATTAGCCATAGACCATAATAAGTAGCATAAAAACTCAAATTTTTGCTCTGCATAGGAGAGATGTTTTTGCAGCTTATAATTCTCTTTAAAGGCAAATAAATATCTTATAAGGTATTATGAGGGTTAATTTATCCCAATAACAACAAGATAAAAGCTTTTACCTATATATGTACATATAGGGAATAACTGTATGTCTAGGCACACATGCAACTGTAAACAAAAGCATTCACACTTCCTTATAAGTATTGTAATAATTGATTTTATAGTTTTTAGAGGCAATTTCGATACACATTTACAAGCTTTTACAATGTTTGTCCTGGATAAACACCTTTTTGGCATTTTCTTTGATATCTCTTCTTCACAGATATATTTTAACAGCCACAATTGGAAATCCTAAGTAGTTATCAATGATAAAATTTCAGATTTGAATCCCAAACTCAGCGTGAGCAAATATAATCCCATAGCAACCAATTACAGTTCTCAAACAAAAAGAGAATGGGGATCATCCAGTGTTGCTGGGCACTGTTGCTGCCCAGCTCACAGATCCTTTCTGTTCTACTGCACCATTCACACATGCTCACGTGCTCTGCTGGCGAAGCTGTCTCCTTACCTGCCTGTTGCCCTGCGCCTGCGAGTTAAACAGCATCCATTTCAGAATGTCTCAGGGTACGCTCCAGATTAAGACTGTTATACAGAGTTCCTGCTCGTCTTCAAGAGCAGATGAAAATCAGGAACTTGACAGAAACCACAAAATAATCGGTCTCCTGTCACTGCTCAATTGGTCAGTCACAACTTACTCAAGGCTGGGAAATGGAAACAGAGAGATGTTTGGATCTCTGTGGGTGTCAGGCTGACCTCTGTGCTAGCTGCTGCTTTTCCTTCAGTGATCCAAAAAAAGCTTGCCCCCACCCCCGCCCCTTCTTGAAATTTTCTACTACTTTTTTCAACGTCACCACAACATTTGGCAAATGAACAGCCAGGCATCAATCCAAAGAGCTTTTCTTTGTAAACTCCACATCAACTTGTGATGGTACAAGGTGGAGAATGGACAGTGAGCAAGGGAGGCAGGTAAGAGGTGTTTCTGCCTGAAAGCCCCTCCTAGGAAGAAACAGCAGCCGTGCAGTGTAACGCACTGTTCACATATAGGTGGGAATTGGGGCTGCCTGGAGATGCAGAATTAGCATTTGAGTAAATAAGCGTTTTGACATCAGCGGCCACGTCTGTTAGATAAGAGGTGCTGCCATTGCCACTTTTTTTCCACATTAATTTTTCCATATTTGAGCATTACCGACAAATAGATTGTGAGTAGTACTTCCGTTAAACTCATCATTTGTTCGCCTCTTGCTTAGTTTGTGCTGCTTATGTTACTGTTTTGAAAGCAAGAGGCACGAGCTGCTTCCTATTTTTAGTTCGAGTTATATCGTATAATTTGTCATGTCCTGAAGAGTGCTCCAGCATCTGTCCTAGGGAATAGAGTGTGCCGTGAGATCTGGAAGCACTCAGAATTGGGCTACAAAGGCCCTAGCAAACTGAGTGACTCAGAGCCAGATTGAGAAAGAAAGAAAACCACGCCCTCTACAGCTCTGTGGAAGGCTCCTACATTTCAGGTGTGTTCAACTCCGGTTGTTCCATTGCCAAATTATGCGCTTATGGTTTAACTCATGAAGTTCGGTCTGATTTAAAAACATAGCATATGCATGAGCATTTACAATAATTGTAAGTATTTATTTATGTGCTCATGATAAACCAGGTGCTGTTGTAGATACTTTGTGTAGACCTACTATGTGGTAGGCAGTGTTCAGATCCTGGAGATGGAGCTGTGATCCCGTCAGACCCAAGTCTTTTCCCTCATAAAGCACATTTTCTTACTTTGTGCCTCACTCACAAACTTAATAGTCACTATTGATCCTTAATACTCTGAGCAGGGGCACCAAGGGACCCACGGATGGTTTAGTTAAACTTCCAGCTTTGGTCTATGTGAGGGATCCATTCTTCCGTGCTCGCCAGGGCCCATGCGGTCCTTGCTGCTGCCCAGACTGATGGGGCTAAGAACACCTGTGTGCATGCAGTCTCTAGGCTTGTTGGCTTCGGCACCAGTGAGATGTGGTGGGGAAATACATGTAGGTAAGGACTAGCCTTCAGAGTGTGGTTATTACCAGGCACACCACAGAGTCCTTCAGATGTAAACATGCTGATTAAATGGGTGCTTTACTTCCCTGATTTATAGCGGGAGGCGTTGTTTATTCTCATGGCCTCAGAAGCACCCATTCATTGTCCGCATGCTCTGTTGTGCTTCTTGCTTTCACCATGGAGTGTTCTGCCTACCTGTTACTGAGTATGACTGGGAGGAATTAAGTTAAATTCATTGGAGCTGCTTATTTACCTCCTGGTACCAGTTCTTACTAAGTCCAAGGTCAAAGAGAGAGGCCTGTATAGGTGGTCACGTGATGGCAGGTAGTCTTAGTGAGGTAGATCCTGTCTAAGACCCCCAGGGATTAAGAAATTGTACGGTAGAGAGCTCACAGCCCACCCAGGGGGTCAGCTGCCTCGTAGCCAGAGCTTGTCGTGGTCCATTGGATGAGCCAGTGTAATCAGAAACTTACGTGTTGATTTTGTACACTGTTCTGAACACCTTATGTGTTTAAAGTCAGAGTTCTCGCAACTCTGTGAGCTACTATCCCCCTCCCTCACCTTTTTTCTTTTTTTCCTAAGATTTTATTTATTTGTCAGAGAGAGAGAGAGAGAGAGAGAGAGAAAGCACAAGCAGGGGGAATGGCAGGCAAAGGGAGAAGCGGGCTCCCTGCTCAGCAGGGAGCCCAATGCAGGACTCAGTCCTAGGACCCTGGGGATCACGACCTGAGCTGAAGGCAGACGCTTAACCAACCGAGCCACCCAGGCGTCCCCCTCACCTTTTTTCTTAATAGATGAGACTGAGGCACAGAGTTAAGTTAGGTCCAGATTCTTAGAGCTAGGATTTGGAGCCGGTGCTCTTGACTGCACTTTCATGGCTCTCCTGATTTTGCATGCCCTTATCTAAATCAGACTTTTCAGATTAACATAAGCCTAACGGCTGGTGGGCCCAAACAAAACCTGCCCGTGCACTGTATTTGGCTTGTGGGAAGCCGGTCTGGGGCATCTGTCTGTAATTAGATTGGCAGGTGGCAGGCAAAGACGGCACAAAGGGGACAGCTGGGCACTCAAGGAATAATCATTGCCAAGGATTGGACCAGAACACAGATGCATACACTCAATTAAGGAGCACTTTCTTTGAATTAGATCCTTTTACAGCCAATTCACCAAGGAACCATTTGAGGGATAACTGTGCCTTTTTACAGATGAGAACAGTAGAGCCTCAGAAAGCTAAAGTTGTCCAAGCTAGGAGGTGACAGGACTGGACGTTGGAACAGGTCTTAGAGCCAGAGTTTAGGATTCCTTCTCTAGTCCTGTGGGTGTTTCCTAGAACCAGATGAACACTGAGCTCAGATTCGTTAATCCATGAAGCATCTGAGAGTACACTGGGACATTATATGCTCGGAACACAGGAAAAGTGTATTTTCTCATCAGAAACTGCTGATGGTATGCACACAGAGAATGTTAGTGTGAGATGAGGAGCGTACAGAGAGCGATGGCGGCAGATGAAATGGAGCATGTGGTAAGGATGACAGGGGCCAGGGCAAGTGGTAGAGGCAGAGGTGAAGACCGTACTTGGCTTGGAATTGGCAGAAGAAGAGCATGTAAGTCTCCAAGAAGAACTTGGAGAATTATCTGTTCATATTGTGTTCTTTTTTTTTTTTTTTTAAAGATTTTATTTATTTATTTGACAGGATAGAGACAGCCAGCGAGAGAGGGAACACAAGCAGGGGGAGTGGGAGAGGAAGAAGCAGGCTCATAGCAGAAGAGCCTGATGTGGGGCTCGATCCCAGATCGCCTGGATCACGCCCTGAGCTGAAGGCAGACACTTAACCGCTGTGCCACCCAGGCGCCCCTGTTCATATTGTGTTCTTAAGACTGCATTTCTCAAGATAGATTATCTGCCTTTGTAAAGTTTTTGGCCATAGGACCTTACTGACAGGGCGGTTAGTCCAGGTCTTGTGATTCATCTTTCCCTGCTTGGGAGACTTAAAGGAAACACCTGGAGCTGCCACCTCTTACCCCCCAGGCCTCTGGATGGTCCTCTCTGCCCTGTGCTTCGCCAGGGACTCTAAGCAGTTCTGACTGTTTTGAAGTCCTGCTTTATATATCTGACTGGCCATCGACATCACCCGGGGAGCTGTAAAAATGCAAATTCCAAGACTCTGCTTCAAAGGGACCAAATCTGAATCCTTGTGTTTTTGGCTCAGGAATCTTTTTTCTTCTTCTTTTTTTTTTTTTAATGGGGCCCCGGGGGAGGTGTGAGCAGAGGGAGAGAGAATCTCAAGGAGACTGCCCACTCACTGGGGATCCCAACACTATGCGGGGCTCCATCCGGTGACCCTGAGATCATGATCTGAGCCAAAACTAAGAGTTGGATGCTTAACCAGCTGAGCCACCCAGGTGCACCAGGAATCTGTATTTCCAGATGTGTTCAGGTGATTCTGAAACATGGCCATGTGTGAGCATCCCTGCCTTCCTGTTTTGAGACCTCTGATTTTATAACATTCGGAGGAACTTTCGTCTTCTGGGCAGATACCCTGCCTCTCAGCCTGTTTTGTGTGTTTAGCTAACTCCAGCTGCCGGGGCGCTTCATCGTTTGCTGCTCTAGCTTTGGACACTCATGCAGACATGTGGCCTCAGAGCAGAAGTTTAATGATCAGTGTACCAGTAGAGTGGTGGTAAGGACAAGAGAATTCAGACACCTAATGAGAGAGTAAGACTAGAGCAACCAAAGATTAGGTGAAACCCGAGGAGGAAGGAAGAGGATTGAAAGGGGCTTATGCAACAAAAACAATGATGTTTGACTTCTCCTGAGGCCTTTAGTTTTATATTTCAGATAAATTCTCTCATCAGTTTTTCCCCCCACTGGATGCAAATGAATGGTGTGAATCTGTTCTTATACTGTCTGCCGTTACTCCCCCTTCTTAGCAGAAAAGTCTTAGGAGTGGAGTCTTCCTTTTTTTGTGCCCCTCACTGTGTCACCCACGTTTTGAAAACCGGTCTCAGCTGTCCCAATGTGTGGAGCTTATGGGAAACACAAGCATTTTTGTGGAGGACTCAGATATATTTCAATGCAGGATTGCAAATTGGCCCTGCCACCATTTTGTATTTCTTTGAGGTGCGTGCTGGGCATTTTGCGGATATGCTTAAATATGAAGATTATCTTTTTTTTTTCAATGTGAAGATTATTTGTACACATTTTTGTCTCTTGCAGTTGAAAATAAATGTCTTACTAATATTCGCAGAAACATTTTATCCTGACACACTATTGATCAAATCTTCATGTATTTTTAAAATTAAATATTTTGTTTAGCAACACACGTAATAAGCTTTACTCAACACTAGGTACCAGACTCAATGTAAAATTAATAATAAAATAATCATGTTAAGCATAATAAATAATACATAAGTAGAGGTCATGTTCCCTACTTTCAGGACTTACTATCAAAAAAAGAAATGAGGGATGCCTGGGTAGCTCAGTCAGTTGAGCCTCCAACTCTTGGTTTTGGCTGAGGTCATGATCTCAGGGTCATGAGATCAAGCCCCATGACGGGCTCTGAGCTCAGCATGGAGTCTGCTTGAGATTCTCTCTTTTCCTCTGCCCTTTCCCCCACCACTTCTGTGTGTGTTTGTGTGTGTTGCACGCACAAATGCACTGTCCCAAATTTTTAATAAAACAAGAAAAGATAAAGTAGTGTTTTCTTCTGTGCTATTTTGATTTATTCTACGTAATTCTATGTTCCTTCAACCCCTTCCCATTTCCTTTTGTGGAACCCTAAGATTAAAGTACTGTAGGACTTCATCTGATTAATCTTTTTCTCGGAACCTTCCAAATACCCTGGAGATGACGGCCACCCCCACCCATCCCACGTGCTCACAGGCACACATACATTTCCTTTCTTCAACACTGCTTCCAGGCTGGACTCTGACTTGTCAGTGCTGAGACTGGTTATATATAAACATCCCTTGTGTATTTGTACTACAAATAGAGTGGGTTTAACACACGTAATCCCCAAATATGTCTGTTATTGTTTCCATTCAGTTTCCATCCAGCCTGCCGTCAACTGTCCTTAAAAGCCGACTTTCTTACTTCTTGGTTCTATAAATGTCCTATTTTGTTCCTTACCCCAAAATCTTTTAAGTGAGTATAAAAATGACTTTATTGCTATTGCCGTATGCCTGATTTTCCTCATTTGCTTCATTGGATGCTAAGACACACTAGTGTACTTTGCTTTTTCTTGACTTGCTGTCTTGGGGACTTATTCCTGGTAGGCAGGTATAAAAATTCCTTATTCTTTTTTCATGACTCTGTAGTATTCCATTATTTACTTAATCAGTCACTATTGATGGGCCTTTAGATAGATATGAACATTTTCAGTGAATTTATTTTAACCATAGCAGCTATTTACTGTGTTATGTCATTAAGAAAAAAGTTAAAAGATTTTGCTGGCAAGTGATTTATGATTGTGTATGGGAGTTGGGGGTGTGTGACTACATGCAGGATTCTACTGGACGTTGAGAACTACATTGAGGTAAGAATGACAGAGGATTTGTAGTACAATGCCCAATATGAACACTATATGAATTTACAGAGATATTTAAAGGAAGTGGGTTTGGAAGTGGCTCTCTAAAAGAATCTGTGAAGGAGATGGTTTTGGTTCTTACTAACTGGTGCTTTTATTTACAGAATGGGGTGAAATTCAATCTGGGATTAAACAGTGGGAGTGGGGGTACTGTGGATGGAAAGTCAGCCAACGTGGGGCAGCATAACGTGGAGGATACTAACTGTCCTGCTGAGGAGTTCCGAACTGAGGACGCCATGAATTTTTTGTGCTTTGTAGTAAAATAATTGATGATGTGCTTTAAAAAGTATAATGTGGCAGGAAACCTGAGTACAAACATGCCTTTTTGTGTTTCTCTATGTGAAGTATTAAATCGTGCCAAGGTCCACACATTGATTGAGAGTAGTGGAGTGATAGGAATTATGCCATTAAAACATACTTAGTCAGCTTTATTTTAAAACAGCGCTTTCAGTTTATTTTTTTAACCTCTGAAAATGAGTGACTGGTACAGGAATTCATTGGCACTTGTATATTTATCTTTATCTGAGAATTATAATGGAGAAACAAATTTTGGTATAATATGTCCACCTTCTGGTAGGATGACAGAAGTGACAGTTTATAGCATGCATTGATATGCACAGTATTTACGTATTTTGTAGACGCTGTGCAAAACTTTACTTTGGGGTAGGCACTAATGTTGAGTCATGTGTTGAATATCTTATCCCAATTAGTTGAAGTGCTCAAATGTATTTTCTGAGTTGCTGGTATTAGATTGTGTTTAACGTTAAGAATCTAAAGGAATGAATTTCAGTTGATGTTATTAGCAAAGAATTAAAATTGAGAACTTTAACTGTTAAAAAAACAAACACTTCAGTGTGTGTGTTTCCTCTTCTCTGTGTAGTTTCCTGGAAAGATAATGAGGAAGCAGAAGAGGGCATTTCCTTTTAGATCTCTGTGTCTCTGCAGTACACCATTTCTCATAATCATCATACTCCTCCCATCTGCTCTCCAGACTTGCCTCAACTGTCACGGTCTCTGGAAGTGTCCCTGATGCCTTGGTGGTGTTAGTATTCATCCCGTGTGGTCTGTGTTTTTATAACCCATCAGGCCACCCGTCAGTGGCTGTCCTTGTTGTTTTGTTTTAGTATCCCCAGTGCCCATTACTGTAATAGGCACTCAGAAGTGTTCGTTGAGTGAATTTATGTTACTAAAATATGGGGAGACAGAGACTATCCGCTACTGTTGGTAAAATAAGTGAGATGATATAATTAATCTATAAACAAGGACTGTGAATGTTTTTAAATAATAATATCCCAGAGGCATTGCGTAATCACTTGTATCTGCACATGTTTGAGCTCCTTTTTTGTAGGTTTCTGAACCCCTGATCCGCTTACTGATTCATCCTAGATCCGGTAATTGAGAGGATTTAGAAGACCGTGGGTTTTATTTAGTGTTCTAACTGTTCAGCTCTTTAGGAAACTGTTAGAACAAGTTAGGAAAATGAGCCTTGAGAAATCACTGAGAGTGGAATCATTGAGCAGGAATGAGGCTTAAGAATGTAGAGAATTACTTCATTTCTATTAGATAAACTTTCCCAGAGTTCTGGTAAACCGGTGCCACTTGTTCTTGCTGTGGTGGGTGTGGGAGGGGCTCGTCCTAACCAGTTTAGGGGAAGGTTCTGTGGGCAGTCTTCAGAGAATTTGACTGAGGTTAATTGAAGTCAGAGGAAGTATCGTGGGTGATCACATGCAGTTTTTTTTTTTTTTTTCCATTTTCCACCCAGAGCAGGCCACACCTGAAATTATGCGGCCCCAATCTTCTCTATCCAGCATGCTGGTGTTAGCTAAACACACCTGTTTGTACTTCAGGGTTGTGTGAGGGCTCTGTGGTTATCTCTGGTGATTTAATAATTTCCTTGGCAGCCAGACTGAGAAATTCTTTGCGGTTTTAGGCAGTTGATGCCGTAGAGAGCTGCATATCTCCTTAGTTAATAATTTGAGCACAGTAGTGATTCTTAGGCTGTTTTGTGTGGACCAGTTGGCATAACTGGAAAAAAGAATCCGTGAGGGCCAATTTCTGTTTCGCTCTTGCTGCCGCCTTATCATCCTCAGGGATCACGAGGCCGGTTGAGTGAGGACCTGCGGTGTGACTTAGGCTGGTGTGACTTCATCGTGACTGGAAGGCTAACTCGGAGCCTGTTTTCCGTTTGAACAAGGTGGGGCTTCAGCCTTTCTGCAGGAGCGTCACAGACTTCCTGCAGGTGGGGTTTAGCTAGTCCTGCTGTGGAAGTTAGGCCACATCTGGGCCCTCCTGTGGCTCTGCCTCCTGCCCAGCCGGTTTGTTGATTGTCTCCCTGGAGGCCTGTGCCTCAGGAGGGTGAGGGCAGCTTCCATCTCTAAAATGCGTTGAGATCCTACCGATCGTAAATTTTGTTCTTAGTAGCTGACGGTGCTGGGAAAGCTCGGGGTGGTTTTGCTGTGGAGGATAGAAAGAATGCAGACTAGAATTAGATAATGTGTTCCTTCAGGAAGCAAAATGGGCTGGGTTCTTTCTTGTGATATTGCACAAAACTGCTAGCAACAAATACTAACCTAGAAACCACCACCCACACTCGCAGGAAGCATCCATTAGAGGTTTTTTGTTGAATAGTTGCAAATTCGGCGTCCAGGGGTTCAGTTTGTGTTAGTAAAGTGGGTGGAGAAGCTTCACGATGGGGCTTCTTGTGGATGAGATGGCTGGGTTCCTTGAGTCTTTCTCCTTGTCCTAAGCTGCTTGTTCAACTAGCAGCACAATCCTAATAGAGACATCAGTTTTCCTATGTGTCATGAGCGTTGGGGGCCGTACGTCCTGGTTTGCCTGCACTGTTGTGCCACATCAGTAAGTGACACTTCCACTCTCAAAAGTGTCCAGGTTTTGACAATGAGTTATATGCTCATCTTCATTATAAGAGAATGAAATGATCAAATATGCATAGTTGATTGGCTTTCCTTAATGTTCTCTGAATAGTGAGCATTATCTTTCATGTTTATTAGAGAAATTATTGAGGCTTTGGTTGAGAGAACTTCTCAACTTAAAGCCCAGCCTTATTTGCAGTGTTGATGTAGTTTATTTCTGTTAATTGCATTTGGGAGCAGAAGTCATTAGCAAGGCTTTCAGTAGTAGCGGTAATAGCTTGAGGTATTTCATTTCAGTAGCAAGCCGTGATTAAATCCTGAACTTCTGCAGTCACACTGGCAGAGTCCAGACCCCAGAAACAGCATTGGTGAACTCTATGGCCTCGGGAACATTACTGACCGTCTCCATTTCTAACATGGGGGTAATGCTAGTACTTCCTCAGGGGTTCGTCCAGGGGATGAAATGGGTGGATTCAGGTCAGCTACTAAGAACAGTGCCTGGTGCATTGGGAGTGCCCAATAAATGTTTGCTATTTTTATTTCATTAGAAAATAACTATTCAGTGTTAAAAGTATAGAAAATGGTATTCCAGAGACTGGGACGGAACAGAAAACTCAAGACCTCAAGCAGTAGGGCCATTAGTTTAAAGTCCTGGCAGTTCGTTTATTTTCTTCCCCAAGTGTGGCACACAGTTGGGATCAAGGTCTGCCCCCTTCCCAAGTCCTTCTTGTGTCAGGCCCAGAGGGGAGGGTCTGAGCTAAGCCGAGTGCAGGGCCCGGCAGGACAGAGGCCTGAACTGTCCATATCTGAGGGTGGATGGGCAGAATTAGGTGCAGGGTTGTTCATGGGAGTGAGGGAAGGAGGGGTGCGTAAGATGACTCACATTTACAGCTCAGGTGCTTAGGTGGGTGGTGGTGCTGTTAACCAGGTTCAAGGAGGTAAGGAGCCTTCCTGAGGTGGGGAGAGAAAGTGATGCAGTCCAGGTAGCAGCATGGACTCCCTGGCTTCCTAACCAGCTACCATCCCTTCACTTCCCAGCCATATTCCTTTAGGGTGGTATGCCTCAATTTCCTCACCTGTAAAATGGAGATAATATCTACTTGTTGTGGAGACTAAACATTTTATGTAAAGTGTTGGGGACAGTGACTGGGTAAGCACTCTATAAGCTTTGATCATCATTATTACTATCCTTTATTTTTTTAAGAGAGGGGGAGGGGAAGGGCAGGGCAGAAGGGGAGGGAGAGAGAGAATCTTATAAGCAGGCTGCACCTGGGTGTGGAGCCTCAGCGCGGGGCTCAGTCTCACAACCCTGAGATCATGACCTGAGCTGAAATCAGGAGTCAGAACTAACTGAGCCACCCAGGTGCCCCTATCTTGATCTGTTCTTATCCTGTTATTTTTGGGCTATTGATGGTATATACAGCTGTCTTTCAAATATATTAGCAGAGAACATACTCAACTTCAAAGCAGGCCTTTAATGAAGCTTTCATGCAGACTTTGTAGAATCACTCTTTTTACTGTTTTTGTGATGATAAAGAGATGAGAATAAAAAAGATTGCCTTATTATTTATTAATTTATGACTAACACTGTATCCCCTCCAAATATATTTAGGCCTTACTGGTATCTAGAGGCCTGTGGTTTTATATTGACTAAAACCTTAGACATATTTTTCTCTCTGTCCACTGATGTTTCAGGAACCTGGATCAGGGTTCTCAGTGTAGGCAGTACTACACAGGGGGCCACTTGGCCAAATTTGGAGTTTCTGTTTCAGTATTTGGTGGAAGGGCCATAGTACTTAATATCTTCTTACAAAGTATGAGGCAGTCTTTTGCACAGTGAAGAATTGCACCGTGCTTCTTGTGGGAATAGCCCATTGAACTTTCCCATGAGTGAAAAACCTGTTTATAAAATACCTGAGCCCAGAATTTATGTCCATTTTCCATATAAAGCATCTTTGCCTGCTTTAATATATACCACCCACTTGTCCAGGGATATAAATACTGGTCTAAATACTCTATTTTTTTTGAAATCTGCTCAAGAATTGTATATCGTTTTAGAAAGCCACATCACCAGTGGTAGGAAGGTAAGTGGCATTTGGGTCACAAGTAACGTTTATAGCTGTTGAATTCACATAATTATTTATACAGATGTAAGCAAGCATCTGTGTTGATGAATTAATGATATTTGATATTAAATTGCATATCATTTTATTATAAAATTTTTTTCTATTTTTCCTTAGGGTTATGATTATGGTCACACATACATATACACACGAGCAGGCAGTCCTTGGTTTTATAGTTGTGACATACGTTTATTTGAATTATTGTGATTTAGTTAGGTAATACCGGTTTCCCAGCAACACTGTTCAAATTTCAGTTACAACAGTATATTAACTGTGAGTACTTGCATACAGCACAAACTTGACTGCTAGCTCTGCAATCCGCAGTTTCTCCTATAAATAGTACACGTGCATCACAATCAGTAGCCAATCGTGTCACTTCTTTCAGAGTCTGTCAGTGATTGGTAACTGCACACCTCTTACTCAGCTCATGCACAGGCAGCAAAGTGTGTTGTTGTATTGCCTCCTCGTTTGCTCGAGATAAACCTCATAACAAAAATGGATAATCAGAAGTGAGAGTTGACCAACACAGATGAAAGAGCAGCAAAGAAATGAAAAGTGATAATGCAGGATGTGAAATTCAAATCAAATGTAAATAGATTTCCAGAAGAAATAGCTGACTGGGAATTTTGAGTGTCTTGGATGCAGCTGGAGGAACTTAGCACAGGTGATCTTACTGATGTCAATGACAAACTGGTTGTGATGTAAAGGATGAAATGTCCCAGAGAAAGTGATGGTGGCAAGAAACTTCACAGGAAGGAACTAACTCTCCGAAATACTGCTTTCCCCTGCTATCCGAAAGTCAGAGTGTTCCTTTCAGAAGTCGAAATGATGTAAGGTAAAGAAGCACTTACCGTTAATTTATGTGGAAAAATTTTTGAGCCTTACCAGACTCAAAAAATAACATCTCTTGAGGCTTTTCTTATACTTCAGGATACCTTTTGCTAAGGGATGCACAAAATCAGTTGAGATAGAGCACAGATGCTCACACACGTGGTTCAGAAGCAGCATGGCTTGATGCTGAGACACTGACTGTAGTTCCTGGGGGAAGAAGCTTGAGGGGACCATGCTCACTGCTCAGGGTTTGCTGCCTCTATAACGGCTTGATGCAAAAATGAACTCTGCTCTTTTTGTTTTTTACCTTTTTTCGTAAAGGTGAAAATCCTCTCTGGATTTCCCTTGGTAAGCATAGGTACTAATGGAGGTCTTTCATAAAAGTGAAGTGCTATAATGGGAACTTTCAAAAAAGCAGGGATACCTATAATTTATAATTTTAAAAGCTCAAAGGATAAAATGTTGGAAGCTATTCACACTTAGAAAGGAAGGTGACAGTTCTACAAGGCATAGAAGAAGCCATTTACTCTGTATTCTAAATTATAGAGTGAGAGGGCAAGCACTCATCTTAAGGTTTTTTTTTTTTTAATGACTAACCCTGTATCCCTTCCAAATTTAACAAACTTTAACAAAACTTTAACAAAAAGTAAAACACTTCAATTATCAATACTTCCGTTGTTTTATTTTTACTAGTATTATCATTTCCCTAGATATTTATAACCAACAATAAGAACATTTTTAATGTTTCAACACTTTTTTTAAGGTTGCAAAAAAAAATTCTAATTTTTTCTATTGATTGTTAAAATTTTTTGCACAGTGTCAGTTTTGCACGGTTATTTGTATGGTTCTACCGCCCTGAGTGCTCAGCGGTGCCCTGAGGGGCCCGGGTGGTGGCGTGGCGGCAGGCTGAGCCCAGCGCTGGGGCTCGGGGGTCCCCAATCCCTGGTGCTGCGGCGCCAGGCCCCTGGGGAGGGGCCCCTCGGCGGCCAACCTAGGGTTAGGGTTAGGCCCCAGGAGCCCGGCAGGCCCGATCCGCCAGCTGTGCGGATATCACATGCACTACCATGCAATGTGAGGTGTGTGTGTGTGTGTTTGCAATTGTATGTGTACATAGACCATATCATCTATGGCTTCTATATCCATGTAATAAAAATTTGTTGAATCATAGTCATACAAAGAATACCTTGGGTTTGATGAGGTTTAGAAACTCTGATCTAGATATTTCAAATTTATAAAATGTAAATGTTCAGCCTGATATACATTTCCGTATATTTATTTGTTCTTCCATTGTGTTTAATGGTGGTATTTCTCTGGCTTCATAAAACAACATGCAAAAATTTAAAGACACATATGATATGGTTTAGACTTTCTGAAAAACATATGGAGGTATTTATTGTTGGTAATTGACAGATGCTTTCAGTGTTATTAAAGATATTTTGGTTTAGGCTAGTAGGAACAATCTTAAGCACTGAATGTGATTTTGAGAAATCATCACAGGTTAAGGGGCTGAGTCACTTTCCTTATACTAAGTCTGTTCTAGTTACACGTGCTATGTTTTTATCTGCTTATGTGCATAGATAAACAAGTCCAGAGTGTTGTTGGAAAGTCTTGTTTATAACATCTAACCCAAAATATAGAATTGGAAGTGCTGGGAAGTCTGGTGACTATTTTGGACCCCTGCTTGTAAGTTAGGCTGATTTGATCAGACACGGGGCTCATTTCTGAGAGATGCTGTGGAGACTGGCCAGACTGCAACCACTGGGTATTCTCCAGCGTTATTCAAAGAGAAGTTGGCCACTTCACCTGTATTAAGAATATTTGCCTATGAAACTGTTTGAAATAAAGGAATTTCCAATATAAGTCCATATCTTGAGTTTTCAAATGAGAAGAAAAAAAGAGTATGTACTCTAACAGCTATGTTATACCATTTTTGTCATTTTAGGTGATTTCTTATCTCATCACGGTTTATGAGAGAAACTTAACATTCAAAACATAAGTTGCCATTTGAATACCCTGAGTATCTTAATAAATTGAAAATTTTAACATTGACTTCTTTTCTTCTTCAACTCTAATACAATTTTTCGTACTCTTGAAACTACAGATAAATTATGTTTAATTAAAAATTTTAATGCATGTCATTTAGGAAAGAATAATCAATATTTGTAATGTTTTCCCCATGAAATCCATGTGTATTTTAGCCTGTTGAGCTTTTGTCCTTTTTACAACTGTAAGGTAACTTCTTGTCAGTCTTAATTACTCTTTTCAAGCATTTCCGTTGTGCATTTTTCTGTGCAGCTCCAGGACTGGTGTTTTAGCACTAAAGATGACTGAAGGACTGTAGGGAAGGGCTAAGCGCTTACATGTACATGCTGTGTATAGAACACCGGTTTTCTTCAGCTGTTTCACGAACTTTACCACTAGATGGTGATAGAGGGTTAGGGGGTATGTTAAATACGTCTGCATCTACCAGATGCTGTATTTTGAAATTTGAAAATGCTTGATCCTAACAAATATTTGCTTTTAGAATTCACTTGAGATATTGAAATATTTTATTTTTCATCGTAATAAAGTGTACTCTTTAATCCCCATTCCCTATTTCCTCCACACCCCGCTATCCCCCAACCCCACCTTCTCTCTGGTAGCCCTCTGTTTGTTTATAGAGTTAAGTCTGTTTTTTTGGTTTATCTCTCTTTTTTTTTCTTTGCTCATTTGTTTCTTAAATTCCATATATGACTGAGGTCATATGGTATTTGTCTGTCTTTGACTGACTTACTCTACTTAGCATTGTACTCTAGCTCTATCCGTGTTCTTGCAAATGGCAAGAATTCATTCTTTTTAATGGCTGAGTAATATTTCACTGTGTATATGTACTACATCTTCTTTATCCATCTATTGATGGACACTGGGCTGCTCCCATAATTTGGCCATGGTAAACAATGCCAATTAACATAGGGGTGCATGTATCCCTTTGAATTGGTTGTTTGTATTCTTTGGGTAAATAATAGTGCAATTCCTGGATCATAGGGTAGTACTATTTTTAATTTTTTGAGGAACCTCTATACTGTTTTTACCGTGGCTGCATCAGTTTGCATTCCTACCAACGGTGCAAGAGGGTTCCTTTTTCTCCACATCCTCGCCAACACTTGTTGTTTCTTGTGCTTTTGATCTTTGCCATTCTGACATGTGTGAGGTGATCTCACTATAGTTTTGGTTTGCATTTCCCTGATGATGAGTGATGTTGAGCATCTTTTCACTTGAAAGATTATTTTAAATATCCGTTGCACACAATTTTTTTTAATGTGCTATATCCCTAGTAAGTATTGATTTGTTAGCTGTTGTCTTAATGGTATTTAGTCTGTTGGAAAACCAGGATTTATAAAATTTAAGTGATCCCCAAACTTTATTTTGTCTTGGTTGTCTTATTTTCTTTCCATAATATATCACATTTCTTTATTTTTTCCTAGTAGATCACATTTCCTCATGGTGATCATCTATTTCTATCTGCTTAGGCTGTGTTCTTTTTGGCACGTGTGTGTGCACAGGCACAAACACAATTTTGCCATAACTATTTAATATAAGTTTATGGATTTTCGTAGTGACCATTCCCTTGATGCTTTAGTTGAGAAACAAAATACTGGTGTACTGTATGGAAATGAGAATAGAGCGGTGTAAATGGTATAATGAATATAGCAGAGTAGTAATACACAAACCAGAAGATTTTCTATAAGATCTGTTTCTTTGACTTTATATTTTAGGAAAAATAGAAAAATTTCTTTTCAAAAATTCTTTGAATATGTTTCTCACCTGCATAAAAGGAAATATAACTATGTTATTTATTGCTGTCTGAGGGGATCCTGGAATATTGGATATAATCCAGAAAGTGTAAGAAATTTTAGATTTCAAATTATTTTCAGATTATCAATAAATTTTTTAAGAGATTTATTTATGAGTGGGGAGGGGAGCACATGCAATTAGGGGGAGGGGCAGAGGGAGATGGAGAATCCCAAGAGAACTCCCCGTTGAGAGTGGAGCCCAACGTGGGGCTCAGTCTCACCACCCATGAGATCATGACCTGAACCGAAATCTCGAGTCAGACACTGAACCAACTGAGCCACTCAGGGGGCCCCCAGATTATCAATTAATTTTTTAAAATAGCCAAATAGAATTCTTGTTTTTCTTCAATGTTAATGTGGTATTTTGTATTAACTTCTGATGCTAGCACAATATTTTTTATTATTCTTATCAATATTTATCTTACTAATGTAAGTGATTCATTCTTGGTTGTCCTGGATAAGTAATTTTTGTGACCACAGTGTGGGGATTGGTATAAAATAGAAACATTATGATTTTGATATTTTTTGTAACATGACTTTTTAAAAACTTGGGATAATGCTGTCTTCCAATTTATTTCCCTAACCCAGTGTGTTAAGATGTCCCATTGATTTACTAATATCATTTTAGAGAATAAAACCACAATCACATTAAATGTGTTCACTAACTATACAGCAGTCTAATTTTAGAAACATTAAAATGGGATTGAAAATATTTTAAAGTCCTTTTAAAATTGAGGCCTGAATTTGAGGATTAAATGAGGTCTGGGGTAGTGAAGTGTTTAATTTCAGAGTTCTAAGCGGAGCTATTTGATTCTATTAAAGATGGTAGGTTCTTAGTGTTTTGGAGGGTTCTGTGGTGACCATGCGTTTAACAGCATACACAGTGAAGTGGGTAATATATCATTTGGAGATTTTTGATTGGGAGCTGTGATGTGTAGTGGAGACAAAATAGGGGATGGAGAGGATAAGACATATTATTCTGAGAATATTTTCCCAGCCACACTGTTGCTCCTTCTTTTTATATAGCGTAGCTATAACTCATCTTGGGCATTATGGGGAGAATGGGGGAAGGAATTAACCTATCAGTGTACCTTTTCACATTAGCTGATCTGAAACATAGTTAATCTTTTTTTTTTTCTTTTTTAAAACATAGTTAATCTTGTAGCTAGTGGCACACAATGGGGGGTTGGCAATGCAAGTGACCAAATGAAGTGTGTATTAATTCATGTACTAGAGTGTCCCTGGAATTTATGGAACTAGAATCTTGATGGAGAGAGAGAAATTTCGGTAGAGGTCCTCAGATCATTCTTTTAACCACTTTGCTGCTATTCCTCTGCCAAACCTGACTCACCTCCTAGGAACCTAGGAGTGCCCGGATTCTGTTTGTGTACTACTGTATGATGGTCGGCATTATCGGGTAAGTTATTCTTGTGCCCTTATTTCTGTTCACTTCAGCTTTCAGAATTGTGCAGATAGTTTACAAGAGTCTAATAAAGTGTTGCACTATGTTATGCATGTGTGTGCCTTGTCTCTGGTAACCATATTGTCCTCTTTTTGTTGGTCGATTGGCAAACATGCCTTCAGTTCTCCTGCTTTAATGCTCGCCCAGCTCCTCGTACCGTGTGAGGAACAAGTCAGGCACCTAGTACTCAAGTAGCTGATGGCTTTGAAAAGAATGAAGGCTCAAGGGTTTATCTTGAAGGAGAAGAAAATCTTCCAAGATTTAAAACGTTAACCGGGTGCTTTTTTGACTTAATCTATTGTACTCTATCCTTCAACTTAAGGTAGTATTTTTAAACTAATGATAACTCTATTAAGGTACGTTATAAGGTCTTTCCTTTAAGACTATTTTGCTGATAATTTTCCTTTTCCTTTTCTTTTCTTTAACGGCGCCACGCCCAGCGTGGAGTCCAGCATGGGGCTTGAACTAACAATGCTGAGATCAAGACCTGAGATGAGATCAACAGTCAGATGCTTAACTGACTGAGCCACCCAGGCACCCCAGGTTTTCTAAAATAAAGGCTATTAAATGAGTTTTTGACAAGCCACGTATATTTGATTATTAACCAAGTTTCCATGTTCTCTTCTCTACCCTTGCCCCATGAGGATTTAGCAGTATGGGCAAATGTAGTGTTTTATCCAAGATCCACTTGTCCTGATAGTCACATTTTTTCCCTCTCTCTGAAATACCCTGAGTTTTTAAAATCAGTTGATTGAATTCAATCTTTGAAACACATTGCTCAAAAAATGTAGTTGAATCTTCTCGCTCCTGCCCCCACACTACAAATCTTCTCTAGTGTGCATAGACGTTGGTAAATACAGTGAGGGGATGATGGCTAAAGGTCATACATATTCACAGATGGAATGACAGAAGGCCTAGTAATTAATATGTGCCCAGTAATATCAGAGATAAATGAGCCCAAATCTTATACCTTGTAGCTTCATAGTTATTTTCTCTGTACTTTCTATTCTCTTCAAGGTGGCTTCGAAGCAGCCTTTCCTGGCAGATGGCTGCAGTGCGCCAGCATTGCCATGGCGTTCTCTGCCTCTGCAGTCTGCTCCTGACTCCCGAGTCACCACTGCCACTTGGCTACACGCCACCTCTTGCTTATCTCACTTTTCAGGCATGCCTTAATGTTGTTTCTCGTAGCTCCATATTACCCCAACTTTCATACCATTTTCATTCTCTTTTATCCCTATTTTGATAGGCTGACACGAGGATAATCAAAAGAAACATTTATTTACATTCTGTACACTTTGACTTCAACAAATAAGGAGGCCTCGTGGCCTTTAATTCCTATACATCTGTATAATCGTAATATATGCGGACTTCCGATCTTCTGACACTTTGCAGTGACCTGATGCTTTCACTCCTGGTTCTGATATTTGATTTCTTGAATAGCCTTCTTGAAAATGACCTACACATGAAAAAGTAAATTATTGGATCCAGGCACACATTGCACGCAGACAAGAAGAGTGTCATCTCTTTGCAGTAATACAGAATTTTGTGTGCAGATTCATCTAAATGTCTGTCTAAGTGACTAAAAGTGAAAGGAATTCTGCATAAGTGATAGGGTAGAAAGCAGGTAAAGAACACTGCCACAACGACCCGTATGCTCTGGTTATGTTTCCGCTTTCGGCTTGACTGGCTGATGAATTGCCTGCTGGATTTATGGATGTACCTGGATATGGCTATGTAACATCCAATCAGGATCACCAGCACAGCCACGAACAAGCAGCTGTTGACATAAATGACTGCTTCATGCCATTTGACTCCCAAGGGACTTTTAAGTTTCATGCAGTCATGAATATTTTCCTTGGTTAGTTGGCCATTTGTTAGAATGATGTTTGGCAAGGAGAGAACAGCCATGATCACCCAAACACAAATAGATAAAACCTTCGTGAAAGTTATGCTGTACATGCGAGAGTCCCCAAATGGCTTTACCACCTTCAGATAGCGATCAATGCTTATTAGCCCAAGAAATACGATGGAAGTATACATGTTTGCATAAAATAAAACTGAAGTGTATCTGCAGAGGATAAACTTGAAGTACCAAGGTCCAAATCCTGCATCATGCACTATCCGAAATGGAAATGTCAGCGTCATTATGAGGTCAGCAACCACTATGTTTTTGAGATAAAATATGAAGCTGGTTTTATTCCTAATGTGGAAGAAGATCCACACTGCTAGACCATTCAGCAAGATGCTTGCCACAAATATAATGAGGTAAAGCACAGGCAAGACGATAGTGTCAAATTCGTTGTTAACAGTGGTGTTCTTTCCGGGTCCATCGCTCACGTTACTTGGAGCGTGACTCCCTTGGCTGTGCAGCTCATTATCTGTAGGAGAAGTGGGGAGACATCATGTCAGAGCTTCACATGTGTGCCTCACAGACTACTAGTCTCCCTTATAGGTGACTGCTGTTTTGAGCAAATTAAAAAATGTCTTAGCAATTTAAATAGTTACGTTAGTGCATTTTTAATGTTTTGAGCGGCCAGAGTATTGGTGACCTCTCTCCCAAGTCCTCATCCCCTCCCCCCCGGACACATCACACTGAGGTCCCTTGAGTAAAATGTGGTATTTCTGGTTCTTTATGCCAGTCTTTTGAAAATGAAGATTAATATACTAATGACAATTATCCTGATTTTTAATTTAGGGTTTGATATCATTACGAATAGAATCAACAAAATCTGGGGGCAGAAAATTGGATTTTCCTATAATGAAAATAAAAGGGCTAGCACTGGCTGTTCTTTTAGGGTTGTCTTTGGCACACTCTCTGAAATACCTTCTTTAAATCTCAGGTTTAAGCTCTTTAATCATCAGTAATTGAGGAAGAATAAAACCACTGGGTGATTTTGAAATTTTTGCCATGGCTTGCTTGTAGAATGTAAGAGCCTTTAGGGACCATTGTTAGGAATAGAAATAAAAAAAGACCGTTGTTAATATTTAAGTTTATTATCATGGAGGGTCACTTGTCAAAGATAGTTCTAGGCTGATACCTATTTTTATTTACAAGGCTACATTCTACCTATTGCACTTAGATAAAATTTTTAAACTATTTATTTATTTATTTGGAATTTTTAGTTCATTGTTTAAGGCCTATGCCATACCACTCTATCATATAATCAGGAACATGGTGTGTGAGCCTCTTATTTATGTGGCAACCACGAGAATGGGTCTTGTGGATCTCCTACTGAGGGGAGCGAAATCGACGGGCAGCTGTAGCTTAGGGCTGACTCCACCACCACTTTCTTGCTGATGGGCACTTCTCACAGGCTGCTGCAAGCCAGTAACTGAGCACAGGAAGGATGCTAAGACAAGACTTTTCCTGGGACAGAAGAGTGTCCTCTGACAAATGACTTTGGCCGGAAGACTCATCAGTCTGGTGAAAACTTTCCTCAGACCGCGCTGTAGTGTGACTCTTCCTACTCAGCCTCCTTCCTGCTCCCCTCTCCCGCACAGGGGTCGCCCTTGCATTTCAGTCTGAAATCCCTTGCAAGCATATCCCCCAATAAATCTCTAGGCCATGCAGTTATATTTTGTCGTCTGCCTTTTTTGGGCTTTTTTCTCTTCCTTTTAAACCTGGACTAACACTATTCCCAGCTGCACTTTTTGGATCTAAGTTTAGAAAGAAGGTCATTACTGAATTTTTACTTCTCACTAATGAATAATGTTTACTATAATGACAGTTATGTTTTGGAACGATATTGTTTTAGAGGTAACAACATAAATTTTGCCCTCATTTCCCTATGTAACAGGCAATGTAGTATATATTTTGTTTGCCTTCTTTGAAGAAATGAAACAGGGAAGATAGTTTGATGATCATAATCCAAAAACAGGTTCTTAAATTGCTGCCTAAAATTTAAGTGTAGTCTCTTCCAGAGTAACCTTGTACTCTTTCTAATCTTTGCCTTTTATTCCCTGCTACAAGTGTTTTTAAAAACTGGTTTTCCTGGCTGAAATATCCTTACACAGGCTAGTAATTTGTACCTGGACCAGCCTGTTACGATGAGACCCATAGTATTATTAAACTTTATAAGTTTAAAATGCCTGATTCAGCTGCCATCTATATTACTGTTGCCAGTTTCAAATATTGTCTTGAACAGTATCATTCAAGCCTATTTTGACTTAATGAAATGTTGGAATCTTGGCTGCTTCTGCACCACAAGATCCCTAAGCTTTCTAAGATGTGCAGTTTTACCTGGGTTAAGAAAGTGCTTGAATTAATTTCCTCAATTAAACCATTAGCAGACACTTTCGTGTAACCCAGAATAGAACCCTGTGGGAAATGGAGAGAAGACAAGTAAGTTTTAATCAGGATAAGTGGTCCAGCCAAAGGACGCCGACTGAATTACGAATGGTCTTTAAAGCCATTATAAATACAAATAGAATGGTTCACAAACTGTAGCATGCATGCCACAGAGTATTTCAACCCTAGTGTTGACTCACGGGATCTACCATGCATATCCACTGTGGAATGGAGAGGCCCATACTTCCCAGGGTTCGTTAAGGATTGTGTGTCTGCTCAGTGTGTCATTAGATTTTAAAGTTTTAATTGTATGAAGAAGCTCTCTAATTAAATGATGATTTACTGATCAATTATGGTTATTATTGTACATGGAGTCTTAAACCAGAATGTCAAAAACAGTACGTAACAAATACTCTGTCTCATAAATGGCAAATATCAAGCACGAGCAGCCTTATTCCACAGTGGTTGCTGTGGCTTTGCGAGTTTGGTGTTCAGCTTGTTGATTATGTCACCTCATAGTATTTGCTTCCTTAGTTTATGTATGGGATTAACATTTTGAAGTACAGGACTTTTTAATTCAGTAGGATAGGCCTGGGCTTGGTTATTTCTTCATTCACAGATTCCACATTTATAATGCAGCTTAAGCAAATTAGTGGTTAAACTTGTTATGGGTTATTTTATGAAATAATATGGTAGTAGTGAGGGAAAAGAATGGTTTGTAAGCAGGAAGAACCATCTGTAAGTTGCTCTGGAAGGCTCCAAACTTCATATAGAAAATTTTGTCTAATTTTTTAAAGAATCAAGTCTGTGTTATATTCTTCTTTGCCAGCCACTCTTACTATTTCTTCTCCTCTGTGTCATTGCCCCAAATTTTTCCAAAGCTAGTGGTTGTGCTCAGAAGCATTTCTATGCACAGTATTCCTGCTCAGGAACAAAGACCATTAAAAGTATGTGGCTCTCTTTACCCAGGCTGTTTTATCACGTTGTTCCTTCTTCACTGTCAATAAAAAAAACTTGGCAACGTTAGGGAAGGTTTTTAATGACAGGTAGCTTGGTGATTCAATTAAGAAAAATTAGGTGTTTTTACAGTGTAAAGGCTATTTTCTCACACACTCCTTGTTTACTAAGACATTATTACCTGTATTCTTTAGCTCAGAGTTTGATACAGAGTGTTAATTGATGGCGAAGATTTGTCTCCTGCTCTTGCTCCACCAACTCCTTTTAAATTAGATGGACAAAGGCATTGACGTAAGAACTCTAGTCCCATAGTAAATTAACATTTGGCGCCAGTGTGTGTGAGAGAGAGGTATTGTAGTACAGGTGTTGAGGGGGTGGGATTTGGCTGTCTGTGCTGGTGTGTTGGAGAAATGCATGGGGTTTGTAGCCATACATAGCATTAACCACATGTGACTACTGTGTTGGGCAGGGCAGATAAAGGGCGTTCGTGTCATTGCAGAAAGTCCTATTTGACAGTGCTAGTTTAGTCACTTCATAACTTTGTAGAAGGGAATAAACAGTACCCATTTTGCCAGATCTCCCGAGAGTTAAATTCTCTGCAAACATTATTTCGAGGACAGCCTCTAGTACTTAATCGATGGTCACTCTAACTTAAGTCATTAATTACAATTTGTCTCAATTGCAGTCACATTATGAAGGATAGAGTGGTGAAGAGTCTTGGTCCTTTTGCTTTTGGTGTAGCTGCATTATTGCTCATTGGGGCGTGTCCCTCTTTAGCACAAAATGTGAAAGTATCAACAATATGTCACTGCTCTACCTGCCTGGTAGGAATGAAACACACAGGACATGCAAATTACAGGGTGTCACTACCATGGCATAGCTGCCCTTGCATGGTCATTGTTGAAATAGTTACCCAGGAGAGGAGGTAGATGTGGTCTTTGGCTTCCTGGGAAACCTCAGCAAACCTTGGTTTTTACACTATTATACCTGGAAAGTAATAGGTACTTTAGTTTGGGTATAAAAATCTTCCCCAAATGTTAATTTAATCTTTCAAAAGGGTTCGAGATGGTTTGTAGATGAAACAAAGCTTGGAATTAAGTAGTAACAAGTTAAATTTCTCTCAGTGATGCTGTCCTACCTGTTTGCTGTTTTATATTTAATGAAAGGCCAGGCTAAATGCTGATTTATTTTGCTAATTGGTTCAATGACCAATAAAATCCCCAAATTGTTAGTATAAATAACAGTCATTGATCAAGGAAGATTTTTCTGTGCGTTTTTTCCTCCTGCTTACCTGGTAATTTTACAAGTGTCAGGTTGAGCCCCATTCTTTAGTTGTGGTGGACTATAAGCAAAAATACGTGTCAGGAAACACTTGGGGACGACTGAGGGGAGGGTTCGGCATAGGTTATTCCTGGCTTGAGTCCTGGGCAAAAAAAGAGGAGGGGGAATTACGAAGGAATGTGAACATAGTAATTTGATCTTTTCCTCCCTCCCTCCCTCCCTCCCTCCCTCCCTCTTTTCTTTCTTTCTTTCTTTCTTTCTTTCTTTCTTTCTTTCTTTCTTTCTTTCTTTCTTTCTTTCTTTCTTTCCTTCCTTCCTTCCTTCCTTCCTTCCTTCCTTCCTTCCTTCCTTCCTCCTTTCCCTTCCCTTCCCTTCCCTTCCCTTCCCTTCCCTTCCCTTCCCTTCCCTTCTCTTCTCTTCTCTTCTCTTCTCTTCTCTTCTCTTCTCTTCTCTTCTCTTCCCCACTCACTCTCTCTCTCCCTTCCTTCTTCCCTTCCCTTCTCTCCCTTCCCTCCTTTCTCTTCCCTCCCAAAGCTTTATTTATTATAGAGAGAGAGCATGGGCAGGGAGAGGGGTGGAAGGAGAGGAAGAGAAGAGTCTCATGCAGACTCCCCTCTGAGCATGGAGCCCAGTGTGGGGCTCGATCATGACCTGAGCTGAAATCAAGAGTTGGACACTCAACCAACTGAGCCACCCAGGTGCCCCAGTCTTTTCTTTAAAAATGTATGTATATGCTTTCACAGTTGAGAGAAGACATACTCTTTGGATATGAACAGCTCTGCCACAGGAAAGTTGCATATTTTTGGGTCCCTTTTCAGCCTGCCATGGAGCAGGGACCATTTCTGTGTTTGCTGTCTATCTGAATGCTAGTGTGTGGCCGTGGGAAAGTTACTAATGTCTCTGTGACTCATTGTCCTCATTTCTGAAATAAGAATCATAAATAATCATATTACAGGATTGTAATAAGGATTATGTGAAATAGTCCAAAAGACAGTTATCAGAACCTAGGTCTAGGAATGCACTCAGGGCGCGTCAGCTTATATCTTCCCATCCCTGCTTCTACTGAATTCTTTTTTTCCTCCTGACCCAAGCATGTAATAAATACATCTGTGATGGGACTTATATGCAATTGGAAATTGTTAAAAAAATGCTTTTTTAAAAAAAATCTAACATTGATATATGTAAGAGTGTTTTATAAGCTCACATGCTTTTAGTATCCTATTCTTTTTTTTTTTAATGATTTTTTATTATATTATGTTAGTCACCATACAGTACATCCCCGGTTTCCGATGTAAGGCTCGATGATTCATTAGTTGTGTATAACACCCAGTGCACCATGCAATACGTGCCCTCCTTAATACCCATCACCGGTCTATCCCATTCCCCCACCCCCCTCCCTTAGTATCCTATTCTTATAATCTCTGGGGTTCAGGATGCCTGGGTGGCTCAGTCAGTTAAGCCTCTGCCTTCAGCTGAGGTCATGATCCTAGGGTCCCGAGATCGAGTCCTGCATCAGGCACCTTGCTCAACAGGGGGCCTGCTTCTCCCTCTGCCTGCTGCTCCCCCTGTTTGTGCTTGCTCTGTTTCTTGCTCTCTCTCTCTCTCTCTCTCTCTCTGACAAATAAATAAAATCTTTAAAAAAATAATCTCTGGGGTTCTAGTTTTGGGTTTACATTAGCCAGCTGTGTGACCTCTATAAGTCACCTGGCCTTTCTGGAATTGCCCTCAAGAACCTAGAAAATCCCAGTCAGGACTCTAATTTATGTGAGCCAGCTTCTATGATTTCCTCAAGCATAGATTTCCCTTAAGAATTTAATGTCATTTGAATGTTTGTCTTTTAAGTCCCTGTATTTCTCTGTGAGAACTGCATTCCATACAGTCTCAAAGTGTGATTAGGAGTGAATAATTTAAGTGGGTTTCAGTGATGGGCGTGTGATTTTGGCTAAATTCCTGAACTTTTCCAAGCCTCAGATTCCACACATTTTTATAAAGATTGAGATCATATGTGCATGTAACATCGAATGCTGTAAAACATTTCCCCTACTTCTTCTTCAAGCAGCCCTGTCTCTTCTATGTTTTCTTGCTTCTCTGAGGTGTTGATAAAAAAAGAAATCTTGAGGACTCTTTTGGCGAGTGTGCTGCTAAAGTCAAATGGTTTTATGGAACGAATGGTTTGCTATAGGGCAAGTCACGCTATTGCTCATTAAACCATGTGAGACTCTAATGTCTCTTTACTGATGTTGCTTATACACTATACAGCTGCAAAGAGACCCCAAGTAACCTCATCCCCTGCAAGTACAACGCAGATTTCTGGCTGGTGTAAGCAGTTACATTGGCTGAGTCAACGGGGAAAGAGCACTTTGCAGGCAGAAGTATACTGAAGAATTTGGCCGCAAATGAAGAGCACTTGTTTCTTTATCTGTTACTTTGCCCTTCTTTTCTGTTCCCTAGTGTCACATGATGTTTAGGTGCTAGATTTGGTAGTAGACGGAAAAAAATGGCTCGCAAATTTTTAGTGATTCCCCTCCCTGCCTAAATCCCCTCTGAGCATTTAGGTACTGCATTCATGCCTTATGTCAGATCGCACAGTGAGTAGTCCGTAGTGGGTGCTAAAAAGGTACTTTTTTGGTTAATAGAGCGTAGACAGTGATTAGGGCTCTTAAGAATCTTTTCCTTTTTGGGTGGTAATGTTGAAGGATTTTTAAAGTAAGGTAAGGAGGTGAAACTACTTTGTTTTTACTTATTAAAGTTTACCAGGAAGAATGATTGAAGCAGTTGGTTTTCTAATCTTCATAATAATGATCCTTGGATTCCGTAAACCTTTATTTTTCTCGAATTGATCTTCTCATGGAAACATTTCCTGAAGTTTGCCTGACAAACACATCTTGATTTTTACATTTCTCTCTTCCCAAATTATGTGGTTTTCTTCCTCTTGGCTTCACATATACCTTACTCAATAACAAGAATTCCAATATGGCCTTACCCCCACTGGAAGAGAGGAGCAGTGTCTAGAAGTAGGTAGGCCACAAGCAGCAGGAAGAAAGACAGCAGACAGCCCTTAAGGAGGACCCAGAAAAGAGCCTTGGGAAAAATATTTAAATATCACATTTCTGATAAAGGATTTATATTCAGAATATGCAAAGAACTTTTACAACTTCCTGATGAGAAAACAACCCAATTAGAAAACAAATGATCTAAAGATTTGTATAGACATTTCACCAAGAGCACACGAAAAGGTGTTCAACGTCATTAGTCATTAGGGATATTTAAATAAAAACCCACAATGAAATGCCATTTCCTACCTACCAGAATGGCTGTAAATAGAAAAGAGAATATCAGGTGTTGCTAAGGATGTGGAAAAACAGAAACTATTACACATTGCTGATGGGGGAGTTTAAAATGATATGGCCACTTTGAAAACAGTCTAGTAGTTTCTTATAAAGTTAAAACTAAATTTATCATACGACCCAACAATTTCACTCATACATATCTACCCAAGAGAAATGAAAACGTATGCCCATGCAAAGACTTGTATGCAAATATTTTAGTGGCATTATTCATTAATAGCTAAAAGTTGAATCAACCCAAATATCAGTCAATGAATGGATAAACAAAATGTGGTATAGTCATACAATGCAATACTACTTGGCAATAAAAAGGAATGAAATGCAGCTATAATATGGACAAACCTCAAATATTTTGCAGGGGAAAGAAGCCAGCTATGAAAGACTATGTAACATTTAGAGGAAATGTTCAGAAAAGACAACTCTGTAGAAGTGGAAAGGATTTGCCTGAGCTCTGAGGGTGTTGAGATTAACTGTGAGAATATGACAGGTCTTATTGGTGGGTGATAAAAACTGGATTGTGGTTGTGGTTGCAAAACTATATAAATTTACTAAAAATTATTGAATCATGTTCAAAATGGATAAGAGTTATGATATATAAATTATATCTCAAGTTAAAAAGGGTGAAAGAGTGCACAGAAAGGAAAAGGAATACAAATAGGCTAGCAACTCACCAGCACAATAGATGAGTTTTCAAGACCGGAAGAGGTACATGGCAAGCACTTGCCTATCTTCTGTTGAAGGAAGTAGTGAAATGCACAGTACATAGGTGTCTGCCCTCAGGGAGTTTAGAGTCACTTAGTTGAGGATCTAGAAGTAAAGAGACCACTAAGTATAGATGAGAGGTTTTGGATACTATGGAAATAGAGACGTGTACCCTGACGAGGAGAAGTGGGAATCAGGGAGGTTCTGTGGCTGCGGTGATACTGGTATTGTGGCAGGTTTGCTGAAGGTCCGATGGGAAAGGAGCATGTGGAAATGCTGAGTGTGGCCAAAGAAGATGCAGTAATCTGAGGATGATGATGGGATTGAGTGATGGAGAGACATGATGAATTTGAGGTATATTGAGGAATTAGTGGCTGCCTGATATTGCTGGAAAGGGAGGAGGGGTGTTGGCTCTCAGGTATTTGGGATATTAGGGCCAAAATGAGAGGAGGATCACATAAAGGGACCACTGGAGTTCAGTTTTGGATTCGTTGATTGCAGGATGCTCACGTATTACTCCTGTGATGTCTGCTAGGTAACTGAAGGTCCAAGGAGGGGCTCAGAAAAGTGCTTCTGGCTGATGATACACATTTAAGTCAACAGAGGATCAGTTATAGAAAAATCTATGGGAATGGAATGAGTTTGCCTGGGATGAACCTGTCCAGTAGAATGAGAATGGGACAGGGCTGATGTAGGTGCTTTTAAGGAGCAATCTTAAGGAAGGGGAAGTGCCTGAAGGAGTGGCCAGAGAGTTGGGCAGTTATTAGAAGAGAGTAATGTCATGTGAACTCAGAACAGAGTTTAAGAAACAAGAAGCTAGGACTCATTTTACCCTGCAGGGAAATCAAGTGATACAGGACAGCAAAGTGCCATTGGATAGGATTCAGTTAACAAAGAGGTCACTGTTCATCTTTGCCAGGGCTGCACATGTTGTTCCGTGTGTGTGTGTGTGTGTGTGTGTCCCCGGCCGGCCGGCCGGCCGGCCGGCTGGGAGGTGGTGTAGGGCAGAAGCAGAGGCCTATTGACAGAGAGTTGAGTAATGTTTGCAAGGTGAGGAAGTCAGGGAACGATTTCAGACAACACTTTCAAAGAAAGCATGCCTGCGATGGGAAGGAGAGAAAGGGTGGGGGGAGGGGAGGCAGATATACAGGACTGAGGGACGTTTTTGTTAAGTTTCTCATTTAATGCCTGGCATTTAAAATGATATTTCCTTGCTTGGCTTAAAAAACCCCTTGCCCTTACTCCCAGCCAAGTAAGGCGTCAGTGTGGTGGAGTGCTGGGTTTCAACCCCCGCCCGCTCACTTCCAGCTTTCTGACCCAGCATTTCCTCACGTATAAAGTGAATATGATGATACATCCCTTATAGGCTGACTGCAAGGTTCAAGTGTGAATATTTATGGCAGCTGTGCTGCACAGGGTAGGGGCTGCCTTGTTAGTCCTGTTGTGTGTCATAGGGACACGGTGGAATCTATTGGGTGAATGACGGGGTGGACACAAGGCGAACCACGTTCTTGCCGCCTTGTTTATGCTGACACTGTTAGGTGGTTTGTGGTCTCAGCCGTCCTGTGAGGAGCCATTTGACTGATCTTTTTGCTCTAAGAGCTTGCCCTTTTTTTCAGTTGCCTCTGAGCCTCGTCTGACCGCCATCTGCACGTAAGCTGGGGGGCTCCCTGTGTGGTTGACTCCGGAGCAGCTGTGCACTGTGCGTGTCCCAGCGCCTGCAGGGTGTTGCAATCACGGCTGCTTCAGCGGTAGTAATGGCTCCGTTCCAGGACCTGGTTCACGGGCGGGAATCCTGTTGTGCCGCCTATCGCTCCCCCAGCTGAGGGCTGATGAAACCGCTCAAGAATGTGATGTCTGTGGTAGGCCAAGCTTCACAGCCATTCCTGAGGTTAGATGGTATCGATGCTTAGAGACCTGGTTTTGTTTTTCTTCTTTTTTTTTTTTTTTCAGCCACCCATTGATATCTTCTTTGATTATTTTGTTAACTGTTGTTGGTTTAAGCTGGCTTTTTAAAGGCGGGCGGTGGAAAAGGGCTAAGGTGTACTGAGTGTCTCCTTTATCTTACACCGTGGGCTAGTTGCTTAATGTCTCATACAGTCCTCAGAGTGGTTTTATGACCTAGGTGCTTTATTTCCTTTTCTTCCCCCAGGTGGGAAGATCCGAGGTTCAGACACGTAATTAACTTGCCCTGACTCACATGGCGAGTAATGGGTAGAGTCAGCGTTCAGCTCAGATCTGATTGAAACTGAAGCTGCAGTTCTCTTACACTGCCCTGGAATAAAAATGAAGAATGATTCTGGAGCTTAATTTTGGAGGGTAGGAAGTGGAAGGGGAAGGGTAGGTTTGTTTTCTCTTGTCTAGCTGGTGAAGGAACTGCTAATCTTCTAAACTGGAGATCTCATTTTTTTTGGCCTGAACCATGTTGAAAACATCAGGAAATTTCATGTAAGAACTCAGATTTGGATCCTATCCTGAGAAATGAGATATGCAAATAGTGAGCATGCACAGTCCAGCAGTATTAGCTGCGTCTTCCCAATGGGATGTACGCTCCAGCTTACCAGCTCACGGCATTCTCTGTTGACACCCCTGGGGCTCCTCACTTGGGAGCTTTTCCTGTCTGAGCCTACAGATACTTAATTTTGTGACCTTTGGTCTGTTTATCATTTAATCTTATGTGGCTAAATTTGAACCATATGGATCGTGAAATGTCTGTTTAAATTATAAATGTATTTTTCTTCTTTTTCCTCTGCCCCCTCCCTACTGAGTCCTGAATTTTCTTGCTTTAGGGGCCATAGCTTAGCAGTCTCTCCAAAAGATTTTCCTTTTACTTCTTAGCAACCCAGAAAAATAGTGGTGGGAGATCTTAGCTCACACCTGAGAATTATTGTCACAGTTGAGCTTTTCTCTGTGCTGAGCCCTGTACTGGGCTCTTTAAGCAAAAGCCCTACGCTTATTCTTAAACTGCTTTTGTTGGTGGGAGAACTGAGATTCTGGGTCCGAAGGAAGAAAGGTTATAAATGGTGGAGAAGAGGCTCGAACTCAGGTGCGCCGGATGTCCAGCCCTCTGCTGTCTCCCTTGAAGGGTAACAAGAGGACCAGGGGAAGGATCAGCTTCCAGGACTGCTGAACTGCTAGTTTGGGCACATAGCCTTATTCTTAAACCTCACTGTGTTTGACCTCAGCATGGTTGGTGAGCCCCTTGTGCCTCGCTGGGGGGGAACCCGCCACAGCAGGAATAGCCGGCCGGTGTGCCCACTGGGACATTCTCTCTGGCTGCACAGGGCCTCCTTATTGAGCTTCTGATCAAGATCTGGAAGATGAATGCCAGTTAAGTGCCGCCTCCCTGGTGGCGGCTATTCTTTGTTTTGTGGGGTGATTATTTGGTGGCAGCGATTGTCTCTTACTTGTCTTCCATCTTCCAATTTGTTCTTTAGAGACTCATACCCAAAATTGTGAGAATTTCAGATCTTGCAGAAAAGAAAACTTTTCTACTAAGCTTTCTAGCTAAGCTAGTAGCTCATAATGGGAATACTGCTGCAGTATCCTTAAATTTCAGTGGTAAAGATGTAATACTCAACAAAAAACATCTAATATGAAGTTTCTGATGAAAGGTACAGCCTCTCTTGCATTTGGAATTGCCTGTAATCCAATAATCTTAACCAATTTAAATTTGAGGGGGAGGGAGAGGGTGTGAGTGAGAGTTTTCCAACACTGTTAACAGCTTTGCTGGAGGCCTTGGGAAAAAAACAAGTTATCTCACTGGATACAATTTACTTGTTTTTGTAATAAAATTAGGTCCCTGTCGTCACAGGGCACTTCATTAATGCATGCTTGGAGTCACATCCCAAAGGTGTTGGAATGCAAAGCACACAGCTGTTCGTTCAGGTTGTTCAGGAACTACTCTGAAGTTCTCTTTTCGAAGTTGCACTTGGTATCTAAAGCCTAAAATGATGTGTATTTTGGTCCACATTGAGATTTAGCGTATTTTTTGGGGGGTGACCTCTGACCACTTGATTTATAAATATTGATTTGGGAGTGATGTAAAGCGGTTTGTAAACTCCATGAAGGCAAGGCTTGTGTCTAATGCTTCTTTATAACCTTCACCCCAAACCCGGTTATTTCTTTTGTACAGGAGAGGAATCTTATTAGCGAGGTTCAACAACTTGCCCAACATCACCCACAGTGAAAGGCAAAGCCAGGAAAGGAGCTTCAGTTGTTGTGACCCTAGAGCTTCTCTGCTGTGCCCCTTGGCTTGTAGTGGAAGCAGCTCGGAAGTAGTCTGGCCAGTGTCTTAGACTTCTGTTGGGTGGGCAGGTACTAAGTTCTTAGACCTCCTTGGAGTGGGCAGGTACTAAGTTTTTGACTCAGTATTTACGTCTTTGACCCTGGATAAAACATTGTACCTCAGAGCTTGAGCTTTCACATCTCGGAAAGAGGAAAGTTATAAATGCCTGGCCTAGCTCCCAAAGGTGCTTTGAGAAGTCATGAGATAATATATATAAAGTCAATTTTATATTGTAAGTACTACAATAATATAAGCATGTAACTCATGGCAAATATGTTTTTTTCTGCTCAATAATACAGTTTTTATTAGTCATATGGTTAAATTTTACAGTTGATGGAGTTGAAGTGTATATTTTTATACACTTTATATTTTCTGTTTAGGCAAAGTTGGATTCTGTTTATTGATGTTGAGGAGGCTGGTTAGAGAGGTGAGGGGCTAAAGTTTTCAATAACCAGAGCAGTAGTTTTCAATGAGTATGTGGAGCCAAATATATTTCAAGTCACTTCTGGTTCCTTAAAAAAATTCTCAGAATTTACGATCCCAGGTTAAGTGTTTAGTTTGATTACCATCTTGAAGAAAGGAAGAATGTTTTTCACAAGCTTAGGGAGATGCTATTCCTTGTTTCAGAAGAGTCATTCCATGGCTTAAGCATTATACTTAGGAGTTAACATTATTCTTCCTGGTGATGGTGGTGGTGGTCGTCACCATTCTAATAAGGTCATCATGATGGTTTTCTAGCTGTGCATAAAGGATAGGTGTTCTTAGAATACCTATCAGTAGAATGGGTGTCAGGTTAGCTACCCTAATTCTTCAGATCACAGTTTAATCAAACAGGAATGTTGTTTAAATTAATAGAATAAGACTGATTCCTAAGAGACAGGTCCTCCTTCAGTTTTCTCCCTTACCTTCATTTATAATTTAAAAATTCCTTAATGAGGTCTTCAGTACTAGTGGATATTTCTTTCACATTTTTATCAGCATCAAACCCTCACTGTTTCTTATTTTGTCCTCTTATAAAAACAAGAAATAAATTGCCCATCCTCCCATACATAGGTAATAAAAGCATCTGGCATCACATATAATTAATTTCATGTATGTGTGTGTGTGAACACGTAACATTCTCTTTAAAGTGGTTCCTACTATCAACTTTGCTGGCATTAATTATGCTATTTTTAAAAGTGATTCTTAAAGTGGTGGGAATATTTGAATCAAAATAATTCTGGGTTGATGTATAAAGATGATAAGTTGCTCAACTAGGAGAAATAAGTATCTGTGTGTATTATTATAATATTATATTATAATATTTGTCATATGTGTTTTCTTTTTCCCCTGCCTGTCATATTTCCTTCTGTTACAGCCCTCAGTAGCTTCCTTTCTTGTACAGAACACCTTGCAAGCCCCTCTGTAGGTACCCTGGTGACCTGGTCTTGTCTAATTGCCTACTTTGCAGCTCCCACGCTCCTGCACAGACCATCCCTGTCTGTCTCTCCCTTGTCCACTGAGCAGGCTTTCAAGCCTAACTCATCTGCCACCTCTTCTCAAAGCCTTCTATGTTTCCCCCTACAATGTGTCCGCGCTTCTCAGTCCCTAGTATCTGCCTGGCTGTTCGTATCTCCAGCTGTTGCATTGCATTCTCCTTGTTTGCCTGAATGCCTGAGCGTCTTTGAATCCTTCTATCTCCAGAGTCCAGCAGAGTACCTGCAGACACAGTGTGAGGCTCAGGAAACATTTGCTTTAATGTTAGGCTCTCGAGGAATGTGGCCTCCTGTGACCTAATCTGATCTTCGTGGAAATCTGCTATTTTTATCTTCATGAGTATCTTCTTTTGCCATCTGAAGTAAAAGAATAGAACCCAGGGAGGGCCGAGAGAATAGGAACTGGCAGCTGATCTCATGGAGGACACGGCCAAAGACCAGGAGGAAGGCTGGTCGAACACTGGTCCTCTGATGTAAGTAAGAGGGCTAAAGTGGAGGGTTACAAATTCAAATATAGCCCCATAGGTCATGTCAGTGAGGAAAGTGAGGCAAGTATAAGACGAAATCATCAACAGTAGCAGTGTGCTAATAAAACACAGCTAACAGCCAGAATGTCAAGGGAGGTAATCAGGGCTAGGCACTGCGTAATCTGGGGGATGTTGCCCCTTTCTCAGGCTCTGGATTGTTGCCACACAGATGTGTGGGTCAACTGCTACCAGACTATCTGATTTATAAGAAAAATGGATTTTTATATACAATTACATGAATTTTAAATTATAGATTAATTTTGTTAACCCGCTAGGCAGACCAAATAATGCGTGTCTGTGGGTTACAGTTTGTGACATCTAGCTTCGTGGTGGGGCTGCGCCAGGCCTCTCCTTGGGGTTTCTGTTCAGGCCTTAGTGGGACCGAGAGCCTTGTTACTGGATTCCTGCTGCGAACCTCTCCCTCGGTTTTACCAATTTCCCCCTAGTATTTTCCTTTTTAACTGAAATTGATGAGTTTGTAAGACAAGCTTTGGGATGGTTTATTGGATTTCAGAATTGAATGGCACTCTATTTAATTTGGGGTCCATACTCTTTTAAAAAGCTCTGAAGTTTCTTCTTCCTTATTGCTGATAAGGTTGAACCACATGAAAACATTATTTTTATAGGTTTAATATGCCCACCACTTGAGAAATTTCAATTGCTACAATATATTATTGCAGCATGAAATTAGAATGTTTTAGGGAGAAGGGAATATTGGTGTTGAATAAATACAACGGAAATAGCTGTTAAACAGTGATCATAATATGCTGCTGCGTGATTATAGTAGTTATGTTTTGATGGCATCCACTCTTCTTTTATTCATTCATTTTGCTGCATATGGTGTGGGTACTGCATAGGCACTTTGAGACAGTGCAAGACTTTATCTTGTTTGAAGTTTCGGTGGAGTAGACCTTTAAACTGTTTGGTTGAAACAGCCGAGAAATAATTGTAGCTCTGATGATTTAAGTATTGTATGTTGCTGTGAGCCCCAAGTACCCACATTGTACCCAGTCATGATATGAAGGACTATCTTTGTAAGGCAGCCAGTATACAATTTAGTAGTCGTTCTAATTTTTCTTTTAGCCAGTTTATCTAAATTGGTTTGAGAAGCCCATTGATGATTTGTTTTCAGTTTCCTTTATAACCTTTGCGTCTGGTAGGTAGGAGGAGGAAGAGGTTTGGGCAGGGAGGTCACCTATCCCAAAAGGAGAGTGGCAGGCCCTGTGGTGCCTGCAGTCTTGGGGCAGCTCATGTCCATGCATTGCTTTCTTGCATCTCTCCTGTCAGCTCTCTGCCTGAAGCCACACAGCTGAGTGCTGACAGCCCCAGAGTTCTCTATTACCACTTCTCTTCAACTAGATCAGAAGCATCTTTAGTGCAGGGACCTTCGATTATTGTATTTCAGCTGCCTTGGCTTACACTGGCTTCTGCAGAGTTTGGCCCTATTCTCTGTCCTCTGCAGAGTTGATCTGGTGGCTGAAGGCCAGTATCTCTGACCTGAGAGTATGTTCGGGCCATTGGCTAATGCTCCTCTGGCAACAGAAGAGTCTGTGTTTCTATGCTGTTAGATACAACAACAACAACATTAATAAGAGTAAGGGTTTGGCAAATGCTGGCTGAAACTATTTTGCAGGTAAGACAGTTTTGAATTATTTAGATACATTTAATTTATTAAAAAGACATTGGACTCAAGTTGGAGATCTGCCATTTACTTGGGCGGGTTACCTAACTCCTGTGCCCCAGTTTTCTCTTCTGTAACACATTCATCACTGGATTGGCTTGACGATTGAATGAGGTATTACCACAGTATTATCTCATTTGATCCTTACAGATTGTTTCATTGGGGCTTGGCATATAGTAAGAACTCACTGTTTTGATGCTACCTGGGTGTAGTAAGAGTAGTAGTACCCACCCCAACCCCCACTGTTTTGCAAATAAACTGAGGCTTAGAGAGGTTCCTTCAGCAGACAGGTGAGTGCGAGAGCCCAGGTTAACACACCTGGTTTGAGATGGAGTCTGGATTTGAACACAAGTCAGTCTGAGTGTTATGCTCTTAACTGTTCTGTTGCTTCTACACGAATTGGGGGTTCACGTGCTGATTATAATGTGATGTCTCCTTTCGGAAAACTAGGAAGTAGAGTAGTTCCATGGTAGCAGGCTGTCATGCACCCCAGTCATTTGTCTCCTACAGTCAAGTAGCACAGGGAATAAATCACAAGTCTATATAATTTTGCTTACAAACTATGCACAAAAGAGAGGTCGCTAACAGTAAGTTGTGCATTTACTCAGAACTTGCAGAGTAGTGACTACGAACATGGTTGGCTGCAGGTAGACACAGTTCAGGGGCACAGCTCTGCTGCTCTCTTGTATGCCTTTTCACCTTCAGTTTGCTCAGCTGTAAAATGGAGGTAATGGCGGTACACACCTTACAGGTGTGTGAAGCTGTTTCTTTTTTAAAATATGGATTAAAATATGCAGTGGTCTTGGGCATATATTAAGCTATCAATGTATGTTATGATTGTTGTTTTAGCATTAAGGCTAGAAGGGCAGTTTGTGTCATATGAGTTTTATCTAGTACATTGGAGAAAGTCATTTAAGGAGGTACCTTCTCTTTCCAGAATGATGGACATTATTGTCAGAAATTGCCTTATTGAAGAGTCACTGATATGAATGACTTAATGTGACATCTTACAACAAGGGAAACTTAGTGCTCTTCTTCAAATGCATTTTAGTGTAAATTTTTTCATCTTTGGTTAATAAAAATGTTAAAAGATAAAATATACTACTTAGGTATAAGATGGAGAACAAACTCTATTCTGCCCATTTTTGCCACATAAGGAGGAAGAGTTAGAAATTGTCACCAGGTCAGAGACGCCTGGGTGGTTCAGTCAGATAAGTATCTGACTCTTGGTCTCGGCTCAGGTCTTGATTTCCGGGTCGAGTTTGGTCCCCCCCCCCCCCCCCCACCATGTTGGGCTCAACACTCAGTGTGGAGCCTACTTAAAGGGAAAAAAAATTTGTCACCACATCAGAAAGGAGCTTGGCTTTGACCATTGGCCCGAAGCGGAATGTTTTGAGTCTTGTTTCTTGTTCACCCTGTTGTTTTCCAATTGGTTCATCTCAACTACTTTTTTTTTTTAATGTTTATTTTTTTAGTTGTAAACTAATTTATTTATTTTAATTTTTATTTAAATTCTAGTTAACACATAGCACAATAATTGTTTCAGGAGTAGAATTCAGTGGTTCATCACTTACATACAACCCCCAGTGCTCATCATAACAAGTGCCCTCCATAATGCCTGTCACCCATCTAGCCTATCCTCCACCCACCTCTTTCCATCAACCCTCAGTTTGTTCTCTGTTGTTAAAATTTTATTGTTATGTTTTTTTCCCCCCTTTCTTTCCCCCCCACCCATCTCATCTACTTTCTAATCACAAGATCATGGTTGCCTCTGCTCTCCCCTCTCTTTCTATGGTCACGACTATGAGAACTGCAGGTGGCCCTGTGTTTGTATTAATGCACAGCTTTCTACCCTAGGAAGTGGGAGCAAACTGTATTCATCTCCATCTTGGAGAGAGAGAATCTGGAACCTAAAGAGGTTGGGATTTGATTAGCATTACGTGTTTGGCTGGGACAGAAGTGGAGAGGATCAGTCCTCCTTAATCATGTTTGGCTCCACCCAGTGTGCCCTCCAGCATTCCTTGGTTTGATCCAAGCCTTGGTTCTTGATAACCAGTCCTCGTACCTCAGCATATCACCTGGATTATAGGAATCTGGAAGTGCAGGGGCCCTCTAATGACCATCCAGTCCGATCCCCTCATTTTACTGTGAGGGATGGCATCGAGCTCCTGAGGAAGTAAGAGCCTTGCCCAACTCACTCTGATAACTTTTGGCACAGTCTTCACCCAAACCCTGGTCACTTTGCTGGGAGTCCTGGATTTTCTGCCCTAAAGCAAACTGCTGTCCCTTGCCTGTGCATAGAGCATCTGTCCCGGAGACTTTGGACTACTCCCAGGTGCTTTTACCTAGATTTTACCTCACTTCCGTCTTGCCCTCACCAGGACAGGCTTTGAGGGAGTTTTGTGGGTTTTTCTAATTTTCCTGTTTAGAGGCATACAAAGAACAAATGACCATTCTTGTCTCCTCTATGTTAAATTTCTGTGGCATTTTCTGAGTACAAGGCAAAGCATGAAATATTTTTTGTTCTTGAAGGAAGTGAAACCCTAAGATATGAAGGAAGGCAGGCAGACTCAGGAAAGGGTATGCATGCTGGTAACCTAAATAAAAACATCAATTCTCGTTTAGTCTCCCTTCACCCACCCCCTTCCCTGAGTGCAGTAATCCCTCTCAGCGCACTGTCTCTGGCTAGGAAATTTCCCCTTAGCCTCTTCATGAAAGTTATGATTTTCTGACTAATTACTCCCCCTCTCCTCCACCCCTGGCCTACATCCTTAAATACGGTATTCAGGCATCTAACTATCCCTCCAGCCACTCTGCCTTCACCCACGTATGCCAAAACGCTTTTCAAGTAGGTGTCGGAAATGATAGTCTTAGCAAAGGTTTTTGCTGAAGGACTAAGAGACTCTCCTTGATTCCTAATTTCAAGAAAGGAAGACTTTTGTTAACTGCACACTGGCAGAGATACTAATGGTATAAAATATGAACAGTGTGTGGCTCTCCCTGCCCCATACAGTTTGGGTAATTTAAAGTTCCTTAGTAGATCAATGTTAACCGAATGAATCAAAAGTCACCCTACTTGCAGCTCACCTATCTTTTCAAGTCTTTATATTCTAAATTTGACAAGTTCAAATCTCTATGCTTGCTTTCTGTTTTCCTCAGTGAAGCAAAAACTTCCCTACAGTTTGAATGTGAGGCAGCACTAAAGTGTTGGAACCCTTTGTTGGTAGCCGGAGGTTTTCTCAGTGCCTTTCCGGACGTGTTTTAACATGATCTCTGAAGGAACTGGAATGAGGATCGCCCTGTTCGTTGTGGTACAATGAAAAGATTGAGATTCTTTTATCAAAATGAAGCAATTTGGACAGAAAATCATCTTTTTTGTTTTGGTCTCTCCTTTTTTAAAAAAAAAAAGTGAATGAAAGATTATGAAACAAATGTACCTTTTAGGTCTTGAGAAACAATTACAAGAGACTATGGATTTTACTTATTGAAAACAGTAAGTGTGATAAAAAAAATTTTTTTAGCTTAAATATAAGCGATTTTCAAGTCCTTGTTTCCACGTTTGAAGGCACAATACACAATTTACATTTTCCGCCCGCCCAAGCTGCAAACGGTGAAGCTCCATGAAGAACATATGGCCCCTGTTTTTGGAATGTGGTGCCTCCCAGAGAAAAAGAACTTACATTATATTACTCAGTTAGTATTCTCGTTTCTACTTTTTCTTCAGACCTCAGATTTAAGCAAAAGGATAATTACAGTCTTAGTGCTGTGTCCTATCAACCACAGCTTTTAAGAAAATTTAAAAAAAATTTTTGATTTACCTTTCATTGCGGTGTCTGGGTGTCCATTCACCTGATACGGTGTCTTCAAGTTGAAACAGGCTTCTCAACTCTAATTAAGAATAAGCCTTGAAACTATGGTTGACAGAGAAGTGGGTTTTCTGGCACAGCATGAAAAGTAAGCATTTTTCTCCCCTGTCGGAGAAAGTGGGTTCTCCCCTGGGCCCTTTGAGAGTGTCCTTTGAGGCACCCTTTCAGATTGTCCTGCTCGGAACAACTGGAGCAACTTGCTCTCTTGCTCTTGTAAGTGACTCACATCTGAGAGTAGGTGAGATTTGTAGACTGGGGAAGAGCATTTCCTGAACCTGCAGGAATCAGACGGTGATTCACCTGAAGGGAACACGGAGGGCTGGAGCTCAGAATGCCAGAGCACTGTTTAAGGAGGAGGAGATGAAGTCTCAGGTCGGGGTTGGCCCCTACTAAGTCAGTCCCAATGTTTAGGGCATTTCTTTGTTTCTTTCCTTCTTTTCTTTTCTTTTCTTTTTTTTTTTTTGGTGAGAGTGGAGGAGCTTCCTACTGCTAATTAGAAAATACGGATACAAACTTCCTACTGATTAAAGCTTGGATTAAAAGGAATCAGAATATAGTTTAAGATATTATTCTATTGTTTAAAAACTAAAATTAAAATGTGTTTATACTTGTGATTGATAACATTGGAAACCTGTGGTCTTATTCAAGAATCTGATGAGATCTGTAGACCTATTTTTACATATACACAAATGTCAGTATTCAAAATATTTTAAATAAATTTATTTTGGGGATGAGTTCTCACCTAATCCCTTGAATTCCATTTTTAAAGGCAAAATAACGGGTGACTGGGTGGCTCAGTTAGTTAAGCATCTGCCTTCGGGTGGGGTCACAGTCCCAGGGTTCTGGGATCGAGCCCTGCATTGGGCTCCCTGCTCAGTGGGGAGTTTGCTTCTCCCTCTCCTTCTGCCTGCCACTCTCCGTGCTTGTGCTCTCCCTCGCTCAAATAAATAAATAAAATCTTTAAAAAAAAAACAAAAACAAAATAACTTTTATTCTTTTTAAAAAATCATCCCATAATGATAAATTTATATAATCAAATCACTTTTTCTTATTTGTGATTAATTTTAGAACTGCAGATAAAAATCTCCAAAAGATTTGCAAGATTTTGCAACATTCAAAACAAGTATATAAATAAAATTTCACCAAATTCAGTCAAAACCTGTTACTATCATGGGTGAAAATAAATGAAAATAATAAAGGTAGAATCTTTTTTGAAGTTATAAATCCTTAATAGGAATTACTCAGTGTTTACTTATGCCTTAAGGAAATTACACACACACACACACACACACACACACATTGGTTTTCTTTCTGTGTTAGTAGAGAAAAACAAATATGTATTAATTTAAATACTAATAGTTGAATAACAAAATTATGTTTCTTCTATTGCTTGTTCCTAAACAAACAGCTACAATTTTAATGGTTCTCCATTCCATTCTGTTCAGGGTGGGTTAAGTTATAGGTATACAGCCCTAATGAAAGTCTCAGGACAAAAATTAGGTAACTTAATAGTGGTTCAATCTTTCAAGAATTTGCCAGATTTACAAACAGTTCTTCATTTAGATTTGACTCTGCTTTATACCATTTTATACTTCTTCCCCATGGATTTTGCTTTTAACATTTGAAGCCAGTTTATTGCATCCTGCGAAGGAAGGCTGTGCCTTGCAGACCTTAGTTTGAAACTTGTCCTTTTTGAGTTGAGCTGATAGCCATTTGTCACTGTGATCCATAAGTAATAAATGATGTGAAATCAACCTGTCAAAGTAACCAACTGCCAAGTCTTAAAAGTGTCAATTCAAAGAGAGAACATTCCTTGTAGCCTCCTTAAAAGTGTATTGGACAAAGGCCTTCCCTGCACCTTCTGAGGATTGTCCTCCCAAATTTCCAGTCATGTGTGTGAAGTCATATTAAGGACCTGGGTTGACTTTGTCCTGTTAGGGCCAACTAATATTAATTTTTTAAGTTAAAGAAAATCCCTGTCCTGTGTAAGGACCTCAGGTTTTTCCTGTAGAGTGAAGCACCTTGATTGACTGTGTACGTATTGGTTTCTCACAGAGAAGGAAAGAAGCTACTGTCCCCTTGTCCATGCAGTGCATCAGGGGCTCTCCCTCTTCCTGGAGGTGGGCTGGGGTTGGAATAGTGTTTTCCCTTCCTTAGGAACATAGTAGTCAGATTGTCGTATTTAAAAGCTTTGGCCGGTGATGCAAATTAAGTCTAGGAATGAAAAAGTTAGCATGAGGCAGCCTTTATGCATTTGTCTTGAAGCATAGCATGCCAGTCTCAAGTTAGGACTTGTTCAAGCCGGTCTTACTTAACATTCAAAAAGGGAAGTAGTACACGTTTAGTCACGAAAAAGAGTGTAATGCTTTGATGAAAAGAGCAGCTGAAAAACTGCCCATAACATTATTATTGTTCAAATCACTGAAAGGTTAACCTGCATATTTTTTTTCTGCTGATTTTTATAGCAAGTCTCACATTTCATAAAAGCCACAGGAGACTTTATAACAATAATTATCTTGCTGCTTCATTGGAAGATCCTATTAAATGCAGGGAAGCTCTTTTAATAACATTGCTTTAGCCATTACAAACCTCAAGTTTATTTTGAATACAAGACAACATCCTGGGATATGTGTTTACGATTCTGGACCACCACAATATTTAAAAAAAATTTTTTTTTTCATTTTTTATTAAAGGTGATTTTTTTTTCTTCTAACTCCTTCAGCATGTGTTTCCTAAAAGCAAGGATATTCTCTTACCTGATTACTGTTATCAGTCAAGATTAATGTTGAAGCAGTAATATTTTAAAATATTCAGTCTGTATTAAAATTTTGCAATTTTCCAATAATACCCTTTTAATTTTTTAATGTGGCATTCAATCACTGGTCACACATTGCATTTGGTTTTACTGTCTTTTTTGCCTCTTAATCTTTAGAATAATCTCTCTTCCTTTCTTACTTTTTAAAAAAAGTCCCCTTGGCTTTTGAAAATCGGTTTGCCCAGTATTTGCTAGGGTCCATTCTGTCGGATATGCAGTAGGGGGTGCCTCAACATGTTTTTGAGGCACTTTGGACGTATTAGCCTGAAATCTATATTAGAGTTTGGGATTTTGAAGTCAAGTAGGAATATCTGTAATCTTGCTTGGAAAAAGACCTGGTTCATGATTATACATCACAGAGTCAGTAGATCCAGACACTGGATAACTTACTCAGCTTTTCTTGGTTTCATTGTTCTATGAAAGGAAGATTCTGATTTAATTACAAAATTTTAGATGAGAAGTCCCATAACCTTATTGATTTTTCAAAATATGGTCTTAAAGAGACAGAAGCACTCAGAATGTGTTTCTAAGATCTTGGAATAAAAATTGGGTGTCATTATTGGTAAGTCTTCCTAAAACCTAGAAAGAACCCTTTACCCTATTCCCACCTCCCACCTTTTTAGCATGAGACATTGGCAAATGCATTACCAAGGCTTGTCTTGGTTTTCTAGTCCTTTTTCCCTTGCATATGATATCCCCTTGCATACAAAGGGCCAGCTAATGGGTTTCTTTTTTTTAAAATATTTTATTTATTTTTTTGACAGAGTGAGAGTGAGAGCGAGAGCGAGAGCACAAGCCAGGGGGAGAGGCAGAAGGAGAAGCAGACTCCCCACTGAGCAGGGAGCGCCATGTAGGGCTCAATCCCAGGACCCTGGTATCATGACCTCAGCTGAAGGCAGACACTTAATTGACTGAGCCACCCAGGCGCCCCCGTGCTGGTCTTTTGTAATACACTAACTCACTACAAAACAAAGACAAGCAGAGACTAATAGCTCAATGGATCTGTCTTCAGTGCCCATGTCTTTTGCACAGAGTCAGAACATGCAGCAAGGATTGTACTAAAATCTTCATTACATCTTACTGTATCTCTGTACACAAAAGTCACCCTAATTGTGGCTCACATCCAGTAGCTGAGAATTTGTGCTGAGTATAATTACTACCAACCCTTTAATGTTCCCTTGCTGAGATTGGTATCTTTAGGTCCCTATGCTTGAATTACTGTGTTTAATCTGTCATTTGAAATGATTTGTATCTATTAGGTCTGCTTTAAATAAAGCACTTACCTTTTTCTGGTATGAGAACGTCATGTGTAATGGTTGATAAGAGGGAAGGGATGGTTTGGAGATTGAGTCTGGAGATATGCCTGCATATGACTCCTGACCTCCTATTGATACTCCGTCTTTTGCTGTGCTGCTTTGTCCGTGTCCTCACTTTGGAAATTTTGCTTGAGGCAGTGCCAGGCCATGACAAGAGCCTTGTAACTGTGGGGTTAGACAGACGCCAACGTAGATTTCAGCCCCCCCGATTCATAGCCCCCCCCCCCTTTTTAAACTTGGACAAATCATTAATATAGCTGAATCTGTTTCTTCTTCTGGAAAATAAGTTTGGGGATGACTGCCTTGTAATATCGTAAAGTTTAAATGAGATAATCTACAGGACAGTTCCTACAGTGTTTAGAAGGGGTTGGTGCTTAGTGAACAGTAGCTTCTCTAGCTCTCCTTCCCTTCCTTCCCTCCCTCCCTCCCTCCCTCCTTCCTTCCCCCTTGCTCCCCTCTTCTTCCTCCTGAAGGCAGAGTGACTAAGTGAATGAGTGGGGGTGTCTGAATGTGAATTTGGAATGATGAAAAAGTGAAAACTTTCCTCAACTTAGAAGTCAGAGTAAGTCCATAATATTTTAGTTGCCCTTGAAAACCCCCCGTTTTTCTACAGTGATGAACTGATGATTACTTTAAATGCTTTTTATATTCTTTCTTGACAGCTTTCCCTTCTGAAAAGGAGGGAATTAGAGTAGCTTATTCTGACATGGTGGGAAAGTGTAGAAGCTAAGAGCAGGGTATGTAGGGGGAGAAGAGAGTTGGTCTCAGAAGGTTCACCTCATAGAAGTTAATGCTTCATTTACTTGTAGTTCAGGCATTTTTGATTGTAGGAAATTTCAGTTACAGAGTTAAGTAGAGTAAAAAGGGGAAGAAAGTGTTGATGATATGGTATGGCTATATGATATAAATTTAATGCACAAACCCAATATAGTTAAAAAGCTATGTAAGTATTCAGATATGCAGCATTAGGTAAAATTATTCAAGATCAAACCACTAAGTACAGTCACATACAAGCATCTGGTGTTTAAGTTGGTTTTTAAAATAAAGGTAGGCATTTTAATTATCGTGTCTTGAGATATCACATTTGTCAATTTGAGTTTTATTACAGGAGTGGCAAAAATTTACATGCTGAGTTAGATATGGAATTTTTTTTTCAAAAGTGGCTCAGTTGGTCGAGCGTCAGGCTCTTGGTTTCAGCTCAGGTCATGATCTCGCAATAAATCTTAAAAAAAATTAGTTTACCTCCTTACTGTAAGTCTTAAATTCAATTTCCTTTCTCTTCTCTATTCTTTCCTCTTTTATAACTTTTCCCTGTGTTCTCAACTCCCATCCCTACCACGTGGTATCTTCTCCCCCTCCCCCCCCAACCCCTTTTTCCCTACAAATACTTTATACTGGAATAGCTGGGGTGCGGGGAGGTTGGGCTAGGTATCAGAAACCCAGGTAATACTAGTGTCTGAAATGTTGGCATACCTATTTTCTGGCTGCAGCTGGATTTTCTTGGTCGTGCGGTTATACCTACCACGTGTTTGCACTAATGCTCTGTTTGCTGTTTCACGTGGAGCATACTCACTCTGCACTGCATAGGAAGGGGCCACTGTATCTGTTCTTAGAAACCCTTGGAAAAAGCTAAGGTAATATAACAGCGGTTGTTGTTTTCTTCTTGGAACTCTTGTGAAGTGATTTGTCATTTGTGGCAAGATGAGAGTTGCTCATAGTCCCTCACTTCCCATTACAAATCGGGTTCTACCCCACCTTCTCCTCAGCGTTACCACTGAACTCATACTTGTAGATTCATCACATTTAACCTTTCTAGAGTGTTTGATTTTGGCTATTACTTCCCCCTTAGTTTCCAGGATACCAGATCTCCTGTTGCTCCTTTTAATTCAACCCCCACCTTCCATCCCCTAAACTCCACATTCTAGGCATCTCTTCTGTCTGTTCTGTCCAGGACATTTGTGTGGTATGGACTCTGGGGTGCTCAGCTCATTCCTTCTCTCAGTGTCTCAGAAAAATTATCCCTTAGCCATCTAACTTAACCCTGTCTTCAGAGCCCTGGATCCATATTTTGTCTCCACTGACTAGATTTAGTGACCCAGATCTCTGAGATTTTAATCATACCCAGAATCTGCTTCTTGGCCTTCCTTCATGATCCAGAACACTCAATCTAACAATCTTCAGAGCCGTGAATCCCAACTATAAAGGGGTAGGGTGGGGATTATGGACCTCATTGAGAGTACATTTTGCATATTAATTACATACATTTTACATATAATCCCCTACTCTCCAGTGGTTTTGGACTCAAAACCTCTGTCTCTGAAAATGCCTGTAAGGTCTATGTCAGTTTTTTCTCTTGGCTCTTGCCTGCATAGATGGAAGCCTTCTTGAATTGATCTCCAGTCCTCAGTGGCTCTTCCTTCAATCCATAATCATAATCATCCTATTACTGGCAGATTGATTTTCCTAAAGCACAAGCAAAGAGCATGTAGTTCTTCACTTCAGAAACCTTCCATGGCTCATTGAGAAGTCTGTACAATCCAACACAACACCAGAGTGTTCTGCTGCAGGCTCCCATGCTCCGTTCCCGGGCTCATCTTCTGCGTCCATGCCCTGCAGACTGTGGCCCCCATAGCACCTTGTGCTCCGGCCATAGCACTTCCCCACCCCTAGCCGAGCCTTCATCCAAACTGCTCATGGCCTGGCAGCGTTCCCTTTCACATGCTCTGTGTCCTCCCTCAGGGTCCAGCTCATGTTGTCATCTCCTGCAAGCCCTTCCTCCTTTTCTCCATTTGGAGATAGCTACCTTTTCCTCTCAGTTGAGGAATTCACAGTGGGTGAATTATGTCTCTCATACTGCTTCCACAATTGGATTCATAATGGGATCTGTGTCTGACTATTGTGTGCTTCCAGAGAGGCAAAGGGCCCTGCACTGAAGGCATGACTGACTCAGTGAATCAGTGAGCCCACCCTTTGGAATTTTGTGTCTCTCAAGACCTCTCGAGTGCCGGAGGTGTTCATGGGGCTGAACCACTCAAACCCCTGAGGTTGCAGACCTCGTTTGTACTGAGACCTCTCCCTTCCTCTTCACAAACCACCTCCTTACCATCCTCACGGCTGGGGTGTGATGTCAACCCTTGAGGAACTTGTCCCAGTGGTGTAGCAGAGCCACAGAAGCATTGGACCTGAGGCCCCCTGCCTGAGTTTCAGCCCCAGCTCTGCCTCTGCTTGCTGGCAGGTCATGTGTGCATCATGGGCAAGATATCTTTTTGCTTCGTGTCTCAGTTTTCTTTTTCTGTTGCCCTCAACAGGAAACCCTGTGGTATCCATCTCATAGGGTTGAAGTGAGCAACAGAGATGTGGTAGTCCTTGTAGACACACAGCATGGTGCCTGGCACATAGCAGGCATTCAGTAATGACTGCACGCTGCGTGTATAAGGTCCTGGGAGGTTCTCGTTCACTTCTAGGTCAGAGCTAATTACCTGGCAGCACCTGGGCTAGTTATGGCCCACACATGAACGTATTGTTTTTGTGGGGTCAAGGAGTGTGGAGGTGCCTACAGGAGTTTTGAAAAGAACAGGAAATATAGGAGACAGGATTTATGATTTCTCTTGAGAACATTAGAATATCTGAGGTGGTTACGAATATGATGATTACGAATAGGTGATTACGAATATGGGCTCAGAAGTCAGAGTCTGAATTACACTGGTTCTGCTGTGTCTATGCCGTGTGATCCCCATGCAAGTTGCTTAACTTCTCTGTTTCTCAACTTCTTTATCTCTAAAATGGAGATCACAATAGCACTTCATTGCTTCCTGGGATTATTAACTGGGGCAAGCTATTGAAAGCTCTTGGTACACTTGCCTATTGAAAGCTGCTTGGTGCACTAGTAAAGAGTAAGTAGTGTGCGCTGCGTCTGTTCTCACCCGGTCAGTTCTTCTGCTGTTGCTACTAGCCAGCAACCCTGGGCCCCCAATCCCTCCGGCGCCCACAGTTGGCCGGGAGCAGTAGAAACCTCCATAAGTTGGGCATGAACTTCCAGGTCGCCAGGCGCTCGCCATTGCCTGTCACCTTACATCTGCCCTATTCTCTTTTAACAGTTTTGTCTGTTAATCTGTTGGCAGAATCCACTCCTGTGCATTCATGTCCAAGAAGGCTGTGCTGTGAATCTCAAGGAGCAGTTAGCACTTGGTGTTAGTTCTTAACGTGTGGTCCAGAACAATAGCATCAGTATCCTCTGGAAACATACTCTCAGGCCTCACCCCAGACCTCCTGAATCAGAAACTCTGGGAGTGGGCCTAGCAATCTGTGCGTTAAGACTCCCGGTGGCTTGTTCGATCCCTATTGCAGTTTGCTAACTACTGATTTCACACGTGTTCTACATTCATATTGCTTACATCCAGTAAAATAATTACGTTCAGCTTTTTACAAAAGCCCTTATTTGTGTTCTGAGATCACAGATTATATCAAAGCTAACTTTTTTTTTTTCCTTTTTACCCTTGTTCCTATTATTAACAACTCTGGTATAGCATTTTATTCCATAAGCATTGTAGAATTTAGTATTTGTGATGGCTAGTTTGGAAAGTTCTTTTCAAATAGTTGCTTTGCATTCTGTGACCGTGATTTTAAAGTGGCTCTAATATGCCCATTCCCTAAGTTCTTCATTGATTATTTCACTCTGTACAGCAGGTACTCAGCATTTGACTGTAATGATACTATAATAGAATTAAATATTTGTGTTTAGGGTGGGCATAATTTTGGAAATTTTATCTTTAAAGATCTTTTTAAAAACTTCTATTTGAGAGAGATAGAGAGAAAAAAAAGATCGAGTGAGCACGGGCAGGGGGAGGGGTAGAGGCAGAGGAAGAAGCAGGCTCTCCGCTGAGCAGGGAGCCCGATGTGGAGCTCGACCCCAGGACCCTGGGATCATGACCCGAGCCAGAGGCAGACGCTTAACCCACTGAGCCATCCAGGTGCCCCTTGAAAGATCTTTTTAAAAAAATTGTGTCTATTATCAAGATGCAGTTACTTATATACAGAATTGGAGTCTACATATGATTGTTTAATGAACTGAGTAAAGGCAGTGTGGATTTAGTGGCCTCTCTAACAGTTACCATGATTTAATTCTTTTATTTCAGAGAATGAAAATCAGACGTTAAGAATATTTTCTAGAAGACTTTTGGACATTATAATATGCTACTGTTACAGATTTTACTTAACCAAAACCAAAGCCCATAGTTAAAGCCTTTTGTCTGTAGTTTTAAAACTGAAATGTTGATAGACATTAACCCCAAAGCTCTACATGTACTGTTTAGTAATACTGCTTTCTTCATGTTCATTTACTAGCAAACCCAGGAACACCCCCAATTTCCAGGCCCCTGGGTACGTGCTATATAGGAAGACAACTAAAAAGAGCTTGCATTTTCAATGAATTTATATCACTTTTGATAATAAAAACATGAGTGAGAATTGGCTTCCTCTTTGTTTTTCTAGTATGTAAAAATAAAGCCATCTTGGATTATTTTATCAAATATTTATTGATTCACAATGAGACACAGTCTCTGCTCTCAAAAATATACATAGATTATTAAAAGAATAGATAACATGTGTGGGCAAGTAATTACAAAGCAGCGTGATACGCACCATAATGGAGGTGTGACAGCAGAGTGATGGAGGGGGTGATTGGGTTTGAGATGGTGATGGGAGGTTGGCCAGATGAGATTTCATGGACCAAGTGATGGCATCTTAGGGTTTCATGGATGGGTTAGAGGGAGATTTACGTGTGCAGTGAGTGGTCCAGGGGCAAAAAGGAGCAAGACATGTTCTTACAGTTACAGATGTGTAATGAGTGTAATGGTCCAGGTATGGAAGAGCAGTTAGGAGATAAGGCCAGAAAAGTGGGTAAGTTCCAGGGCCTTCAGGGCCTTGGAGAACATGGGAAGAGGCCTGGGTTTCACCTATGGTGATCATGTTGGAGCCAGAGGCACCTTTACAGAGCATGACTGCTCTTTTGTGCGTTTTCTCTAGAAGATACAAATCCGTGCCCACAATTCTAGATAACCACATTTTAGTTTTTTTGAAGCACAAAGGGATTCAGGAAGAAACGTGGAGGTAAATAAGTACCTACAGGTTACCATCCTTTGCAAAATTTCCCGGTATGGATGCTATCAGTCGTGGGTCAGCAGTTCCATCTATAAATGTACCAAGAATGACACAATGGTGACATATCGTATTTCAAACATTTGTAATTCATGGTCTGCAAGGAATATTGTGGGAGGTATCAAGAAAACATGACATGGTTTCTGTCTTTAAAACATGTTGTCTTTCTTAAAGAATGCTAGCCATCTTTTGGGGATGCAGTCAGGAATATCGCTAACTAGCGAAGGGAAATTTGCCACGAGCGCCCTAACACATACCCAAACAGTGGGAGAAGTAGTTATTTTCCACCAGAGATGTGAAGCAGGAGGATAGGGGTTGTGGCCTAGAAAGGCTTTGCTGAGTTGGTGGCATGCGTAGTCAACTGCCATTAGAGTATTTGCTGGGCAGAGGGAGAATTCCAGAGAATATGAGTCCTGTATTCTTGCCCTTAAATTGTACACACTTAAGACATAAGCAAAGTACTATAGTACAATATTTTATGTGGCTTAATAATGGTCTATGCCTCATATGGGGTACTGAAATAATGTCACTACTCTTGGTAGTAGGCTCTTTATAATGAGAAATTCCTTCACTCAGGCTTTCTCAGGGTTTTCTGACCCTATTTCAACTCCCCAGATGTTTCATATCTAGCATCCCTTTCAACCACTAGCTTCAGCTTTTGTCAAAGGATTTTCAAGTTTTTTTGTTTTTAAATCAGCAAGTATCAACAGTTGTGGGGCACCAAAGCAGTAGTGTTGTTTGAATTATGTATGTAAAAGAATGTGAGAAGGTGTTTTGGAAGGGAGGTTCTTAGTAATTTACATTTATCTATACTGTTTTCCAAAATGCTTTCAAAAAGATGACCTCTAGTGGCCACTTGCTTTCTGTTGCATTCTCTGACCAACACTTCATTCTGCTCATCAGTTAATCTACGTGGAATTAAAATTTATATAATACTTTCTGTAAACCAGGGTAATAACATGTAAGAAAACATTTGTCCCATCTGTTTTCCTTTCATTGCTTAAGCTTGATTTCAATATCAATTATCTTTTGAAGTCTTTCCAATTAAAAAGAAGGTGGCCATGATAAAGTTATCAGCTTAGAGTTATATTGTCTGTCTGAGTAGTTTGATTTTCTTGGGTCGATCCTGTGGTCTTTCTCCCTCTCATACAAGGCAGGCGCTCTGTGAATTTTTTACATAAGAATATGTATATTAAGGGATCCATGCAAATGTTAGCTGCTGCCAAAAAGAGAGTTGTTTCTTTAGCTATAAACAGTTGATTTTGCAACCTGCAGTCAGTTTTGCTGTTGGTTTGACTGTGAGTGTATGGAACTCTGGCAAAATGAAACGGAGCAAAACACACAAAGAATACAGCCACCACAACGAATACTTTACCTTCCAGCTTTGTGTTGTGTTTGCGGTCCTTACTTCTGGACTTTTTATAAGAGCTGTATACTTTTTTTGCAATCACCACATAAAACAGAAGCATTAGAACAAAAACCGTCCAGAAAATGAACTGGCATATGTAGTTCACCACCTGATGCCATTTCAGCCCCAGGGGGCCCTTCAAAGAGGCACACTTTTTCACAGATGACGGCGTTGCTTCCTTGTTGCTCAAGATCATATTTGGCAGAGAGATCAGGAACAAAAGGAGCCAGATGAGGGTCGAGACCATGTTTGCAAAAGCAGGTTTTTGTACGAAAAATTTTCCGAAAGGCCTGATGATCTTGAGGAATCTGTCAAAGGCTATGAAGCCCAGCAGAATGATGCCCACATACATGGTCTCATAAAAGATGACAGCAGAGAAGCGACACACAAAGGCCCTGAGTTGCCAGGGTCCGAGGTGTGAGTCAGAGAGGATTTTAAACGGAAGCATGAGCGTCATTATCAGGTCGGCCACCAAAGTATTTTTGAGGTAGACGATGAAGGTGGAGGAGCTGGGGATGTGAAGGAACACCCACAAGGCCAGAGTGTTCAGCAGGATGCCGATGCAGAACACGACAGTGTAGATGACTGGGAACACCAGCTGTGCTACCCGCGTGTCCCTGGGGCACCGCTCAGACCCATTGACGCCCGTTATCACGGTGGTGTTCATGGTCTCCAGTGTCAGCTGTTACAGATAAACACACACGCAAAGGCAAACAAGCATTTCACAGTTGCGAAGAACTACTTTTGAAAACCGACTTAGGGGTGTAGCGCACTAACACCTTACGTTTACTCATCACAGGCAGTGCATGAGTTGCAAAGGCACACGTGGTTTCTAGCTAGAACTTTTTTAAACATGTACTACATTTTTGGTACTTGTAATATTACCATTGCTTTTACACCCTTACGAAACCCAAATAACAGGTTCGACCTCATTCGTAAGTGCTACTTTTAACATGGCAGTAAAACAAGACCCATTTAAGAAGTCCTAATTCACGTCAGATTGCTGCACGCTGTGTAGTTCCTTATGCTCATAATCTATGGTTTCTAGAATGTCTACCTTAAAGCGGATTTTTTTTCCCCCTTGAACATTTACTTTCTCTTACAAGCAAGCCCACTCATAATAAAAGTTGAAATTCACCTTTGTTCGGGAGGATCCTGAGCTCAGTGTCTTCTGATTGAGGCAGTTATTAGTTCAGCCCATGGAGAGCATGTGAAGCAAGTGTTGTTCTGCTTTCTTATACCGGGTTTCCTTCCTCATTTTCACGTGCGTAATGTGATCAATTAGAATGTCTTCATATTCAAACCTTTGCAGATTTTCTAATAAGAAGCCTCTTTTATTTCAAGCTTAGGTACTGTTAATCTAGTGCGACTTGAATATCTTTACGTTTTCTCATCTAATAACTTTTGGCAGTTTATCTTTTCCATCTATACAAAGAAAATTTTGAGTGCCTCTTGTATATAAACAATAGGTGGCAGAAAAATAAATTAGCCCCAAATTACAACCACATAGGAGAGAGTAAGAGTTGACTCTAAAATCAGAATCATCATCTGCCCTCTTGTAGACTGCCTTGTCCAGAAATCTGTGTTCAGTAGGCTGACCTCTTTATTTTTACATTTATCTTAGTCTTTTGGTCTTTTATCTCAGAGCGATTGACATATTTTCTAAAAGTTCGGGGCTGTTAGACACAGATTTGGGGGGTTAGAATCCCAGATCCAACAATGATTGGGTGCTAGATCATAGACAAATGCTTTAGGAGCTCTCTGCCTCAGTTTCCTCATCTATATAGTGGGTTTAACAATAGTATATACCTCATAACGTTATTGAGAAGACAAAAAGAGTGTCTAGAATAGTGCTGGGTATATATAAAGCACTAAAAAACGTTCATCCCTTAGTGCAGTGGTGAGTGAACTGCAGATTTCAACATAGATAATTTCACTCATTAGAAACCATTTTTGTAACAAGTTCTCAACATTTGCTGCAACATGGACGGCACTGGAGGAGATAATGCTAAGTGAAATAAGTCAAGCAGAGAAAGACAATTATCATATGATTTCTCTCATCTATGGAACATAAGAACTAGGAAGATCGGTAGGAGAAGAAAGGGATAAAGAAAGGGGGGTAATCAGAAGGGGGAATGAAGCATGAGAGACTATGGACTCTGAGAAACAAACTGAGGGCTTCAGAGGGGAGGGGGGTGGGGGAATGGGATAGGGCAGTGATGGGTAGTAAGGAGGGTGCATTGGGTGTTATACGCCAGTAAGGAATCATGGAACTTTACATCAAAAACTAGGGATGTACTGTATGGTGACTAACATAATATAATAAAAAAACTTAAAAAAAAAAAAAAAGAAACCATTTTTGGAAATCTCTCTGTATTTAATGTTGTATGCGAAGTGCTAAAGACTCAGGAATTTCATCAGTCACCCTTGGGCCGAAGTCCATAAAATGTATCCTTTAAATCTCTTCAAGTTTGAAAGGGTGTGATTGCTGCTTTGTGTAGAGAGGGTGGTTGTCCTTGAAAGAAATGTTTCCCTGCCCGATAGGTAAAGGGAAGAGGAAATGAGGAGGCCTTATGAGGGGAATGTGCAGTTCTCCATGGTGAGTTTCACTTCACGGTTTTTGCTGCATGTTTCACCACGGAGTTGGACCAGACTGTGGGGTTAGGTTGATGGAGAATTTTGGGATGGCTTGGTTTGGGATTCTGAGAAGGAAAGTTTCATGTCCCAATGGATGTTTAAAATATGAGGCAATAGGATGCCTGATAATTTTGTTGGAACTACCCAATGTGGCAAAGTTTAAAAAATCTGTGTTTGATTCAAATAACTTGTTTCTTGGAAATACAGATTCTGGATTTCATTAATGTGATGGAATGTAATTTAAACATATATCTCCTTGCTTCAGTAGAGGAAAAATAACAAACCATTTTTGCTTTTTAAGTAGAAGTATTTGACCTACATAATTAAGTATAAATTTCCCGAAATCTCCAAAACCATTATCTAGATGGAGGTTTGGAATAGTTTCAGTTTAAATAAGGAAATGCTGTACAAGATAATTTCATAATATGAAAACTGGAAATCACATTTTGGTCAACTTTCAAAATGTCCAAGTGTGGGAAACTTTCAAAAGAGGAACTGACTTAACGGTGCCCATTTCTAAAGTTATGGAATGTGTTCTTTTAAATGTGGCAAGTTTCAAAATGTTTGACCATACTAAATACCCAACAGACCACACATTCCTGTATGTCCATGTGCTTAACATGTATTAGTTGACTTTCCCTTGATTGACAGCAATGCTTGTCCCACCCCCGCCTCGAGGGGGGTGGTATCTTTTGCCCTTGTTGGCATGTCTGAGAGGCTGCCCAGCGGAGCAGATAGGAGCACTGTCTCAGGAGCCAGAGTGCCTGGGTTCAGTTTCTTGTTGCAGCTCTTATTTTCTTGTGACCTTGGGCAAGTTACTTATATTTTCTGGGAAACTGTTGCCTTCTCCTTACAATGAAAATAAATAATAATATCTACTTTGTTGGGTTGTTAAGGAAATGAAATGAGTGAAGATTTACCAAGTGCGTAGACTAATGCATGTCACGTGGCAGGTGTTAGTATGTTTCTTATTGAATGAAGTTAGAAGAAAACTGGGATACCATGTATACATTTGGGGATAGCTCACAAAAGTCGGGTGGGGAAAAATCAAAGATGAAATGAAAGATCCCAGAAACTAGAAGCTTGCCAAATGGGAAGAAACCAAATTTTAAATCCTATATATAGTCAAAACCAATAAAATCAGTATAGCTAGTGACTATACTGCTTTACATGATAATATGATCTTATTTACTTTTCTAAACAAAAATCCTCAGAGATGATCCCATTTTACAGATAAGAAAATTGAGGCACAGCAGTTAAGCAGGCCAACTTCAAACCCTCATAGTCTGGTTCAGAGGCCATACTCATGCTCATTACGTCATGCTCCCAACTTTGAGAAACCACAGATAGGGTGAACTGAAATTGTTTACTAGATTCTAGAGTTTCTGAGCTTTGTATTACTGATTGATGAGTGAGGAGTAACAATCAACTTTAAAGTTTAATGGATTTGTGAAACTTTTTTCCTTAAGGTGAAGTTTGTGGTTGAAAATATAAAATGGTTCCAAGTGGTATGATCCCAAGAGAATTAAAGAAGATACATTGAAAGCTCATAGAAATTAGAAGCCTGCCAAATGGCAATAAACGATTTTTTCCATTTGCAGTCTCTTTTGGGATTTTCCTTTGGATCAGAATTAACAGTCCAAAGGTTCCTGTTGATGTGGCTAACCAGTACCATCTAAATAATATCTGAAAAGATGAGGAAGTATTTGTCTTGATTTGGAATGAAAGTCATAGTGGGAACTCCTACAAAAAGAGCCTTTTACTTCCCATCAGATCATAGCACGGTACTTTCTCAGATGATATGAAATTGTTTAAAAAAATTCCACACTGGATTAACTGAAAGTGGAAATAATAATAAGTTAAAATAAGTTATGTAGTTTAACATTACATATAGAAGTGTCTATAAGTAGAATCAGTATTAGAAAATCTCTCTACATGTGAGTGGAAACAGGCAATGAAGTCATAGTATTACCTGAAACATATTATTATCTAGTTTCATCTTTTTATTATAAAAGGAAAACAAGTTTGAAGAATTCAAATATAAGCATGTGTATAGTAGAAAGTGAAAGTTAATCTCCCCTTACAGATGCTTACCAATTGTCAGCAAATATATATATTTACATTTATTGACATATCAGATCTTTGTTTCCTTTTCATGTCAGTCCATGAATATTTACCTATTTTTTTAAAAAGGTTATATAAAGTTACCATTATATAAAGTTTGGTTAAGCCATTACTGATTGGCATTTCGTGTTTTTTCTTTTTTTCCAAGTTTTTCTCTATTAAAAGCAGTACTGTAGGGCACATATATGTCCATATATTTTTGCATAGTTGTTTCAACATATTTGTAGAAAATTTCCTGGAAGTGGGATTGCTGGACCAAAGCTGTGCAGCAAAATGTGGAATGATATTTTCAGATAGCTTTCCGGAAAGATTGTACCAATTTACAGTCTCACTGAGTGGGATTCTTCCTTCCAACACTGTTATAAAAATCTTCTAAAGCAGTTCTAAGCTTACAGGTGAAAAAAGTCCATGTAATTTAAATGTAAATGTATTTGCTTTTTAGAGTATATATTTTTTCATATTTTTATTGTCCATCTGTATTTCCCTTGGAAATTGATATTTTATGTCCTTTTCCCATTTAAAAAAATCAGGCTGTTTCTCTTTATTTACTGACTTTTAAGTGCATTTCTACATGTTTAGTTCCAACTGGCATATTGTCATCTCACTTTGGGAATCACCAGTCAGCAATGATCGCCTAGATCTGGAATCTCTAGTTTTCAGTTAAAAGCTGCTGAAACACCTAGATGTATGAATAGTGGGTTCTTTTTCTGGATATTTTCTCCTTGTTTTTAGGGTTCTGGTCCAGAGGTTGTCAATCTTCTTTTCTAAAGAGCCACTTTAGTAAATATTTAGGTTTCGCAGCCGTGCAGTCTTCATCACAACACAACGGCTCAACCCTATTGCTGGAGCAGGTAACCAATCATGGATAAAACCTGAGTGCGTGTGGCTGAGTTCTAATAAACCTTACTATGGACCCTGAAACTGGAATTTCATATAACTTTAATACAACATGTAATTTTATTCTAATATTTTTCCTGTTACATTTGAAAATGTAAAAACCATTCTTAGGTCACAGGCTATACAAAAACAGGGGCTGGACAAGGTTTGGCTTGCAGATGATAGTTTGCCCCACCTGTTTTAGACTGTTTCTATAAAAACCACTGCAAAAACCTGTCACTAACCAGCAGCCTTAGGACTTGTTAGCTACTAAGGCTGTTGGCAAGACTACATTTTGTTTGTCTCACCTTCGAACTTTTCAACTTCTGTACCTGAGTCAACCGAATTTGGCTTCACTTTTTTTTTTTTAATTGTGAAATCTGGAATTTACTATGTGTATTAAAGTTCTTAAACCTGGAAATAGTGACATACTCTGGGTATCATGAGTACTCTGTAAATACTGATGTCTCAGTCCGTCTTGAGTGGATTCAATTTGATTTTTGATACAGTAGTGTATGCTGTCTAATGTCTTTGAATAAGGAATTCCCAACAAAGTGAGATTTAGAGTTTAATGTAAAATTTTCATATTATATATAAAAACAGGTAATTCTAAACACTTTACAATTGTTTTACAAAAATACTGTAATACCATTGGCATTTCTGGTTTTTTTCTTTGTCTTAAGGTAATTGTCCTTGCAGTGAATTAATTTAATCCAAAGGGAGAGATTATTTGGGAAAGTCTTTGCCCACTCTGCAGTCTCCTAGCAATTCATGTGGTCATGGCATCGTGGTGTCAGTTTTAACCCACTCTCTACCTCCTGACCGGGATGGGTTGAGGGGTGCATCTGCCCTTCATTTTTCTCATATGCAAAATAAGATCAGATGCATTGATCTCTAGTTTTCTTCCATCTTAACTATCCTGCTGTTCTTACAGAATGTGCACACTTACACGCGTGATGTTAGGGTGAATGGCATTAGTCTACGTGGCAAGAATTAGACTAGCAGTATGTTGAATATGCATCTTTTTTGATGCATTCCTCTTTGTGCATTGCCACTAGCATTCATTGCTTGCTTGTAGAAGTGCCAGGGAAGTAAATGCAGCCACTCGAGAATAGATATCATTTAGAAAGTTGAGTGAGTTCAACTTTGCACTGATATTTAGGTCAGCAGAAATTGTGGAGGATTTAGATAAAAATCAATTAATACTGAAGTTCAGTGAACTTCCTTATATTGCAACTCATCCCCTTTTTCCCCCCTTCTCATCATATTTTGATATTGGTATCCATGCCTTACATTTGAGAATCACCTCTGGGGATCATAAATAATTGAGATAAATAATGTCACCTTCTAAGTGTGTTATACATTTTGTTTATATTAAAAATAGTGACTATGGCTTGTGTAGAATCATACATCATTATCATTTACTTATGAACTAATTGATGTGTTATGTCACCCTCAATAGAGACTTTGCCCAATAACATGTCATAAAACAGTTTTTACAGTTATCCTTTATTAAATGGGTTTGATGTTTAACATAGGAGTATATAAAAGATGAGTCATGGTATCTAATGTCTTTGAACAAAGAAATTCCAACAAAGTGTGATTTAGAGTTTAATATACATTTTTTTTGTATTACACACAAGTGACAAACCAGTAATTACAAACACTTTAACCACTTTTCTGTTAATAGTTATGCTTTGCAACCACATAATCACATTTGTTGTTCTCACTGAAGCAAATATTCATTAACAAAGTAGCAGGTAGTTTCTGGAAGCTAGTTAATAGAGGTAAGTGGCAATGATGGCATTGTACCATTAATAAAACTGGTTTCTCTAGCATCAAGGAAATACTCAGTTTTTTGGTATTAGAATGTCATAAAAATAACTTAATAACTGCTATTTGTGTTCTTTTTATTGGAAAAGTATTTTTAAACTTCTGTCTTTTTAATGAAAGTTAAAAACATTCAGTCGAATTACCATTTCAGTTAGTTTAAATTTCTTAGGCTTTTGCTGATAGTAAGTTAGTAGTTAATATTCTTTGTAAGGTGTCCCACTTAAATTTTTATAATGAGTATCACAGTAGATCAGCATTTAGGGGCTGGGGTGTATGTACATCTTAGTATAATTTTCAGTCAGACGCTTTTTATCAGGTTTATCATTCTTCCTTAGTTGGTTCTAACTTGATAATTACATTGTGTTCAATAACGTAGTTAAATTACAGTAGGTATTGTATGGTCATCCACTTTGCCAGCACTCTACACATCATGACTTCTGCGCAGCTTGGCTTGTCACCATGATTAGATACAGCTTGTTTTGCTACACATCTACATGGTAGGTTTCTTTTTCTGCATTTTAAGATAGCTTTTAATACCGGACAAGTAAATGACAATTCTGTTGTTTTCTGCTACTTGTTCAGAGAGTCACTGTTACGCCACTTACAATTAGTCAGTATTTTTACACAGAGCTCTCCTTTTCGATGTTCCAAACACTAATAGATTGAAATATTACCTCAGGTGGTTTACATCGGAGTCTCTTCGCTTGGGTCACCACCATCCTGTTCTTTTTTCCTGTTTTGTTGGGATGGAGATGTGGCAGAATCGGTGCACCTCAGCATACTCACCAAGGAATTTTTGAAGGACTTGCAAAGGAAAAAGTAGATGAATGGATCCAGGCATGCATTTAAGGAAGTTAACCAAAGTGTGCTCTCTTTAACATAAAACAGAGTATTTTCAGCAGAGCAGTCAAAGACATCCCGGGTTTGGCTCAGGGTGTAGGGAATGCGGGCAAAATGGAAAGGAACAAAGCAAATAAAAAATACAGCGATGATAATGAAAACTTTGATGTTTACCTTTTTCTTGGGGACTTTGCCTACGCCCCTCGTTCTCACATATGACCTGTACAGTTCTTTTGTAATGAGTGTATAACATACAATGACAATTAAAAAATTAATCCAGAAAATCACTTGACAGATGTAATTGACTATTTCATGCCAGACCAGACCAAACTCTGATTTGAGGAAAGAGCATTTCTTCACATTTTTGTCTCTCGGCCTCCTGTTGGTCAGAATCATGTTGGGCAAAGAGAGTAAGAACATGAATGCCCAAATTACAACGGAGAGAATTTTAGCCCCCAAGAGATTGTTGGGGTTGGACATCTTAAATGGCCTGGTGGTTTTCTGGTAGCGATCAATAGTTATGAGTCCTAGGAATGAAATACTGATGTACATTGTGAAATAAAATATGACAGAGGTCACTTGGCACACAAAGGTTCTCAGTGGTCCTGTTCCCAGTTTGGCGTCACTGAGAATTTTGAATGGAAAAGTCAGAATCATGAGAAGATCAGAAATGACTGTGTTCTTAAGAAAAATAATAAAGTTGGATTTACTGCGGATTTGAAAGAAAATCCTCATTGCCAGGCTGTTTGTGATGAGTCCAACAAAAAACAGGACAGTGTAGAGGAGCGGGAAGAGGACCTGGGTGATCTTGTAATCTCTGGCGCACAGGCTGCCATTCCCAGCCACAGAGGTGAGGTTGTCCATGGCTTGTGTTTCTTCTTTGCTGCCTAAGGGAGGAGAGTAAGGATTGTTATTTTCAGTCCCAGACTGTTGATTTTGTGTAACTTTTTTTTTTTTAAATGTTATATATTTATTTGAGAGAGAGCAAGAGAGCTGGAGGGGGAGCATAAGGGCAAGGGGAGGGGCAGAGGGAGAAGCAGACTCCCCACTGAGCAGGGAGCCCAATGCGAGCCCAAGGCAGATGCTTAACCTACCGAGCTACCCAGGTGCTCTCTGTGTAACTTTTCTGGACAGTCTTCTCTAAAAATTGAAGTTTCTGATCCTTATTGTGACAGTAAGAATACAGAAAATTGAATCTCAGCATACTTAATTGTGGCAAATACCAAATAAAATGGCCTGAAGTATGTTGTATGAAGGTATAGATACTTTGTATTTCTCATTTGCTAAATGTTTGCCTCTTAAAGGACGTTTTGTTAGGCAAATGCGCACAGTGTATAGAAATGGGAAGAGAAACATGGACTGTGCTTTTATTCCTTTCCAGCTTCATTTCCATGCCATTGAGCTTTTTTGTTTCTATTCACAGTCACTTTCCCTGCATTCTCATTATTCCCGGCCTTCATTTGCTCTGATACCATCAAAGTGTTCTAAGGAGAAGTGACTCATAATTGGCTATTAAAAAGTGGGAAGAAATTTGTATAAAATCACTTGTAGAGAATTTTTGTTAAATATTAAATCAGATATAAAACTTTATAATTGGAAGATATTTCTGCCTGCATATTGCTCAGTTATCCAGTCAGCCTCAGACTCATTCTTTAGCTCAAATACTTTAACCCACATATATCTTACTTCTGACTTTGCACATATATTTGAAGTTTTTACATACATTTTGTTGAATATCATTCAATTAAAAAAAAAAACAGTAAACAAAATGAAGTGGTCATCAAGTGGTGTTCTTCAAAACAGCCGGGGCATACTTTCCAGGTATATAGAGTATATAATCATAGCTAAAATAAAATATGAAAACCACATCCGTGTCTGGTTCCCTAGGTTATTATACCACAACCGGTGGCTATAAAAGAAAACTAACACTTTACTTGAATACATTATCTTGCATCTAAGTTTTGAAATTTAAAATGAAATTTGTAATGTTTTTATTTCATCGATGGCAAATGGAATTGATTCTGTATCAGTATTATTCCTAAATATAAGACCTGGTGATGTTCATACATACCCAAATTTTTTATTTTTTTTTATTATTTATTTATTTATTTATTTAAAAGATTTTATTTATTTATTCAACAGAGATAGAGACAGCCAGCGAGAGAGGGAACACAAGCAGGGGGAGTGGGAGAGGAAGAAGCAGGTTCATGGTGGAGGAGCCTGATGTGGGGCTCGATCCCATAATGCCGGGATCACGCCCTGAGCCGAAGGCAGACGCTTAACCGCTGTGCCACCCAGGCGCCCCCATACATACCCAAATATTTTTTTTAAAGTCCACATGAAAGACTAAAGTATGGCAAGTAAAGATAATACTAAATCCCCACAAATGTAATATTTCATTGTCTAATTATTGAAAATAAAAGATTCATGTCACAATTGTGACTTCAATTTCAACACCTCCTCCCCAGTTTAAGTTAAAAAACAAATACTAAAGAAAATTCAGTATCAGATTGAGATAAGATGGTAGATTTTAAGCTTCCTTGCTACTGCGGTTTACTCTATTTTGTGCATTCTCTGATATTTTTGGAAATGATGCGTTGGGAATGCTAATTTTGCATGGACTGTATCTTATTTAATGAGTAGTCTTGATATCAAGAGTATCACCTCCATCTGTCTATATTTAAGGCTCACTTTCCACTTGAGGTAAAATAAGACCATTTATATTTTATTTCCATGTTTTGTGTGTGTTTGTATTTAATGAAGAAGTTAGTGGTTGTCTCTAACAGCATTAATACAGCTTGTATTTTAAATTTTATTCCAAATAAGTACATGAATTGGTATCAATTATTATTAAAGGTTTCTAATTTTAAGAAAACTTGACAAACATGTACACACCTATCATCCTGTAAACACACAGATTTGTCAAATACTTTTAGATATAAAGTTACCTGGTTACTCTGTTGATTCAGGAGGATTTAAATGTATCCATTAAGTGGCGTTTAATATGTCCTGCAGAGTGGCATCTGGTATTTTCCTTTCAATGTCTTAGTTTAGTTGTTATAACTCCTTATGATCGAGTATCTGCTGAGTTTTCATCAGTAAATCTTGAGTGTTCTAGAGAGAAAGAGAGGAAGAGAGGACTTCACAGTCAGAAATTACCTTCCAATGCCCTGGACTCAAAGCTGTGCAGACACTGTATTTCCGTCTGGCCCCTTTTAGGACTTCTGCTTTTATTTCCCCGTGAAATGTGGGGCAGGGTGGGTAAGAATTCATCTTTTAAGAAGCAATTTTAAAATCTTGCTGCTTTTTGCTGAAACCTGCCATAGACTTTGATGCTTTATGAGTTCTTTTCGTTATTGTTCATGCACATGATAAATCCATGTTGAGATCAAGCTTTTTGAAGTCTGCTTCCTGGAGAGGTTGCAGGCTTGCTTTCTCAGATGATTATTTACCTGAAAACATACCGTGCTTAAGCTGGGTGATATATTGCCTTATAACAGGTAATTACATTAACTCGAAATGTGTGCTTGTTACGGATGTTAAGTCTCTTGCTCCTTGTTTTTTTCCTGGTTAATAATGTTATTATTTTAAATCTGTGTTTGATCAAGTCTTTGTACGTGAAACAGTTTCCTCTCATTATAAATTTTAAGATTCCAAAATTACATTAAAAAAGAAAAACAGTTGTCTCCTTTGCCAGACTTATTATATAAAGTGTCTTTCGTGCTTTTCTTAAATAGGATTTAAATATAAACAATTTTTTTGTAACCTTGCTTTGGTTTGGGGGGAATATATCATTAAATAAAGGGATCCCTGTTTCATTAATGCCTTTATGTAAATACTGTTTTTGGTGCTCACACAGACACATACAGTATTTCAAACTATAATGTTCTTTTGTTTCTAGTAGATCCACTTGGGTGAATCTACTGGATTTTGGTTACTTCTTTCTTTGGAGTTTTGAGTCTGTCTGTCGCTGCATGTGTTTAAATCATCTTTGATACCAATTTTCAAAGAGCAGAATAGCAGCTCAGCATCGGCTAAGAAGTTGTGACAAATGCACATTCTTGGGCATGAACCTGGCTCCAGTGACTCAGAAACTCGGGGTGTACCTCTTAGCTATACTTTAATGAAATCCAACTTCCAAGTGAAGCTCATGCACAGTGAAGTTTGAAGATTATGGATTTACACTGCCCTGAGAATTTTGTTGGCATTGAGAGTTTGTAGTTAAGCTATAAATTTGAGTAATTTCAGTCAGACATTCAGTCACATAATGATCCCGATCTGTTAGTCATCTAGAGGTTGATATTAAACTCTTGGAAAAGTGGATATTCTTCTTTTTTCTTTTTTTAAAAGATTTTATCTATTTATTTATTTAGAGCAAGAGAGAGAGAGCACGCAGGGGCAGGGCAGAGGGAGAGAGAATCTCAAGCGGAGTCCATGCTGAACATGGAGCCAGCTGTTGGGTTTGATCTCGTGACCTGAGCCAAAACCAGAGTAGATTGCTCAATTGACTGAGCCACCCAGGTGCCCTGGAAAAGTGGGTAGTTTTAAGTTATTTTTGTTTTGAAATTTATTGCAGTTAACAAATTTTAATAGTTGTTAGTTGGTTTGGAGACACAAAATTATACTTTTGGAAAACACTTTTATGCCTATGTACACTTCAGAATAATAATAGCCAACATTTGACCCCTTATATTGTCATGACTTATTTTATGATCTCAGTTACTCTCTGAAGAGTATTATTTCATACTATTTCCATTCTCTGCATGATGGAAACTGAGGAGCAGAGCAGTGAAGTTAGAGACCCCATGCTAACCCATGACGTCTGATCTCAGAGCCTACATTTGTAACCATTGTGCTGTAGAAATCCTCCTCATCTCACAGTCTGCACAAGCCCCCCTCTCCCCGCCCTGAGGCCCAGGAGCGAGAGGTAAATGTCATGAATGGAATAGTCGTATGTTTTTCAAGAAAATAGAAGTCATACTTGCCGGTACAGCAAATTGTAAACTTTAGTCTAAAGGATGTTTATGAAGTATTTTTAAGATTTCATATGAAACAAGGCTTGTGAAAAAAAAAATCATGATTGATTTCAACAGATTAATATGCCATATAAATGAACACTACTTTAGGATACAGAAATCGTACTACTTTCTGAAGAATTTGTTTCCAAATTCCTAGAAGGCTATGACTAGGGATTTGAGGGGTGAATGAAAGCTTCCAGCTCTTGGTCTAAATGAACTTGCCTTTGACTTTCACTTAGAACCATACCTATCTGTAGGCCACTTGACTCTGAAAGTGACTAAAATCTTTAGGTGAGAAGCCTTTCAGATTATAAAAGTACACTGTTAACCCTTGAACAACATGGGGGTTAGGGGCTATAGTAGTTGAAAATTTGCACAGAACTTAATTTTTTTTTTAAGTTTGAAATTGATGTTTCGTTGATATATGCATATAACTTTTGACTTTTCCAAAAACCTATTAGTAGCCCATTGTTGGTGGAAGCCTTACTGATAATGTAAGCAGTTGATTAACATGTATTTTGTATGTTATATGTGTTATATACTGTATTACAATAAAATAAGCTAGAGAAAAATGTTATTAAGAATATCTTAAGAGAAAATACATTTATAGTACTTACTGTATTTATTGATAAAATCTGCACGTAAGTGGACCCACAAAATTCAAACCTGTATTTTTCAAGGGTCAAGTATATTATCCTACCAATTGAAGTAGATCAAGTTGTGCACTTCAGTCTCATTAATAAGAACAGCATGTGCAGTTTGTAATTGTCTGTGTTACCATTGGAGAGGACTAATTTTGATTTGGTTTATTTCTGTGATTGAGATGACTTAGAAAAATGAATTTATACCCCAGAATTTTTACATGTAAGTGGTTTAATTGGTTTACTTATTTTGCCACATCTGTTAATGGTAGTCTGCTCATCTGAAAAATATTTACTTCAGCTGGGATTACTCTGAACTCAAGAGAGCCATGTCTTGAACTGGTAGGACCCGGTGGTCCTTGTGGAACCAGATTAGCGCCAGAGGACGGAGATGTAATTGAGACATTTGATTAGGTCTCAGGCTGTTTTAGTTGTAACATTTTATGGTTTCAGAATGTGGTCATTTTGACATTAGTTGATGTTGTGTTTCAATACATGCATTTTAAGGCAGTTCTTACATAATCGAGTGGTTTCACCTATTAAGAGTATAGAAATTTAGGTTATATATTAGATGCCACAAGTAAGGAGTCCTGGGTTTGGGGTAGTTAGTAAAAGATAATGCTATGTTGATCCAATTATTTGTCATCCCTGGCTTGATTGTTTTGCTTTTGAAAGCAGAGAACTTTGTGTGTGTGTGTGTGTGTGTGTGTGTGTGTGTGTGTGTGTGGTCAACCCCACTGACATTCATTGCATTGTGCTCCTAGGATACATTGAGCCTGTTGGATAAAGCTGTCATTTCAGCCATACCATGGGCTATAAGCTATTGTAGAACAAAAGTTTCCTATATAAATCTAATAAAAGGAGTCTCCTATTTTCTGAATTTAAAGAAGTTACTCCATTTTAGGTAATGAATGAGAAGACGCTGCTAATTTCTTGTTCCTCTGACACAGCCTCCCCATGCATGTCACTCCCTTCTTACACCCCTGCCCAAGGCTTATCACTCATGTAACATTTATTTGAAGTTAATTCATTCTAAACAGAATAAAGTGACATATTGAAAGACTAAGCTAAAAGAAATTTTTTAGGCCTCTTAACAGTTTTCATTTAAATAGGTTAAAGCACAATTTTTATATGAAAAATAGATGAACTAAAGCACAATTTTTATGTCAATCACTCTGTTGTTTTTAAAAAGTATTTTGTTTTTAAGATTTATTAATTTTTTTTTTGAGAGAGCCTGTACATCCTGGCGGTGGGGAGGGGCGGGGAGAGAGTCTTAAGCGTACTCTGTGCTGAGTGTGGAGCCAGACACGGGGCTCCATCTCATGATTTTGAGATCACGACCTGAGCCAAAATCTGAGATTCGGATGCTTAACGAACAGCGCCTCCCAGGGATCCCTTAAAATGTGGTTTTTACTACTTTTCTGGGAGTTGGGGTGGGGTACTCTGTGCACTTTATTTACAGAGTGTTGGGAAGTATGAAATGCTGTATTTTGTTTTATTCGGAGGACCATTGCATTCACTTCATCTATTTTGTCTTAGTGTTTGGAAGAAAAGGAAGCACATCTAGAGTGGGATTCCTTTTTAAATCTCTTTTTAAAAAGAACATTAATTTATTAATTTTGAAATTCCGTGATTATTGGGGCACTGTAGAAATACCAGGAAGTATGAATGAGGTAAAAGGAGAATAAACATCTCTGATTATCTCATATCTGTTATCACATCTTATGAACACACGCATGTTTTGGCAACATTTCTAATCACTTATGTTTTGGTGATGACTTAGAAGAGATTTCATTTCATTCAGTTAACTCCAGTTCTTCCTTCTAAGGGTATTTGGCTCAAGAGATCTATTTTAATTTCTGTAGTACTACAAGCCTTCTAGGGCTTTTTGGACATGTATCCCCCTAGTTTCTTGATCACTAGTCTTTGTGAGTGTCAGATATTTTCTGGAGAAAAAGAGAAATTGATCCTGGGGATGCAATTTTCAGAAGTTAGTTTATAGGTGAGATGACCTGTCCAACCTAAGCACAACAGCGGGCTGGCATGAGAGGGGTGGCTAGACTTCTATGGACTGTCCAGTTGATTCTCTTTTCTGCCCAACAAGTCTGTCCTTCAGGGTATAAATAAGAGAGTAATTCTTTGGTACTGATCTCCAGTCATTGATATTACTTACAACTATGCAGCTTGAGGGGTTTTAATACCTAGTTGAAGGAGCAGAACTCATTGATACCTTTGGAAATATTTGGTCCATTTTCTAAGGTTGACCTTGTTCTCATGTAGTATGAATTGCTACTTGAAGACATATTTTTGACAAGTACAAAAAGTTGATATAAATTTTGTAAGCCAGTGAAAAACAGTTGCTTTTAAACTATCTCTGCCTTTCCTCTTTGAAGACCAGTAACAGCTATCATGATATACCTAAAAATATTAATATCAGACACAAATATGGTCTTCAGGCCCCATGTAGAGGCTGATGGTGGTTCTTTTGCAGCTAAAGCCATGTTGCTCTTGCTTTTTAATTTCTTCCACTCACTCTCAACTCTTCGCTCTGCTTCTGGCCCAACTCCCGGAGCAGATGAGGGCCAATGAACTGATACAAGATTCTTCAGTTTCCTTATTTCTTTATCTCCAAATTTCCCTGTATTATTCTCACCAGTTTTCTTTTTCCTCTGTGTGTAAGTCGAAAGTTGTCCCTGTCTTCTTTCCACGTTAATCCAAACATGCAGCCATTGTTTTCTACCTTCATTATGAGTTATCTACCCCCGCCCCCCAAACTGGATTTCCTTCATGGAGATTCCTTTCTCTGAAACATCGTTGGTTATCCTAATATATCTTTCCTCCCCCACCTTTCAAGCTTCATGCCCAACTACTAGTAAGTGTGGGTTACTTCCCTCACCTTTACCATTTCACCATCTACTCTTACTACAACCCTGTTTCCGGCTTTCTGTCCCCTACTACTCTAGAGAAACTTCTCTTTTGAGGCTCGTAAGTAGTTTTTTTTTTTTTTTTTTTTTTTTTTTTTTAAGTACTCAAGTCAGAGAGGCAACATCCATTGTAATTTCTTACTGCATTTGACACTGTTGATGGCCCCCAATGTTAAATGTCCCCTGACTTCTGTGACTTTCACTTGTCCATTCATCTTATTAATTATGGAGAGTATGTGTGCGTCATCTGATGGCTCATTTATCTCCTTCATATCTCCGCTCTCTTGGTTCTTCCCTCCCTCCCAAAGAGAACATATTGCTCTTATCCCTAACAGCATATATTAAGTACCTAATTAGTGCCTTCTAAGGAGAATATAATGTGAATAAAACAGACCTGGGATTCTCCCTCACAAACTGACAGTCTAGCAGGGAGGGACATTAAACTAGTAGATCAAAAGTGAATTACCCTGTGGCAAGTGCTCCAAAGGCTCTCCTCCCTTCCCCACTCCTCCTGTGCTGAGGGCTTTCACTAACTGAGGTGACAGTGAGGGACCTGAGGCTGTAATTGTGCACAGCACTTAGTGCGTTGAGGGGCAGCCTGTCGAGAGTATTTTAGGTGGCAGGAGGAGCAACAGCAAAGGAAGGAAGTACCCTCAGTGTCTTGAGGAAATGTTGAGTAACGCAGTCCAGTGTGGAACTGGGGTGCATGCAAGTGAGAAGTGGAACTGTAGAAATCTGAATGGACAGCAGTGGGGCAGTGGCGTCTGTCTGATAATGCTGCTAAGCGTTTTACATCATCTCAGTTATTCTTACAAAAATCTTAAAAGGGTGGCATTAGCCCATTTTTCAGGGGAAGAATCTGAGGCCCAGAAAGGCTTATTAGGACAGAAAGCCTCAAAGGACCATGGAGTTCACAAATGGCACAACCTGAATTGAGTCACAGCTCTGTCCTACCCTGAGCTCTCTCCTACCTGTTACTGGTACAGGTGAAGCCATAGTATTGATGTGTCTGTGACGAGCTCTGCAAATGCTACTTTCGTGACACTGAATCTGTGCTCCTCCTGGACAGGGACCATTTGTCGTTTCTCAGGGTTCCTAGCATCTTGTCTTCCCATAAGTAGGTACTCTAAAAGCAGTTGTTCAGTAACCTTGCTGACTTCTTTCCATCACTCATCACACAGAAGTTTACATTAGAACTGTTTGACTGAAAACAATTGCCAGGACACATGACTGGCACTGTCTGAGGGTTGTGGGTTTTTTTTGTTTTTTTTTTAATAAGATTTTATTTTTTATCTGAGGGATGGGGAGAGAGGGGGAACGCACCAGCAGGGGAAAGGGTAGAGGGAGAGGGAGAAGCAGACTCCCCACTGAGCAGGGAGCCAGACGTGGGGCTGGGTTCCAGAACACCCAGATCATGACCTGAGCTGAAGACAGGTGCTTAACTGACTGAGCTACCCAGGTGCCTCCCCTGCCTGAGTTTTGTACAGTTTTCTCCATCTCCTCCTGTTCCCTTCCAGGGCTCATATGTACACATCCCACCAGACAAAAAAAAGAAAGATATCAGTAATGCTCTGTAATGACAACAAAAATTGGAGATTACTAAGCAGCTCAGATCATTCAGGTGTGCAATGAAATGTGGGAATCACTATCTGTTTTGACTTTATCCTGTGATTAGATCTGTCTTTTAAAACCTCGGAGGAGATTTGGATATTCAGAATACAAAATAATAACAACTTCTAGAAGATACCTGCTCCTAGCTCTTTTTTTTTTTTCTTTTTTAAAGAAGCAAATTTGAACACCTGAAACATTACTGATTATTCCTGCACAGGGTAGCAAGATGGATCATCAGGGTTTACAAATTCGTGTTTCTAGGAGTGTGTAATAGAAGAGGAATCAATGCAAAGAAAAGTGGTGACCTGATGGAAAGTGACAGAAGCTGAGAGAGAAAACAGGCTCTTATTTCAAGAGGACAGAAGCAAGCTGCAACTTTGTGCAGAGTGCAGAGTTTTTGTTTTGTTTTATTTTTTAAATAAGTCAAGCGAAGCTTAGAATACTCCGAGTCTCAAGGCTTTTGCTCTTTTTTGTAGCCATTCTGAACACAGTACAGTTAATCTTCCCTCGGAAATAGTCTTTGCTCATGCAAGCTCCTTAGAATTAGATACTGTTAGGAAGGATAAGTGCCTAACATGGGCAAACATGTACAAAAAACTATGAAAAGGGGTTGTACTGAGACAGAGCTTGGAATTTTATGAAGAAAATGGAAGAGTATAGGATGTGTTCAGTGGTATGTATGTGTTTTTGTTATGCTGTCTCTAAGTTATTTCTTTTCCCTTGTGGGAAAAATAGTGCTTGAATTTACTGTGTCTGTGGGGCAGGGGCGGAGGTGGTCCAGTAGAGGAAGGTGGTGCAGAACATGTGTGCATTTCCAGTTATTTGCCTCACACCTAATGAGACCTACCTTCTTTACCGTTTTGTCATTTGGAAATAAATATACATACACCTCACACAGTCATTTTGGAAGCCAATGGAACATTTTTTTTTCCCTCAAAGTACCTGAGGGTCCTAGCAAGATCATTTTTTAAAAAAATATAAAATATTTAATGATGCCATATATAGAAAACCAAGCTTGCTAAGAAATAACATTTTCCGTAAGGAAGACGTATGACTAGATAATATGTAATATGATGTGAAATTATTACCATGTCAAATTTTAAACAATGAAAAGTTTTCAAGAGTCAAAACTTACTCTGTAGGGTACGCCCACATCAAATGCTTCTATTAAGACTTCAGGTCAGTTGACACTTTTTTTTTTAAACTTTAGCAAGTTCCAAACTGGAAAAACAAGGGTGTTGCCAGTGGAGGTTGAGGTGAATTGAAAGGTGGGCGGGATGCCACCAGCGCAAGCCAGCATGGAGATGCTGTGGTTAGTGCATTTCATGGATGTGAAATGCAACCCCACCCCTGCAAACAAGGGTTTCAAAATGTTTTTTTCTGTTTTTCAGGATGAATCTTCAAGTCATGAATGTAACCAGCGCACAATCCTTCTTTATGGAGTGGGCAAAGAGCGTGACGAAGCGAGGCATCAGTTGAAGAAGATTACCAAAGATATTTTGAAAATCCTAAATAAGAAGAGCACCACAGAGACAGGGGGTAAAGAGCCTTAATGCATTTGCTCCCATTGTGCTGTCTTTTGCCCTTCCTCTTAGCACAGTCTTTATCAGAGTCCTACATGGCACTGTCACCAGAGTGTTTCCTCTCCTGAATGACTGTCATATTGAAATATGAATAAGCACATTGAAATTTTAAGGCCTTGGTTCCATTTATAGTATTCCTTTTATTAAAATACCATGTTGTATAGATAGATATAGGTAATTTTAATTTTCTTCCCTCTTTTTTTTTTCATTCTTCCCAAATTTTCTACAGTAAGCATAAGTGAAGTACTAAAGAAGGATTTGGATAACCCTTAGTCTGGAAAAGTTCCATTTCTTCAATTCTTTACCATCCTTTTTTTTTTTTTTTTTTTAAGATTTTTATTTATTTGACAGAGAGAGAGAGAGTACAGATGGAGGGAGAAGCAGGCTCCCTGATGAGCAGGGAGCCCAATGTGGGGCTTGATCCCAGGACCCTGGGATCATCACCTGAGCCGAAGGCAGATGCTTAACTGAGCCACCCAAGGCGCCCCTTTACCATCCTTATTTAAGCTCATAGGTTGCCTGTGTACTCACATTGGCACGGTAATTGAAAATCATGGCAGTGTAGTTGGTGATCTTGTTTTACATTATTCAGATGAGTAATTGTAATAGGTAGTGGTGGCAACCCATAACACCAAATGATTTCGACTAATGAAGAAAATTGGGTCTTTGCTCTATAACGCTTTCTTTACTTGGAATAGTCTTTTCCCATGCTCTTGACATAGTTTTTTACAGTGAAGCTATGCCTTTATATTATGTCACCACATTGCATAATTGGAATTCTGTAATTATCCACTTCACATTTGCCTAATCACTCTTTTTAAGGATTGTTTATTTTATCAGACAGTCATAAGATTTAAAATATGATATCATTATATATACTTCACTACTATTACTGGTGTTTATTTCTTTATTATGTAAATAAACAAAGAAAAAAAAGTTTGGATTTTCCCTATGCAAACAGTGTTCTTCCTTCACATGGCATAAACTGCTCTAGGAACCCTGTTTGTTGGCCAGTGCAAAATACATATGTTTTTATGAACCTCTTCACAGGGCCTCTACTCTTTAGACTCTAACCAGGTGATTTACTAGAGCTCTCCCATACTAGATCTTTGCTAGAGAAAAGTGCAGATAGAACTAATGCAAATAGCTCTGTGTCCTCTCCATCGGTAGCGGAGCACATGCACAAACGAGGTATGAAGGCCACGTGTTTTTCAGTGTGAATGTGGTGTTGCAGGTGTCTGTTGTTTGAGGCAATCGTCTTTAGAACATAATGGAAGAGTTACTTCAGGTGATGTACAACAGTTCCCTGACTCCCCTCCCTTCCAAGGCCACTGAAGGATCTTGTACCAACTGGCCCTGTGAGGGAACAACCAAGAGTTGTGGATGGGAAATGAAACCTTGTTGTTATTGGCCTGTCATTCTCAAGCTTGGTTTTAAAAAAACAAACAAAAACCCAGAAACAAAGAACCTGCTCTAAGAAAAACTGTTGATCTGTTGTTTTGCTGTTTCTCTCTGTTAGAAAAAAAGAGGAAATGGATTGCATGTAGAAGGTTGAATTTAGAAGCACTATAGCTAGCGAAGAGATTTGAAACTTCTTTTTGTGTACTTGGAAATCGGGTGGCCACTGTCTTCTTTAGAAGGGTCAGTAATACATGTTTCATCAAAATTAATTTTAGAGAGTCTTCCCTGATCTTATGGCATTTTTGGGCTTTGAGGGCTGAGAGGAGTCGGGAGGGGAAGGAAACAATGCGGTGTCCTTTTTTGTTGAGCCTACTTCCTTCCTTCACGATGAATGTTTAATGCCAGACTACATACAGTCTATCCTATCTTTGTACCAGTCTCTGAAATAGGCAGTTCTTGCTTATGGACTCACAAAGAGGAAAATCATTGTTGTTTCATGCTACTTTTTGAGATATGAGCAGTCAAACCATCACTGTGGAGAGAGATTTGCAATGGGGATGTTTGTCTTTCCCTCATTTTATTTTTAATTTTCTAAAGATTTATTTATTTTGGAGAGTGAGAGAGTATGCAGGAGCGGGGTGGGGGGAAGAGCAGAGGGAGAGAAACTCAAGCAGACTCCACCCTGAGTGGGAAGCCCACCCAGGGGCTCGATCCCACAACCACTAGATCATGACCTGAGCCGAAACCAAGAGTCAGATGCTCAGCCCACTGAGTCACCCTGGTGCCCCTCTCTTTCCCTCATTTTAGATGAAATTCCTCAATCAGAAATATGTTAATTTGGGCTATAGTGAACTGTCTTCTGATAGTTGAGGTCACAACTTAAAGCCTGGTATGCTCACCAGAAGCTAGCTAGCTGTACCTCTGATTAATGGTGATTTGCCCACTGTTTCAGCAAAGAGGAGAACTGGTAAGGCAGGAAAACAGAGCTTTGTTAGTGTGTATTTGATTTCTGGCTACATAGAAAAGTATGGTTCTGAGGAACTGATTAGAAGTGTTCTCACATCAGCCAGGCCTTCTATGGGAGTTCAAATAACACTTCCCAGTTGAGTATGGTCAGTCTTCATTTTCCATTTACATTGGCTAGTCATCGTTGGTCGTCAGTGTTGTTTTTTTTTTTTTTTTTTAACATTAATGAAGTTTACAATGACAGGAAAGGCCAAAATTTCCAGGATTTAAAGATTTTTTTTTTAAAAAGGAAAACCAAAAATAAGCAAGAGCAATAAAATGTATTATGAAGGCAAATTAACATAAAAGAGATAAGGAGAAACCATGGATTATGACTACATTGTTATTTGTGTAAATATCATTAAAATAAAGTAGTCCATTGAGAACCACCACTAATTTCTTTTTTTTTTTTTTTTTTTTTTTTAAAGATTTTATTTATTTATTCGACAGAGATAGAGACAGCCAGCGAGAGAGGGAACACAAGCAGGGGGAGTCGGAGAGGAAGCAGCAGGCTCACAGCGGAGAAGCCTGATGTGGGGCTCGATCCCATAACGCCGGGATCACGCCCTGAGCCGAAGGCAGACGCTTAACCGCTGTGCCACCCAGGCGCCCCAGCCACCACTAATTTCTTAAGTTAAAAAAAAAAGAATCTAAATTGCCAAGAACCCAATTGTATGAGGTTTTAAGAAGTTAGCTACAGGCGGCACCTGGGTGGCTCAGCTGTTAAGCATCTGCCTTTGGCTCGGGTCATGATCCCAGGGTCCTGGGATCGAGCCCTGCATTGGGCTCCCTGCTTGGCGGGAAGCCTGCTTCTCCCTCTCCCACTCCCCTTGCATGTGTTCCCTCTCTTGCTGTCTCTCTCTGTCAAACAAATAAAATCTTAAAAAAAAAAAAAAAAGTTAGCTACATGTAAGTAAAATAGAGCCTATTTAGTATAAACCAAAAAAAAATGCATTTGTGAATTCTCATGCTGGCTGTTCTTCCACAAGTGTGTTATTTTTGCTCGTTTATTTGTTTTGGTCCCAGGAAGGACTGATTAAATATGTTCACTTCACTTCTATCGCATATTGTACCCGAGACCATTCATGTGAGTTTTCAGCCTTAGATCAATGATGTTAGCTCATGAAAAATTCAAAACTTGAATATTTTAAGCCTCCTTATTACACGTGGGCAGCTATATAGAAGGCAAACGACCACACTTAATTTGAGAATAGATATTGAAAATCAAAAAGGTTGAATGGACTTACTCTTTGCATTAGATTTGGTGTTGTTTAACAAAAGTGGCACAGTCTTGTACCTTCTGTTACTCATCACCTTTTAATTCTGTGTGCTCTGCTATCAGGGTTTGTTCGCTTTAGGAAATAAAACACCATGGTGTGTGCATGCCTGTGCGTACACCTATAAACTACACTTACTTGTATTTGAAAGAAAATCTCTTCTCATGTTATTTTCTAAAGCCACTATGTTTGCCTTCAGCAAAATCTTTTTGCATTCAGTGAAATCCCCGTGTCTTTAATAGAAAAATCTGTAAAGTGACCCTTGCTCTCTGAAAGTAAACTTTCCCAAATAAGAAGATAGGAGTAATGAAGCTCCCGTCTCAGTAGCCTTAGACTACTTAGAATCATGGTATTAGAAATGATCACACAGATCATATAATCCGACCTTTCTGGGTTTTTTTAGATTTGTCTTTATAAATTCATATATTTAAGGTAGGATCTGATTCTTTTTGGATCTTATCCTTAGAACTGTGGAGAAGAACAAGAGTCCCCCTGGGATATGTAGTGCTCACAATTTTTTTTTTTAATTTTCTTTAAACTTCTTTATGCTAAATTGATAAATGCAGCACTTTCCCATTATGTGGATTGATTTAATTCCTTGCTACCCCTGAAAGAATTTAAAATTGGATAAATTTCCTTTTTTTTTTTTTTTAAACATATTTAACTGTTTGCGAGAAATATCATGGTAAATGTCCTAACAAGATGCCAGTAAAGTTTCTATTATGTCAGTGTGACCCTGGGTGATTTTTTTTTCCCCCTTTCCTTGTTTTCATTTTATTTTAAGAGAAGTGTTTATAGAGGTACTTCCATTAATAGCCAAAATCTGGAAACTACTCACTAGGATAAATAAATGAATGGTGGTATATCACACATTAGTATACTATCCATGAATGGGAATTACTCATTTTTAGAACAAGTTAAAATTGCCTCAATGGTATGGATCAATTCTCAGACGCATATTGTTGAGTGAAAGCTGCTGGGTGTGAAAAGTATGTCTCCTGTGGTTCCAAAGTGGGCAGTACTTATCCAAGCCTTTAGAAGAAGTCAGGATCTTGATCCCCTGGGGCAGAGAGGTGACAAGGAGGAGCCCGAGGAGGTATCTAGGTTTCTGGTATGTGATTTTGTGATTTGAGTCTCATTACATGAGTTTACTTTGTAGAAATTCATAGTTTGTGCACTTCTCCATATGTGCCATACTTCAATAAAAAGTATCCCCTGAAAAAGTCAAGAGCTTCTATTAAATGCAAAGTAATATATCCACTGTATATTTAGTTGGAGATGAAGGACCAAAGGCCAGGAAGAACAAACAGGAAGCATTTCCGACACTGGAGACCGTGTTCACAAAACTTCAGCTCCTTTCATATTTTGATCAGCATCAAGTGACGTCTCAGGTAGCTGTTCAAAGCTGTGTGTTATGCATTTGGAATATTCATATTTACTTACAAATTTCTTTTATGCAATATATGTTTTGGGCGTTATTTGTTTGCATAGATAAGTTTTAAAACATATTTGGAATCATCTCATACTATTGAGTAGTTCAGTTTTAAGTGTCAGGTTACCTTCTTCAGAGAAATTAATTTTTATCACAGATACTTTCGCCTTACGATAATAGTCAACACTGTATCAAATGCTCCCTAATAAAATATTTACATTATTACATTTTGGTCCTACATTGCTATGGTGAGGGGTAAATCTGTTGATGACTAAGATAAAATACTCTCTAAATGAGAAAAAAACCAGATCTGTGTTGTTTTACAAATCCATTGATACTCAGCTGTTCTCTAGAAATTAATGAGCATTCGTAGTTGTTCTACCATTAAGATAGGTTAAGATCTTAATGACCGCTTGGCTTATTCCTTCAAATTATAGTTGTAGTAAGGAAGTTACTGGATTTGTATATAGTTTTGGTTTCTGTGGAAATATGTTTAACTTTCTTCTAAGTAGAATATATAAATTCAAATTTCTTGCTTAAAAAATTAAAATAATTTTGAATATTGATCTTACGATTATTTTCAATTTTGTTTGTTTGTTTTTGGTTGCCCAGATCTCTAACAATGTGCTGGAACAAATCACAAGCTTTGCTTCAGGAACATCCTATCATCTCCCTTTGGCTCACCATATTCAGCTTATCTTTGATCTTATGGAGCCAGCGCTGAACATCAATGGACTAATTGACTTCGCAATACAGGTGTTTCTCTCGTTTTTAGGAAAGCAAACCTGCTAGGCATCATATAGTTCAAAATGAGCAACCCAGTGCATTTTTTAATAGTAGAGACATTCTGAATCAATAGTATCCAACTAGTATTTTAATTTCAGCCGTGTTCATAGTTTTCAATTAAATAATTATAATTGGCGCTAAGATATGTATTAGTCCTTTAAAAATGTGAGGGTTTTGAGGATTTATTTTTGTCTTTTGTATAAGGCAAGGTGAAAGCTTATTTATTATTTATTATAGAGTATATTTTAGGTTAAGAGGAAAAAAAGCAAAACCTTACAATTTGATTTGTCCCATTAAATTTCTTATACACATACTTGAGTTCATTTATTATCTTGCTTTTAGTGAATAGAAATAAAACTTGTTTTCTATTATTGAAGATGTTTCATTAATAACAAGAAAGTAATGACAAATGACTTCTGTCTTCTTGAGAAGGGAAGAGAGGAAAAACTGAGAGGTGGGGATGTTCTCTGAAATCATCTGGTCTAGAACTTTGGGCTGCCATCAAGTTTTGGTAGCTGTTTGAGTGTTGAATACTTTCTGATTGTATGTACCCTGATGTCTAGACAGAGCAAAAACTGTAGAACTTGGCAAGGGACTAAAAATAAAAACCAGTTTAACTCACTGGGGCTTGTTTTCTCACACTGTAGTTGTGTGTGCATACGGTCCTGGGACAGGATAATGGGTGAGATAAAATGGTATTAGAATGACTCAGTGTATCTGTGGCCTGTGAAAATAAATGTTTTTCCTATTCATTTTGGCAGCTACATGTTTATTCACTCTTTTCTTCCATTGTAGCTGCTAAATGAACTGAGTGTTGTGGAAGCCGAACTGCTCCTGAAATCGTCCAGCCTGGCAGGCAGTTACACGACGGGACTGTGTGTGTGCATTGTGGCTGTTCTCAGGCGGTACCATAGCTGTCTCATCCTGAATCCCGATCAGACAGCCCAGGTGTTTGAAGGGTTGGTATATAAAACATCATGTTTGTTTTTCCCATTAGTGTTTTCTATGATTAATTTGTGATAGAATATCATAATGGTTTTAAGAGGAAAAATAGTACAGGTGTTTGTTTCAATTTAAAAGATAGAGTTAAAGGCTACTTTTGCCAGAAAATATTTATCAGAGAAGGAGATGTAAGCATGAAAACTGTGTTCTCTTAATAGAGGGGCCTTCCTTTCCTGCCCCTCTTTTCTAGGAATATGAGCCAGTCATTTACAACACTGTGTCATTTGCTGCCCCAAACCATGGCTTATTATGAATGATGAGCAAGTGACAGCCGCTTCGTTGTTGTAATTTCAGTTTATATTCAAGACCAAATGAGCTGTGCACGCATTGTTATTTTCGATATTGGCTTCTTCAATTTCATTTGTTTTAGAAACTAAATACATCTTGACAGAAGTTAATCTAGAACAAATGACTTTCTTGTTTCTTAGTCTGTTTCTGGTTTGTTTGAACTGCGGGGTGAAGTTTTCTTCACTGTCACTCATGAAGTTGGACCAAGCATTAGAGGCTGAGGTTACAGGGACAAGTGGAATGTAGTGACGAAACACTCGTGTGGATCTCCTGTCTGTCTACTGCAGACGTCTTTCTCTAGGGCTTTATATATATTAAAACAACAACAGCAAAAAACACCTCTTTTTCTGACATTTTCTTCCTGGATTTAAAACATGGGGTTCTTTGGTTCCATGGTACTTTTTTTTTTTTTTTTTTTTTTGTAATCTAGCACATGCAATCAATTTATAATCTATTCTAGAGTGCCATCCATTTAACAGAAGCTTTCTTTGGAAAAGGAAATGCTACCACATTAATAGTACACTTAGACTATTAAATGAAATCTCAAACATTCCAGATATTTTTAAAAGTTTGAAAATAAACATTTTAGAGTTCAGGAAATATGGGACTACCTAATTGCCCTCAACTACCCTATAAAATTGCATAATTAGGGGCGCCTGGGTGGCACAGCGGTTAAGCGTCTGCCTTCGGCTCAGGGCGTGATCCCGGCGTTCTGGGATTGAGCCCCACATGAGGCTCTTCTGCTATGAGCCTGCTTCTTCCTCTCCCACTCCCCCTGCTTGTGTTCCCTCTCTCGCTGGCTGTCTCTATCTCTGTCAAATAAATAAATAAAATCTTAAAAAAAAAAAAATTGCATAATTAGTACCATTTACAAATCAGGAAACTGAGACTCGGGTCTTTTAAATGAAATGTTTGGTGAAGCGATGTACTTAACGTTGCATAGCTAATAAATCTCCCAGATTGCTTAAAGTTATTCTAAGTAGGAGCTTAGATTTATACTATGCTCCTTGATTTATACTGTGCTTTCTAAACTGTTTGGAAACCCATTACTTAGTCATGAAATGAATATTATTATAGGTTTTGACACATTTCATTTTTGTTATTTTGAAATTTATTTTAGTATCATTTATTTTGACATTTTAAATGCATTATCTATTAAATGTTCATAAAATCATATTTGATATTATATTTTTATTTTCTTATTCATACTAAGGATAAATATTTCCCGAAAGCTCTTATTTTGTACTGATATGCATATACTGGATCCCAGTGTAAAATGTTTTTCTTATCTCTAACAAGTGAAAAAAAAAATAAAGGAAACACTGACTGCTATGATATGGATGCCTACTAAGCTCTCTATAAATGTTTACTTTAATCAAAACATAATTTCTTGCTTTTTAGAGTACGTCTGGAATTTTTGTTAGTATACTTAACAGATTGAATCCTCTACTTTGCTTCTTAAGTGCAGGATACTTTTGCTGTAATTGACAGCTTTTATCAGCTGTCTGGTGGCTCTGTCTGCTGGTATCAATTCACAGGGTTTGGAAGGCAACATTGTCATTTTTTTATTGTCTTGTCATTTCCACCTCTGGTATTTGTGATTGTAGTGTCCTCCTTGGCCTTTATAGCCTAGATCTCTGGCTTCCTTCACCCCCTGAATAGTGGAGAGAGCTGAGAATTGGGAGTGTGGAGACCTCAGCTCTCCTCTTGGGTGTACCGTGAACTAGTCTTTTGCCTGTGGGCAGGGTATTTCACCTGTCTGAGCCTCAGCTCCCTCTTTATAAAATGAGGAAGGTGAATCATGATTTCAAAAGCCCTTTTCAGCTTTAATAATCTGAGTCATTGATGACACTGTTGTGATATTACTGAACCCTGTAGTGGAATCAGACTTACAAATAGGTGGATGGACCCCCAGTGTTTACTTGTGTGTTGTATGAAGCTTTGTGTTGAATGAACTATGGCCAAAGGGACTATCCTTCTGGTATGTGGAAAAGGGCACCAAAGTGGAATAGTAGCAGTACTTCTTTGTTCAAAGACTTCTAGAGAATGTCACTAAAGAAAAAAAGGGAGGGGGCTTAATTTCTTACGTAAGGTAAAGTAAAATTTGTGTCTAGTTTGGATAAACAAGGAGAATGTGACCTCAGATCATGAATTCATCAAGTTTTTGCCAGAACCAGCTCATGATCCTGAAAATGAATTTCCCAGATTTACTGGTTTAGAGACTTGCTCTTTTCCAAAGCAGTGGACTTAAGAATCTTTGCAAACAGCCTGAATTTATGAGTCTTTTTCCTGAAGAGAGATTCACTATGACAGCTTTCCTCTAGTGTTCTAGTCACAGCAAATTCATTGATGGATTCCTCCATACATACCTTCTGTATGAAGGAATTTCTTTCATTTCTTGTTGTTAGTGGTATTTCCCAAGTCTTTTTAAAAATCATCTAGTATTTCAATACCCTAATAGAAAAATGATATTTTATGCAATTATGTATTATTGCTACAATCATTAGTATTAAAAACCTGATACCTTTTTTCTTAATACACGCACATATTCTCACTCTAAAAGATTCAAACAATAAGATACATTAGCAAAATATGTGTCTCATTTCTTCATATATTGTTCTCCTCAGGTTATGTGGTGTGGTAAAGCATGTTGTGAATCCCTCAGAATGTTCCTCCCCGGAGAGATGCATCTTAGCCTACCTCTATGATCTCTATGTGTCATGTAGCCACCTCAGAAGTAAATTTGGAGACCTCTTCAGGTGGGTAGAAGAAAGTCAACAGGAATAGCATTATGCCTGTACTTGGTAGTGACCCAACCGATATTGTCATACTTTTTAATAATGAAAATTAATCATAATTATATCTGCCAGAATTCATATTCTATTACCTTTCATTGTCACTTTAACCTTCTACTACCAATTACTATGCATGTTTAGCTATGATTGCAATTCTGAGATAAACTCGAGAGGACATATGCTGTATTTTGCACTTGCTGGTACCTCACTTGGAATGTCATTTCCCTGCTGGTCTGCATGCTTACTTTCTCACCGCCTTTGCTTCTCTGCTTCCTTGACCATCCTATTTCAGATGGTGTCCCTGAGTGGGTGTCATTCTCTGCATCTTAGCGCTTGCTATGACCCACACAAGTAGATAGGTGCTAGAAAATACATACTTAATGTTATTTTGAGGAAATTTTGATTATTAATTGTAGGCGGGGGTACAAAGGGGAAGATAATAGCTGCAAAGTAAATTTGTCATCTAGAAGGAAATAAGGAAAGAGCCATCAGTTACGGTTCTCTGTAAATTCGGTGAGCTTCGTGCTCCAGGTTTGTGTAGAGCGTGACTGCTCGCCATTGCTCTGTTACTACCACCATCTCTCGGTTGGACTATTACAGGGTCCTAACCGGTTTCTCTGCTCGGACCCCTGACTCTCTTTAGCATAATGTCAGCATACCTACTAAAGTCATCCTTTTAAAACAAGAATAACTTGACGTTTTCTGGTGGCTTCTTATCTACACAGAATAAAATTCAAGGTCCTAACCTAGCCTTCAGGATCTACTGAATCCAATCTCCTCTTCTCCCTCTTCTCCACTGTCTACTCCACGCTAACCATACGGACCTCCTTCCTGGTCTTCACACGCTCAAAGCACACTCCTGTCTTGGGGCTTTGGCATTCGCTGCTCCCGTTCATGTAGTCTTTCCCCTCTCTTACATGGTCAAGCCCACAGTACATTCACTACTCTACCTCCCTGCCTGTCCTGTTCTAAATAGCAGCCTCTTGCCCTACTCTCTGTCATTCTCTGAACCTTAGCACTTACTGCCACTGGCTGAATTTTATATGTATTTATGGTCTGGCTTCCTCCTAGTATGTAAGCTTCATGAAAGGAGGGACTTTTATTTTCTTCACTGCCGTATCCTTGGACCTGGAGGAGCGTTCGTCTCCTAGCAGGCACTGCACAAAACCTGCTGAATGAAAGCTACATCCAAAAAAACCACCATAATGTTTTTAATGGTATCAATAGGGGAAAAAATAGGAGAGTGTGTCATCATGAAATGAGCTAAGTTTCCACGTAATCCCTTGTAGAACATTCGAGTGGGTCTTAGGAAACATGTTTCCACAGAAATGATGTAATAATAGTAATACCCCATATTCAGACAGCTTTCATTTTCAGTTTATGGTTTTCGGAGAGCTTTCTCATACATGATTTGGTTCTTGAAACCGAATAGTGAACTTCCCAAGAAAGCCCCAATACCCTGTTTGACCCCTAGTGCTCCTGCCCGGTAGTGCAAGTGTGTTCAGTAAGTGAATTCAAGTAATGTACCCTGGGCATGTGGAGGTTTAGGAGACCAACAGTGAGCTGAGGGTTAGTACAGTGTCACATCACAGGGAGTGGCCCTCACTCATGTTTCCTCGACTAAAGACCTGGAAGGCCAGCGCAGCTCTCAGGAAACCCTGAAGTCGGGCATTATTTGTCAATCAAGATTAAGAAGAATGTTCAAACAAAAGCCTAGCTACTCAGAGAGCTTTCTGTTAGTATGCTAATAAAACAGCTTTAATAATTAGAACTGAAGGAGCATCTCTAAAGTTGTGTGAGGGGGGAAATACATCTTGCACGGATCGTGCTGCTGCCGTGTGCCGAGCACTGTGCTGGGCTCTTTCCATCAAGATCTTTACTCTTCCCCACAACCTCAGGAAGTAGAAATGACTGTTCCTATCAACAAGTGATTATTCCTCATCATAAGCTAATAAATGATGAACCCTGGATTTGCACCTAAGTCATTTTGGCGTTAGAGCATAGTGTTGCTTTTATTACTCTGTCAGGTTTTTCAGGTACAGGAAATTTCAGAAGGAAAATGTCTCACTTGTTTCCTTAATTCCATATATGTCTGCAACGGAGAGTGGTAAGAATTTGGGAGTGACCTAGGAAGCAGCTACCGTTTTATTAAAGCATGGAAGCTCATCTGGAAAGAGTGTAATAAATGAAACAGAAAGCCTAGAAATGAAGAGTTAAGGAGACCTCACCACGAGCCACAGATTTCAGAAAAATTATGTAATACAGATTGGAGGTAGCCGAGAGTCTACTCGAGAGGAGTCTCTAGACAGAAAGAAAAGTGGGCGATGAATCTTATAAAAATTGAGAGAGTAAAGCAGGATTCTTTTGGTTTTTAAGACAGACATGAATAGATTGGTAGAATTAAGTAGGAAAAGAGGCAATGCTTTACTATTTGCTGAAGTGCGTTTCATTAAAATGACTCTCGGTATGGAGAGGTGGAAGGAACCAGCAAGGAACAAAGTTTGTTTTTGTTTCATTTTTAGAAAGAAAGTGAAACAAATTAAGAACTCTTACTAAGTGAATGAATGAAATGAAATGTTGAGTAGAAAGGGTGGCAAGGGTTAAGGCAGGAATACGGGAGATGTTTAAAAGCACTGAGGACTGTGAAATGTTCATCATTTTGAACAGGTCATACTTCAGGTTGCAAGCTTACCTCCTTCAGGGACAGCTGACACCTTTTTATATAAATTGTCTGCCGAGAAGGAGTGGAGAAGGCTGTAATTACTGTCATTTAGTGGGTGGCTTTAGTCCTGTCTGCTAGATTGGTTATCTGCTAGACTGTTAAGAAGTTGGAATGAAAACCTCCTTATGTGACTCTTCTCTAGGAATACATTATTTATATTTGCTGCCATCGAATCTGTCCTTAAACGAAATAGCTTTCTAGTTATTCTAGTTTTGTTTTTTTAACTTTTCTCCTTGTAACCTCAGTAGTGCCTGTTCAAAAGTTAAGCAAACCATATATAATAATGTGATGCCTGCAAATTCTAACTTGCGATGGGATCCGGACTTCATGATGGATTTTATTGAGAATCCTTCAGCTCGTAGCATCAATTACTCAATGCTGGGCAAGATCCTTAGTGACAATGCGGCCAACCGCTACAGCTTCGTCTGTAATACGCTCATGAATGTATGTATGGGCCATCAGGATGCTGGAAGGTGAGCTGGGTTACCCTGGAATTCACATCTGACGACCTAGTCATTGCCTTGGTGTTACTTTTAAGCTAATGTCGTTAGTGATTGCCTGGGCTGACATTTGGAGTTGTTGGCTTTTTGTTCCCCCCATTTATTCCTGAATTTATCCCTGCTTTATACTGTGATTGCCTTAGCCTGTCAGGCTATTCGGGCTGATTGCTCTGGCATGAGATGCTTTAGATATAAACTACAAGTTACCTATCCACTTATAAAAACATATAATACAAGGACACACAAAAAAAGTGCTCTATGGGGGGGCCTGGGTGGCTCAGTGGGTTTGGCCTCTGACTCTTGATTTCGGCTCAGGTCATGATCTCAGGGTTGTGGGATCGAGCCCTGCATCGGGTCTGTGCTCTGCGTGGAATCTGCTTGAGAGTCTCTCCCTCCCTCTCATTCTGCCCCTCCCCCTGCTTCTGCTTGCTCTTTCTTTCCAAATAAATAAATAGAGTCTTAAAAAAATACCTCTATTTTAAAACACCCTGTTTTGGCCTACCTAAATTGCATAGTGTCTTTAACTTTTTTGATACCCCTAAAAATGTAAATTTGTAAGTCAGATTTGTTCTCAGAACAAAAATATGTTAATTGGCATCTGTCCTGATTGCTTAACAGCATTAAATATTAGAAAACATTTGAAGCCACTTACTTTTATTATTGGTTCCAGGTTCTACTAGGTTATTTAACAAGTGGGCATTTAATAAATCTTTGCATCTTAGAAAGGGATGACTTGTTTGATGCTAGTGAGGTATGTGTGTGTTCATTAAGTGTATCGCATGTGCCTGTTTCTCTCTTGCTACTTTCTACTATGTCCTTTTTCCTCTTCCTAGGATTAACGACATTGCCAATTTCTCTTCGGAGCTGACAGCTTGCTGCACTGTTCTTAGTTCAGAATGGCTGGGAGTTCTGAAGGCTCTTTGTTGTTCTTCAAATCATGTGTGGGGGTTTAATGATGTACTTTGCACTGTAGATGTAAGTTTTCTTTTTCATTTAAAAACTCATCTGTGCAATTAAATATTTAGTTAGTAATTCTTTTTAATTGACTTAACCCTTACCTGAAATATAAAATATTTTTTCATTCTCTGCCCAAAAGCAATAAATGAGAATGTGGTTGCCAAGGATTACATAAATGAAAAAAAAAAAAGAAATAAATACAATAGCTTAATCTATAGCAGAGATGCCAAGAGTTTCCCTCTTTTTAACTGAGATTTTTATATAGAATGTTCTCTTCAGAGCTGTCGGTCCATATTGTTTAACACGTGCCTTGGGCTCCTCATGGTATAAGACATAATTTACCTAAAGCAGTTTACACTTTGAAGAGAACCACTTTGTTTTGTAACGATCAAGGTGCATTCTAGGAATATAGCTTTCATCGTGTTGCCCAAGAGTGTCCAGGCCCAGATTCATTGGCGTGTTCAGTCTTTCTTAGTGATTGTGTCTGGAAGTTGATAGAGACTCCCGGTATATATCACTCATCTCCTTCGCATGTCCTGTTGCATCCATGATGTGTAAATTTCTTAAAAATCTGTCATGAGTCTGTTTTTCCTGTCACTTTTTGGAGTTACATGTTGGTGTTTCTTCTGTGTAAAAGATATTTATGTATTTTACAAACCACCTTCCAGTTAGAGGTTTACTTTCTAGTTCTGGTATCTCAGGGCTAGATAGATAATTCTACTCGATTCTGTTAGGTACCCAAAGTTTTTTTTTATATATATACACATGTGTATGTATGTATATATACATTTAAGTACAAACTCATATCTGTTACCCACTTTTCCAGACAGAAGAGATCCCAGTTTTTATCTTTAACATAATTCCTTAACCTCTTGGATGTTTTCTATTATACTTTATCTCCACTTTGTTCCTTCATCTGCAAAATCAGAATTAATAATAGTATGAGCCTCATGGTGGTGTGCTATTAAATGAGGTGATTTTTGTAAATCATTAACCATAGTTATTGGCATATAGTACAACTTACTATGAAGGCTGCTTTTATGATTGTTTTTGTTATTGTTCTCTTCCAAAGTCTTGTGAGGTCAGTATAGGTAGAGGTTTTATTCTGAATGAATTAATTTTCCTTCTTTTTTTCACAATCTCTCTCTCTCTCTCTCTCCCCCTCTCCCTCTCTCCCTCCTTCTCTCCCTCCTTCTCTCTCTCTTATTCTCTTTCAAGTTTAGGATTCAGTTGGAAATTTTCAGAGTCATTTTTAAAACTAATTTAATTATGTTACAGAATTATTCATAGTTCTCCCTGAAAAGAACTCTAAAACATTAATAAGGCTTATTTTTCAATTAGAGGAACTTACTTGTTTGTCCCTTGCTCCTTAATGATCGATCTTACCCTTAAATGACAGATGATGCCTTATTCTGCTAAAGATTTTTATTTATGCTACATCTTTTAGGAATTTCTTGATTTTGTTTTTGGTTTGCTCAATTACATGTACTCTCGGTAAAGCTCAGTATCTCCTGATAGCATTGGAATGTAGGTAAACCTCATTCTTTGTCTTACAAAGTAGAGATAGTCCTTAGAGGATAATAAGCCTGACGTGTTAACATTTCACCCTATTGGGTCATTTTGGGATTTGAAATCTTACTTGTATTGCCTACATTCTCTTAGATATTAATCTTAGATATTACCTGAAAGGGTGTTAGGTATTAAAACATGTCAATGTTTTTCTTGAAGGTGAGTGACCTTTCATTCCATGATTCATTAGCTACTTTCATTGCTATTCTGATAGCACGACAGTGTTTCTCCCTGGAGGACGTCGTGCAGCACGTCGCGCTTCCCTCTCTCCTAGCAGCAGGTACGGCACATCCAGACTGGCCCTTGTTACTTGATGGCTGTCTTGGGGTGGTTTCTAGCTATTATAGCCCAGTAAATGTGCTATTGAAGGGTCCATGCCTCGGGCAGTGGTGTGGTGTTAAGGTAAAGATTGTACAATGGTCAGTGGTGTTCTACATAACGTCAAATGGATCCCTATGGAAAAGGTGGTTTTTAAGGAAGCCCTCTGGTTTCCTGAAAAAGCATAGCTTAGTGCCTTACTTCTTACTGTAAGGAGCATTTATATTTAAATTATTCCAGAAAAGTTAGCTTCATAGCAAACCTGAAGACATGTCCTTGAGTAAATCAGAAAACGTGCTTTCACAATCTTTCCCAGCGTGTGGAGATGCGGATGCCGAGCCGGGCGCGAGGATGACATGCCGACTCCTGCTGCATCTTTTCCGGGCTCCCCAGGCCTGCGTATTACCTCAAGCAACCGGTGAGCTGACAGCTGCAAAAGCCCAAATGGCATTTTCATTTGGAGGTGTAGATGCTAAAGTGACCAAGCAGGCTGTCCATTCTGTCATTTCCTTCCTGATACTGGTGAGCTTGCTGTGCAGGTGAGGAAGGAGTGCAGTAATGCCATCGAGAGGGCTGTCAGCACCTTTTATTTATGCAATATCAGGATGTATTGAGAAACTCAAATCAGGAGGTAATAAACAATAAAAATACTTTTGCTCTTAGGCCAAGCCATGCTGGTGGGCAGCTTGATCCTCTCACACACACTATGTATGTCAGTTATGAACCACATCATAGCAGCTTAGGGCAATGATGAGTCATTCTTTTACTGAGGTAAAAGGAATAAGGGGTGTTATTGAAGTGTGTTTCTACAGATCATTTCCATACAAGGGTGTATGTGTGACAATCAGCATAAGTAGATGAAAGTTCTTATATTTTTTGAGACATCTCTCTAAGGAGCACAGACATTGTTTTAATAATTAGAAAGAAAAGATTAAGAAAGGAATACTGACAGTGTTTCTTAGAGAATCTATGAAGCATCGATTAAAGCTAGCTGATGACAGTTAAGGACCCACAGTCTAAAAGTGAAAAGCTCTGCTGATTGTAAATGGTTAGAAGAGATTGTTAATGATGGTGATGAGACCATTAAAGGTTTGCTGTTGTTCTCATAGGCAAACCTTTCCCTGGAATAAGATCGTCTTGTGATAGACACCTCTTAGCCGCTGCTCACAACAGCATTGAAGTGGGAGCCGTGTTTGCTGTCTTAAAAGCAATTATGATGCTTGGTAAGATTATCCTAGCACTAAACTTGGTTAATCACCAGAAACAGAAGAAAAATAATTTGTATTCAGGTTCAACTCTAATTCATATTACTAGAAACATGGTTTGGTTTGGTTTTGTTCTCTTGGCAAAATTAGTTGGCTTTCTCCAAGTCCAAGATCAGTTGGACTTGAGATGTCTGCTCCTTACCTACAATTCTGGGGGAATTTAAGTATAATACTTTTTTTTTTTTTTTTGGATGGCATTTTAACTACAGGATATTTCATTTTGATATAATATAGATTCTCAGACCCACAGAGTGGTTTTGTTTTTATTTGTTGGCTTATAAGTCACACTTTGTGATGGATGGATGGTGATCTGACTGAAGGTTTAAATTTCATATTATATATTTAAATTTCATATTATATATTAGGAGCAGGACACCAGAAAATCTGGGTTTTAATCTTAGCCATTCTACTTCTGTTGTGACCCTGAACTAGTATGTAAACTTCTGCCTTAGGTTTTTCATGAATCAGATAATAATTGTAATGATGTCGATATTATTGATAATATTAGATACCAGAATTTTTAAAAATTTAATCCATAAGGTCCAAGATTTCCTTTATACTCCTATTGGCATATATACTCCTGGAGTAGTAGTACTGCATTTTCTGTTCATTGATAGCGTAATGCTTTAAGACATTTTTATTCTATAAATTGTTCAGTATTTGAATGAATAGGAATTCTTGAGTCCACACTGCCTAATTCCAACTGTGGGAACCCTCTTTTGGCCTTACATTAAAGTTCTGCCTTATGTTCTGAAGGAGCTCTCTTTGATTAGAATAGAAACTACTGAGTAGATAGGAAATATTTTAGAGGAGTCTTAAAGAACATTATACTCCTGTTTGAATGTTATTTGGTGACGAAGAAGGATAACAGGATTTTCATTAAAAAAATTATTAAAAGTTCATCTTAAGAAAAGAATATATATACACACACATATACATATACATGGTTTCTAATTTTTGCAGTAGTTTAAAGTTTGGAGAAAACATGTATACATTCATTTTATAGATATATCAAAGGGATGCCCTTGGAAATGCCTATGAATTTTGCAGTAAAACGGAAAGGTAGAGCCATGTAGAGGGTCATAACCTCTCTTCTGAGCTTAGGAGCTTGTATTATTATACAACCAACATTGAATGCTCATTTCAGTAAGTAAAATTTCTCTTCTCTGATGGTGTTTGAGAAGAAAATGGCTGGTCAATCTACTTAATAAAGAAATGTAGGGACCATGAAGTCAGGGTCTTTTTTTTTTTTTTTTTTTTTCTCTGATATATCTAATGCCCATCAGAGAAACTAGAAAGTAGGTTTTGGAAAGTAGCTTTTCAACAAACTAATGTTAGACATGTGATTACAGAAGGGGATAGACACTGAATGGCAGAAAGCACGATGAGCGCCATCTAGGCACTTACCCCTTCATTTGGAGGACTGGTCCAGTTCCAACTAAAATTTGCCAGCCTCTTTAAAGAGTCACATACTTGTATTTTAATATCCGTGCGTAATAACCAGTATATTTATCTTTGGTTGGCTTTCCTTGACCTTTTTAATTCTCCTCAGTTCTTTGTAGATAGAGGACACTTCAAGTCTGAGAAGTCAGGATCAGGTCATTTGGATTTGAGCAGAGCCTTGGACTAGGCAGTCACTGAACACTCGTTTCTATTTGTTCTGTTATTTCTACAGTTACAGAAGGTTCTGGCACAGCCTCCTGTACCTTCTCTGTCATCCTAACATCTAAACTAAATGAGACTCTGAATGAGGATTTCCTAGGCAGAGGTGTTTGTTTCTCTGATATTGTTTTTTTTTTTGTTTTTTTTGTTTTTTTTTTTTACAGAAGTTTTAGTTTCTCTGCCTTACCCTGTCCTTACCAATGTTCTCTCAAGTCTTGTCCACCAGGATCTATTTTGAATTTGGGAGATAAAACTGTTCTATAGAAATTGGTTTTTAATTTATGTAGTAGTTTTAAGGTCATAGAAATAGTCATTTATGTCCCCAGAGGTGGGGAGAAAGTATGCTAAATTTTGGTACATATCTTTCAGCTCCCAAAGAGCTCTGTTGAACTAAATAAACTCTTGTGGGTGAAGTGAAATTGGTACTTTTTTCTATTGTGTATTTTAGTGAGGAATGTATGATAATATATAATAAGATACTGGTGACTTGAAAAGTATTGTTTATTCCTGCCCTCCTCTTACAATTTTGTAAATAAATATTCACTAAGCCATTCTGATTTTTCAAATTTTCCAGCAGAGTCAAAACATTTTCTTGGTTGACCTGTGGGTTTTAAAAGGGTTTTTGCACTGACCTGGGCTTGGTTTTTGTTTTTGTTTGTTTGTTTGTTTTGTTTTTTTACCCATAGTGGGCAGTGAGGGGCCTCATCTAAATTCATTTGTTGATTCCAAGAAATTTTCTTGTTCAAGGCTTATAATCCTGTGGGTAAACAGGCAAAAGTTTAGAGGCTCTGTTGTCATTTGGCAGTCTTTATAATCAAATTATATTCTCTCACTTTTAAAAGATGATAGTGATTGGTCTTTCACAGCTGGAGAGGATTTCTTATTTCCAGCTATTCAGACATTCTGCTGCCAATAACTTGATTATGAGGGAAACCCTTTCTTTAGTTTCATTTGACTCAGTGTATTAGAGGTTGATCTGGTGAGGTTTTCTAATTTGGATGTTTACAGAGAGGAAAGTGAGAGACTTGGGTTATTCAATGAATGCCCTATGTTTTAGGGCTTCCTTAGTATGCATTGCCCTTTTCCATTCCCAGGGAAATAAATCTCTCTTGTCAAGAAGTTGATAGTAAGGTGGGCTAAGGCAAAACTTTTCTCTTGACCTATGGATAGAAAATAAGTCATTGTAAGAGAAGAAATGGAAAAGGGACATCTAGAAGGGTGAGTAACCCATTTTTTCCTTGTCTATAAGTGAAATGAATTTGAATATTGAATACATTTGTCCTTGAACTATTGGTGAAATCAATGTTCTCTGATTATTAAGTATGATTCATAATGGCCTTTCCAAGTTCAGTGAACACATACTTAATTCTGTAAACAAAATAAGGAATAAGTCTTGAATATGCTTTTTTTTTCCATGTCCAGTGAAACTTCTCTGGGTTCTTGCAATTATTCTCTTGATCCATTCTCTCTCTTGCTGAACAACGGGCTATGCCATAATGATGCCATTCACATATTTTAAATCCCTGAAGGCTTGCTTCATTTACTTCTCAAGGATTTGGCAATATTTTGAACTTCCGTGATTTTGCTTTTGTGGTTCTATTATTTAGGAGATGCCAAAATTGGCAATAACAATGTCAGCTCTTTAAAGAATGATGACTTCACCATGAGGGGTTTACGACGTGATGGGAATGCCGATGATATCTGGACTGCCTCACAAAATTCAAAATCCTGTGGGAAAAGCATTTCCATAGAAACTGCCAACTTAAGAGAATATGCTAGATATGTACTGAGGACTATCTGTCAACAGGTATTTTTCAGATTTAATTTTCCTTTAACTTTGAGTGTATAATTGTTCTTCTGAGAGAAATGCTCACTGTTGTAGGAAATTTGCACATTGGGGGTCCTTTTCTTCCTGCTAATTTTATTTGGAAATAAATTCAAGTTTGTTGAAAAGTTGCAATAATAAATAATAAAGAACTCCAGTGTGTATGCCCATTATGCAGATTCACCAGTTTTTACGTTTTGCCGCATTGCTGTATGGTTCTATTTGTGTGTGAATGTGGATGCATGTATTTTTAATTTGTTGCTGAAGCTTTTGAGAGTAGATGGCATACATTATGAATCTTTACTTTTTAATACCTTAGTGTTTACTTATTAACATAAACAAATGCAGTTATCAAAAATCAAGAAATTTAGCCTTGGTACAGTAATTTTTTCTCCCCTGCAGGCCACATTCAGTTTTGTCAGTTGTCCCAATAATGTTGGTTTTGTCGGAAATTTCCCGTAGATTAGCTTCCAATTATGCATTCTTGGCCAAGACGCTGCGGAAGTAATGTTGTGTTCTTCTAGGGTGGTCACACCTGAAGGCACATGGTGTCCATCTGTACCTCCCTGGCAATGATCATTTTGATCAAAGTGTCTCCATTGTATGGTTTCAAGATTTCGCTGCTGTATAGTTACCATTCTTTCCCCTTGTCTCTGGGGAGACATTTTGAGACAGTGCAGACAGACGTCCTGTCCTTTATCAAACTCCACCACCCATACATATAGCATTCATTTTGATTCTTGTCCAAACTAGTCTTTATATGAGGTTGCAAAACGGTGTCCCCCCCCCCCCCCACTCCTCTACAGTTAACAATTTGCATTGTCCTCTAAGGAGACCCTACCCTTATTAATTTTTCTCTTATTCTTATTTATTTGTTATCCATATGGATTATAACATACTATCCTTCGTTATTTTCATGTTCAAATTGTCCCAGAGTTGTCCAGTGGGAACCTTTTCTTCCTGGCTCTTAAGTTATTTTGACATATCTCCATCCTTTTTTTCCCCCCAAGTATTTTCTTAGTTCTTGGCCCACCTTGTACTTTCCCTGTTCCAAACCTGGAATGAATCACTCATTCCTCCAAGGAACTCTGGTTCTAGTTAGTAGAGGACGGTATATAGAAACCAAGATATGGGTATTGTGGTGCTCATTACTGTGGTCAGTGGGTGTTCTTTGACTCTAAGCCCTTTCAGCAGATAGCGGTAAGAAAAAATACATCCATATACATAAATGTCTGTGTATATTCATGAGCTCCTACTGATACATCCACTTCTATTAACTCCACTTAGTTCTTCTTTGTATTCCCCTGGTCCATATTAATACTGTTTTCCATAGCAAGAATCCTGGCTCCCAGTAACATCAACCATTTGCTCATTTACTTAATTCTGTACTACACCTGAAATAGTTTTCAGAATTGCTACACCTATACCACTAGGAAAAAACGAAAAGGAGTTGGAAGATTAGTTTATAATTCTTATTTCCCTAAAGGCTTGTAGTATTGTGTTTAAAATTTTTTTGAACTTTCTCCTTCAGTATGGATGTTATTCATTTGAAATAGAATTGATTTCATTTGTTTCTGTTTGGATTCAGTTTAGATTCCCTTTTTCTTGCTCCCCACCTCAGCTCTGCTTTAGACTAGCATGCTTCTACAAGTCAACTGCACAAAAAGGGGTACTGAGATGTGTTCTCTGTCCCTTGTCTCCTCCATCCTGTGTTTTTTCCTGCCCTTGGTGATCAGTTCTATTACTTTTTGATTTATCTTTTTTTTCTTTTAATTACTCTTTTAAAAAAAGAAAACATGGCATACCATATATACTACTTTCCATTTTGATGGAGACATTATGTTAGCAGGGCCATGTTTTTTTAGGGCATATTGTAACTATGGTAAAAGTTTGTGAAATGGTCGTATAGATAATGAGAGGCAGTTGGTGTATTGGTTCCCGGCCAGAAGCACCAAGAGTCAAACAGTTTTAATCCCTGAAAAATATTACTGATGTCTGGGTCCCACCATCAGATATTTATTGAATGGGGCCTGGGCATTGGAATCTTAGCAAGTTCCCCAGGTGACTTTAACAGATACTCAGCCTTGGGCTCCTGGTGTAGTTAAGAAACAGGCCACATCTGAAACAGATCTGGGTTCAAATTGGGCTATGTTAATGATTTCTTCTATAGTATAAGAGTTTGCAATGATATAGAAAAGGTGATAGGGGTTTAGATTGGTAGAAACTCTCTGGATGGCAATTGGCTCTATGTATCAATAGTTTTAAATTTTGGTATACTCCTTGACCCAACAGTTGTGCTTTTATGAAATTATTCTAAGAAAATAATTGTATAGAAAGTAGATGTGCACAAATATTTATAATAGTAGCATTTATAATATAAAAAACGAAGACAGTTTTCTAAATGTTTTTCTCTGCTCTTTCTATTCAGTGGAATATAGTATGTGTCACATAAAATGAAGACGTGATAATACAGAATCATTACCATTATACACCACTGTTTTCTTTAGTTTCTTTAGCTTTCTTTTCGTTCCTTTTTTTTTTTAATCTGTTTTTCAAACTTTTTTTTAAACCAATGTCCCAGTTTGTATTTTTTGGAAGTCAAAATACCAGGAATTTTGTTTTCAAAAATTTTCCCGCCCACTTTTTTCATAATAACTGTTTTTAAATTGGAAGATTTCTGTTTTATATTCTATTGTACACCCTGATTTAGTGCACATTACATTCACATATAGAAAGTCTCTCCCTGTCAATCTAACAGCTGATTTTTTTTTTTTTTTTAAGGAGTGGGTTGGAGAACATTGCTTGAAAGAACCTGAAAGATTATGCACAGACAAAGAGCTTATATTGGACCCTGTGCTTTCAAATATGCAAGCACAGAAATTACTGCAGCTTATCTGTTATCCTCATGGTATTAAAGAATGCACAGAGGGTGACAACTTGCAAAGACAGCACATTAAGCGTATTCTTCAGGTGAGTGACTGGAGTCTAAAGATTGTGTTTCTGTCATGTAACACCTTTTTTTTTCCCTTTTTTTTCTTTTTTTGCTCAGCACTAACCAATTCTTCACTTCACTTCTGATTTTTATTCTCCCAATTTTCTTTTCCGTGCAATTGCCGCACTTCATTGCTAGGTAAATATTGATATTACAAATGCTATACAATCATAGTATAAACATTGATATTTAAATCTACTGTATTTAGATGAGACATAAGCTTTCTGAAGGGATAGTCTTACATTATTCAAAAAGTATTGAAATTATTTTGGAATGGGATTGCTTAGATGACTAGATTTTGGGAGAAGAAATCCCTATCTTATTTCCGGTGCCTGGCTGAGTGATGTGCATTATTTTATTTTAAAGATTTTATTTATTAGTGAGCGAGCAAGCGAGAGCACACGGGCAGGGGGAGGGGCAGACAGAGAGGGAGAAGCAGGCTTCCCGCTGAGCAGGGAGCCCAATGCAGAGCCTGATCCTGGGACTCCAGGATCATGACCTGAGCCCAAGGTAGACGCTTAACCAACTGAGCCAACCCAGGTACCCCAGATATGCGTTATTTTAATGTTTTTTCTTGTTTTTTTTTCTTCGTGTCTACAGTGAGTATATGTAATGGACCTGGAAACCCTTTGATCCCTACAGATTCCTGTAATCATACAAAATCTGTATGATTATTCTATTCTTTCTTGAGAGAGGGAATATTGCAAGGAATTATTATATTTTAAGACACATTCAGTATCCATGATGTGTTCATTCTTTCCATTTTTTCCCAGAATCTTGAGCAGTGGACACTAAGGCAGTCCTGGCTAGAACTTCAGTTAATGATCAAACAGTGTTTGAAGGACCCTGTGAGTATATATTGGAAGCATGTATTATGTACACAGAATTTTAAGAACAGCGAGAACACGTTGATGTTGGAGGATGAAGTAAAACATATGCATGCTAGTTTTCTTATGTGTAACTCCAGGGCTCTGGTTCAGTGGCTGAAATGAACAACTTACTGGATAATATTGCAAAGGCAACAATAGAGGTGTTCCAACAGTCTGCTGACTTGAACAATAATTCTTCTAATTCTGGAATGGGCCTCTTCAACCCAAACGGGATTGGAAATACTGATACAAGTAGCACGAGGCAGAATGGAATAAAGACATTTCTAAGGTATTTTTTTCTGCAGTTTGATTGGGCTGTGATTCCTTTTTCACATGTAATGGTATATTTTTATTTGCTTGATGCAGTTACTTTTCATAAAGCTGCAGAAATGTGAAATTATTTATGTCAGTTATTATTATTTAATAGTATAATAAAGGGCATGATGATGAATGATGTCTCAGTATTTACCTCATCCAGACTCTTTGGAACTACCTATTCCATGCAGAAGGGATTAATTTCTTTATTGCCTCCTTTAGACTACTGTGTTCCGTAGAATTCATTATATAGGAAACATTTTTTCTGCCATCTTTATTAATTGGTAGTGTTGCACGAATGATAACCATGATAGGCGGGTTGATTTACATTTCATCATTTGGGTGTAAAGTATAACTAGTGAATTTTAAAACCTTAAACCTTGGTTATTAATATGCTTACACATCCTCAGAACATTTCTTTTCTTAGCCACGACAGTAAAGTGTGTTGCTTGTTGTATAAAAGGGCTGTTGCTAATCAGAGAGCTAGAATCATAGAAGAACACTTGCATAGATTTAAAAAGTTTAGTGACAGTATTCTCCCAGAACCCCACATTTTATTGCTTTCCCTAGCGAGTGGAAAAGTATGTTCAACTATCTGGTATTTGGCAAGAGGAAAAGTAGTACAGAGATAAGAGGGAAATTTTAGGATAGTTGGTGCTTCTTATGCATGAAAGTTTTGCCCTGGAGTTTCCATTATAACTGTGAGAGCAGAGGAAAAGGACACCTCCTTGGGTATAACACCTGTTTCTGATTTTAGTTCCTCTGAACGCAGGGGTGTGTGGCTGGTGGCCCCCCTAATTGCCAGGCTGCCGACCTCTGTGCAAGGAAGGGTACTAAAAGCTGCCGGAGAGGAGCTGGAGAAGGGACAGCACTTGGGCTCCTCTTCAAAAAAGGAAAGAGACAGACAAAAACAGAAAAGGTACGGCTGCAAGGTGTGTCTCTGTATAAGGGCTTAAGGAATGATTGAGAATGAGTAGCATCTTGCAGACATACATTGTCATTGTACCCAGAGTGCACCGAAATTAACATTTTTAAGTGGAAATGAAAATACTCTGTTAGGTAAAGCTCTGATCCTAAAAAGTTCAAGGTTATTATATTTAGTACACCAGTTCTCTGTTCTGCCTGTGTACCCAAATCACTGCTAAGCCATTAAAAACACCGACTTCTTAGCTAGCCTCACTTCAGACCTGTTGAATTAGATCTGGATATCCATTTAGTCCCTATATTCTACATTTAATTACTTCTCATTCTTTTAATTGTTTATGTTTAAAAGACATAGAATTATTTATCATTCTGTCCTGTTGGGCCCTAAGATAGTAATATTTTTAACATTTAGGGCTCTTGTTCTAAACTAAATACTAAAATTTGTAAGCCACTATGTTTAATCTTTAATTCATTTATTTTAGGCCCTAGAAAAGATTTCAAATAATTAAATTTGCAAGCTGTTACTGAGAAAGAACAGAGCTGCACTCTAATGTGAAGCTATGAATTTAGCACCTCAGGAGTGAAGGGAAATAATGACGATTTCTTCCATTAAAAAAAAAAAAACAAAACCAAAACCTCCGAACATGTATAGTTCTTATCCCCTAGTCAATAATATTTTAGTAGCTACCATTCGTTGAGCTTTCATAGAAATGCCATTGTATAAAACTCATCACACACATACATGAACTTTTAAATCATCACAGCAATCCTATGTGGTGGGTGCTCTCATCATACCCTTCTTAAGATGAAGAAAGGGAGGCACGGAAAAGTTAATTCCTCAAGGACATACAGCTAAGGAGTCTTAACGCTGGAGTTTGAACCCAGGTCATCTGGCGTCTGAGACCGTGCTCTTTAACTAACGTGCATTTTGGTGGAGACCTAGTTTTACATGTGTTTTGTTTGTTACCTGGTTGTTTGGGTCACCTTTGCGAGGGTCAGCCAACCAACCATATGACTCCGTTTTAATTCTGGAAGTTCATTTGCTGATGGATGGTTGTTTGTACATTGTATGTACATTGTCCCTACAGGGGGACACAGGTGGTATGGCAGAGTTGAAGGATGACTCTTCCCAAGTCAGTCAGTCTCAGCTCTGCTGGTAAGGATGAAGCACATTGAAATATTTGGGTCTCGATCTCCTTTGAAAAAGTTTTTTTTTTTCCAACATAGCACTTAGTTTGTCAATAGGATTTGTTGGTTCTCCGATAATTGAAGAAATATTAATAAAAGGACAATTTAAAATAGATTTTTTTACTCAGATGCCTTCACACCCCTTAAGACGAGGCTACGGGGTATGGTGGGTCACTAACGAGCTCACTGCTTTTGGATCCTCAGGCCTAGGTGCTGATCTTACTTCTCTCAATTCCCACCCCACGTGGTCTTAAGCGTGCTAAAAAAATAACATAAGCGCAACAATCACGTAGGCCTGTTTCCTTGACTCTTAAGAGTTTTGAGTGACAAATTTTTAAATTTTTCATCTTATTCTGTGTATAAAGTGATATTCCTGCTGATGTGCCTCTTTCAGTTCAGCTTACTGTTACAAAGCAGAAATTCTCTTCTCACTGCACGCCCCCAGCATGCTCCTGCAGTATGAATTTATGCTAGTTTGGGAATGCCTTCAAGGGCAGGAGAGCATATGAAATTATTTAGAAGCATCGCAGTGGCTTTTAATCTTATTAGTAGAGCTATGATTTAACTTTTCAAGTAGGCTTTGGCTATTTACTACTCCCTTCCCCTTTCTAGTAGTAAAATAAATAAGAGCCAATAACCGAAGGGCAGGAGATCTATGTTGCACAGGAAGTAATCCATCCTTTCTAACGAGATCTGCTGTTACTACTTCCTTTGTAGTATGTCTCTTTTGAGTCAACAACCTTTCCTCTCACTGGTCCTTACCTGCCTTAAGGGACAAGATGAACAACGGGAAGGCCTCCTGACATCTCTTCAGAATCAAGTTAATCAGGTAAAGTATAATACGAGAATATTAAGCCAGGCAAGTATTTTTCTAATGGCATTAATTTGCTCTCCTTTCAAATACTGAGATTAAACTCATAAGATGACAACATATTTTGATTAGCTGCAAGGAGACACAATCTATTCTGTATTCCCCTACCTGGTGTTGTAGGCACCATTAGATTCACAATTTTGTAACAGTAATTATGCAGTGTCCTATAAAAGTAATGTTTTTTACACTGCATACCACTTTGACATATCTGCTCGTCTCCTGACCCTGCGTCATGGGAGAGGTCCTGGAGTAATGTGTGTTGCAGGCGTGGTGCTGAGGCAGCGGACCCTCTCTCCAGCTTTGCCAGCCCGGCCCCCACCTATCTGAAAGATCTCAGCTTGAGCTGTCTTGGTTCAGAAACTCAGTTTTATTTTCCTGCCAGAACCAAACCAGTGCCAGTTGAGTGTAAAGTACTGATTTCAAAGTCAGAAGGCATTGATTCGTTTACAAAGAATTTGAATTCTGGCTTTCCACCAACCACAGTTCTCCTGGTCACTCTTTGGGGCATTTGCATTCTGTGTACTTCAGGGAAGCCAGGTGATGAAACCAGAAATTGGAAAGTGTGGAATTGAGCCAAGAAGGTAGATGGGTCATGTGGGATGTTTTATCCTGCTACAGAGCCAAATGGAACCCTCCTGTGGCCCTCCGTTTCCTTGGGCCCTCTGGTGCCCAAGATTCTCCAATGTTTCTTATTGTGCCTAGAATAAAAATGCAAAGTCTGAGCTTATAGAGGCCTACATGATTGGGCACTGGCTCCCACTTCTGCCTTGTTTCCTACCAGTGATGCCTTGCTCACTCCACTCTTCACACTGACTCCATTGCTATCCTTTTTTTTTTATTATTATTTATATATTTTAGAGAGCAAGCTAGCGTGATTGGGGGGAAGGGCAGAGGGACGGAGAGAGGGAAAGAAGCAGACTCCTCACTGAGCGTGGAGCCAAACGCGGCGCTCCATCCCACAACCCTGAGATCATGGCCTGAGCCGAAATCAAGAGTCAGATGTTGAACTGACTGAGCCACTCAGGTGCCCTGCTATCCTTTGAACTTGGCAAGCAGATTCTCATTGCAGCACCTTTGCATCGTTTTTTCCCTTTACGTGGAAGGCTTTCCTCCCAGATAATAAGAGGGTCCTCCCCCACTTCTTCAGATCTGTGCTCACGTGTCACCACTTCATGGAGGCCCTCCCTGATTACTTTCCAAAAATAGGACCGTGGTCATTTTTGAACCCTTGCCCTGGTTCATACAACTCGTTACATTTGACTTATTTTTATTTGTCCTGTTGCTAGAATGAAAGCTCTGGTGCAGCTTTGTGTTCACTGTCTTGTACCCTCACGTCAGACTTGGGAGAGGACTCTCTTGATGAGGTTTGAGAAATGCTTTCCTCTCACCATGCCATAAACTTACAGCTCATCTGTTAGGCAGCGTTACTTCCCCTTATGACTCATTTTAACTCATAAGATGATTCTTAGTAGTTACCATACTTCAGAGCATGGCAATGGTGGGAGGGACTTTGCCCTTGCCATCTGACTGATTCTAGGGTGTTGCCCACTTGTGGTTTGCCTTTCCTAAGCAAACCTTCCCTTTGCTCACATTAGTCTGAATCAGTGAAAGCACTCACTTTGTAGAACAATCCACCACTCCACTGATGTCAAAGTTGTCATATTTTTCAAAATAGTATACACATTCTTTATCAACGAAGGCAAGAGTGTAAGGTAGCAAGTCCCATCCCTTCAATAAAACATCAAAATAATACATTTGCTAGGGTTCATAGAAGGTCCCTAGATATAAAAATGTAGTTCTGTCTATTCCAATATTTACTCTATAAGACCAGTGAAATAATATATTTAAAAAATCTTTTTTGTTGGTTTGCTTATCTTTAACTTCATCTTCCTTTAAAGCATTTTCTAAGACTTACTAACAGGATGGTAAATAGATAAGAATTCTTCAACCTATAAAGTCAATAAATAAAAAGTAGCCAGATTTCCGTCTGCATGGAAAAAGGGGAGGAAAGCTAAAATTTATTTTGCTTTGTTTATTAATTCGTTAAAGTAAGAAGTTATTTTTGACTGTCAGTAAGAAGTTCAATATAACTTTAAGGAAAAAGATCCATTTTAATAGGGAAAATAAGTTTTGGGTTCTTCCATCTATTTGCTGATTTAGATTTTAAGTAACTGGAGAGAAGAACGATACCAAGATGACATAAAAGCCCGGCAGATGATGCATGAAGCACTGCAACTTCGCCTAAATTTGGTAAGGGGCATTTCTAGTGTTTTCCCTCCATTATGCTTATCTAAATGTGAAAATAACTCCAGTTTCCCACTTCTTCTATGGTCATGCTCTTCATTACAATGTGTGAGGACTTCCACTGTTTGCTCTAACAACTTCCCTGTCTCTCACGTGTCTGTCCTCCTTGCTGCTGACCTTCCTGTCTGGTCTGACTTCTAGAGGGCATAGGTATTTTGGGCATTGGTTTGCTTTCTGCACCTCCTGCCCCAGGGAATCTCTCCTTCTTCTCAGTTTGTGCTAAGAGTAGGTCTGAAAAGGCTACTGCTTTGAGATGAATTAGCTTTTATTATACTCATTTAAAGACCCATATAAAAATGTGCCGTAAGATGAAGTTTTGTCAGATTTTCCATCAGATTGGTCATAAAAACAAATTCAACAGGGAGGCTATACAGACATTTAAAATTTCTCACACATTGCACATGTCTTTGAAATTTTCTTTTCCTATTCGATAAGCCTCAATGAAGGCTACTCTGGACAGGGCTTGCCTGATATTTGGCAGTTGTTCGTAACTTAATTCCCGCACATGAATGAGTAGACCTGGGGGCCAGGCCTCCTACTCCTCAGTCTTCAGTGTTACTGGATGTTTCCAAGTGTCAGTTTGACAACAGGCTTAGATTCAATAGTAATTGAATAACACAAAGTTGTAGATAATCAACTTACCTGGTTTTGACCTATTCAGATTGGACGAAAGTTATATTGCAAAACTGGGTATTGTGAAAGATTAGGAACAAAAGAAAGTTAATTCCCCTATTATTTAATTCATACTGATGTTGTGCCCACGCTCAGCTTCCCTTTCTCCTCCCACCCTCTCTCCTTTTTTTTTTGGAATGACCAAATTCCTGTGCTGAAGGAACCAAGAAATAGTGACAAATAGGTAGGTAGGTAAGAGAGAAGATATGATAACCTATAAACTAAAGTCTTGTTATTGTTGTTGTGTTGTTGTTTTTTTTTTAATCAAAATTGGCTACATAAAGTGATGGGGTTGGTATTTTCTTTGTAATAATGTTTTGTTGCATTTTTTTCGTGCCAGGTGGGTGGAATGTTCGACACTGTGCAGAGGAGCACCCAATGGACGACAGACTGGGCCCTCCTCCTCCTCCAGATCATTACTTCTGGAACTGTTGACATGCACACTAACAAGTATGTTCTTACTTCACGTTCAGTATGCTGCACACGTGCATGGTAGAAGCTTTGATAGGCTGACGACAAACTGTCACAGTTTAGTCTCTTAGTTACCATCAAGAGTTCTGTGCCCTAAATAAAAACGCTATTAGTTAAGAGTGTCTTGGTTTTGCTTTAAAGTGAAAATAATTATATATTTTTTCTCTCTTAGTGAATTGTTCACAACAGTTCTTGACATGCTGGGTGTTTTAATCAATGGAACGTTAGCCTCAGACCTATCAAATGCATCCCCAGGGGGATCTGAAGAGAACAAACGTGCATACATGAATTTAGTAAAGAAACTGAAAGTAAGTTTGTGACCTGCTTATATATTATGAGCTCAGATAGTTTATGCATTAGTTATTTACTGCATTTTATCTTAATTTACTGTGTTAAGTTAGATGCTGTTTATTGCATTCAGCTAGTGTTATGTGGTTATTTTGCTATTAGCTTTACCTCAGCTTACTAGTACTCAAAAGTTATAAGCATATAGCTTGAAGTTATTTCTGAAAATTATATTCACAAAGTGTTTAACTTGTTAAGGAACTTTAGAAATCTATTATCAAATATATAACAAAAATGCCCATAAATCCATTCTTGGACTGGCCCCTGTAATTGAAAAATAACCATTTACATTGATATTTCTAAACCCAGTTCATTTGACCAACCAATAATACAGTCTTTGAAATAAACTATAAATGGTGCAAAAAAAAAAACAACAACAGTGTATCTTATCAATAAACCTTATCAGTAAAATAACCTTATCAATAAAATAACCAATGATTACCTTGAGGCCTGACCCTGGATTTGAGAATATGTTCTGTGCTGCGGCTTCTGCCTTCTGCTGGCAAATACTACATGGGATTTCTGTCATTTCAGCACTGTGATGTTTGTTGTGTAACCAGGGTCCCATTGTATGTGTTCTATTTTCTACTTAAATAGAAGAAATGAAACATACTCACTACTCTAATTGAAAGCTGCATCATAGACCATGCTCAAGGTTAAAGAACATTCTGGCTATAAAAAAGGAAATGTTTCATAGAGAAACTTCCTTCTCACCAACTTTTGCCTTCGTTGTAATTTCTGTCCCACTTCTCTATCTGTTTTTGTTTTTTTGTTTGTTTTTTTTAGAAAGAGCTAGGAGACAAGAGATCAGAAAGTATTGACAAAGTTCGACAGTTGCTACCTTTGCCAAAACAGACATGTGATGTCATCACTTGCGAACCTATGGGTTCCTTGATTGACACAAAGGGAAACAAAATTGCTGGATTCGACTCCATAGATAAAAAACAGGCAAGAGTAAATGTTTGTTTCTTGTATATATTTTCATGTCTTCCTATAGGGTATCTGAAACACCTCAATTTAACAGTTTCTTCATTTTTTTTTCTGAAGCACGTTCTTGTCATTTAAATATAATAGTCATTGGCATTATTATATAGATATTCATTTAAAACTTTACGTGGATTTAAGTGAATTTCTGAAGCTTGCTGAAGGAAAACTAAGTAAAAATGTATTGTTAAGGGCCACCCTGGGTGGCTCAGTCGGTCAAGCGTCTGCCTTCAGCTCAGATCATGATCCCGGGGTCCTGAGGGTCCTGGGATCCAGACCAGCTCCTGCCTCTCTGTTCAGTGAGGAGTGTACTTCTCTCTCTCCCTCTGCCCACTCACTCGCGTGTGCACACATGCTCTCAAATAAATAAATAAAATGTTTTTTTTTTAAATGTATTGTAAAAATAAAAGAAGGCAAAGACCAGGTCTGATTTTACTTCAGAGTTGGAAACAGTATGTTTAGATAAGAAAATTTTGATTGATAAAGTCTTCATGTAGTAAACTATTTTGAGTAAAAAATATTTTTAGGGTGAAGGTACTTAATTTTCTCATCAGTTAAACAATATTTCAATAAACATTTTATATAGGATATTAAACAAGTTTCCCTTAAATACGAGAAGAGTGGTTATTCTTTCAGTGAACATTGAGCAACCACAGAGATGAAAGACAGAACTCTTACCCTTAAGCAGAAGTAGACAGACAATCACAGTGTGGTGAGATTTGTGTCATGGTACAAAGTTAGGAGACCCCGAGAAGGAGCCATCACCCTCAGGTAAGGAGTAGGTAGTCAGAATAGGGTCCCCCGAAAAATTGACACTTGAATTATTTTGAAGGATTAAGAGTTAGTTGGTAAGTAGGGAAGAGTGTGATACAGGGCAATGGAAGAGTTTTTCGCAAAGATATGAAAGAACGTGGCTCTTAGGAGAAATGCGATGCTGCATTAATTCAGAGTAACCCAAGTACTTTTACCAGTGTGATTGTGGAGACAGAAAAAGCTAGCATTATGGGCAGGTTGAGTTTACAGTGTCATTGGGCTCTCTAGGGATGAGACATCTAGAAACCATTTGCTTATATGGTCTTTGCACCTAGGAAGGAGGTGTAAGCTCGACAGTATGAGCAAACAGTCAATTTATACAGGGTAAATGAGCCTTGATTTTGGATAAATCCATCCATGGAAGAGTTGTGTAGATATGAACGGGAGCATTCATAGCTTATGGAATGCCTGAGTAGTTATTTTGGGGGTCATTCTGAGCAACAGTATTTTCAAGTTGGTATGCCAGGCAAAGTACCAAGAGACATCACCAGCTAATGTTAAAAGTCAGAAACCTTTATTTTCAGAAACAGAGTAACATTTCCTCTTCTAAACTCAGTAGAGATAAGCTTAAATTAAAGGACTTTATTTGTACCTGTTGGTACAAGTTACTTCTGTAGTAATATTCCTTAACTATTCAGAAATTGGCTTGTTAAGTACGTGAAAGATTCCTGTACTGAATCAAGTCCGTACATGTTTGGATTGAAGTTAATTTGAGCCCAATTAGAGGTTGACTATAACTTGAGTCTGACATTTTGTTTTATCTTAAAAACAATAAAATTTTAAAAAAACCAAAATAGATTCCAAAAGATTGTAATTTATGATAATTTAATAAAAGGTAAGATCAACATTGCAGTACATTTCAAAAAGTTTTTTTTTCCTAAAAAGAAAACAAAAAAAGCCTAAGTGAAAAATACCAATTAATAGTAAAATAAACTGAACCATCTGGTGTTGCAGCCTGAACAGAGTATTATATGGTCTAAAGAACCGCAGAATTGAACCTAAAGGTCTGAATTCTAGCTGCAGCTCTCCAGTGATCGAGCCGTGTAACCCTGAACCAGTGCATTTACCTGTCTGCTGTATGCTAGGGCACTCTAAGCCTCACCACCAGTCAGAATGTTCTCTGCATCCACGTCTTAACCAAGCTTGGCCTCTGAGTCAGGAAAAGATCTCAACATGAGGTCATAGAGCATTATCTCAACCACAGGGTCTTCAGGTCTCTACAAAGCAGAAGGTGTCCCCGTGGGATTTGTTTGAGGGTCAGAAGAACCCAGCTCCTCTGTCCTGGGCCTGGTTCGGGACCGTCCGAGTGGACCGAAAGGTGATCAAGTACGAGGAACAGCATCACCTGCTGCTGTATCACACACACCCCATGCCCAAGCCCCGAAGTTACTACCTCGAGCCACTGCCCCTGCCTCCCGAGGAGGAAGAGGAAGAGCCCACATCTCCCGTCTCTCAGGAACCAGAGAGGAAATCAGCTGAGCTGTCAGATCAGGGAAAAACCGCAACAGACGAGGAGAAGAAAACAAAGGGAAGGAAGCGCAAGACAAAATCAAGCTCAAGAGTTGATGTGAGTATGGGAAGCCCAGAGGTCTTTGGCTCATTAACACCTAGTGGGAGATTCAGTCATGCCCAGAGTCTGTCCCTAGCAACAGGAAGAGCATTAGAAGCCTTATTGTCATAGTTGTAATCCTAACAAAGCTCTGTCTTAATTAATAGAATGACACATGAACAGTTACTTATCACAGACGACAGGATTATAGCTTCTGATTTTTCCTCCTCTACTGTTGATTGCTTTAATTTTAGGCTTCTTTTCTCTTGTGAATAATCTTTAATTAATATTTCAGTGCCTCATAATTTCTCACATTTGAAACTTGAATTTCTTAGAACCCTAAAGTCTCATCTTCTTACATATTTTTATTTTCTCATGTCTAAAATATTTATCGTATTTTGAGCAGTTGACACCTGTAGTAAATTAATGTGAAAAACTATTTGCATTTCCCTAGCTAACATTCCATCTAATACATCCAGTAGGATGTTTCTGAGATTTCATATTTTACCATCGCATCTTATTCTCCTGTATATTTTACTTCTTTCGCATGCTTTCAGACTTTATAAAGATAAACACAATTTTTAAAAGTTTCACTCCTTTTTTCCTTATTAGCCTTCCCTACCTATACCAACATTTTCTTGAAAACAACAGAAATCTATGAGATGGTAATTTGGAAATAATTTTATAGCATTTATAGAATTAATATGTAAAAATATCTTTACATTTAAATTCACCTGGAAAATATTTGAGAGAGAATTCGAAACAGTTTTGTATAAAATTCAAGTGTATTCTTGTACAATGGAAGAAATAGTCACAATTTAGTGGCCAGATGTCATGTCTCATTATTATTATTTACCTATGAGAACCAAAACATATCTTTTCCTAGCTGATAGCTTGGTGATTAATATTTTTCTAGAAAAGACCACTGTCACTTTTGGATGCCACTTGAATGGCAGTGCCCTCTTTCCATATAGTCTTCCTACCAATATTCCTTTGTCTTGAAGGAGGTGCTCAATAAGGTCCAGGCCGCCACTCCCTAAGATCTGGACTCTCCTAGCCCATCAGTACACATGGATAGGTTTCTGTTCTTTTCAGATACAAAAGCCCTAAAACTTCTCTCATTTCCCAAGTGAGTCCTGGTAATGTCCCTTCCACACTACTCCTGGAACTGACCCTACCCATTGGGTTATATTTCAGGGATCCGAGGTTTTGTTTTTCCTTGATCCTTTTGGCTAGACTAAGAGAAGGGAGGCGGGGGGTGGCAGGGGAATTGAGACATCTGGGTATGAACCTTAAAGACTTTGCATCTCTTATAAGGAAGGTGAAGCCTGGGTGGGAGGAGTGGGGTGCAGGCAGATGGCAGCGAGTCTATGTCTTTAGGTTGCTGCCTTGAAAAAAAAAAAAAAAAAAAGAAAATTGGAAATAAGATACTGTCTCGGCCAGGGATTGGTCCTGAAGTATTGTAGGTCTTTCTGGCCTCGTTCTCATCCGGACCCAACATTTCAGGAAGGCTTCCTAAGGTGACCTAAGATGAAACGATCCCCAGAGACTTAGCACATCTAAAGATGTGCTTTCACTTGTGAGCAGTGGTCAGTATTGATGTGCTTTTAGTTTTTTAAAAACAAACTTCAGAAGCGATCCTTTTCCATCTTCCCTCCGCTGAAGCCACGTACTTCTTAAGTCAAAAGTTTTTACTCAAATGAGTGTTTTGCAGAGAGCACGCTGACGTTCTTGCCTTCCATCTTCCCCTCTAGAAAACAGCCCTATCCACTGGGATCGGAGCTGGCTCAAGTAATGTGATAAGGATGTGTATTCATTATCTGTATAGTTTGTGGAGTTAAGTAACTTTTTTTCTCCCCCCAAACTTTATGTTGAAGGAGTATCCACAGAGCAACATATACCGAGTGCCTCCTAACTACTCACCCATTTCCTCCCAGATGTTGCACCATCCGCAGTCCACCTTGTGGGGCTACAACCTCATGGGGCAGCCCCAGCAGCCGGGTTTTTTCCTTCAGAACCAATCACTTGCTCCAGGTATGTGAAGAGACAGTGTGGCCAGGTCACTCTTGAGATGTGAAGTAGCTTGGGGTTGTCTTTACTTTTAACCTGAAATCGTCACAAAACATGGAATTTACAAGAACGGAGTACTCAGTTGACATTTCTGTAATCCTTTACACTTGAAATGTTTTTTCTTCTTCTAAAATAAGGGTTTTTTATTTTTTTACTTATTTATTTTTTTTTAAAGATTTTATTTATTTATTCGACAGAGATAGAGACAGCCAGCGAGAGAGGGAACACAAGCAGGGGGAGTGGGAGAGGAAGAAGCAGGCTCATAGCGGAAGAGCCCGATGTGGGGCTCGATCCCATAACACCAGGATCACGCCCTGAGCCGAAGGCAGACGCTTAACCGCTGTGCCACCCAGGTGCCCCTAAAATAAGGGTTTTTTAATGTTTCTCTTAATCTGTTTTTGATTGTCACATACATGAATGTATTCTGATTATAAGAATCAAATAATACGTGAGCATATAGAGTGATTCAATATGTGGCCAATTCGGGAGCGTTTCTCAAGTGTTAAAATACAGTTTTAATTGCTAGGTTATGTTCTGAGTTGGGAGTTTTCATTCAGTGTTAGAAGGAAATTAGCCACTGATGAAAATTTGCAATATCAGACATAAAGTTGACAAAAGTTGTATTTTGTGAAATTTGTGTGTTTTTGTCAGATATATTCTTATCGGTGTTTTTAAAAATTAGACAATATTGCACAGTATCGTTATTTTCTTATGTTTTGAATTGTAAATTGTTTATCCTGTGAAGTATTTCAGAAATTTGGTTCAGCAGGTAGATTGAGATTCAAAGAAGGAAAACTACTGAATCTGTAGTAGGTGTTCCTGATTTTAGTATTGCTTTCATTCAAGCCCAAGTAGACTTTATATCTGAAATGAGCATTTCTTAAATAAAAATTTCTTACTTAGAAATGAAATTAATTTTTTTAAAGTTTTTTTTCTAAGTGAAAGTTTGCTCATTCAACAAAATAGTGTATTTTGAGATCTTAGTCTGCATGTTGTGATTTTTATTGTAATTTGAGTATGACATTTTGAGGCCTAGAAAAGACATTGTTTGATTCTTGGCTTACAGCAGGCAAGAATTCATATTCTGTCCTCTAAATCAGAGGTTGAGAGGGCTGGTCTGGAAGTTATAGTTCTAGGTTCAGTTCTGGCTCAACCACTCTCCTACTGTGTAATCTTGACCTGCCAGGTCTTAATTTCTCTGTGCCTCAGCTTGGTTATCTGTAAAAGAGATATTTTAATATATGCCCTCATAGAGTCAGTGATTCAATTATTTATTCAACAAAATGTATTGAACTTCATAATGTTCCAGACTCTGTTTTGGGTGATAGGATATTGCAGTATACAAAATGAGTAAAAACGTTCATTCTTCTGTGGTGAAATAAGGGTTCTATTATACATGCACACACATACAACTATGTATATGTGTGTGTGTTTATAATTTAAGTTTTTAAAAATGTGGGGGCGCCTGGGTGGCACAGCGGTTAAGCGTCTGCCTTCGGCTCAGGGCGTGGTCCCGGCATTATGGGATCGAGCCCCACATCAGGCTCCTCCACTATGAGCCTGCTTCTTCCTCTCCCACTCCCCCTGCTTGTGTTCCCTCTCTCCCTGGCTGTCTCTATCTCTGTCAAATAAATAAATAAAATCTTTAAAAAAAAATGTAGCTCATTAGAAGATGGCCTAACCCAGCAGACATGTGCAGCAAATGATCTTAACATATTCCACCTCAGGACTTTTGCACCTGCTGGCCCCCCGTGCCTGGAGTGCTTACCTTTAGATATTTTACGTGGCTCACTGCCTCCCTCCTTTGGGCTTGGTCAGATACCATTTTCTCAGTGGGCTTCCACTGACCACCTTCGTTTATAAATGGCAAGCCACACCCGTTCCCTGCACCCTGTTCCCCTCTCCTTTCTGTTTCTCCATAGATTAGCACTTGGTTATATCCTATATATTTAACTCACTTACTGGTTTATTATCCAGCTTTCCCACAATGGGGCAGGTATGTTTTCTGTTTCATTCACTGTAGTGTCCTCAGAACTTAGAGCAACCTCTGACTTTTAGTAAGCTCTTAAAAATAGGTTGTTGAATGAATTAATAATGTAGACTACAAAAGAGTAAACTAGACAATGACAAATGTGGAAAATAATATACAATCATTTTCCCATTCGACTTTCTCTTTTCAGTTCCAAAATTTTTTAGCATTTTTAAACACCAATTCAGTATGAATTGAAGGCTAAGTATTTTATAAAGACCTATACTTTCTTTCCCTAGAATATTATAAAAGATGTTTAAAGTTAAGGAAGTTTAGGTATTGGATAAGTTTTAAGTACGATGACATGTAAGAAAAAAATGTTAGAGAAAATAAGCATTTATAGGGATATTTATGTTGAATTGATTTTTGTAAAAATGTGAATCCTATGAAGTTGAAGAGTGTACAGTATGCTTTCATTCATATATAGTTAAAATGCAAAGCAGTAAGCCCCCTCGACACACATGTGTGCATGCACACACGCACACACACACCCGCCTCTCTACTTTGTCTTTTTCGCATATACACACTGTTATAGTAATATTATAAGGAAATACTTGGGAATATTAAACACCATATTCAGAATAGCATTTGGTGAGAGAAGGTGAGGAAAGTAATTAGGTAAGAATGTGCAGAAGGCTTCAGGGATACTTACTATATTTCTTTAGTTGGCTCAAAGTACAATGTTATAAAAAAGTTAGGAAACTTAAAAGAAAGTGGACTATGGCCTAATCCTTAGAAAGGATCTCCTTTATCTATAAAATAGTCCATTAAGTTTTTGTGTATTAGTATAGTTCCAGTTCTTGCTTCCAACAAAAGTTACCTTGCCATATGTTACTTAAATTGACTTTCCTGTTTTTTCCCAATGTTCTTTAAATCCTGCTGAATAATTTCATAAATCACGTTGCTGGTTGTGGTTCTGAACCTTTAAGAGAATGTGGGTTTTCAGCGCTAAAATGTTTGTTCCCACCATAAAACTTACTTAAAAAAAAAAAGATAAAACATCTTTTGTGAGATAATTATATTTATATAGAGGATTTCGTAACACATATATTAAACTATCTTGTAAATGAGTGATTGACACCTCATTTGAAGCCAACAAATATTGAAAAATTTTCCCTCCAAACTCTTAAAGGCATTTGACAAATTATATATGCAAATATGTTAAGGATTTCCTTCGGTTTCTCAGGCGTCACTATAATCAACTTTTCCTGTTTGATTTCAAGCCTTCAAGAAGATGTGTTTTGTCTTTTGAGTCATGGTATTTGAAGTTTCCAAGCCTTTCAAGTTTTGAAAGTATTTTCATGTCACTGTACGACGAAAGAGGCATTTTTATTTTGCCATGGTAAAGAAACTTAAATACCATGAGCTTCAAATTTGTTTAAAATGACAGAAGAGTTTCTATGACTGGCTTAGGACACTTGGCCAAATATACCAGGAAAGCAGTACACTTTATGCAGGTAACGTGTTCCCGAGGGCCTTGCATGATTTAAAACCCACGTGATTCTAAAATCATGTCCTCAAGTCCGTTTCAGGCATTTCAGCGGATCAGCCGAAGTGGGGCCTCCGTGGTATCACTGAAATACTGTAATTCACTCCTACATCACTGTCCCCATCCTTTAGGAATTATGCAGTTGTCAACATATCTTTAATATCTGTATGGTGTGTGGCGGGTCTTAGTTTCCGTTTGCTCCTAAAGTGAGGCTTAGAAGGTAAGGTTTCTATGTTTTGATATAATAAGGAAGACCTGTTGCATTAACACGCATAGAGAGCCCATCTTTCTGGTTGCTTTTGTAGGTGGCTCCAGACTGGACCCCACGGGCTCCTTCGTCCCCACCAACACCAAACAAGCTCTGTCCAACATGCTGCAGCGGCGCTCGGGCGCCATGATGCAGCCGCCCCCGCTGCACGCCATCACCTCCCAGCAGCAGTTTCTACAGATGAAGCTCCTGCAGCAGCAGCAGCAGCAGCGGCTTCTCAGGCAAGCCCAGGCTCGACCATTCCAACAGGTTTGTCCAGATCCGGCAACGGAGCCCTCTGCTTTCTGTTAGCGCCTCTCGCTAGGGATGAGAGTGGGGCACGGGGCGTATTCTTCCTGCCCGTGTATCCCTGAAATCTCCTGTGAGCGCAGGTATAACTCTCCTACGGGTTTATACCTCTCGTGTATTTTACTGTTACCGTTGATCAAATAAGAACTTGAAGTATCTTTAACTTGAAGCATTAAAAGTACGCCTTAAAGCAAGAAAAGCTAATGGCTCTCCAGCCACTGAGAATCAGCAGGTCTTTATCCCTGTAGTGACCCTAACTGAGCACTCATTCCCTATAATTACCACCATATTCTGTACTCCCTTTAGCTCCTACTTCCATTTATTACTAGATTGATCACTCTGAGGTTTTATTTCTAAAGTCCTGTTGTTTCTTAGGCTTCTCCCTACAATGCTCTGCATAGACTCTATTTTCAGTATGTACTTAAATAAGGTCTATAGCAAATAATATATTACAAATAATAGTCAGTGTGTGGATATCTTCAGTTTCATTCTTGATTTATATCATTGCTATTTTTATGCCCTCTAACTCAATTTTCTTTAACTTTTGAGATGACAGTGATTGTTCAACAAAACAATGGTGGGGATCCTACGCAGCTTACTATAGGCTCATGAAGCCCACAGATCTGTACAAATAAATAAAATAGAAAAAGAGGAGGTGAGATTGGGACCCCCCCCTCCATTTCTATATACTTTCTGTACTTTCCAATTTTTCTAAAAAATGCACTATTTTAATGAAGATGAGGATAATAATAGCAGCTAACACTAATAGAGCACTTACTATTTGCCAAAATATTTTTTTAAAAAAGATTTTGTTTATTCTTTTTGAGAGAGAGACAGAGAGTGAGCATGAGCAGGGGGGAGAGGCAGAGGGAGAAGCAGACTCCTCACTGAGCCCAGAGCTCCATGTGGGACTCAGTCCCAGGACCTGGAGATCATGACCTGAGCTGAAGGCAGACACTTAACCATCTGAGCCACCCAGGCGCCCCCCCCAAAACATTTCTAAGTGCTTTAAATGTATTAGTTATCTTAGGTCCCACAACAACCCTGGGATTTAGGTACTTTTTTGAACCTCAAAGGAAGTAGCCAATCCACAGGTGTATCTTGCTGTAAGAAAAACCATAAAACTTTGAAATTAGCAAGAAATCTTAATGCTTTTAAAAATATCCTTTATATTTTGGGTAGCTTTCTAGGCATATCTCCATTGTGTAACTTATGGCACTTTTGCATTCAGTCCACTTAGTGATTTGGGGCGGCTGGAGGTTGGACGGTTAGTTATACATTCTTAAAAATGGTTCTTGTTTTTACCTGCATTATAAGAAGGACAGGAGAGTGGAAATAGGTCAACTGTACGAGAATGCGACCAACGGTCACTGCATGTTTGTCCCTCCCTGACCTCTAGCAATTGCTTACACTCTCTCTGGGTGTCAGGTAAGGTGGGCCTACGTTGCTTCTTACACAGAAATGATAAGGATTTTGATTGAAATACTAAGAAATACTTATTTTGCTTAAATAAGCAGCATGTTTGGTGCCATTTAAAAAACTCGGTGGGATTTTAGCTATTCTTGAGGATGAGCAAAAATAGTTATTACCGTTTCGAATCTTGTCAAGATTAAAAAAAAGCTTGCTGTACGTTGAGTAACCATCCTGCCAGAATGAATTCAGCTCCCTTTTAAAGTAATTGAGGCCTAAGATAAAATTTATCTTCCACTAAGTTTATTTCTTCATATCTACCTTTTTATCACAGGGTATAATTTGTCTTATTAATAGCCCACTTTCAGACTATTACTGCTAAGTTCAATTTTGAATTGCTCTAAGGAATAGCATGGGGGCAAAACTCTCTGGGCTATTTATAGGTAAACATGCTTTTCCTCAAGCTTCACTTCTGTTATAAGTCATGACAAGCAATTTCCTCCAAAAGCACATTTTTTTTTAAAAGAAACGGAATAGAATAACCTACATATAATCAAAGATTCATGCATATTTGCAGAGAAGGCAAGCTTATGATCTAAAATATACCTGGACGTCCCCATTACTTCTACATTTTTCCTCAAAACTCTCAAAAATACCTGACTATTCTTTTATACCACTTAAAGTTGTATTGCTTGTACAAATAAGAATTAACAAATAGTTGGCTATTTTTCTGATTCTTTCTGCCAGCTGTTTCTTTCCTTTTTCTTTTCTTCTCATTTTTGTCTTTTCTTTCTCTCTCTCTCGCTCTCTTCCTCCCCCCAACCCTTCCCCTTTCCTTTCCTTTCCTTTCCTTTCCTTTCCTTTCCTTTCCTTCTTTCGAAGTCAGGAATTCCTTCTTCAAGCAGTGAAGACACAACTTTGTAACAGTGATTGTAAAATATTTACCTTCTTCTCCCCCCATATTTTTTAACAGTTCGTTGAAACTTGCTTTTTTGTTTCTGATGGGCTTTCAGAAACAGTCTTTTTTTTTTTTTTTCTCATCTCACCATTCTTTAGATGTTGGATACTTGAGGGAAAATAGTATTCTTCTAAGGAAGCAAAATACACGCATGGTGCAGCGAGATGGTCGAATGGTCCCACCTAGGTCAGTGAGGTCAGTGAGGTCATATGTAGCATTTGCCAGAGTGCCTGCAGCTAGGATGTCTGGCGGAAATGTTAGCTCCTTTCCTCTCATATACAAACGATTAATATACCCGGAATCTAGCTAAATAAGGTATTGTGGAGGAAAAAATTCTCCTTGTGGTAATCCTTCAACTGGAATAAATGCAGGATTATATGGAATATAAGTGATATTGATAAGTTGTTTTAATAGATGGTTCTGGATGCCGTTGTTTTTCTACTAAGTACTGACCTATATCCTTCATGATAAGAAATGATAGAGAAATGTTGATTCTGATTTTGGCCAGGACCATTTTCTCAGGTTACATGCCTATATGTAATGTGACTCTCTATAGCTATGTAAGAACTTGTCATGTCTTTTTTTCTTAAGAAATAGAAATCATTTTTCTTTTTATCCTAGCAGTTTTCTAATTATAAGAATCCGTGTTCTTAAATGTAGCAAATGTGTTAGATAATTTTCATTGATCTTAACCTTCAACACTGATTTTTGGAAGTTTAGCAGATACTTATTTTAAAGACTGATGAGTTTCCCAAGCCTTAGATGTGACTGCTGCCTAGGCCAGTTGTCCAATAACCACCCCCGGTAGCCCCTCTTCTGATAAGATCAGACACCAGATCTTATACTCCGTATTATCTTTGCATCTAGTGAGCAGAGGATAGGAATTTATGAAAGGTTTTCAAATGAATGCATGTTTTGAGAAACTATTTCCAGGACCTTAGAGCTTCCTAGTAGCCTCAAGCCTTAGCAGCCTGATTTTTATCCACAAATTCATCTTAACAGTCCTGAGTGCTTCCAGAAACTGCTTCCAGCAGTGACCTCTGCTATGGTTCTTTTGAAAACCTAGATGGGGCAGGGAGGACATAAATTCCTGGATTCTGGATATGTCTCAGACCATACAGAAGAATGCCCTTAGCCTCTTTCCACCTTAATGGAAAGAAGCTGATGTACCTAGGAATCACCTAGCCTTAGCTAGTGCACAATGAAAACTCCAGTATTATTATAAAATAACTCTGTGCCCACGGCAGAAACAACATCTGCTTTAGGCGGTCATGGGATTTTGTGTTATGGACCATTCTTATATTTCCTAAAGAATGTATTAAGACATTGGTGTAGTGTCTAGAAAACAGATGCTAAGTAGCATGGATACTGTTAAGTATTTTTAATCAAATTATTTGATGCAATGGTTATAATTGAGTGTGCTTTCTTACAGCTCTAGTACGTACCGGTACGCATAAGGAAGGAAACTTGTTTTCATTCTTTTTAGTACACTCTTTACCCAGGAAAGTAAAAATGATCACTCTCCATTCCTTACAGAATGTCCCTTATTTAAAGGGGGCTCACTGTAGCAAATATGTCACCTTTCTGTGCCTCAAAGCCTCATCTATAAAATGGAGCTAATGCAATATTTACTTTATAGGGTTCTTGTGAAATTAATGTTTTAATACACATAACAGCCCTTATAACAGTGGCTGGCTCATAGTAAGTGCTCAAAAGATGTTAGCTGTCATCCTTGTTGTTAATGTTTTAATAGTGTCATGAATGTATTATTTCAAAGGAAATCTCTATCCCATAAAAATGATCTCTATTTTCTTAAATATGTTAAGGATTGAAAGAGAAGAAAAACACTTCAAATGCTTTACTTCTGTCATTATATTAATTGTCCCTAATAAGACTGGTGCTCAGTGGCTGCCCATAGAAGAGGCCAGTAAGAAGGAATGTTGTTTAGTTTGTTTGGTTTTCCTAATAGCCATTTTGGTTTCTTGAAGCAGTGTATTTTTACTGTCTAAATTCTATAATATAAACTTGAGAGGGGCTGATTCCAATTTCAGTGTTAAAAATATCGCTATATTTTCTGCAAATCCTATGGGAATCATTACAAAATACAGAATTTTGGTGAAAATAATGCAAAATGCTGCTTAAATTGTTTTCCAGTTCTCTTACATCCAATATTTTTCTTCTGGCAGAAGGAACATCCTTCATCAGCCCCCCCTCCTCCCCGCATGCGCGCGCGCGCGTGCGCACACACACACACGCACACACACCCGTATCAGTTTTCTAGGGAGGGGGCTTTTGGAGGGAATCTTTTAAGTTTTGATCCAAGAAAAGGACTTAATTGTTTGCCTTGTTTTATGGTATAGCTCTATCCTAATTTCCCCTTTCAGTGCACAAAATCATTTTGCTGTTCTTCGTAGTAATCAATGCTAGCCAGTTTAATAGTCCAAAGAAAGACAATGTGTTTAGCTTAAATTTGGCAGAGACAAATTTGGAAGAATGCAATTTGTTATAGACTACAGATAATCATATGGATATTGATGACATTAAAGAAAAGATTTCTGACAGAGGAGGGAAATGATGTGCCCAGTAATAGCTGGTGGTTACTTGTAAGAACATTAGGTTATTAACCACGGGGCAGGTGCTATCATTCTGTATCTAAATGAAGGAATTAGATAACTTAATGAAAGAACAATGACTGAGTCAGAGCCTCCCAGAGTAGTTAGCTCCCTGGCAAAAGTAAATCTGTAACATCCTGAAAACATGCCTCTTGGATTGATGAAACCCATTTAAGTTGAGCGGCTACCCTTTGATAATTAATCTCTTACCCTAGGGATAGAGCGTCACCTTGAAATACCTGTTTCCTTCCTTTGTTCTCTCCCTCCCTCGCTCTCTGGAGGTGTATTTCAAGCATACAGAGAAGAATAGAAAATAGAACAAACACTAATGGACTTACTACCTAGCTTCACTGAATAATAATGTTCTGCCATATTTGTTCTAGGTCATTTAAAAAATAAAACATAACAGTGTGTCTACTCTCGTTTCCCTTCTTTCCTATAAAGAGGTAATCACTATCATGAATTTAGTGTTTTTCTTTATTATGAATGTTTTTTATACTTTTACTACATATTTTTGCAACCATTAACATAAACATATAGTATTAATTTTGGATTTGAAACTTAATGTAATGGTCACACGTGTATCGCATTGTCTTGCAGCTTTTTATTTTGACCAATTTTGAATTATATCTACTTTCTTACATGTTGTTTTATTCATTTGTCTTAGTTGATGCTAGTCCATTATGAATATTAGCATAATATTTATCCATTCTCCTGTTGATCATTTATTTCCAATTTTTTCTTACTTTTAACAATGCTACAGAAGACACATTTGTATGTTTCTTCTGTACATATGGAGAGAATTAGGTAGGGTGTGTACCTGGAAGTGGAGATGCTGATTTGATTTCCAAAGTGGTGGTGATTCTCCTCAGTTGTAAATGACTTTTTCCTTTCTTCACATCCCCACCAACCCTTGATATTGTCAGATCGTAATTTTCTCATTCAGAGCAGTTGAAATAGTATTAGGACATTTTAATTTCTATTTCCCAGTTACCTGTGAATTTAGGCTTCTTTTATACCTTTATTAGCTGTTCAAGGTTTCCCTTCTGTAATTTCCCTGATAGTATAATTTGAGTGTATTTCACAATAATTTTGTTCTTATTTGCTGAAGGTAAGCACAATAGCCATATTGAAACACATCTTGAGTTTTGACAGTTACTTTTAATGCATTCACGTAGATAATATAACTGAAATACATCTGAATGACAAAAATGACCTTAGGAGAAAACCCCTGAACTAGTAAATATGTCCTGAACCCTATCATTTTGTTCCTCGGATGGAAACCCATGTGTCCAGGGAAGTGGATGCTTTACTTATTAATATTTGGCATTTCTCTGCTATTTGAATGTTAAAAAGATTTTCATTTAATTTGATGAAATTATAATTAGGCACCTAAAGTCTAGAAAAGAATGTATGCAGCTTGATTTTTGGGAGAGAGGAGAGAAGAGTGAGGGTTGTTGAGAGTGGACAACTAATAGAAAGATAGTTGTCAGATCCAAATACAAATGTACAGATGCGATGAATTATGTACTTACACCTAAAATAGTGAGAAAAGGTATTTCCTTAGGAAATTCTTCCTATAATTTTTAGTCCTTAGTGTAATAAAATACTTTTTCTATTAGGGTTGATAGTCCTTTGCCTTAGCTCTCTATCTCTAAAACTCGGCGAGAAGAAAATTTTTAACATCTCAGACAAAATGTCACTTGGGATCCGTTTATAAAAATGATCAAACAAGTGAATTATTTACCTGAGAAAGAGAAATTTTCCCCAAGCATCTAGTTACCTTTTTCTAAATCAGATTTCCTGTCAGTGTGTAAACACTGGTGGCCCTGTAATGATTTGTTGTCTGTTTTGGTTGATTGAATGTGCAGTTAACCCAATGCCCAGTTTTCATTTGCACTTAGGATGGAGCTATCTAATTATATATCCCCCAACAATATATGAACCACTGACTTGTTCACTTAATGTCTTGTGTGTTTAATGTGACCCACATGTCCTGAGCTGTCGTGCTGGCTGCAGGCTATGAAGGACTCTGACACCCTGTTGCTCCCAGTGGAGTCCCAGCACCCCTTAGTTACAGCAAGTGTCTGTCTGATAACCTTCTAGTTTCTTCTGTGTCACCATTTAACCTCTGGGTTCTGCTCTCCCATTATATGAATATTACCGTATATGTCCAGTCTTTAGTGATGTCATTTGGTGTATGAACTATAAAGCATTTGTAGGGCCTGGGTTTTTAAGTCGTGACTCCCTGAAACATTGTTTTAAAATGAACTATTTCATGTGTATTGTGGCTACCCACATCATTAGGCTGAAAAAATCTTATCTGTATTGTCTGCCATTTTCTTGCTGTCCCCTTTCTGTAGGACTTCTGTAACTCTGCTGTCTCCCTTCTGGAAGACTTTGACAACATAATGGTAACACCCCTGCTGTCATTCCTTTTTCTGTCTTTTTTGTTTTGTTTTTTAAGTAAATTTTTATAGCATTACTCTTTGAACATCAAAGTGAGAAGTGGGTTATTCTTCAATAGCTGGTAAAACTTATAGTCTTCATTTCACTGTTACTCGGTTTATGTTTGAGACTATAACACAGAATCATGAATGCATCGATCATGTTCGATTTAATGGGATTTATTTCTGATAGTTTTTCCCTTTGATTGCCTCATGATTTTCATCATTTATGTGTACGGTATAGAAACCAATGGACATTCATGGCCTGGGCTTGGGAACATAGACCAGTTCCTGCACCTTCATCTCAGTTCCAGTTTTGAACCCATCTGTTCCTGAGCTCTTGCTTCCCTTTGTGGTAATTCACATCAGTAGCAGAGGAACGCATGGCATGCTGATTCATAGGCCAGTGCAAGATAACGCAAACTGTGGTTATGAAATACGCCCTTCTCATCACATCCCACTCACTGGCTATTCTGAAATTCTCAACAGAACGCATCATCTCTATTTTCTTTCCGGGACGGAGGAGATTTTTTTTTTGAGCATAGGTCTTGTGCGTGCATGTCCTAAGACTTCACCTCTACTGCTTTGCCTGGGCTAGCTAAGAATGCATGTTTTGCATTAAATTACTTATAGGTTTCTGTATCAGGTAGCCAACCCACAACATAAACCCAAGAAGCATTAGAATAAAAAAGAGCGCACATCTCAGATGTGAATGTAAGTCAACTTGTTTCACTGCCAATTTTAATGGGTAACATTTTCTGTACATTGGTGAAAATGTCCGTAATTACATACTCAAGCTTTGAAAATATTTAGGTTATTAAATACTTGCTATATAGGCAATTTCTTTAATAGTTATTCAGCAAAGTTGGGAGACTTCTGAAAAGAATCAACTTTTCTATCAATTTTTCTTGACACTTTGTGGTGTGCAGAGAGCAGGTGAGGTTCTTATTTAAAAATTTGAAGTAAACTTTATCAAATTAAAAAGTATTTTGGAAATAGCTTATGTTTGCTGTTGGGCATTTTGTTTAGATGATAATGTAATTTGGATAAAATAGAATTTGCATCAATCGATGATTTTGCTTTTTTTTAAAAGACCAAATGTTTATGAAGTATTTAAAGTCATAAGGTTCTATGCTTTCTATATTCTTTCAAATTAATGGAAATGTGTGTATATATCTGTGCTGTCCTTTTCACCATTCTTATTTTCCTTCAGTTTTCTCCAGTATTAAGAACGTAGTAAATGTATATCCTAACCAGTCATATATTCATCATTTATGGGCATGTTACGAGTATATCGTAAAAGTTCCTTATTGTGTGAGGTGTTTATTTGAGAATGAATCAGTTTGTTCCAGGCATTAACGTTACTGTTAATTGATTCCCAACCAAGTTATATTTTATATGAAAGCATTATAAAAGAAACATGCATAACTGTTCAACTGGACCTCTTGTATTTATAGAATTTTCTCTGTGTCTGTTGTCTGCAAGCAAAATACACCGGTATGATGTGATGGCCATAATTTCTGGTTCACACCATGTGTTATTTTAGCCTTGGGCACCATTCCTCAGTACCTTCCAAAGTAGTAGTCACGAATAAAACCCTTTTTGCTAGGTGACTCATAAAACATTACCCATTGGTTTTCACAGGGGGACTTCTTACTATCCCTAAATCTGCATTATCAGAAACAAAGTCACAAAATCTGGCTGTGGTTTTTTTTTAGGTATAGTTTGTCTCTCTACTTGAGACACTTAAACACCATTGAAAATTTACTAAATAGGGTTTTCGACAATTCATTGCTAATGAACTGAGTGAATAGAAAATCCCTGGTCCTGAAATGCTGATTGTCATGCTTGGTGTCAGCTAATTGGAGGCATAACCAATTCTCTTCTACAAAGAGGTCTTCACATTTTTTCAGTTGCCTTAGGGGGAGTAATTGTTAAATGAAGAGAACAAGACCCAGAAGAATGAAAATTATGTTTGAGGATGATCTATCAAGAATATTTTCATTTACCGGATGCATTTATTTCAAATTATGCAAAAGGCCCTTGAATCACCATCTCTGAGTCCAAATACTTCTCTTGTCTGATTACAAATAAAGCAGTAAGAGAGAACTGCTCTTATAAAGGCCAGGAAGATGGGTCAGTATTGAATAGCACAGCTTCTTAAGGTTTTAGAAAGTGGAAGGTTAAAAAAAAAAAAAATTCCATGGGTTTATGTTTCTTCTATGGAGGCAAGCCCAAATCAAAGTGCATAGAAACAGACTAGAGAGACCACATGTAGGAATTTACCTCAGGTCGCAATGTAGTGATGAGTCTGTGTGGTTACCAGAACTTCCCAGTTAACTGAAGCTTATTCCTTTAGCACATGTAAGTCAGGTGTCTGAGCCATGGGGGCTTGAGCAGGGGCACAACCATGTCTTATTTTCTCTTCTAGTGATGTGCTCAAAGTCAGACTTCAGCTGGCTAGACACAAATATTTGGTCACAAACCAGCCTCCTGAGTTATCCTTTGGCTCACATAAAAATATGAACTTTTTTTAAAAGATTTTATTTGAAAGAGAGAGAGACAGAGCATGAGTAGAGGGGAGGAAGCAGAGGTAGAGGGAGAAGCAGATCCCCCCCCACCCCGCCCGCACTGAGTAGCGAGCCTGATATGGGGCTCAGTCCCAGGACCCTGAGATCGTGACCTGAGCCAAAGGCAGACGCTTAACCGACTGAGTCACCCAGTTGCCCCTAAAAATATGAACTTAATGTTACCTTTGAATGTTTCAGTTAAGCCCAATAAATCAACAGGGGGAAATTGAGCTACTTTGCGGGTATTAATGCAGGTCAAATAAGTAATTGTTAGAATGATAGATGCTAAAAATTAAAATTGAATTTTCAGAACAAAAGATGGTGCTAAAAAATATGGGGCATTTGGAAAGCATTTGGTAAACTAATTGATGCTGAAATATAAATCTGAATTTACTTCTGGAACTCTTGGTTAATAGATAAAACTAAATTAAATCTTAGAGTTTCTCAATACTTATTGAGTACTTGCTATGTGCCAGACACCATGCTAGAAACTGCTTAAAAATAAAGCTTAGAAAGTTTTCAGAAAATAACAGATAAATGGATTATATATAACTAAGGTGACCATATGTCCTGATTTGCCAGGCATGGTCCCACTTTGCACCTCTTGTCCTGGCCTGTTCTGGTTTGAATTATACATTATATAGTCTCTTGTTGATTTAATACAGCAAAACCGCCCCCACCAACGTCAAGAAACTTAATAAAACTGAGTCTTTAGTATCCTTGCTTATTCCCACATTGTGGTCCTTGTTTGGTATTGGTAAAGTCTTTCAAGTCACTAAAGAACTTCTCTTATTCGTTCTTTTTCAACAAATTCAACTGTTTGTGCAATTATCAATATAATGTGTTTCTAGGATTATTTTGGGGTTAGACCAAAAGTAGGGCATTTCAGTTCCGTGGGAGAGACTGGGGTATCTTTCATTCAAGGAAACATGATGATAAAGCCATGCACAGAGTACATGGGGACTGTGTCCTGGCCAGCTTGGAGGATTTGATTTTCCCAGGAAGGATATTGTAGATCTGTATTATTACCTACTATACTTACATAAGTCAGGAAAAATTGGTGGTAGGAGGGAGCATAGTATGTTCATAAGTAAATAGTTTACCTTGAGACAAATATGATCGACAGAGAATGCATGAATTTGACAGTGTAAAAAATGTATGTGAGATTTCTTATCTCTTTCTCTGTTTCTTTGAAAGTTAGTCTTTTACCTTATGTGTTAATTTTGTGATTTTTTTTTTTAACGTAGAGTAGTTTTAAATTCCTATTTCTTAAGTGGCCACCATCTGAACTGTTACCCGCCAATAAGAGTGTTTCCCGGGAACTCAGCTGTTTCCCTTATTAGTATTCTAGTTTACCCACAGTAAGTCATAGTTCCTTTCGTAGTGTTCTTCAATAAGCATAGAGTGTGAAAAGGTCTGTCTTTATGCATCTGCGTGCAGCTGTCACACACAGATCACATCTTGTTCCCTCTAAGACAAAATACGATGTGGGAATTATAAACACTTATGGATCTCAAGATTTTAACTCACATATAAATAATTCATTTTTCTTCCTTTCTGTAAAAAGGATAATGTGCAAATATTTGTCCCCACAAAAAAGCAAAATAGTGTATTTCAGAGACCTTGTAGGGCACTGTCAGGGAGCACGGATTCAAGGAGTGACATTTAACGATGTGGTTGATCTGATGACTCCTTGGCAGTGTTTGGAAGATCAAAAGCCTTTCAGATACTCTGGGGGTGGGGGGAGGGGGGAGAGTTGTAGGTCCTGGATGGCCACACTGCCATGGAATGAGTTCTCACAGAAGGGAGTTGGGGCAATTTTCCTTAAACCCAAGTAAATATGACATAATTGCACTTAGATTAATCAGCTAAAGGCTGAGGGTATCTTTATTGTCCCCTATTCTGGAAATTGAGATTCTTGTTGAAGCCATTATTTGCACTCTCAGCAACTTGCGTTTGGCCCATGGATAGATGGTCAGTCGCCTTAGGAAATGCCCTCCAGTGATTTTATATGAGGATCAGAGAAAGGATTTTACCAAAGGATATATACATTTGGTTTTAATATTTCAGTAACAAGTCTTAATAGAGATTCCTCTCTCTGGTTTTTATTAGAGTGAGTTGTGGAGGCTCTATGTCCCTGAAGGATAAGCACCAAATGAAGATTTAAGTATTTCCATTTTTAATATCACATATGGAGACATCTTGTCATAATGGCAAGCGCCCTGGCTGAGTTCGGATGATGACTCTGCCAGGTCCAGCTTGGTGAGCTTGCTCAGCTGCTCAAGCTCGTTGAACCTGGCTTTTTCACTGAAGAAAGTGAGTGAGGATGGTCCTCCCTCTGTGCAGAGTTCTTGTGAGAAAATGGGAGTAATAACAAGAAGTCCAGTCTCTGGCATAGCATAGATGTTTAATGATTGTTGTTTGCCCTCTAAAACTAAATGTTTAGTTTTCTCTCTGTTACAAGAGTCTACGCTATTTTCCAAGCACATTAAATAGTTTTGTAGAAGTATAATTTAACACTTTTGAAAAATGAGGACATCTGTTCTATAAAACAACAGTAAAATATTTTGGAATAAACCCCATTCTTTAAAATTAGTTAAGTCCTGTAAAAACCCAGGGATGGTTAGAAGCTAGACTTTTTTTGTGATGATTATTGCAAGCTGCCATGAAATAGCTTCTGATACCATAACATAAAACACATACAGCTGCTCTTATAAATATATTTATTTTTCAAAGGACAACACATGTATTAAATTGAGACTGGTAAGCAGAATTTAATTGGTTTTATATTGTAGTTCATTAGAATTATATTTGCTATTGACGTGCATTTTTATTGATTGTATTCTAATTGATGATTAGTCATAGGAGGTACCACATTCATCTCTTGACTACATGGTTAAATAGATAATTTTTAGGTCACTATGAAGAAACTTCATTAAAAAGTCATGAAATTTGTATATGGCATTTCTATAAGAGAACACATGTTCTCTTTCTTTTATGGGCACAGAGTGCTACATCTCTGTGGTTTCAGATTTCACACCAAGGCTCATGCCTTTCAGTCTAGAGGGGCATTTATATCCTGGGCTGTACAGGAAAGCTGTCTCAGCCTCTTTGATAAGTAGACCATTGATTAGTTTGGCTTGTATTTATGTCTGTGTTACTGTTGGAAACATCTATAGTCTTTGGAAGAGATAAGTTTAATAGTCTCTGCACACATAGAAAATTGACGAGAAGTTATATTTAATGCAGTTTGGAAAACTCCAAGTTGTATAATCATCTAATTAGATTTGGTGTCATGGATTATTGGGGTTATTAGCCAGGAGTGCAAATCAAGCTCTTGCTGTTATGATCGAGAGTCCACCTCGGCTTTGTTTTCCAGGGCCCACCGGGGGACCAGGCTGCTCTCTTTGCTGCACAGGCTCGGCCCTCCCCTCAGCTCCCCCAGTATCCAGGGCTGCAGCAAGCACAGGTATCCGCATTTGCTTTGTAGATGCTGCTGGGATTTTTAATGTTCATTATTTGAAATGGGAAACCAAGTAAATAAGATATCAGCTCTTTATGGGGTTTAGAACGTAGTACTTCTGCTTATAGATTATCATTGACATCCCAAAAGCATTACCAGTGATGAACAAGCCTTAGGATTGAGTGATTTAAAGAGCATAAAATATTTCAGAAAGTTCTTGAGTTAAAAATATAAATAACCTCTCTATTAACGATGATGGTAGATGTTGAAATGCTTCACAGTCCCAGAGTGCTTATTTTCTGTTAAAATGAATAATGATGTAATTCATGATTGAATTGATCAAAGTAAAAGATAGGTTTGCAGAGGAATCATGGTAGAATAAGAAGGTAATTGGCTTTGCAATCAGACCATGTTGCAGTTTCTGGCAACTTACTAGTTGTGTAACATTGTGCAGGTTATTCTGTGTCTTGGTTTCCTTCTTTGTAAAGTAGAGATGAGCATGTGAGGATTTAAGACCACCTGTGGAACCAGCACAGCACCAGATCCGTGGTAGCCGCTCAACACATGATAGACTTGCCGGATATAATGCCACTCTTGAGCTATTTTTCTTAATAATTTTGTTGTTTCTGCATCTCTATACTTTTACTCTGTCCCTCTCATAATTAGGAGCCCGGGGATGTTGGCGAGATTGCTAGCGGGGCTAACAATTCCCACGTCTGCAGCCAAAAGGCCATCTGCGATTGGCTCTCCAGCACTGAGCCCCACAGCGGGATCCGTGCATGCTGCTGGCTGGACGTTGATTATGCATTACTCTGTCTTCCAAGTCAGAGCCATTAAACTACCTTAGAGTGTGGTTCTTGGAGGATTTCAATCAGCATTCCATTCTATAACTTGCAGATAGTCACCCAGCAGAGCCTCAGGTTTTTCATTTACATTAGGTTTCAAGATCAGGGGAACAGGCGCTTGTATATTAATATTGAATAGAAAAATTAAATATTCAGAGTATTGGTAGAGTGCTGAAAAGGGCTATAGTCCAACCTAGGCTAGAGGGTATCGAATAGTCCCCAATGACACCCTTACGCTCTGGTTAAGGTATTGTTTTTTTGGTTTTTGGTTTTTGGTAACTAATTAGTTACTACAGGCAAATTCACCAGATCCAAGGTGTAGGTGTAGTTATATATCAGGAAAGTGTACTCCCATCATTTTAATTTACACTGGACATAGGTGGCTTTTCTTTCTAATTTTGGAAATGAAATTAATGGTGCTTGGGATCTGTTGAACATTGATGTCATCTGTGCACTTAAGGTATGGATGCTTGCTAGCTTATTTCTGTACAGAAACATGTCTTTCCTTTCCTCAAAATAAGCAACTGATTCTAGAACTGATCTCTTAACCAAATGAGGATGTGTTTTGTTTTTTAAGATTTACTTATTTACCAGAGAGAGAGAAAGAGAGAGCATGAGTGGGAGGGGCAGAAGGAGAAGGAGAGCGAATCCGAAGCAGACTCCATGAAGAGCAGTGAGCCCGATGCAGGGCTCAGTCTCAGGACCCTGAGATCATGACCTGACCCAAAGCTGAGAGTCAGACGCTCAACTGACTGTGCCACCTAGGCGCCCCTCGTTTTCTTTTAATTGAAATTTCTGATGAATCATGATCCAACCGGTTCATTCTATTGCTTTCTCACTAGCCTCTTACCTCCAGAGTAGTCCTCCTCATATGTTGGATTGTAAGAACCTTTGAGAACAGTGACTTTCAGGGAACTCGTCCTGGGTTTGTTTTTGCCCCATGTAGCTTAGCGATAGCAAAGTTGGCGGTAAACTGAAACACCGACTTCTTGTGCCCACCTGCAGACCATGCCCCAGGGCTATACGATGTATGGAACGCAGATGCCTCTGCAGCAGACCCCACAGCCGCAGGCTGGCGGCGTGGTCCTCTCTCCCAACTACAGCTCCCGAACCTATCCGGCCGCACATTCCAACCCGGCGCTAATGGAAAGACTCAGACAGATGCAGCAGCAGCCCAGTGGCTACGTTCAGCAGCAGGCATCGCCATACCTGCAGCCCTTGACTGGCTCTCAGAGGTGATACATGTGGAAATAATGATTGCAATAGCAGACCCTCACTCACATTCTTGTATTTGTTACACATTGTCTAGGGCATGGTGCTTTATAATTGTTTTTATGAGCTTGCATATTTGCATATAATTTACATTCTGTCATCTCAGTAGCATCCAGATAGAGGAGCAAAATAAGCAATGCCCCATCTTGTTTATTTCATTCGAGGCCCCTGTAGTTAAACTCACATCTGCCATAGTATGGGTGTAGTATTTTAGATGATGCCAGTGGGTTAGCTCCAAAGTTTTACGCTCTTTCGAAAAGATTTTTGGCTAAAAATACCTTAAGATGAAAAAATTGCTGATTATTGTTAGCATTGCCTTACTAGAATATTTTGATTGGAGCCATAAAGTCTGTGATTGTTAATACTCACCGTGCATGGTGCCCACAAGAGTTTTGTTATATTTTAGTTTCCACCTTTTCTGCTTCAGGTATGGTTGGCAAAAGAGGATCATGAAAGATTCTTTCTCAGTTCTTGCTGTAATTGAATCCCATAGACATAGTGCATGGTGACCACCAGCCACGTGTGGCTATTTAAAGTAAGACTAATTAAAGTTAAATTAAAAACCTAGTTTCTCAGTCACGCTAGTCACATTTTAAGTGTTCAGTAACCCCATGCAGTCAAGCAGAGCCAACTTTGAAGGTGCGGGACCTGCGCAGTCGCATGGTACACTGTGTTTAGAAGGCTCCCATACTTAATGTAATGGTCTACTGGTACTGTCTTGAAAATCCTACTAGTTTTTGATCAAGGAACCTTGTGTTTTTGTTTCACACGGAGACCCAGAAATTATATAGCTGGTCCTGGAGGCCAGTAGCTAACTTATTGGACAGCACAGCTGTAGAACATTTTAGGCATCATAAAAACTTCTGTTGGATAACATTGGTCTAGAAGAATTAAGTTTCATGCAAAATTTTGCATTATAGTAGACAGCAGCTTAGCTTCCATGTGTTACAATCAGTCGCTGTACATTAACACCAAGTTGTTTCAGCTTGGAAAGTTGGCGCGGTTGATGGTAGCACATTTGGGAAAATAAATAAAATTGGAAAAACATGCATTGTGTTTATTATTATTCTAATAAGTGGCAGCATAGCATATTGCCTATGAGCTTGAACTTCAGAGCTCAGCTGTTGTGGGTTTCAGTCCCACCTGCGCTCTTTACCTGATGGTCTGAATAACTTTGGGAAGTTACTTCTCTAGTCTCTGTTGTCTCATTTTTAAAATAGGGGTAACAAAATGCAAGTCAAAACCACACTGAGGTATCACTTCTCATCAGTCAGAATGGGTAGTATCAAAAAGACAAGAAATAACAGGTGTTGGCAAGAAATAACAGGTGGAGAAAAAGGGAATGCTTGTGGCCTGGTGGTGGTGATATGAATTGGTGCAGCTGCTGTGGAAAACAGTATGGAGATTCCTCAAAAAATAAAAAATAGAATTGCCAAATGATCCAATAATTCCACAGCTGGGTATTTACTCAGAGAATACAAAAACACTAATTTAAAGGGACACATGCAGCCCCGTGTTTACTGCAGCATTACTACAATAGCCAAGCTATGGAGGCAGCCCAAGTGTCCATCGAAAGATGAATGGATTAAGAAGATGTCACGTATATATAGAACGGACTATTACTCAGCCATAAAAAGAAGGAGCTCCCGCCATTCGTGACAAAACAGCTAGAAAGTATAATGCTAGTTGAAATAAGTCAGAGAAAGACAGATACCATAAGATTTCACTGATACGTGGAATATGAAAAACAAAACAATAAACAAACAAAAAATAGAAACAGACTATTACAGAGAACAAACTGGTGGTTGCCAGAGGGAAAAGGGCAGAGAGATGGGCAAAATAAGTGAAGGGGATTACGAGGCACAGATTTCTAGTTATAAAATAAGTATGTTACAGGGATGAGAAGTGCAGCATAAGGAGTATAGTCAGTACTATTGTAATAACCTTGGTGACAAGTGGTAACTACACTTACCGTGGTGAGCACTTCATAATGTATAGAATTGTTGGATCTCACCCACTCACTGCTTAACTGCAGGCCATGCAATTTGAAAGCAAAATTTCTTACATGCGTTTGAAAAAAAATAAAACTGAAGTTGAGCTGCTTCTCATTTCCAAATTGCTGTCCAAAATACAAATGTCAACTATCTTTCAGTTAAAGGTTTTAACTAAATAAAATGGGGATAATAAAACTGCTGACCTCAAAGGGTTGCTGTGGGGAGTAATGAAATAATACATTTCAGCCTCATTACCACTGTGCCTTCTCCAGAGTAAATGCTCAAATAATGTCACTTATTATTAAAAACTATCAAAATATTTTTAAAAAGTGATTTCACCATGATTGCAATTTTATCTTAAGTAGTGAGCATGCTTGCTGTCCTTTGTCCAGTGACCCCATTTCTCCCTGGGAATAGATTATCTTCATCACTGGTCTCTACTGCATGTGAATCGTACAACTGAATACTGAACACGGCCGTTTCTTTGTGAACGTGCGTAATGTGCCAGTGGCACTGATGAAGAATATGGCAGTTTGCCTGGGTGTGAAACCAAGTTGTGCTATGTTTTTTAGCAGACTGAATCATCAGTCCCTTCAGCAGAGCCCTCTGGTAGGTGGAGGAATCGATGCGGTGCTGACTTCCACACATCCAAGCCTTCCCTCGGTGCCCCTCCCTCAGGACCCGATGAGACCCAGGCAGCCACAGGTTCGACAGCAGCAGAGGCTCCTCCAGGTCCGTGGCTGGGGGTGAGGGCAGTGCATGGGGGCTTCTCAGTAGTCCTAAGAAATAAGAGGCACTCTTATTTATTAAAGAGGCTTGAATTACCAAGTTCCAAGGAACCCCGTGTAGTTGACCCTAGGAGCTCAACTGATGTAATTCAGTTCCAACTTGTCCAGGGTCTTCCTTTCTCTGTGCTTTTGCCAGGTTATGGGCAGGAGGGTGCATTTTGCAGAATGCCCTTCCCCTTTCACAGAGGTTCAGAAGAGGGTAACAGGCTGCCTTTATCTTAATAATGTAAGCGTCAGCTCACCCACTCACTGTTTAACTACAGGCCATGCAATTTGAATGCAAAATTTCTTCTCTGTGTTTGAAAACAAACAAAACCAAAATTGAGCTGTCCACAGCTTTCATCAGATTCCCAGAGGGGTCTGTCTGTAATCCAAAAAATTATCTCTGACACTCCTGGTCTGATTTAAGCTGGGAAGTTGGAGTGACGTACGTAGGATATTTCATATTGTCTCTGGCTATCCTTCATTTAGTTGATGTAAATATTTAAGTACCTTGGATAAAGGATTCCTCCTCTTTGACACATTCTTGCTTCTAACATATTCATTTAGGAAATATAGGCTATTGATTTTTTACCTGTTCCATTTGTCTTCATTATTAGCAAGTTTGTCCTATGTTACTAGATTGGATATTGTCTGATGAGTCTGTACAGTGGACTCATCAGTAATTCACCGTGAGATGCACTGTCATTTTCTGTGTTACTAAGAAAGAAATAAGAACACCACCAAAAATGGGGAGTCTCGTAGAACTGGGATACCCAAACCTATACTCTGGGAATGAGTTCAATGAAACTGTCATGCAGAAAGGAACAGTAAAGCAACCTGCATGTCTCAACCTTGACCCTGGTTGGAGGGAAGAAAAGAATACCTCCCCTGAGAATTTGAACCACAAGTTCAAGTGAGTTTGAGATCTGAATTCAGTGTGATCCAAAAAGTTCTAGTTGACAGTACTCCCAGGTGTTAGGCAGAAGCCAACACAAATCCTCTAGAAAAATGGATTTTACAATTATAAAATGGCATTAGTTGTAAGATGCCATTAGTTGCATCTCAGTGTGTAGTAAGAGTTCAGTAAGAACTCAATGTGTAGTAAGAGTTCAATAAGAACTCAATGTGTAGTAAGAGTTCAATAAGAAAATATAAGAAAAGCACTCATTTAGTAATATTATTAAGAATAGTCATAGTGATATTTTCATAAATAATTTTGTCTCAGGTTCTGAGAAAATGTTTTAGAACTTAATAGAACTGATATTTTTATTTCCCTCTGTTTTAAATTTCTCATTTCCAAATCACAAAGGGAAGTTATTACATTATATATTTACTACTTCCTGTCTTACACTGCTTTTCAAGGCTGCAAATTTTGAAAGTGTTTTTTTTGTTGATTAACATGTACTTTTTTATCCCAAGTAGCATAATATGCCCTTCTGGTAATTTCTTCATTACTACAAATTCCCTGGAGATAAAGAAAAGGGATTTGCTTCTGCCTCAGGAATTATGCTTACTCTTTTCTTGGTGACTGACTACCTCCAAAAGGAACAAATTGATAATTATGAGGTTAGGTTCGATTTTTCTTGGAAGAATTCACGGAGAGCCAAATGGAGAGTTGGCTTTGTATTGCAGTCATTATGGTTCTGGTCCCACTTGCGTTGTCCTAGGTGGGAGTGACCCTGCCCAGACCTCCTGCTAGGATTCCACATCCATGAGTGTTGACACTCAGTGGGAAATACTATCTGGTAATAGCTATTTATTACCTTGCCCTAAAGAAGACAAATTTGGGGGATAGTAAGCAAACCAAGTTGGAAATGCAGAGGATGAAAAGAAGTCCAGCATTGTCGTCATCAAGATGAAGTGCCTGGGTAGAGGACACACTGAAGGTCACCAAGACAAACCACCTATTAATATTTTCCTCTCCTCTGTGTCCCACATGGTGGATGAGTAGTGTGTGTTTCTTCCGTGACTTGGAGGTGTTTTCTAAGGGCTCTTTATTAATGCCAACTCGGTCACTGATGTAATTTGTTTTTATGCTGGTAATTTTTGCCAGAACTTCCCACATATGCATCTTCCTTTTAAAAATTCTAATCTTTAAGAACTACTCCTCTTCTTCTTCCTGTTTTTCTTTCTTTAAGAAGTCTACATTTTTCTTTAAAAAAAATTAATCTTCAAGAGTTCCTCTAGATGTCATAGGGACTAAAAAGGTACTTACTTAGTAGTCCTTTTCCAACCTACTGGTATAAGATAGGATAAAGTCTGTGCAAGAGCAGATAATGTGAAAGATGTTAAAACAGTAAGTATAAAGGGTGTCCCTGGACTGCAGAGGGCAGTATAGACGGTGAACACTGTGACGACAGAAGGAAGAGCTCCTTGGGGTTGTGGTGGTCCAAGAAGCCTACAAGGAGAACAGATGTAGGTCTTGACCTTGAAAGATGAATAATGTTTATCAGGACAAAGATGCAGGAGGTAAGTGTATATCATTTTCATTGCAACAACATAATTAGGTAAAAGGTATATAGGGGAGGGGAGGGAGGAGATTGGAATATATTACCCTCTCTATTTAAGTGTCTAATTCTTTTCTCTTTCTTTCTAGATGCAGCAACCCCCACAGCCCCAGCAGCCCCCACAGCCCCAGAGTCAGACCCTTGGTCTCCAAGCGATGCAGCCCCAGCAGCCTTTGGTAAGGAACCTGGTGTTTTGGAACCAAACACGTGGGGTTCTTCTTTAAAGGCAGGTTGCATTTTTCATCCCATAAGATTGTTTGTTAAGAACTGAAATAGCTTAAATGTACACTCGCAAATTTTCCCTATAACTTTTATCAGAGTAGCTTATTTGTTTTCAGAAAGGTATAAATAAATATTGGGGTTCAGTAAGTTATACCATTTATCCTCTTCAGATTTTTTCAGGCTTTTCCATGGACTAAAATATTTATGTTGAGACACCAGTTTTTTCTAAAAAATGTTAAAATGGTAATTTACCATATCTATTTGAGTTTTTACTATAATTTCAAAAAAGCATGAATGTGCTTTCTAAAATATTATCTTCACTGATATAAAAGAAACTGATTTCAGCGAGTTGTTTTCCGTAAGAATTTTCATATAATTCGTAACCGTGTATTTAACTTCTTTAGCCTTGTAAGTCATATTTTGAAAACGTTAGGTGCATGGCATCAGGGTTTTCTGAACCACAGTAATTTACAACATCCTTTACGTTTCCAGGTGCCATAGCCCTGCTTTATTATTTACTTAAGCACTTTTCTTCAAATTGCCTCTTTTTTTCTATTCATTTAAATAAGTATATTCTTTTTTAATGCCATCAGTGGTCAGGCACCTGCCACATATTGGAACTATCTGTAAAAATAAATACTTACACCGAAGGTAACCGAACAGCATGAGTTGTGTGAGTGAGTACTACCTAACAGGAGCTGGCTTACTGCACTTTGGGAAACCCGGCTGTAGACTCTTTTCAGGACAGGAGTAGAATGATGGATGGTTTCACAACTTTTGCAGTAAAGAAAGAACAACAGAGCCAGGACTGTAGTATATCAGGAGAGATCAGATCAGTAGAGCTAGGTGATAAAGGACAGGTAGTGCCCAAGTAGACTAATAACAGAACATCAGCAACTGGAATAGGACATCTCGGTGCATTTTACAAGCCTCCCCGCCTTGGCCGGTTTGGTCCCCATTAGCAAGGAAATTCTTCTTTATCGTGAATCTAGTTTTTCTAGTTCCAATTCTTTTTTTTTTTTTTTTTTTGGTATCTCGCCCAAGAAGATAGAACTCTTTACTTTGAAGTAATTTCAAACTAACAGAGGAATTAAAGAATAATACAAAGAATTACCATAAATCCTCTTCCCAGATTCACTAATAACATTTTGTCATATTTGCTTTATTACTCTTTCTACACACGCACACATACGCACTCCCCTCGCTCCTTCCCCCCGCCCCGATCTGTACATATGAGTAAGTTGCAGACTCGTGCCTCTTTAATCCAAATATTTCACTATGATCATTTAGGAATAAGGGTACTCTCTTACAAAAACTTGGTGCAATTATTAAAATCAGGTAGCCTAACATTAATACAATGTTACAATCTATACATCTTTTGCAAATTGTGCCAATTGCACCAATAATGTTCCTTATTGCAGTTTTTTTTCTGGTCTAGGATCACACTTTGCATTTAGCTTTTCCGTCTTTTTACTCAGCTTTAATCGGGAACAATTCTGCAGCCTCTTTTTGTCTTTGTTTTTTTGTTTTCATGACCGTGACATTTTGAAGTACATAGAATTTTTAGAGTGTAAATCAGTTTTTGATTTGTCTGATGTTTCCTCACGACTAGATTCAGATCATGCACTTTGGCGGGAGTATCACAGAGGTGATGTTGTATCTTTCTCAGGTATCACATTAGGATATACATTATTGGTGCTATTACATTAATCTTTTTCTTTAGGTGATATGATAGATTTCTCCACTATAAGCTTATTGATTTTTCTTTTGTAGCTAATAAATAATTTATGGAGATAGCTTGATAAAATCTGACTATTCTTTTACTTATGGGCCTTTACCCGCTAATATTACCATTTGTTAAATTATTCTTGGCCCAGTTCAATTTTGCTATGGTCGTGGAGAAATGATTAACTAGCTCCATTAGTCTGTATTTAACGGTTGGAATTCTATTTAAGGAAGAGCTTTCCCTTCTTCCCTATTTGTCTATCTGTGTCTCCCTAAGTTGTGTTTTATATACGAAGCCTAACATTTTACTCTTCTATTTTATTTTAATTTTTTTAGAGAGAAAGAGAGGGACACACTGGTGGTGGTGGGGGAACGGGAGAGGGGGAGAGAGAGAATCTTAAGCATGCTCCATGCCCAGCATGGAGCCTGACACGGGGCTTGATCTCACAACCCTGAGATTATGACCTTAGCAGAAGTCAGGAGTCACTTGCTTAAGCGACTGAGCCACCCAGTCGCCGCATTTTAAGACATGCAGCTACTAGGGTGAGTTTAGACTCTTTCTCCCACTTCATCCGGTATTCCAGTTACACGTGGCATCTATTAGATCACATTTGCCAATTTACAAATTCACATTCCACCGGATATGTTATTGTATCAGGCAGTAAAAAAGCTTAAAGTAGCCCTACTCTTTTGCTTCTGTATACAACAAAACATTCTGGTGATATTTTGACAGAAAACCAAGAAATAAGTGATAATTTATCTGCAAATTATGTCATGTTGCGTGTTTGGGATATTTGATGTTGGCATGACAAATTTCTAACCTTTTTTTCTTTCTCATTTGAAACAAAGGCTTCCTATGCTATAATGCTCTTGTAAGCAACAGAGGCTTATGTAAAGAACTAGGGAAATAACTATAATACACCTTTTCAGAGATTCATGCAAATTCGTAAGTGAACACCTGATTAACAGTTATAAGGAACCCATTAATTTAAGAATTGTAACTTCTTTGGCTAGCCATTATTAAAAAGGAAATGACTGTATAATATCTACCATACCAGTAAAGCAAGCATTAAGTGTAGAAATGCTTCAGTTACTTTTGAATATATAACAGTATGGTATTGGACATTTTTAGTTGTTTTTGAACCCTTGATTCATATATGTAAATAAATAAGTATGAAATATGCACAGATAATCAGCTCGCAATAAACCTTACATTTAATCTATATATTTAAATTTATTTTTATTTAATCAAAGATGCATAACTGCCATCCTAAGGCCACGAGTTTTGCTTTTCAAAAATGTTGACTTTAATTTGTGGTCAGATATCCTTATAAGATAGTTCATAATTTCAACAAAAAACTTGGGTTGACACCTACAGTTAAGCCGATAACAGTATCTCTGTTAGTCTATTAGTCTTTCTTTTTGGCCTTTCATCCACCTATTATTAAACACTAATAATGTAACATATAATACATAATACATAAAATATTAAACGCATTTTTTTTTATTCTTAGAGAATCGTGCTATATAAACACAGATGGATATTGATATCAAGAACCTGAAATGTAATGGTTATTTTGGGTAGGGTAAAAAAAATAAACATTTGATTCTATTCCGAAGTTAAATTTGTAGGGCTGGAGTAGAAATTGTCTTTAAACTTCTTAATTATAATTTGAAGCAGAGGATCAGCTTTTGCAGAGCTGAGACTATCCCCATGTTCCGCTAGAATGAAAGCATATCTAATATAAGGGAATTTAATATCTTTCTATTCATCTAATAATTTCATAAATATTTCATAAATTTATTGTGTGTAAAGAATACATATCAAATTTATTCAATTTTGACCTCTAAGACAGTTTTGAAGTTTTTCATGTAGTAGGTTGTATTTTACTCGCTAGCTTAAAATACATCCTAGGGATTGAGCAGGTTAGTCAAAACACAGCCCATGATTTTTTCCCACTGTGTTCATAGTAAGGTAACTTCAGAGAAACAAAACACTTCATTACAACAGTCTGAATGGATAGTAAAATCCACAGTAGGCTTTTTCCAGCCTTTTTTTCTTTTGAGCTGAAGCCTTTTTTTAAAAGCTATTTTGGAAGCATAATGTCTTATTTTTATATTTAGAGCACTATATTGTAATCTAGACAGCAGTTATTTGTACAAAGGCAGAAATATTGTGTATGTCATAGTCTTAGGATAGGCTAGGAAATTTAGAATATCCCGTAGAGCAACGGATTTCCGAATTAGAAGTCAAAGGGATAGTCAGTGATCTGGAGTTTTACATTATTGTAATTAGTTCTTTTCTCAGCACACTTTTATTCAGCATACTTATATATACTTCTAAGTTTATTAACATAGTCTGCATGTTTGTGATTAAGTCAGGCAGCTGTAGTCCTCTGCTCTTACTTGCTTAACACCCAACCTACTAGTGCTGAACATTGGTATTGTTTCCAATTTCACAAATAATACTGCTCCAGGGATATTTTGATACATAGTCTATTCCTCTTTCTTTCTTTGTTTCCTTACAATAAAAGAAAATAGAAGCATAAGAATGAAGTTATCTCTAATTGTGTATCTTCAAGCAATAGCAGAAAACCTCGGCAATATTAAGAAAAAAATTGTATTTCTTATCATTTCTTAAAATGTGATATTATTTCTTTGCTGGAGACTGAGCAGTAAGCTGGCTGTGGAAGAGAGGTCAGCTCTGACTCATTTGGAGTTCTGATTCATGCAGTCTCAGGGGAGAAGTGGTGCTGGTCACACAACCACCACTCTCCCTGGGACTTACCCGGCAGCTACTGGGTGACATTCGGCAGTCAGTTCAGCTAGTGCTTCTTTGTTCTGTACAGTAGAGGCGGCACTGGGCCAGAGGTTATGAGCACAGTAATGAAGCGCCACGCATGCTCCCTGCCCCCAGACAGCTTAGATCCTAGGAAACGATTGAACAGCGGCGCGGCGTGTGGGGAGCGGAAGTACTAGAGAAGCTAGGGCCCCCGTAACACAGCACCACAAACTAGGGGGCTTAACCAACAGAAGCGTGTTCTCTCACAGTTCTGGAGGCTGGGAGTCTGAGCTCAAGGTGTTGGCAGAATTGGTTCCTTCTGGGGGGGCGGGGGCGGGGGCGTGAGGGAGAAATCTGCTCCAGGCCATTCCCTCTAGCTTCTTGTGATTGCTGGTGATCCTTGCTGTTCCTTGGCTCATCGAAACAAACATGATCTCTACCTTCATCTTCTCATGATGTTCTCACTGTTCTGTATATTTGTGTCCAACTTTCCCTTCTTATAAGGACACCAGTCACCTTGGATCAGGTCCCATCCTAATGATCTCGTTTTAACTTGATCACCTCTGTAAAGACCCTGTCTCCAAATAAGGTCACATTCTGAGGTATTGGGGGTTGGGATGCCAGCAAAGCTTTTCGGGACAACACAAGTCAACCCACAACAGAGATCAGGAAAGGTACAAGAAGCTCAGGAAGAGGTTGAATGCGGTGGACCTGGAAAGGCAGTAGGATTTTTTGAGTGCTCTTTGTCCCCACGTTGACAGCAGCAGCGGGGACATGCAGCACAATGATTGTTAACACCCACCTGGGCAGGTTGGTCCCTGCTATAAAAGGTGAACCTACAAGTCAAAACTAACCTAGAACAGAAATTGGTGCTTTTTCAAAAAGCATCATCAGGAAACAGGGCTTTTTTGTCAAAAGAGGAAGAGAGCGTTCAAGGTCCATGCTTACAAATTAAATGTGGTGTCAGCTTAATAGCAATGCCTGTGTTGTCGTTTGCTTACTTGTCTTTGGTGAAAGGACATCTGGAAAGAAAGACCAGGCACACTTGCTGGAAAATTATATTTGACCTTTCTAGTTCTGACCTAAATTATAGTTCTTGACTTGAAAAATACCTTTAAAGCTTTTGAGTTGTAATGATGAAATTATCTCTTAACTAAATATGTTAACAGGCTGTGATCTTTTCTTTAAAGCTGCTTTTAGCTTTTAAGAAAATAAAGTTTCCATCATCCTGCTATGTCAGTTCTTTTCATCTTAAACTCAGGGTGTCCTGGTTAGGTGACCTGGAAAACATGCTAACAGGAAGCTTTAAAAAGTTGGCTTTTTAAGTTAATTGATCCTTGTGTCACTATATACCATTGTATTGAAAATAATGCCGTATAAAAATATGCATAATGGAAGCAGTAGTTACTTAAATGATTGCATTAATTTGTAGCCAAAGATCTTGTGTGAAATTGTCATGTAGTCTTCCTTAAAAAATTCATATGTTCCATTTAGAGAAATTGAGAAATGTTTCCAGTGCCTGTAGAGTTCAAAATTAGCCAGATAGTATTTTCCTTTTCAAAAGGAAAAAATAATTCAGAGAAATTTACTGAGTCATGTCACCTTCCTCTGCATGAATTTGGATTTTTAATATTTTTTTTTTCCTTTTTGAAGGCAAAGGAGAAGTAATTTATAGATGGAAGATAGGGAAGACATTCGTGGGAGATTTCTGGTAACAGGACAGATCTATTTAATTTTTTTTTTTTTGATTAAAAATCTATGTACAGATTTTCTTTTTAACAGCTGCATGCAAGTTACTAGTGAAACTGCAAATACATGCATGTCACATACTCTGAAATCTGTTGATGCCGGTCCTTTCTTAGTATGTCACCTTCCAAATGCCAGTGTCTATGCGTGCGTACTTCTGTCCAGACGCTCAGTGGAGGGGCCCATGCAGTACTGGAGTCCTTGTGCTGGAGCTGATACTGATGAAGGGTTGTATTCTGACCATTAGAGGAACCCGTAACTCTCTGCACTCTCTCAGTTAGCAGTGCAGGTTTCAAATAAATGTTACCTTGGTGCTTTGTCTTTTGCTCATCAATAGTGCGGTCACAGGTTTTAGGACACAGCTTTCAAGGGGGCAGGAACTGTTCTTTACTCCCTTTGGTATTTCTAGAACCCAAAAATGTGCCTGGATTTGGTTAGCTGTTGTTGAATAACTTGTTTGTTGAATGTCCTAGCAACGAAGCCCCACACATGATCCACAGGTAAAGGAAAAAGACAGTTCAGAAGGCGGGAGGTCAAAACCAGGCTTGGGGCAGTGGGAAGGCCCACCACTAACTCATCAGCCCTGCTGTTGCTTAGGACGCTCAGTGTCTGTGGCTGCTGCTGCTAAGAAGGCCCAAAGAAGCCAGCTTTTCTGAGACAGAAATGACTCAACAACATTTATTTAAATAGAAATGACTAGTGTAGAGATGCATTTTGCCTTAGTAATAATTGAGCAGGAACATGAAATATACTTGAATAAGCATGTGTTGTCGAAATAGGGATTTAGGGATTAGTCCAAATGCATCATAATAAATTTTTAAATTATTGTTTTGAGTTGAGCAGAGAATGTGTTTAGTGGAGAGTAGCTCTGCCCTGTCGGCTAGTTGGCTGTGCCTGACGGGCATTGTTGAGCTCTGTGCTTTTGTCTCGTGGTTGCAGCAGGAGCATGGCAAAGCTCCTGTCCCCGAGAAGAGCAAAATTCAGAATACTAGGGAGAGAAGCAATTGTCACATTATACCACATTTGATAATAAAGGCATCTTCATAGGATACAAGAGCAGTGGTTTGCTCTTCAAATTCCTAAGGGAGTAGGTAAGCACCTGAGCTGATCTTTGAAGAGCAAGCAGATTTTTAGGAGCATGTAAGGTAGGATGAAGGAGGAAGGAAGGCTTTCTAGAAGAACGGATTAACATTTCCAGAGGCACAGAGGTGAGCAAAACTGTGACCATCTCCTGTATGGATAGAGTCCAGAAGAATCTTTCCTCTTTATTTATCAGATTTAAGCAGGAAAGGTTAAACATACACAGATTGTGGTTTTTAGGTTTATTTTACTTCAATAAGCCTCAATTGTCCCATGTTATTAACCTGTTTTGGTAAATTAAAAGTTCCAGCTCCCACTACAGGGATGATTCTGAAATCTAGCCAAGCATCAGACCACTTAGGGGAACCATTTGAAAATACAGATTTCTAGCACGTTTGCCCCAGAAATTTTAATTCAGGAAGTATGGGGAAGAGCCTAAGAGGATGACTCTAAATTTCTCTTGATGGCTTTATGCTTCTTCAGCCAGTTTTTTGCAAGAGCTCCACGACTTGGTTTGAAATGCTCCCCAGTGAGGTTTCTGTGGGGAGCTGGTGGCACGCTCTTTTTTCCTAGCTGTAGGTGCTCCAGGGCCCAGGGAAATCGTATGTCAGGTCTCTTGCCTGCTGACATTCACATACAGGTAGAAGCAAGGTAAATTTTATATCAGAGTGCCCTTGAGAGAAACAGATGCAGGAAAACACTACACCCAAGGAGATTGGACTGCAGCTGTATCCCACTACTTCCTTCTGGGGCTCGCGGCTGGGGGAGAAGGAAACTGGTCTCAGTTTTTGACCTTGAAACCCCTTCTCAGTCAAAAATTACTGTGGACCCAAAGAGCTTTTGTGTGTCTATTAATATTTATTGTGTTAGAAATTAAAACAAATATTACCAATATTTACTAGCATGTTCTAAAATTCTCATTACATGTTAATCAGAAATGACACTTTCATGAATAATGAATGAATATAAAAATATTCTTCAGAATAAAAAATTGGTGAGAAGAATGACATTTTTACATTTTGGAAAATTTGTTTAATTACTGAATAAATGGAAGGCATTCTGTTTTTTGCAATATCACACGTTATATAGCCTCTGAAAAACTGCACTGTATACTCCTGAGACAAGGAGAGAGAGAACAACTAATGCCTTAGTATTATTATGAAAATGGTTTTGACTTTACAGATCCCCCAACAGTCTTGGGGTTCCCCAGAGGATTTTCTCTCTTCCAGCCACCCAGCAGAGCACCCGCTACCTGCCAACGTGTGTGCACGCATACTCACCCATGCGCACCAGCTTCCTATGTGTTACTTACTGCCTGGGCTCCTCAAAATATAGACTCTGAGGAGATCACTACCGTATTTCATTCTGTGAATTACTCTATTGGGAGCAGATTTTAAATCAACATAAAAGAAGACAGCTAAGTATTTGTTGAATGAATAAATGTTACATATTTATGCACTGTGTACCTCAATATGTTAGTTAATAGAATGATAAGATTAGACATCGGGCACCTGGGTGGGTCAGTCGGTTGGACGTCTGCCTTTGGCTCGGGTCATGATCCTGGGGGCCTGGGATCGAGTCCTGCATCAGGCTCCCTGCTCAGTGGAGAGTCTGCTTCTCCCCCTCCCTCTCCCACTCCCCCTACTTGTGCATGCATGCACACATTCTCTCTCTGTTAAATAAAATCTTAAAAAAAAAAAAAAAGATTAGATCTCCTTGCAGCCCACCTTTTAAAATCTGTGATTATTTCCAAGTAAATTAATACTTGGAAGCTAATATTCCCAATTAAAGGTAGCACTGGATCGCAGTTAAGATAGGAAGTTCTGAATCCAGAAATCTTTGTCTGAATCTCTGCCCCGTTACTTACAGGGATCATGGGCAAGTGACTGAAAACCTTGGAGTCTCAGTTCCCCGAGCTGTAAAATGAGAAAAATAGTAGTAAAGGTTCACAGTCCCTTATATTCATTTCTAAAATTCAAACTGAATTTTGACATTTTATGTTGAAATGGAAATTTTATTTGTAACTCATTGGACAACGGAGGCTGACCTGAACCCATTTGGTTGCAAAGGCTGACCCGAACAGACCTCAATCTTTCTTCATCTAGTCTGCCTGTTGGAATAGTTGTATGTTTTGCTGCAGAAATTTAGTGTTTGATTATGTAGTTCTGTCGTAGGCCTTGGTTGGTCTATATATTTTAGATGTGTCATAGTAAATCGTATATGCAAGGAGTTTGGATAAAGGATTGAGTATAGGTGTTACCTGTCAGGCTTAAATGGGCTAATGTGGACATACAATATCTAGAACACTGCCGAGCACATGCTAGCATATGCGGTACCGTATACCTATTTGTTAAATAGGTAATATTTCCAGACAAACAAAGAAACCACTGAATAGAAAAGAAAGTACTTTTTATTTTACTAACATTTCCACATGAGTGAAAGGTGGAATTTTGCTTCATTTTTCCCTCTTGATTTGGGCAATAGAAAAAAAAAAACTGGCAAGGTGCTGTTTTCCTGCTTTGTATCTGAGAAAATAGTGGCCCTGGCTGACCTTCACGCAGCATCCTGTGGGAGGGCGGAGTCCTAATGCGGCCTGGACCGAGGGCACTGCTCTGCCTCACCAGATTCTTGAGTGCATCCCTACAAGGCACGACCTCTGGTGCTTGAACAGACCCTCCAGTCAGCGTTCATGTTGCCAGTGAAAATGGTTTATGATAGCATGGTCCTAAGTAGCCAGCTGGTGAAGGACAAGATGACAAGGAGATTTGACCTCCGGGGGCACCCCTGGAGTGGACTCCTGCATCACGCCTCTTCCATTAAATGCGAAGTGACCGCCTGGAGAGTGGGATTTTGACCGGATTGGGCACTTCGGATGCTCACTAGGTATACATCAGGGTGTAGACGGAAATTAACGTGTGCGCACCGGGTGTGGTGCTTTGTTTTTGTTGTTGTTGTTGTTTTTAAGAATTTATTTATTTGACAGAGAGAGACAGTGAGAGAGGGAACACAAGCAAGGGGAGCGGGAGAGGGAGAAGCAGGCTTCCCGGGGAGCAGGGAGCCCGATGCAGGGCTCGATCCCAGTACCCTGGGATCATGACCTGAGCCGAAGGCAGATGCTTAATGGCTGAGCCACCCAGGCGCCCCGCGGCTTGACACTCTGATCTGAAAGTGCCGAAGGTGTGTTACTGACCGCGGGAGGTAGTCTTTGTCCTCGCCCGTGCCGGCAGCACCGGCTGACTGCCCTTCTGTCTTCTGTCACTGTGCAGTTCCCCCGGCAAGGCCTGCAGCAGACCCAGCAGCAGCAACAGACGGCCGCCCTGGTGCGGCAGCTCCAGAAGCAGCTTTCCAGTAAGTACCCCTGCATCGCGGAACACACGGCTCCCGGGGGATTAAAGACAAGCAAGCAAAACGCACGCGGTAACTTCTCCAACACTGCCCTGTCTTCCTTCAGTACCCGTCTCATCTTCATTGGAGTCCAGGCTGCTTTTTGTTTTGTTTTGTGGGTTTGGTTTTGGTTTAAATGCTCCTCCCCGCCCCCCATGCTGGAAAGTCCCAGTCTTCTTTTCTTTTCTTTTTTTTTTTTTTTTTTGAGTTCAGTGAAGATGTTTTCCTCTTGCTTCCGTCTGAACCTGTTTTTTTTCATTTGGGAGACACATGGAACTGCAGGTACCCTTTTATCAGGCTGAAAGGTTCAGAGACCAACTTGGCTGATGCCCTCAAGTGTGCTGATGAAGGAGGCGGCCTCCCAAAGTCTCCCAGCGAGGAAGGCCAGCTCTAGACCTGTCTCCTGGTCCCTGGGGCCATGCCTGTTGTTGCCACTGCACCATCCTGTCCATCTGATAACTGTGCAGAGAACTCACCACCTGCTAACAGTGCAGGCAGCAGAGCCGGGGAGTGTGTCCCCACTAGTTCTGCCTGCTCTGCTGGTGTGATTTTTTTTTTTTTTTTTTTTTTTTTTTTTTTTTTTTTTTTAACTGTGTCGTCTCTCTAGAGTGATACCAACAACCCACTTCACCACACCTCTTCTAGATGCTGGCAGTGTGCTCTCATGAATCGAATCCCTCCTGTGCTGCTGTCACAGGACAGGAGATATTTTTAGAAATGGGAGCCAGCCCCCTGTGATGCGAAGAACATTGGCCTGAGAGTTAGGAAGTCTGAATTCCGGTGCCAACTCTACCGCCATTATCTGGATCGTGTACTTTTTCCTCCGTGCAGTGAGGAGACTAGTGGGAGTGGCAGTTTCTCCTGGGTCTCTGGTTATGTGACTTGGACATATGGAGTGAAGGCCAGCTAGTCCTAAATACAGCTGTGCAACTCTGGTAGGATACTATCAGGAGGAGGGTCAGTTAGGACTGAGGGGCAGCTTGGTTTTGGTCTTCAGTTTCTGCCTGGCTGCTGTCCATGTTGATTTCCTGGCAGAGGAAGTGCCCCTCATATACCTTGTGTCTCTACCAGGGCATAACCAAAGTCTTCCCCTCTCCCCCTTGTTTTCCCTTCTTTTTCCTTCTTTTTCTTTCTTTTCTTTAAAAATATTCCCCCTTTTTAGCCTCATTTAATTTGTTAAATCACTTAAATTTGTCTTCTTTTCTAACTACTGTTTAACAGGTGTGGTCTATTACATGTATGGTTAATATTTCATTGTTTTTATTCGAGAGTTATACTTTCACATGGCTGAAGAGAGAATATAATTTTAAGGTAGAGACCACAAGCTTCTATTTTAGATTTTTTTCTAGTGTTTAGAAATAAGTACCTATGTTTGTATGCAGTGGCACCTATTTGGGGAGTTGTATCTATTATTTCCTGTTTCCCAGAGCTCATGATATGCAGTTTGTTTGTTTGTTTAATTTGTCCTTTATGGATAACTTTCTTGGACCCAGGCACTATTATTACATATATGAATGCACTTAATTCCTAAACTTCCCAGTGAATGAAGGTATTACTATCGCCATACTATAGATGAGAAATAACTAAAGAGAAGGGAGATTGACTCATTTGCCCAAGGTTATTCAGCTAAACGTAAGGGCAGAGTTGGGACTTGAGTTCGGATGGTCCCCTTCCAGAGCCTACCTCTTCACCACAGTATATTCTGCTCCTGATATTAGTTAGCACTTACGCCAGCCTGCTTCGTTGAATTGAATAATGGCCACTAAGTTGAGTTGCCCACTGCACAACTCCAGAGGGTTCCTTTTGTATCATAACCCATGTGAATGGAGCCGCTTATTTGCATAGTCCCACCAGAGTTGTGGAAGCAGTAGTTATTTCTAAGTCCCTGACATTTTTTTGTGCCTACTGTTCTTTAGTTTTTCTGTGTTTGTGTGTGTGTGTGCACGCACATGTGTACATATATACATAGGCACACACCTGAGTCAACACACATAGCCACTCTTGCATGTGTAGACACCCTTACACACGTCTCTCTTAACATCTTATATGGCTATTTGCAGAAAATTATCCTATTTCATGCCACTTCTCTCACTGTAATGTCTATGTCCGTGTTAAAGTAAAATCTCTGATCTGCTTTTATAAAAGTTTTCAGAACTTTCAATATTTTACAGTATAGTCCTTTTGTATGTTAGTATTGCGTTGTTTCTTAGTTTAGAGACAGAGACTTTAGAGGCGCTGGTTCCTCTCCGAAGGTTTTGTGCTGGCAGGTGTGGGACTCTGATGTAGAGCTGGTGCCCCTGTGGAATGAAGGCAGTTACGGTGTTCAGACCTTACCACTCAGGTCCCTGGACGAGCGTGCACTCCCTGGCCGGTCTGTCTGTTCTCCTCTTCTTGAGCCTGGTACTGAGAACAGTTGACAAGAGGGTAGCATCTATCTATGGCATAATTTTGCATCTGCGATTTTATTTGAATTTATTTTTCTCATTAGGTAACCAGCCACAGCAAGGAGTGACTCCCTATGGGCATCCATCACACTTCTGAATCTGGAAGAGGACAAGACATAAAGTTTTATGTTTGCACTGAAAAATAGAAAATCAAATTTAATGCATCAGTCATCTTTAGAAATGTCCCTTTGTTCTCTCCTTTCTTTGAAGTTTTCCTATATTTTGTGCTACATTTCATATAGAGGTATTTAAAACAAGAAAAGGAGGAAGTGTGGTTTGGGGTTTTTTTGGTTAAATTCAACTTTAAAGTAGGTATAAAAATGTGGATCATGTGAGCCTACTCCAGGAAGAGCGCGGTAGGAGATCTTTTGAAATTGGTGCTTTTTTTTGAATCTCATAGAAAGAATGAATTATGGTGGATTTAAAATATTTATGTATTCATTAATGATGAAGTTTGTTGTTTTCTTCTCTCCCCCCCCCCCCCCCAAACTGTGCTGGACCAAACTACTGATTTGAAAGGCATGTCGGATCTTGACAGGAGAGTAATCCATTTATTCTGCTTTCACCCTTGATGGTGAAATGGACATCTATTTGCATTGCTCTGGTTTGAAATGTTTGTAATTTCATAAGCACTTTATAAACTTTGTTCTTATTTATGTAGGGTTTTTCTTTGCTTTTGTTGTGGTCAAAAGGTGCTGAAACAGATTGTTGCTTAGTACTTAAACTTTGTAGACCAAGAACTTCAACCCAGGCTTCTGTGAGAGCTACCCTCAGATACGTGGAAGCCTCTTAGAAGTAGCCGTACTCGAATTTGTTTTCAGTGGCAAGAGCATTGACCAGAGTCTTTGTGAAGGTACAACATGTCAATTCTAAAGCCCGAAAGAACCACAGTGGAATTGTTCCAACTATTTATTGCCACATTTGGCAGAAATGACTCTTGGTTCTCCTGAACCTAATGCCAACTTGAGAAAAAACAATCTTGCAGCTGGCCTGAGATTCCACAGTGCTCACACTTGACGTGGTTTCCAGAGAATCTGGCCCCCGAGTCCAGAAGGCTCTGGTTTTCATAAAGATGTATTTGCTGTTTATTTTGTATGGTAAGTATTTGCTATTTTGAATTTAATTATTAATGTTGGTGTCAGTCTTGGTTGTGTATTGCATATACTGTATTTATAAATTGGTGCAAAAAGCACAAGTAAATTATACATCAAATTTATTATAAAGAAATAGTAACTATTTTAACTTTGTTCAAGTATGTGGTAATTTGCTCCTATTAGAGTAAAGAAAAATACAGTAAATTATTATCAGTTTGTGTAACTTAAGAGTATTCCATATAATATTTTTTTAGATTTAGATGCATAAAATTTTGAATGTGAAAATTGCAGGGCATTTTAAAACATGTGGGGGATATTTTCCCATGTTTTGTGTTCATTCATTTTCTTTTGCCATATGATTTTACATGTAACGTAGTTGAGCATACTGTGAATAGATTTGTCTATAATGAGCAAACCACGTAGAACTACTTTTTTAAAATGTAGCTAGTACGACTTTAGACTATTTCTTTTGCAAATCATTATATAAATAATTTATATCCTCCTAGGTGAGTTACTCATTGCAAAGTTTGACTCATGCAAACGACCTCAAATACATGTCCGCTTACTTTGCTGTGGCAGCGTCCCTGTGAACTGCTTTGTACACTGTGAAATAGTTCACTCCAGCCTGCTCATTTCATGTTTACTCTGGGCTGGAAAAGACTTTGCCAAAACATTAAAGACCATTCTTTACACGGAATTAACATACTCTATCTGCTTTCAGAAGACAGATCTTTACATTTCAGCTGGTTTTGTATATCAGGTTTTGGGGTTTTTTTTTTTTCCTCTTGAGAATCATACGTAGAGACCATGAAGTTATTTTTCTTCAAAGTAATCTATCCATATAATGATTGCCTTGGCAAAACAACCGAAATGTGAATGTTGTGCCTAGTGAGTGAGTCCTGTTCCATCCTGAGTTCCTTTTCAAGAATTATTGGTATTTAAAATGCCAGTTTTCAGTTTGAACCATATATTTTTATAGTTCAGTATCGCAAACAGCAGTCATATTGTTTCAAGAATGAGTGTTATTATAATTGCATAGCGTTCGTATGCACTTTATATTTTGCATAAGGTAGTGAAATTAATTTATTAATAATCATTTTGCACATGAAAGCTGTGGGGTGTACTTTTTTTTCTTGTTATGTCCTTTTCTTTTCAGGTGACAAAGCTAAGTCATGGTAAAGCCCTATAGTTCAGATTCTATGGAAAGTTGAGGAAAAACCTAGGACTGGCTTACCCCTGTGCATTATAAAGAGAACAACTGGAATTTTTTAATCTAGTCTTAGCATATTTCCTTCCACTTAATTCCACATCCTGAGAGGTTTTTTTCTTAGCAAGTGCATTAATTTGCATTAAAATGATCACGAGGGAAAGCCCTATCCTTTGACACAAGCTGGTAATTTGCTTTGTAAGATAGGAGATTATCTTTGGATAAGATGGAGACCTCCCTTCCCTTTAAAAATACTTTGAAATTGAATGTAATTGGGCTTCAGAATCCCTTAGACATACTTGTTTATACTCTAGTTTCATTCCTAATAGCTTCCATTTGTCAGTCTTATTTACTCCTTTTGGCCGGGAAGTGGAAGGAGATCACGGTGAGAATGAGTATCCTTTGACCTCTTGTGGCCACAGGGTACCAGCATCAGAGATAGTAGCTCTTAGATGGAGCTGCTGACAGTTGGTGTGATGGAAACACAATGAAGTAAGCTCCCCTGTGTCTCAGCTCATCAGCAGGGGCTAACATAGTTCTGTTTTGTGTGCTGAGATATCCAAGCAAGACCTATGGCATTTTTTTTCCACTTTAAATAACTGGCAGATATTTGAATCAATTCTGGATAAATTACACTGGAACATCCCAGCTTCTAGAATTAGAAAAGATGAATCATAATGTCCCCCAAATCAATTCACCTTGAATTACAAAAAGCAACATTTTGTGTAGGTTTGATCAAATTTTAAGGTACAATGAAACTTCATTATATGTATTTATGTATTCTAGACCTTCCCATTGTCCTCTCCCATAAACAATTGTCACTTAATGAATGAAATAACATGTTCATAAAAAAGTGGTTCTTCCTCAGAATATTTTCCTTATAAAGAGCTCCAAACCAAGGATGCCTGTGCTAGATTTTGAAGTGATGAAGTTTCATTGTATTTTTGAAGCTTTTTAATGAGTTTCTTTCGATAACGAAGTAATCAACCCCCTTTTCACTTTTTATGATGTGTAGGTGTTAAGTTGCTTTTTACATGTATTTTAAATGCAGTTATTAAAACATTTTTGTATTCCCCATCAATGAAAATTTTCAGTGTACACATAAGAGAATCATAATCAAAACCATTTGGAGCTTATTTTCTCTAGGTTCTACTAAAATATTTCTAAACAGCCACAAAATACCTGTACATTAAAATGGTAAATTTACAATCAAGACTGCAAATTTAATCTTTTCCATTGTCTCTCTTCTCAGTGCCATGCTGGTAACATTGATAGAAGGTGGACACTAGGCAACTGGTAGAGAAAGAAAAAAGTCCATTCTTTAATGAAAGAGTTCAGATACATTAGCCATTTGTTATTTTATGGTGGACAGTTTTACCTTAATGTTCATTGTTATTTGTTGGCAAAATAAAAGTGCCTTAAGTTAAAAGTTTGTTTGGAGATCAATTAACGAAATCACTATCAGTCATATTGCATTTATTTACAAGTCTTTTTTTTTTTTATTTTGCATGTCCATTATAAATTTAATATTGTAAATGTACTCAAATTCATTTACATGCCTATGGCTGCCTTTGATTAAACTTCTTCCAAAAAATAAACTCTGTCCAGATGTTGACTTTGTTCAATTTTTATTTCATGTCAGATTACCTGAACATAAGTTGTTGCATAATCACTACCAAGTGGATTTCTCGCTGTGCATTTGTAGATCCCAGAATCGGAGGTTTGGGGGTTCTGAATGATGAGGGTACCTTGGGGGTGAAAAGGCTCAAGTCTTTGAGTCCCCCCTTTATTTGCCATTGAGAGCAACGAGTGGTCCGGCCGCTCCCATGTGATTTCTGGCTTGGGGATTCCCAGGGCCATACATCGGAGCTGAACAGCTGCTCCTGTCCTTGTGAGAATGCTCCTGGGTATACGATTTGTAATTCGGGGTGGGTAGGCTACAACCATTACTGGGACAGTAATCAGTGCGTGGCCAACGCTATTTTGAGCCGTACAAATGTAGTTGCCTCTGTCATAAGCTGTTGCTTCTTTAATGACTAAGGTGCCATTTTCATGCAATATGTATTTTCCACTACTTTGAGGCCTATCTATTATATAACCACTTGGTATAGTCCATTTAATGTTTGGCTTAGGGCTTCCATCAGACACACAGTGCAATGACAGAGATTCTCCGCTGATACAGTAAACTGTGCCTAATGCGTAAGTAAGAATCACCGGCTTCTGGCCAATTTCTAACACAATTAATTTTTCAATGTAGCCGACTTTATTTCTTGCTGCACACCGGTATTTTCCTGCATCATCCCGAGTTGTTTTAGAAATGATGAAAGAGCCATTGCTTGCTATCAGATACTGAGAAATTTGTGGTTCATTGGGAAATCTCGTGCCATTTGGTAAAATCCAGATTATTTCAGGGGGTGGGTTTCCATCAACAGAACAATTCAATGCCGTGGGCTTTCCAAGCTGGGCAACTATTTTTTCATTAAATGGATTTCTGAATGTTGGTCGTCTTAGCATTTCCAGTACCTCTAACTGTACCACCAGCATGCTCTCCCCTCCTTCGTTCCGAGCCACACAGATAAAATCTGCCGAGTCTGAAAACCTCACATTCCTAATTTCCAAGGTTCCGTTTTTATGGACTGTGATTCTGCTTCCATAGTATGGGGCCGTGAGGAAAATATTGTCTGGCATGATCCACATGATTTGAGGAGACGGTGTTCCTTCAGCTCTGCAGTCAAAGTGTTTTTTGGAATGCCTCACGGCTGTGGCTTTAATGACTGTTTTATTTGTATACAGACCATTGATTAATGGAGGTTGGGAGACAACATCCAGTTTGTACATTTTGGTGTCATCCCCACTGGGATTTCGGGCCACACATACATACTCTCCGGAATCGAGCAGTTTCACTTTGTTGATGGACAAAGACCCGTTGGCATGAAATGTGTACCTATCCTTAGAGAATGAAATCATGTCATGGGAAGGCAGCAACCAAAATATTTTTGGTTTGGGTTCCCCGATGACCTCACAGTCAAGGACCACTGTGTCTCCAGCCTTGATTCTCGTGTCGGTCTTGTAACCCTGCCTGATCCGTGGGGTAGGTGTTATTACTGTTAGATGGACCTTCATTTCATCCTTGCCCAGAGTGTTCTGGGCATAGCAAGTATAATCTCCTTCCTCTGCTATCCCAACTTTGTTGAAGTATAGGGTTCCATTGTCAAAAAGGGTGTACCTCCTGGTCCTGCCGCCACTGTCATCGGCTTGCATTGCATTGTTTATCATCGTTCCGTCGGGCAAACTCCAAGATATCTCAGGCACTGGTGAGCCAGAAGCCTCACAATCAACTTGGAAATCTTTCCCATGAAATACTTGTTTTTTAAAATGTTGCTTGTGATCAATTTTGGCCGGTTTCAGTCGGAGGCTCACATGCATCAGTATCAGATCATCTCCCATTTTGTTTCTGGCCACACACAAGTAGTCACCACCATCCTTTTCTGTTATTGATCCAATAAACAAGGACCCATTTGGGTAGACATGGATGCGGCTGCCCATTCTAAGGAGAGAAGAGACGGATTTGAGTGTGCAGCTAGTCGCAAGGGGTGAGGGGAGTTGTCCTTATTGACATAGGATTCGCTTTATAGACATTTCCTTAAATGGTTGCAATAAAATTAAAATCAGTACTGTCTCCTAAGCCATTTCCCGACGGGAAATTGTCTAACTGAACAGTTACAATTTAGTGAAATGAAACTCCTTTACAATGGTGATTTGGAAGATACAATGCTGAGAATGCTGGAAATAATGGATACCTTAGACACAGGACTTTCTTGACCATTTTATGTATCAAATGATTGTTTTGTGATATGTCAGTAAAGAACTTTCATGCATACTTGGTTCAGAAGAGATGCCAGATTATATTTTTTTTTGAAAAGATTAACAAAATAGAGTTCTTTGGTTACGAAATAAGTTCTACTTTGCTATAAAGAGAGAAAGTGCCAATGTAAGACTCATTAGAAGCCTGCTGTTGCATCTGACTTTTGCGGGCAACTGTAAAGTGACTGGTCTGCATTTTGTCAACCTGTGGACAGCGCCGTTTTTCTCCCTGAAGTCATTACACAGCATGCCGTTACCACAGTGAGCCACCAGGTGGCACATCTTTCCTGATACAACCAAATTCAGCTTTTCAGCAAGACCAGTGGAAATTGAATTGGTGCTAAAACCGGGATCAAGAACACCTATAAAAGAACATCACATATGTTTTTCTTCTTATTTTTTGGCAATGTGCTAAAAGCAGGTAAGTGAAAGTGGAGAGGAAAGGGGAGACAGCCTTTCATAGGATAGCGGCTAACCAAGTCAAACAGCCCAAGTCACTTTTCATTCTTCAGCAAACAAGTATGGAGAGTATTGTGTGGCACATTACAAAAGGTACTGTTCTTTTTAAATCTTTTTTTTTTTTTTTTTTAAGATTTATCTATTTGACAGAGAGACAGCCAGTGAGAGAGGGAACACAGGCAGGGGGAGTGGGAGAGGAAGAAACAGGCTCCCAGCAGAGGTGCCTGATGCGGGGCTGGATCCCAGGGACCTAGGTTCATGCCCTGAGCCAAAGGCAGATGCTCAATGACTGAGCCACCCAGGCGCCCCTGTTCTTTTTAAATCTTTAAGTAGTTCCTCACTATATAGCCGGAAATACTTTATTTAGAAAGCCTTAGTATTTAGATACTTAGATAGCCTTAGTAACTTGCCTCAGGTCTCAAGGCTGGTTCTCAAACTGCTTTCTTTGTCACCATGCTACACTACCATCTGATATTCTTTCCTAATGCTTTACAAAAGCACTGACTCAGATGCATATGAAAATCATTTACGGAGTGTGAGTCCCACCTCCAGAATTTGACTTACTTGGGGTGGAGTGTGGCCGAGGCACCAAGATTCTGAGTTTTCCAATGATTCGCGTGTGCAGCCAAGTCTGAGAACCACTGCTGTCAATATTGGCTCTCAAAAACCATCCTGCATCAGAATCACATGGCGTCTGCACTCATTTAAGATGCATATTTCCAGGCTTCATTTTTCAGAGCTTCTGATTCCCTAGATCTGGCCAGGGATCTGGGAACCCACTGAGGAATGAAGGTCCCAGGCGACCGTGACGCTTACAAACAATAAAGTTTGAGAACCAGTCTCAAATTTTAGCAGGCACTAAAATCACCTGGAAGGCTTTTAGAAACACAGATCGCTTGTTAGAATCGTTTTCTGATTCACTGAGTTCTCAGGCAAGGCTAATGCTCCTGGCAGATAATCTCAACACATTGAGAGTGACTTTGTCCCGCCCCTCAAATCTGATGTCTTTGGAGGTGGTAATATAGCAGAAGAGACTATAGCTGTTTCTTTTTATAAAGTGATATTTTTAAAGAGAAAGTTTACTTTTCAAAGTAGTGTGTTCCCCCAAGTAAAAGAAATAGAGCTCTTTATGAAGATTAATGCCCAGGGAAGCATCTGTAGTCCTTCTAAAGCAATGCTCCTCAGACTTGACTGAGGGCGTGATTCCTCTGGGTATCTTTCTAAAGTGCAGATTCTGACTCAAGTCTGGGGTGGGACCTGAGGTTTTGCTCTTGTAACAAGCTGCAAGATTCTGAAGAAGAGGAAACCATTCTGTGCTGAAACAGGTCACATATGTTGAAAGTACTGGAGATAGACTGGTAGGTGCTCTGAGTCTGAGACCATTTAAAAATCCAGAAAAGGCTTTTTGTTTCAGGTGACAAGTCGGCTTTAAGAATGTGACCTGCTTTTGCTTATTCTGGTCATGGTGGAGTAGACTCATAAGCATAGCTATGATGACTGTTTTCTCATTTTTAGAATCTAAAATGCAAACTTTAGAAGCTATGAAATGGAAACAGCAGGACTTTCTTTTTCTTGCAATATATTACCCCTTTTATTTCAGTTGATTTCTCTAAAGTTTCTAAGTAAAGAATATTCTTGCCTTTTTGAAATTAGTGGCAAAACAATAATTGAGGTGTTCAGTTAGCAAACAAGTTGAGTTTCATTATAAAAGAAAAATGCCAGTACCTCTGGTGGGCCCATGGTAGCATCTGTGATTTTTATTTATTTTTTTAAGATTTATTTGAGAGAGAGTGAGAGTTGGGGGAGAGGCAGAAAGAGAGAACTTCAAACAGACTCCCCACTAAGCACAGAGCCTTACGGGGGGGCTTGATCCCATGACCCCAAGACCATGACCCAAGTAGAAATCAAGAGTCAGCCACTCAACCGACCAAGCCACGCAGGCGCCCCATCTGTGATCTTTATACACTCCATTGCCTCTTCCACCATTTGGGCAATCTGTCCCATAAATACTTCCCCCAAATAAAATATAAACAACCTACTTAATTTCTTTGCTGTTTACCTCTGAAGGATCTGTTGGAATACCTGGTCAAGATTTATTCTGAGATACTAATAATGTGTTTTAGAACACTCTCCAGACTTCCTTTGGGTCAACTTTTTAAAACATTCCTTAAATTTGTTCATGTCTCTTGATATTTTCCAAAACTGACTTAGCATCCAGTAAGTGTTTTAGACCTTTTCCTTAACAACCCAAATTTTGAACTTTATCTGTTATTCACATCACAGGTGTAATGCCTTCTATACTTCTTGCATTGTAGATTTTGCATGGGTAGTGGAAATTGTATTCAAAATTACATAGAACCTTGATTGCATTACAAAATCCCCTCCTCTTTTTGGAGAGAGAAATTATAAATACCTTTCCGCAGTTACCATTTTAAAGCTGTCACAAGTATGAGAGCAAATGAAATTCTTAATTTGCTTTTAACTATGTAAATTTAATAAGAATTGAATAGCTGGCCCTTAAAGTTAAGCATGTAAGAAGCTTGGTTTTTATATTTAACATTAAACTCAAAAGGATTAGGTCTCTTTAGAAGGAGTTACTTTTATATGCAGAGTCTATGAGCTCTCTGAATCTGCTGCTGGCCTCACCGTATCACTTTTTCCATTTCAGAAACTGTACAGCTAAATAGATAAAGAAGATAATCTCAACACAAAGGTATGGTTTACCTGTGCCACTGGTCAACAACAGCCTTGGATGGTAGCCTCCAGATTATTTTGGGTTTGGGTTCCCCAATGGCTGAGCAGTTCAGTAGTAATTTGTCCCCAAAATTCACCTCAGTCCACTTCTGGGATGCAAATTCTATCCTGGGGGTGGTTTCTCTCTCTTCCACTGTAAGAATTACCACTCTTCTCTCTGAGCCAGTGGAGCTGGTAGCAATGCATTCATAAGTGCCCCTGTCTGAAGAGGCTACATTTCTTATATACAGAGTCCCATTTGAAAATAACAGCAACTTGGAATTTATAAACTGCAGTGGTTTCACTTCAGTGCCATCAGAGAGGACCCAGTGAACACTGGGCTGAGGAGTTCCTTTGGCAGTACAGGGCAATTTCAAACTTTCACCCCAAGTCCCTACAATGACTTGCCTCTTTTGCTCTAGAATAACAGGTGGGGCTGCAATGACTTGTACTTTGACCAGCAGTGAATCCTGGCCAGCTGAGTTGCTGGCCATGCATTTGTAAAAGCCCCGGTCATAAATGCTGAGATTGTTGATGATCAACGTTCCATCAGATGTCACCAGGGCCTGCCTATTCCCCTCAGATGATTCTGAAACCACTGTTTGGTTTGCCAGAACCCAGGAAATTGTAGGACTTGGTCTACCTTCAGCTCTGCACTTCAACTCCACGCTGCTTCCAGAGTGGACTGTGATCTCTTTGGTACGTCTATCCAGGATCCTGGGGGGATAGGAAACCACGGACAACATGACATGAAGGCGGTCAGTGCCGAGTGGATTGGATGCTGAGCACAGGTACTGTCCACGGTCCTGAATGTCCACCCTCTGTATGGACAGGGTGCCATTGGGTAGCACCTGGAATCTGCTATTCTGTTTCCTTTTAGATATATCAAATCCTGATGAGAAGAAAGAAATCTGTAGTCATTGGTCATCAAAGATTAAATAGAAAACAAATTGTTCAAGGGGAAGTCTCAAGAGGAAAGCTTTGGGGGATGCGGTTAGGCTACTGAGAGCAAATATATTTAAAATTAAAATTACGACACTTAGTGTTAAGAGTATTAAAGTTATTCCTGGAAGCTTTTTATTTCCATAATTTTAATTTAAAAAACCGTATGGTTCAACATAATGACCCTTCTCTTTTTCAACTCATATTTCCCTGTATCTGCTTTAAAGCATTACAAAAAATGTTCTTAATTAACATGTTTTAAAACCTAATGCACAAAAAAAAGTTATGCAGCAAACGTCAAATGAGAATATCAACAGTTTCTGTATCCTGGAGAGATTTGGAAGTGGTGTTGATTCTTTGGATGTGTAACCCCAAAACATAACATACTCTTTTCCTTGTTTTGTGACTAAAGAATACTAAGTGTAAAAAAAAAAAAAAGTTTCAGGTACCTGATGAGACTCTGGTCCAGTGGATGGTGGGCAGGGGATTTCCAACAGCCTCACAAGGAAGAAAGGCATCTGAGTCAGCAGGAACAGTAAAACTTGCTGCTTTTCCTCCAACTATTCTGGGCCTTTCAAATATATTCCTAGACAAAGAATCAAAGGGAAGGAGTTCAGAGGTTGTTATTTTTTGAACTGGTGTGTTATCAAAGTCATTTTTCTTTGCAGTCTTCTGAATATCCCAATTTGAAGCGTGAGTGGTGTCCTCTGGCAAGCCTGGAGTGGGCAAGAGGCTCACTATTGGCGTTTTGCCTTTTTCAGCAATTTCTGGGTATGACTTGTGCCAGAAGTGGTTTTCTGACCAGGGAGAGGAAGTCAGTTTAGAATTCTGTGGTTTAACTGTTATTAGTGCTGGCGTAGAAGTAGAATGAAACAGATAGGGGTAGATAAAGTGGGTGGTTCCAATTGTGACCTTGACATTTGGGCGAACTTTGGGAGATGTTGCAACCTCTGCTGCTAATTGCTGTGGATTAGCGTTGTGCCTAGAGTATTCACGTGGCTTGACCATTGTATTTGTCATCCTAAAAACGGGAGTTGCCATGTTGTCTGTGACTGTACTTTGATTACTCAAGGGATGGGAGGTGGGAATTGGCATTGGAGCAGCGCTGCTACTCAGGAATGGTGGCATGGTTGAGTGTCTAATGACTGTGTTCCTAGTTGTGGTGCTCTGGAGCAGTTTGCTGGACAAAGTGATTTCGGAAACAGTTTTGCTCTTCAAAGTCTGAGTATTCTCTTGGGGTAGTTCTTCAATTACATCTGTCAGAGTAAGCGTTCTTGGATAAAGATCCATTGTGCTTGAAATTGCTTTCATGTTTTCTAAGGGAGAATGAGTGAAAGCAGAGATACTGGGCTTGGTTGAAGTTTCAGTTGCAGTTCGATCAGGAGGTGTCATAGTAGTGGATGCAGTGAAGCCAGAACTCTGACTGGGAGAGGAGTGTGGGTCATTCCTGTTCCTCTGAGGCTCATTTTTTCTTTGTATGTTTCGTGTGCTGGGTCTGGCTATTTGGGTTTTACTGATAATGACTGATGCAGGGGCAGTAGGAGAAACTGTCAGCCTGGCTGTCTGCATTGATATGAAATTGGTACTTGATTCTTTGCTTGAGATATTAAGAGGTGTAGGGTAAACTGGTGGAAAGAAGAGCTTCTTCGTTGTTGGGAGGCTTACTGGACTGTGTGTTTCAGTGATATTCTGGTGAATTGTAGCTGTTGTTATAGATGGAAATTGCATCACGCTTGCTGAGACTGTTGTGAAATGGAAAGGGAAAACTTTATCTGTGGGTAAAGCAGGAGATATATTAGTAAGCACCGTGGCTGTGTTTTTTGGTGAGCTAAATTGACGTTGATTCTTTAACCTCTCTTTTTGGACATGGTTATTTACAAAGATCTGATGCCAGGGAATTTTCCTTCTTAAAAATCTTGTAACGGCTGTAGTAGTAGACATAGATGGCTTGGTAGTGGGATATGGAAGTGGTGATATAATCATTGAATCTCTTTTAACTTCATTGCTATTAGACACACTTGGGTAACCAGTATTTGTTATAGGAACTTTTTCCACAGGTAAGGATTTGGGGGAATGAGTCATAACTGCATCAGTTGGAGTCACTTGGGTACTTTCAGCACCGAAATATATTATTGTGGGTATTGTTTCCTCAATATTTACACTTGGTTTGTTCTCAAATAGTAATGATGGATTGTGGACTAAAGTTGTAGACTCTTCTGTGACTTTGGCAATTTCAGCTTCGGTGCGCATGATGGGGGAAGAACTTGGAAAAGACAGTGCTGCCTCAGCAGTGGTCAGCCTTTCCCTGGGAGAACAGGATGGGCACACCACATTGACCTCTGTGGCTGAAAATGCAGTAGTGCTTTCTTCAGAAGAAACTCTGAATGTTGGTCTCACAAAGCCATATCTATACTGTCGAAGAATTGGAGTTCTATATGGGCTGATAATTCGACCCCTACCCCAAATTTTCCTCCGTCTTCCAAAGCGCCTGGATGTTAGTGGGATGTTAGTTGTACTATTTCTAGGACTCTGTGACTGAGAATGAGCAGCAGTGTATGGGCCTGAAGGTATCTCAGAGGTGCCAAGCTTTTGAGTAATGTATGGATAGAGGTGATTGCTCCTGGGGTCACTGACTCCTGTTACAGATATCCGATGACTATCTGTGGCTTTGCCGTTAGCATTACTCAGCATTTTGATATTGACATCTTTGCTCACAGTCCCCACTGCTATTGGGAATGTACTTTGTAAATGCTCTTTTTCCCTCCCAGTGTTGTCAGCTTCCTGAAATTGCATTGCGTCAGGTACTAGAGGAGAGATGGTGGAGAAATTTTCATTGGTTGTGCCATGAATTTTGCTTGATAAGGTTGGGTTTACCTTCTTTGACATGGCTGTAGTTCTAATAGGAGATAGTTTGAAATCTATTGGTTTTTCAGGTGGTAGTATTTGTGAACCCACAACTGGAGAGACTTCAGTGACAGCAGTTATATTTGTCACAGGGCTATCAGGTATTTTTCTGGAATTAGCGATCACTGTCCTAGCCAGAACACTAGGAGCCTTAGTTGCCAGGACCGTAAATTCCTCATCTGGAGGGAGCATGCCTGAAGAGTCTGTTTCCTCACCAGGTATCTTCAGGAGCTGGGTGACCACTGGAGGGGGGCTTACCGTAGTATTTTCTTGCTTCTCTGGCATAGTATTCTTTTTAGCTTTCTCCAAAAGTGCTGCCCAGTGTCGTGGGTCAATTCTCTGAGCAGAGGAAGGGAAGGGCCGCCTGTGCTCTCTAAAATGTCGATTTGGTGAATCTCCTCGCCGCCGGTGTATTGACTCACGATAGTTGTGCTTTTTGCTTGTGCTCAGGACTTGTTTTCCAGTCTCAGCTCCCACTGGAGCAGATGTAGGGAGTTGCACAGCTGGTGGGTCCTTAAGATGAGCAATGGGATTGGGCTCATCAAGTCCAGATCCATATGTTTCCACATTATGCTCTACTGGCTTTTGCCCTTTTGTTTTGACTGAAACTTGGTTAATCAAAAAGTCAACCCCTGATGGGTTGGCTGCTACACAAAAATAATAACCCTGGTTTTTTTGAGTGACGTGTAATATTCTTAGTGTGCCATTGTTAAGAATTTGCTTGTCTCTGGAGGACTGATAAAGCACCGTGTTTCCTGGAAGAACCCAGCTAACGGAGGCATCTGGGATACCAGAAGAATGGCATGGAAGGTCAAGTGTTTCACCAGTGAAAACTGTATAATGAGCCCCGTTTTCATGGTAGGCTTCTATGGAGGGCTCCACCACAGTAATTCTATAGGTGAGAATATCTGCATCATCATAATTGGTGCTTATGCAGTGGTATATACCTGTGTCAAAACTATCAGCCATCTGGAGTTCTAGTTTTCCACTTTTGTCTATTAGGATTCGTCCATCCTCACTAACATAAGGGGCTCTCACTTTACTCCCATCAGCCAGAAGCCACTCCAGATGTGGGGTAGGGTCTCCTTGGCCTGGGCATTCTAGGCTAATGGTCCCACCAATCAAAACAGTGTGTTCCAGCTTAGTATTGTTATCTCTGGAAATCATGGTCCATTTGTGTTTCACTGGCCTTATTTCTGCCCTTGGTAAAGTGACTTGAATATCACTGGAGTACTGGATGTGCAGTGTGCTGAGTGTGGTGGCCGTTCTATTTAGCTGCAAGGAGATTTGGTCTTGCATTAACCAGGGGGGATCTATTGTGAGATCAGCCTCTATGTCGGTAAAGATGTCTTCAGGTTTCGGAGCCACCTGTTTATATTTGTAGCAGCGTTGTGGTGTTTCAGTGAGCAAGTGGCTCCTTTCTAGAATTAGAGGAGAATCACTGTACAAAGCCAGAACTTGCCACACTTGCTGAATGTGATTGTTACCTATGTTACACACCAGAAATGTTGAAAATGATGTATTTAGCATGATATAGTCATTTTTTTCAGTGAATGCAATGGATGATGTCTTTGAGGGTTTTTGGATACTGCAGACCATGTTAGCTTCATTTCCAAACTGATCTGTTATATTCAAAGTGAGGGAGCCAAAGGGTGCCATGAAATCTTGGGGAGAGATGGACACAGGACTGCTGTCTTCCAGAATAGTCAGGCTCTTTAATTTCAGGGATGGATCGATGGTTGGCTTGGCACACAGGAAAGCTGCAGCTGGGACCATAGCTAAGGGCATGCCTTTAGAGGTCCTGGGGTTCATGCAAAGTGGACATTGTTGAGGACTGGAAGGACTTCTGTCTTTTTTGCATTTTATTATATCTAGGAAAAATGACAATTGAGTTATTGCCAGCTGTGGCCTCTTTACATTTGAACATTTAAAAGAAATAGCTTTTGCTAAAATTTGAAAGAACAATTTGGAATTTTAGTGTTTAATAGAAAGTTTCCTAGTTTTTTGTCTTTAGGTTGATTTCTAAAAAGATATTGTCTATATATCCTGCCACAGTATTTTATCTGTGGTCACAAGGATTTTTGTCTGTCTGGTTGATTGCTCTATTTCCCATACCTAGCAAGTGCCTGATATATATTTGGTACTCAGAAAATACTACCTAAAAGAATAATTACCTTATACAGGGAAACTTTTTATGTTTCTCACTTTTTACTAAGAGTAGTAGTAATTTGGTTCTATTTCCTCATTTTAATGTTTTAAGGGTCATAGAACTTCATTGTCCTTTAAAAGATTAAATGTTTGGTAGAATTCACAAACAGGTTAAGAAGAGTTAATACCTATTCTCCTCAAACTATCCCAAGATACAGAAAAGGAAGGAAAGCTTCCAAACACATTCTAGGAGGCCAGCATTAACCTTGATACCAAAACCAGACAAAGATACCACCAAACAAGAAAACTACAGGCCAACATCCTTGATAAATATACATGTAAAAATCCTCAACAAAATATTAGCCAACTGCATTTAACAATACATTAAAAGGACCATTCACCATGATCAAATGGGATTTATTCTGGTAACACAAGGATGGTTCAATATTCACAAATCAATCAATGTGATAAACTACATCAACAAAACAAAGGGTTAATATCATATGATCATCTCAACAGATGAGAATAGGAAACATTTGACAAAATTCAACATCTGTTCATGATAAAAACTGTCAACAAAGTGGGTTTAGAGGAAACCTACCTGAAGAGAATAAAGTCCAAATATGACAAACCCACAGCTAACACCATCATCATGGTGAAACAGAACTTTCCTCTAAGATTAGGAACAACTCAAGGGTATCCACTCTCACCACTTTTATTCAACATAGTACTCTTCAGAAGTCCTACTTGCAGCAGTCAGACAAGAAAAAGAAATAAAAGGCATCCAGATTGATGTGGAAGAATGAAACTGTCACTGTTTGCGGATGACTTGATACAACTGTTAGAACTGATCAGTGAATTCAGTAAAGTCACAGGATAAAAAATTAACATACAGAAATTGATTGCATTTCTATACACTAATAATGAAGAGATGAAAGAGAAATTAATAAAATACCTAGGAATAAACTTAACCAAGGAGGTGAAAGACCTATACTCTGAAAACTATAAAACACTGACAAAAGAAATTGAGGGCAACATAAACAAATATAAAGATATTCCATGCTCATGGATTGGAAGAATTAATATAATTAAAATGTCTGTACTAACTAAACCAATCTATGGATTTAATATAATCTCTATCAAAATACCCACATTTTTCACAAACTGAAACATATATTATTATATTTATATGTCACCACAAAGATCCCAAATAGCCAAAGCAATCTTGAGAACGATGAACAAAGCTGGAGGTATCACAATCCCAGATACCAAGATATACTACAAAGCCATAGTAATGAAAACAGGATGGTACTGGCACAAAAATAGACACATAGATCAATGGAACAGAATAGAATGTTCAGAAATAAACCCATACTTATATAGTCACTCTATAACAAAGGAGGCCAGAATATACAATGGGGAAAAGACAGACTCTTCAATAAATGGTGTTGTCAAAACTGGACAGCTACACGCAAAAGAATGAAACTGGACCACTTTCTTACATCACACAAAAATAAACTTGAAGTGGATTAAAGACCTAAATGTGAGACCTAAAACCATAAAAGTCCTAGAAGAGAGCACAGGCAGTAATGTATCTGACATCGAACATAGAAATAGAAACTCTTTTCTAGATATGTCTCCTTGGACAAGGAAAACAAAAGCAAAAATAAACTATTGGGACTACACCAAAATGAAAAGCTTTTGCACAGTGAAGGAAATCATCAACAAAAAGGCAACCTACTGAAAGATGATATTTGCAAATGATATATCCAATAACTAGTTAGTATCCAAACTATATAAAGAACTTATAAAACTCAACACCAAAAAAAAAAAAAAAAACCAAAACCCCAAACAATTTGATTTAAAAATGCGCATAGGACATGAATAGACATTTTTTTCAAGGAAGACATACAGATGGCCAATAGACACATGAAAAGAAGCTCAACACCATTCGTCATCAGGGAAATGCAAGTCAAAACCACAATGAGAGATCATCTTACACCTATCAGATGGCTAAAATAAAAAAGACAAGAAAAAACAAGTGTTGGCAAGGATATGGAGAAAAAGGAACCCTCATGCACTTTTTGTTGGAATGTAAATTGGTGCATCCACTGTGGCAAACAGTATGGAGGTTCCTCAAAAAATTAAAAATAGAATTACCATATGATCTAATAATTCCACTACTGGATATTTACCCAAAGAATATAAAAATACCAATCTGAAAAGATACATGCACCCCTATGTTTATTGCAGCATTATTTACAATAGCTGAGATTTGGAAGTAACCAAAGTGTCTATCAATAGAGGAATGGATAAGGAAGATGTGGTATGTATATATATCGGAATATTAGCCACATACACACACACACACACACACACACACACACACACACACACACACGAGATTGTGCCATTTGTGACAACAGGAATAGACTCCAAACCCTTCAGTATACTCCAGTATGACAGGTAGTGCTGCATACATCTGGCTCAGCATTCTTTGGTAAATTTTAAAATCTAAACCTATGCAGAGAAGGTCGCTGGCAAGCCTGAAAGCCTTTGAGTACTCATAAGAGGCTCTTCTCAGTCACCCTCCTCCCACCAGCTATGACCCTTAACCTACTCATCAGTACCCTGGGTTCAGACCCTGCCAAAGCAAAGAACACGGCAGACTTCTGGCTTAATTAAACCCCATCGCAAAATTATGTTCACGTCTTGGTATGCTTACTGTTGCTAGCACCTGGACCAGAGTTAGCAGGCTGTGGGCATCAGGTACTTTACTTCAGATGCAGATCTTACCACGTCACTTTCATTCTCTCCGTCACACTAAGTTTTAGTCACAAAGACATGCTTTCCATTCCTCAAACTGCCATGCCTTATTGGGCTCTGGAATATGCTTCTCCTTCTACTTCCCATCATTTGCCATCTGACTCGCCCTCTTCCATCAATGTCTAACTACTTGCATCCTTCAGGACCCAGTCACAACACCACTTCTGGGTGGGCTTTCTGCTTTATGTTCTCCTTATACCTTTCACTTCTCCTCACCCATCCACTATTAGAATGACTTGTCTACTTACCTGTCTTCCCACAAGACTATAACGTCCATACTTGTTTATCTGTATGTCCCCGGCCCCAGCCAGTGGATGCTCAGGAAAGATTGGAGGGAGGGATGAAGGTGGGCAGACAGGCATAATTCTAAGGTCATATTTCTGCACATTTTAACTTGTAACTTGAGATGTGTCTTAAAATCGAAAGTGTTTTACAGTAGCAACCGAGCAGCTGTCAGTCTTGCTAATGGCTTCTGCTATCACACATGGAACACTATCTGAGTTAATTACATTATTTTCTCTTTAACTGAGTTACATGCACTGTTGGTACTACATATATTAAGTTTGCCACTTAATATAAACATTTTAAGGGGTGCCTGGGTGGCTCAGTCGGTTAGGTGTCCGACTCTTGGTTTCACCTCAAGTCCTGATCTCAGGGTCATGAAATTGAGCCCTGCTTTAGGCTCTGTGCTCAGCACAGAGTCTGCTTGATATTCTCTACCTCTGCCCCTCCCCCTCTAAAATAAATAGCATCTTTAAAAATATAAAAATAAAGTGTTTGTCTTAAGATTATACTATGCTTTGGCACTAAAACAAGAAGTTATTAGGTAGGTAGAAAGGCCTAGAAACCAAAGCTAGATATAAATTTAATATTAGTTAAACAAATGTTTATCAAAGAAATAGCCACAAATCCTTATTTTATAGAGAAACAAGACAACGAGCTTTGTGGAACCTAACCAGGGAAGATACACACAAATAGTAAAGCTGTGTTACACTGAACTACTGAAATACGTGCAAAAGGATTGTCTAGCACATGTGAGGTGAAGCAGCTGAAGACGTGAGGAACAGTCACATCTCTTAGAATGGATGAAAAAATGTCCAAGCAGAAGTTGATGTGACTCATTCATGAGTTTTACAGGTTTATCATTAAGGGATCTCAGCCCAAAGGAGAACACATAATTATTTAAACATGACTGTAAGATGTTAGCCCTAATGGGTTTTGCTAATAATATATGTGTGTGTGTGTGTGTGTGTGTGTGTGTGTGTGTATACATACATACATACATACACAATTTGGGGACATATTAAGATCATAGGTGGGTGAGGGACTCATTTGTATTCACCATCAAAATGGTTAATTAATCAAAGCTTAGCTTAACAAAAATTGAGTACCTACTATGTTCTAGGCACATTCTAAGAGCTAGGTATAAATAAATCAGACATAAGATAGGAAAGGCAGAAGACAATAAATACAATAAAATGTGTTCCATTCAATAATGGAATTGTGGGTAAACTGAAAGTGGGGAAATGATTATATGTGGCCCTTGAACAACACAGGTGTGAACTGTGTGGGTCCACTTAGATGTGAATTTCTTCAATAAATATACTGGAAAATATTTTGGAGGTTTGTGACGATTTGAAAAACCTTGCAGAGAAACCACATAGCCTAGAAACATTGAAAAAGCTTTTTAAAACAGTGTGTCATGAATGCATAAAATATGCACAAATCCATTATAGAAAGTTAAAATTTATCAAAACTTATACACACAAAGATGGTATGTTGAGAAAAATGTAAGCAAAGATACAATATTAAATCATAACTGCCTAAAATGAACTGCAGTACGTACCGTACTACTATCCTATCCTACTACTCTAGGTAGCAGTATAACTACTACTACAAAGGTACGATATTAAATCATAACCAGGGGGGTGGGGGAGGGGAGTCAGGGAGATGGTGGTAAAGGACTTTAAGATATGGATCTTGGAGAAATTCTAGGGCTAATAGACACCACACCAGAGAAATTAACAGATGACTTGATGGAGATCAATGCTTCCAAACTAGTGCCTAATGAGGAGAAAACACAGAAAAAGCAGTGCCAGAAAACAAATGGACATCAGACAGTCTGGCAGAAGGGTTCCTATTATTCAAGACTGCATTTGACTTGCTTTATGACATGGACCCTTCTGTGAAATGGGCACTGAAACTAAGGCAAATGGTGGAAGAAAGATTGGTACTGTATAGAGACATTTTTAGAAACATAACAGAGCAAAAAGTCTGACAGAAGTGACAATGAATTACTGTAAAGTTACACTGAGTGTACATGCCTCCCCTGCCTCCCCTTCCACCTCCTCCGCTTCTTTGACAGCAAGACCAATGCCTCCTCTTCCTCCCTCACCTATCCAATGTGAAGATGATGAGGACGAAGACCTAATGATGATCCACTTCCTCATAATCAACGGTAAGTAATTATCATGCTGTAGAATTAATAAACTTACCTATCGTGCATGTGTTTGCGTGAAAATCCAATAGCTGTATAGTAAGAACTGTGTGAGATGTTTTTGTATTATTGCCTCGGTTTTCATAATGCAGAATATCGGGTGCCAGACTTGTATGGAAGTGGATAACATTTCCTTACATAGGCATGCAATGAGTGATATTTAACATCAAATTAATGTGTTAGTTTACTTACTGTCTCATAACTTTTCTTTCAAAGAATTACGTTGATGTACAGTATGCCACACTCTTGAAATTGGAGAAACTGCATTATCAGCCTATCAACACAGGTAAGTGATTTAAAAAAAAAGTTTCCAAAATTGTATTATGAATAAGACTAAAACTGTATACCCATAGAAATTTTATAATGATTCATTCCTTAGTGTATAGGCCAGGCTACCATAAAGCAATCATATTGTTGCTTCATTATCAATGCATGAATATAAAATGTGAATTTCTTTTTAACATTATCTTTTCATTTTTGATGTCTAGCATTAGTAATACATATAATATCTACAGCGTTTTGTATCATATGAGACATTATTGATATAGGTACTGACACAATTTATCTTGTAAGCAGATGATGTAAATTTACCGTATTGATAAATACAGTTCTGTACTGTAAATGTGTTTTCCTTATGATTGTCTCAGTAACCTTTTTCTCTAGCTTTATTATAAGAATATAAAATACATATAAAATATAAAATATGAGTTAATTGGCCATATATATTACCAGTACGGCTTTCAGTCAATAGTAGGCTATTGGTGGTTAAGTTTTGAGGGAGTCAAAAGTTACATAGACTTTTCAACTGTGTTGGGGATCAACATATTGTTCAAGGGTCAACTATACTGAACTACAGATGGGGTGAATGGAAGAGCACCAAGCTTCCCAGAAGGGGTGGGTGCTGAGCAGAGTTTGCAGGCTACTTGGGAGCCTATCAGGCGGAAAAGGAGGAGAAGTGCTCCAAGCAGGAAGGCCACAGGGATGAGACAGTGAAACAGTGAAAAGTGTGTCTGGGATGGTAGGGGGTGCTGAGGATTGGAAAGGAAGGAAACGAGGCTGAGGCTAGGCGAGGAGCTATTAGGCTACGGAGCTCAGGCTGTGTTCTGTAGGCCAAGATCAGCAAACTTTTTATGTAAAGGGCCAGATAGTAAAGATTTTAGGTTTATGGACTATAGGTCTCTGACATAGCTACTGGACCATACACTGTAGCAACAAAGCAGCCACAGACCTAGGCATGACGGTCTTCCAATAAAACTCTATTCACACAAGCCTTGTGGAGGGCTGTAATTGGCCTGTGCATTATAATTTGCCCATTCTTTGACTTCTTTTTATTATTCTTTAGTGTATAAAATAACTGGGTATCTTACAGTCATGGCATATTCTACTTAAAATATTAGCTTCTAACAATATACAGTAGCCTGATTTTATTACCAGAACATATAATTAGCAAAATGGCAAGTAGGTTTGATACCTTGTAGGAACGGAATACACAATAATTTTCTCTCTGGGTGTGTAGTTCTTTCCTGGTGGGCATCATTTCCCCCCGCCCCCCACTGCTACATTTCTCAGATAAACTTTCTTCATGTGCTCACTGTTCTCCCTCTGTGCTCCGGCTAGCAACCACATGGAAACGCAGTAGTTCTTTCTCATTCCTCATTCTTCTTTATCTCTCCCTGGCATTTGAAAGTACTGACAAACCCCCACTCAATCTTTTGGGGTCTGTGAAGCTACATTCAGGTGTGGTCACCTCGTAGTTCAATCTATCATTCCTCAGACACAAACCCTGAACACTTCATCGCTGGGCTCGTTTCTCCCTATTCCAGTCCTTCCTGTCCGCTGCTCATAAATTGACCATCCCCAAAAAGCATCTCTGTGTTCAAAGCTTTCACTATAAGATCTCTTTGCTTTATAGGATAAAGCACAGTCATGATAGCCTGGCATTCAGTGCTCCTTACGGTGGATTTCAAATTACCCTGCTAGTCTATATTGAGCCTATGCCAGGCAAATTGGGCTATTCATTACCCTCTTCAGGCAGCTTGTTCTATCTTCATGTACAAAGCAGTTTCTCCACCCCAAATACATTTTAGAGAAAGGTTTCAACTTTTGAATATCTGCTTTTCTACTTTCTAGCTGTGTGACCTGGGTGGGTGGCAATGAAAATAATGATAACGCTTCATATTTATTGAGTGCTTGCTTTGTGTTATACACTGTGCTGAGCAGTGTGTATGTATTAATTATTCTTTCCAATTATTACTACCCCTATGTTACAGGTGAGAAAATTGAAGCATTAAAGGGTCTAAATGACTACCCCAAACACCCAAATTTCCTAAGCCTTAGTTTCTTCGTCTGTAAATGGAGGATTATTGTGAGGATTAAATAGAAAGCATCTAGCACGATGTCAACCACAAACTCAGTACATGTTAAGTCCCTGCTAGCTCTCGTATTCCTTCTTTTCCCTTTGATGTATCTTGTATGGCCCAGTCCAATTTCCCTCCTTTTTAATCAAGGCAGAAGTAAATTTTTACTGACTCTGAGCTCCTATGGAACTAAATCTTCAGTGCAAGTATTTTGATGTTGTTCATTTATAGCCTTATTGTCCTTTTATGTGTTCAGCATATTTGCCTAAAATATTTGCTCTTGGAGCACTAAGGTGGTGTCTATTGTTGTCTATAGGTGTAATTAAGTAGTCATTGAGACCCTTAATGCTTCAATTTGTGTTGTGATCTCTTGTTCATAGTAGGTTTATAGTAACTACTTGTTGACTGAATAGCTCTTGCCCTCTTCATGGCAAATTTTACTTTCCCCATCAAAGCACATTTCACACTCTGATTATCTGTTTGCTTATCTGTAACCCACCAGAGGCATGGTTAGAGCAGAGACAGTGCTCTTGATAGTTCTATCACCAAGCAAAGAATCTTGACTAGAACTCAAAAAAAAAAAAAAAAAAAAAAATGGGTGTTGACTGAATGACTGAAAGGAAGATAAGAAAAGGAAAGGGTTTTTGTGGCTCACTATAAGTAAAGAAGAGTAACACACACAAACATTCCTTATTTCCTAATTTTGCCAGAAGTGATGATTGGATAGTTGACATGAAACAAGACACATGTAATTCATTAAAGAGAATTCATTACCTCTAAGTTATTATTTAGTGTCTGTTTTCTCTCCAGCTAAACTACCTTGGCCTCCCCACTTACTGGTAAAAACCTCCAGGCAGATTTCCTCTAATTAGGACAAAGAAATAAATAGCATATATACCTGGTTTTTCCTGTATCCAGTCAGACAACCATTTTAAATGGCAATCACAGGTCCATGGGTTCCCATGAAGATAAAGGCTTTCCAAATCAGGCATATTAGAAATCATCTCTTGAGGGAGGGAGCTCAGGAAGTTATCAGACAAGTACAGGTACTTAACAAAAGATGTTTTAAATATCTGGAGGTATTTCAAAGAGACAAATGTATCTGGATGGAGCTTAGTGAGCTGATTTCCTTCCAAGTGCACCAGTCGGAGAAAGGTGAGTCCATAAAAAACCTCTGGGTTTATAAACTCAATATTGTTGTGGTCCATATGCAATCGTGTCAAGCTCCTGAGGCCATAAAAAGTATCTTTCTGAAGTTTTCGGATTTTGTTATAGCTCATTTTTAAGACCTAAGAATAAAGAAAAAACAGCCAAACATTTAGTTTGTCAAAGGAATTGTCACAAAAGGGAAAAGTGGATCAATAATAAAACACGTTGGCATTAATCTGATGCAACATATGTATCTATTTGAATTCTAATTCAAACAAATTAGTTGCAAATTAAATAGCATATCAGGGAAATTAGAATACTCATGATAATTTTAAGGAGTTATTGCTAAAATTTATAGATTAATTTTGTGGTTATTTTTTAAAGATTCCTTAACTTTGAGACATATATGAAGTATGCACAGATAAAACATTAAGATATCTTACTTCTTTCAAAACAATGCAGTGAAGTACTGGGTAAAAGTCCAGGTGAAACAAGACCTGTTATGTCTTGATAACTATTGAACCTGGATGAGGATATGTTGGGATTTATTATACTATTCTTTTTACTTTTGTATGTGATTGAAAATTTCCGTAACAAGTTTTTAAAAATTATCTTGATATTTCAAGTAAATTTAAGATTTCTGGAACCTGAATTTTTCATAAGAAAGCAATATATTGAGGTTCCAGTTCCAAGATGGCAGAGAAGCAGGAGACCTAAAGCTCATCTGGTCCCAGGAATTCAGCTAGAGAGCTACCAAACCATTCTGAATACCTATGAACGCAACTGGAGAATGAAGAAAAGAGTAGCAGAAACTCTATGAACAGAAAATCGACCACTTTCTGCAAGGAGGAGAAAAGATGGTGGAGGAGTAGAGGACCCCTCTCTCAGCTGGTCCCCTGAGTCAAGCTGGATATCTACCAGACCATCCTGAACATCCACAGAATCAGCCTGAGACGCAGGAAGATACATCTGGATCTCTACAAATGAACATCTCCAGCGCTGAGTATTGAGGTATGAAGCAGGGAGCCGTGAATCCGCGCACAGATATCAGAAGATAAATGGAAGGGGGAGGGAGCCGATGCGCTCAGGCGCGGGGGGAAGCAGTAGCCACTTGCGCTGGGGAGCGGGAGGACTCACGGACCGGCACCCGTGAAAGAGCAGACTGAGACCATGAGCCTGGGAACGCATGTGCGACCAGACTGAAAACCGGAGCTCCAGAGTGCTCACTCGAACTAGACTGAAACCGAGAGCTCGGGAGCACGCACGTGACTAGACTGAAAACCAGCGCTCTGGAGTGCACGCGAACCACACTGAAACAGAGAGCTTGGGAACGCGCACAGGAACCTGGGTCAGCTGGCTGTGTCAGAAGCACAAAAGACAGAGATGTGCCGGGATGCTGCAGGGTTTTTAGCAGCACCGACGGAAACAGAGTTAAAGTGGCCAAGAGAGCTCAGTGGAGAGCGGACGGTGATCTCTCTGTTCTGAGACAGAGGCTAGGATATGGCCACTGCTGCTCTGACTCTCAGAAGAGTCACAGAAAACCACCAGGGAAAGCCACCAGAGAACAAAAGCACCGAAATACCAGCTCACACTGTGCCCATCCCCATTCCCCCCTCGCAGGGAACAGGGAGACTCTACCCAAACAGGGTTGCCTGAGTATCAGCGTGGCAGGCCCCTCCCCCAGAAGGCAGTCTGAAAAATCAAGAAGCCCACATCCCTAAGGTCCCTATAAAACAAGTGCACACTGCCTGGGTCTTGGTCAATAATTTGGGCTCTGTGCATCCCCATGACCTCTCATCAGAATAAGGAGGAGGAACCCTAAGCAAAGAAAGGACACAGAGACGGTGGCCTCTGCCACAGAAGTGATGGATATGGATATAACCAAATTGTCAGAAATGGAGTTCAGAGTAACAATGGTCAAGATGATGTGTAGACTTGAAAAAAATATTAACAAAAATATTAACGAGAATATAGAATCTCTAAGGGCAGAAATGAGAGCAAATCTGGCAGAAATTAAAAATGCTATGAATCAAATGCAGTCTAAACTAGACGCTCTGACAACCAGGGTAAATGAGGCAGAAGAACGAATTAGTGAATTGGAGGATGGGATGGTAGAAGAGAAAGCTAAAACAGAAACTTGGCTCAAAAAAAATCCAATCTCAAGAATGTAGATTACTGACTCAATGAAACGTTCCAATGTCAGAAGCATTGGCATCCCCAAGGGAATGGAGAAAGAGAGAGGTCTAGAAGACATATTTGAACAAATTATAGCAGAGAACTTCCCTAATCTGGCAAAGGAAACAAGCATTCGTGTCCAAGAGGCAGAGAGGACCCCTCCCAAGGTCAATGAGAACAGACCTACACCATGTCACATCATAGTGCAATTTGCAAATATTAGATCCAAGGATACAGTATTGAAAGTGGCCAGGGGACAGGGCGCCTGGGTGGCTCAGTCGTTAAGTGTCTGCCTTTGGCTCAGGGCATGATTCTGGTGTTGTGGGATCGAGCCCCACATTGGGCTCCTCCACTGGGAACCTGCTTCTTCCTCTCCCACTCCCCCTGCTTGTGCTCCCTCTCTCGCTGGCTCTCTCTCTCTGTCAAATAAATAAATAAAATCTTTTTTAAAAAAGTGTTTTAAATAAAAAAAGAAAGTGGCCAGGGGAAAGAAAATCCTTACGTATAGAGGGGAAAATATCAGAATAACATCAGACCTGTCTACAGAGACCTGGCAGGCTAGGAAGGGTTGGCAGGGTATTTTCAAAGCTCTATCTGAGAAGAACATGCAGCCAAGGATCCTTTATCCAGCAAGGCTGTCATTCAGAATTCATGGAGAGATAAGGACCTTCCAGGATCTGCAGAAACTGAAGGAATTTGTAACCACCAAACCAGCCCTACATGAGATATTAAGGGGGGTTCTATAAAAGTAAAAAGGCCCCAAGAGTGATACAGAACAGAAATTTACAATCTATAGAAGCAAAGACTTCACAGGCAACATGATATCATTAAAATCATATCTCTCAATAATCACTCTCAGTGTGAATGGCCTAAATGCTCCCATAAATGCCACAGGGTTGCAGATTGGATAAAAAGACATGACCCATCCATTTGCTGTCTACAAGAGACTCATCTTGAACATAAAGACACATCCAGACTGAAAGTGAAGGGATGGAAAACCATTTTTCATGCCAGTGGACCTCAAAAGAAAGCTGGGGTAGCAATTCTCATATCAGACAGATTGGATTTTAAACTAAAGACTGTAGTTAGAGATACAGAAGGACACTACATTATTCTTAAAGGATGTATCCAACAAGTGGATTTGACAATTATAAATATCTATGCCCCCAACAGGGGAGCAGCAAGATACACAAGCCAACTCTTAACCAGAATAAAAAGACATAAGATAAAAATACATTAATAGTAGGGGACCTCAACACTCCACTATCAGCAATAGACAGATCACCTAAGCAGAGAATCAACAAAGAAACAAGAGCTTTGAATGATATACTAGACCAGATGAATCTCAAAGATATATACAGAACACTACACCCTAGAACAACAGAATACTCATTCTTTTCGAATGCACATGGAACTTTCTCCAGAATAGACCATATAGTGGGTCACAAAACAGGTCTCAAACAATACCAAAAGACTGAGATTATTCCCTACATATTCTCAGACCACAACACTTTGAAATTGGAACTCAATCACAAGGAAAAATTTGGAAATAACTCAAACACTTGGAAACTAAGAACCATCCTGCTCAAGAATGATTGGGTAAACCAGGAAATTAAAAATCAATTTAAACAATTTATGGAGACCAACAAGAATGAAAACACAATGGTCCAAAACCATGGGACACTGCAAAGGCAGTCTTAAGGGGAAAATACATAGCCATCCAAGCCTCACTCAAAAGAATAGAAAAATCTAAAATGCAGTTTTTATATTCTCAAGAAGCTGGAGCTGGAACAGAAGAACAGGCTTAACGCACGCACAAGAAAGCAGGTGATCAAGATTAGAGCAGAGATCAATAAATTAGAAATCAGGAGCACAGTAGAGCAGATCAACAGAACTAGAAGCTGGTTCTTTGAAAGAATAAATAAGATCAATAAGCCACTGGCCAGACTTATTCAAAAGAATAGAGAAAGGACCCAAATTAATAAAATTATGAATGAAAGGGGAGAGATCACAACCAACACCAATGAAATAGAAGGGATGAAGAGAAACTTTTATCAACAGCTTTATGCCAATAAATTAAACAACCTGGAAGAAATGGATGCCTTCCTGGAAACCTATAAACTACCAAGACTGAAACAGGAAGGAATTGATTATTTAAACAGACCGATTATTATGAAGAGATTGAAGCAGTGATCAAAAACCTCCCCTAAAACAAGAGTCCAGGGCCTGACGGATTCCCCAGGGAATTCTACCAAACATTCAAAGAAGAAATAATACCTATTCTCCTGAAGCTCTTTCAAAAAATAGAAACAGAAGGAAAATTACCAAACTCATTCTATGAGGCCAGTATTACCTTGATCCCCAAACCAGGCAAAGACCCATCAAAATGGAGAATTACAGACCGATTTCCCTGATGAATACGGGTGCCAAAATTCTCAACAAGATCCTAGCTAATAGGATCCGACAGTACATTAAAAAGATTATCCATCAAGACCAAGTCGGATTCATCCCTGGGATGCAAGGGTGGTTCAACATACGCAAATCGATCAGTGTGATAGATCATATCGACAAGAAAAGGGTCAAGAACCATATGATCCTCTCGATTGATGCAGAAAAAGCATTTGACAAAGTACAGCATCCTTTCCTGATTAAAACCCTTCAGAGTGTAGGGATAGAGGGCACATTCCTCAATTTCATAAAAACCATCTATGAAAAGCCTACAGCAAATATTCTCAATGGGGAAAAGCTGAAAGCATTTCCCTTAAGATCAGGCACACGACAAGGATGCCCACTCTCGCCCTTATTATTCAACATCATACTAGAAGTCCTTGCAACAGCAATCAGACAACAAAAAGGGATAAAAGGTATCCAGACTGGTAAAGAAGAAGTCAAACTGTCTCTCTTGGCAGATGACATGATACTCTATATAGAAAACCCAAAAGACTCCACCCCCAAACTACTAGAACTTATAGAGCAATTCAGTAATGTGGCAGGATACAAAATCAATGCTCAGAAATCAGTTGCATTTCTATACACAATGAGACTGAAGAAAGAGAAATTAGGGAATCCATTCCATTTACAATAGCACCAAAAATCATACATTATCTCGGAATTAACTTAACCAGAGACGTAAAGGATGTATATTCTAGAAACTACAAATCACCTTTGAAAGACATTGAAGAAGACACAAAAAGATGGAAAAACATTCCATGCTCATGGATCGGAAGAATTAACATAGTTAAAATGTCCATGCTACCCAGACCAATCTATACTTTCAATGCCATCCCGATCAAAATACCAATGACATTTCTCAAAGAACTGGAAAAAACAGCCCTTAAATATGTGTGGAACCAGAAAAGGCCCCGAATCGCCAAGGAATTGTTGAAAAGGAAAAACAAAGCTGGGGGCATCACGTTGCTGGATTTCAAGCTATAGTACAAAGCTGTGATCACAAAAACAGCATGGTACTGGCACAAAAACAGACACATAGACCAATGGAACAGAATAGAGAACCCAGAAATGGACCCTTGGCTCTTTGGACAACTAATCTTTGACAAAGCAGGAAAAAACATCCAGTGGAAAAAAGACAGTATCTTCAATAAATGGTGCTGGGAAAATTGGACAGCTACATGCAAAAGAATGAAACTTGACCACTCTTTCACACCATACACAAAGATAAACTCCAAATGGATGAAAGACCTCGATGTGAGATAGGAATCCATCAAAATTCTAGAGGAGAACATAGGCAGCAACCTCTACGAGATCGGCCACAGCAACTTTTTTCATGACACATCCCCAAAGGCAAGAGAAACAAAAGATAAAATGAACTTATGGGACTTCATCAAGATAAAAAGCTTCTGCACAGCCAAGGAAACAGTCAAAAAAACTAAGAGGCAGCCCACGGAATGGGAGAATATATTTGCAAATGACACTACAGATAAAAGACTAGTATCCAAGATCTACAAAGAACTTTTCAAACTCAATACACGAGAAACAAATAAACAAATCAAAAAATGGGCAGAAGATATGAACAGACACTTTTCCAATGAAGACATACAAATGGCTAACAGACACATGAAAAAATGTTCAAAATCATTAGCCATCAGGGAAATTCAAATCAAAACCACACTGAGATACCACCTTACGCCAGTTAGAATGGCAAAAATAGACAAGGCAAGAAACAACAATTGTTGGAGAGGATGTGGAGAAAGGGGATCCCTCCTACATTGTTGGTGGGAATGCAAGTTGGTACAGCCACTCTGAAAAACAGTGTGGAGGTCCCTTAAAAAGTTAAAAATTGAGCTACCCTATGACCCAGCCATTGCACTACTGGGTATTTACGCCAAAGATACAGATGTAGTGAAGAGAAGGGCCATATGCACCCCAATGTTCATAGCAGCATTGGCCACAATAGCTAAATCGTGGAAGTAACTGAGATGCCCTTCAACAGATGACTGGATTAAGAAGTTGTGGTCCATATATACAATGGAATATTACTCAGCTATCAGAAAGAATGAATTCTCAACATTTGCTACAACATGGACGGCACTGGAGGAGATAATGCTAAGTGAAATAAGTCAAGCAGAGAAAGACAATTATCATACGATTTCTCTCATCTATGGAACATAAGAACTAGGAAGATCGGTAGGGGAAGAAAGGGATAAAGAAAGGGGGGTAATCAGAAGGGGGAATGAATCATGAGAGACTATGGACTCTGAGAAAAACTGAGGACCTCAGAGGGGAGGGGGTGGGGGAATGGGATAGACCGGTGATGGGTAGTAAGGAGGGCACGTACTGCATGGTGCACTGGGTGCTATACGCAACTAAGGAATCATCGAACTTTCCATCAAAAACCAGGTATGTACTGTATGGTGACTAACATAATAAAAAAAATCTTTAAAAAATGGGCAGAAGATATGAACAGACACTTTTCCAATGAAGACATACAAATGGCTAAAAGACAGATGAAAAAATGTTCAAAACCATTAGCCATCAGGGAAATTCAAATCAAAACCACACTAAGATACCACCTTACATCAGTTAGATTGGCAAAAATTGACAAGGCAGGAAACAACAAATGTCGGAGAGGTTGTGAAGTGGATCCCTCTTACACTGTTGGTGGGAATGCAAGTTGGTACAGCCACTTTGGAAAACAGCGTGGAGGTCCCTTAAAAAGTTAAAAATTGAGCTACCCTATGATCCAGTCATTGCGCTACTGGGTATTTACCCCAAAGATACTGACGTAGTGAAGAGAAGGGCCATATGCACCCCAATGTTTATAGCAGCATTGTGCACAATAGCTAAATTGTGGAAGGAGCCGAGATGCCCTTCAACAGATGACTGGATTGAGAAGCTGTGGTCCATATATACAATGGAATATTACTCAGCCATCAGAAAGAATGATTACCCAACATTTGCAGCAACATGGACAGGACTGGAGGAGATTATGCTAAGTGAAATAAGTCAGGCAGAGAAAGACAATTATCATATGGTTTCACTCATTTATGAAACATAAGAAATAGCAGGAAGATCGGTAGGAGAAGGAAGGGGAGAATGAAGGGGGGGTAAACGGAAGGGGGAATGAACCATGAGAGACTGTGGACTCTGGGAAACAAACCTAGGGCTTCAGAGGACTCTGGGAAACAAACTGAGGGCTTCAGAGGGGGTGGGGGATTGGGATAGGCCGGTGATGGGTATCAAGGAGGGCGCATATTGCATGGTGCACTGGGTGTTATACGCAAATAATGAATCATGGAACATTGCATCAAAAGGTGGGGATGTACTGTATGGTGACTAATATAACAAAATAAAAATTATAAAAAACAAAGAGAAAGAAAGCAATATATTGAATTTATCTGTCACATCTCTAACAATGTTGAGATTAATTCATAGGCCATAAAATTCACCTCTTTAGAGTATACATTAAATTTTTTTTAGTGCATTAACAGTGGTGCAACCATCTCCACTAAATTTAGAAAGTTTTCATCACGCCAAATCAAAGCTACTGTCATTGGCAGTCATTCCCTTCCTTCTGCCTAGCCCTAGAAGACCACTAATTTACTTTGTTTCTGTAGATTTGCATATTCTGGACATTTAATGTAAATGGAGTCACACAGTATGTAGCCTCTTGTGTCTTGCCTTTTTTTAATTTGCCTATTTTTAATATCCGTTCCTATTGTAGAATTATTAGCCCTTCATTCCTTTTTATTGCAGAACAATATTCCATGTGTACATATAACATATTTTGCTTATCCACTTATCAGTGGTGGATATTTAGGATGTTTTCCACTTTTTGGTTCTTGTGAGGACTATGACTTTGATTTTATATTAAAATTAAAATAATTTTTTGAATATTTCAATAGCACGGGGGTATTCTCGTTTCTTCTCCACTTATTACTTGAACATACACCTTCTCCCAAAAAGAAAAGAGAAAGAAATGCTAGTAAAAACAATGATTTCTTTTTTTTTTTAAGATTTTATTTATTTATATGGCAGAGAGAGAGCACAAGCAGGGGGAGTGGCAGGCAGAGGGAGAAGCAGGCTCCTCACTGAGCAGGGAGCCTGTTGGGCTTGATCCTAGGACCCTGGGATCATGACTCAAGCCAAAAGGAGATGCTTAACCAACTGAGCCACCCAGTTGCCCGACAATGATTTCTTTTCTTTTCTTTTCTTTTTTCCTGATTTGGCCTAAGATACCACCTTTGTTGAAGAATGGTTTTCTGGAATGCTACGTCCCCCAACAAGTAAAGGAAAACTGACAACATACAAAAGCTTTGACCTAAATATTACCTGGGAGTGCAATCTCAAACTCAGTGTTCTCAATATTTGTGAAAATGTGGTGAAGAGAATAAATATGTGTGGGGATTTCATGAAGAGGTTGTATTACATCTAATTCTTTGAAAACATATATTCCAAACAATGCCTGATTAAGCCAGACTAAGACATGCCCAGACTGAATCCTTTTGCATTATGCAAAGCTGGTATGATGTCAAAATGCTCTATGAACACTGGCATTTTATCTTTTATTATGTTATTGCTGACTTGTTTTATTATGTTGTATCTATTTTAGGAGGAGCTTTGGAACAGCAATCATATGTGTCTTGGGGATCAAGATGGTAAAATAGGAAGATTCTGAGCTTACTTCCTTCCATGGACAAACCAGAACTACAACTATTTATAAAATAACTAGAACAAATGGAAGACTTGCAGAAATTACCTTACACAATTGAGTATATAAAGGGAAAACCATATCACCATGGGTAAGAGGGGTGAAAACGTGGTTAAGATCCATGATCCCAGTGTGATGACCCATAAGGGGTGGGGGTGGGGGGTGGTATCATAACCATAGAGACCCTTCCTGAGGAATCAGGGGCTCAAACTCACATTGGATTGGACTTCTGAGCCCAGGGGTGGTCTTGCACTGGGAAGACCTAATGTCTGACTTTGAAAACCAGTGGGGCTTATGTCTGGGAAGGCAATAAGAAATTGAGACTCTGCTCTTAAAAAATGTGCATGTAATCTCACTTGTTCAAGTCCCAGGGCAGAGGCAGTTTGACAAATGCCTGGGTTACACATAAAGGAGATAAATTTTACAGCATGTGCCAGAGGGGCAGGGACCTGCTGTAACATTCTTTGGGAACAGACGTGATGGTGGGCACATTTCTTTTAACTTCCTTTCTATCTCACTGGCCCAGTTCTGGTGGGAGCAATTTCTCCGCAAGTAAACCCCTATGGTGAGTCCCATACACTAGAGTGCCTGCAGCAGTCACAACCAGACCTCACTGCCAGCCACACTGGAAGCCTGCCCCAGCCACCAGTGCATACAAGCCACAACAGGAGGGTGCACACAGCCCACACAGGGGATAGACCTGGGGTACCTCAGTTGGATGAATCACAGGGGGTTGTGCTACTGGGCCCCATAGGACACCTACATAAGCCACTCCTTCAAGACTGGGTAATAGAATTGATCTATCTTACACACAGAAAGAGACAAAATGAAGCTACGGAGGCATATGTTCCAAATGAAATAATCTGCCTGAAAAATAATTCAGAATAATGACCATAAAGATGCTCACCAAACTCAGATGACTGAATCAACACAATGAGAACCTCAACATGAAATAGAAAATATAAAAAGGAACCAATCAGGGCTGAAGAATAACTGAAGTAAAAAAATATGCTAGAGGTAATTGAGAGCAGATTAGATGATGCAGAGGAATGAACCAATGATGTGGAAGACAGTAGTGGAAATCACTCTATCAGAACAGCAAAAAGAAAAAAAGAATTAAAAACTAAATATAGTTTAAGGGATCTTTGGGACAACATCAGGCATAATAACATTTCCATTATAGGAGTCCCAGGAGGAGGAGAGAGAGAAAAAAAAGCACTGAAAACCCATTTGAAGTAGTAATGGCTAAAAACTCCCTAACCTAATGAATGAAACAGACATCCATGTCCAGGAAGCACAGAGTTGTAAAGAAGATGAACCCAAAGAGACCCACACCAAGACATGTTATAATCAAAGTATCAGCAAAGAGAGAATCTTAAAAGCACCAAAACAACTAGTTAGATAGAAGGAAACCGCCATATGACTATCACAACTGATTTTTCAGCTGAAACTTTACAGGTGAGAAGGGAATGACAGGATATATTCAGAGTGCTGAAAGGAAGAAAAAAAATCACAAGAATTCTCTACACAGTAAGATTATCACTCAGAATTGAAGAGAGAGAAGGAGTTTCCCAGACAAGTGAAAGCTAAAGGAATTCATCAACAACAAACTAGTCTTACAAGAAATGTTAAAGGAACTAATTTAAGTGGGAAAGAAAAGGCCATAACTAGAAAAAATAAAACTATAAAAGAAATGATGTCACTAATAAAAGTAAATATATAATAAAGGTAGTGGATCAATCACCTACATATCCAGTATGAAGTTTAAAACACAGAAGTAGTAAAATCATCTACACTTATAATTATCAGTCAGTGGGTTCACTAAGTAATAAGATACAAAACAGGACCTCAAAACATGAAACATTGTGGGGAGTGGTGGTAAGGATGTGCTTTTAGAACACCCTTTCACTTACGTGGTCTTCAACTTAACATAGACTGCTACAGACATAGAGTATTATGTTAGATGTGAACCTCATGGTAGCCATAAACCAAATGCCTATAATAGTTTCACAAAAAATAAAAAGAAAGGGCACAAACATAACACTAAGGAAAGTCACCAAATTACAAGGGAAGAAATAAGAAAAACAGAACTATAAAACAAGAAAATGGTAAGTGCATGTCTATGAATATTTTTTATTAAAGTCTAATATAGAATGTTAGTTTCAGGTGTGTAACATTGTTTCAACAATTTCATACATTACTCAATGCTGACCATGATGTGTAGTCACCATACAATTTTATTATGATATTATGGACCATAATTCATTATGGTGGCATTTTCATCTCCATGGCTTACTTATTTTATGACTGAAAGTTTGTACCACTTAATCCTTTTATTTCCCCATCTCCTCATACACAGTCCCTCTGGCAACTACCAGTTCTCTGTATTTCAGAGGCTGGTTTTTTTTTTTTTCTTCATTTGTTTTGTTTTTTAGATTTTACATATAAGTGAAATCATAGAGTATTTGTCTTTTCCTGATTTATTTCATTTAGTACAATGCGCTCTAAGTCCATCTGTGTTGTTGGAAATGGCAAGATCTCATTCCTTTTTATGGCTGAATAATACTCCACTGTATTTATATATACCACATCTTTATTCCTTCATCTGTCAGTAAGCACCTGAGTTGCTTTCCTATCTTGGCTATTTTAAATAATGCTGCAGTAAACATAGGGGTATGTATATCTTTTTGAATTAGTGTTTTCATTTTCTTTGGGTAAATACCCAGTAATGGGATTACTGTATTAAATGGTATTTCTATTTTTACTTTTTTGAGGAAACTCCATACTTTTTCCCACAATGCCTGCACCAATTTACATTCTCACCAACAGTGCACAAAGCTTCCCTTTTCTATGCATCCTTGCCAACACTTGGTATTTCTTGTCTTTTTAATTCTAGCCATTCTGACAGGTGTGAGGTGGTAACTCATTGTGGTTTTGATTTGCATTTTCCTGGTGATTAATGATGTTGAGCGTGTTGTAGGTGTTTGTTGGCCATTTGTATGTTTTTTAGAAAAAATGTCTATTCAGGTCCTCTGTTCTTTTTTTAATTGATCTTTTGGTGTTGCGTTGTAGAAGTTCTCTATATAATTGGAATATTAACCACTGATCAGCTATATCATTTGCAAATATCTTCTCCCATTAGGTAGACTGCTTTTTGTTTTGTTGATGGCTTCCTTCACTGAGCAAAAGGTTTTTATTTTGGTGTATTTCCAATAACTTATTTTTGCTTTTGTTTCCCTTGCCCCAAGGAGACATATCTAGAAAAATGTTGCTATGGCTGATGTCAAAAAGATTACTGTCTATGCTTGTTTCTGGAGCTTATGGTTTCCTGTCTCACATTTAGATCTTTAATCCGTTTTGAGTTTGTGTAGGGTGTGAGAAAATGGTTCCGTTTTATTCTTTTACATGTAACCGTTCCATTTTGCCAGCACCATTTATTAAAGAGACTGTCTTTTCTCCATTATATATTCTTGTCTCCTTTGTCGTAGATTAATGGACCATATGATTAAGGGTTTATTTCTGGGCTCTCTATTCTGTTTTTGTGCCAGTACCATCCTGTTTTGATTACTACAGCTTTGTAGCATAGTTTAAAACTGGGAATTGGGATATCTCCGGTTCTCTTCTTTTTCAGGATTACTTCTTTTGCCATTTGAGATTTTTTTGTGGTTCCATACAGATTTTAAGATTATCTGTTCTAGTTCTGTGAAAAATGCTGCTGGTACTTTGATAGAGATTATATTGAATCTGTAGATTGCTTTGGGTATTATGGACATTTTAATGGTATCTTCTTTTAATTCATAAGCATGGACTAGCCTTCCATTAGTTTATGCCACCTTTAATTTCTTGTATCAGTGTTTTAGTTTTCAGAGTATAGATCTCTTACCTCCTTGCTTAAATTTATTCTAGGTATTTTATTCTTTCTGGTGCCACTATAAATGGAATTTTTAAAATTTCTCCTTTTGCTACTTTGTTACTAGTGTATAGAAATGCAACAGATTTCTGTATATTACTTTTGTATCCTGCAACTTTACTGAATTCATTCAGCAGTTCTAAGAGTTTTTTGGTGGAGTCTTTAAGATTTCCTATATATAATGTCACATCATCTATAAATAGTGACAGTTTTCTTTCTTTCTTATTGACCTGGATCCCTTTTCTTTGGCCACTGCAGCTAAGACTTCCAAAGACTACTGTGTTGAATAAAAGCGGTAAGAGTGGACATCCTTGTCTTGTTCCTGATCTTAGAGGAAAAGCTTTCAGTTTTTACCAGTGGATATGAGGTTAGCTGTGGGTTTTTCATATACGGCTCTGTTCTGTTGATGTACATCCCCACTAAATTCAATTTGCTGAGAAGTTATTAATGGATATTGTATTGTCTCAAATGCTCTTTCTGCATCTATTGAGATCATCACGTGGTTTTATTCTTTCTCTTGTTAATGTGATGTATCGCATTGATTGATTTCTGAATATTGAAGTACATTTTTGTCCCTGGAATAAATCCCAATTGATCATAGTGAATGATTTTTTTTTAACATATTAAGGTAAGTTTGCTAATATTTTAAGAATTTTTGCCTTTTCATTAGAAATATTGGCCTGTAGTATTTTGATTGTTGTAGTGTTTAATGTTTACCTTGCAGAATGTATTTGGAAGCTTTCCTTCCTCCTCTATTTTTTGGAAGAGTTTGAGAAGAATAGGTATTAACTCTTTAAATGGTAGAGAATGCATCTATGAGGCCATCTTGTCCTACACTTTTATTGGTTGGGAATTTTTTGATTACTGATTCAATTTTATTACCAACAATTAACCTATTTCTTACTGATTCTGTTTTGAAAGATTTTCTAAGAGTTTATCCATTTCTTTTAGGTTGTCCAATTTGTTGACATATAATTTTTCATAATATTCTCGTATAGCCCTTTGTATTTCTCTAGTGTTGGTTATCTCTTCTCCATTTGATTGAATCTTCTCTTTTGATGAGTCAAACAAGATTGATAAACCTTTGGCCCATCTTTTTACAGAACCAGCTCCTGGTTTCATTGATCTCATCTATTTTTTTTTTAACCTCTATTGTATTTATTTCTACTCTAGTATTTCCTTCCTTCTGCTAAGCACTTGGCTTTGTTCTTCTTTTTCTATCCTTCTTAGACATAAGTTTGTTTGAAATTTTTCTTGTTTCTTTAATTAGGCCTGTATGGCTATAAACTTCCCTCTTAGAATTGCTTTTGCTGCATCCCAAAGATTTTGGTCCATGTATTTTCATTTTCATTTGTCTCCAGGTATTGATTTTTTTCTATGATTTTTTTGGGCTGTCCAATGTCCATGTTGTTTAGCCTTCATGAATTTGTGTTATTTTCAGGGAGATAGATATATCTATAGATGTAGATAGATAGATAGATAGATAGATAGATCAATCGATTGATCCAGGACCCTGAGATCACAACCTGAGCCAAAATCAAGAGTCAGATGCTTAACTGACTGAGCCACCCAGGTACCCTGGATTTCACTCTTCTTAAATTTCTTGAGACTTCCTTTGTGGTCTAATGTGATTTATTCTGGAGAATGTTCCATATGCACTTGAAAAGAATGTGTAGTCTACAGTTTGTGAATAGAACGTTCTGTACATATGTTAGATCCACCTGGTTTAATGTGTGATTCAAAGCCATGATATCCTTGTTAATTTTCTGTCTAGATCATGTATCTATTGGTGTAAGTGGGATGTTAAAGTCCCCTACTATAAAGAGAGAAATTGACAGTAATACAATGTCTGTTAATAGTTTTGTGTGTTTGGGTGCTCCTATGTTGAGTACATAGATATTATGATTGTTATATCCTCTTGTTGGATTGTTCCCTTTATCATTATATGTAGAGTCCTTGTCTTTTGCTACATTGTTTTATGGTCTATTTCATCTGATATAAAATAGTATAATATAAATATTATTATCCCAGCTTTTTTTTTTTAACTTTCATTTGCATGGTTATGTTTTTCCAGCCTTTCACTTTTAGTCTTTAGCTCTGAAGTGAGTCTCTTGTAGGCAACATAAAGATGGGTCTTCCCCCCCCCATTCAATCACCCTATTTTTTGATTGAAGCATTTAGTTCATTTATTTTTAAGGTAACTATTGATAGATTTGTACTTATTGCCATTTTGTTCATTGTTTTCTGCTTGTTTTCGTAGTTCTTTTCTGTTCCTTTCTTTTCCCTTGTTCTCTTACCATGTGGTTTGATGGCTTTCCTTAATGATATGCTTGGGTTCCCTTCTATTTTTTGTTCTAGAAGTCTCCTGAGGGAACCATGCCCCTCTAAGGCACATTCCTAGATGAGTTAATCAATCTCCTTCACCCATACCTCAAGTGCTTTTCTAACTGCTGCTTCTGTGCTGGATTTTTGGGCCAGAATTCAAATTCCTATCACCCTCCAGCTTTCCCAGAGTTAAGTCCTAGAGATTTTAAAAGCTCCTGAAGCCCTACTCATTTTCAAAGCTTGATGTTATGGGGATTCATCTTCTCAGGGATCATCCTCAGTGTCTGATATGGGGTTCGATCCTCTCCCTTCTCTGTGCTTGGGGATCCCTCCCATTTGTGGTAAGTCTTGCCAGGGATTTGGTTCCTAAACACATCCCTACCCATCCCAACCCATTCTGTTGTGTCCTCCTTTCTATAGTTAACTATGGAAGGTCTGTTTTGCTAGTCTTCAGGTTGTTTTCAGAGTTAGTTACACAGATATAGCTATTATCTCAGTGTGTCCAAGTGATTAGGGCAGCTCAAGATTCTACTCTGCATCTTCCCTTGAATAAAACTGTCAATAATTACTTAAAATGTAAATGGACCAAATGATCCAGTCAAAAGATATAGTGTTACTGAAGGGATAGAAAACACAAGACCCATCTGAGCCTACAAAAGACTCACTTCAGATCTAAAGACAAATCTAAAGGTACACACAGATCAAAAATGAAGGACTAGAAAAAGATTTTTTTTTTTTTTTTTTGCAAATTGAAAAGAAAGCTGAGGCAGCTATACTCATATCACACACGACAGACTTTAAAATACTAGGCTTCCAGGGAAGTTGGCAGAGTAGGAGAATCCTAAGCTTATTCCTCCCCATGGATACACCTAAATAACATACACATAAGGGTAAATAACCCAGGAAAAAACCTAAAGACTAGTAGAACAGACTCTCCACAGCTAATCATAGAGAAAAAGTGACACTGAAAATGGTAGGAAGGATGGAGATGTGGTTGGGAACCAAACTGACCTGCAAGACTGACCACAGGAGAAGACACAGTGCTAGCACACAGAAGGGAGAGGCGCAGGCACCCCAGGCACAGGGGACCCTCACTGGGAAGACAAATCCCCATAACATCTGACAGATAACCAGAGGGGCTCAACACCAGGAACTTTAAAAATCAGCGGGCTTAGCTCAGCTCTGGGAGAACAAGAGGGGGGATAAGAACCTGAGTCCCCACCTTAAAGAGACATCATAACAACCCTGCTGAGATACAGCATAGCAGCAGCAGTTTGAAAAAACTCCTGGGGTATATGAAAAGGAGATTTATTTACTAATCTCAGAACTTGGGCAGGACGGACAGGGATCTTTAGATTTCTCTAAGAATAAAAGAGCTGGTGGGCACCATTTCTCTACCTTGCCCCCAAGCCTGGAAACACAGACACCTGCGGGAACCAGAACAAATACTCTCCACCTAGCTTTGCTAATAGCATGCCCCACCCCAATTCTCCTGTGGACCCATGACACCTAACCAGCCCTTGGCAGGAGTCTATCCAAAGCAGTGCCATAAGTGTGGCATTGTGCAAGCAGCCCTGAGAGTAGCCAGCTCTACCCCCAAAGTGTCTCTTAAACTGGGGAGAGGGGAAGATAAACACACTAGATGGACTGCAGCCCCAATCCACCAATGAAAGCTACCCAAGGGACAACACATGGGAAGCACCTGCAGATAGGTGTGACAGTAGCTCTGCAAACATCTGGTCTGATCCAACTCAAGCCCAAGGTAGCCCCAGACTTCTTAATTTGATTTTTCTCTCTGTTAAAAGAACAGCTTTCTTGGGGTTTTGGTCTGCTTTTGATAACAGATTATAAAAGTTTCTTCATACTAAGGTGAAGTTTCATAATGGTCTGTGATTTAATTTAGGCAAGTGCTTTAAAATTACATATATATATGTAATTTAAATATAATAGTATGTATTATGTATTATAAAATATATAATTTATATATTTTTTTCAACAAACTTCCCCAAATCAAATTCTAAATGAAGTCTTATTGGTCTAGAATATTCCAAAGGATTTGTTAAACTAATTAGACTTATTTGATTTGTAAATTGCATGGGAAGCATTGTCAAATTAAGTAATACTAAGCTTTCTCTATTGTATTTGTAAAATCACTTATAGATGGAATCCATTCTGCTTCTGCAATAAATGGCCCCTCATTGCCACTTTTGCCATCCTGATGTCCTTATAACATGGCAACAGTATGATTCCAAATCAGAGAAATTAAGATGGGTAAACAATGGCTGTAAATTAAGTGAACAGTTGGGCCCATGGGAAACCCAAGATGGTTCTTCCTGGCTCCCTGAAAAACCCTATTTTTCATGTGTTTTGAATTCCTTAACCCATGTTAGTACATTTAAAATGAATTATGAACAGATATTGATGGAGAGACTTCTATAAAATTGTAAAGGCAGGGGCCCCTGGGTGGCTCAGTCAGTTAAGCATCTGCCTTCAGCTCAGGTCATGATCTCAGGGTCCTGGGATCGAGCCCCAGATTGGGCTCCCTGATCAGTGGGGAGTCTGCTTCTCCCTCTCCCTCTGCCTGGGGCTCCCCCTGCTTGTGCTGTCTGTCAAATAAATAAAATCTTAAGTTGCAAAGATAGTTTACCAATGTCTGACCTGTTAAGTTCATAATCCTTAATAAACGTTTGTTGTTACCAGGGTCTTCACACTTCCTTCTGGACACTCTGAACACCTACAGCTGGACTTCATTCAACTGCCACTTAGTATGAGTTATCAATATGTTCTTGTTATTTTATGTGCGTGTGTTTTCTGGATGGGTTGAAGATTTCCCTTGCCACAGGGTCGATGCCCTCACAGTAGCAAATAAACTATTAGACGATGTGTTTCCCATTGGTGTACCTTCCCTGATCCCCAGTGATCAAGGCACCGACTTCACCAGACAAATCATGAGCCTTAACAAAAGCCTTGCAAACTTCTTGGAATTATCATTGCTCTTATCACCCTCAATCATGAGGCATCAGAAAGAACTAATGATCCTCAAACTTGAAAGTCTCTAAACCTACTGAAACTACTGGACTTCCTTGGCCTAAGGTATTGCCTTTGGTCTTGCTGACCATTTGCAATATTCCCTTTGGGAAACAAACCCATTCCACACAAGACAGTCACCAGCAGACCAGTGCCTATTGGCATACAACTTTCTGCTGATCCTTGTCAGCTCGTGCTGGTATGACCAGCCTCAGTAAATCTTTAATGTCTTATACTCAAGCCTATCATCACCAGGTAAAAAAGCCTTCCCAGATTTCAACTCGAAGGTCCCTGTTAGTCACAATTTGGAGTCTGGTGATTAGGTATTTTGGAAACATTATCAGAAGATAGTCCTCAAGCTCCTTTGAAAGGGACCTTACCAAGTGCTTCTAACCTGGCATTGCTGTAAAACTACAAAGGATTGGATACATATCTTACTAACAGCTGAAGAAAGCTCCACCTGACATCTGGTCCTGTATAGATGCTGGAGACCTCTGAATCTAATTGATAAGGAAGAGAGGTAGCTGACATTGAGGTAGATGGCTTCTGCCCAAAATGACAGATCAAAATTTCATACTTTAACTAAACAAGAAAAACTTCTCCTCCTTTTCCTTGTCTTTACTCTGGCATTGGCCTGGAGAGATAATGCCATCATCCATATCTACCAGGCCATTGCTAAAGGCAGTATACTTGCAGACTGCTGGATTTGTCAAAGATTTTTATCTATCCATGATGCTAGAGATCTCCTGGTGCTCCTTATAAGCAATTCCTCTTCTATTCCCAATGTCACTGCAGACTACAATCAGCCCCTCCCACCCCTTAGAAATCTCTTATCAAGTTCAACTTTCATGGCCAGAATATCCAGTGCCTTTTTACCTTTCTCCAATAATAACTGTACTTACCTATCTAAACACAAATACCTATGTAAATCTTAGTACATTTGCACCCCCATATTCCTATGATTATCTAGATCATATCTTTTCTCACCAAGAGAACTTACCAGCAGCACCCATCTTTGCGAGACATTTAGAACAACACTATTTCAGGTTTAGGGATTCTCTTCTTATGTGCACTGAAAACCTGACTGACCCTTGGCTTGAACCAGTAAATGAAGCAGTCCCTGTGAACAAATCCATTAATAGTACCTCCCTAATGGTAATGGTCTGTGTGCCAACAGGATTTGTGTTTGTGATGGTTATAATTCTTCTTGGGCCTATGAATTTCTAGCTGGCTGGCACACAAGCTGGGCAATGCCTTCTATGTTATCTAACTGTGCCTCTAACTTTCCATAGACAATGAAGATGCTTCATTAGTCAACTCTCCTGTATTTACATCACTGAGTTAGAAAAGACCTACCAGGAGGCATTCATGTTTCAGAAATGCTTCCTTTTCACAGGGTCATACTTCTCTGGTTAGGAATTAAAATAAATATAGATATGATCAGGAACCTTTTTTAACTCTTGAAGATATTGCAGATTCCACAGCTAAGACAAGAGCAGTCCAACAAAGATTCTTAGGTTCTCTGGCCAACATAGTTCTTGATAATATGATAGCCCTTGACTATCTTTTAGTTGAGCAAGGAGATATCTGTCCTATGGTCAACACTACCTATTGTATCTGAATTAACACTTCCGGTGGAAGTTGAAACTCAATTATATAAAATCACTAACCAGGCCATTTGGCTTAAAAAGGTAACTCCTTCAGTGGGGATTTTTATTTGACCTACCGGATTTTTATTTTGGTCTTGGGGACCATGGCTCTGAAGTGCACTCTAAACATTGCAAATTACCTTGTTTATAGTCATAATCTCCCTGGTATATTATATCCTCTTAAAATTTTTAAATTCATTTAGGTGTGAGGGGGAGATGGCAGTGGAGTAAGAGGCTCTCCTCATCCCACAAATACAACTAGATAACTATCAAATCATACTAAACCCCCCAGAAATCCATCTGGAGACTGGCAGAAGGTAGAGAAGAGGCCATATTGAAGAAGGTAGAAAGTACAGAGATGCAGCTTGGGAGAGAAATGGATTGTGGCCACTGTGGTGGGGAGCTGCAGTTATGGAGAAGAGCAAAAGACAGACTAACACACAGGGGGGATGCATGGGGAAAATGAATGCCCATAGCAATTGACCTGGACAGTGAGAGGGCCTGAATTTTGTGAGTTCTTGCAATCAGCAGGGCTTTAAACCTGGAGTTTTAAGGCTTGGTATGCTCAGCTTTGGAAGAGGTCGTAGGGCATTGAGGCGTCACTTGGAAAGAAGGCAGGGCAAACAGCCCACAGACATATACTGTAGAAACAGCAATCTGAAGAGTGCCTGGGGAGCAACTACAGGTGCATGTCCCAGAGGTGCAGTGTTCAGAGACTCCTCCAGGAACAAAGAAACTGGCAGGCACTATTTCCACCCCTGCACCTCAGCATAAGCACAGGGCCACCCACGGGAACCAGTGCAGCCCCAATACTCACTACCTAACTTGCTTACACCAAATCCCACCTGCCTGAGCTCCAGAAGAATTGCCCTTCCTAGTCAAGCTTGCCTCAGTCCCAGGGCAGTGGTCCCCCTCCCTCAGAAGACCAGCCCAAATCCCTGCCAACACCATGTCTCTTGACCTGAGAGTTTTGTGTAGCTTCAGTTCTGGTGGCAGTGGCAACAGGTCTCATTTCACAGGTAAACCAGAGCACACCTAGTTAAAACACCACATTTAGGCCAGGGACCAAACACTGCCAACAACAAAGAGAGCCTCTGCAGACAACCAGCCTAAAGAATAAAGTAGCCATGACACAATAGCAGAGCTCACACAGCACACATTGGAGATGCTCCAGGCCCTGGGGAACAGGGGACGCTATGCTGCAGGGCACTACAGAAACTCTTCTTCATAAAGCTATTACTCTCAATAACAGGAGACATAGCTGACTTTCCTAACACAGAGAAACAAGCACAGAGACTTAGACAAAATGAGAAGACGAAATTTGTCCCAAATGAAAGAACAGGACAAGGCCACTGACAGAGTTCTGAGTAAAATAGATATAAGTAACATGCCTGATGGAGAATTTAAAGGAATTCTCCAGTGAGAAAAGAGTGGAGGACATCAGTGAGACCATTAATACAGAGATAAGGAATAACATAGCACTGATAAAGGGCTCAATAAACTAAATGAGAAACACACTTGATGTAATGAACAGGATGCTGGAAGAAGCAGAGGAACAAATTAATGACCTAGAGGACAGAGTAATGAGAAGTAATCAAGCCAAACAAAAGAGAAAAACAAGAATTATGCAAAACAAGAATAGACTTAGGGAACTCAGTGACTCCATCAAATGTAATAACATTTATATTATAGGAGTCCCAGAAGAAGAAGAGAGAAATGGGGCCAGAGAATTTATTTGAAGCAATAACAGCTGAAAACTTCCCTAATCTCAGGAAGGAAACAGATATCCAGATCTAGGGGGCACAGAGAACTCCCAACAAAATCAACAATAGCAAGTTGTATTTTAATTAAAATGGCAAAATAGAGTGATAAAGAGAAAAATTTAAAAACAGCAAGACAAAAGAAGACAGTTACATACAAAGGAACCCCTATGCCCTGCCCCCAATAAGGCTATCAGCAGATTTTCAGCAGAAACTTTCCAAGCCAGAAAGGAGTGGCATATATTCAAAGTGCTGAATGGGAAAAACCTGTAGCCAGGAACGCTCTAGCCAGCAAGGCTATCATTCAGAATAGGAGAGAGAGTTTCCCCAACAAAAACAAAAGTAGTTCATGACCACTAAACTAGTTTTGCAAGAAATATTAAAGGGAAATCTTTGAATGGAAAGAAAAGACCCAAAATGATGTGAAGGTAGGAAACAAACAAAAAACAGCAAAAATGAATATATAAAAAAACAGTCAAGGAACTCACAAAATAAAAGGATATAAAGTATGATACCATATACCTAACACATGGGGACCAGAGGAGTGAAGAAGAGTGGGTTCAGACTTAAATGACCATCAACTTAATACAGACTGCTATATGTAGAAGATGTTAAATACAAATCTAATGTTAACCACAAATCAAGCAAACCACTTAATACATATGCAAAGAATAGAGAGAAATCCAAAAATCTCACTAAAGAACCAGCAAACCATGAAAGAAAGGATCAGAGAAAATCTTCAGAAACAACCACATAACAATAAAACAGCAATAAATACATTTCTCTCAATAATTACTTTGAGTGTAAATGGACTAAACACTCCAATCAAAAGACACAGGGTGACAGAATGGATTAAAAAAAAAAAAAAAAGACCCAGAATATGCTGCCTACAATGGACTCATTTTAGACCTAAAGACAGCTACAGATTGCAGGTGAGGGGATGGAGAAACATTTATCATGCAAATGGATGTCAAAAGAAAGCTGGAGTAGCAATACTTGTATCAGAAAAAATAGGTTTTAAAACAAAGAATGTAACAAGAGACAAAGGATACTATATAATAATAATGGCAACAATCCAACAAGGACATATAACAATTGTAAATATTTATGCACCCAACATGGGAGCACCCAAATAGATAAAACAGTTAATAACAGATGATGGAACTAATCTAAAATAATACAGTAATAGTAGGGGACTTTAACACCCCACTTACATCAACGGACAGATCATCTAAACAGAAAAGCAGCAAGGAAACAATGGCTTTGAATGACACACTGGACCAGATGGACTTAACAGATACATTTAGAACATTCCCTCCTTAAACAGCAGAATACACATTCTTTTCAAGAGCACATGAAATATTCTCCAAAGCAGAATACATATTAGGCCACAAAACCAGCCTCAACAAATACAAAAAGATTGAAGTCATACCATGTGCCTTTTCTGACCACAATAGTATGAAACTAGAGGTCAACCACAAGAAAATATCTGGAATGAGCATAAATACATGGGGGTCAAATAACATGCTACTAAACAATGAATGGGTCAAGAAATCAAGGAATAAAAAGTACATGGAAACAAATAAAAATGAAAATACAATGGTGTAAACCCTTGGGATGCAGCAAACACAGTTCTGAAAGGGAAGTTTCAAGCAATACAGACATAACTCAAGAAGAAAAATCTCATATAAACAATCTAATCTTATACCTGCAGGAGCTACAAAAAGAACAAAAAAAACCCAAAACCAGAAGAAAGGAAATGACAAAGATTAGAGCAGAAATAAATGATATAGGGACTAAATAATAGAACAGAAACAATGAAATCAGGAGCTGGTTCTTTGAAAAAAAATCAATAAAATTGATAAACCTCTAGCCAGACTTATCAAAAAGTAAAGAAAAAGGACCCCAATAAATAAAATAAGAGATGAGAGAGGGAAAATGACCACCAATACCACAATTATAAGAGAGTATTATGAAAAACTATATGCCAACAAATTAGACAACCCAGAAGAAATGAATCAATTCCCAGAAACATAGAGCCTACCAAAACTGGAACAGGAAGACACAGAAAACTTAGACCAATAACCAGCAAAAAAAATAATAATTGAATCAGTAACCCAAAAGCTGCCAACAAACAAAAGCCCAGGACCAGATAGATGGCTTCACAGGTGAATTCTACCAAACATATAATGAAGGGTTAATACCTACCATTTTCAAACTATTCCAAAAAAACAGAAAAAGTAGGAAAACTTCCAAATTCATTCTATGAGGCCAGCATTACTCTGATACTAAAACCGGATAAAGACACCACAAAAAAAAAGATGCAAAAATGCTCAACAAAATACTAGCAAACTAAATCCAACAATATATTTTAAAAAATCATTCACCTGATCCAGTGGGATTTATTCTTGGGTTGCAAGAGTGGTTCAATATTTGCAAATCAATGAACATGATATCAACAAGAGAAAGATAAGACCATGTGATTATTTCAACAGATGCAGAAAAAGCATTTGACAAAGTACAACATCTATTCATGATAAAAACCCTCTACAAAGTAGGTTTGGAGGGAACATGCTTAAACATAATAAAGCCATATATGAAAAACCCACAATCAACATTATCTTCCGTGGGGAAAAATGGATAGCCTTTCCCCTAAGGTCAGGAACAAGACATGGATGTCCAGTCTCAACACTTATACAACACAGTACTGGAAGTCCTAGCTACAGCAATCAGACAACAAAAAGAAATAAAAGGGATCCAAATTAGTCAGATGAAGTGAAACTTTCAGTATTTGCAGATGACATAATTCTATATATAGAAAACCTGAAAGACTCCACCAAAAAACTGCTAAAACTGATCAATGAATTCAGTAAGTCACAGGATACAAAACCAGTAGACAGGAATCTGTTGCATTTTTACACACCCATAATGAAGCAGAAGAGAAATTAAGGAAACAATCCCTTTTACAATTACACCAAAAACAGTAAGATAGCTAGGAATAAGCTTAACCAAAGACCTGAAAGGCCTGTACTCTGAAAATTATAGAACGTTAATGAAGAAATGGAAGAGGACGCAAAGAAGTGGAAAGACATTCCATGCTCATGGATTGGAAAAACAAATGTTACTGGAATGACCATAGTACCCAAAGCAATCTACACATTTAATGCAATCCCTGTCAATATACCAACAGCATTTTTCACAGAATTAGAACAAACAATCTGGAAATTTGAGTAGAACCACAGAAGACTGCAAATAGCTAAGGCAATCTTGAAAAAGAAAAGCAAACCTGGAGGCATCTCAATTCTGTACTTTAAGTTATATTATAAAGCTACAGTAATCAAAACAGCATGGTACTGACACAAAAAATAAACACAAAGATCAATGGAACAGAATAGAAGACCCAGAAATAAGCCCACAGTTATATGGTCAATTAATCTTCGACAAAGCACGAAAGAATCTCCTATGGGAAAAGGACGGTCTCGTCAACAAATGGTGTTGGGAAAACTGGACAGCCACATGCAAAAGAATGAAAGTGGATGACTTTCTTATACCATATATAAAAATAAATTCGAAATGGGTTAAAGACCTAAATGTGAGACCTGCAACCATAAAAACCCTAGTAGAGAGCGCAGGCAGTAATTTCCCTGACATCAGCCCTAGCAACTTTTTGTAGATAGGTCCCCTGAGACAAGGGAAACAAAAGCCAAAATGAACTACTGGAACTACATCAAAATAAAAAGCTTCTGCATGGTGAAGAAACCATCAAAAAAACTAAATGCAACCTATGGCATGGGAGAAGATATTTGTAAATGACATACAAAGAACTTATAAAACTCAACACCCCAAAAACAAATAATCCAATTAAAAAATGGGCAGAAGACATGAAGAGACAGATCTCTTAGGAAAGACATCCAGATGACCAATAGTCACATGAAAAGGTGTTCAACATCACTCATCATCAGGGAAATGCAAATCCAAACCACAATGAGGGATCACCTCACCCCTGTCCGAATGGCTAGAATCAACAACCCGGAAACAGCAGGGGTTGGTGAGGATGTTAGAGGTAGGGAGCTCTTGTGCACTGTTGGGGGAATACAAAAAGTGCAGCAACTGTGGAAAATAGTATGGAGATGGCTCAAGAAATTAAAAATAGAACTACCATACCATCCAGGAATTCGACTTCTGCACACTTATCTGGACGAAATGAAAACACTAATTCAAAAAGATACATGCACCCGTATGTTTACTACGGCATTATTTACCATAGCCAAGATATGGAAGCAACCCAAGTATCCACCAATAGATAAAGAAGATGTATATATGTATATGTGTGTCTACACGCACACACACACACACACGAATATTATTGGGTCATAAAATAAAATCTTGCCATTTGTGACAACATGGATGGAATAAAGGATATTATGCGAAATGAAATAAGTCAGAGAAAGGCAATTACCATAAAATTTCACTTATTTGTAGACTCCAAAAAACAAAACAGATACAGACAGACTCATAGGCACAAAGAACAATCTGGTGGTTGCCAGGGAGGGACGGCGGGGATGGGCAAAATAGGGTAAGGGTATCAAAAGTCACGAGCTTGCAGCTATAAAAGAAATAAGTCATGGGGTATGATGTACAGCATAGGGAATATAGTTAACAATACTCTAACAACTTGGAAGCATGTCAGATGGTAACTAGATTTATCACAGTAGTCACTTCCTAATGTATACAAATGTTGAAGCACTTCTATTGTACACCTGAAACTGGTATGATATTGTATGTCAAATACACAGTGATAAAAAAGTTAAAGAATAAATCAGATACAGTTGTGCTTTTCCTGAACAGCTTTTTTTTCATGTACTTAAAAAATCTGATAGGCATCTTGAATTGTGAGTTAGCTTCTCAAAATCTTTAAGTCCTGCGTATGTAGCAGACATACTGATCTTTCCATATACATTTCCCCATAATGCCCTTTTTTCTTCCCCCTAGATGTGTTATAACTTTATTTTCTCACTTACTGGAGTGATAATTCTTATAATATTTGATGTTTTCTTAGAAGTCCCCATAAGTTTTCAAAGTTTTTTGAACAAGACAAGGTATAAATAATAAAGTAAAAACTTAAAAAGTGTATTTATGTGTACAAAGCTAACTTCTGTCTAAGACAGCAACTCCCAGATGAACAGGAAGGACTAGAAGTAGCCTTTCTGGAGTAAACTTTAAAGGTGCAGTAATCCCTGGGTATTGATTTATTTTTTTTTCCTATTAGCCTAGATCTGAGAAAGCTGGCCTCAGAATTTTCCACATACTATTGCATTTAAAGAGAAATCAGTCTTGGACATCCTCCTTTGCTGTCTCCCTCTAATACACAGAATGTTGACTTTTGGGTTCCACTGGAATGGTGAGCATTCAAGGTACATCTCGCCTCTTGAACCTGCACCTTCCCCTTCCCAGTCTCACCTGCAAGGCCTGCAAATCCGAGAAGGTCTTAGCTGGGATTGTATGAATGCCATTGCTGTGCAGCATTAACAACTCCAATTTGTTCAGGCCAGAAAAATCCGTTTCTGTCAATCTGACCAAGCTATTGTACCTGCAATTAAAACATCAGGCGTAAGCTAAGCAAAAGTGCACACACGCTCGTCCACACACAAAGCCCAATACCTCCCTTTTTATTTTATTTTTTTTAAGATTTTATTTATTTGAGAAAGAGAGAGAGAGAGCATGTGATGGGGGCAGAGGCAGAGGGAGAAGCAGGCTTCCTGCTGAGTAGGGAGCCTGATGCGGGGCTCGATCCCAGGACCCCGAGATCATGACCTGAGCTGAAGACGGACTCTTAACCAACTGAGCCACCCAGGCGCCCCAATACCTCCTTTTTTATAGCCTGTGCTCGAAAGAGAGAATTAAATGCTTGACATATTGTTGAGATTCATCAGATGCAACAAAAGGTCCACCCACTCCCCGGTCCTGGCAGTCTTGGTGACACTGTCCACATTCCCCACCCAAGGGGAGCCTTCCCCATTTTTGACCCCTTCTGCAGATGCTGTCCCTTCAGCTTGGAACGCCCTTGACTCCGCCTCTCTCTACTTGTGACTCCTGGTCAGGCCCAGCCTGTTCCTTGAGGACATGCCCCCTTGCTTTCCCAGATAGAATTTTTCACTATGAAGTAGTGGTTAAGAAACTTGGGCTCTTCCCCAAGTCGTTTGGCTAGGATTATGAACTCAGGCACTCGGTAGTGGGTCAACCCTGGGTAAAATCAGCAATCTTTCCAAGCCTTATAGGTTTCTTCACCTAAAAAGTGCAAATAATAGAAGTGACTAACAAGGCGTTCTGAGAATTGAGCGAGTGAATAATGGAGAGCGCTTAGCTCAGTGCCGGTCAAGGTAAGGGCACAATGTTAACTGTTACTATTAGCGATTTTTCCGAGGTATTTTGTACGCTCTCTGATGGTTCTTGCTAAATTGAACTGATTGTGTATCTGTCTTCTCCCTTTCACTATAGCTTCTAGAAGTGACTAATCTTGCTCATCTTGTTCATTGTTGTATCCCTGGCATATAGTAGGTGCTATTATCAAATACATGATGTTAAATGTGAGTGCATGTGGACACACACACACACACACACACACACGGTTTTTCATGAACCTTTAAAATATAGTCACTTAGCAGATTTAATTAGGTTTACATTTTTGAAAGCATTTTAAATAAGTCTCTTTGCATGAGAAGAGGTCTGAAGGCCTTTTTAAAGGATCTAACCAACTTCTCATACATATCTTTTCTATAGGAGGACACTTCCAGTGTCCTATGATCTCCTTCTGATAGATCACAACTCCAATTCTTAACAGATGCTATTTTCCAGCAAAAATGTGGCCAGAATGAAGTTCTTCTGTAATCTTGGGCCTCCCAACCTACCAAGAGTGATTTCAGGTTCTAGAACTTTCTCCTATAAAAGTTTACCAGGAAAATGTTGCTTATTGTCCCTTACAAACATAAGATCTTCACGTGCTTATTTCGGAAGAGAAATACCGTTAAAACAATTTTGGTTCATCTCCTAAAGTCACAAGTTTTGTTTGAAATTTTGGGGACAAAGCATCAGTATGATGTCTCCTTGAGAAGGGGACAAGACAAGGAACCCCACGCACCCTAAATTAATACGCTCCACATCAGGTGAGATGCTGTCTGGGATGGAGGTCAGGTACCGAAATGTGCAGTGCACCTCGGTAGGCACATAGCAAGCACAGCGGCGAGGACAGGCCTTGCCCCCGAGGCTGGCCACCAGGCACATCACAGACAAGGAGACCAGCAAGCCGGTAATTCCTCTGCCTTCCACCTTCATTCTGGGGGGAAAAAAATCACACCTCAGACTTACAGGTATGGTCTGAGCAAAGTTCCAGTACAACTATACACACTAAGTCTGGTCATCTGGGAGAGCTTTCTGAAAGGTCGTAAGTGGCTGATTTCATGCATTCACAATTTGTATGGTAAAACTCACTCTTCAGAAAGCCTTGTAATCAAGTGGAATATTTATTGTTGTGAAAATTCTTTCACAGCTTCTCACTTCTTAATGAAAAGCAGTAATCCCTATGACTCAGAAATTCAATAAGAAGAGAAAATAGAGACCATAACGAAGGTATTATGCCAACCGAAATACAGAAGGCTTAGTTTCCTGTTTATCCATGAGTCCTTTTAGACCAACTTTTAAAAAACTGATTATAAAACTACTCCGTGTGCATCGTCGAAAGTTTGGAAGCTATAAATAAGTAGAATAAAATACTCATATTCCCACCACCCAGATGTAATCATTAACATTTTGCTGTATTCCCTCCAGCCTTTTATAGGTGGTGTATGTTTCTGGGTCTATGTGCATAAATATGATCAACACGTTTTATTCATTGAATGTATAAGGTCTGTTTTTTGCTTTATTAAACCTCCTTCAAAAACATTTTGAAGAGCTGTAATACTCCACTGAAAGGGTGAAGAAATCTCAAACATGTCCTCTAGTCCTTGCCAAAAAAGACACATTGCACACTTCACTGCCATGTAATGACCATGAGGCACGGGAACTTACTGGATAGAGGACTTGAGCCTTGCACCTGCGCTGGAAAGGGCCACACTGACCCCTGGAACACACGCTGCCGGGTGCTTTCACTTTGCTTAGAGTATCCCTCTGTACCTTTCCTTGGTCCCTTCTCTTCCTCCTCCACCTCCCCTTCCTCATCCATCTCCCCTTCCTCCTCCCTCTCCTCCTCCTCCCCCTCCTCTTGTCTGCCATGGGAGTCAGGGAGCATCATCAGGGAAGAAATATGCTCAACTTCTTGGAAAAATTTAATCTATTACCCATGTGTGGGGCAAGCTCAGGGATCCAAACCTAATTTTCTCCTGAAGTTCAGAATATACAAGGATTGCAATAAAAATTTTTATTGTACTTTTCTGAGAAAAGTGATCTTCATAATTTAGAAATCTCAACATTCCTCATGATAGAATGGTTCCTTTGGAATTATACCAGCAACTATCCTTTAGCCATAAAGAACACTAAAAACAGATGCAGAATTGCTCGTCTTCATAAAGATAATGGAATTGTTATCAGAACTTAGTCTAAATTAAAATTAGTATAGGATTAATCACATGTCCACTTTTGTCCTTATAACCATCCGATGACAAAAATTTTATGTAAATATGATTGGAGAAAGCATTTCCACCTTCCCTCATTAAACAACAACAACAAAAAAACAAATGATGGGGACGAAGGTAATGCTCTCATTTAGCTAGAAAACAAGTTCTGTGTGATGCCCGCATGAGAGTTATTTAGAAGAATCACAACTCTACAAGAACATATGGACAGTGGGTTCCCACAAATTTAAACCTGAAAATGTATATGACCAAATAGAAATTAACAGTACCTGAGCTCTTCTTTCCTGGTTCTGAATCCTCTCCTGACCCAGGCAGAGACAGAAAATCTTACCAGGAAGTGGAAAACTGTATCCACAACTGAGTGAGGAAAAGTTCCCTGCTCCCCAAAATGAGCGAAGGGCTGTCTTTGGCTTGCAGCTCAGGAGTGACAGTCTGGAGAGCTCCCTGGAGGGCGTGCACGGCGTCGGAACCCTACCCCGTGTGTGCCCGCATGAATCCGAAGGAAGCGCTCCTGTATTATGACTGTTACAGAAACAAAAGACAAAGTTTTAAAATTCCTTTCTCCTCCCTCAACAGTGTGCTTTCAAGTCTCCCTGAAGTTGTCATTGAAATGTAACTATTACTATCACTCCATTTTTCCCCCGGTCCCAGGAATTTCTCTATTTTTGGACAAAGCTGTCACAGATGCCCACAGTAAGAGTGTCCAGCTACTGAATTAATCTTTGCTCAGAGTGCATCTTCTGCCTGGCCCCGGTCACCGACGAGGTGACTTGCTCCTGCTGCTTTAACGGCCCCTTGCTCCCCGGTGCGTCCTCTCCGTGCGCTGGCCCGAACCGCCTGCTGCGGCGGGACTCTCTGCGCTCCCACGCCGAGCCCCTCAGCGCTCGGGCGTCCCCGGCCGTCCCCTTCCAGGAAAGGATTGGCGGAGCCGCTCACCTCTTTGCCCAGGTGACCAACGGGCTCACGCTGCTAGCGGTGTCCCAAGCTCAGCCGCCGGCTCTCGGGACCTTCCAGAGCGAGGAGGGAAGGCGGGGCGGGGGCCGGGGTGACGTTGACTTATGTGTCTGGGGACTCCTCCGGGCTCGCACACAGAGAATAAATGACCACCAAGCTCCTCTTTATTGCTGAGAGAGCGCAGGACGCCTGTTTGCCTTCGGTCTCATTGCCTCCTCGACTTCTGATTCCCGGGCAAGTAGGAGCCGGTGGGCAGGACAGTTTCAGTGGCTGGACGTTCATGCCCACCTTGACCTCCTTCACCTGTTGACAGGTGGGCCTGTGGGTTTCAGAGTTTGGCTGAGTTACCGCCGGCAGTTCAGGGATCTGTGGCTCCCCAAAGTTCTGCTTGAAGGCTGAGAGCTGGCAAGGATAACCTGTGATACCTGCAGGTTTGAATCTCCTGTTTAGCCACGTGGAGAAAACTTGTGAAAAGGATCATTAGAGAACTGGATTTAAATGCAAGTATTTGTTCGGGTTGTGTTCCTCCTCCCCCATCTCCACCCCCACTGTCCAGGAATTGCCCCTAGCCACTGAGACCTTGTTTAAGAGCTCCTGCAATTGTAGGCAGGGCTCCCGTTTTGACTCAAACACTGACTTGATACAGCTAAAATGGCCTTGTTTTGCTCCCTCTGCTTGTACAGTTTGTAAGCTTTTGATGGAAATTTGAAATGAAGACTTCAGGTCCCTGGAACTCAGGGACAAACAACATCAGCCTCACCCAGGACTGTGTTAAAACTGAATTCTCAGACTCCATCCCAGAACAGCATGGAATCAGAAACTGCAGGGATGGGACCTAGGAGTCTGTGTGTTAACAAGCTTTCCAGATGATTTCTATGCAGCTAAAGTTTGAGAATTGCTAATTTAGGGATACAACTTTCTGTAAGGATAACAGTTTATCTTGGAGGTTTTACTCTGTGACAAGAACTATTATAAGCATTTTACAAATACCGACTCATTTAAACCTCAGGATGCCACCAAAAAAACCTAAAAGGAAAGTATTCATGTTATTTCCATTTTGAGGCACATAAAGAAAAGCGACTTACTCCAGGTCATTGTAGCTTTTAAGGAGAGAACCTAAAGTTGATTCAGACCCAGGCAGCCTGGCACTATGGCCTTAGCAGTTAACCACAGAGCCATGGCTGCCTCACTCAGCCAAACACTGGGAATGTTCCGTACCCAATGGCTAAGCATTCACATGATTTATAGTTGGTAATAAGTTGGTTACCGGGGTAAAATTATAGAATCAGAGACTCAGCAGTAACTCTAGAAGCATGTGTGATATCAACATCGTCTTTAGCTCCTTAGAGCTGACGTGGTTCTTCAGGTTAAAAATTCCAAACTTGGATGATCACCTTGGAAATATGGCATATTTGTGGATTCCTGGAATCAATAGTTTTTCTTCTAAAGCTCCTTGACAACCAACCCCATGGTCCTACTCAATTTCTACCCAAACTCTGGACTCTCAGCCCCCCACCAAGATGAACCACAGGAGGATGGCTGTGACAGGTTATATTCCTTATTTTCCCAAGATTGGTAACCCGGGGTCATTTTTTTGTGCTGTCATTTTTGAAAATAACCACTTAAGAATAGTTGCCTGTTTTAAGACTTTTTAGGAGGGAAATTCTTACAAAGGCTTTATTTCTACAAATGCTTTATATATGTTGCATAATTCTCAAATATTCTCAAGAGATAGATGCTATAAGTATACCCATTTTCCAGGTGAGATTCTGAGGATAAAGTATGTTAAGTAATTCAGAGTCAGAATACAATACTGAATTAACTGCAAGATCCCTGCTCTTTTTTTTTTTTTTTTTAAAGATTTTATTTGAAAGAAAGAGAGAGAGAGTGCATGGGCATGCACACACAAGCATGGGGGGGAGGAATTAGGGGAGACAGGGGAGGGAGTAGGGGAGAAGGGGGAGGTGGAAGAAGAGAAGGAGAGAGGAAAGGGAAAGAGAGCAGGGACCCCAGTGCCGGGCTGGATCCCAGGACCTGGGATCAGGACCAGAGCCAAAGGCAGATGCTTAACCAACTGAGCCACCCATGTACCCCTGCAAGGCCCCCCCGCTCTTAAGGCCCACCTTTCCTAGCCTTCTCTGCTTCTGTTTGACACATTTGCACTACTGTAAAATTTGGAGGGTCCACAGTATATCAAGGATTAAAGTAGGACCATTCTCCTTTCCACCCATATTATTAATACAATTTGTTTCTATAGATTAAGATTTACAAATCATTTTCATTTTTTAGTATGTCTCATTTAAAGTTTTTAAGCAATATGTGAAATTTCAGGGGTAATTATTTTACAGAGGAAGAGGTGATAGTGGACCACACATAGGATCTGGCAAGGCCTCACAGCTAGGCAAGGAAATTTGGAGTTAATGTGACCTCCTAAACCTGTTTCCTGAGCCATCATTGACCTAGACTTCCAGTCTGGTTTGCTATTGTAATGACCTCTCACTACAGTTTACCTAATATTTTTCTTTAAATCACTCTTCTCTCCTTTTTAGTAAGTTTTTCCCTAAATAATATTGGTTAAATAGGTTGGATATTTTTTCTAGTAAGCATCATAAATATGCATCTTTATCCTTTACATCACCCCTGGGAATTTACAACTCTGATCTATGTCATTGGCATTGCTTCTTTACTTATACTGATATTTACATACTTCTTACTCCTCGTCCTTAACATATCAACCATGCCACATCTCATCTCACTCCCCAAATCAGAGCACTTAATGGCAATAAACCAAACTTAAGCATTTACAAGCATTACAAGTATCACCTGACAATCATAACCACCAAGTCATGGATTTTTTTTTAATATTTTATTTACTTAAGAGAGAGAGAGCGGGTGTGCGCGCACAAGCAGGGGGAGGGGCAGAGGGAGAGAAACAAGTAGATGCTTCGCTGAGCCTGATGTGGGGGACAGAACCCAGAACCCTGAGATTATGACCTGAGCCAAAGTTAGATGCTTAACTGACTGAGCCACCCAGGTGCCCCCAAGTCCTAGATTTTTAAACTCGCTCATATGCATGTCAACAGATAAAAAGATGTCAAAATTGCTATATATCTTTTAATCAGGCACAATCATTACTGGCTCCCACCCTTATAATTTTCATATTAATTAATCAACTAAATAATCTAATCAGCCACTTAGTGATTTCAACAGCACGTAAGTAGACCTAAAATCCTGGCCACTCCTTTCATGAAGTCAAGGGGGGTAAGGGATAAGTACCATGTAAACAAATATTGTAGGTGATAGAAAGAAATCAATCAGTGTCAGCCTTGCTCCAATACAATTGTATCTCAGCCAACCAAAGTCAATTGCAGACCCTAAAGCACTTATATATCAACGAACTATTAGTATTCCAGACGCTCAGTCCTTTAGTCATTCATAACATCATGTATGGGTACAATTTTGGAAGACTTAGAGATAATTTGAAGCCAATGCATTTTGGTCTTATGAATCCATAGACTCCAGATTATAGGAACTATAAAAATAACGTAGGAAGCAATTATACAGTCCACCCTCAAGATGACAAAGTAGTGGTTATAGAGATAAAGAAAGATGTTAGATAGAAAGCAGCATTTAGGAACCAGAATTGCTAAAAATGTATAGAGAATAAAAGAAAAAAGGAATGATGGATCAATCTTTTTGGTTGATGACTTCCAAGGATCCTGGGAAATCCAGGGCTAGCACAGAGAAAAGTGAGAACCCCACATAGATGCAGAGCCGAAAGAAGACTGAGGCAAGCCAGCAGCTCAATAATGACCAAGTAAGTAGCTATTGTTGTCAACAGTTTAGAAATAGAGGTCCGTAGGTTGGCCGCACTGACGTAACTATCACACTGTGGTCATCATAAATGCTATGCGTAGCTTTTGCAACAGGTACTGGATCAAAGGCCGTGACTGGTGAACATTTGCATTACTCATCATGATTTCTTAAGCATGGACAGGAGATATATTTAAGAGACCCGGGAACACCTCTTGTTTCTTTGAGATGAAGTCTCAAAGGTTGTCCAAAGGTGAATGTTCATATGTGGAAAAGTGGTGGTACAATGTAAGGAGAATTTCATGAGCATTTTTTCAGAGCACATGGAGTGTGACCAGAGCTACAAGCCCATGAGGAGAACTCAAGTGCACTACAGTCAACTTCACTAATCACCCTAGAAGTTAATTTTAGAGGAGGAACAACTTTGAGGTGGTTTCTGTGGTCAGTCACTGGGACGGGGAGTGAAAGATTCCAGGACCATAATTATGGGTAGAACATACAGTATTTGTTTAGGCCATTGCCCACAGAACGAAGCTTTCCATATCACTGAGGTATTCTGAGGTACTGAGTTTTGGAGTAAGATACTTTCATTGACCTGACATACATGGTTGGAATTTTGAATAGGCTAAGGTCTAGAGAATCACATCCTTATCAGATGATGTCTTAAAAATTATTGTTGTTTTTTTTTTTTAAAGATTTTATTTATTTATTCGACAGAGATAGAGACAGCCAGCGAGAGAGGGAACACAAGCAGGGGGAGTGGGAGAGGAAGAAGCAGGCTCATAGCAGAAGAGCCTGATGCGGGGCTCGATCCCAGATCGCCGGGATCACGCCCTGAGCCGAAGGCAGACGCCCAACAGCTGTGCCACCCAGGCGCCCCTAAAAATTATTGTTTAAAGCCAAGAATTACATTAACTTTTTTATCTCTCCCTCCTATTCTTCTCTTTTTATCTCAGTTTGTGTCTTTGACTTAATTCTATATTTTATTAGACCCTACGCATTCTTCACTGATACCAAAATGCAATGATTTTCCAAATCCAGTTTCTCTGATGGTAAAATAAGAAAGCCTTGTTATTTCATACAAACTTTATATGCCTCATATCATTTATTTATCTATCTACAGACTTGCATTTTCAAGTACATTACAGAATAAAGTACAGATAGAATAAGAGAAGGGATTTCTTAGGGGTCAGGTAGCTTAGACTTTTTAGGACTTGTTTTACATGCATAATTCACAAAAATATTCTTTATTCCTCATTAAGTCAGTGAACATATTTGTAAAATATATGAGACACTCTTCTCTTAAATAAGCTAAGACATGCTAGGAAATTATGAAAGAACAAAGATTTTTGTGGAAATATTCAATAAACAAAGATTCCAAAGACCATTAATCATCACAGAAAAGTCACTTTTTTAACCTTTCCCGGATAGAGGTTTTATTTTTTTATTTTTTTTTAAAGATGTTATTTATTTATTTGACAGAGAGAGAGACAGCCAGCGAGAGAGGGAACCCAAGCAGGGGGAGTGGGAGAGGAAGAAGCAGGCTCATAGCAGAGGAGCCTGATGTGGGGCTCGATCCCAGAATGCCAGAATCACACCCTGAGCCAAAAGCAGATGCTTAACCGCTGTGCTACCTAGGCGCCCCCCGATAGAGGTTTTAAATTAATGTGCTCTGAGGACACCCATGGAACAATGCAGAAGAAAGTGTATGGTTTTAGCATAGGGTCAGCAAACTTTTTCTGCAAAGGGCCAGAGAGTAACTATGTTATACTTTGTGGCCCAAAGGGTCTCTATCACAAGCATTTGATCCTCTCAATGTAGTGAAAGAAATCATAGACAGTATGTACATGAATCACCATGGCTGCATTCCAAAAAAACTATGTGAAGCCACTAAAATTTGAATTTTATGTAATTTTAATGTATTACAGAATATTACTTTGATTTTGTTTTCAACCATTTAAAAATACTGAAAAATTCCTAGCTCATAGACCATACAAAGACTTGATTTGGCCATAGTTTTGCCTAGTCCTGCTTCAAAGCTAAGCATTCCCACTATGCATGGGAGACAGGATCTGCACAGTGGCATTCATCATAATGTGGCATGTCACATTAAACCGTGATCTAGCTTATCATTACAAAAGGGAAGAGTTTGAAGGTTTTCTTTCACTTCAAAATCTAGAATTAAATGGCCAACTGTGATTTAAGAGATTCATCTTCAGTGGTGAAAAGTCACTTTCTGGATGGATTGTAGCAGTTTTGTAATTTGGAGTTTGTTTGGGCAATATTCTCTCAGAATCTTGCCAGAATATAACAGTGACATATTCCAGCATTGTCAAGATTTTGATATAGTGCTTAAAATGTTCCTAACTAGACAGATCATTTAAAACTCTGTAGTCTACAAATAAATGCCCTTTTCCTTCTTCTTGAAATTCTATATTTAGAAAAGAGAATTTATTTCCGACCATCTTGAGAAGACTAAATCAAATTCCAGTAATCTATAAGAATAGATGATTTTGCAAAGAATGACAAATCCTAAAAGATAAAAGCACATCCAAGACCCATCCTTAGGGACTTAAAAAGAGTGTGATATGGGACAAAGAGTTTAAGCAATAGGATGAGCTCATGAAGACAGCTTTGGATGAGATAAAGTCCTTTCATATTAAATTAAATCGATGAATGCTCAAGGAACACGAGCCTAAACCAAAAATATCACGAGTAAAACTAATCAAATATTAAAATACAGATATTTTAATTTGTTATAACTTTCCAACACCTGAGCTCTCATGAAAATCTCTTTAAAATTTCATATCTTGGGGTGCTTGGGTGGTTCAGTCAGTTAAGTGTCTGACTCTTGATTTTTGGTTCAGGTCATGATCTCAGGGTCGTGAGATCAAGCCCCACATCGGGCTCCATGCTGGGCATGGAGCCTGCTCGAGATTCTCCACTCTCTCCCTCTCCCTCTGCTCCTTTCTTGCCCTCTCTTAAAATTTTTTTCCATGTCTTATTTTTCTGCTAAATTTAAGTTAGGAAATTCATGTCTCCAAATGTAGAACAGCAAGACTTTTCCATATCAAGCAGTACAGATCAAAGAAATCTTATTTGCAGTGGTTAAAAGAGTTGAAATGCTATAGCAGAAAGGGTTCACATAGTTTTTCTTTCCTGTGTAGGAATTACATACAATACTAGAAGGAAAGTAAAATATTGATTATTCATAAGCTGGAATAGATTCACCCCATTTTAATGAGAAAAATGTCTAGAAACTGAGTGACTCCTAAATAAACATAACTCCAGTCGTTCTCAGACAAAGGGGTCTAAGATGGCAATGCGGGATGACCCTGAACTCACGTTATCCCATGGACACACTCAATTTACACCTACATATAGAGCAATTCCTCCTAAAAAACTGAAGGCTGTTTGAATAGCTTCTGCACAACAATGGTTGGTGGGACCACACTGACAATGGCAGGGGAGATGGAAATAGTGGGAAACCACCCCTGACACTGAGAAATGCAGTAGAGAGAAATATTACTGAGGGACCTATGCCCAGATTTGCCTACCCTGGGGTACAGAAAAAACTAAACAAAAACCAAAACCAAAAATCCTCCAAAAAACCCAACTACCATTAAGGGACAACTAGACTTTCTTTAAGAAAGGATGCCCATTTACTAAGCCTAGCACATCATCCAAACGGTGAAGGAACTGCTGGAACTCTTTCCCAGATAGGCAGTGTTAATGAGCACCTTTGTTTATATTCTCCCTTCACTTTGATAGTGCAACAGAAGCAGGGTCTGGGTGCTCTAGCCAGCCTATTGTCTCAGTGAGCCCTGGGGGCCCTAGTCCACACCAGCCCTTGGTATCCCCCCAAGGTGGCTACCCAGCCTGCACCTGCCTGAGGTTTAGCCACCCAACCAAGGTGGCGTTAGCATGATAAACAACAGGACACCTCCAGACCATGCCAACAAAAGCACCAGTCAGCTCACCAAGGAATCCTGGGAATAAAGCAGCCCAAGACATAACCCACCCACACAGTCTTCAGTTCCAGCTGTCCCACGACCCCATAGCCTGCTCCCACTTCAGCTCCAGCAATCCTGCCAGAGTGGCCCCAGTGCAGAGGAAGGTAGGACCCCCTAACACACAATTGTTTTGGCTCCAATTGTCCCACCAGAGCACCACATGTGCAGAGCTTTCTAGGAAGCCCTAGCCTGTGCCTGCTTCAGCTCCTGCCATCTGCCCAAGGCAGCCCTGCTGTGAAGTGCCCCAGAACCCCTAGCCTGTGCCCATAATAGCTCCAGCAAGACAGTCTTCCAGAAACATGGTCTACATAGAAGGTGGTCCTAGACAGAGCCACTCCAAGACTCCTTCAAGGGTAGTGGTGTTGCCTAATTCATAGAAACCAATACAGAAAATGATACAAAATGAGGGGACAGTTCTTTTGCAAACAAAAGAACAAGATGAAAATTCAGAAAAAGAATTAAATGAAATGGAGAAAGGCTATATACATTATAAAGAGTTCAAAGTAATGGTTATAAAGATGCTAACCAGAACTGACAGTGAATTAACTCAGGGAGAACCTCAAAAAAGTGATAGAAAATATAAAAAAGAGCCAAGAGTTGAAGAATACAATAACTAAAATGAAAAATACACTAGAGTGGATCAGCAGATTAGAGGATGCAGAACAGATCAGTGATCTGGAAGAGAGGGTAATGGAAAGAACCCAAGCTGAATAGAAAAAAGAAAAAGAACATTTAAAAATAAGTTAAAGAATCTCTGGAACATCAAGCATACAAACATAACATCACAAGGGGCCCAAAAGGAGAAGAGAAAAAGAAAGGAACAGAGAGCTTACATGAAGAAATAATACCTGAAAACTTTTCCAACTTGGGGAAGGAAAAAGACATCCAGGTCCAGGAAGCACGAATAATAAGACCAAGCAAGATAAACCCAAGGAGGCTTATACAAAGACACATAATAATTAAAATGTCAAAGATTAAAGATAAAGAGTGAATCTTAAAAGCAGCAAGAGAAAGCAACTAGTTACATAACAGGGAAGCCTAATAAGGCTATCAGCTGATTTTTCATCAGAAATGTTACAAACCAGAAGATAGTGGCATGAAATATCCAGAGTTCTGAAATGAAAAAGCCTGCAACCAAGAATACTTTACGTAGCAAGGTTATCATTCAGAATTGAAGGAAAGATAGTTTCCCAAATAAATGTTAAATACCACTAAACTGGCATTACAAGAAATGGTAAAGACAATGCTTTAAGCAGAAAAGGCCATAAATTAAAGAAAATTTTGAAAGGAAAAAATTTCACTAGTAAAAGCAAAAATAAAGTATATGTAGTAAATCAAATACTTACAAAGCTAGTATGAAGGTGAAAACAAAAAATTAAAATAAATTTTATCTAAAGACTTAGTTATGGGATTAAAATAAAAAAGTGTAAATTCGTGTCCAAGAGGCAGAGAGGACCCCTCCCAAGCTCAACCATGACAGACCTACACCACGTCACGTCATAGTGCAATTCGCAAATATGAGATCCAAGGAAACAGTATTGAAAGCTGCCAGGGCAAAGAAATTTTTCACGTACCAAGGCAAAGGCATCAGAATTACATCAGACCTGTCTACACAGACCTGGAATGAGAGAAAGGGTTGGGGGAGCATTTTTAAAGCTCTTTCAGAGAAAAACATGCAGCCAAGGATCCTTTATCCAGCAAGGCTGTCATTCAGAATTGATGGAGAAATAAAGACATTTCAGAATCGACAGTCACTAGCCAATTTCGTAACCACGAAACCAGCCCTACAGGAGGTATTACGGGGGGTTCTATAAAAGTAAAAAGGCCCCAAGAGTAATACAAAACAGAAAGTCACAGCCAATACAAACAAAGACTTTACTGACAACATGGCAGAATTAAAAGCATATCTCTCAGTACTCAGCCTGAACATTAATGGTTTAAATTCTGGTTTCAAACGCCACAGGGTTGCAGATTGGATAAAAAGAAATGACCCATCCATTTGCTGTCTACAAGAGACTCATTTCGAACCCAAAGATGCATTCAGACTGAGAGTAAGGGGATGGAGTACCATCTTTCACGCAAATGGACCTCAAAAGAAAGCTGGGGTAGCAATTCTCATATCAGATAAATTGGATTTTAAACTACAGACTATAGTTAGAGATGCAGAAGGGCACTATATTATTCTTAAAGGAAGTATTCAACAAGTGGATATGACAATTATAAATATATATGCCCCCAACAGGGGAGCAGCAAGATACACAAGCCAACTCTTAACCAGAATAAAGAGACATATAAATAAAAATACATTAATAGTAGGGGACCTCAACACTCCACTATCAGAAATAGACAGAACACCCTGGCAAAAACTAAGCAAAGAATCAAAGGCTTTGAATGCCATACTCGACGAGTTGGACCTCTTAGATATATATAGAACACTACACCCCAGAACCAAAGAATACTCATTCTATTCTAATGCCCATGGAACATTCTCAAGAATAGACCATGTTCTGGGACACAAAACAGGTCTCAGCCGACACCAAAAGATTGAAATTATCCCCTGCATATTCTCAGACCACAACGCTCTGAAATTGGAACTCAACCACAAGGAAAAATTTGGAAGAAACTCAAACACTTGGAGACTAAGAACCATCCTGCTCAGGAATGACTCGATAAACCAGGAAATCAAAAATCAAATTAAACAATTTATGGAGACCAATGAGAATGAAAATACAACAGTCCAAAACCTATGGGATACTGCAAAGGCAGTCCTAAGGGGGAAATACATAGCCATCCAAGCCTCACTCAAAAGAATAGAAAAATCTAAAATGCAGTTTTTATATTCTCACCTCAAGAAGCTGGAACAGCAACAGAGGGACAGGCCTAATCCACGCACAAGGAAGCAGTTGACCAAAATTAAAGCTGAAATCAATCAAGCAGAAACCAGAAGTACAGTAGAGCAGATCAACAGGACTAGAAGCTGGTTCTTGGAGAGAATCAATAAAATTGACAGACCACTGGCAAGACTTATCCAAAAGAAAAGAGAAAGGACCCAGATTATTAAAATTATGAATGAAAAAGGAGAGGTCACGACGAGCACCATTGAAATTGGAAGGATTATTAGAAATTTTTATCAACAGCTATATGCCAATAAACTAAGCAATCTGGAAGAGATGGAATCCTTCCTGGAAACCTATAAACTACCAAGATTGAAAAAGGAAGAAATTGATTTCTTAAACAGGCCAATTAATTATGAAGAAATTGAGTCAGTGATAAACAACCTTCCAAATAACAAAACTCCAGGCCCGGACGGTTTTCCTGGGGAATTCTACCAAACATTCAAAGAAGAAATAATACCTATTCTCCTAAAGCTATTTCAAAAAATAGAAACAGAAGGAAAGCTACCAAACTCATTCTATGAGGCCAATATTACCTTGGTCCCCAAACCAGGCAAAGACCCCCTCAAAAAGGAGAATTACAGACCGATTTCCCTAATGAATATGGACGCCAAAATCCTCAACAAGATACTTGCTAATAGAATCCAACAGTTCATTAAAAGGATTATCCACCACGATCAAGTGGGATTCATACCTGGGATGCAAGCGTGGTTCAATATTCGCAAATCAATCAGCGTGATACATCATATCAACAAGAAAAGACTCAAGAACCATATGATCCTCTCAATCGATGCCGAAAAAGCATTTGACAAAATACAGCATCCTTTCCTGAATAAAACCCTTCAGAGTGTAGGAATAGAAGGTACATTTCTCAATCTCATAAAAGCCATCTATGAAAAGCCTACTGCAAATATTATTCTCAATGGGGAAAAGCTGGAAGCCTTTCCCTTAAGATCAGGAACACGACAAGGATGCCCACTCTCGCCACTATTATTCAACATAGTACTAGAAGTCCTTGCAACAGCAATCAGACAACAAAAAGGGATCAAAGGTATTCAAATTGGCAAAGAAGAAGTCAAAATGTCTCTCTTCGCAGACAACATGATACTCTATATGGAAAACCCAAAAGAAGCCACTCCCAAACTATTAGAAGTTATAGAGCAATTCAGTAACGTGGCGGGATACAAAATCAATGCTCAGAAATCAGTTGCATTTCTGTACACGAATAACGAGAACGAAGAAAGAGAAATCAGGGAATCCATCCCATTTACAATAGCACCAAAAACCATACGTTACCTTGGAATTAACTTAACCAGAGACGTAAAGGACCTTTATTCTAGAAACTATAAATCACTCTTAAAAGACATTGAGGAAGACATAAAAAGATGGAAAGATATTCCATGCTCATGGATCGGAAGAATTAACATAGTTAAAATGTCCATGCTACCCAGAGCAATCTACACTTTCAATGCTATCCCGATCAAAATACCGAGAACGTTTTTCAAAGAACTGGAACAAATAGTCCTTAAATTTGTATGGAACCAGAAAAGACCCCGAATCTCCAAGGAACTGTTGAAAAGGAAAAACAAAGCTGGGGGCATCACAATGCCGGATTTCGAGCTGTACTACAAAGCTGTGATCACAAAGACAGCATGGTACTGGCACAAAAACAGACACATAGACCAATGGAACAGAATAGAGAGCCCAGAAATGGACCCTCAGCTCTTTGGGCAACTAATATTTGATAAAGCAGGAAAAAACATCCGGTGGGAAAAAGACAGTCTCTTCAATAAATGGTGCTGGGAAAATTGGACAGCTACATGCAAAAGAATGAAACTTGACCACTATCTCACACCATACACAAAAATAAACTCCAAATGGATGAAAGACCTTGATGTGAGACAGGAATCCATCAAAATTCTAGAGGAGAACATAGGCAGCAACCTCTACGACATCAGCCAAAGCAACCTTTTTCATGACACATCCCCAAAGGCAAGAGAAACAAAAGATAAAATGAATTTATGGGACTTCATCAAGATTAAAAGTTTCTGCACATCCAAGGAAACAGTCAGAAAAACTAAGAGGCAGCCCACGGAATGGGAGAAGATATTTGCAAATGACACTACAGATAAAGGACTGGTATCCAAGATCTACAAAGAACTTCTCAAACTCAATACACGAGAAACAAATAAACAAATCAAAAAATGGGCAGAAGATATGAACAGACACTTTTCCAATGAAGACATACAAATGGCTAACAGACACATGAAAAAATGTTCAAAATCATTAGCCATCAAGGAAATTCAAATCAAAACCACACTGAGATACCACCTTACGCCAGTTAGAATGGCAAAAATAGACAAGGCAAGAAACAACAATTGTTGGAGAGGATGTGGAGAAAGGGGATCCCTCCTACATTGTTGGTGGGAATGCAAGTTGGTACAGCCACTCTGGAAAACAGTGTGGAGGTCCCTTAAAAAGTTAAAAATTGAGCTACCCTATGATCCAGCCATTGCACTACTGGGTATTTACCCCAAAGATACAGACGTAGTGAAGAGAAGGGCCATATGCACCCCAATGTTCATAGCAGCAATGTCCACAATAGCTAAATTGTGGAAGGAGCCGAGATGCCCTTCAACAGATGACTGGATTAAGAAGTTGTGGTCCATATATACAATGGAATATTACTCAGCTATCAGAAAGAACGAGTTCTCAACATTTGCTACAACATGGACAGCACTGGAGGAGATAATGCTAAGTGAAATAAGTCAAGCAGAGAAAGACAACTATCATATGATTTCTCTCATCTATGGAACATAAGAACTAGGATGATCGGTAGGGGAAGAAAGGGATAAAGAAAGGGGGGGTAATGAGAAGGTGGAATGAAGCATGAGAGACTATGGACTATGAGAAACAAACTGAGGGCTTCAGAGGGGAGGGGGGTGGGGGAATGGGATAGACCGGTGATGGATAGTAAGGAGGGCACGTATTGCATGGTGCACTGGGTGTTATACACAACTAATGAATCATCGAGCCTTACATCGGAAACCGGGGATGTACTGTATGGTGACTAACATAATATAATAAAAAATCATTAAGATAACATCATATGTCAACAATACTTTAGTAATAAACTTTGAAAATAAATAAATATAAAGCAAGTTTCTTAAAAAAAAAAAAAAGAATGGCAAAAATAGACAAGGCAAGAAACAACAATTGTTGGAGAGGATGTGGAGAAAGGGGATCCCTCCTACATTGTTGGTGGGAATGCAAGTTGGTACAGCCACTCTGAAAAACAGTGTGGAGGTCCCTTAAAAAGTTAAAAATTGAGCTACCCTATGATCCAGCCATTGCACTACTGGGTGTTTACCCCAAAGATACAGACGTAGTGAAGAGAAGGGCCATATGCACCCCAATGTTCATAGCAGCAATGTCCACAATAGCTAAATCGTGGAAGGAGCCGAGATGCCCTGCAACAGATGACTGGATTAAGAAGTTGTGGTCCATATATACAATGGAATATTACTCAGCAATCAGAAAGAATGAGTTCTCAACATTTGCTACAACATGGACGGCACTGGAGGAGATAATGCTTAGTGAAATAAGTCAAGCAGAGAAAGACAACTATCATATGATTTCTCTCATCTATGGAACATAAGAACTAGAATGATCAGTAGGGGAAGAAAGGGATAAAGAAGGGGGAATGAAACATGAGACTATGGACTATGAGAAACAAACTGAGGGCTACAGAGGGGAGGGGGGTGGGGGACTGGGATAGACCGGTGATGGGTAGTAAGGAGGGCACATATTGCATGGTGCAGTGGGTGTTATACACAACTAACGAATCATCGAGCCTTACACTGAAAACCGGGGATGTACTGTATGGTGACTAACATAATATAATAAAAAATCATTATTAATAAAAAAAAAAAAAGAAAAAAAAATAAAAAAGTGTAAAACATAGTATCATATAGATAAAATGTGAAAGGGGGTGTAAAAATGTAATGCTTTTAGGATCTGTTTAATTTTAAATGACCATCAATTTGATACAGAATGATATGCAGTTAGGATGTTATATATGAACCCCTTGGTAACCACAAATCAAAAACTTGTAATAGATACACAAAGAGAAAGAAATCCAAGCATAAAACTAAAAGTAAAAAATCAGAAGGGAAGAGGGCAAGAGAGGAAGAAAGGAACACAGACCTGCAAAAACAATCAGAAAACAATCAACAAAATGACAATAAGACCATACCCATTAATAATTACTTTAAATATAAATGGCCTAAATGCTCCGATCAAAAAACATAAGGTGACAGAAAAAATTTTAAAAAAAGATCCATCAACACGCTACCTAGAAGAAACTCACTTCGGACCTAATGACACGTACAGACTGAAAGTAAAGGGATGGAAAAACATATTCAATGCCAAGAAAGTGAAAACAAACAAACAAACTAGGGTAGGAATGCTTATACAATGCAAAATAGGCTTTAAAACAAAGACTGTAACAAGAGGGAAAAAAATTAAATAATAAAGGGATCAACCCAACAAGACATTAAAATAATTGGAAACATCTATGCATGCAACATAGGAGCATTTCAATAGATAAAGCAAATATTAAGAGATATAAAAAGAGAAATTGACAGTAACATAACCATGCAGGGAAACATAACACCCCACTTATATCAATGGAAAGATCATCAGACATCAAATCAGTAAGGAAATAGGAACCTTGAGCAAAATGCTACACGGGATAAACATAACAGATGTACACAAACATTTCATCCAAAAATTACAGAATATACACACTCTTCAAGCTAATGTAATATTCTCCAGCATATAACACACTCTTCAAGCTAATGTAATATTCTCCAGCATAACACAAAGAAAGGTTATATGAATTATATCAAGCATCTCTTCTGACCACAATAATATAGAACTAGAAATGAATCACAAGGAAACAATGGAAAGAACCACAAACGCATGAGAATAAACATACTATTAAGCAATGAAACAATGAAGAAATCAAACAAGATTAAAAAAATACCATAAGACAAACGAAAATGAAAACACAATGTTTGAAAATATATGGTGTGCACAAAAACAGACACATAGACCAATGGAACAGTATGGAGAACCCAGAAATGGACCCTTGGCTCTTTGGGCAACTAATCTTTGACAAAGCAGGAAAAAACATCCTGTGGAAAAAAGACAGTCTCTTCAATAAATGGTGCTGGGAAAATTGGACAGCTACATGCAAAAGAATGAAAACTGACCACTCTCTCACGCCATACACAAAGAAAAATTCCAAATGGATGAAAGACCTCGATGTGAGACAGGAATACATCAAAATCCTAGAGGAGAACATAGGCTGCAACCTCTTTGACATTGGCCACAGCAACTTTTTTCATGATACGTCTCCAAAGGTAAGAGAAACAAAAGAAAAAATGAACTTGTGGGACTTCATCAAGATAAAAAGCTTCTGCACAGCCAAGGAAACAGTCAAAACAACTAAGAGGCAGCCCACGGAATGGGAGAAGATATTTGCAAATGACACTACAGATAAAAGACTAGTATCCAAGATCTACAAAGAACTTTTCAAACTCAATACATGGGAAATAAATAATCAAATCAAAAAATGGGCAGAAGATATGAACAGACACTTTTCCAATGAAGACATACAAATGGCTAACAGACACATGAAAAAATGTTCAAAATCATTAGCCATCAGGGAAATTCAAATCAAAACCACCTTGAGATACCACCTTACACCAGTTAGAATAGCAAAAATTGACAAGGCAGGAAACAACAAATGTTGGAGAGGATGTGGAGAAAGGGGAACGCTCTTACACTGTTGGTGGGAATGCAAGTTGGTACACCACTTTGGAAAACAGTGTGGAGGTCCCTCAAAAAGTTAAAAATTAAGCTACCCTATGATCCAGCCATTGCACTACTGGGTATTTACCCCAAAGATACAGACGTAGTGAAGTGAAGGGCCATATGCACCCCAATGTTCATAGCAGCATTGTCCACAATAGCTAAATGTGGAAGGAGCTGAGATGCCCTTCAACAGATGACTGGATTAAGAAGTTGTGGTCCATACATACAATGGAATATTACTCAGCCATCAGAAAGAACGATTACCCAGCATTTGCAGCAACATGGACGGGACTGGAGGAGATTATGCTAAGTGAAATAAGTCAAGCAGAGAAAGACAATTATCATATGGTTTCACTCATTTATGGAACATAAGAAATAGGAAGATCAGTAGGAGAAGGAAGGGAAGAATGAAGGGGGGGTAAACAGAAGGGGGAATGAACCATGAGAGACTGTGGACTCTGGGAAACAAACTGAGGGCTTCAGAGGGGAGGTGTGGGGGGTGGGGGATTGGGATAGGCTGGTGATGGGTATTAAGGAGGGCACATATTGCATGGAGCACTGAGTGTTATACGCCAATAATGAATCATGGAACATTGCATCAAAAACTGGGGATGTATTGTATGATGACTAATATAACAAAATAAAAATTATTTTAAAAAAAGAAAATATATGGTGTGCAGCAAAAGCAGATCTAAGACAGAAGTTAATACAGGCCTAACTCAAGAAACTAAAAAGGAAAAAAAAAACCACATAAAGAACCTAACCCAGCACATAGAGAAATTCAAGAAATAAGAAAAAATGAAGACCACAGTTAGAAGGAAACTATAAAAATGAGAATGGAAATAAATAAAATAAACACACACAGGAAAAAAAAACAGATTAATAAAATTAAAAGCTGGTTCTTTGAAATGATAAAAACATTCATAATATTTTAGCTAGGTGCATCAAATTAAAAAAAAAGAAAACTAAAAACATAAAAAGAAAAATAAAAAGGAAAGGTTCCACACAACATCAGAGAACTATAGAAGATTACAAGACACCACTATGAAAAATAATAGGACAAAAAATTAACAGAAATGGATACTTCCTAAAACCAAAAATTTGAAAGACTGAAGAAAAAAAATAAAACATAAACAATACTTGCAACAAAGCTGTTTAATGAATAAAATTTACAATAAAAAAAGTCAATTAATTCCGATGGATTCACAAGTGAATTCCAAGAACTTTTAATGAAGATTTAAAACAATTATTCTTAAACTAATCATAAAAAATAGAAGAGGAAGAACTTCCAAATTCATTCTATGAGATCAGGATAACTAAGATATAAAATTAGAAAAGTAAAATGAAAAAGAAAGAAAAAAAGACAAAACAAAGAAGCAATATCTCCAACGAATATAGATGCAAAGATCCAGAACAAATTATTAGCAGACCAAATTCCACAATACATTTTAAAAATATATATATACAACAATCAAGTTGGATTTATTCCAGGGATGTAAGGGTGGTTTCAAGATTCACGGATCAATTGTATCATGTATCATCTTGGCCAAAGAAAGGATAAAAATCATATGATCATCTCAAAAGATGCAGGGGAAAAAGCACTTGAGAGAATACAAGATACACTCCTGAGAACAATTCTCAACAAAGTGGGTTGACAGGGCATGTTTGTCAACAGAATAAAGGCCATGTATGAAAAACCCACAGCTAGCATCATACTCAATGCAGATAGCTGAAAGCTTTTCCTCTAAGATAAGAAATATGACAAGGATGTCCACTCTCACCACTTTTATCCCACATGGTATCTTTCAGGAGTCCTAGCTGCAGCAGTCAAAACAAGAAAAAGAAATAAAAGGCATCCAAACTAGTGTGGAAGAAGGAAAACTGTCACAATTTGCAGATGACATAATACTGTGTTTAAGAAATCCTAAAGACTCCACCCAAACCATTGGGACAGATAAATGCATTCAGTAAAGTTTCAGGATACAAAGATACAGAAATTGGTTACATTTCCATACATGAATAACAAAGTAGCAGACAAAGAAATTAAGAAAAACAATCCCATTTACAATCTCACCAAAAAGAATAAAATACTTAGGAATAAATTTAACCAAAGAGGTGAAAGACCTATACTCTGAAAACTATACAACACTGGTGAAAAAAATTGAAGATGACACTAATAAATTGGAGGATAGTTCATGCTCATGGATTGCAAGAATTCATATTTTTACCTAGGTCCATAGAGCCTGAAGCAATTGGTGCAAGGTGGTATCTCATTGTGGTTTTAATTTGTATTTCCCTGATGGCTAATGATGTTGAGCATTTTTTCATGTGTCTGTTTGCCATTAGCATGTCTTCTTTGGAGAACTGCCTGTTCATGTCTTCTGCCCATTTTTTGACTGGGTTATTTGTTCTTTGAGGGTTGAGGTTAAGAAGTTCTTTATAAATCTTGGATATCAGCCTTTATCTGTAATGTCATTTGCAAATATCTTCTCCCACTCTGTGGGTTGCCTCTTGGTTTTGTTGACTGTTTCCTTTGCTGTGTATAATCTTTTTATCTTGATGAAGTCCCAAAAGTTCATTTTTGCTCTTGTTTCCCTTGCCCTTAGAGACATGTCTTGAAAGAAGTTACTGTGGCCGATGTTGAAGAGGTTACTACCTACATTCTCCTCTAGGTTGTTGATGGATTCCTGTCTCACATAAGGTCTTTCATCCATTTTGAGTTTATCTTTGTGTATGATGTAAGGGAATGGTCCAGTTTCATTCTTCTATATGTAGCTGTCTGATTTTCCCAGCACCACTTATTGAAGAAACTGTCTTTTTTCCGCTGGATATTTTTCCCTGATTTGTCAAAGATTATTTGACCATACTGTTAAGGGTCCATTTCTGGAGTCTCTACTCTGTTCCTTTGGTCTATGTGTCTGTTTTTGTGTCAATACCACACTGTCTTGGTGATAACAGCTTTGTAATATAGCTTGAAGTCAGGCAACGTGATGCCCCCAGCATAGTTTTTCTTTTTCATCATTCCCTTGGTGATTCAGGGTCTTTTCTGGTTCCATACAAATTTTAGGATTGTTTGTTCCAACTCTTTGAAAAATGCCAATGGTATTTTAATAGGAATGGCATTGAAAGTATAAATTGTTCTGGGCAGGATATATTTTTTTAAGATTTTATTTATTTATTTGACAGAGAGAAAGAGACAGCCAGCAAGAGAGGGAACACAAGCAGGGCAACTGGGAGAGGGAGAAGCAGGCTCCCAGCAGAGCGGGGAGCCCAATGTGGGGCTCAAGCTCAGGAGTCTGGGATCACGCCCTGAGCCAAAGGCAGACACTTAACGACTAAGCCACCCTGGCACCCCAAGGTCAGGATAGACATTTTAACAATGTTTATTCTTCCAATCCATGAGCATGGAATGTTTTTCCCATCTTTTTGTATCATTCTTAATTTCTTTCGTAAGTGTCCTGTAGTTTCTAGAGTACAGATCCTTTACCTCTTTAGTTAGGTTTATTCCTAGGTATCTTATGGTTTTTGTTGCTGTTGTGAATGGAATCAATTCCTTAATTTCTCCTTCTACAGCTACATATGTTGGCAAGGATGTGGAGAAAGGGGAACCCTCTTACACTGTTGGTGGGAATGCAAGCTGGTACAGCCTCTCTGAAAAACAGTACGGAGGTTCCTCAAGATGTTAAAAATAGAGCTACCCTATGACCCAGCAATTGCACTGCTAGGTATTTACCCCAAAGATACAGATGTAGTGAAAAGAAGGGGCACATGTACCCCAATATTCATAGCAGCAATGTCCACAATAGCCAAACTGTGGAAGGAGCCAAGAAACCCTTCAACAGATGAATGGATAAGGAAGATGTGGTACATATATACAGTGGAATATTATTCAGCCATCAGAAAGGGTGAATACCCACCATTTGCATCCATATGGATGGAACTGGAGGGGATTATGCTAAATGAAGTAAGTCAAGCAGAGAAAGACAATTATCATATCATTTCACTCATATGTCAAATATAAGCAACAGCACGGAGGATCATAGGGCAAGGAAGGGAAATCTGAAGGGGGAGAAATCAGAGAGGGAGATGAACTATGAGAGACTATGGACCCCGGGAAATAAACTGAGGGTTGGGGGGGGGGTAACAGGGTGATGGGTATTGAGGGCACATATCGTGATGTGCACTGGGTGTAATACATAACTAATGAATCATTGAATACTACATCAAAAACTAATGATGTACTCTACAGTGGCTGACTGAACATAATATGATAAAAAAAAATCCCAATAGCATTTTTCACAAAACTAGAACCAATAATACCACAATTTGCATGGAATGACAAATGATCCTGAAGAGCCAAAGCAATCTAACAGAAAAAGAACAACCCCAGAGGCAAAGCAATCCCAGATTTCAAGACATAGGATAAAGTTGTCATCATCAAAATAGGAAGGTCCTGGCTCAAAAATAAACTCACAGATCAAGGGGACACAACAGAGAGACCAGAAATAAACCCACACTACTACAGCCAATTAATTCATTAATTCAAAGTAGGTAAGGACATATAATGGGAGAAAGACCATCACTTCAACAAAGGGTACTGGGCAAACTGTGCAGCTACCTGTAAAAGAAGGAAACCAGGGGTGCCTGGGTGGCTCAGTTGGTTAAGCTGGGCCTCTTGATTTTGGCTCAGGTCACAATTTCAGGGTCATGGGATCAAGCCCTATGTTGGGCTCCATGCCTAGCGCAGAGTCTGCTTGTCTCTCTCCCTCTGCCCCTCCCCCTGCTAACATACTCTCTTCTCTCTCAAACAAATAAATAAAATCTTTTTTAAAAAAGATTTACTTGACAGAACATGCATGTGCATGTGCACAAGCAGGGGGAGCAGCAGGCAGAGGGAGAGGGAGAAGCAGGATCCCCGCTGAGCAGGAAGCCCAATGCGGGGCTCGATTCCAGGAACCCAGGATCATGACCTGAGCCAAAGGCAGATGCTTAACCAACTGAGCCACCCAGGCGTCCCAATAAATAAAATCTTAAAATACATAAAAGAAGGAAACCAGACCATGTTCTGGTTTCATAAAACATAAAAATAATCTCAAAATATGTTGGAGACCTAAATGTGTGACCTGAAGCCATAAAATTCCTGGAAGGAAATATAAGCAGTATGCCCTTTGACATCAGCCTTAGCAACATTTTCTTAGATTCGTTTCCTCAGCCAAGGGAAACAGAAGCAACAACCAACTACTAGGGCTACACCAAATTAAAGAGCTTCGGCACAGTGCCGGAAACCATCAACAGAATGAAGAGGCAACCTGCAGAAGGGGAGAGGGTATTGACAAATGACATATTCAATAAGGTGTTCCCGTTCAAAATATATAAAGAACTTATACAACTCAATACCAATACAAAAACAAAAAACAAACAAATAATTTGATTACAAAATGGGCAAGGGACCTGAAAAGACATTTTCCAAAGAAGACTGCTGATGGCCAGAGGACATATACAACATACTCAACATCACTAATCACCAAGGAATTGCAAATCAAAATGACAATGTGATTTCACCTTACACCTGTCACAATGGCTAGCATCAAAAAGGATGAGAAACAAGAGGTGTTTGTGAGGATGCGGGCAAAAAGGAATACTTACGGACTCATGGTATGAATGTAAATTGGTGTTGCCACACTGGAAAACTGAATGGACGTTCCTCAGAAAGCTGAAATAAAAATACCAATGTGACCCATTAATTCTACTACAGGGCATTTACCCAAAAACAACAAGAACAATCATGGGAAGGATCTATCCACTCCTATATTGATGGCAGGATAATTAAAACAGCCAAGGTATTGAGGCAACCCAATTGTCCATTAAGAATTTAAGTGATTAAAAAGATTTGTTAAATATACACATATTCATATTGGTATGTTTATTTATATATGGGAATACTTAACTATTATCCAGCTATGAAAAGTAATGAGATCTCACCTCTGGAAACATCATGAATGATGTAATGGTAGTAACCTAAGTGAAATAAGTCAGACAGAGAAAGAAAAATACCATATGACTTCACTTTTATATGTATGTAAAGAACAAGACGAATAAATGAAGAAACAAGGAAGATCTAATTCAGAGAGAATATGGTAGTTGTTACAGGAACTACTGGTAGGGGTTGGCCACGTAAGTGATGGTGAATGGGAGATCAAGGCTTCTAATTATGTAGTACATTAGTCATGGGGATAAGTGTACAGCATAGGAAATATAGTCAATCATAATTTAAATATTGTATGGTGATAGATGTTTAATATACTTCTCGTTAGCACAGCATAACATATAGACTTTGAATCACTATGTTGTACATCTGAAGCTAATGTAATATTATTTGTCAACTATACTTCAATTAAAAAAACATGATATAATAACAAACAGGGAATTCATCATCATTGGTCCCTGTACAACACAGCTCAGATCTGAAGGTCAGAGTAGAGTTTCATCTGGCAAAGTTTCATAAATTCGGGCTTAATCCAGAACTTCCCTATGTATCTCACAAATGGTTATAAAACTTCAACTGGCTATCTTTCTAATTTGTACAATGTCTCTTGTTCAGAACACTTACCTGTTGCAGCAAAATCTGTGTGCAAAATCAAAACGTAAGTGACAAAAAAAGCTCCCTTATGTTTCTAGTTTAAATGTCTTACCATTTTATTTTTAAACATTTTAAAATACACAATATGCAAACAGAAAAGTGCATTTTGCTGACCTGTTAATGTTTCCTAAAGATAGGTCAATGTTCAAATACCCAAAATCCATGAAAGTTATCAAATTTGGAGAAATGTGTCTTTGCATACACGATTAAGAATTTTGAGAGATTGGGGCGCCTGGGTGGCACAGCGGTTAAGCGTCTGCCTTCGGCTCAGGGCGTGATCCCGGCGTTACAGGATCGAGCCCCACATCAGGCTCCTCTGCTATGAGCCTGCTTCTTCCTCTCCCACTCCTCCTGCTTGTGTTCCCTCTCTCGCTGGCTGTCTCTATCTCTGTCAAATAAATAAAATCTTTAAAAAAAAAAAAAAAAGAATTTTGAGAGATTATCCTGAATTGTCTAGGTGAGTCCTAAATGTCGTCACAAGTGTCTTTGTAAAAGAGAGGCAGGGAGGGATTAGATACACATAGATGCAAGGCTGACATAAATATGGAGGCTGAGATTTAAGTGAGACCATCTCAAGCCAAGGAGTGCCAGCAGCCACCAGAAGATAGAGGAGGGAAGGAATTTTGCCCTAGAGTCTCTGGAGGAAATATAGGGCTGCTAACACCTTGATTTCAGGTATCTAACATCTAGAAATGTAAGAGAGTAACTTTCCTTAGCATCATTAGGCAACTATTACATGCACAAATGTGTATAGTTCAATGGATTATTGAAAAAGCTAGTATTGATAACTGCTGTCTAAAATCAATAAAGATTTCCAACACCCTTATAAGCCTTCTCTCACTCTTCTCCTTACCACAACTTTCTCCACTGTACTATCTTGATTTCTAAAACTGGAGTTCATTTATGCCTGTTTTGAACTTTAATAATTCACACTTCTCTTTTGTAAAGCTTTTCGCCCTTTGTGCTACAATATGTTTTGTCATTGTTGCTATGATTAGCTATAGTTTGTTTTCATTAGAGAATATTATTCTATTGTAAGGCTAATCTAGAATTTATCCATTATTCTACTGAGGAGGCATTTGGGTTGTTTCTAAGTTTAGGTCATTATAAACAATGAATATTCTTATACCTTGTTCATACACACACATCCTTCTTGCTGTCTTCCTATTTTTCTTCCTATATATTCTCAGATATAACTGCTGGGTTATAGGGTTTGCATATATTCAACCTTAGCAGATAATGCCAAACAATGCTGTTATACTGATTTACACATGGTACCAACACTGTGTGAGGATTTGGTATTATTAGTCTTTTCACTTTCAGAGCTTTTTGTTGTTGTTTTGTTTTAGTTTTTCTGTTGGCAGTGTAAATACATTTTGTAGATCTTTAAAATTATATATATCGAAGAATATATATATTGAAGAATACATACAAAAAAGTATAAAGCTCATAAATGTACAACTCAATGAAGTGGAAGTATCCACGATACCAATGTTATCCAAATCAAGAACATTACTAGCATTCCAGAAGTTTTTCTTGTACTCACTGTGGTTACACTCTTCCCATTCCCCAAAGATAACCAACACCAATTCTACTCTATGAATAGTTTTGCTTGTTTTTGAGCTTTGTATTAACAGGATCACGTAAAATGTACCTGCTGCTGTATGTTGATAGGGCCTAGAAGAAGTGACAGTCCAGTAGCAAAAAGCACAGCTAATGCCCAGACTTTAGGTTTTGAATATCATTCTCCAGTAAAAGAAATCAAGAGTCTTTGGAGAAATGACTGACTTCAAAAGGACTTAGATGCCATCCTGACATAATGCTTAATGGTCAAAACTAGAACTGGAGCAATGAAATAGAGTATTACATTATATTCCAAAGAATAAAATGAATGTCTGTGAGTTCATGCTAATATAAATAAATAATTGCATAAAGAGGGGTGCCTGGGTGGCACAGTGGTTAAGCGTCTGCCTTCGGCTCAGGGCGTGATCCCGACGTTATGGGATCGAGCCCCACATCCGGCTCCTCTGCTATGAGCCTGCTTCTTCCTCTCCCACTCCCCCTGCTTGTGTTCCCTCTCTCGCTGGCTGTCTCTATCTCTGTCAAATAAATAAATAAATAAAATCTTAATAAATAAATAAATAAATAATTGCATAAAGAAATACATGTTGGAGAAAGTACAGACCTTCCTTACAGAAGAATTCCGGTTAAATGTAGAAAGAATGAGGGAAATAGAAAATCCCCACTGTAATACCACAGAAATAATTGCTGCAGACAAATTTCATGATGTGTGCAAAATTACTGAATGAGGGGCCTCTGGGTGTCTCAGTCAGTTAAGCGTCTTCAGTTCAGGTCGTGATCCCAGGGTCCTGGGATTGAGTTCCACTTTGGGCTCCTTGCTCAGCAGGAACCTGTTCCTCCCTCTACCTCTCCCCCTGCTAGTGTGCTCTCTCTCTCTCTCTCTCTCTCTCTCTCACTTTCAAATAAGTAAATAAAATCTTTTAAAAATATAAATAAAATTACTGAATGAAATTTTAAATACAAACATGATATGTTCATAACCTCTAGTAATCTTCCTGAAAATACCTATTAGTTGGTGGTTTTACTATATGTCCACAAATTCTTTGATTTTCCTCTCTCTAGAAGATGAAACTTATTTCCCCTTTCCTTGAGTATGGGCTGGATTTAAGGACTTTCTAATGAATAGAGAATGGAAGGAAACAAGTAATAACTTCACAGTGGAGAAACCTGACAGATGTCACCATAATCAAATGATTGAGATTAACATAAGTCATGTTGATAACATGTACTCTCTCATATGATACAATGAGAAAGGTGCTTTCCGTCTGTGACATTCTTCTCAAAGACCTATAACTTGAGTCTAACAATGAGAAAGCGTTAGACAAGTCCAAACTGAGGGACATTCTACACAATACCTGATGAGTACTCCTCCAAAGTGTTAAGGTCATGAGTGATATGGGAAGTCCAAGAAAATATCCCAGATTAAAGGAGACTAAAGAGACTTGATGACTAAATGCAACCTGGTATTCTGGATAAGAATTTGGAACAGAAAAATTACATTATTGAAAATATTTTGAAATATTGCTCAGTCATCAAAAACAATGAAATCTTGCTATTTACAATGACGTGGAAAGAGCTAGAGTATATTATCCTAAGTGAAATAAGTCAGAGAAAGACAAATGTCAGATGATTTAGCTTATATGTGGAATTTAGGAAACAAAACAGATGAACACAGAGGAAAGGGAAAAGAAAAAAAAAAAAGAGGAAGCAAACTATAGGAGACTCTTAACCATAGGAGCAAACTGAAAGTTGCTGGGTGGGATGGGGGGGGGTGCTAAATGGGTGACAAGCATTAAGAGGGGCATTTGTTGTGATGAGCACTGGGTGTTATACATAAGCAATGAATCACTAAATTCTACTCCTGGAACTAATATTACACTATATGTTAACTAAAGTTTAAATAAAATCTTAAAACAGGAAAAAAAAAAAAAAAGAACACACTTATCTTGACAAGCACTAAGAAATGCATAGACTTGTTGAACACTATATTGTACACCTGAAACTAATATAACACTGTATGTTAATTATACTTCAATTTTTTTTAAAGATTTTATTTATTTATTCGACAGAGATAGAAACAGCCAGTGAGAGAGGGAACACAAGCAGGGGGAGTGGGAGAGGAAGAAGCAGGCTCATAGCGGAGGAGCCTGATGTGGGGCTCGATCCCAGAACGCCGGGATCACGCCCTGAGCCGAAGGCAGACGCTTAACCGCTGTGCCACCCAGGCGCCCCTAATTATACTTCAATTTAAAAAGAAAAAAAAAAGAAAACCATGTACTTTTAAGCAGAAAAATCACATGATTTTGTTTTTGTGACATTCTGGAAAATGCAAACATGTAGAGATGAACAGTTCAATCGTTGATTGTGGTAAAGGCGGATGGGGAGAAGTGGACTACAATAGAGCAACAAAAAGGATTTTTTTTTCCATGTAGTGGGCTGCTCTGTATCTAGATTGTGGTAGTGGTCATACAGCTCTATTCATTTTTCAAAACGTATAGAACCATATAACAAAGAGTTAATTTTACTTTACATAAATTTTAAAATAGAATATAAAAACAAAAATTTTAATAGTGTTTTCTGAATAACTTGACAATAATCTTATATATTGCAAACGTAGATAGAAATCTTTTGGATTTTTTTTTAGATTTTTATGTATTTATTTGAAAGAGAGAGTGAGAGTGAGAGCACAAGGACGAGCAGAGAGGCAGAGGGAGAGGAAGGACATGGGGTTCCAGCCCAGGAACCCCTGGGATCACGACCTGAACTGAAGGCAGACACTTAACCAACTGAGGCACTCAGGTGCCCCTGTAGATAGAAATCTATACATATGCAACTATATACAGAAAACTGTATAGTTTTCTACAGCCTACCAAACAAAACAGAGCCAAAGAGAAAGCACAAATAAACAAAAAAAATACGATTGTAAAAATCTTCTCACAAAGATATCAGACCATGATTGTTTTACCAGGAAAAGATATTCTAGTCATAAATACACTATTACAGAATGTAGAAAAGAGGAGTAACTACCACACAATTTTATAAATTTGACACATAACTTTGATACTAAACTCAACAAAGATAGTATGAGGAAGAAAATTATACTTCATTATGTCTCATGAATTAGGTTGCAAAATTAAACAGCTGAATCAAACAACATATAAAAGTAAAAATATGCATCATCAGGACAAAGTTGGATTTATTCCACAAATTCAGTTGGGATTTAACGCTAGGAAAGTAAGTCAATAATCACAGTAAAATACTAATGTGTTAAAGGAGAAAAGCAATTCAAACATCTCAATACAGGAACAAAAAACTTTTGATAACATTCAACAATTAGTCACCAATTTTTTTAAAAAGTTAGCCAACTAGGAATAAAAGGAAACTTCTTTGCCTTGATAAAGCATCCCACAAAAACTTATGGCAAACGTCTTACTTGGTGCATTGTCAAAGCTGTACTTTTAAAATCAAGAATATAACCATATATTCAAATCAGCATAGAAGTCAAATTGTCTCTCTTTGCAGATGACATGATACTGTATATGAAAAACCCAAAATACTCCACCCCCAAACTACTAGAACTCATAGAACAATTCAGTAATGTGGCAGGATACAAAATCAATGCTCAGAAATCTGTTGCATTTCTATACAGGAACAATGAGACTGAAGAAAGAGGAATTAGGGAATCGATTCCATTTACAATAGCACCAAAAATCATATGATATCTCAGAATTAACTTAACCAGAGACGTAAAGGATCTATATTCCAGAAATTACAGATCACTTTTGAAAGACATTGAAGAAGATACAAAAAGATGGAAAAACATTCCATGCTCATGGATTGGAAGAATAAACATAGTTAAAATGTCTATGATACCCAGAGCAATCTACACTTTCAGTGCCAACCCGATTCAAAATACCAATGACATTTTTCAAAGAGCTGGAACAAACAGCCCTTAAATTTGTGTGGAACCAGAAAAGGCCCCAAATCGCCAAGGAAATGTTGAAAAGGAAAAACAAGGCTGGGGGCATCACATTGCCTGATTTCAAGCTATACTACAAAGCTGTGATCACCAAGACGGCATGGTACTGGCACAAAAACAGACACATAGACCAATGGAACAGAATAGAGAACCCAGAAATGGACCCTCGGCTCTATGGTCAACTAATCTTTGACAAAGCAGGAAAAAACATCCAGTGGAAAAAAGACAGTCTCTTCAATAAATAGTGCTGGGAAAATTGGACAGCTACATGCAAAAGAATGAAACTTGACCACTCTCTCACATCATACACAAAGATAAACTCCAAATGGGTGAAAGACCTCGATGTGAGACAGGAATCCATCAAAATCATAGAGAACATAGGCTGTAACCTTTCTGACATTGGCCACAGCAACTTCTTTCATGACACATCTCCAAAGGCAAGAGAAACAAAAGAAAAAATGAACTTGTGGGACTTCATCAAGATAAAAAGTTTCTGCACATCAAAGGAAACTGTCATCAAAACAAAGAGGCAACCCACAGAATGGGAGAATATATTTGCAAATGACACTACAGATAAAAGGCTGGTATCCAAGATCTATAAAGAACTTCTCAAACAATACATGAGAAACAATCAAATCAAAAAATGGGCAGAAGATATGAACAGACACTTTCCCAATGAAGACATACAAATAGCTAACAGACACATGAAAAGATGTTCAAAATCATTAGCCATCAGGGAAATTCAAATCAAAACCACCTTGAGATACCACCTTACACCAGTTAGAATAGCAAAAATTGACAAGGCAGGAAACAACAAATGTTGGAGAGGATGTGGAGAAAGGGGATCCCTCTTACACTGTTGGTGGGAATGCAAGTTGGTACACCACTTTGGAAAACAGTGTGGAGGCCCCTCAAAAAATTAAAAGTAGAGCTACCCTATGACCCAGCCATTGCACTACTGGGTCTTTACCCCAAAGATACAGACGTAGTGAAGAGAAGGGCCATATGCACCCCAATGTTCATAGCAGCATTGTCCACAATAGCTAAATTGTGGAAGGAGCCAAGATGCCCTTCAACAGACGAATGGATAAAGAAGATGTGGTCCATATATACAATGGAATATTACTCAACCATCAGAAAGAACGATTACCCAGCATTTGCAGCAACATGGACGGGACTGGGGAAGATTATGTTAAGTGAAATAAGTCAAGTAGAGAAAGACAATTATCATATGGTTTCACTCATTTATAGAACATAGGAAATAGCAGGGAGATTGGTAGAAGAAGAAAGGGAAGAAGGAAGGGTGGGTAAACAGAAGGGGGAATGAACGACGAGAGACAATGGACTCTGGGAAATAAAGTGAGGGCTTCAGAGGGTAGGGGGGTTGGGGGATTGGGATAGGCTGGTGATGGGTATTAAGGAGGGCACATATTGCATGGAGCACTGGGTGTTATATGCAAACAATGAATCATGGAACACTACATCAAAAACCAAGGATGTACTGTATGGTGACTAACATAATAAAAAATTTTTAAAAAAAAAGGAAGAATGTAACCATAGCATTCATTGTCCTCGCTTGTGTTCAATCTCTGCCTAGTAAAAGAGAAAATTATATGTATGTACTTTTTTGTACTATATATACAATATATATTTGTATATTTATTATATAGAATATACTAATATGTGTATATATATAATATATATATATGTGTATATATATATATATATATATATATATATATATATATATATATATATATATATATGGGGGGATGTTGAGAAGGAAAAAAAACCCTTCATTAATCTCAGGTAATAAAATTGCCTACCTCAAAAATCCAAAGGGAGTCCAAATAAATTATTAGAATTGACAAGTTTGCTAGACACAAAGTCAGGATATGTAAATAAATGGTTTTGCTATACACAATCTAGAAATGTAATTTCAAAAATGTAATCCAAAAACATAAGTACCTAAGAACGATTTTAACGATGATGTATAAAACTTTAAAGAAGTATGAAACTTGGCCAAAATTTTAAAAAGTATGATAGATATAAAGCTCCAATAAATACAACAGCACAATATTGGTTTAGGGAGAAAAAAACCCATGGAAATTAAGAGTCTTGTAACAGAGTCAAGCAATACAGAAACTTCATTTATGAGGTATGTGACACTGAGAGACTTTTCAATTAATTGACTGGGGCAATTGCTGAGCTGTATAAAAAAAATTGACCTTTACCTAACGCTGTGCAAAAAAGTCAACACAAATTATAGTCTTTTGAGTCTGGCTTTTTCCACTTAGCATAAAGATTTATCTATGTTGTTGACTAAGTCAGTAGTTTGTTGCTTTCATTGTTGAACAATAACCCATTGTGAGATGTACTACAGTTAACTATTTACCATTTGAAGAATATTTTTGAGTTTCCAGTTTCTGGCAATTGTAAGTAAAGCTGCTATAAACACTTATGAACAAGTTTTTGTGAAAAGCTTTTATTTTTCTTGAGTTTTCTTGAGAAGTTCCATTGTTGGGTCGTATGATGTGTTTTTTCTTTTTTTAACACTATAATCAACTTCTAACAAGGTGGCTGTACCATCTTGCATTTGGACAAGAAATGTTTAAGTTCTGGTTGCTCTGCAGCTTGACCAGCACTTGTGATAGTTTTCTTGAATTTAGTCATTGTGTTAAAAGGGAAAGCTCATCACTGTTTTATTTTGCATTTCCCTAATGACTAATGATGTTGAGCATTTTTAATGTGTTTATTTGCAATCTAGATCTTTTTTTGATGATGCATCTATTAATCCTTTTTCCCATTTAAAAAATTGGGTTGTTTTCTTATCTCTGAGTCTTGATAGTACTTTATATATTCTGGATATAGGTCCTTCGTAAAACACGTTTTACGAATGAAAAGCTATCTTTTCATTATAATACTGTTTTTGAAGAACAGAAGTATTTTTTTTCTTAAGGTGTCTTTATCTTTTAGAGATATTGTGAAATATGAATGGATGATAGGACTTGATGCCTGGGATTTTTGTAGATTCCTGGGGATTTTCTACAGATATTCATGTGAATTGCAATTAAAGATAGCTCCCCCCCTCAATCTGTAGATAATTTACATATTTTCTTCATAAATCCCAATTGGCTGTAATGTTTTATCTTTTTTTATAATTATTTCTGTATTTCATTGCTAATATGGTTTTAGGATTTGTGTCTACATTCATGAGCTATACTGATTTGGAACTTTCTTGTCTTTGATTTTGATATCTGGATTATGTTGGTCTCACAAAATTAAGTTGGGAAGTTTCACAGTTCAAGTTGCATAGAATTGATAATATTTCTACCTTAAGGAATTGACCCATTTCAACTAAATTCTTAAACTTATGGGCAAAGAGTTGTTCATAGTATTCAATCACTGCCTTTTAAAAATGTCTATAGATCTGCAGTGATGTTTCTTACATTTTAGATTCTTGTAATTTTTGTTTTCTTTTTTTCTTGGTTAACTCTGGTAAAGATTTATCAACCTTATTTATCTTATCAAAGAACTAGCTTTTGGTTTCACAGATTTTCTGTATTGTCTTCCTATATTCAATTTCATTGATTCCTGCTCTTACATTCTACTTACTTTGGATTTAATTTGCTTTTCATTTTCTACTTTCATAAGATAAAGCTTAGGTTATCAGTTTGAGAGGGGTTTTTTTGGTTTGTTTTTTTTGTCTCACATAAGACTTCACTGCTATTGATTTCTCTGTAAGCACTGCTTTAGTTCTATCCCAGAAATTTGGTAAATTGTATTTTCATTTTCATTCAGTTAAACATATTTTCTACTTTCTGTTGAGAATCCCTCTTTTGACCCACAAGTTGTTTATAAGTATGGTGTTCATTTCGAAATCTTTGAGGATTTTTCAGTTATCTGTTTTTTAGTTCAATTCTATTATGTTTATGGAACATATTTTATATAATTAGAAGTCTTTTAAATTTATTTAGGTTTTATGGCCTCGAATATTATGGCCTTGAATATTTTTTAATGTAAATGTGTCATGTGCAGTTGAAAAGAATATATACTCTGCTGTAGTTGGGGACAGCATTCTATAGATTAGTCTGAGTTGGTTGAATGTGTTTAGGTCCTCCACATCCTTGCTGATTCTGTTTATTGAGATAGGAATGTTAACATTTCCAACTATAATTTTGGATTTGCAATTTCTCCATTCAGTTCCATCAGTTTTTTTTTCCTTTGAGTATTTTGAAGCTATTGTATTAGTTTTCTGTTGTTGCATAACATATCACTACAAATTTAGTAGCATAAAATAACAGCTATTTATTATTTCCTGGTTTCTGTGGATCACGAGTTTAGCTCAGGGTCTCACAAGACTAAGATGTTGTTAGCCGTATCAATGATGGCATCTGAGACTTGAGGTCCTCTTGCAAGATCACTTGGTTTTCTTGATGTTGTATAACTGAGGTCACAGTTTTCTTGCTGGTTACTGACTGGGGATTATTCTTGACTCCTAGAGGCCCCCATAGTTCCTTCCTTGTGGTGCTTTCACAGACCTTCTCGGAAACATGGCGCCATACTTATTTCAAAGCCAGCAGGAAAGTTTTTGTGTTTAGGAAAAGACCAGTTACTCCTTTAAAATTTTTGTTTTTCCTGATTAAATCACACCCACAAAGGAAAATCCTCTTTTTGATTAACAAAATCAAAAACTGACTTGGAAACTTTAATTACCTCTGCAAAATCCCTTCATCTTTGCCACATAACGTAAACTAGTTCCAAAAGCGATATCCCAACATAGTTGCTGGTCTTGCCCACACTTAGAAGAAATTATTCAGGGTATGTCTACCAGCTGGCGGGGTGGTGGTCACCCTGGAATTCTGCCTACCACAACTTTGTTAGGTGCATGTATACTTCATATTGTTAAAACTTCTTCATGAATTGACCCATTTAGCATTACCTAATGCTGCTCTCTACTCCAGGTAATTTTCTTTGCCTGGTATTAGTTGTATTAATAAAGCCACCACAAATTTCTTTTGATTAGTGATTGCATGGTAGAACATTTCCTTTAACTTATCTGTATTATTAAATTTAGAGTAAATAGGTCATTGTTTTCAATCTGACAATTTTTACTTTGTGTTTAGACAATTTATGTTTAATGCAATCTTTGATATAATTTAGATTCACCATTTTGTTTTCTGTTTGTCTAATTCTGTTTTCTCTTTTTGACTTCCATGTTTTGTTGGATTAATTTTTAAATTCCATTTATTGGCTGTCTATATTTTTTTCTATTATGTTTTAGTAGCCTTTTTAGGGATTATACCAGATATATATTTATATATCAAGTATATGTCAACATATATATATATTTACATATATACAAATATATATATTTACAAATAAATATATATATACTTACATATATATAAATACACACACACAAAACTTTTCACAGTCTTCCTGAAGTTATAATTTTTCAACTTTAATAAAAGAAGTAAAAACATCACAATTACATAGGTGTCTTCATTCTCTACCCTGTTATAATTGTTATATGCATTTCATTTATAGATTGAAAACACCACCAGGAAATGTTATTTTTGCTTTCAATCATAATTTTTTTCTAGTAGGAAAAAAAAGGTATAAGAAAAAATCTATTTGCCCCAATATTTACCATTTCTGTTTTTCTTCCATTCCCAAAGTTCCAAGTTTGATTCTCATATCATTTTCCTTGAACTTGAACTTGAACTTTCTGTGATATTTCTTTTGGAATCTGCTGGAAAATAGTTTCCCTTCTTCTGAGAATGTCATTTTTTAATATTTTCTTTTGATATCGAATTTGATATCAAGAACTGTTGACAGTTCTTTTTTTCAGCAATTTAGTGATGCTTTCCTATGGCTTTCTAGCTTTTATAGTTTATGAGAAATATGCTGTTATTTAAATAATTGTTCTATGACAAGTAGTATTTTACTTTTCTTTGGCTGCTTTCATGATTTATCATCTTTCATTTTCAGCAGTTTAATTACAGTATGTGTGAACATGATTTTATTATGTTTAGAATTTGGTGAGCTTGAGTCTGTAAATTTATGTCTTTTACCAAATTTGGGAAGTTTTCATTGTTTTTTCAAATAAATTTTTTCCATTCCAATTCATGTTTTCTTTCCTTCCCTGATTCCAGTGACACAAATTTTAGACACTTTGTCCTTGTCCCACATTTCCCTGAAGCTCTGTTAATTTTTTTTTAATCTCTTTTCACTGTTCTTCAGAGTGGGTAATTTTTATTTTATTGAAGTCCACAATTTTTTTAGTTTTACTATATTTAAGTCCACTATTTTAAGTCCTCTCTCCTCTGTCATCCTCAGTCTGCTATTCAGTACATCCATTGAAATTATTTCCAATATCATATTTTCAGTTAAAATTATATTTGATTTCTATTTTTATGCATATTTATCTTATGGTTCATAGTTGTAATACCAGTTTAAAGTTGATATCGATAATTTCAACACTTGAGGAATCCTAGAGTTTGCATCTGTTGATTGGTTTTTCCATTGAGAATTGGTCACACATTCAGTTTGTAAAATTATATGACATAATTTTAGATGTTATTGTGAAGATTTTAAACATGTTGTGAGATTATGGGTCCATTAAAATCCTCAGGAGAAGGTTGATTGTTTTGATTAACAAGAAATTCACCCATGTGGTTCAGACTGCAAGTTCGGTCTTATTTTCTGTGGGTATTGGTTCCAGTGTCAATTCAGTTTTTTAAAACCCTTTGTTATAATTGGGTCTTTCAACTCAGGGATTAGCCTGGGACACAGTGCAGTTTATGTGATAATAGAGTTCTCAAAACCTTAGCTATGCTTCTGTGTCTGTTCTACTCAAGCAACCCAGTCATGGGGTTAAGACTGGGATTGTGTCAGTTCATACACCGAATTAGGAGATCTGCTTTTCTAGCTCTCTCTGCTCACAAATTTCCTTTCACTTTAAAGCTCCCAGAGGCCCCTTTTCCCTAAAAGAAAAATGGCTGTTTTAACTCTTCCCACCATCACCTAATTCCTTGGAACTAGGGCTACTTTCAGAGCAAAAAAAAAGAAAAAGTGTTAGAAAAAAGAAAAAACAATTTTCCCCAGTAATCATTGGCCAGAGTAACAGATTATCTTTTAGGATTTTAGGGATCTGTGCAACCAGTTTTGCTGTGATAACCAGTTCTATGTTGGAGGCTCATCTTTAGCCTGGACCAGGTAAGAAAAAGAAAAAAAAAAAAAAAAGAATAAAAAAGAAAGGGGATTTCCTTGATTCTCTCTCTGGGGTGCCATCTGCCATGTCATAAGGACATTCAAATAACTCTGGAAGGACCCGCACAGTGAGGAATTGAGTTCCTTGGCAACTAGAACTGAAATCTCTTGCCAGCAGCCATAAGAATGAATTTGGAAGCACATCCTGCAACCTCAGTGAAGCCTTAAGATGGCGCAGCTCCATCCAGCATCTTGATTGCAAGCTAATGGGAGACCTTGACTCAGAATCTTCCAGCAATATGGCTTCCACACTGCTGACTCGCCGAAACTGTGAGATGATAAATGCTTGTTGTTTTAAGCCACTATGTTTTGGGAGGTAAGTTGTTATACAGCAAGAGAGGACTAAAACATAGTACAAAAAGGAACATTATAAAGAAAAAAGAACCAAAACTTATACTGTAGCTCTGTTTCTAAGTTATTATTAATGTCTAATACTTCATTAAAAAAAGAAAAACACTAAATTTTCTAATTTAGCAGCTTTAGAACATCACATCTACAACTCACCTCCAATGTGTCTTATAAAGTTTTCTTTCTTGGAGAGCAGTCCAAAATCCCAAATTCTCAAAAGTTTTCTTTTGGTTGATGTAAATACTAATTTGACCCTAATTCTACAATGCTATATCCCATAAAATAAAGAAAAAAAGAAGAAGAAATAATGATTTAGAAAATTCTACCTAAATGTAAAAAATTATAGCTATCAAGTTAGGGAGAAAGACAAGATTGGGGGAGTGGGTGTGTGCAAAAACCCCTATATCTTGAATGAGAATGCCTTCAAATTCCTATTAAAACATTAATCGCATGTAAAAAAAGTCATAAAGACAGTATTAACTAATTCAAATAACCAAAAACTTGGAACTTTCTCCCCCTCTGCATTGTTTAGTGATGACTTTTTGATTTGTTTTTGGAAAATTTGGGGTGATTTTCTGAGTAAATAACAAATATGATTCAATGTTACAATTCTCTACTTCAGTTCAATATTTAATAATCAGGTCTCGACTTCAACAGGGTAATTATCCTTTAATACTGAAAATACTGGAAAGTTTAACTTTTGCTCACAGATTCTGCCCTAAGTACAGCTTACTTTAATGACAACTCTTTTGCCCCTCAATGGTAATGAATTCCATTATGCCTCTGTAAAACACATGTGCCGGGATTTGTTGGCAAAACAAGATAAGCAACAGAGTTTGTCTAACAATTGTATTTTCTTTAAAGCAGTGCCATTCAATTGCAACCACATTTTAGGGTAAAATATTCCACATGTTTTTCAGCAACCTTCTGGGAAAACTCAGTACTTTTTGTAATTCAATATTGGGCTTTTTGAGAAGCATATACCGAATCAATGGAGAGAATACTCAGTGTATGCATTATAAGGAAGAACATTCTCCCAGTCTGGCTATACTTACTATCACATGGAAGAAAAACACCAATACATACACTGAACTTTAAAAAACATTCATGCTTTTCATCACAATGTAAGACTTACAAACATGTTCTTAAGTTTTTTTCCTTCAAGTAAAATTTACTCTCTGAGCATAACAGGTTTAGTACAAATCGCTCCAAAACTTTAAATTGCTTCTCTAATTTAGAAGTTATGATGGAAATGGAAAACTTTCTGTGCTCAAAGTACAAAATCCTAAATAGATTCTTGTATAACACAGAAGGTCAGTTGCAAAATGAAATAACACAAATACAATCACGTAAAAACTAAACAGGGACCTTCAGAATCAGACCTGTTATGACTCTACGACTGTGAATATGATCTACCATGAATATCAATGGGTATTCATGACTTACTCAATAAAAACGTATCACGCTAGAAATGGTGGCATTTGAGCAATAACAGCAATTCTACATTATCCACGGCAGTATTCGAGGTAAAGAAGTTATTGAGGCTGACAAATAATCCACAAGTTTAATATTCACTCTTTTTTTCCATCAGACTTTCCCTAGAGCTAATAACAAGGAGGCCAGATGGTTAACTTGATCTTCACCTTTTTTTATTTCCCTTTTCTACCCATAGCTGGAAATATGCCCAAGGAGTGAAATGACCAAAACTCATCTAGCCAGAAGAGAAGGGGAACACAAGCCAAGATTGTGGATTACTCACAAATTGGATACTTAACCACCAAATAACGTATTTTTCCTGAAACTGATGAAGTGTACTGAGACACAATAGTGTGTGTGTGTGTGTGTGTGTGTGTGTGTATTCCCACTTCCTACTACATCAACACTGGGCTAAGTAGGACCACCAAAGTTCTGTCTTCTACTTCTGATCTTTGGATTACTACCATATTTGCTTACATCTATAATGCTGCTGGTCAATATTAGCCTATGATTAAGTTTTATTCTGATACATAGCCTTTATATAATGCCACAACAGGAAAGAACTTACAAAATACTTTGAATATGTGGCCCTTCTAGAGGCCATCTTTGCCCCTGAATGAGAGGACAAATTCCTTGTTGGCTTGTATGCACGATTCTATAAGGTAGGTACTATTTGAAGGTCACACAGCTTGTCAGCAGCTCTGAAGTACTATTAGCCAAGTATTAAGGATATATTTGACAGATGAAGCTATCAGAGTAAGCTGCCAAATTAAAATCTCAGACACATTTTAGGTTTTGGTGGGAAATGAGCTAAAAGCAGACAGCCATTTCAGAAACTGAATAAGGAGGTCATGGCTGGGGAAAATGAAGTGAAACCTCCCCCCACCCCCCGCAACAAACCTTTCTGTATTTTCAGAAAGTGTACTTAGACTTAGACATTGTGATTATTTCAATTCCAACAGCTCAGTTTCATTCAATGGAGGTGAAAATTACTTCGGGAATGGGCTGCTAAAATGGTCATTTTGGCTCACATTGCATTTTATTTTGTAGGATTTTATTTGCAGAGATCTTGAACTTGAATGTTTACTTTTAAAATTTCTTTTAAAAAATTTCTTATTATGCAAAAAGGAGCCATAGGATGCATTTATATCTAAAATCAAGTAAGTGCATCTTAGTCTTACACAGGTTTCCTGCACATCTGCAGATAATTAGTTAAACATTTGTCCAAATGAGAGAAAGCATACAATTCCTTTGGCTATGTATTTCACTTGAATTATTAATCTTGTTGAGAGAATCTGGCAGCAAAACATTATACCCAAAACAATCCTTTCGTTTGACTTAAAAAAAAGCTTGCCAGTGCTCACAGATCTTTTGCTAAAAGGTAATGTTGACAGAGAATGAAGTGAAAGTGTACATTCAGAATACTTAATTTAGGGATGTCAGTTTGACACTGGCAGGGAACTTTGTGTATTGTTTTCTGCAATAGAAAACATGGAGCATCACACAGTGAACATTTCCAAGAACTTAGGGAACCGGGTTTGCTTCCTCCCACCCAATTCTCAGTAATAACAATTAAGGATTACAGTAGAGTTTTTGCTCAGAGAGCAGTTTGCTGAGTTCTTTGAAGTCAGAGAATGTGCCTTCCATATCTGTGGTATGCTCTATAAATCTTGTGGTCATAATGGATGCCTAATTAGTATTTTTATTTTAATAAAAACTTTTGGTCCCTTAAGAGTCATGGAGATGGGCGACTGTACCTGAGCTCCCAAGTCTCACTGGTGATAGAAGTACAATACTCCCATGGAGAGGACACCTCAAAAAGAGGGGGAATGATTAATTTGAACAAGAATACAATCTACAACTGTAGTAACAAGGGCTGACCTGATTATAAGCCTGTGGCTAATAGCAAAACAAAAAGATCTCTATCCAGAAATGCAAGGGCTGCTTACGTCCACGGAGACAACCATGATACTTTTTCCCTTTCGTTTTCTTAGCTTTGCCTTAAACTCCTCTGTCTTCTGCACTTCTCCCACACAGACTAGGATTTGAATTCCAGCTCATTTAGGAGCTGAATCAAGTTATTGGTCTCTTCTGTGCTTGTCAATTTAGCTTCTCTGAATGGTGTGTGTGTGTGTGTGTGTGTGTGTGTTTTAATTTGTAAAATAGGAATTATCATAATACCTACCTTCCAGGAATAAAGATATTAAAAATAATGCACTTAATAAAATGGGTGGGTATGTAATAGGTACATTTTTAAAAATGTGTGATGCAATATTATCATTCAAGGAACTACTCTCAGCAAGTTGACAGAATGTGAATTCCTCTACATATTAGAATATTCCTCAAGCTTGAAATCTAAGTATGGCATGGCAGTGTGTGTAGACTCCTTAGTTTGAGAAACGCTGAATTAGTGGTTTGACCAAAGTATGTAGAACATAGATAGACATGTAATTTTAGAGATGCTGTACAACACAAGATTTTTATATTCTGACAGAAATTTTTATATACCCCTAGTTCAGAAGAAAAACCAAACACAAAATGATAATCGATAGATCTGTATCTCAGACATGGTTAATCAAGTCCCATAGGAGTATTGCACATTAGTGTGCAATACTTAAAAATCTGAAAAGTACAGGTTTATGAACTTATGTTTCCTTAACCTTTTCATATATATATTGCTTATATAATTTTAACATTGATTTTGGGGGGAAAAAAGCCAACAACTCTCTTTTGCTCTTGGCTGTAAAGTTACACAATGAAGTGATAACAATAGCTCAGCATTTATTTTTCAACACGTTTCTCTTTATTCTTCTCTAGTTCATTTATTTTTTTTTTAAGATTTTATTTATTTATTTGACAGAGATAGAGACAGCCAGCGAGAGAGGGAACACAAGCAGGGGGAGTGGGAGAGGAAGAAGCAGGCTCATAGCGGAGGAGCCTGATGTGGGGCTCGATCCCATAACGCCGGGATCACGCCCTGAGCCGAAGGCAGACGCTTAACCGCTGTGCCACCCAGGCGCCCCTATTCTTCTCTAGTTTAAATCAGAGGCCCAGATTGGACTCCTCATTTTTTACAGACCTAAAAATTGCTAAAATGGGGACTTTCTCAATAGCTCTAACTCTGCACCTAAATATCCAGTCACATGACTGCATGTAATGACAGTGTATGTTGCCTAAGTGTTCATATGAAGCTTATGACTCTCCATACCTGTGTTCTATGGAGCCAAAAATTCAATTAATTGGTTTTCTTATCTGCAAAGTGTCAAGCAACCAGTTTTATCAAAATTTTCTTTTTTCTTTTCACTGTGTGGGTATGTAGAATTGATGACTTAGCCAGAAGTTTTTCATAGCAACAAGAAAAACAGATTCAGGAGAAAAAGGAACATTTTTTGACAAATTCTTCTTCGTCTAAAAACATTATCTGGCACTTTAGAGAAAGTTATGGATTTAAGTGGTGTGTAGGAAGAAGAACCTATGGGATAACACTTGTATTTTAGTCATTCTTGGCCCAGTATTTTGGCATAGTATTTGCAGTTTTTTAACTTCACTAAACACAAAAACAAAAACTGCCTCAATAGATTTAGCCACACCTCCCTCCTGTTTTCAGCCAAGTCTCACTGAAGAAAAATCCAGAGCAGAGTATTTCTATTTATGCAATGTCCCAATTCTCCATTTAAATAGCAATATTATGAAGTTACTGTATATTATCATTACTTTCCCTATAGCTTTAAAATAATTTGAGGCTTGAAATAAGACGACTTGCAGTTTCCAATATTGGCAGGCTTGGTTGTTTGGACCGACCTTAACTGAAAAGAACTAAAAAGTTCAAATAAAGTGTTAAAACAATCCTTCTTGAAATTATGAAGAGCTAACAATCCAGCAAGGAAATGCTGGCCAAAAAGTTGAAAGGAAAACAGGAATATAGAGTGACAAGGAAACCTCACAACTGTTTTTGTCCTGTGACTTTTGTGACTTTAGCAAATTTCAACTTTCATTTTGAAAACCTCTTTAGTGAGAGGGATAGAGACTGAATGCCCTTGTCTAACTGAAGTCAGAATCTAATAGACTCCCCCCAAAATAAGTTGGGATTCCAGCACTCCTAGAGTAAATCAGAAGTAGAAAAACCCTCACAGCCCTCGAAGCCGGAGATCATATGACAGGAAATAAATTTCAAGCCTTGAACATGAAATAAGGGGCCCCACGTTGGTGGTGCAAAAGCAAAGGCAAATCTTCTCTGGAGGAAGAAACCTTTTCTTAAGCTCCAAAATATATCTTAACTGCGTTTGCAAGTAAAACGAACAGTGTACAGTCAAGGATAATCAGGCTCACAAGGAAGACATGAGGAGTGAGAATAAGCAGAATCGACAAAAGCAGATTGAAAGACCTTCACATGTCAAAAATACCATAAAGGTTACAGTTCAAGATCTCAGTGTAGGAGGATCCTGAGCTCACCTCCTCCCATGCACACACCAATCTACACCTACATCAGAACAATGCTCTCTGAAAAACAAAACAAAACACCCAAATTAGCTAAAGGACTCCTATACATCAGGCAAATGAGAAAAAGAAGGAAAAAAAAATCAAAATGGGTGTAAGAGGCTGAAACACAATCTCACTATAAACCACACTCCTGACGTGGTGACCCACAATTGAGAGTAAACACACAACTCCAAACTTCTGCCAGAATAGCCAACACTCCACATCTGGTACCTTTACTTTTAAGACCTGCACTCAGAGATGAGCCTTCAAAATATGTAGCTCTGAAAGTTAACAGGGCTGGTGTGACTTGACCCACAAGCCTATAGCAAACTGAGACACCGTTCTTAAAAGGCTTGCAGAGGCTCAACTGGCTATCCCCTAGGGCACACTGCAAACGCGACTGAAATGCACCCAATCTTTCTGTGAAAGAGGCCTATTTATTTATCTTAAAAATTTGCCTGAGGGGCAGGCTGCTGATTTAACATACATCTAGAGGACTACTGAAATACTTCCAAAGACCATGGAGTCCAACAAGCCCCATCTTTGAACTCTCTCCCTGCCGTCCTCTAGGAGGCTGAGATCTCCTGGAAAGGAACCTGTGTACCCATCTGGTGCCCCAGGTTTTGCAGCTACCACCCAGGTGACACCCCTTGATTGTCTGGCTCTGGTGGACAGTGTGACTGACATTCATGGGTCCCACAAGACTGTAACAAGCAAAGGAGTTCTTAACTGGCCACTCTCCAGCACACAGTGCAGAGACAGCAGACTGAAATATTCCTAAGTCTTTCTGGGAAAGAGGCCTATAACTTTATCTTCTTGGGCCTACGGAGCAGGCTTCTAATTAAACACACATCTAGGCACTGACTACAGTCATCTCCAAAACCCAGGGAGTTTGCTGGGTACCATCTTTATACTTTCCCTCTGCCCTGCCCCAGGCTTCTGACATCTCTGAGAAAGGAACTTATGCACATATCTGGTGGGTTGGCTTTTATAGTTGTCACCCAGAGGACACATCCCTTGATAGCTTGGCTCTCATTGCCAGTGGGTCTTGTGTTCTCAGGTTATTGGGATGGTAACAAACAGTTCTTAACTGGCTGTCACCCGAGTGATAAGCACCAATGAAACAGCCAGAAAGGCCTCTCTCCCAGGCTTGCCCTGAAAAATGGACCTTTGCGTGTCTTGCTGCCAGTCAACCTGAATCTAGATGCTAAGATCTCCCCTTTTAGGACACTGATAGTGGCTCCCAGAGTTTGATGGTGTAACAAGACCTAAGAACAAAGTAGGTTGGTTGGACAATCTTACGTTTAACAGACAACCAAGAGCTAGGTCAGGGTTGAACAGTAAGATTCATCTCCTGCAAGAGCCACTCCTTTAACGCTGGGGGAGGTGAGAGTTCGTTGGTGATTTCCAGTCCAAGATGGCAACATGGGAAGACCCCAAACAGACTCCTATACAGACACACCAAATCTATTTGTAGAGCAATTCCTCCTGAAGAAGAACTGAGGGCTGGCTGGATAGCTTCTACACAACAGAAAATAGACCACACTGAGAATGGCAAGAGAGACAGAGACACAGTTACAAAGGGAACTCCCACTCCCAACCCTGCAAACTGCGGTGGGAAGGGATAATAGTGAGGGACCCCTGAGTAAGGGACAGGCGGGGCTAGGTAGGCAGAGATAAGTAGGGGGCTATAGGATCAGACTCATAAAAATCTCCAAAATGGGGAGGTGTAAGGAAACCAGAGATAAGGGAACAAACCAGACCATCCTGTCCTGGGTGTCAGAGGTGGGGTCTTATAATAACAGCTACTTGTGACCAAAAAACAATTACCAGACCCTAAAAAAGTAGCCATTGAAGGTGTTATCACTAGTCCTTACTCAGTGGTGCTATCAATAGAGATGTTAAAAGGATTTAAGTTCCTGGTTAGTTTTCTATAAAAGACCAACCCTAAAAGCCCTCACTGGCAACCCTGCTGGGACCCATCTCACTCCTAAGAGCTTTCTCTGTATCCTTGCTTAATAAAACTATCACTTTACTCACCCTCCTTTGTCCATGAGATTCATTCTTTGACTCTGAGACAAGAACCTTGCTCTCCCACTTCACCATAAGCAAATTCATCTGCCCTGGGGCACAGTAAAAAAGTGCAGTTTAAAAGGGCAATTAGTATAGAAAGGAACCAGCCCTAGAACCCTACCAAATACTGGAGGAGTTGCTGGAACTCTTTCTGGGTAAAAGGGCTGGTGAGCCATAGGGTTTTTTTTTTTCCCCCTGCCACCTTGATAGAATGGATGGGAGCAAGGTTTGTGTACCCTACCTGGTCTTAGTGAGTCCCTAGCCCACATCAGCCCCAGCCATCCCACCAAGGTGATCCTAGCACAGCACATACTGAGACACCCCTGGTCTATACTTTGCTGTCTTCCTGAGGTGATACAGGTGCAAAGGACCCACAGAATACTCCAGGCAGGCTTGTACTACCTTGGCTTTAGATGGCTTGCTAGGGCACCCCTGGCTCACACCTGCTTTGGCTCCAGCCACCCAGCTAGAGCATCTCCTGTGTGGAGCACTCCAGGAACTCCTGTCCCATGCCTGCCTTAATCCCAGCCACCCTCTGAGGGCATCCTTTACATGGAGTGCCCTGGGATTCCCGGCCCATGCCCAGCCAGGGTGCCCCCTGTGCTGACCACCTCTGGACATCCTGATTTGCACCCACTTCAGCTTCAGCGATCCTCGCAGAGTACCCTCTGCATGGAGAGGCCCAGAATTGTTCCGGCCCTTGCCCACCTCAGCAACAACTGTCCTTCTAGGGTTCCTCCTGTGCAGAACACTCCCAGGACATCCTGGCCCATGCCCTGGCCTTGGCACCAGCTGCCCTTGCCAGAGCACCCCCTCCATGAAGTACCCTGGGATGCTCCAGCTATCACCCATTTCAGCTTCAGCTGTCCTGCCAGGACACCCTCTCTGCAGAGAGCCCCAGGATCACCCCAGTCCAGGCCCACTTTAGCTCTGGCTATCCCACCAGGGCAGCCCCAGCAAAGTGCCCAGGTCTCCCACACTATGCCAGCCACAGCTCCAGCCAACTACCCAGTCACCAGCGACACACAGGCTACAAAGGGAACGATGGTACACAAGACCATTCCTTCAAATGTAGGAGAAGTAGCTGTACTGCTTAATTCATAGAAATAAACACAGAAAGTCAACCAAATGAGGAGAGACTATACTCCAAATGAGAAAAGGGCAGTAAACTTATGTAATAGCTGAAAACTTCCCTAACTGGGGTAAGAAAACAGACATCCAGCTTCAGAAAGGGCAGAGTTCCAAACAAGATGAACCCAAAGAGGTCCACAGCATGACACATGATAATTAAAATGTCAAATATTAAAGATAAAGAGAATTTTAAGAGCAGCAAGAGAGAAGAAGTTGTATACAAGGGAAACCTGTTAAGGCTATCAGCTCATTTTTCAGCACAAACTTTGCAGGCCAGAACAGAGTGGCATGATATGTTCAAAGTGCTGAAAGGAAAAAACTACTACCATGAACACTCTACCTGGCAAGGGTATCATTCAGAACTGAAGGAGACAAAGAGTTTCCCAGATAAAAGTTGAGGGAGTTTATCACCACTAAAACACCATCACAAGAAATGTTAAAAAGAATTATTTAAGTGGAAAATAAAAGGCCATAACTAGAAGAAAATTATAAATAAAAAGATGTAAAATATGACAAAATATACATAAGATGTGGAAAGGACAGTAAAAAAGTTCTTTTAGAATGAGTGTGAACTTAAGGGACATCAACTTAACATAGACTGTTATGTACTTAGGATGGCATATGAACCCCATGGAAACCATAAACTCAAAACATGTAACTGATCCCCCCAGAAAAGGGCAAGAAAGCTAAGCATACTACTAAAGAAACTCATCAATCACAACAGAAGAGAGGAAGAGAAGAAAGGAACAGAGAAGAACTATAAAATGACCAGAAAATAATTAACAAAATGGCAATAGCCATATCTATCAATAATTACTTTAAACATAATAGTTTAAATGCTCCAGTAAAAAACACAGGATAGCAGAATGGATAAAAAAATAAGACCTATCTATACTCTGCCTACACGAGACTCATTTCAGACTTACGATACATACAACTGAAAAGAAAAGGATGGGAAAAGCTATTCCATACAAATGGAAGTGGGGGGAAAACTGGGTAGTACTACATATATCAGATACAATAGACTTTAAAACAAAGCCTGTAACAAGAGACAAAAAAGAGCATTACATAATGATAAAGGGATTAATCCAAAAAGAGAATATAACAATTGTAAATATCTACACACCCAACATTGGAGCACCCATATACATAAAGCAGTTCTCAACAGACAAAAAGGGAGAAACTGATAGTAATGCAGTAATAGTAGGGGACTTTACATCCATGGATAGAGCATCCAGATAGAAAAATCAACATGGTAACAGTGGCTTTGAACAACACATTAGACCTGAAAGACTTAACAGGTATATGCAGAACATTTCATCCAAAAACAGAATACACATTCTTTCCAAGTCCACATGGAACATTCTCCAAGATAGATCACATGTTAGACTGCAAAACAAGTTTTTTTTTTTAAGATTTTATTTATTTATTTGACAGAGATAGAGACAGCCAGCGAGAGAGGGAACACAAGCAGGGGGAGTGGGAGAGGAAGAAGCAGGCTCCCAGCAGAAGAGCCTGATGTGGGGCTCGATCCCATAACGCCGGGATCACGCCCTGAGCCGAAGGCAGACGCTTAAGCGCTGTGCCATCCAGGCGCCCCAAACAAGTTTAAAGAAATTTAAGAAGATTGAAATCACATTTGTTTTGATGACAACAGTATGATACTATAAATCAATCACAAGAAAAAAAAATCAATCACTAATACCAAACTAATAATGTTAAACTACTAATGCTTTATGTTTATGTTATCATGCTACTAAACAGCTTGGGTCAATGAAGAAATCAAAAAGGAAGTAAAAAAAAAAATACATGGAGACAAAGAAAATGAAAACACAATGGTTCAAAATCTTTGGCACACAGAAAAACCAGCTCCAAGAGAGGAATTTATAGTGATACAGGCCTACTTCAAGAAACAAAAAAAACCTCAACCTAACCTTACACCTAAAGGAACTAGAACAAGAAAAATAAAGCCCAAGGTTAGTAAAAGGAAGGAAATAATAAAGATCAGAGCAGAAATAAATGACAAAGACTAAAACACAGTAGAAAAGATCAAGGAAACAGTGGAACTGATTATTTGAAAAGATAAACAAAATTGCTAAAACTTTAGCCAGAATCAGGAAGAAAAAGGAGAGGACCTAAATAAAGGTAATAGGAAATGAAAAAGTAACAACCAATACCACAACAATACAAAAGATTATAAGTGAATGCTACAAAAAAAAAAAAAAATCATATGCCAAAAAATTGGACAACCTAGAAGAAACTGATAATTCATATAAACATATTAACCCAAAACTGAATCAGGAAGAAATAGAATGTTGCAACAGATTACTAGTAATGAAATTAAATCAGTAATCAAAAACTTCCAACAAGGGGTGCCTGGGTGGCTCAGTCGTTAAGCGTCTGCCTTCGGCTCAGGGTGTGATCCCGGCGTTATGGGATCGAGCCCCACATCAGGCTCTTCCGCTGGGAGCCTGCCTCTCCCTCTCCCACTCCCCCTGCTTGTGTTCCCTCTCTCGCTGGCTGTCTCTCTCTCTGTCAAATAAATAAATAAAATCTTTAAAAAAAAAAAAACTTTCAACAAACAAAAATCTAGGACCAGATGAATTCACAGGTAAATTCTACTAAACATTTAGAGAAGAGTTAAAATAAAGCCAGAATTACTGTGATACCAAAATCAGACAAAACATTACAAAAAATAGGGAAACTACAGGCCAATATCCCAGATGAACATAGATGCAAAATTCTTAATAAAATATTAGCAAGCTGCATTCAACCATACATTAAAAGGATTATTCACCATGATCAAGTGAGATTTATTCTGAGGATGCAAAGATGGTTCAGTACTCACAAATCAATGATAATCTATATTAATAAAACTAAGGATAAAAATTATACAATAACCTCAATAGATGCAGAAAGAGCCTTTGACAAAATTCAACATCGATTTATGATAAACACTCTCAACAAAGTGGGTTTGGAGGGAATATACACCAACATAATAAAAGCCATATATGAAAAACCCACAGTGAACATCATACTGAATGGGGGAAAGTTGAAAGCTTTTCCTCTAAAGATCAAACAAGACAAGAAGTTCATTCTCACCACTTTTATTCAATATAGTACTGTAAGTCCTAGCTACCACACAGTTAACGAGAAATAAAACTCCACTACATTTATAAGGAAGAAGTAAAACTGTCACTACTTGCAGATGAAATACTCTACATAAAAATTCCTAAAGGCTCCACCAAATAGTATTAGAAATAATAAATGAATTCAGTAAAATTGCAGGATACAAAATATACAGAAATCTTTTTATGTTTCTATACATTAATAACTAAATAGCAGAAAGCGAAATTAAGAAAACAATTCCATGTTCAATTGCACTGAAAAGAAAATAAACTCAGCCAAGAAAGTGAAAGCCCTGTACTCTGAAAACTATAAAACACTGATTGAAAGAAATTGAAGGCAACACTAACAAATGGAAAGATATTCCATTCTCATGGATTGGAAGAGTCAGTATTGTTTTTCTTTGTTTAAGGTTTATCAGAGAGAGACCGCATGCAAGCAGGGGCAGCAAAGATGGGGGAGGGGGGTGGCAGAGGCAGGCTCCCCGCTGAGCAGGGAGCCCAACATGGGACTTGGTCCCAGGATCCTGAGATCATGACCTGAGCTGAAGGCAAACACTCTACCAACTGAACCACCCAGGCACCCCAAAAATTAGTATTGTTAAAATGTCCATATTACCCAAAGCAATCTACAGATTCAATCTACAGAATCTTATTAAAATACCAATAAGCATTTTTCACAGAACTAGAGTCATATTATAATTTGTATGGAGTGCAAGAGACCCTGGATAACCAAAACAATCCTGAGAAAGATAACCATAGCTGGAGGTATCACAATCTCAAATTAAGATATACTACAAAACTGTAGTAATCAAAACAGGGTGGTACTAGCACAAAAACAAGCACATAGATGACTATAACAGAATAGACAGCCCAGAAACAAACCCACACTACTACAGTCAATTAATTCAACCACGACAAAGCAGGCAAGAAAAAAAAATGGGAGAAAGACAGTCTCTTCAACAAATGGTGCTGGGAAAATTGGATAACTACATGCAAAAGAAGGAAGTGGGACCACTTTCCTACACCATACACAAAATAAACCCAAAATGGATATAACTAAATATGAGACCTGAGACCATAAAACTCCTAGTAGAAAACATGGGCAGTATTTGCTATGAAATTAGCCTCAGCAACAGTTTTTCTAGATAAGTCTTCTCAGGCAAGGAAAACAAAAACAATATACTATTGGGACTACATTAGAATAAAAAGTGTTTTCACAGTGAAGGAAACCATCAACAGAACTGAAAGGCAACCTATTGAATGGCAGAAGATATTTGCAAATGATATATCAAGTAAGGAATTAATATATCCAAAATATATAGAGAACTTATACAATCCACCATCAAAAAACCCAAATGATTTGATTTAAAAAAACCCAAATGATTTGATTAAAACATAGGCAGAGGACTGAATAGATATTTTTTTCCAGTGAAGACATATAGATGGCCAATAGACCAATAAAGCATGTTCACCATTACTGATCATCAGGGAAACGCAAATCAAAACCACAATGAGATATCACCTTATACCTGTCAGAATGGCTAGGATAAAAAAGAAGTAAGTGTTAGTGATGATCTAGAGATTAAAAAAAAGAATCCTTGTGCATGGTTGGTGGTAATGTAGATTGGTATAGCCACTATGGAAAACAGTATGAAAGTTCCTCAAAAAAACAAAATAGAAATGCCTTTTGATCCAGTAATTCTACTGTTGGGTATTTACCCAAAGAAAGCAAAAACAGTAATTAAATCCCTGTATTCATTGCAGCATTAGTCACAATAGCCAACCTATGGAAGAAACCTAAGTTTCCATTGATAAAGGGATAAAGATGTGTGTGTGTATGCACAGAAGTATATTACTCCACCAGAAAAAAGAAAGAGTTCTTGCAAGTTCTGATGACATGGAGATACCTAGAGGATATTAATGCTTAGTGAAAGAAGTCAGACAAAAAAGACAAATACCGTATGATTTCACATACATGTGGATTCTAAAAAACAAAACAGACAAACAAACAAGAAGCAGAAACAGACCCATAAATAGAACTAATAGTTGCCAGAAGGCTGAGGTAGATGGTGAGGGGAATGGGTAAAATGGGTAGAGGGGAGTGGGAGATATAGACCTCCAGTTACGGAATGAATAAATAACAGGAATAAAATGTATAGCCTAGGGAATACAGTCAATGGCGCTATGGTAGAATTTACAGTGACAGTAGCTACAGTTGTGGTGAGCAGAGCATTAGATAAAGATTTGTCAAATCACTAGATTTTTTTTAAAAGATTTTATTTATTTATTTGACAGAGAGACAGCCAGCGAGAGAGGGAACACAAGCAGGGGGAGTGGGAGAGGAAGAAGCAGGCTCTTAGCAGAGGAGCCTGATGCGGGGCTCAATCCCAGATCGCCGGGATCACACCCTGAGCCGAAGGCAGATGCTTAACCGCTGTGCCACCCAGGCGTCCCCCAAATCACTAGATTTTACACCTGAAACTAAAGGAACATTGTGTGTCAACTATACCTCAATTTAAAAAAATTAAATACAAAAAATAATCACTGAAAAAAGAAAGTCATTTTTAGATGACTGAACATTTTATGATAAATTTTTTTTATTGTAGTTGTGCATTTGTAGAAAATTTGAAAAAATAAATTAAGGAAGTAGAGGTGCTCAGTTATTCCACCACTCATAAGGGCTGACTATGAATGGTGGCATGTTGCCATGTATTCTTTCAGGCATTTTTCTAGTTGTGTGGTACAGTTATATTGCTAGATACAGCATCCTGAATATATACTTTGATAACCTACTGGTTTTTGTTTTTAACAATTGTCAGCATCACTGCTTATAACCATCACTCTTAAATTCGTCATAGCTCCCGATCAAAAGCAGAACCATGTATTTTTAGCCAACTTCAAATTTTGGACATTTACCTTAATAGTTGTTTTGAATTTAATTTTGTTACACGTACTGCTGTGATAAACATCCCAGAGCATAAAGCTAATTAGGAAGAAAAAAGACAGGAAGAGGTAGGAGTTTAATCTGATGCATAGAGAACACAGAGAGTTAAAGGAAAATAAACAGGAATATGTTCCAAGCAAAATAACAGGAACTCGTAAAATGAACATAACTAATTTACCTAATAAAGAGTTGAAAACATCATAAAAGATACGACTGAGCTCAGAAGAATGGATAAACAAAATAAGAATGTCAAGAAAAAGAAAATATAAGAAAGTATCAAATAGAACTCAAGAATATAATAACTGACCCAAGGAATACAATACAGGGTTTCAAGGGCAGTTGAAGCAAAAGACCAAATGGCCGGGCATTGGAATTCATTCATTCAGAACAGCAAAAAACAATGAAAAAGTATGATGTTAGCTTCAGAGAGTTATGGAACAAATTCAAGCAGACCAATATTCACATGATAGGCATTCCAGGAGGAGAAGAGAAAGTGGCAGAACATTTATTTGCAGAAATAATGGCTGCAAACTTCCTTATCTGATGATGGAAACAAACGCCCAGATCCAGGATGCCTAGAGTCCAAATGAGTTCAAAGAGACCCATACCAAGACACATCATAAACAAAATGTCCAAGTGTAAAGACAAGGGGAGAATCTTAAAACAGCAAGAGAAAAACAACTCATTATTTACAAGAAAACCCCCATCAGACTACATTCAGAATTTTCAGCAGAAACCGCAGGCCAGAAAAGAGTGGCATGATACATTCAATGTGCTAAAAGAAAAGAACGGACTATCAAGAATGTTCTATGGAGCACGGTGGTCTTTCAGAACTGAAAGAAAGACTGGGATGCCTGGATGGCTCAGTCAGTTGGGTGGAGGACTCTTGATCTTGGCTCAGGTCATGATCTCAGGGTCCTGGGATTGAGCCCCACATCAGGCTCCACACTCAGCATGGAGTCTACTTGAGGATTCTCTTTCTCTCCCTCTGCCCCTCCCCACTTGCACATGCTCTCTCTAAAAATAAATAAACCTTAAAAAAAAAAAAAGAATCAAAAGAAAGATAAAGTGTCTTTTAGATAAGCAAAAACTAAAAGAATTCATGACCACTAGACTGGTCTTATAAGATGTTAAAGGGACTTCCTTAACTTGAAATGATATGGTGTTAATTAGTAAGAGGAAAGCATGAAAGCATAAATCTCATGGTAAGGTAAATATATAGCAAAATTTGGAATAATCTAATGTTGTAAGGTGATGGGTTAATAACTTATAAAGCTAGTATGAAGGTTATAAGAGTAGTAAAAATATCACTACAATAATTCATTAATAGGTACATAAGATAAGAAGATGTAAATAGGGACATCAAAAACAAAATATAGGAGTGGAGTAAAAATGTAGAGTTTTGGAATGCATTTGAACTTGTTATCATCAGCTTAAAATAAATTATTATAAATATAAGTTGTTTTATGTAAATCTCTTGGTAATAACCACAAAGCAAAAACCTATAGAAGATACACTAAGAAAAGAGAAAGGAATTTAAGGATACCACTACTGAAAAAAAATCAGTCAATCAGAAAGAGAACAAGGGAAGAAGGAACAAAGGAATTACAGAGCAGCCAGAGAACAATTAACAAAATGGCAATAAGTCCATATTTATCAATAATTTTTTTAAGTAAAAGAATTAATTCTCTAGTTGAAAGATTGGAGTGGCTGAATGAATTAAGAAACAAGACCTATATGCTACCTATAAGAGGCTCACTTCAGATGTGAGGACACACACAGACTGAAAGTGAGGGTATGAAAAAAGGCTAGTCCATGCAAATGGAAACCAATAGAAAGCTAGGGCAGCTTTACTTATATCAGACAAACCTTAAGACAAGGATTATAGTAAGAGACAAAGGAGACCATACATAATGATAAAGGGGGTCAATCCAAGAAGAGGATATAACATTTGTAAATATTTATGCAGCCAACATAGAAGCACCTAAATATATAAAGCACATATTAACAGACCTAAAAGGTGAAAGAGACAACAATACAGTACGAGTAGGGGGCATTATTACCCCACCTTCATAGATGGGTGAATTAGACAGAAATCAATATAGAAACAGTAATCTTAATGACACATTAGACCTGATTGACTTAGATACTTACAAAATATTCCATCCACACATTATTCTCAAGAACTCAAAGAACATTCTCCAGGGTAGAGCATATGTTAGGGCAAAAAACAAGTCTTCATAAATTTAAGGACACTGAAATAATATCAAGCATCTTTTCTGATCACAATGGTATGAAACTGGAAATAAAGTATAAGAAGAAAAGTTAAAAATTCACAAATATGTGGAGATTAAACAACATGCTACTTAACAGCTAATGAGTCTGAGAAGACAACAAAAAGGAAAAATATCTTCAGACCAATGGAAATGGAAATACAACATACGGAAACTTATGGGATGCAGCAAAAGCAGTTCTAAGAGGGAAGTTCATGTGATAAATGCCTACATCAAGGAACAAGAAAGATCTCAAATTAACAACGTAATTACAGACTTCAAGAAACTAGAAAAAGAACTAAGCTTTATGTTAGAAGGAAGTAGGAGGCCCCTGGGTGACTTAGTCGGTTAAGCGCCTGCCCCTGGCTCAGGTCATTACTGAGCCCAGCATTGGGCTCCCTACTCATTGGCGAGCCTGTTTCTGCCCCTCCCCCCTGCTCATGCTTGCTCTCTCTCTCTTAAATAAAATCCTTTAAAAAGTTAGAAAGAAGTAAACAATAAAGATCAGAACAGAAATAGAGACTAAAAGAATTAAAAAGATGAATGAAATGAAGAATTTTTTTAAGACAAACAATATAAACAAATCTTACCTAGACTCACCAAGGAAAAGGGACAACTCAAAATCAAGAATGAAAGAGGAGACATTACAACTAATACCACAGAAGTACAAAAAATCTGAGACTATGAAAATTTTTCCACCCAGTAGGACAACCTAGAAGAAATGGTAAATTCCTGGAAACAACTTACTAAATCATGAAAAAATAGAAAATGTGAACACACTGATTATTAGTAAGGAGATAGAATCAGTAATCAAAAGCCTCCCCATAAAAGTCTAGGACTAGATAGCTTCACTGGTGAATTCTACCAAGCACTGAAAGAAGAATTAATACAAATCTTCTCAAACCCTTCCAAAAAACAGAAGGGAAGAAATACTTCCAAAATCATTTTACAAGGCCAGCATTACCCTGATACCAAAACCAAACAAAGACACTATAAGAAAAAAGTGTTACAAGTCCATATCCTTGGTGAACATAGATGCAAAAATTTACAATAAAACATTGATAAACAGAATTCAACATTACATTAAAAGGATCATACACCATGGTCAAGTGGGATTTATTCCAGTGATGCAAGATAATTCAATATCCAGAAAAGTCAATGTGATAACAAAATGAAGGACAACAAAATGAAGGATAAAAATCATAGGATCATCTCCATACGTGCAGAAAAAGCATGTGACAAAATGCAACCTTTACTTACAATAAAAAGTTTCAGCTAAGTTTCAGCTTATTGTTTTGACATAGTAAAAGCTAAATATGACAAGCCTGTAGCTAACATACTCAATAGCAAAAAACTATCCTGCAAGATCAGGAATAAGACAAGAATGTCCATGCTTGCCACTGGTAGCCAACACAGTATTGGAAATTCTAGCCAGAGCAATTAGGCAAGTAAAAGTCATCCAAATTGGAAAGGAAGAAATAAAACTGTCATTATTAGCAAAAGACATTTTATATATAAAAAACCCTAACAACTCCACCAAAAAAACATTAGAACCTGCAAATTCAGTAAAGTTGTAGAATATAAAAATCAATATACAAAAATCTGTTGTGTACCTAACCCTAATAATGATCAGAAAGAGAAATTAAGAAAACAATACCATTTGGATGCAATTGCAAAAGAAAGTATTTAACCAAGGAGGTGAAAGACCAGTATACTAAAACTATACGATGTTGATAAAAAAATTTAAGAGACAAATAAGATATTCCAAGCTCATTGATCGCAAGAATATTGTTAAAATGTCCATACTACTCAAAGCAATCTACATATTCAAAGCAATTCCTTCGAAAATTTGAATGGCATTTTTCAAAGAGATAGAACAAATAAACCTAAGATTTGTATGGAACCACACAAAAGATCCTAAGTAGCCCAAAAAACATCAAGAAAGAAGAACGTTCCAGTCATTGCATTCTCTAATTTCATACGATCTTACAAATCTATAGTAATTAAATAATATGGCATTAGCAAGAAAAACAGATACATAGATGGGGCATCTGGGTGGTTCAGTCAGTTCGGTGTCTGCCTTTGGCTCAGGTCATGATTTCGGCGTCCTGGGATCAAGCTCCACATCAGACTCCTTGCTTAGAGGCGAGCCTGCTTCTCCCTCTTCCTCTGCCTACTGCTCCCCCTGCTTGTGCTCTCTCTCTCTCTCTCTCCAATGAATACATAAAATCCTTAAAATAATGAAAACAAAAACAAAAAACCCTAGATATATAGATCAGTGGAATAGAGACCACAAAAATAAATCCATGCTTATATGGTCAATTCATTTGTAACAAAGGAGCTAAGAATATACAATAGAAAAGGACAGTCTCTTTAATAAATGGTGTTGGGAAAACTTAACAGCCATGTGCAAAAGAATGAAACTGGGCCACTATCTTACACCATACATAAAAATTAACTAAGACGTGAATATGAGACCTGCAACCATAAAACATCTAGAAAAATACATAGGCAGTAAGCTCTTTGTCATTGGTCTTGGAGTTTTTTGGGTTTTGTTTTGTTTTGTTTTTGATTTGACACCAAAAGCAAAGACAACAAAAGAACAAGTGAAGTTATATCAAAGTAAAAAGCAAAGGAAACCATCAATGAAATGAAAAGGTAACTTACAGAATGGGAGAAAATATTTGTAAACCATATAGCTGATAAGGGGTAAATATCAAAAATTTATAAAGAACCCATACAATTCAATAGCAATGAAAAATAAAATAGGATTAAAAAACAAGCGGAGGATCTGAATAGACATTTTTCTAAAGAAGACAAACAGATGGCAAAGGTTGTCAAGCTCCCTAATCGGGTACACGCAAACCAAAACCACGATGAGCTACCACCTCACACCTATTAGAATGTTATTATCAAAATGTCAAGAAATAAGTGGCAAAGAGGTGGTGAAAGGGAATGCTTGTGCATGGCGGGCAGGAATGTAAATTGTTACAGGCGCAATGTAAATAGCATGGAGTTTCCTCAAGAAATTAAAAATAGCGCCACCATGTGGTACAGCATTCCATACTAGGTATTTATACAAAGGAAATGAAACCGTGAACTCAAAAAGACATCGGCACCCCCATGTTCATTGCAGCATTATTTACAATACTCAAGATGTGAAAACAACCTAAGTGCTCACCAGTGGATGAATGGATAAAGAAAAGGTGGTAGACATACACAATGAAGTAGTATTATTCAGTCATAAAGAAGAAGGAAATCCTGCTATTTGCAACAACATGGATGGGCCCTGAGAGCAATATTCTATGTAAGAGAAGTCAGACTGAAAAGACACATACTGCATGATTTCACTTACATGTGAAATATAAAAAGAAAACATAACTCAAATACAGAGAGCAGATTGGTAGCTGCCAGAGGCAAGGGTTGGGATGTAGACAGAGTTAGTGATAGTGGTCAAAAGGTACAAATTTCCAGTTATAAAATAAGTTCTGGGGATGTGGTGCACAGCATGGTGACTATAGTTAAAAATATTGTGCTGTATATTTGAATGTTTCTGAGCCATTTGAGTGGCTCAGTCGATTAAGTGTCTGCATTTGGCTCAGGTCATGATCCCAGGGTGGGCTCCCTGTCAGCGGGGAGCCTGCTTCTCCCTCTCCCTCCTCCCACTCCCATCCACCCCTCCCCGCCCTACCCCACCCACTCATGCTCTCTGCCAAATAAAATCTTTTTTTTTAAAAGATTTTATTTATTTATTTGACAGAGACAGCCAGCGAGAGAGGGAACACAAGCAGGGAAGTGGGAGAGGAAGAAGCAGGCTCCCAGCAGAGAAGCCTGATGTGGGCCTCGATCCCATAACACCAGGATCACGCCCTGAGCCGAAGGCAGATGCTTAACGACTGCGCCACCCAGGCGCCCCTGCCAAATAAAATCTTAAAAAAAAAAAAAAAAAATGAAAGTTGCTGAGAGTAGAGCTTAAAAGTTCTCTTCACAAGAACAAAAACTTATAACAAATTTAGTGATGATGGATGTTAACTAAACTTATTGTGGTGATCATTTTGCAACATACACATACATAGGAAGAGGTTATATAACGTTATATTAGTTTCAGTTTACATCAGTTATGTCTCAATTTAAAAAGATACTCAGACATAAAAAAAGGCTGTACGGTAAAATTTCTGTATCTCCTTTTAAAATATGCTTTTAATGCTTCAGCTCCATAAAATGATTAAAAATATAGCATAAAGTTTTAAAAAGTCAGACAAAGTACATTATGAATTATTTTTAAAGCAATGATATGCAAACAAAGGTATTTGCAGGGAAAAGAAAAAGTGACAGATTTGAAAATGATCCAAATAGAATTTTCAGATGTGAAAAAATACATTAAAAATTTAAGATTTCACTAAATAAGTTTAACAGATTGGACACAAAGAATTAGAAACAAGAAATAGAGGAAATTGTACAGACTGCAGGACAAAAAGATGGACAGAAACAAATTAAGAATCCAATCACATCACAGAGAATGAGAAGGTCAAACATGTTTACTCAGAGTTCCGAAAGTTCCAGAGTGACAATGGGCCAGAGGTGATAATTTGGAGATAATATCTGAAACATTTTTCAAAATTTATTAAAACAAAAACAAATGACAGTTTCTGTTTAATGTTAATTATCTGTTCATGAAAACCAGATGTTAGTTTTGAAAACATTAACTGGAAATCTATTTCCTAGAAAATAAAAATTTTATTATCCATCAACCCCAAATCTACAGCCCTTTCCCCAAACCTACCACCACCATATAAAAGCACCTATATGTAAGTAACTGCTATCTGGAAGAAAATGTTTAAGACATTTCCTGATCGTTAGGCAAATTAGTATGGTTGTCGGTAACACATTACACATACCATTTGTGACTCTGAGGTGGTTTGCAAAAGAGCAATGTGCTTCTGATTTACAACTAATTGCATTCGGGATATAACCAGAATTTATCTGCATGTTGATTTAAAATGATGTACTGACTTTTGGAACATAAATTTTCTATAAAAATTATTAGCCCCAAATTTTGTATTGAGATACATGGATATTCTATGAAGTTTTGGGAATAACCAAAAGCATTCTAATGAGAAAATGTCAAACAAGGGGATGTTCTAAAGAGGATGCTAGTATTTTGAGGCTCTGAATTAGACACATTTAGTGTGTAATGGATGCACACTTATACCCTTACTTGGTTCTTCTTATTGATAAAGGGGTGATCTAATTTGTATACACGTGATGCTGTCCACTTCGGCAGCCTTTGTACATTGGGAGATTACACTTAACACTACCAGATTATTTCAAAAAGAAAAAAGAAAGATTAGAGGACAGAAAATAAGTCTCCTTGTTGGTATCTGTATTCGCTAGCTATTACTGCAATAAAGAATAACAATTCCCCACAAAATCGCAGCGGCACGAGGCAATAAGCATGCATTTCTAGTTGATGTGTCTGTGGAGACTGTAGCAATTGAAGACTTCCATACCAACTTCAGATCTTTCATACATTCAGTCACCCAGAGGCAACTTTTTTTTTTTTCATTCTGCAAAACTGATGAAGTTTAAGCTTTAGGACTCCCACTTGCATGAATTGTTTTGCAAATGTTTCAAAAGAACTTTTGAGGGCGATTGTTGGAGACCATGGTCTCTCTCCAATCCCCCACCTCCCCTCCTAGTTCCTGTGTCAGCGAGGTGGCATGAGGAGGGCCACAGCTTGGTACCAAAATTGTAAAAGTAGTCCTATAGCAGCTTAGGAGAGTAGGAGAATTTACTTCTCAGACATAAAAAGCAGGCATAGAGAACAGATTAAGAATTTCATTCCCTTTATGAAAAGTTGCATCAGTAGAAATATTCTGGTAAATAAAAACTATGCTGTTTATGCATTCAAGAGTTTCCACATGCCAGTGTGAGACCTAGAGTAATAGAAAGTTGACTTTTCAGGTTCAACTTAGATTTTGATTTTTTTTTTCTTCCTTCCCCTTCCCTCTCTTCTTTCCATCTTTCCCTCCTTCTTTCTGGTTTAGTATCAAATAAAATGGCCTTTTTAGCAGTAGTATTTTCACTCTGAATTAGGTAATCTTTATAATGCATCTTTTAAATCCTTCTATTCTACTTTAAGAAAAAACCATTTCAGTTCTAGGTGCACATCACATGTACTTATCACAAACAGCTTTTCCTAACATATTCTCAAATAGTACAGAGAGGTACAATTAAGGTCGCACTACAGAACAAGGCTTTTAGACATATATAGTGTATGTTTTAGTTCCAATTTAGTTGCTGCTCTGGATTCAGATAGCCAGGAGAAAAACATTATTTAAAATTTGTCTAAGATAGGGGCGCCTGGGTGGCACAGTCGTTAAGCGTCTGCCTTTGACTCAGGGCGTGATCCCAGCGTTCTGGGATCGAGACCCACATCAGGTTCCTCCGCTATGAGCCTGCTTCTTCCTCTCCCACTCCCCCTGCTTGTGTTCCCTCTCTCACTGGCTGTCTCTATCTCTGTCAAATAAATAAATAAAATCTTTAAAAAAAAATAAAAAATAAAATAAAATAAAATTTGTCTAAGATAAAGTAGAAACTTAGTTTCCCAATTTTACCAGTTTTCTATTGCTGCGGAAAAAATGACCACAAATGTGGCTGCTTAGAACACAGATGTCTCCTCTCACAATCAACAGGTCAGGAGTCTGGCACATTTTAGCCAGATCCTCTGCTAAAGTTCTCACAATGGTGGAAATCAGCCAGTTTCATTCTCACCTACAGGCTTGACTAGGGAAAGATCGGCTTCCAAGATCATTCAGGTTGCCAGAAGAACTTAGTTCCTTGTGGTTGTAGGACAGAAGTCTGTTTTCTTGCTAGATATTGGGGGGGGGGGGCTGCTTTTAACTCCTAGATGCCGTTGTCAGGCTCTTGCCATATGGTCCCCTCCATACACTGGGATGCTCCACAGATCTATCACACTCTCACCTTTTTAATTCCTATCTTCAGGAAGAGCCCAAAACCTTTGAAAGACTCACCTGCTTAGGTCAGGCCCACCACAGCTAATCTCCCTTTTGATGAACAGAAAATAAATTGATTTGGGACTTGATTACATCTGCAAAATCCCTTCAACTTTTTCTTTTATTAAGTAGCCTAATTACAGAAGTGACACTGATCATATTCAGTCTTTTTTTTTTTTTTTAAGATTTTATTTATTTATTTGACAGAGATAGAGACAGCCAGCGAGAGAGGGAACACAAGCAGGGGGAGTGGGAGAGGAAGAGGCAGGCTCATAGCAGAGGAGCCCGATGTGGGGCTCGATCCCATAACGCTGGGATCACACCCTGAGCCGAAGGCAGACGCTTAACCGCTGTGCCACCCAGGCTCTCCTGATCATATTCAGTCTTAACCATTCTCACATTGAGGAGATAATTCGGAATATATGCTTCAGGGAGAAGACATTTCGGAACCATGGAATTCTTCCTGCCATGTCACTTTTAACCATTTATTGCTCTAAGGCCCCTCTTTCATCACTTGAGCACCTTGGTGTCAAGAAATGAAATGTCTAGCTCATGACCATACTTCAAACTAACATTTGGCAGAACCCTGAGAAAAAAGCTTTAGTTACCATGTTGAAAAGGTTGGCCAACAGAGAAAGGCATTAGAGGATGGAAGGTCTTCAAGTCTTATTCTTTTTCTCATCAGAGGTCCTCCATCTATCAGGTTATCTGGCCTCGAATCTTTTGACTACACCCTCCAGGATCCATACTGGCACACTTTGCCTTTCCTGTTTCTTTTATTATATAACTTCGTTCTTTTTCACTGATCTCAATTTCTTGTCCTTTTTGGAAACCTTTGTTTCAGATTTAGTTCGGCTTCCTTCCTTTCCTTCATTCTCATCATCCTGGTTATCCCCAAAGAGGATTATTCCTAATGATGTTGTCTTCATCCTCACCTCACCCAGTCCCTGCTGCAAGCCCTCCCTCCCACCTTCTGCATCAGGTGCTTTGTGGAGAACGTGTGTGTCTTGCTGTTGCCACCAACTTGATCTAGGCATGAACACGTGTGAAGGAGAGGGCGAGTGAAGGGTGAGCAATAGTTAGTCACTGAATTTGCTTTTGTTGACCTTTACCTAAGGCTGTACAGATATGGTCTAAGGTTTGGTAGGATTTGTAGAAAACCTTTTTAATAACTAGCACCACTCTATACTATTAGATGCAGAAACCACTATGATTCTAGAATAGTAAATTTTTCCCCTTCAGAAAGTTGTACCTGTCAAGATTCTTTTGGATATAAAGGATAGAAAAAAAAAATCAGATAGGGAGATTTTCACCTCATTTAGCTGAATAGGCCAGCTGACACCACAGGGAGCTGGATTCGGTCTGCTTTTGGCTCACATATGGTCCATGCTCTTCCATCCTCAGACAGGCGGTTACCTCACCAAAATATGGCTGTGACAGAATCCATTCGCAGTGAAAAATGAAATCCCAGAAATTCTTCTGGATCAATACATTATTGATGCTTCTTTTTATAATAGTGAAATAAAAGATACTTCAATGTTCCTATAAATCCTTTTGGACTTAAGGTAACTTGAGTGATGAGTGATTTTCTCCTATTATGCTGATTAAATACCATGATGTGGGTTAAGCTCTTTACACAGCACTTGGCAGACAGAGGTCTTTATAAATAGCAGCTATCTTCGTTAGCACTGAACCTAAACCATAACGGACTCTCAGAAACATCGATCGCCACCATTTGTACTCTGTTCATGCTTTCCTTTGGCTACAGCTTTTAGTTTTATTTTATTAGTTGATTCTATTCAGGTTTTATGGAGACTAAAGCTCATACAATTTTGAGGGCCTTTACAACATTGTCAATCAAACTTAGATACAAATATAGTATTTCTTAGAAATTACAATAAGCGACAAATCTATAAATGATGGTAAATGTTATAAGTGTCACAAGTCTAGAAAATATTTTAATTTTAATAAGTTAACTCTTGACACGTCTAAACTACCTTTTTTTTTTGTTTTTTTGGCTGTACTTTCTTTGACTGCCTCATCCTATCACAGCAGTTTGGTAATATTTTCAATGGCGAGAATGGAATGCTATGTAGACTTCTCTTAGAATGATGGGTCAAAATTCATTGTATTATCGACCATCTAGCGAAGTGTCTTTCAGCTTCACAGCTCACTCCTGGTAATGGCACACATGTAACACCAGCTCCAGCTTCTTGCTGAGATGGTAATACTTTCAGTAATAACCCTCAGCTGCTCGCAGCCCTTTGATCTCAGTCTGAATGTTCCTTGGTAGCTGAGGTTTCCCGATTGGCCAGGTCCTTGCTGCCACTGTTTCCTGCCCCACTCCCAACACTAGTCCTGGAGAGCAGGGAACAGGGGAGGAGATGGCAAAGTGCCAGTGAAGCCTGGCATTGACCCTTGAGTGAGGAGGACAGAATCGCATCCATATTCTCCCTGGAGTCGGAGTCCAGGTGCTGTAGGAGGTCCCCCTTGGGATGGACAGGGCTGTTGCTGAGGCCTGGAGGATGTGGAGGTCCCATCTATGGATCTAAGACCACCACAAGCCAGAGAGGATGATCCCCCTGTTGCCCATTCCTCATTCCTCCCTGTATAGAGTTTATTTAGCAAATAGAAATATAGGACCCATGGGACATTTGGGATTCAAACTTAACTGGACATCCTGTATTTTATTTGGCAATCCTATTACTATGGCCCTACATGGCCTCTTTGGAAAGCGTCTATGAAAAGAAGATGCCTTGAAAGTTAATCTAACCAGCCTCATTTGAAATATGCTCTCTGTAGTGTGAAGTTTACCATTTGTTCCTGTTAAATGGGATGGTGAATCTAAAGTACCTAAAGATTTGTTTTCTGTTTACTTTCTCTTTTCTCGCTCAACAGGCCTATTTTCCCAACATGTTAATCTTTGTAAGTCTTAATTCTGTAGATCACATTAACTAGCCTTCTTCTTAAATTTGAGAAGCATGTGATAAGGCTGTCCCTTTAATATCACAAGGACACAGGCAAATTACCTTTGTTGAAGGAGATTACAAAAATGGTCATTCTGGGTCCTACTTCTTTTGGAGTTGCAGGCCTGATAAGAACTAGACTCCTAAGCTACAGGGTTTAACTTTATTCTTCAAGGGTGTGAATCCTTTCACAACGTGTATGTATATTAGTTCATCACGTTGTACGCTTTAAGTATTACAATCCCGTTTGTCAGTTACACTCACTAAAGCTAAAAAAAAAAAAAAAAGAAAGAAAGAAAGAAACATTTGAAAGCAAAGATCTACCTATCTCATTCATGGGATATTAGTCAAGAATCATGTTCATTACTAGTTGGGCTTCTCACCTTTTGCTTGTTACCTTAGGCAGTAACAGAAACAAATGGGGAATGTGCTAAACCACCTGGAGAGAAAAAAAAAAAATTATATGATATATTTAAGGAAGGACTTATATAGATTTGTGTATAAAATGCCATTGCTTACAAAAATGAAAATAACTGCAATCTCGAAAAAAATACAAAATTGTTTTAAAACAAACAAAAAAAGACATGTATTGTTTATCATCTTTCCAATGACAATATTTGATTAGGTCTATTTGCATGCATCTAATATGGGAAGCCCACAAAAGGAAGACTTTCTGGAGGTCAAACCATCTCAAGGCTGTCTTTCTGCCTCCCTAGGGTTGTTTACAAGGCATTTGCATTGGCTCATGCACTGTTACCTTGGCCAATCAGTTATGGCTAGAGAAGAAGGTTTGGATTTACTCAGTATGCACAGTATGATCTAAGGCAATGTAGGCAGTAAACAATCAGCTTGGGTTACCGTCTCAAAGACGAACAAATATGGGATGCCTAGGTGGCACAAACTCTTTGTTTCGGCTCAGGTTGTGATCTCAGGGTCATGATATCGAGCCCCGTGTGGGGTTCTGAGCTCAGCGTGGAGTCTGCTTGAGATTCTCTCTCCCTCTCCCTGTGCCCCTCCCACTCACACTGGCTTATGCACTCGCAAATAAATCTTAAAAAAAAAAAAATGAACAGATACATGCCCAAGGATTTGTAACTTTCACCTGATATCTGAGAAAAAGAACAGGCTATTGATTTTTGTAAAAATCATAGAAAAATACCTATGAGGACAAGGCCAGGAAGAGAGAATTACAGCCCATCCTTAGTAAGTCTGCACCCTTGGGATGGGAGATCATATTCAATCACCCACAGCTAATTGTTCTAATATCCAGCCCATCTCTTTCATCAGGTACACAAGGCTCTCATAAAACAATTTACTAATAACTTGTTGAAATCTACTTTACAATAGGTCTTCTTCCATCCACCGATTCAGTAATACTGTCAAAAAGCAAACAATGATGTTGGTCTATAGTGACTTGTTCTTCATGAAGCCATTCTAATTCTGGTCTTCACTGCTTCCATTGGTAAGTGTTCATGCACTCTTTTAAAAAATTATTTTAGGATTTTTGTCAAGCTCTGTGATCTACAAGTCAATAAATATACCTTCTTCCCCTTCTGAAAATTGGAGCAACATTTTCCAGTCTTCAGTCTCCTGGCACCTCTCCTGTTTTCCATGATTTCCCGATGATTACCCACAGTGGTTCAGTAATTATAGCCATACATTCTCTCTGTTCCCCAAGATGTCGTTTAGCCAGACCAAGAGATGTGGAATCATTAGAGCAGCTAGAATCCTTCTCAGGATCTCTCCCGCTTCCTGGGTTTCAGATCTCTCTAATATTTACTCCCCATTTTTCCTAGTCCCATGCCTGGGCAGAGATAGAATCTCATGGGATTCTTAGCAGCAGCTAAAGGGCTTATCTAGTTCCAGGTCTTTGGAAGGACCTGTACCCCATCATCAGACACAGAGTCCGATGCTTGTTCTGAGGTATGACTGATAAATATCTAATATTTTGTACTCTTAGAAGTTTCTCACAATTGTGAGGCTTTACCTCTGGGAACTGCCATATAATCTGGCAATTCCACTCAGGGTATTTATCCGAAGGAAATGAAAACACTAACTCAAAAACATCTCTGTGCCTCCATATTCATCACCGTATTATTCAGCAATAGTCAAGACATGGAAACAACCTAAATGCTCATCGATGGATGAACGGATAAAGAAAATGAGTTATATATAATGGAATATTATTCAGACATAAAAAGGAATGAAATCCTGCCATTTGTGACATAGGTGGACCTCGAGGGCATTGTGCAAAGCGAAATTAGAGAAACACACGTATCATATGATCTCCTCTACCTGTGGAATCTAAAAACAATTTAAAAAATACCCAGATTCATAAATACAGAAAACAGCTTGGTGACTGCGAGAAGTGGGGTGGGGTGCTGGGTGAAACGGGTGAAGGAGGTCAAGAGGCACAAGCTTCCAGTTATAAGTCATGGGGATGTAATGTTCAGCTTGGTGACAATAGTTGGTGATAAAGCATTGTGTATTGGAAAATTACTTGGAAGTTATATCTCAGAAGTTATCACAGGGAAAAAAGTATATGTGGCGATCTCACCGCGATCATTTTACAATATACTAACTATATTGCGTCATTATGTTGGACACCTGAAACTTATATGCTACCTGTTAATTAGGTCTCAATTATAAAAAGGCCTTTTCTTAATGAAAAGGACCTGGACTGCTTTTGTTTGGGTGTTTTTCATTTTGTTAATTCTCCTTCCCTTAAATAGTTACTTTATAATGGTTAATAAGGATTAGATATCTCACTCCACAATTAATATTTTTAAAACAAAAACAGAAGATCATAGCCTAATTGGAATGAGAAATTTAAATCTTCAAATGACACCCTGGAATATAAAAGTGAGGAAGGAGGATTTAGCCCCTGTATTTAAACAAGCACAAACCGCAAGCCTCTGATACTGTTTTTCCATTAACATTGCTGACACAGAACCTGAGGAGAGTTTCCACAAAGAAATCTAGTAAAAAGGGTCCTGGATACAAGCAGTGCTTTAAGAACGCAACTCTTTCTACAACCCACGTCTAGCAGTGTCTCGCACATAGCAGCCTCATAAAAATGTCTGTTAAATTGAATTTACACATCCCATAAAGAATGGGAGTTAAACCTTGGACCCTGAAAACCATTACAATTGTTTCACAGGCAGCAGGGTTCAAGGAAAGAGAAAGGGCTTAGAACTGAATACGGAGAGAACTGTAATGCCTGTAAATGAAAATACATTGCAAGTCTGAGAATAATACTTTAGCTTTCATTGGCATTTGAAAGGACACGATAAAGAGCCAACTCTTTTTTTTCTTTTTTTTTTGGCCAGTGCTCTTAAAAAAAAGAGGGGGTAGAGAAACAAAACTTTTAGGCAGGTAGAAGATCAAAATATTAGCTTCATCACTACTGGAAAGGGGCTTCTTCAATGTTGGGATGAGACAGATCTGTTGGATACAGGTCCCTTGAATTAGGTACGTATTTCTTACTTTTCCCAGATAAAACCACACAAGGGTTGGAAGTCACAGGTAGCTCTCAAAACTTGGAGGCTTGCTCCTGTGACTTCAAAGGAGACTCCAAATGGGAGCTTCTTTGCACCCGCTTTCCGAAGGAAGGGCAAGAGAGGAGCTTGCTGTGTTTGCCTGGTTTTTTATTTCAAACTCATCAGTTAGGTAAATTCACTGCACCTGGGGGGTTGCGTGTTAAGGGGGAGCAGGAGACTGGTGCTTAGAGCAATCCCTCCTTATTAAAACTGGAGAAGCAGAGACTTGTTTTCACCCAAGAGTCTTTTAACACATTTTGGCTTAGAACATGTTTCTTCCTAAACTGTAGATTGTAAGCAGGGCGCATATTATCCTATTTTTACAGTGGGGAAATGGAGATGCAAGTGATGATGTCTCACACTCACTTGGAACCCATTGCACCAAAATGAATCCATAATCCAACACCGCCCCTCCCCTGCAGCCGTAATGCGAGATCTTTGATGATTCTCAGGCTCTAATCCCTTCACCTAAGATTATTCCAATCCTTCTTCTTTCTTTCCTTCTTTACTTTCATCTATCATCTTTTTTTCTTTTTTCAGATTGTATTTTATTTGACAGAGAGAGAGAGAGAATACAAGCAGAGAGAGCAGCAGGCAGAGGAAGAGGGGGAAGCAGGCTTCCCGCCAAGCAGGGAGCCTCATTCAGGGCTTGATCCCAGGACCCAGGGATCATGACCTGAGCAGAAGGCAGATGCTTAACCAAGCCACCCAGGTGCCCTCTATCTATCTATCTATCTATCTATCAATCATCATCTATCTATCATCTATCTATCACCTATCATCTATTCATCCATTCATCTATGGGAGAAGAGGAGCAGCAGGGGGATTGGGGATGAGGAGCCTCTGGCAAAACCTGCCCTAGACCCAGCCCCAGCGACCTGAATGATAAGTCTCCCATCCCCTTAGCTGGGTGTCGATGGTATTTTGTGGAGGGAGATGAGGGAGACTTTCTAAAAATAAATAGACAAATAGCATAGCACTCTATGAATTTTTGTAAAGAAGTCCCACCTGTAACAACAAAGTAGCATAATTTTAAAAATTTTTAATGAAAGTATGAAATAAACACAAGAAAGTGTATATATCTTGTTAGTGTACAGCTCAGTGAATTTTTACAAATTGAACATGTGTGTAACCAACATCAGATCAAAAACCAGAACGTCACCGACTCTTCTGATCTCTTTTTCTGATCACCCCTACCTAAGGGTAACTTTGTCTGAATTCCTAATAAAATATATTAATTTTGCCTGTTTTGTACTTTTTTGGGTGGGATCATATAGTGTGCACTCTTGTGCCTGGCTTCTTCCACTTAACATTATTTTTGTGAGATATATCCCCCTTCTTATGTGTATTTGTAGATGGTTCCTTCTTTTAGTGTATTGCAGTACAGTGTGGGAATATGCCAGTTTAAGGATTCCTTCCATTTCTGGTAGCATCCGGGTCGCTTACAATTTGCATCTATGATGAGTTGTACTGAAGCGAACACGCTTTTTCAGTGTCTTTTGGTGCATGATGTATGTGTTTCTGCGGGGTCTGCGCGTTGAGTGCTATTGCTGGGTCAGAGGCCCGCAACTGTTTGGCTTTGGTAGATGTCAGCTGTTTTCCAGAGTCTGCCCTCTCACACTTCCACCCCAATATATGACTTCTGCAATGTATGGCTCCTCACGAGCTATCGTGGACCCCCGAAGATGTCCACATCCTAATCCCTGAACCTGTGAATATGTCCTCTTTCCCTGGCGAAAGGAACCTCACAGGTCCGTACTGGCGGGTCTGCTATTCATTCAGTTCCTGTCTGATGATTTTTCAGTTCTCCACTGTTGGGCCTTCCACAACCGTCCAAGTTTTAAGTATGAAGATTATCAGAAAAAATTATTTGAACCACTGCAGAGACACCAGATAGTGGAAATGATGTTGAAATTTTTAGAGTGTGATTCAGCTGATTCAGTGTAAGGCTGAAAAAACCAAACCCTCAAAACACCAGAGGTTTCTTTTGAAGTCCATGGTATCTGACAAGATTAGCAGTAAGTAACATTCATAAACTATCAGTTTCTCTTACATTAGTCATATTTTTTATCTTTCACAATTATCCAAAATATGCCTTATGAACTTCATGGCAGAAAGTCAGACATGCCTGTTAAAGGAGAACAATTCGAGACCGCGTGTCTTTACACTGAGTGGGAGGCTAACAAAATAGTGACATCCGTCACCATACAGAACTGAATCGGCCCGCATAGAATCAGACTTTAGGACGTCATGTCAGTGGGATTAGTTAGCTCATCAAAGTTCTTTGTTTAATATACTAGCTCTTTATTCCGGTTTCTTATAACAGTGTAGAAGGGATTTAAACACTTACTGTGCGGGAGGGAGGAGTTAAGATGGCGGAGGAGTAGGAGACACCGTTTTCAGCCGGTCCCCCGAGTCGAGCTGGATAGGTACCAGACCAGCCTAAACAACCACGAAACCAGCCTGAGACGCAGGAAGATGCATCTGGATCTCTACAAATGAACATCTCCAGCGCTGAGTATTGAGGTACGAAGCGGGGAGCCATGAAACCGTGCACAGATATCGGAAGATAAACGGAAGGGGAGGGAGCCGCCGCGTTCGGGCGCCGGGAAGCGGCAGCCACTTGCACGGGAGAGTGGGCGGGGCTCGCGGACGGCACCCGCAAAACAGCAGACTGAGACCGTGAGCCGGGTGCGCGCGCCATCAGGCATCTCACGGAACCCCGGAATCCCGGTGCGCTCACTGGATCCAGACTGAGACCGGGAGCTTCCGGAGCGCGCGCGCGCGGGGCGGCTGGCAGCTGGTGGCATTAGAAACACAAAGGACAGAGATGCGCCGGCCCTGGAAGTGAGGGCTGGGACGCCGGGTGTGGGGCGCACATCCCGGGACGCTGCAGGGTTGAGCAGCACCAACAGTAACAGAGTTAAAGTGGCAAGAACATCAGTAGAGAACGGGCCGCAATCCCTGTGTTCTGTGACAGAGGCTGAAATTCGGCCGCTGCAGCTCTGACTCTCAGAAGAGGCACAGCAAACCGCCAGGGAAAGCCGCCAGAGAACAAAAGCCTGGAAATACCGGCTCAGGGAGTGCCCATCCCCATCCCCCCTCGCAGGGGACACGGAGACTCTACCCAAACAGGGCTGCCTGAGTATCGGCGCGGCAGGCCCCTCCCCCAGAACACAGAAGGCAGGCTGAAAAATCAAGAAGCCCACAACCCGGGCGCCTGGGTGGCGCAGTCATTGAGCGCCTGTCTTTGGCTTAGGGCGTGATCCCGGCGTTCCGGAAAGGAGTCCCTCATCGGGCTCCTCCGCTGGGAGCCTGCTTCTTCCTCTCCCACTCCCCTGCTTCTGTTCCCTCTCTCGCTGGTTGGCTGCCACATGAATAAATAAATAAAATCTTTAAAGAAGAAGCCCACATCCCTAAGATCCCTATAAAACAAGGGGCACGGCCTGGGACCCAGTCAATAATTTGGGCTCTGGACAACCCTGCAACCTCTCCTCATCAGAATGACAGGAAGGAGAAGCCCCCCCCCCCCAGCAAAGAAAAGACAGTGAGTCTGTGGCCTCTGCCACAGAAATAATGGATATGGATGTAACCAAAGTATCAGAAATGGAATTCAGAGTAACGATGGTCAAAATGATGAGTAGAATTGAAAAAACTATTAACGAAAAGGTTACTGAGAATATAGAATCCCTAAGGACAGAAATGAGAGCGAATCTGACAGAAATTAAAAATTCTATGAGCCAAATGCAGGCAAAACTAGAGGCTCTGACGGCCAGGGTCGCAGAAGCAGAGGAACGGGTTAGTGAATTGGAGGATGGGTTAATAGAGGAAAAAATGAAAATAGAAGATGGTCTTAAAAAAATCCACGCCCACGAATGTAGGTTACGGGAGATTACTGACTCAATGAAACGATCCAATGTTAGAATCATCGGCATCCCCGAGGGGGTGGAGAAAAACAGATGTCTAGAAGAGATATTTGAACAAATTGTAGCTGAAAACTTCCCTAATCTAGCGAGGGAAGCAAACATTCGTGTCCAAGAGGCAGAGAGGACCCCTCCCAAGCTCAACCATGACAAACTTACGCCATGTCACGTCATAGTGCATTTCGCAAATATTAGATGCAAGGATACAGTATTGAAAGCGGCCAGGGCAAAGAAATTTCTCACGTACCAAGGCAAAGGCATCAGAATTACGTCAGACCTGTCTACACAGACCTGGAATGAGAGAAAGGGTTGGGGGAGCATATTTAAAGCTCTTTCAGAGAAAAACATGCAGCCAAGGATCCTTTATCCAGCAAGGCTGTCATTCAGAATTGATGGAGAAATAAAGACATTTCAGAATCGCCAGTCACTAACCAATTTCGTAACCAAGAAACCAGCCCTACAAGAGATATTACGGGGGGTTCTATAAAAGTAAAAAGGCCCCAAGAGTGATACAGAACAGAAAGTCACAGCCAATACAAACAAAGACTTTACTGGCAACATGGCATCATTAAAATCATATCTCTCAGTACTCAGTCTTAATGTGAATGGCTTAAATGGTCCCATAAACGCCACAGGGTTGCAGATTGGATAAAAAGAAATGACCCATCCATTTGCTGTCTACAAGAGACTCATTTCGAACCCAAAGATGCATTCAGACTGAGAGTAAGGGGATGGAGTACCATCTTTCACGTAAATGGACCTCAAAAGAAAGCTGGGGTAGCAATTCTCATATCAGATAAATTGGATTTTAAACTACAGACTATAGTTAGAGACACAGAAGGGCACTATATTATTCTTAAGGGAAGTATTCAACAAGTGGATATGACAATTATAAATATATATGCCCCCAACAGGGGAGCAGCAAGATACACAAGCCAACTCTTAACCAGAATAAAGAGACATATAAATAAAAATACATTAATAGTAGGGGACCTCAACACTCCACTATCAGAAATAGACAGAACACCCTGGCAAAAACTAAGCAAAGAATCAAAGGCTTTGAATGCCATACTCGACGAGTTGGACCTCATAGATATATATAGAACACTACACCCCAGAACCAAAGAATACTCATTCTATTCTAATGCCCATGGAACATTCTCGAGAATAGACCATGTTCTGGGACACAAAACAGGTCTCAACCGATACCAAAAGATTGAAATTATCCCCTGCATATTCTCAGACCACAACGCTCTGAAATTGGAACTCAACCACAAGGAAAAATTTGGAAGAAACTCAAACACTTGGAGACTAAGAACCATCCTGCTCAGGAATGACTCGATAAACCAGGAAATCAAAAATCAAATTAAACAATTTATGGAGACCAATGAGAATGAAAATACAACAGTCCAAAACCTATGGGATACTGCAAAGGCAGTCCTAAGGGGGAAATACATAGCCATCCAAGCCTCACTCAAAAGAACAGAAAAATCTAAAATGCAGTTTTTATATTCTCACCTCAAGAAGCTGGAACAGCAACAGAGGGACAGGCCTAATCCACGCACGAGGAAGCAGTTGACCAAAATTAAAGCTGAAATCAATCAAGCAGAAACCAGAAGTACAGTAGAGCATATCAACAGGACTAGAAGCTGATTCTTTGAGAGAATCAATAAAATTGACAGACCACTGGCAAGACTTATCCAAAAGAAAAGAGAAAGGACCCAGATTATTAAAATTATGAATGAAAAAGGAGAGGTCACGACGAACACCATTGAAATTGGAAGGATTATTAGAAACTTTTATCAACAGCTATATGCCAATAAACTAAGCAATCTGGAAGAGATGGAATCCTTCCTGGAAACCTATAAACTACCAAGATCGAAACCGGAAGAAATTGATTCCTTAAACAGGCCAATTAATTATGAAGAAATTGAGTCAGTGATAAACAACCTTCCAAATAACAAAACTCCAGGCCCGGACGGTTTTCCTGGGGAATTCTACCAAACATTCAAAGAAGAAATAATACCTATTCTCCTAAAGCTATTTCAAAAAATAGAAACAGAAGGAAAGCTGCCAAACTCATTCTATGAGGCCAATATTACCTTGATCCCCAAACCAGGCAAAGACCCCCTCAAAAAGGAGAATTACAGACAGATTTCCCTAATGAATATGGACGCCAAAATCCTCAACAAGATACTTGCTAATAGAATCCAACAGTACATTAAAAGGATTATCCATCGTGACCAAGTGGGCTTCATCCCTGGGATGCAAGGGTGGTTCAACATTCGCAAATCTATCAGTGTGACAGATCATATCAACAAGAAAAAAGCCAAGAATCATATGATCCTCTCAATAGATGCAGAAAAAGCATTTGACAAAATACAGCATCCTTTCCTGATTAAAACCCTTCAGAGTGTAGGAATAGAAGGTACATTTCTCAATCTCATAAAAGCCATCTATGAAAAGCCTACTGCAAATATTATTCTCAATGGGGAAAAGCTGGAAGCCTTTCCCTTAAGATCAGGAACTCGACAAGGATGCCCACTCTCGCCACTATTATTCAACATAGTACTAGAAGTCCTTGCAACAACAATCAGACGACAAAAAGGGATCAAAGGTATTCAAATCGGCAAAGAAGAAGTCAAAATGTCTCTCTTCGCAGATGACATGATACTCTATATGGAAAACCCAAAAGAAGCCCTCCCAAACTATTAGAAGTTATAGAGCAATTCAGTAACATGGCGGGATACAAAATCAATGCTCAGAAATCAGTTGCATTTCTATACACGAATAACCAGACCGAAGAAAGAGAAATTAGGGAATCCATTCCATTTACAATAGCACCAAAAACCATACGTTACCTTGGAATTAACTTAACCAGAGACGTAAAGGACCTTTATTCTAGAAACTATAAATCACTCTTAAAAGACATTGAGGAAGACATAAAAAGATGGAAAGATATTCCATGCTCATGGATCGGAAGAATTAACATAGTTAAAATGTCCATGCTACCCAGAGCAATCTACACTTTCAATGCTATCCCGATCAAAATACTGAGGACATTTTTCAAAGAACTGGAACAAATAGTCCTTAAATTTGTATGGAAACAGAAAAGGCTCCGAATCGCCAAGGAACTGTTGAAAAGGAAAAACAAAGCTGGGGGCATCACAATGCCGGATTTCGAGCTGTACTACAAAGCTGTGATCACAAAGACAGCATGGTACTGGCACAAAAACAGACACATAGACCAATGGAACAGAATAGAGAGCCCAGAAATGGACCCTCGGCTCTTTGGGCAACTAATATTTGATAAAGCAGGAAAAAACATCCGGTGGGAAAAAGACAGTCTCTTCAATAAATGGTGCTGGGAATATTGGACAGCTACATGCAAAAGAATGAAACTTGACCACTACCTCACACCATACACAAAAATAAACTCCAAATGGATGAAAGACCTTGATGTGAGACAGGAATCCATCAAAATTCTAGAGGAGAACATAGGCAGCAACCTCCACGACATCGGCCAAAGCAACCTTTTTCATGACACATCCCCAAAGGCAAGAGAAACAAAAGATAAAATGAATTTATGGGACTTCATCAAGATTAAAAGTTTCTGCACAGCCAAGGAAACAGCCAGAAAAACTAAGAAGCAGCCCACGGAATGGGAGAATATATTTGCAAATGATACTACAGATAAAAGACTGGTATCCAAGATCTACAAAGAACTTCTCAAACTCAGTACACGAGAAACAAATAAACAAATCAAAAAATGGGCAGAAGATATGAACAGACACTTTTACAATGAAGACATACAAATGGCTAACAGACACATGAAAAAATGTTCAAAATCATTAGCCTTCAGGGAAATTCAAATCAAAACCACAATGAGATACCACCTTACGCCAGTTAGAATGGCAAAAATAGACAAGGCAAGAAACAACAATTGTTGGAGAGGATGTGGAGAATGGGGATCCCTCCTACATTGTTGGTGGGAATGCGAGTTGGTACAGCCACTCTGGAAAACAGTGTGGAGGTCCCTTAAAAAGTTAAAAATTGAGCTACCCTATGATCCAGCCATTGCACTACTGGGTGTTTACCCCAAAGATACAGACGTAGTGAAGAGAAGGGCCATATGCACCCCAATGTTCATAGCAGCAATGTCCACAATAGCTAAATCGTGGAAGGAGCCGAGATGCCCTGCAACAGATGACTGGATTAAGAAGTTGTGGTCCATATATACAATGGAATATTACTCAGCTATCAGAAAGAACGAGTTCTCAACATTTGCTACAACATGGATGGCACTGGAGGAGATAATGCTAAGTGAAATAAGTCAAGCAGAGAAAGACAACTATCATATGATTTCTCTCATCTATGGAACATAAGAACTAGGATGATCGGTAGGGGAAGAAAGGGATAAAGAAAGGGGGGGTAATGAGAAGGGGGAATGAAACATGAGAGACTATGGACTCTGAGAAACAAACTGAGGGCCTCAGAGGGGAGGGGGGTGGGGGAATGGGATAGACCGGTGATGGGTAGTAAGGAGGGCACGTATTGCATGGTGCACTGGGTGTTATACACAACTAATGAATCATCGAGCCTTACATTGGAAACCGGGGATGTACTGTATGGTGACTAACATAATATAATAAAAAATCATTAAAAAAAAATAAAATAAAATAAACACTTACTGTGTGAGTAAGCAAAGTACTTTTAGAGATTTCCTTAGAGTTGTGCTTTCATTAAAGCAGACTTTTTTCTTTACAGAAGCTATTTCTGATTTTATATTTCCTTTCCTTTTTGTTTTACCAAGTGGCTTTTCACTCTGAGCATATGTTGTTTTGTTTTCTTCAAAGAATTCACATTTTTTTTACGTCATCTTACTAATACTTCCTCATGCCTTCTGATTATTTCCCTTGCTCCAATCTCCCAACATAATTGTATCAGAATTTTGGTTAAATGAAGACTACCTTTTACATTATTTTTACTTTGTAAGAATTTTCTGCTATGCCAAAAGATGGTCTAGGATTATCATTTGTTTTTTTCCTGGAGTATATGTTTTCTAATTTACTTTGTTTTCTATGTGTCTAATACTATTTTCCTCCATAATGCTCAAACAAATCTGTCAGATTTTATCAATATTTTCAGTGTTCTGAAACACCCAGGGCTCTGCTTCTCTGGAAGTACATTTTTTTTTTAAAGATTTTATTTATTTATTTGACAGAGAGACAGCCAGCGAGAGAGGGAACAGAGAAGGGGAGTGGGAGAGGAAGAAGCAGGCTCCCAGCGGAGGAGCCCGATGTGGGACTCAATTCCAGAACGCTGAGATCACGTCCTGAGCCGAAGGCAGACGCTTAACGACTGCACCACCCAGGCGCCCCTCTGGGAGTACATTCTGTAGGAGCCCTCTACCTGTTCCAGTTGCTCCTAATTGCTCTCCTGGCTGTTGCAGTGTGATAGCTCTCTCAATTTTCTCTTCTTCTCTTTTTTTTTTTTTTTTAAGATTTTATTTATTCATTTGACAGAGAGAGAGAGCACAAGCAGGGGAATGGCAGAGGGAGAGGGAGAAGCATGCTCCCCACGGAGCAGGGAGCTCAGTGCTGGGCTCAATCCCAGGGCTCTGGGATCATGACCTGAGCCAAAGGCAGATGCTTAACCAACTAAGCCACCCAGGCACCTCTCAATTTTCTCTTCTTATTGCTTTCCTTCACAGGGTTTCCTGTTTCTGTAGCTCGCATCTTCCTTCTCCTGGTATAGTAAACTCTAACACTTATTTCTTTATAATAATTTTTTATTATGTTATGTTAGTCACCATACAGTATATCCTTAGTTTTTGATGTAGTGTTCCATGATTCGTTGTTTGCGTATAACACCCAGTGCTCCATGCAATATGTGCCCTCCTTAATACCCATCACTGGCCTATCCTAGTCCCCCACCCTCGTCCCCTCTGAAGCCCTCAGTTTGTTTCCCAGAGTCCACAGTCTCTCATGGGTCATTCCCTCTTCTGTTAACCCCCCCTTCATTCTTCCCTTCCTTCTCCTACCGATCTTCCTGCTCTTTCTTATGTTCCATAAATGAGTGAAACCATATGATAATTGTCTTTCTCTACTTGACTTATTTCACTTAGCATTATCTCTTCCAGTGCCGTCCATGTTGCAGTAAATGTTGAGAACTTGTTCTTTTTGATAGCTGAGTAATATTCCATTGTATATAAGGACCACATCTTCTTAATCCAGTCATCTGTTGAAGGGCATCTCGGCTCCTTCCACAATTTAGCTATTGTGGCCAATGCTGCTATGAACATTGGGGTGCATATGGCCCTTCTCTTCACTACATTTGTATCTTGGGGGTAAATACCCAGTAGTGCAATGGCTGGGTCTAGGGTAGCTCTATTTTTAACTTTTTGAGGGACCTCGACACTGTTTCCCAAAGTGGCTGTACCAACTTGCATTCCCACCAACAGTGTAAGAGGGATCCCCTTTCTCCACATCCTCTCCAACATTTGTTGTTTCCTGCCTTGTCAATTTTTGCCATTCTAACTGGTGTAAGGTGGTATCTCAAGGTGGTTTTGATTTGAATTTCCCTGATGGCTAATGATTTTGAACATTTTTTCATGTGTCTGTTAGCCATTTGAATGTCTTCATTGGAAAAGTATCTGTTCATATCTTCTGCCCATTTTTTGATTGGACAGCTATATGCAAAAGAATGAAACTTGACCACTCTCTCACAGCATACACAAAGATAAACTCCAAATGGATGAAAGACCTCAATGTGAGACAGGAATCCATCAAAATCATAGAGGAGAACATAGGCTGCAACCTCTTTGACATCGGCCGCAGCAACTTTTTTCATGACACATCTCCAAAGGAAGAGAAACAAAAGAAAAAATGAACTTGTGGGACTTCATCAAGATAAAAAGCTTCTGCACAGCCAAGGAAACAGTCAAAACAACTCAGAGGCAGCCCATGGAATGGGAGAATATATTTGCAAATGACACTACAGATAAAAGACTGTATCCAAGATCTACAAAGAACTTCTCAAACTCAGTACACGAAACAAATAATCAAACCTCTAACACTTTTTAAGAAAAATGCATGGAAGGTAAACATTTTGAAGGTTTGCAAGTATATATTCAACTCCCGTGTTTTTTTTTTTTTTTGAAGATTTTATTTATTTATTCGACAGAGAGAGAGACAGCCAGCGAGAAGAGGAACATAAGCAGGGGGAGTGGGAGAGGAAGAAGCAGGCTCCCAGCAGAGGAGCCTGATGTGGGGCTTGATCCCAGGACCCTGGGATCACACCCTGAGCCGAAGGCAGACGCTTAACGACTGAGCTACCCAGGTGCCCCTCAACTCCCGTGTTTAAATGACAGTTTGATGGGGCAAAAATTCTATATTGAAGACCATTTTCACCGAGAATTTAAAAGGTATTGCTCTATATTTCCCCTCCCCCTACATTTTTGTTTTGCTGCTGAAATGTCTAAAGTTATTTGATTTTCCATTCTGCTCTTCAATGAGCTGTTCTGTCTTTTTAAAAGTTTTAGGGATCCTCTCTTTTTTATATCCTGGGGTTCTAAAATGTCATCATGATGTGGTATAGTGTGTTTCATCCCTCCTATTGTGCATGAGGGAAACCCTTTCAATCTGGAGATTTTTATTCTTTGGTTCTAGAAAGTGTCTTATTTCTATAATGATTTTTCTCTCCTTTGTTTTCTGTGTTCTCTCATTTGGGAGCTCCTATTATTTCAGGTGTTGGGCCTTCTATACTGATCCTCTAACATTCTTAGCTTTTTTTAAAAAAAAAAATTTCCATCTGTCTTTTTGTCCAGTTTTCTGCGAGATTTCCACACTTGATCTCCCAAATCTCCTGTTGAATTTTTATATTAGTTATTCTATGTTTAATTATTTTAAAGTTCTCGCTTGGTTCCTTTTAAGTGGCCTTTTATTATTGCTTCATGTTTATAGTATATTCTCTGATTTTTTTGAAGATAGTAGTGATAGATTTTTGCAAGTTGTTTTTTGTTTTTTTCTGTGCTCCTCGCATATGCTCTGTTTTCTCTTGGCTCCACTTTCTGTTATTTTTTATTTGTTTTTACACTGGAGACTTTTCTCAAATACCCAGCAATACTCAGGCTCCCCACTTATATTTGGAAGGAGACTCTGAGGAGCAAATGCAATCACTCTGTGTAGGCGCGGTTTACTGATGGGTAGCCTTCCATGTAGGATAACAAGGCAGCAAGGTGGCCTTCCTATTACAGGGTAGCTGATGCATTTTCTCTTGAGCTCTTCAGTTTCACGTGAAGAATCCTAGAATTCTCTGCCATGGGGTTCTGAGGACTGAGGCAAGCCCACAGCTTGAACTGCTCCATAGCGGCTCTCTCACCACCCTAGTTTATGGCTTTCGCCTCGCTTTCTGCTATTCCTTTGGCTTTCAAGTCCTGAGGCTTTGTGCGACTCCAGAGGGCAATCTGGCTCAGTTCACGTTGGTCATCACCTCTGCAGGTGCCCACACATTAGCCTTCCCCCCTTGGCTTCATCAGGTACCAGTTTACACCAATTTGTTATTTGTTTTTTCCAAGGATTTATTGCCATTCCTTGCCTGCTGCCGTCCCCTCACTTTTCTCACCTTTCCCTTTATATTTGCACCTTTTAAAATCCTTTTCTGTCAACCTAATAAGGTTTCTGGGGGCGGGGGGGGGGGGGCAGAAACAAACTTACGTGGTGAACATACACTGTGTAACAGTAATAACCACAAGTAGGGAGGAAGTGAAAGGTACTAGGCCCTGCAGTATAACTGGGTAGAAACCTCTCGTGCAGGCATTAGCAAATTCCTGCCTGCTGTTTTTGTATGGCCCATGAGCTAAGCCTGGGCTGTACATTTTTAAAGGGTTGTAAAACAAAACAAAACAAAACAAACAAAGAGCATGTGATAGAGACCATATGTGGCCAACAAAGTCCAAATTAATTATCTGGCTCTTTACAGAAAAATCTTGCTAAGCCTCCTCTAGTGCAGGGGTTGTCAACTTGAGGGCTTTAGAAACAGTCCTAGAACCAGGTTTCAATCCGGATCATTAGCAAAAATCTCTGGGGGTGAGGCTCAGGAGTGGAGGGATTCTAATATGCAGCCAGACAAGCATGAAAAGTCTCCCTACCAAAAAACAGCATCAGCCATCACAGCAAAACACCGTATCCACCGGCAACAATACCTAAGATACTGGAAACTTTCAGAGACATATTTAGCAGATACATTTCTATGCCCACTTTTTTTCTGTTTATTTTGGGCAATATAATATGTGCATATATATCGTTTCTACAGGTCTTATTATAAAAGCAAAAGGCCTCGGGGCCCTCTTTCCCATGCCACAGGAACAATCTCTTTAAATGTTTTTAGCTGATTCCATTTCTAAACCGTATGTTTACTTTGCTGCTTTAGGAATTTTCAATTTTAGACACTTTCTATTACTTTCCCGCCACGGAAAAATGAGGATGTAGTTCCCTTTCACACCCTCCCCCCTACCACACACACACACAAGCTTCCTACCCCCTAACCTACCCCATCTTTTTAAAATGTAATAAATCGCATTAGAACAATATATATTTTATTAAATGTGCTCATCGGTATGTAAATACTATTCACAACTGAGTGATGTTATGTCCAGGGATAAATTCCTGCACAATTTTACACTCTTTCTGAGGTTGCTAATTGCTCTTACCTCTCTCCTTATTTTCCACGTACGTTTTGTTCTTTGACTACCAAAGTGTCTGCAGTGTGTGACCTCCTCTCAGTACGGACGTCATGTCTTCTATCTGGGAAACGAAGGGCACAGCGGTGACCCTGGACTCTCCCTTACCTTTGGGGTTGGTTTTGCCTCTGCACTGTGTGGAGTCGTCTGGTTTCTAGAGCCCACATGGTCCTTCTTCTTGGTTGAAGACTTCCTTTTGGAACACATCCTTCAGTAAGTTTTGGAGAAAGACTGCGTGGGAGAGCTCGGATACTCAGAAGTTGTATGTCTGCGTATGTCATTCCACTTGCACATTATTGATAGTTTGCTTGCCAATAGGATTCCAGACTGAAATTTGTTTTCCTTTACATATTTTTTAAAGATTTTATTTATTTATTTATTTGTCAGAGAGAGAGAGTGTGCATGTGCACACACAAGCAAGGGGAGCGGCAGGCAGAGGGAGAGGGAGAAGCAGGCTCCCCATTGAGTGAGGAGCCTGTGGGGCTCGATCCCAGGACCTGGGGATCACGACCTGAGCCAAAGGCAGATGCTTAACCGACTGAGCCACCCAGGCACCCCAAATATTTCGATGGTTTCATTCCATTGTCATCCAGCTTCCAGTCTTGCTGTCATTCTAACATAAACAGTCCTTCTAATTTCTTATTTTGTAGTGTGGCAGATTGTGTTTTCCAAAAGTGGCTGCAAACGATCTTTCTTCTCCCCTGTTCTTTGACAATGGAAACTTTTCACCCTCGCACTGAGATGTGCATGCTTTTCCCTGGAACCGAGGTGGCTAGTCATTTGTTTTTAATCAATACACTGGAGTAGGAGTGATGTTGTGGGCACTTTGAGGCTGGGCAATGCCACTTCCCCATGCTTATGGGGGGCCACTTGTGTGTGGAATTCCGAGTTGCCGTCTAGGCACCTGACTATCCTAGATGGATCTCTGAGGAAAAGTAGGGCAAGCAGAGAGGCCACGGGGAGTGCTTGTGTCAACAGCTCCAGCCGTGGTTCCAGCTCACAGTGGTAAATACAGCATCAAGTGTTAAATATGTGAGTGAAGGAGACTTCAGATGATTCCATCCGTCTGTTCGGTTATCTCTGGCTGTTGAGTCTTCCCAGCTGAAGTCACAGATGTTGTGGAAAAGAAACAAGCCATTTCTACTGTATCCTGTCCAATTTTTATGACCCACAAAAGCAAACAGCAAAATTAAATTGTTTTAAGTCACTAAGTTTTGGGAGAATTTGTTGCATGACATCAGTAACTAAAAGGGCATGTGACTTTTTAAAAAGGTTTCTGGAAGCTTTTAGGGTTTTATATTTGTTTTCAGTATCCTGACATTTTATGATGGTCATTTTGCTAACCATTGGACACTAAGTGTTTACATTCAATTTGAAAAAAATCATGTCTTTCAGTTCTTAGAAATGTTCCTGAATTGTTTCAGCAGTGACACTTATTCCTGGATTTTCTCTTTTTCTGATACCCCTGTTATTTATGTCAGTCTTCCTGGACTAATCATCTAATTTTCTCATTTTTTACTTTTTATTTTCCAACTCTTAATCTTTCTATCCTAACTCCTGAGATATTTCTTAAACTTTGTTTCCCCAATACTTACCATATTTTTAGTTTCCAGGACTTTTTTTTTTCCAGTTATTCTATTCTTAAAAAAATGTATGTAATTTCCCTTCTTTACTAGGACATCAGTACCATTTTTTGTTTGTTGTTTTTTCTGTGTCAATAATCTCTGTTACCTTTTATCTGTTTGTTTGTTTTGGTGTCTTTCTGTGATGTTTGCTTTGATCCTTTGTTATTTTCTCATAGTAAGAATGGGGCACCATTCTTAATCAACCAAGAGTGGTTGATTGTGGACTTAATGCTTGATATCCTGGGTGGGTCATTTCACTGGGAAAATCTTGCTGTCATTATTTTTATCTTTTTTGGGGGGGGCGGGGTGCAAGTGGTTGGTCAGATTCTAAGGGGGGTGAATACCCAACTTCCTGTCTGGGTAGATAGGTCTAGCTGTCAAACTTCTAGGAGTCAAGTGGGTAGGAGGGTTGAGTGACATTTCTAGCTGGCATTTTGCCTACTGTCTCCTGTGAGAATAAACCACTTGCCTCCAGGGGAAAGGACAGATGCTTAGCCCCTGGAGTGGGAGAAGTAAGCTGGTGTCTAACTTAAACAGACTTTCAACCAGTCCTCCAGTTTTTGCCCTCCCTTTTCCCTCCAGATGTACCTGATGTCCTTGATCTCTGTGCTCTTAAGGGTTGCCGTGTAAATTGTATTATTTCCTTGTTTTTTTCCCCTTGGCTTAAGATTTAGCTTTTAGGATTCAGTTGTGCTTCTGCTAAGTCAATTGTCATTATCCATCTCTCTTACAGCTTCCAAAATTTTATGATAGTCCTTTTCTTTCCTTTTCCCTTCGTCCTTGGATGATAGGCATTTTTAGACAGCTCTTTGATGTGATCTTAGTGGAATCTAGGGAGGCAGAGAAAGTGAACTCAATTTACTACCTCTGCTGTTTTGTTTTTTTTATTTAAGATTTTATTTACTTATTTAACACAGGAAGAGGGAGAGAGCATGCCAGAGAGCACAACCTGGGGTGGGGGGGGGGGATGGCAGAGGAAGAGGGAGAGGGAGAAGCAGGCTCCCTGCCAAGCAGGGAGCCCAATGTGGGGCTGGATCCCAGGACCCTGGGATCACGACCTAAGCTGAAGGCAGACTCTTCACCGACTGAGCCACCCAGGCGCCCCATACTACCTTTACTGTTAAATTAAAATGTGTACATAGACAGGATCTCTGCAGTACAATTTAGGATTTGTTAGCTAATCTAGATGTGTCTTACTGAATTTCCTTTCTTATAAAATGATTGCCATTTTTCTGCTGTAGTTTCCTAATTCAGTTTTAAGAGGCATATTTGACTTAGTAACAGCTTCTGAGGAGAAATAATATTTGCAATAAATATACATGTTGACTGTAAGAGAGACTGATTTAAGGAAACTCAAAGTATAACATACTAGAAATCTTTGAGTTGAGAAACTATAGTAATTACATATAAAATAACAAGAATTTTTAGCAATAAAGGGAAGAGAGAAAATGACATCGTACTTCATTATTAGTTTGACTTATATTTTACTGCTAATAGTAAGAGAAAAATGAATAATCAAGGAATTGTACAGAACTTTAAAGTTTTACCTCAGGTCACACAAAATCTTGTTCCATTTTGATTTCTTCATTAATATCTCGGAATTAGTGAGTTTGACATTTTTCATCCTGAATTCCATCTGGTCGAACATTTGGGTTTAATTTCTATTTGTTATCAAGAAGTTGAAAATGATGACACATTATGGAAGCTTCTAAAGTATCTTTTATAATCTTTAATTGATAGTTTATTTTTAAGTGTTACTGTACATGTGCCAACATAAAAGAGCAAATTCCAAGAGCTTTTTTTTGTACAGGGAAAAGGGCATATGAGGTTTCTACACGTATCCTCTGGATACACTGAGGGAAAGCATCCAACCTGGCAAAATTAATTCTTAAAGGATTTAATTTCACAATGACTATTTAAAATGTTCCCTTTTCTGGGTGGTGTTTTGGGGAAAGAGGGTTGGCCATATGGCTGCCAACTTAATCTTTATCGAGATATATTAAGAGACCTATTTTTTTTTAAGGGGGGTTTTGTTTGTTTTTACATTTCTACTGTGTGACCTTGTCCTCAGCCACTAACCCAGCTGATCTGACTACCTCTGACCTCACATGAGCAGCACCAAGTTCGACTGTGACCATGGACCCCTCCTTTCTGTGGGCACTTCGTCTCCTGATCCATTCCTGTTTTTGGTTTTTGACCTCTTGCCTGCTCTGCTCCCTCTGACTCCACACTCAGCCTTCGGATCTCAGGGCTGATGCCCCTCCTTTTGTGGTGACACTTGGCTCTGCTCCTTGAAATAGATTTGCCCGAGCCCCTCGGCTAAGAGCCCCACATGATTCAGTCTGGTCCCTGAAACCCTGACTCAGGATCGCCCACTTTGCCAATGTGTTATCAGGTTGGACCAGGCTCTGCCCTCTGAACTCAAACCACACTGGCAACCAGAGATAAAGCACGGATTGTTGGTTTGCAGGGTAAGTTATTGTGGCCTGGATGAGATCTCTTATTCCCTTAAGCACAAATATTAACTACATTTATGCATAATTATGAGCCTGCAATGAGCTCACTGGTACCTTGTGATATTGTTTTCTTTGGAAAGGGGTTATTTTAATTTGAGAAAATATTCATCAAATGGCAAACAAAATAACTAATTTCCAACCTTAAAATTACTAAGATATGGAAATCTCTCAGGACAGGGCCTCCTATACAAACATAGCACACACACATGCCAAATTGAAAGGAAGCTGGCCAGTAGAAATAGAAAATTATTACAGGGTTTGCCTGCTCTTACTTCTGCCATTTTGCTGGTTTTCCTAAAATTTGCCTTTTTAGATTAAATCTGAGAACATATTTATTGATGAGATGTCCATATTTTAATCAGAAAAGTGTTTCTGTAATTAATCTAAAAATTTTTATTCTTGATATTTAAATATTTATTAAGCTTCCTTCTTATAGTTTAAGGAGTTTCAGGTTATACTATTTAGAACTCATACTCAAACGTATAATTTTGTAGAAAAAACCTGGGAATTTTAGTTTTAGCTGTGATTCAAACAAGCTATAATGATTTTGGACAAGCTGATAATTCCATCTGACATAATGTCTAAGAGGAAATGGTTGCACTATGTACTTTCTGAGGACTCCCTTAGTTTTATGGTTCACTCATATCTATAAATCTGACTGATGACTTCTTAATCTTTACCTCCAACTACTGCTCCAGCCCCAACTTTTGAGAAATAAATGTACCTTTACAGCAACAAACTTGAAAAACATGTACAAAGCTAGGGGTGCCTGAGTGGCTCAGTCAGTTAAGCATCTGCCTTTGGCTCAAGTCTTGATCTCAGGGTCCTGGGATAGAGCCCCCACTTGGGCTCCCTGCTCAGCGGGGATTCTGCTTCTCCCTCTCCCTCTGCCTGCCGCTCTGCCTGCAGCTCTGCCTACTTGAGCTCTCTCTCTCTCTCTTTCTCTCGGTCAAATAAATAAATAAATAAAATCTTTAAAAGAAATATGTACAAAGCTAAATTCTACTTCTTAAAATTTATTTGCTTTTATTTCAGCAAGATCACTTAATGTGACAATCAAAACTCACATAATTTGCCTTGTAATGAAACTAATGCCAATGAGAACCAGCTTTCTTGAGTTTTTATTGAACAAAATTTTATTAATTTTTTAAATTAAAATATTTAGATAAACTTTAGCTGCTGTTGGAGCAGCTAACAAAATTGTCAAAACATTCTTAAAGCGATCTTAGGTTGAAAAGTGCACTAGGACAGTTTCCAGTTCTGCAGATATGTCACCATTCCATCCCATTGACAAGCTAAAACCTTTACAAACTGAAAAATCAACCTTCTTAGGTCTGTAAGAGAAGTAAGGGGATGGGGCAAGCCCCTGCACCCCAAATTGGAGAGACTGAAAGGCAAATATAGAGAATCACAACTTCCTGGAGCAGAAATCCTTGAGCTGAAAGCTGTGCAGAACCTATGTTGGGGTGGAAACTTGAAATGTAATTGACAAATTGCTTGAGGCTCCGTGTGGACAAATAGGAGAGGTAAAAATTCTGGGGGAACCCAGTTGTTGGGAGCCTGCCATACTTCTTCAAGTTTCGTGAGTCCAGGAGCTCAAGCAATCTTCACAGTGAATAATAACTTGGAGAAAAAATCCCCTGTGCTTCTTGCAGGGGGAGGGGAAAAAGAATCATTTTGAAATGCACCAGAGTATTCTGCTTTTTAACAATGTCTGCCCCCAGGAGAAACTACTTAACTAGAGCCCAGTCTACTGGGGTTGTATCAGAGCTTAACCAACCTAGGGAAAAGGACGTCTCCAAAACCAGCTGGCTGCAGCTTCCAGGAGCAGGAAGGGGAACACCCAACTCCAGGACTCTCTAGCCACCCTGTTCCACCAGAAGACTCAGGGGAAACTGACCACAGTCCAGAAGCACCAGTGCACTGAAAGACTGAGACATAATCAGAGGACTACAGAATGCTTCCTTTCCCATTACCACATTACTCAAGCTCTACTTACAGCATTTCTTTTTGCCCATCACATGATAGCTGGCCAGCAAGAAAAAAAATGATAAGGCATACTAAAAGATAAAGAAACCCACAACAACTTAAAGATACAGAGCAAACACCAGAACCAGACTCGAATTTGGCAGGGATGTTGGAATTACCAAACCAGTAATTTAAAACAAAGAAGATTAATATGCTAAGGACTTTAATGACCAGCGTAGACAGTAAGAAAGAACAGATGAGGATAATGTGAGCAAAGATAAAAATTCTAGGAATGAACCAAAAAGAAACACTACAGATAAAAAGTGCTACTAACAGAGGGAAGAAGACTTTGATGGGCTTATTAGTAGACTGGACACAGCTGGGGAAAGTCTTGAGTTCAATTCTATCTCAATGGCAATCTTCAAAACCAAAAGCAAACAGAACATAGACTGAAAAGACAGAGCAGACTATTTAAGGACTATAGGACAACTTCAGAAAATATAACATAAGTGTAATGGGAATGTCATACACCAAACCATCAATCCAGAAAGTTCAGTGAACATCAAGCAGGATAAACACACACACAAATTAACCCTAGGTGTAATATTTTAAAACTCCAGAAAAATCAAAGATAAAGAAAAAATCCTGAAAAAAAAAAGAGGGAATAAATTTATCTACAGATGAGCAAAGAGAAGGATTATATCAGACTTCTCTTCAGAAACCAGGTAAGCAAAAAGAGAGTGGATCAAATATTTAAACTGTTGAGAGAAAAGCACTTCAATCTAGAATTCCATCCCCTGTGAAATTATCCTTCAAAAGTGAAGGAGAACTAAAGACTTCCTCAGACAAACAAAAATTGTGCGAACTTATTGCCAATAGACTTTGCCTTGGGAGAAATGTTAAAGTTCTTTAGCGAGAAGGTAAATGATGTGCTCTTCTTAACTGCATCAGTCAGTGATTGAATACAGGCTGCTTAAGGAAGAGTTAGTGAGCCTGGGAGCCCCTCATCCACGAGGACTCAGCTGAGACCTGCTGGCTGATCACACTTGTTCCTCGGGAAGTTGTGGTTCAGTTCTGGAGTTGGTTAGTCTCAGGGATGTAGCCAATGCTAATCATTCTTCTGCTCCACCACCCATTCTAGATTTGCCTTAACTTTTGTGAGCACCTGTACCGGTCCCTGTGGCTTACTCGGGCATATTTACTAGACCCCTAACACTGAAGTGTCTGAGCACAGTCATCATGTCTTTCTCATAGCTGTGTTGTTGGATCTGTCCCCTCAGCATCCAAATGAGACAGAGGAGACATACCAATAGATCTCAACGAGATTAATCACAAAATATCTTGTCTCAACTATGTAAGAGTGCACAGACCTCATCAGGTTCAATTGTTCCTGCCAGTTTGGTGGCTTCTCTCTTTGTTGTTCTCTTGTCATGTTGTTCTCTTGTCAGGTAACTGAATGGAGCTGAAATTGAAGTTTACTGAGACTTTTGCTATGTTTTCTCATGTGCACATTCACCTGTAGGAATCACAAGCTCAAAACCCACAAGGCCCAGAGCTGCAGAGAATCTACCCACACGTTTTCCAAGTGGATTGCTGGGTATGATGGATAAAGGGACTATACCTACTTATAACCTGTAGTTCTAGGATCCATAATTTTTAAATTCATGACACAGAACCATGTACTAGCCATGTACTATGTGGGTACTTTCAATATGGTTCCTCTCCCTTGCATACTATCATTTTGGGGTTGGTACTTCTGCACTTTCAACTAATCTGACCTTGTGCCCTCATCTTTATCATTGAATGTGGTCTTTTCTGGGAGAAGCATGCCTTGTTTGAGGCCTCTCTCTGTAGCTGAGGCTAATCCTTAAGTTGCTGACAGCTTCCAGCCGTCCATTGAGTCCTCCCAAAAGAAGGGGTAAAAAGTGTTTCTTTGAAGGGGGATCTGGGTGGCACATAACTGTCTACCACGTGGGGTGTTTACACACATAACACTAGACTATATTGACTGAGACAAGGGACCTGAGGGTCCAACTGCTCCTTATTAAGATTCTTGACCAGCACCCTTAGTTGGTTTTTTTTTTTTTTTTTAATGATTTTTCACACTACCTCTTGGAACGCCAACCCTGAGCTCTTCTGGGATGCTATAAACTCGCAAACATCCTTCTCTTCCCTCACGGAGCTTTTAGAATTTTCACTCTACCGAGTCAATTAGCCATGAGGGCACTGTTTATCTCTTTCAGTTATTTAGAAGTTTTGAGAGCTCCCTCCCACAATTAGTCTCTACAATCTTCTTTATCTTGTTCTTTTGCAATTGTAAACATGCTCTTGTAGCTCTTTCCAAAGATTTTTGGGGGAATAGGAACAAAAATAAATCATGGGTGAAATAGACTTGGAGAGGAATGAAACTTGTCTCTCTACTACATCTTCTCTGCAGACTCTGGCCCTGTATCTATCCAATCACCGCCCTCCCCACCCCATGCCTGTGCCTCAGAGCACTGAAGGAAATACTGCAGGTCACATGGCGTCTCTGTCAGAGGACACTGTACTGTGGGTCAGTGCTTTTCTGCTTTTGTGACTCTCATGTTTCCTCAAGTACAAAGGTGGCATCAGTTTTGCTAAATTGGATTAAGATGTGGGGAAAGAAGCTACATTCTCTTGATTTTAAATCATCTTACATTTACATAAAAATTTATATTAACTATTTACATTTACATAAAAATTTATATTAACTATTACATTTCAGAAATTATCTTTTATTTTATGTTTTAAGCTTTTCTGAAAAGTCAGTGACAGAGATTTTTGTTTTTTGTTATGTTTCTCCTGTTTTACCTTATATATTTTGCTGCTATGTTTATCTTTACATATAAAATCATAGCTGTGTCATACCACTTTAAAGTTTTCTCTTAATTAAAAGAATGAACTAAGAATTCTTCATATTATGTTAAAACATTGTGATGTTGTCACTTATGACAAATCACCATGACAGATGCTTAAAAACTAATTTAAATGTTTGTATAATGTATATCATGATTTTTACTTTAAGCAATGTATGATCCCCATGAAATTTCCAAGTCTTTCATCTTTTGAATTTCTTTATCCTAGCAAATTATAAAGCAAACCAAAAATAGTTATTATGTTGCTCACTTTTTTCAAATCTCTCTTCAGTCAAAACTGTATATTGAAAAATACTAGGCAGAAAATATTCTCTTTAGAAATTGGCTTTGAGATTTTTAGACATGAACTTCTTCACAGTCTTACAAAAAGTTTTGCTTTTGTTTTTTTAAATTCCTAAGATCTTATTGGAATAGCTTTTGTTGCAAGTTTTGTATGCATTTGCACTCTAAAATAAAGTGAGAAATTGTAAATCGCACAAGTCAATAGCCAATCTTAAATCTAGTTGGGTTTTTATACCTTTGGCTAATATCTTTAATACTAACCACCAAAGTACTGAATAAATGTGGCTAGCAAATATTTTAAATTAATTTTCTCTTTGCCAAAGTGATTTTTTCCATATTTGAGGACCCTCTATGATCTGATTGTATCTTATTATATACAATCTTTTACTTTAGTTGCATTCCTGTTTTGTGCTTGTAGTGATTGTAAGGTCATTTTTGGTATGTGTTTCACCAAGATGTTTGATTTTTTGGCAGATCCAGCAACTATTCTATACAATTTTTGAATTGTTCCAGAAAATGTCATCACTATTGGTATAATTAAGGCCTTATTTCCTTGGAACAAAATCAAACTGTATGCTGTACAAAGCTTAAGGAATGTTTTTGGAGTTTCAGCCATAATATTTAACTTGAAATTTTTTAAATTTAAAATATGTTAGTGCCAATTTAATAGGAGGCAAGGATGCCCAGCCTATCCAGAGATCTGTGAGAAATAGTAAATGGTTGCCATTTTAACCACTAAGTCTGGAGTGATTTATTATGCGGCACTATTGTGGCAATAGAAAACTGATTCAGAATTTGTTATCCTCAAGTAATATGCTACTATAATAAAAACCTACAATATGTGGTGCTTGCTTCTGATTCAGTTGGCAAATATAGGCTTTAAATGTGGCAAGGAAACTGTTAGCAAAGGCTGGAAGAAAAGTAAAGAAACTGTTAGGATAAACTGGAAAAAACCGTGTCCCGCACTAAACAGTGGCAAAGCAACTTGTAAAACTTTCACCTCTGGTAACTGGAAAAATAGAAAATGTACTTAATGAACTTTTGGAGTTGAGCAAGGAGACACACAGGGATGGAAAATAAAGCTGTTTCTCATCTCCAACCACTTGAGTCAGGCAACTGTCAAGGTAATATAGGTATTAAAGAAACTATCAAATGAAGGGTGTAGCCAAGGGGTCTTTGTTAAGACCCCTGAAAGAATTAAGGTGATGCCTGGTGTACCTCTGAGGCAGCAAGGCTTGTAGGAATCATAAAAACATGGCCTACAGCAGCCTGACCTAACCAAAGTAGCACTGATGAAGTCTAGAGAGAGGAACCTGTTTCAAAAGAATGGCTGGGATGAATTTTGCTAAATGAGGTGTGGTCCAATCAGATTCATAGGAAACATACAAAAATATTTTAGGAAGTTTTACGTGTAAAAGTGCTTGGGCTAAATGGTTGTGAGAGTGTTCAAAATGCAAAAAGGCCTTTGGAGTCATAACTTTCTATGAACAGAAAGTAGGATAAACAAGTTGCTTAAGGAGCATATTTTTCCTTACCCTCTCATGAGAATTTTGAGAAAAACAATGTACAGAGAACTCTCTGGTATAGAATAGGTTTTCTACCTCGCTACTGAAAGTTCTGAAAAAATGAGAAGAGAGAGGGTAAACTACATGTAAGAAGGCTTGGTAAATAAGTAAGATTGGTAGAAAAATCAATTGGGGGTGGGGGGAAAGAAAGACAGAGATTGACGGAGAAAGAGAAAGAGAGAGAGAGAGAGAGGGAGAGAGAGAGAGAATGCCAGGGAATTTGTTTTAAAGAAGTAAAGTTTTAGTAGACTAGCACCCTAGGGTGTAAAAGGAACATCGACACATTCCTCTCACCACCCTTTTGAGAGAGTAGCAGGGGAAATGATAGAAATAAAAGATGAACTTCAGGGTAAAGATGTGGAGAAGTTTGTTTACTAAGTAATGGTGTGTAGGCAGGATGATCGTAAGTTCCCATTTTCATGGAATAGTCATGTTTCTACCTAATGTCCTGTAGTCTTCTCTGGTTTACCATCTGTCCTGTCTAAAACATCCCAGTTCAGACAATAAATTCTCTGGTCACCTTACACAAATGGTACTTGGAGATGCTTTTAGAGAGAAAGGAGGAGTGGGAATTTGGGTGAGAGGAGAAAACACGTATTTGTTGAATGTGTGACTGGATGAAACGAATGAAATGGTGGGATGAGCAGAGAGGGCAGATGAAGAGAGGGTCTTACGTCCTTCGGAGTGACTCCCCTTCCTTAACGTTAGCTCGCTTGAAGAGCTTCAGTAGTCTCTTTCTTGACAAACTCAAATTTCTCTGGAAATAATGCATCTTAGGTCTAGATTTATCCTGCTTCTGAAGGCGTTCTAATCCTTGAGGGGTGAATGAATTGCTTAGTTTTCTTGTGTGCAAATAGTAGTACTTTCCTAGGTTGAGATCTTTATTTACTAAAAATGATCTCTTTGTTGATTACTAATTTTAAACATTTCCCCCTAAATTTAACATTAATTCCTCTTCACTCTATTGCCTGTATTTTAGAAACCTATTTACCGGTTGGAAGTGTAGTGTTTCTTTCCTTTTCCCTCTGTCTTCCTTCCTTCATTTTTAAAATATTTATTCCCAAAAGCTTTGCATTTACTCAATTTTAATAAATTAAAAGAATGTACCAAAGATAGAGTATGTGTATGGCAGTGGTGGGGGGTGTGGTGTGCTTAGCGGTTTTATAATCTTGCTTCAGGCTGGGTCTCCTGGGAATTACCAGGTTTGACAGGAATAAATTGAATGAAGGCCATGAATGTAGACCATGTCCACCTGACAGTCTTCCAACCACATACTCTTTCTATACTACTGGGTTTAATAATTGCTGTCAGATGACTAGGGAAATATGCCACGTGAATAAATATTTTTCCTACTACTTGATGCAAAAGTTGGCCTAGGCAGGTCATGCAATCCTTGAGCTTGCCAGTGAAAATGTTTCTTATACTATGGCAGAACCCAGGAGATTTGTCACCTCTAGTGGAGTGTCCTCCTGACCCATGGCACAAGTAGTGTCAATAGATACGTTCTATTTTTCATGTGAAGCTTTTATATACAGTCACATGTTTCCCACTTCCTGAATTTTAGGAATGTAATGCTGAAGTCAGTGTTGGCTGAACTTCATTTAAAAGACACAATGCGTGAGACAGGCCTTAAGACTTCAGTTGCAATAATCCGACAACAAAAAAATAGTTTCCATATCACCAAGGAGAACAAATCAAGAAATTTAAACAATTCGGCTTCTAGGTTCTTCAGGCTAATTACAGTCACAAGACAGAAGGAGCCTAATCAGGCTTGAAGAATGATTCAAAAAAGGAAAAACAAAACAAAACTACTAGAGAAAGTATTTTGCCAACACATGTGACAGCATAGGTCTGTATCTGAAAGCAGAACGTTTTTTAGTAAATGGTGACCGACAGTTCCACAGCAGTATTCCTCCATGATGTGGCATCACATGCACAGTGAGAATTTACCACATGAATGATTTGATCACTGGGAAACTTTAGAATAAAAGTGCTGTAAGAATCTGGAGTACATGCTATTGTAAATCATGAATGAACACTATAAAAAATTGGTGTGCCAGGAAGGGACTTTACATGTGTTCTTAGGAGATAAAACAGTTCCGATGTGGGAAGATGGCAGTGTATCCGTCTGAAATACTGGATGCTCCAGTTGGTCCTTAGGTCTGAATTGCTGAAAGGGCAACTCCAGGTAAAGGCTGTTAGATCAGCATTTATGAAGAGATGGTGCGGTACTCAGGTAACCGGAGCTGAGTGAGAGTTTTGCAGGAAATGCTCTATGAATGAGGCACGCTCAGGATATCCAGGGACACCATGGGGGCTTCTTGGACTCCTGAAGGGTTTGCCCTGTGGCACTGGGATATGCAGAGTCCGGGACTGCTCTAGTCACTTCCTCTGCTCCAGCCTATCCAATTCTTCCCAGATAGTATAACTGATAGAATAGTCTAGAGGATATATTTGAATATATGCAAGGCCTTCCCTGGGAAACTCGAGGAAATCTTCCTGAGTTGGGGCAGGTCTCTAACTGGCGGTGGTCATGTTACTTGAAATACACATCTCATTCAAGATGGGCTAGAGCAAACAAAATGTTAAGTCATTATGTAAATTTGATCCTATTTGTAAACACAGGTGATAAGTTCTAGAGCTATTCAAGTTACAGACTTCCAATAAACTATACATTGCCATGCCCTCCCCTCCCCTCCCACTGTCTCTAAAGCAAAGGGAATATGCTATTCTATGTATTATTTCATACTGACGCCATCTCTTGGAATGTTAGCCTCTGTGGTATGCTGCACGATACGTGAACAAATTAATCAGAGAAAAAAACCCCTACGCACATGGGTGCTTTTCTTGACCACGTTGCCTTCTTGGCGCAACACAGTTTAAAATTAGATAGCCTCTGAATCTTAGTTTATTTGTTGGAAAGTGTTTAAGATTAACAAAACTATTTGTTGTATTTATTCCAGGGAAGAAAATGATGAAATCCTTGTTCTCAAGTTGAGCCAATATATTTCAGACTGAGATATTCTGAGACTATATACATTCTTTTGAAAAGTCTAGTTAACATTTTTGGGAGAATCTGTCTGTTATTTATTTATTTTTCTGTCAACGATGTTAGTATAATTTTTCTGAAAACAGCTCACCAGACATACCAGAATCAGAGCAATAAGCAGCTTCCCAAAGAGTCTTAGAACCATTTTACGACCCATGAAGATTTGTGATAAATTTCGTCTCTTAGAAAAAGAGAAAAGATTGTTTTTGCTAAAGTAAATCAAGAAAAATCTAATTTACTGAGGCACATAGATAAAATAGTTCTCTAAATGAGAAGTTAGTCTACTTTCTTAGGTAAAAACATGCTGTTTCTTCTTTCTACCTCTTTTATAAAGAGTCTAAGAATCCTTAGAAAACCAGTATTCTCTTCTCTCCCTGAGGCTCACTTACACAAAGCACTGATCCTAGCTATAAAAGGTTAGTGACTTTTTTGTAAATGCAGATATTTATTAGTAGGGAAATAGTTTTATTAAATATTTATATTTATGTAATGGAATCTATGTGGCCACTAAAGAGAATAAAGATGCATATGTACTGATACAAAATGTACTTCAAAGTATCTTGTTTATACAAGGAACAAAATAGTGCCATATCTTGCTACCATTTGCAGTTAAAAAGGGGGGAGGTATAATACTAGGTACATATCTCTAGCGGCCTCTGGGAAGGAATCCAAGGTATGGGGAAGGCAAAATAAGAAGAATAATTTTTTTAGTATTGTACAATCTTTTATAGAATTTGTGTTTAAGTATGTGATGGTTCTTATTTAAATTAAACAAATAAATCATTGAAAATGTAACCCACATGTGCAGCTTAGACCTTCCTCTGCTCCAAACACATGCCTTTAAGCCCTGTCCCATCTTCATCTCTAGTATAAAGGGGACATAGACTATTCAAGGGATTTTTGAGGATGATCTAGTCAAACTGCCCCATTCCATGATGAAGAATCCATAGTGGGAGATACTTGTTCAAGGATATATAATTGGTTCGTATCAAAGTCTAGACTAGAGCTCCAGGTATCTTAATTCTAGGCAGGTGCTCTTCTCATCCTGTGGCCCTCTAGGAGAGAGAGCAAACAGTGTTGGCTTTAAGAATGAGCATCCATTCCATTCTTCCTTCCTAGTGCTGCTTGTTAAGGCTGATACCTCTACATCTCATGTCCTAGGGCCTCCTTCCTAGCCTTTAGGCACAACTAACCAGAATAATAAAACCATAAAATGTCCTAACTCAGGACTTTTAAATCTGAGGTCTGTGGATAGGTTTCAGGAAGTCCTGTATCTAATTAAGAGCTAAGACATCTGGGGAGAGAGCTGTTTTCTATGAGCTTCATTGCCAAATAAGATGAAGAAAACTTTCATACCCAGAAGAGAAGGGTTAAAAGCAGCCATCAAGTCTAAGGGTGCCTGGGTGTCTCAGTCGGTTAAAGTGTCTGGCTCTTGGTTTCTGCTCAGGTCATGATCTCAGGGTTCTGGGATTGAGCCCTGTGTTGGGCTCCCAACTCAGCAATGGAGTCCACTTGAGGATTCTCTCCCTCTTCTTCTGCCCTCCCCCACCACGCCTCTCTAAAATAAATAAATAAATCTTAAAAAAAAAAAAAAAGTCTAACCCTACTCAGATACCCAAATCTCCTCAACAACAACCTGATTTCTACTAGAACACATCCAAGTGCTGGAAAGTCATCACCAACAACAATAAAATTCGCTTGGACTTTTAGCTGTTTCAAAGAACTGGAGTGAATTTGGTTCTTGCTCTTGCTACAACACATGTCCATTATGTGCCGTCCTTACTTTGGAGCCCAGGCTAATAAAAGCCACTTTCAGGAACATGCTGCCATGGCAGGAACAAAAGAGAGTTTAGAGGATATCACACCAAAAATAAATGTTTAGCCAGAAAGCAGCATGCATGATTTGTGCTTTCAGTTCCTTGGCCAGAATTGTTACATGGCCTCAACCAACCACTGGAAGCCAGAAAGTGGTATCATGCCATGTGCCTGGAAGGCAGAGAACTGGAAATATTCAGAGCAGTATTCATTACTACCATTTTTCTCCCTGCATAAATGGCTAGTAAGTCCTGAGTTCTAGCAATTTCTTAAATGCCAAGAAAAATTAAGCCACTAAGACAGCAGAGGTGATTGAAAACTCTTACAGTGGTAGGGTATTCAGTTGTAGTTGATAGTTTCAGGTGCCTGTCCGGCCTGCTCCACTTCCATGGTGAAGAGATGGGTCTCTCTGGTCATGTTTGATCATATTAGCACCTTTCTCCACAATAGATTGGCCTAGGGATTGACACTCATCCTAATGATATCAATCTGTTGATTAGCCTGTAACCAAACGTGTTTTTTTGAGACATAGAGTTTACAGTCAAATGACATGGGGCCTATTAATTAAATGATTTTATAGAGTTGGGCCTAGGGCAGGCACTTTCAGCCATGTTCATACTCATATTAATCAATCAGAAATTGCCTGGGGAGAGTAGCCAATGGTCAGAGAGGATGAGAATAAATGAGATACAGTTTTATATGTGGTTCTGGAGAAGGAGAGAATGAGAGTCAGAGAGAGAGAGAGAGAGAGAGAGAGAGAGAGAGAAACACTTCTATCTTTAGTAGTTCCTAAGTCCCAGTTTCTATTCCCAAGAGGCCACTGTGCTTCATTTCTGTGAGATAATTTTACAGCTTCTCAATAAAGGCTCTTCATTTTATTTGAGCTGCCTTATTATCCATTTTAAATGAATTGAAAATCCTGGTCACTCTGATGAGGGAGCAGAATGCTGGCTGAAGACAAAGCATAAGCTGACACCCTGCAACCTTCCCCCACCCCCCACTCTTGGGTGGGACATGTGTGACATTCTTCCAGGAAGCCCCCAACCATCTCAACGCTAATGCCTTGCTAGAGGGGAAAACAACCTTAACTTGACAAGGGCAAGGCCTCCAGGATCCTGTGAGTCTTCTTTAACATATGAAAGTACTTTCTCAACCTCCCTGTTTCCTTACCCCCCACCCAACGCCATAGTATATGATCAGCCACCCCTCATACCCCCATGCAGCAGCTCTTTCTGCCCAGGGGTCCTGTCCCTGTGCTTTAATAAACCACCATTTTGCACCAAAGATGCCTCAAGAATTCTTTTTTGGTCATCGGCTCTGCGCTCCACCCCACCCCACTGAATCTCACCTATATTCCGAAACTACATCAACTCTACTTCTGCCTAAATTGTCATCCCTGGTCTTTGCCAGGACTATGTAGAAATTTTGGAACCCATACTGGGGTGTATGGTTGGGCACTACGAGAAAAGAGCCTTACCGTAAACCTGCATTCACTTTATTATTTATTAGTATTCATGACACACTGCCATCTGGGGATGTGCTGAACTGGAAGAGGCTGCCACACCCATGGTTCCTTTATTTCTAGAGAGCAAACATCTTGCCTGGAAGTGTGCTTTCATATGCAAATTAACTAACCCAGAGGCCAGCCACTCTTCACCTCCTTCGTCAGGCTCCTAACATTCCAGGCCAGGGGCAGGTACCCGCCAGCCCCTCCACCCCAGATTACTCAAACCTCACAATCCTAAGGCTGCTTAGCCTGCCTTGCGCTGCCTTGCCTGTTCCTTCCCATAAAAACCACAATGAAGCTTCTTGCCCCTGCTTTCTCTCCTCTCCCTTTGCCTCCTGGTCCAGCCTGCTGCTTCTCCTGGCGCCCCTGCATGATGTGTCACGCCGCCTGTTTCTAAAGATCTGTAAGTATAAAACTTCTTCCTTCGTGACAATCGTTTCCATGTCTGCCTGACTTACCATGGCTGATAAAAACAAATCCGAAGTACATTTTGAAACAAAACCTCTGTTTTCTTCCGGGTCTCTATCTTAGATCACCTATTGATTTACTTAAGTGTTCTGGAAGGTGGTCCTCTCAGATACCCAAAATAGCAGCTGTCCAATGACATAGGGGGAAAAAAGGAATTAATTTTTCCCTCTTAAATTTTTATACATGAAATGAATCACCCTTTTCTCTAAGCGTAAAAAAATCAGTACTAATTGTCATAGGCATGCTCTTTCTCGGGCAGAACTTGAAAACACATTCTTGTTCTTTTTTTCCAGACTCCACAAACCACCATCCTTTTATTATGACAACAAAACAATGACCTCAGTTCTGTCAGAATTAAATTACTGATATTAAAACCCTCCTGTTAGGGCTCTAAGTGGGGTCTGGGTTACTCCTAGATAGTATTTAGCTGGGGGACGTGGAAATGCCTGCGTCATGATTTTGATACATTTCTCTAGGGAAGGCTCGGGCACAATTCTCTCCTGTCTATAAACCCATGGCTTTAGTCCTGTGTATAATAAGCTGGCATTCAAGCACAGACAGGGTTTGTTAAAAATATCCACCTCCCTTTAGTTCCAGAACCTCAAAATGGGATGATTTAGTACAACAATACTTTCTTTAGTTCTCCTCTTAATGTTGGTATAAGAATATTAAAAGTGTATCCCAGCTGTCTTGGGCTCTCAGACACTGAAGTATTTCTGTCCTGGTTCAGGAAGAATGGACTACACGAGACTGATATGCTAAGTAAGAGACTGCCATGATTGTTCCCAAGTGCGCTAGTCAAGGTCTAATTGTGAAAACAAAGCCATATACGTAAATATTTCAAGCAGAAAGAAATTTAATATAGGGACTTAGGAGATTGAAGGGAAGTGCTGGAAGAGACTGCTGAAGCCACAGGCACCTCCCACTCCCCAGACCGAAGGATGAGAGAGGATACGCGGTGCGAGATGGTTTCGGCTGCTGCTGCTCCTATCAGTCTCAGCATCTCTGTAAAAAGAATACATTCTGTCTCTTTTCCACCTTTTTTCTTAATAGCATTTTAATATATTTCATTTTCATTCAGACCAATGAAGTTAAATATTCTATATTTGGTCAATGGAAGCCTCATCTCATGGACCCCTGGGTCTTTCTCACATGTCACAGTGACGCTTCTTTTTCACTTTTTGAATGTCACTGCTGTGCCTCTCATTTGTAACCTGTGCTCACACTGTGATAGGAAGGTACTGTGGGCATGTAGTTCCCGGGCTTCTCGCCCTGTGATCCCAGAGAAGAGTATAAAAGGGTGCAGAAGCGATGTGGAGTGCTAAAAGACAGTTTGTGACACCATTTTTATCAGGACATTACAATGCCTTATCACTCAGAGACAAATCCTCTTTCTAAAGGGCTGGTGACTTAAAATAGTCTCACAAAGACTTGCCCTCATTCAAGGGTAGGGCATACAGACTTCATTTCTGGATGTTAGGAAAAGAAAAAAAATTATGAATATGTTTTCAAATGATCACAGTAATATATCTACTTTTTAAAATTTATTGAAGTTTTTGTTTTGAACTCATATACAGGCAATTTTCACAAATGTTTTATTTGAAAAGAAGGCATGTTCTCTTTTATTATGGTACAAAGTTTCATATGGTTCTATATAGTCTACATTACTGTGTTTAGAACTTTGACATCTTGGGTGCCTGGGTGGCTCAGTCACTGAGTGTCTGCCTTTGGCTCAGGGCGTGATCCCAGGGTCCTGAGATCGAAACCCACATTGGGCTCCTCTGCTGGGAGGCTGCTTCTTCCTCTCTCGCTCCCCCTGCTTGTGTTGACTCTCTCACTGGCTGTCTCTCTCTCTGTCAAATAAATAAATAAAATATTTAAAAAAAAGAACTTTGACATCTTTTCTAAATTTTTCCATTTTATTTTGCTAGATTTGCGAGGGGTGTGTTAGTCTATTAGTTGTGTCTTTTTCTTTCTTCATCTCCACTAGTTTCTGCTTTGTAAAGGGATATTAGCCCCTTATCAGATCATTTGCAAATATCTTCTCCCATTCTGTAGGTTGCCTTTTTGTTTTGTTGATGATTTCCTTGGTTGTGCAAAAGCTTTTTATTTTGATGTAGTCCCAATAGTTTATTTTGTTTCCTTTGCCTTAAAAGACTTATCTACAAAAATGTTGCTACAGCCAGCTGCTGTCAGAGAAATTCCTGCTTGTGTTCTCTTCTAGGATTTTTCTGGTTCCAGGTCTCACATTTAGGCCTTTAATTCATTTTGAGTTTATTCTTGTGTATGATGTTAGAAAGTGATCCAGTTTCATTTTTTTACATGTAGCTGTACCAGCACCTACTGAAAAGATGTCTTTTCCCCATCGTATATTTATGCCTCTTTTGCTATAGATTAATCAACTGCTTAAGTGTGAGTTTATTTCTGGGCTCTCTATTCTATTCTTTTGGTCTCTGTTTCTATTTTTGTGCCAGTACCATATTGTTTTGATTATTTTGCTTTGTAGCATATCTTGAAATCTGGAACTGTGATACTTTCAACTTTGCTCTTTCTCAGGGTTGCTTTGGCTATTCAGGGTCCATACAGATTTGTGGTTCCATGCAAATTGTAGCATTAGTTGTTCTAGTTCTGTGAAAAATGCTGTTGGTATTTTGATAGGGGTTGCGCTGAATCTACAGATTGCTCTGGGTAGTATGGACGTTGTAACAATATTAATTCTTCCAGTGCGTGAGCATGGACTATCTGTGCATTTTTTTGTGTCATCTTCAACTTCTTTCATTAATGTTTTATAGCTTTTAGGGTGTAAGTTTTTCACCTCTTAGGTTAAGTTTATTCCTAGGTATTTCATACTGTTTTGGTGCAATCATAAGTAAAATTGTTTTCTTAATTTCTCTTTCTGCTATTTTATTATTAATGTATAGAAACATTGTTGATTTCTGGAGATTAAGTTTGTCTCTTGCAGCTTTGATGAATTCATTTATTACTTCTAGTAGTTTTTTTTGTTGGAGTCTTTAGAATCTTCTATGTATAGTATCACATCGTTTTCAAACAGTGAAAGTTAAACAACTTCTGTATCAATATGAATGTTTCTTGTTTCTTTTTCTTATCTGATTGCTGTGGCTAGGACTTCCAGTATTTTACAGGTAGATATTAATAACATTTTTATTATGCATTTTAGTGTTTAGCATCATGAAGGGTTCTTTTCTTGGTCTCATTTCATATTTGAGGGATAAATTATGCTTTATTTGAAAACAGAATAGTGAGTCCTGCTTTTTGTTTATTCATTTACATTTTTGTTTGCCATCATCTTATCTTTATTATCATCCTTCTGAGTCTCCTTATTTTGGATGTTTCCATAAACACAGATTAGAGTTTTATTTTGCTTTGGTAGCCAACCTGAATTTTGTAATAAGTGTGATATTCTATTTACATTTAATCAATCTATACCTTTGGTCCAGTTCAGTCATGTTTTATTTTATATTCATTCCGTGCATATGTTTTTATATGCAGAAGAATATGTGTGGACACACATACACATTTTCACTAGGTAGAATCATTCTATTTTGGCATCTATCTTGGTATTTAGGAATTTTTTTAGCACTGTCGTTATTTTTTTACAGCAGTTTTAGATTCACAGCAAAATTAAGAGAGAGGTACAGAGATTTTCCATATATTCCCTTCCCCCACACATGCATAGCACCTCCCCCCATTAACAATACACGGAAGTGGTGCATTAGTTACAATTGATAGGCCTGCACTGACACAGCATAATCACCCGAAGACTATACTACATTATAACTCTTGATGTTATACATTCTATGGGTTTGGACAAATGTATAAAGATATGTATCCACCATTATAGTATCATACAGAGTATTTTCTCATCTCTAAAAATCCTCTGTGTTCTGCCTATTCACCCCCGTCTCATAACCACTGATCCTTTTACTATCTTCATAGTTCTGCCTTTTCCAGAATGTCACATGGTTGAAATCATACACTTTGTAGCCTTTTAGATTGGCTTCTTTCACTTAGCAACAGGCATTTAAGGTTCCTTCATGTCTTTTCATGGCTTGATAGCTCGTTTCTTTTTAGCACTAAATAATATTTCATTGTCTGGAGGTATTTATCTATTCACCTACTGAAGGACATCTTGGTTTCTTCCAAGTTCTAGCAATTATGAATAAAGCGGCTGTAAACATTTGTGTGCAGGGTCTGCCTAGGATTGAGGCCCTCATTGGGCTCTCTGCTTGGCTGGGAGCCTGCTTCTCCCTCTCCCTCTGCTCCTTCCCCTGCTTGTGCTCTCTCTCTCTCTCATGAATAAAATCTTAAAAAAAAAAAATCTACATGCAGATTTTTAGATGAACATGTTTTCAATCCTTTAGGTAAATATCAAAGAGAATATTTGCTAGATTATGTGGCAAGAATACATTTAGTTTTTAAGAAACAGCCCAACTGTCTTCCAAAGTGGTTGTAGCATTTTGCGTTCCCACCAGCAATAAATGAGAGTTCCTGTCACTCTACATTCTGGTCAACATCTGATGTTGTCAATGTTCTGGATTTTGGCTTTTCTTATAGATATGTGGTTATATTTCATCATTGTTTTAATTTACATTTCCCTGATTACACATGATGTGGAGCATTTTTTCATATGCTTATTTGCCAACTGTGTATCTTCTTTGGTGAGGTGTCTCTTAAGGTCTTTGGGCTATTATTTAATCAGGTCATTTGTTTCTTTATTGTTGAGTTTTAGGAATTCTTTGTATATTTTGGATAATAGTCCTTTATTAGCTGTATCTTTTGCCGATATTTTCTTCTAATCTATCCCTTATCTTCTCATCTCTTGATATTGTCTTTCAAGAGTAGGAGTTTTTATTTTAATATGTTCACCTTATCCATTTTTTCTTTCATGGATCATGCCTGGTGTTATGTTTCAAAGTCATTGGCGTACCCAAGGTCATCTAGGTTTTCTTCTATGTTGTCCACCAGAATGTTTATATGTTTGCATATTACACATCAGTATATGATCCATTTTGTGGGAGGCGTAATGTCTGTGTCTAGATTTTTTTTTTTTTTGCATATGGATGTCAAGTTGTTCTAGCATCATTTATTGAAAAGGTCGTATTTGGTCCATTGAATTGCTTCGGCTCCTTTGTCAATAATCAGTTGACCATATTTATGTGGGTCTATTTCTTGGCTTGTAAATCTGTTGCATTGATCTATTTGTCTATTCTTTCCCCAATACCACACTAACTTGATTACTGTAACTCTGTAATTTCATAGGAAGTGTTAAAGTTAGGTTGTATCAGTCCTCCAACTTTGTTCCCCATCAATATCATGTTGGCTATTCTAGGTCTTTTGCCTCTCATATAAACTTTAGAATCTGTCTATCAGGATCCAAGAACTTGCTGGGATTTTGATTGGGATTGCATTGAATCTATAGATCAAGTCGGGAAGAACTGACATCTTGACAATAGTGTCATCTCATCCATCAACTTGGGATATCTCTCCATTTATTAGGTCTTTGGCTTCATTCATCAGAATTTTATAGTTTTCTTCATATAGATCTTGACATTTTATTAGACTTATACATAGGTATTTCATTACTTTTGGGTGCCAGTATAAATAACACTGTTTTTAATGTTAAATTCGACTTGTTTGTTGCTAGTATATAGGGAAACAATTGACTTTTGTCTATTTAGTTTGTATCCTGCCACCTTGTTATAATGCTTATTAGTTCCAGGAGGTTTTGCTTGTTTGTTTTGTTTTGTTTGTTTGTTGTCAGTTCTTCGGGATTCTCTTTGGGATACGTAAATGAGTATGTTCCATGGTTCCGTTACTCACAGTCAACCACTGTCCGGAAGGAGATGATCCCCCTTCAGACAATCATCAGAAAGTCAATGTAGGAGAACGGCAGTGAGAGACATAGAAACCCCTGTTTGGATCCTTTCCCTGTTTTTTCTATGAAAAAAAACTTTAAACCTCTAGGTGAAGGGCAGCTAATATTGTCTCTCTCAGACATAGCTTAAGGCCCTTTGGGGCTAGGGGAGGAAACAGGAAAAAAAAGAAAAATCTTCTACTCCTGAGGGAAGGATAAGAAATTACCTTTCACCCACAGCACTATAGATTTACTTCTGCTGGTTGAGGGGCATAATTACCAAGAAAGCTAGCTTGCTTCTTTTTCTTTTCTTTTCTTTTCTTTTCTTTTCTTTTCTTTTCTTTTCCTTCCTTTCCTTCTTTTCTTTCCTTTCCTTTTCTTTTTTTTTTTCTTTTCTTTCCTTCTTATTATGTTATGTTAGTCACCATACAGTATTTCATTAGTTTTTGAGGTAGGGTTCCCTGATTCATTGTTTGCATATAACACCCAGTGCTCATTGCGATACATGCCCTCCTTAATACCCATCACTGGGCTAACCCATCCCCCCACAATCCCCTCTGAAACCCTCAGTTTGCTTCCTGGAGTCCATAGTCTCTCATGGTTCCTCTCCCTCTCTGATTTTCCCCCCTTCATTTTTCCCTTCCTTCTCCTAATGTCCTCCATGCTATTCCTTATGTTCCACACGTAAGTGAAACCCTATGATAATTGTCTTTCTCTGCTTGACTTATTTCACTTAGCATAATCCCCTCCAGTTCCATCCATTTTGATACAAATGGTGGATATTCATCCTAAGAAAGCTCTTTCTATAAGATGGAAAGGGACAGGTCTTGCCTAAGGCTGAGGATAAAGAAATAAAGAATATTCCCATCTTCTACCACTCGGTTTGCTAACAATGAATAACAAGTAACAGCAGTCTATCACTGGGGGAAGGGCAAGAAGATAGACCTTCTTTGAAGCTCAGGTTCACAGAAGAGAACTTGAGAGTAGAAATGAAACACCGAAAAATGTCTTTTAGTAACTCAACCTCTACCTTAAGTACAGGGAATCAGAAGCCCATAGTGTGCTTAAGGTACAAAGAACTAGCAAATTTCAACCCCTAGACAAGCCTGATCACATTGACTCAACTCCAAACGTTAAATGTGTAGTGGAGGTGTGTCCAATTCCAGGCATAAAATATTATATACCTCAGACTTTACTCTCCCACACACGACACCCAAATTACAAGATACATAAAATGCAAGAGAATACAACCTTCTGTCAAGAGACAATATAATCTGCAGAACCCAGATGCTGGAGCTATTAGGCAGGGTATTAAAAATTAAAAAAAAATGATTTATGTAAAGGTCCTAGTGTAAAAGTGTAAAAAGATGGCCAATTTACAAGGACATATGGAAAATTTTTAGCAGAGAAATAGAAACTCTAAGAAAGTATGAAATAAAAAAATACCAGAAATAAAGCTATAGTAGCAAAGCTAAGGGTAAGTCAAAAGAAAGTATTCAAACTAAAATACAAAGAGAGAGAGAAGCTCCTGCATCCAAGAACCATGGGACAATGTCAAATGGTCTAATATATGAGCTATTGGAATCTCGGAATGAAAAAGAAAATAATGAGGAGAAGAAATATTTGAAATTAGCTAGAATTTCTCCCAAATAATAAAAGACTTTAAAACATAGATCTGAAAAACTCATAGAACACGCAGCAGAATAAAATACAAGGAAGGAAGGAAGGAAGGAAGGAAGGAAGGAAGGAAGGAAGGAAGGAAGGAAGGAAGGAAGGAAGGAAGGAAGAAGGAGGGAAGAAGAAAACACCTAGATGCATCAGACTTCAACTATTAAAAACCAAAGATAAAGATAAAATGTAGAAGGCAGAGAGTGGAAAAGACACTTTATACACAGAGGAACAAAGGTCAGAATTTAGACAGACTTTTATTAAAGATGATCTAAGCCTGAAGATGATGGAGTATCTTCTTTGGAAGTGCTGAAAGGGGGGAAGAAGCCCTACCACCCCAGAAATTAGCACCCAGTTACTGTATCACTGGAAAAGGAGAAATAAAGACTTAATGGAAAAGAAAGAAACAAGAGAATTCATGATCAGCAAACTTTCACTATAAGAAATGATAAAGGTGTTTCCTTAGACAGAAAGAATATACCAGACAGAAACTTGTATCTATACACGCACCCAAAAATGTTGGAAATGGTAAAAATAAAGGTGAATATAAATTTTTATTTAAATTACTGTAAAAGATAACTGACAAAAGAAAAATTAGTAGCAATGTCATGTGTGTATACAATGTATAAAAGTTTATTGAAACTATTTAAATATTTGGTTATTAAGGAAGTCTGTCAAGGTTTATGGTGACTCAAGATCATTATTTACCGTATCACTTACTCAACCACCCACCAGACATCCAACAAAAACCACTCAGAGGTATTAATATTTTTTTAAAAATTCTAAAATTCTGTCTATATTTTCTCCAAAATTTTTGTCTAAAAGGGAACTATGTGAATACTTGTGGATGATTTTTTTTATGGTTCAATTTCCAAGGATAACTTATTGCTTTTCCCACTCTGGTATCTTTTATGTTTTATAGAAAAAATAGCTAAATTGCCCAGTTTGATTCATAGCAGCATTTTCAATTTGTTTATCTCAGACATCTTTCCAATAGCATTCTCTAAATGTATGTATTATTTGTTTACTTTCTTCCCATGCCATCTAAATTCCAGTTCTGCTTTTTGTGAAATCAGATTTTTTTTTTGAGAGAGAGAGAGAGAAAAAAAGAAAAGAGGTGAGAGGGAAAGCCTTTTATTATAGAAGGGAAAAAAATCCTATTTTATTGTATATTTTTTTCTTGTTTTAGGCATAAACAGGTATGTTAAAAAAAACAGTTCATATTTTTATATGCATGGTCATATGTCTTTTTCTGTGCATATAAATGGACTACTGTGCTTCTAGGTTAAGCCAAACATTTAATCAATTTTCATATGTTTCTGTGTTAGCCTGGGCAAAAGAAGTCTGCCACAAAAATTTTGTGGTGCTTAGTAAATATAAATTTGATACTACCAGAACTGATGTAATGTGGTAGATCAGAAACCCCATTCAAGTTAGATCCCAAATGCTTCAAAAGAAATCAGCAGTTCTCATGCTTTTTATTTATCTCACAAGCCTCTACAGACTGTCATAACCTACAATGATCTCCATCAAAATAGAAAAATAGAAAAAATTTAAAACTCTGTATTTCTTTTTGTGCTGTCACTACTAAAGAGGGTATTAAGGATTGTTGTTTTGTTGTGTGGGTTTTTTTTTTTTTTTTTTTAATCTAAGACAAAATGAGATTACTGAAGAAGTGCTGGGGTTCTCTTTAGGAAGATGACTTAGCTTACCTTATCCACACTTCAAAGATTTCTGTTGCCTTCACCAGGTAACAGATCTAAACGTTACAGTAGTCCTCCCTTATCTGTGGGGGATATGTTCCAAAGTCTCCAGTTGTTAAAACCACATTTAGTAGCAAATCCTATATGCACAATGTTTTTCCTGTCCATAAAACCTGTAAAAGTTTAATTTATAAATTAAGCACAGTAAGAGATTAACACATATAACATAATGAAATAGTACAATAAAATTTATAAAAATGTGTTTTCTCTCTCAAATTATCTTATTGTACTTTACTCATCCTTATGATGATGTGAGATGATAAAACGCCTACACGATGAGATGAGGTGAATGATGTTGGCATTGTGACATAGCACAAAACAACTATTGACTTTCTGATGATATGTCACTAGGATCATCTTCTAGACAGTGGCTGACTGTGGGTAACTGAAACCATGGAACATAAAACCATGGAAAGTGAAACTGTGGATAGGGAAGACTTCTGTACATCTTTTCTCCTCACTACCAGAAAAAAATCCTTTCCATCACATTTTGAAGACCAGACTCCTAGGGTAAGAAATAATAATGAAGACTTAAAAGGTTATCTAAAGTTCTTTGTGACCAGGTTTATAGATTTTCTCAATTTTCTATATTTCAGTTATAGTTAAATGGTGACTATATTTGTACAATATAGTCATTATTTATTTTGATCACCATAAAATGGTGATCAAAATGAACAAACTCTTATTATTAAAATGTAAATGGGACCATAATTCAATAAATTGTCTCATAAAATTTAACCTGTCTTCTAAAATAACATTTTTATTGTTTTTTTTAAGACCTAAGCATACCTATTAGATATTATACATTTTTGTTTCTAAATATTTTTTTAAAAAGAGAGAGATGAAAGAGAGAAGCACAAATTAAAAGAGTAAAGCCATGTAACCAGTCCACAGATAAAGAAATAGAGCACTAATCTAGCATTCCAGAAGTCCCAGTTGTCTCCTTCCTAGTGATTACTGCTACCAAGTTAACTATTATCCTGATTTATATTATCACCAATTTATTTTTACAAATTTGGACTTTTATAAAAGTGGAATCATATGGTGTAAACCTTTCTGTGCATGGTTTCTTTAGTTCATCACTATGTCTCTGTGATTGATTCATACTGTTTTGCGTAGCAAATTTGTTATTTTTCATGGCGGCATAGTATTTCATTGTACAAACATATTACCATTTATTCATCCATTCAACTATTGATTCTATCTATTATCTATCTATCTATCTATCTATCTATCTATCTATCTATTATCTATCTATCCACCTATCATCTCTCTCTCTCTCTCTCTCTCTCGTCTATCCTTATTATACTGGGTACAATGTGCAGTGTAATGTTGAATACAAATGATGATGGTGGTAAACATTTTCTCATCCATCTCAAAAGTCTGGGGAAAGTTTTCAATATTTCACAGGTAAGTATCATTTCTGTGACCGTTTTTTATACATATTCTTTGTCACTTTAAGGTAATTTCTTCTTTTTATTAATTTGTATTTTTAGGTCAATGTTCTTTGTTATAGTCTTTTATTCCTAATTTGTTTAGAGGTTATTTTTTCTCCCCTGTAGTCTTACATTTTATCAAATGTTTTTCTGCATCTGTGAGACCTATGGTAATACTCCCTGTTTTGTCTAAGTTATTTGTGGTTTCTCTGCTTTTCATTGCTTAATCTTGCTGGGAGAATATCAATTCATTGCTCTTTCCAAATAATTAACTTTTTGACTTATTGATTTTTCTATTGCATATGTTTTCTGTTTCAGTTATTTTTGTCCTTTTATTATTTATTATCTTTATTATTACTGACTTTATTTTTATCTTTTCTCTTTACTCCTTGAATTAATTTAGTTTCTTTTTCCTACTTCTTGAGATGAATATCTAAACAGTTCATTTTCAGGTTTTTCAGTTTCTTAATATATGAATTCAAGGCATAAGTTTCCATCTCAACACAGTAATAACTAAATTGTGTCTCAAAATATTGTATTTCAGGGGCACTTGGGTGGCTCAGTCAGTTGAGCGTCTGACTCTTGGTTTTGGCTCAGGTCATGATCTCAGGGATCAAGCCCTATGTGGGACTCTGTGTTCAGCAAGGAGTCTACTTGAAGATTGTCTCTCTCTCCCTCTCCCTTTGGCCCTCCCCTGGCTCTTTCTCTCTAAAATAAATAAACAAATCTTTTAAAATATGTATTTCAATTATTATTCAGCTCAAATACTTTAACAAGCACTATAACTTCATCTTTAACTCATTGGTTATATAGATAATTTTACTTAATTTCTAGACATTTGAAGATTTTATATTTATTTTTTTGTTACTGACTTCTACCTTTGTTCCACTATAATCAAATAATGTATTTGGATTATTGGAATCCTTTTAGATTTGTTGGGTTTGGCTTTTTGGCCCAAAATACGATTTATTTTGTAATGTTCCATATACAGTTGCCAAAATTGTGTATTCTGTCATCCTCTGATGCATTTTTAACAAAACAATATTTTTATTTTGTTAATTGTGTTGCTCAGAATATCTATGGCTTTACTAATTTTTTGGATGCTTTTTTTTTGTCAGTTATCAAATTAGATGTGTTAAATTCTCCCTCACTGATTGTAGATTTGCGTATTTTTAAAATCTGTCAATTTTTAGCTTTCATATTGTAAAGCTATATTAGTAGGTCTATACAATAGACTTTTTATTTTTTATTTTTATTTATTTTTAAAAATTTTATTTATTTATTTGACAGAGAGAGAGGGAACACAAGCAGGGGGAGTGGGAGAGGAAGAAGCAGGCTCTCAGCAGAGGAGCCTGATGTGGGGCTCGATCCCATAACGCTGGGATCACGCCCTGAGCCGAAAGCAGACACTTAATGACTGAGCCACGCAGGTGCCCCTATACAATCGAATTTTTATGTCTTCCTGGTGGATGGGGCATTTTATTATTATTAAAGATCCCTATTTATCTCTAGGAATGTTTTTTGCCTTAAAATAGATCTTATCTGACATTGGTATAGCAAAACCAGTTTTCTTTTGGTGTTTGTATACTATATATTTCTTCATCCTTTTACATATGTGTTATTTTCTCATTAGGAGCATATAGTTATAGGCTTTCTTAAATATTTTTATCACCTGACAATCTTTAGATTTTAACAAGAATATTTAGAGCATTTACATTTCAATATGGTTGCTGATATTTGGGTTTACATCTACTGTATCTTTAATGCTTATTTTCATTTGTTTTATGTTCCTTTTTCTCTCCTTGCTTTCTTTTTGATCAATCAAGAGTCTCAAGTTAGGTTCTCTAGAAACAGAGCCTGAGACAGGGATTTGGATACACATAATTTATTGAAGGAATGCTTTTGGAGGGAAGCAGGATAAGGTAGGGAGAAGAGGTGAGCTAAGATGTGGTTGCAGGAATTTTGAAGTTCAAATTGTACCCTAGAATTGGTTCAACCTTTTGCCAAAGGTGCCAGCCTTTTTTGCCCTGTGTAAGTCAGTCATTGCCTTTGGCTTTATGTTGGAGCTGGGAGCATAACGTGGAAGACCTTGTTTCTCTTTGACTAAGGGTAATTCTCCAGATAAGGGAAACTGAGTTATTGGCAAAAATACTCAGAACAGCTGTAGTACAGGTGCCCTGGCCAGCAGGACACCAGCAGTGTATATGACTCTACTAACTTTATTTAATATCCCATTGTTTCATATTTTCACACTTGATTATTATATGTTCTTCTACTTTTAGTATTTTTAGTGATTTCTGTAAAGATTGCGAGTTCTTTCTTGACCTAGAGCCTAACACTGTTTTGTCTAATATGGCAGCTTCTAGTCATATGTGGTTATCGAGCTTGAAAAGTGGCTTGTTGCAGTTGAGATTTGCTGAAATACATGCTTAAAATTGTAGATTTAGTACAAAAATATATAAAATATCTCATTAATAAGTTAAATTGGTTGCATACTAAAATTATATTTCTGGTTGGATACATTAAAATTGACTTTACCTATTGCATTTTACTTTTTCTAGTGCAACTACTAAAATTTAAAATTGCGTATGTGGCTTGCATTACATTCCAATGGGACAACTCTGTCTTGTACTAGTTCCCAAACTATATTACAACCTTGCAATTCATTGTACTCTCTCTCACATTTTGTTATTCTTGAATGCACTTTTACTTTCATATATATTTTACACCCCATACATATCATTGCTATCTTTTACATAGTCAATAATCATTTACATTTGTCTACATTTTTGTTTACTTTTTTATTGCTTTCCATTACTTCTTAATTTCCTTATTCCTTTTGGGATTATTTTTCTTCTGCCTGAAAAACTTCCTTCAGTATTTACTTTACTTTGAGTTTGTTGTTGACAAATTCTCCCAGTTTTTGTCTGGAAATAGTTTCTTTTTAAAAAAACAAGATATCCAAAGACTCGTATATTATTTGTGTTTACCTTCATGCATGTGGGTAAAGAAGGAAGTGTCAATCAACCTTTTGTGAACTGACAAACTCACAAACCTTTACATATTTTCAAAAACTGATTTCGATGTAAATACCATTGCCAGGACAGTAAGTTATAAAATAGGTCAATCAATCAAAATTACAAAAACGTTAGGGACTAAAGGTTATTCTTTATAATGTAGAACCATGCTGAAGTTCCACTATTTCACCAAGTTCCTTTGTTAGCATTAACTTTAACATGGAAATTGTGATGCAAAATAATAGCTGCTTTTTTATGGCTGGAATTACAAAAAAAAAGATATTTCCTTTTTAAAAAAAATCTTGCTGGCATTTCTTCATAAATATTAGAAAGGTCTACAGTTTCAAGACTACGTGCTATCATTTTACTAATTAGCAACAAGAGATATTAAAGCTTGTCTGAGGAAACAAAAACTGACAACAAGCAAAAAAAAAAAAAAAAAAGTTATAACCAGGAGAATATGGAGCATGTAATTAGATCAGAATTATGACTTAATCAGGGCCAATGAAACATTAGAATAAGCCTGCTGTCAGTAATCTGGGGAAAGTTTCTTTTCAGAGTGTGCTTTATTTCCCCTAAAATTGTCATGCTTGCATATAGCATTTGTAATGACCCTTGATGGCTTGCTAAGGTGATACTGATGTTTTCCTTGTGGAAAGATGCAAAATATCTGGGTCCTTGATAACAGTGTTGAAATGCTTAATCAACCAGCATGAAGACTGCCCTACCTACTAAACAAATCAAAGATGAAATAAAAGAGCTTCTGTTACCAGCCCAAATATCCAATGAAATAACGTAAAGGACGGGGGTGGGGGGGAAATGTGTATACACACACACACACACACACACACACACACACACACAAGAAGTAAGCCCAGTGAAACTATTGGCAAAGAGAATGAGATAACACTTGAATAATTCAGGCCCTATTCTTCCCTGAGCATGGGTTCAGTGTGCACTGAGGTAATTTAAAGGTAAGGATGGTTAACTGAATTAAAATGATATCAGTTCATTGGGAAGGAAGAAAGTGTCAGCTTATACATAAGTCCTACTCTATATCTTGTTCAGCATTTGTTTTAGAAAAATAGTTGAGGGAATTCGTTTTAACAGTGTGTTGGAATAGAAAAAAAACTCCTGATTTATGGGCATTCATTCATTAATTCAACATCCACGAGGCCCTCTGTGTCCCAGACACTGAGGTTGTAAACGAATGAATTAAACATTCCTGCATTCAAGAAACTCCAGACTCACATTTAGGATAAGATTTTAGTCAGAATCTTCAAAATCACAAATAAGGAATTCACTTCTGAAAGCCATACTGTTTTTGTGATTGCATTGGATTAACATTATCTTGTTTTATGAACTGATATGTAAATTTAAATTTTTGTTGAAAGTGTGTAAATTTTGGTCTGGATTGAACTTTATTTATTTAAAAAGAGCAGGGAACTTTTTACTACTTATAGTGCTTGAATGGATAATTTGTTTTCTGGGTGTCCAATCAGATTTATTTTCCAGATTTATTGCTTATATAGGATTACAGATTTATTTTCACTCTGACACTTTATGAATTATTTTTCTTGCTAACATTTGCCGAAACTCCCATGGCAGCATATTGGCCAAAACAAATTTCAACCTTTAAAGACATAAGGTCAAAAGTGCCAGGAAACACTAAATGAATTATAGTATGGTATGACATAGAGAAACAGTTAATATAAACTAATTTTTGAGATTCTAAAAGTTGAGGATTTGGGGCTTCATAATGAATCAGCTATTTTCAGTGTTTTAATTAGATACATGTGTCAGAGACAGATAAAGGTAACTCATCTGAGCGTAGAAAACTATGTTCCAAGATTTTTGAATTCACTTCTATGTATCTCTATCATGATAGTGTTTCCTGTTCTGGTCCTGAATGTCCAGGAAAACGTCACTGGGGAATCTTGAGAACAAGGTGCAACAGTGCTCTCTCCTATGTCCTGAAGCCCCTTTGGGTGGTTCCCCCCATGCCTCAATTCCAGATGTTTCCTGGCATAGCTGATACTTTCTCTTCATTTTTTTTTTAAAGATTTTATTTATTTGACAGAGATAGAGACAGCCAGCGAGAGAGGGAACACAAGCAGGGGGAGTGGGAGAGGAAGAAGCAGGCTCATAGTGGAGGAGCCTGATGTGGGGCTCGATCCCACAACACTGGGATCACGCCCTGAGCCGAAGGCAGACGCTTAATCGCTGTGCCACCCAGGCGCCCCCTTCATTTTTTTCCCTCCATAGCAATAACCTAATATCCTCTTGGGGGTTTACATGCTATTCAAAGAATCTCACAAAAACCATGATCTACTGTAAATTAAGTGAATAATCCACGCACTTTGTAAATATTTACTGAGACCGACATGCATTGCCATCAGTGCTAGGAATATTGTGGTGAGGAAGATAAACTCCCTGCCATTATAGAGCTAACATCCTGGTGAAGAAGAGACAGACCAAGTATAAGCAGATAAAATAAAGGGATATCTGATATAATATCACGTAAGGGCAATGAAGAAATAACCAAGTAGGGGAAGGAGACAGACAGTGACAGGGCATGCTATGAACAAAAGCATGTCAAAATAAAATAAATGCAAAACTGAGTTTCCTTAATGATTTAAATTATTATTTCTAAATTTTATTACAATTTATTCATATTAATAATACTGGAAACATAAAATATAGGATTCATAACAAAACCTTTCATGAAAGTTCTTTCTATAGTTACTTAAATTTTAAAATGATGTGTAAAATTGGCATTTTTTTGGAGAAATCAGAAGTACTCAAAAAATAATTTTGCTAGATTTTATTCAGTAAAATTTTATGGAAAATAAAGGACTCTCGCTAAAAGCGTTGTTAGCTTACTGTATTTTTTGGCTTCTGGAGAGTTAGAAATCATTTAGAAGCTGGAAGAGACCTGGTTTCCACAAATGGAACGAAATGGAAATGACAGCATATTATCTTCCCACAGCCCTTCTGAGAAAGGCAATGAAGTTAAGGCTTTATTTAATGCAGATGTACCATTGCCGTTGCTAATTTTCTGTCTGAGGATGGACTTGACAGTGGCCTTAACAGACATACATATGCAGATGTGTAACATATAATATATTTAACCCAGCTGACCACAGAACCCTTGTGTTGCCTTTAGAAGTGGCAGAAACATTGAGGAAATTCATAGTAAATCCTTCCATAGTAAAAATCTCCACTGCTATTTTGGCCGCAAAAGAAGGATTTGCAACTACATTTGCCTGCAACTTCCAGGCAGTGGAGCATGCTTTCTTATTATTCCATAGTCTCTGAAATATTACAAAATATTTCACCTTTTCATGTCATGCCAGTTGGAAAAACAGTTTTTTGATGGGAAAACTACTAACTAAGCAATTTCCAAAAATGATGCAAATAAACCTTGAAGGACTCTGTAGGGTGATTTGAACTTCCAGTTACTAAAATAAATGGCTGTGGACTGGAATCTAGTTATTTCTTTATCAACTAATCTAAAGGAAGATGACTTTCTTTTTTCAATCATGCAAAAGAATATATGCTTTTAATATGTGTGATGCATTGTTTTGAATGTCCTCAATGATGACTAAATTTTTTCTTTTGACAAAAGATATATATATATATATATATATATATATATATATATATATATATATATATACATATATTATATATATTTTAAAGAAACAACCAAAAATCATTGGAAACTGTGTGAGAAAGAGGAAGATAATTGGGTTGGGTAACTTTTTTCCTCTTTTATAAAAACCAGAAGAGGTTGTAAAATAGTGGCTGACTTTCTAGTGTGGCTGGGGTTGTGGTTATAAGAGAAGAGCCTCAGAAATATTTCAGCAATGTGAACATTATTAGAATATTCCCTGAGGGAAACCTTTGAAGGATGACATTTGGTGGAGTGTAAACATTTCCTTATATATCACAATCATACCTCCAGTAAAGGAAGATCATATGGAATAATGTAAATTTATCATGGCACCACAGGGAAATATATGAGAATGGAGGCAGTAGTCCTAACTAAAATGTTAGGGAAAGTATTGTGGCAGGGATGGCTTAGATTTTGCTCTTGAAGAATGAGTAAGATTTGGATGTATAGAAAAGGAAGTGTATTCCATCCCATGGATGGAAACAGAAGCAGGGAAATGCAAGGTATATGTGTGAGACAGGAAGTAGATAATTTGACCAAAGTAATGTTTTCATGTAGAAAAAGAAGTAGGTAAGTTGTATATTGGAATTAAATTTGGATTTGAGTACCAGGCTCTCAGGGAGTTCTGATCTGTATTATGGTCAGTGGAGAGTCACTGGAAGCTTGTGACTAGAGTCATGGTGTAGAGAAAGTAGGACATTAGAAAAATTCATCTAGTAGTGAAATGCATGGAAAAGAGAGGGGACTGGAGAGGAGGAAGTCAGGTGTAGGCCATAATGGCAGAATGGATGTGATGTGAAAAGAATCTCCCTTCCTGATGTCATCTTGTGCTGTTGAGTGGGAAAATATGATGAAAATATATATTTCTTACCCTCAAAATGTCAGAACATTCCACTAAAGCAAAAATATATATTGGAATAATGCATCAGGAAATATACATTAGTTCAGCAATTCTTTCTATAATTTATACATGCAGTGGGAAAACATTAATTCTGCTGTCAGGCAGTTACAACAGAGATTTTAAAAATCTGAATGTCTTAGTATGCCACACTCTTTGTAAAAAAAAAAAACTCTTAAGATTTCATGTTATATTTTATTATTGAAAATCATTTTGTTTTTTCAGATATAAAGATAGATCCTTAACTAGTACTTCTTACTAGCTGCAAGGCAGTATGTTCAAAGTAGTTAAGCAGAAAAGGGGAATCATAAGTATAAATTGCCTTTAGGGAGTTGACTGTCTAGAAGGGGAGGTGACCTACACCTGAATTAGGAGAATGCAAGGGCTAAGGAGGTTCCAGCTAGAGAGAAAATGCTAAACAGGCGGGAGAGATTATATTTAGCTATTAAGGGAATGTTTGTTGAAGAAATGGCACTTGAGCCTGGCCTGGAAGAACGTTTGTGAGAAATGCCATAAAGATCAGGAGAAAGGAAGAATTTTGCGATACATTCTTTTTTATTAACTGATGAAAAGTGTAAAGATTCCAGAAATATTTTGGCAGAAAAAAAACATCTTTTTTGGCTTGTACAAATATGTTATTCTGTTTCCTTAAACAAGTAATACTCCTTTAAGATAAAAATTTTAGTAAATTTTTAATAATGTTTGTATTGCCAAGAGAAGGAATTAAAGGTCTTCTAAAATATAAAGGATAAACGAAATAATATATCTCCTAAAGTGGAAAACAGGGAGCTAAAGTAGCATTTACATTGTGAATTGTTTTGCAGTTAAATTACACATACACACACGCACACACACACTAGAAGGGCTGGGATTTTATTTTACTCTACTTAAAAGCGATTAAGTTACACCATTATTCCTCAGGTGATGGCAAACACATGAGACTCCTGGGTCAGAGACAAAGGACTTTGCTACTGATGGGGCAGCAAGCTGCATAAGCATTGGGTTGTGTCAGATCCCTTGTCTCCATCCTAGGGGGAAGATCCAGTTAGATTTTATGCACACAATGGTTTTGTGTTGCAGCCTAGGAACCCTAAGCTTGGGGAATCCACCTCTTTTATAATAGGTAGTAAGTGGGCCTGCTTGTGGTCTCAATGGGAGACATTACCTCATTCTTCAGTGTTACTTTCAGCAAAATACAACCCTAAGAAATGGCTGGAGCTAGTCCTGGTAGCACTTAACTGCTTTGGGTCCATTAGTCAGTTTGACAGAAATTTAAGCATGCTGTCAACATTTATTAAATAACTCAAAGTATAGCAATTAGAATGCAAAAATGATCTTAATTAATATTATCATGTTTTTCCCCCAAGTAACTTGCTTTTATTTTACCATTATGCGTAGAAGGAAAGACAAATAGGCCAATGGTGTATTTCCCGTTTGACAGAGTAAGCTCACAAATATTTATGTTATTTAGGAAAAGAGACACATATCACTTACTAAGTTGCTTCCAGGGCAAATTTTCAAGTAAGACAATCAAGCCACAATTTTTTGTAGGTTATTTTTCTATAAAGACAATGATTTTCAGTCTTCTGAATCAGACAAGACCAAGTTATTCAAATTGTATTTCTAAGGACACAGTTTTAACAGAAACAATAACAAGGTAAAAACCCTTATGGAGATTCATTTAAGTCTCTGTGTCTTATAGGAAAGTAAGGCTGTTATTTTTCCAAATGTTTCTAGTTGAAAGGAAAAGAAAGCCTGCAGAGTTGAATTTTCCCAGTAAGCAAAAACAGACAATAACTGTATTTTACTAAATAGTGAAATAAAGAACACAGTGCTAATCTTCTGCGTAAATTAAGATAAAAATAAGAGAAAACTCCCATTTTGGGTGGTGAGGCTACTAGTATCATTTATGCACAGCAAATTATGTGTGGCTTTTTTTCTCTTGATTATTACGTTGCTTAGGACTTTAGATTTTTGGACTATTTCACAAATGCTTGCACATACGTAGAAATTTAAAAATCCTTAAAAAAATTTTTTTTTGACTAGAGTAGGACAAATTCCCAAGAAATATTTGGAAAGGAAAAGAAAGTCATGTACCCCTTAGGAAGTAGGGAACACAAAGGGAAAAAATAGCACATGTATTGGTAAAGGAACAATTTTGGAATGTTGAGTGTTTCAACCATTAAATCTTGGAAAGAAATAATGTTTGGGAGATTATTGACAGAAAAGTCAACTCAAAGTTAAGAACTACCAGTTAGAAAGACTATTAATGTTTTTTGGGAAGAACTTGATTTTTTTAAATGAGATTTTAAGAGGAAAGACAAAGTATATTTGTGCAAACTTTGATAAAAATGATAATATTAGCACCAAATATAAATTCTGGTTAGATTTAATTTCAGTAAACAAAATGGAGGAATGGGCTGAGGGAATTAACATGGCAGATTAGAAGAAGCTATTTAAGAGCTGGCCCTTATCAGCAACACTTAGCCTCCAATGTGCTCTCTGGTTTCAGTTCTCTCCTGTAGTGAAATTTAAGTGGCTTCAATGTGGTCTGTCCCACGGTACTGATCCCACTTTGAACTGATTCATCATTTTGGAAACCTTGTACTGAAACTCAAAATCTCGAGACATGGACCCCAGATTTAGAGTCTGTCTTGCTGACTGAGCTGTAGGAAATTGTCTACGAATGTAGCATCACAGATTTTTCTTTGTAAGAAAATGTGAATTTTCTAAGGTTCCATTATGTAACGGAGTAAAAAAATTCCCTTTACTGTTTTCATTTACACTTGTGATGTATAGTAAGCACCAAGCTAGAGAACTGAATATGAAAACCAGACTTGCGGTTAAAACGATGGTTTCATGGGGGCGCCTGGGTGGCGCAGTCGTTAAGCATCTGCCTTCAGCTCAGGGCGTGATCCCAGAGTTCTGGGATCGAGCCCCGCATCAGGCTCCTCCGCTGGGAGCCTGCTTCTTCCTCTCCCACTCCCCCTGCCTGTGTTCCCTCTCTCGCTGGCTGTCTCTGTCAAAAAAATAAATAAAATCTTTAAGAAAACAAAAAAACAAAAAAAACCATGGTTTCATGGATTTTACTCAGTACTCACACTTTCTTACAGGTTTCTTGTTAGTGCCGTTCCGTTTTAAGTAGCTGAGCCAGGAGTGACAACTAGCTTGCTATCATCAACTTGTAAAAACAGCACCATGAATCAGTAGGTAAAACAATGTTTTTACAGGAGCAGGCATGTTATCAAATATCCACTTACCAGGTGCCTAGCACTCCCGGTGAGAGATGCTTCTTGTTTTTCCAGACTTTTGTTTATTTATTTATTTTAGAGAGAGAAGGAGAGTGAGGGGGAGAGAGAGCACAAGTGGGGGTGAGAGTCAGAGGGAGAAGCACACTCCCTGCTGAGCAAGAAGCCAAACGCAGGGCTCAATCCTAGGACCCTGGGGTCATGACCTGAGCCAAAGGCAGACGCTTCACCGACTGAGCCCCCCGGGCGGCCCTACGAGAGATGCTTCTTATAAAGTTTATTTATTATTGGGTACATCGAATGTGATGGGGATTAGTATTTTTAAAATTGTATTTGCACTCTAGATAGACTACAGACTACACAATGCAAAAGACAAAATGACAAACCAAAATGTTTCCCATGTTAAGTGAATTTAAAACAAAGTTATTATAGCGTCTATACGTGTGTCTGTGTGTGTGTGTACATTTCTATGCACAGTCTTATGCACTTTGGCCTTATATTTTGCCCACGCATTTTTCATGTATCTACATCCTCTCCCACACAAACATCTTAAAAGACATGTTTTTTTCTTTTTTTCAATTTTTTTAAAAATTGAAGTATAGTTGACATACAATGTTATACTGGTTTCAGGTGTACAACATAGTGATTCAAGAAGAATTCTACATTATGCTATGCTTACCACAGTAGTGTTGTTACCATCTGTTACCCTAACGTATATATTATTGACTATTTTCCCAATGCTGTACTTTTCATCTTCATAAATTATTTTTAACTGGAAGTTTGTGACTCTTAATACCCTTTACCTATTTTTCCCATCCCTTCGACCCCCTCCCCCCGGCAACTACCAGCTTGTTCTCTGTATTTATGAGTCTGTTGGTTTTTTTAATTTATTTTTTGTTTTTCTTTTTGGATTATATATGTGAGTGAAATCATATGTTATTTTCTTTTCTCTGACTGACCTATTTCACCTAGCATAATATCCTCTAGGTCCATCCATGGTGTCCCAGATGGCAAGATCTCATTCTTTTTTATGGCTGAGTAATATTCCATTGTACATATACACCACATCTTCTTTTTTTTTTTTTTAAGATTTTATTTATTTATTTGACAGAGATAGAGACAGCCAGCGAGAGAGGGAACACAAGCAGGGGGAGTGGGAGAGGAAGAAGCAGGCTCATAGCAGAGGAGCCTGATGTGGGGCTCGATCCCATAATGCTGGGATCACACCCTGAGCCGAAGGCAGACGCTTAACCACTGTGCCACCCAGGCGCCCCTACACCACATCTTCTTTATCCATTCATCTATTGATGGACATTTGGGCTCCTTCCATATCTTGGCTATAATAAATAATGCTGCAATAAACATAGGGGTACATATATCTTTTCAAAATAGTGTTTTCATTTTATTTGTATAAATATTCAGTGGAATTACTGGGTCATATGGAATTTCTATTTTTAATTTTTTGAGGAAGCTTCATACTGTTTTCCACAGTGGCTGCACCAGTTTACGTTCCTGCCAACAGTGCACATGAGTTCCTTTCTCTTGCCGTTCTTGTCATTACTTGTTATTCCTTGTCTTTTTGATACTAGCCATTCTGACAGGTGTCAGGTGATATCTCACTGTGGTTTTTACATTTCCCTGATGATCAGTGATGTTGAGCATCTTTTCACGTGTCTGTTGGTCATTTGTATGTGTTCTTTGGAAAAACATCTATTTAGATACTCTGTCCATTTTTAATCAGATTATCCCCTCTTTTGTGGTAATTTGTATAATTTCTTTATATGTTTTGGATATTAACCCTTTATTGGATATATCATTTGCAAATATCTTCTCCAATTCAGTAGGTTGTCTCTGTGTTTTGTCGATGGTTTCTTTCACTGTGCAAACACTTTTTATTTTGGTGTAGTCCCAACAGTTTATTTTTGCTTTTGTTTCCTTTGCCTGAGGAGACATAGCTAAAAAAATGTCTATGGCCAATGCTAAAGAAATTACTGTGTATGTTTTCTTCTAGGAGTTTTATGGTTTCAGGCCTCACATTTAGATCTTTAGTCCATTTTGAGTTTATTTTTATGCATGATGTAAGAAAGTGGCCCAGTTTCATCCTTTTGCACATAGCTGTCCAGAAAAGACACGTTCTTTCTATTTACAATCCCTCGGGTACTTTAAGATGCACTCCCCACTCAGGCCACAGATGTCTAGACCAGAATTGGACAATAGACCTAATTTATGCTGATCAGATTTTTAAAAATATTTTATTAACTTGAAAGAGGGAGAGGATGATAGCATGTGAGCAGGGGGAGAGGCAGAGAGGGAGGGAGAGAGAAACAATGGCAAGTGGACTCTACACTGAGCATAGAGCCCAACTTGGGGCTTCACCCCATGACCCCACCCTGAGATCATGACCTGAGCCAAAACCTAGTCTGATGCTTAACTGAACCACCCAGGAGCCCCTCCTTTTTTTTTTTTTTTTTTTTTAATAAAGAATTTCAGCAGGGTTAGAGCAGCTGACAGTGAGATTATGTAAATTACATAAACTAAATGGACATATTAGAGTGAGGACTGATGTAGATACCATGGTGAGTGAAAGTAATGATATGCAAACCGAAGTGGGCATGGGAGTTTGAAAACACGAGTAAGGTCTGAAACCTTGTGGAAAGGTGAGTGATATAAGCTCTCGCATATTTCATGGTAGAGATGGAACTTACACATTCAGTCAGTAGTGTTTATGGGATTCCCAGGTAAGTTATATAACTTGTCCGAGTTTCTGTCTTTTTCAGTAAAATAAATGAGTTGGACCTGGGAATCTCTATGGTTCCCTTATATTGCTAATTCTGTCCTCTAATGACACAACTGTCTCTGGTATAAATTTCTGAAATACGGGTCTACTTTAGGAACCAATAGCAAGATGGACTATTGACCTCATTCCACTTTCCTTCATTCATTTGACAAGTATTTATTGAGCATATGCACTTTTTTTTTTTAAGATTTATTTATTAGAGAGAGAGAGAGGGAGGGGCAGAGGCAGAGAGAGACTGTCAAGCAGACTCTCTCCTGAGCATGGAGCCCCACACAGGGCTTAATCTCACAACCCCGAGATCATGACCGAGCCAAAATCAAGTTGGATGCTTAACCGACTAAGCCCCCCAGGTGCCCCAAGCATATATACCTTCAGGCACTGTGTAGGTCTTATGGACACAATGAGAGCAAGTATGCATTCTACTTTCATGGACCTTATGAATAAGACACATCGATGAAATAATCACCCAAAGATATAATCACAAACTTCCATAAGTGCTATGAAGAACACATACAGCTAGGACAGCATCTATCAAGGGGCTTGGCTGCTCTGGGGCAAGATCAGAGGAAACAGCCCTAGAGGAAGTAATGTGTGAATTCAGAGAGCTGGGGGGTAAGTAATGATTAAAAAGAGGATTATCCAAGGCATAAGGTGAGCTTGGCAAGAGCTGTGAAATTCCTTAACAGTCCTTATCAGAAAATAGACTTGCTTCCCTGGGTTTGGACTAGATCGTGTAGCACTACTGGGATACTTAAGTTTAAACTCTTTTGCAGGTACTGTACATAGGTGAGCAGATTCTCATCATGGATTGCTGGCCTTCTGGACTATGCTTGTGAACAAGTTTCAGCCTTTAGCTACAATAGTGCTTGCAAAAGTCCAGGCATCTCAGGCGAAAGGGAGAACTCTTGACTGAACGTGACTGAAGATGCTAGCACTGAGGGGTTGCCTAATTATTTGACCCAAAAATACAAGTTTGGGATGTTATTAACACCGCAGATGTTAAGTGAGTTGATGGGGGGGGCACTTTATATTTACTTTTATTTTTATATTTATTTTATTTACCATTAAAATTACTTCTTAATGGATGACAGCTTAGGTTAACAAAAAATGAGTTTGTTCCGATGACGTTCTAACATATTCTATGAACTAATGAAAAACTGGATATAAGAAAGGTAACATATCTACTCCTGATAAATATTGTAAAATGCTCTCTATTCAGGACTGGAATTGTGAGCCAACTGCAGAAGTAGTAGAATGATTATTCGGATACAGATGGGGTGGGGAGAAGAGCAGTCAGATGAGGTGGCCGTTGAGCCGAGTCTGCTAGATGTCTACAGCCCATCAGGCAGAAAAGAAAGGGAAAACTATAACTGGTGGGCCTAGTCTAGCTTTACCACCTCTATTGTTAGGCCCACAAGAACTGTTTTTTGTTTTAATATTTTATTTATTTATTTGAGAGAGAGAGAGAGCGTGTCAGTGAGAGAGAGCACAGGCTTGGGGGGGGGGGCGTGCAGAGGGAGGAGCAAACGCCACACTGAGCAAGAAGCCCAACGTGGGACTTGATCCCAGGACTCTGAGATCATGACCTGAGCTGAAGGCAGGCTGAGACACCCAGGCGCCCCACAAGAAATGTTTTTACAGATAAACATTTTCAATCAACTTGAGGATAGAGGACACTAATCTTGAACCCCAATTAAACAAAGTATTATCTTCCCAAAAAGAACTCTATTATTCTCATTACTAGACCTATATTATTTTTTTTCCAGTTATATTTTCAATTTTGTCATAAAAAATTTCTAGAAATTTGTTTTATTTTCTGCTATATAAGCACATAGATAATATCCTTGATTTTCCCTCTTGGCCTACAAACTCTAAAATATGTACTATGTGGCTCTTTATAGAGTGAGCTGGCCAACCTGTGAGTAAATGGGAGATAGGACGGATATCACGAAAGGAGAAGAAATGGACCAGGAAGGACCATCTGGTATGAGTGGCTGTAAGAGGATATGAATTTTCTGATTATGTACTGGTCGATTTGGAAAATACAGGAGTGTAATAAGTGTTTTGCCATATAGAAAAAGTAGTATCACCAAGTTGCAACTTAAGATCAATGACATTCTGCATGTTTAAAAGCTTTATGCCATTTTCAGCAAGTTTAAAGCAGGTCAATAAAATTCCATACATACTGGTCTTTTTTATGCACCTTCATGAAGCTAAGGACAGAATTTCTTACATTTTTAATGCTATTTTTAAAAATACAAGTAACAGTGCAAATATGTGTGTGTTTTTTAAATCCCAGCAGTATAAAATGACACACAGTAAAGAGTGAATTTCCATTTCACTTTAGTCTCCTAGTCCCTCAGTTTGACAGTTCTCTCCAGAGGCAATATATTTTGCCACTTCCTTACACTTCATTTCTATCTAACATGTATGCGTACATAGCTCCAATTTCTTTTACTCACATTCAACATAAGGTGCTGTATCTTCCTGTCATCACTTAATATAACTTGAAGTTGGTTTCATATCATTTTCTATAGTTCTCCCTTATTAACAGCTACAGAGTATTCCAATGAATGAATGCTACAATAAGTTACTGTGTTCATACCTCTGTATAGATGTATTACTGGATTTCTATATGAAAATTGTCTAGAAATGGAAATTCAGTACAAAGGAGATTTGTATTTGAAGTTGACAAATAATGTCAATTTGACTCTTCAAAGTAGAACGAATTTATACTGTCACCAACTATGTATCGTGGTGTATGTTTTATCTTTGTCAAAATACTGCAATCATCAACTTTCATATCTTTGCCAGACTGATAGATGAAAAAACAAGGCATTACCTTGTAATTTTACCGCACGTTTCTCATATTATCATGAAGATGAACATTGTTTCATATGGTTAAAGATGATTTCCTTCTCTTTGAACTATCTGTTCATGTTCCTGGCTCATTCCTCTATTGGGACCATGTTCTGTTTTAAAAATAAAACAATTCTTGACAGTTCTGTGTCAAGGAAAGAAATCCTATTCAAGCCAAATTTTGTAGATGGAAAAAAAAAAAGCCTTATTGTTCAAAGGTTTCAACTACTTTACCAGAAAACGAGAAATTTCCCCACATAGCTTCCCTTTACACCACATCCTGTGAGAGAGTCACACGAGTGTATGTGATCCAATCAATGTTTTTGTGAGCTAGCCTCCCTATTAAATAATCAGTTATTGGCTCAAAGTCTAAATGAACAACTTCAGAGATACAGATCCAGGGCAGAAGGAAAAAGTAAAGTGAAATCCTTTTTATGTAATAGAGCTAGTCCCAAGAAGGCTGGAATAGTAATGAGATGAAAAACTAGCCAATTGTAATTCACACAGAGCAGCTGAAAATTATATAAAAAAGTACACTTATGAATGGAATTCAGAATTAAAACACACACACAGTTTTGAGTAAATTTTTAAGGCAAGTTCATTTGTTTGTTGCCTTCCTTCCTTCTTTCAGAGAGAGAGAGAGAGAGAGTGTGAGCACGAGTGCACACACAGAGGGAAAGGCAGAGGGAAGGAAGCCCGATGGGGGGCTCCATCCCAGGACCCCGGGATCATGACCCGAGCCAAAGACAGACACTCAACTGACTGAGCCACCCAGGCGTCCCCAGCAAGTTTCATAGTGTCTTGAGAAAACAGGCCTACCCAGAACATGTTTTATGGGAGACAGAAGTTAATGACCAGATCGCTTTTCTTGGGACCTGTGCTCTTTGCCTCTGTATAAAATGTCATGAGGGTTAACACACAGGCTAAAATCCAGAGTAAAGTTCCTCAGAGGCGTGAGTCTCAGCTCAGCACTTTCGTGCTTCTTTCTGTCAATAAGTTGTTGAAAATTATAGAGATTTATGCATGTGTGTGGGTAGACATCCAGGAACGTGAGGGCATTGAACTAAGCAAGTTCCAGATTCTGTGCTTGTATTAGGAGGACCCTTAAGGGAGCTCAGTCCAAACTGACATATGTCCCTTTTGGGCAATTAGCCATGGTCTTAAGAAACTTTCTTCCTACAGAAAAAGGTGACCAAATGCCCTTTCAGGTATCTTTCTTGAGGGATCCAGGATGTCAAACACATCATAGCCCCTAAGGTGCATTGCTATAAATCAAGTGAAAGCCCTGGCAAGAATTTCTTTCTTTTATTAGTGACATTTAACCAGCAACCCTAAAAAATGAAAACAAAACTGGAAGCAGCTTAGGAGCGGATTTATTGTGACTCTTCCTGCTAAGACAAGGCTGAGTTGTGGATTCTTTTCAATGTTTTTCATTAGGAATAAGACTGGTTAGTCTGATGTTTTTTCCATAATAGAATACTTGATATCATTAAGTACATATGGAGAATTTATTGAATTGGAAAATCCCTTTATGCATGTTAAAATTAAAATATATATATATATATCTTTTTAAGCTCTTTTAATAGTTTATACAGTACTTGATGCTCCTGTAAATTTTGGCTTCAATCCATAATTTGATTTCCTGTGCTTAATCATTGTGTGCAGAGTCTAAGAAGTAAACTTTCCCTTGGAAAATTGCTATTCCAAATGGCCCAATGCTATGTGTGTGGCCTTGGGGACACTTTCTCCATCAGCTGTAGACAGCAGTGAAATATTCTAACATTTAAATTTTCAAATAAGAGATTGATTTTAATTGGCTTATCACATTCATACCATCGGCTTATCATATTTCTACAATAGTTCTATTTTATGATCTCCTTTCTCTTTCCATTTCTTACCCATTTCATCCTTTATCAGCCTTTGATATGCTGCCTGACTTCCTGAGCCAATGTGGTTCCCTGCCACCCTCCTGCATATCTCTTGTGTTCCCCACACATCTTCACATTCCATTTTCCCTTATCTTTGCTCTTTTAAGTGACCAGGATCCTTTTTGAACATTCTTGGGACAACATCCGAAGATCACTGAAAGGAGCAGAATCATGATTATCCTGTTAAGAAGAGATTATTTTAAAGCTGTTTATACTGTGTGGAGTTTTTGCCTTTTTTTTTTTTTTTTTTTTAGATTTTATGTGTTTATTTGTCAGAGGGAGAGAGAGAGTACAAGCAGGGGGGAGCAGCAGGCAGAGTGAGAAGCAGGCTCCCCACTGAGCAAGGAGCCGGATGCCGGACTGGATGCCAGGACTCTGGGATCATGACCTGAGCTGAAGGCGGATGCTTAACTGACTGAAGCACCCAGGTGTCCCTGGAGTTTTTGCTTTTGATATTTTCTGGAGCAACTTAGGCTATTCTTTGATGTTCAAGTGAAGTGGTTAAAAGAGAAAAATCTTATATCAAAGCAAAAACCACCTGTCTTGCTCCCTCCATTCCATTTTCCTCCCTGCATTTATTTCATACCTATTTTAAACAAAAATCTGATCCCATCCCTCTGCTTTAAGTTCTTCTCTGGTTCCTATTGCTTTTAGGAAAAATCTCAAATCCCTTAACAGGACTTCCAAGGTTCCTATGATCTGTCATTTCTCTTTATCACTTCCTTATTCTCCTCACCAGCTCTATGGAGAAGTGAAGGAGTCAGGGACTCAGGACAGAACACTTGGCTGTGGAACATGGTTCTTCCCCTTCCATCTCTAGGATCTTGAGTGAGTTACTTAACCTCTCTGTGCCTCAATTTTTTCACTTGCAATTTGAGATAATTATTGAACCTACTTCATGAGGTTGTTTTGAGAATTAAATGAGATAACATATCAAGGAAACTTAGAACAAGGTCTGATATACAGTAAGTGCTAAGGAAATTTGTAATATTTACGTCAATTCTTTTAAGATGTTATATATTCTCTGCCTCAGGATCTTGTATCAGCCTTTCTTTCTTCCTAGAACTTTCTCTCTCTCTCTCTCTCTTTTTTTTTTTTTAAGATTTACTTATGAGAGAGAGAGAGAATATGCATGAGCTGGGGAAGAGGGAGAATCACAAGCAGACTCGATCCCATGCTCTGAGATCATGACCTGAGCCAAAATCAAGAGTTGGAAGCCCAATTGACTGAGCCATCCAGGCGCTCCAGAACTTTATCTTTTTAATTTTCACCATTATCTGTATAATTTTTACTCCTCCTTTTTATCTGTCTAAGTTCATAAGAGAAACAGAACCATATAGGGATTAGCTCACATGATCACGGAGGCTGGCAAGTCCCAAGATCTGCAGGGTGAGTTGGCAAGCTGGAGACCCAGAGAGCGGATGTTGAGTTCCAGTCTGAGTCCAAAGGCCTTGAGAACGGAGAGCTGGTGGTGTAGTTTCCACCTGAAGACCCAGGAAAGGGTGATGATTGATTTTGAGTCTGAAGGCAGAAAAAAAGCTGATTTCTATTTCAAAGTCAGGCAGAAAGATTTTTCCTTCCCCAGGTGGATCAGCCTTTTTGTTTTATTCAGACCTTCAGTTAATAAGATGAAGTCCATCCACAGTAAAGAAGCCCATCTGCTTTACTCAGTCTGATTTAATCTCTTCTAAAAACACTCTCACAGACATACCCAGAATAATGTTTGTTTGGGCACCCTGTGGCCCGATCAAGATGACATAGAAAATTAGCCATCACACCTTTCAAGGCTCAGGTTAAAAATACTCCTTTGGGGAAGCTTACCTTGGCCCTGAGACTTTCTGTATTTCTGGACTGTGAGCCCTCTGAGTACAGTGGTGTGTTTGTCTTGTTTTCTCTTTATTTCTAGTGTCTGGCACAATGCTTGGCACGTGGTACACTCTCAATGAATGTTTCTTATAGGTTTAATTAATTGACAGATAAATGTAAGCCTTTCTATGTCTGCTATTTTAAATATTTCAAAATATCCAAAATGCTGGACAAAATACGTTGAAGTGTAGAATGACTAAAAGCTAAGATGATCCCACTTACACTTACTGCAGCTACTTAAGCCTGATCAGAGATTCCGGGTCTGATCCCCAAACTGCCCTGGTGAGAAGCACCTAGCCTCCCTGATGTTTATTGGTAGAAATCGTCATGCATTTTAAACTCACTTTGGGATTTATAGCCTTTGACAGAATGGATATAAACAAGTTAGTTTTTAGTTTACCTTGGCAAATATTCTACTTGGTTTGTTCAGTGTATTTATGTGTTTACAGAAACAGATTAGCTAGGAAATAAAGGAACTAGAGGGCTGTTTAAAGTACAGATTTCTCTGCCCCACCCCCAGGATTTCTGATTCCTAGGGCTAGATTAGAGCCTGGGGATTTGTAAATTTGCAGATGTTGCTGACACTGCTGGTCCGGGGACTACTGTCAATACGCTATTTCAATTAGTTTTGCTGGGCAATGTTTCCCAGTTGGAAGTAGAAAGAGTGAGGGGTACCCAGAAAAAGAAAGATGAGAAATAGCTTTTGCGACACAAGGTAAGCCATTTTCGGCTCCAGCTATTTGCAATGGTCTGTGACCTACCACTCTACTGGCCCAAGCACTCTTCTGGCAGAACGTCCTAGGGGGTATCAGAATTACAACAGACACAGACGCACGCAGGCAACACAAAAACCCCAGTGGTTCAGGATGTTAAGGGAACGAAGGGAATGCAGAAAGTAATAGTCTCTACCAGGCCAGGAAGCAGCCTAACCATATCAGAAACAATAAACCAGTTATAAAATTCCCAGTGAGGTTTCAAAAGTAAGCAAGATCTTGCATTCTTTACCTGGGATAACAAGCGGGAGACGCCATTGAGTTTATACTGGCTCTCAGAGCACGCCCATAGCCCCTTCTCCCCGCACAGTTACCCCTGCTTCATTATAATGTTGAAGTCTCCGCTCTAGGAGCACAAGCTTCATTAACATAACGTGGGACGCTCACGTAGGCATATTTTTTGAGTGCGCCTGCGCAACCTTTTGCCCACCTTTACATGAGATGATAAAGCTCCCCTTTCTGAATATTCATCTTAAACCCTAAATAAAGAGAACCCACTCATCCCTGCTCAGGGAGTCACTGCTTTGGAAGTTACTTCTGTGAGCTCCTTATTTGCTGCAAATAAAGATTACTTTGTGTGAGAACTCCACCTGGTGTAGCCTCTATCGCTAACTCACCACGGAAAAAAATGCACGTTAATTTGGTTACAGTGCGGTTGGTAAGAGAAGACGGGTTGGACTTGTTCCTCTGTTGCCTGTTTGCTACGTGCTGCCACCTGTCTAAGCACGCAGGTGGAAATGCTTTCTCTGGGATTGTTTCTTTGATGCAGTTCAGCTTTGAGCTATTTATTTTTTTGAGCTATTTAATTCTTTAAAATCTGAGTAACTAAAAAAAAAAAAAAAAAAACCAATGCTTCTGGAATAGAGCTTCTAATATGAGACTGGTGGGAACTTCCAATTAATAAAAGCTACTAATGTCGTGATATACTATGGGTCAAAGAGGAACCAACAGTTAAGATTTTTTGTTACGCAAAATTTGGAGGGTCCATTGTCCTACTGAGGGTAAGATTGATGTTTAGGATTCTGTAAGTCAACACCACATGCCCATTTCTGAGAATTTCTCTCCAGAACTCTCACCAACTGTAAAGTATACCTACGGTTTGTTTACCCTAAACCCTAAACCAGTGTTTGTTTCTACAATCTGACTTTGCTCTCTGCTTATTCCTGGAGGGAGTATGGGTAGACACAGGCCCCAAAGGGCTGATTACATCCTGCTCCTGAGACTTTGAAACAAACTGAGGTGTTAGATTCGTTTGGTTCCAGAAACTGAAGACCATTAATATGCAGGAACAGCAGGGTCAGTTACTTACCTTCCTGTGCAAAGCGAAGCGGAGAAAGCAGCCTGGAGACATACACACTCACCCACAGAGGGAGAGTGAAACTCTGCCTGGGTTCCCGCTGCTTTTCCAACTGCTTGTTCCAGTTCCTATTGAGAATCACCTGGGAGCCAAACACAAACACACAAACGAAAACACCCAAACCAACCAACTCATGTCCTGGCCACATTCCTCGTCGATTAAACCGATTAAACCGTGAATTCCAGGGCCTGAAGAAGGAGGCACATATCCATGGATGTTAAAACCCTCCAGGTGATTACTAGGGCACCTGGGTGGCTTAGTCGGCTAAGGGTCTGCCTTCGGCTCAGGTCATGATTCTTGGGTCTGGGGTCCTGGGATGCCCCCCCCCCCCCCCATGGAGCCCACATCGCGTGCTCAGCAGGGCGTCTGCTTCTCCCTCTCTCTCTGCCCCTTCCCACTGCTCTTGCTCTCCCTCATAGCCAAGCCAGCCACCACGTGCTTGTTTGCATTTGTTTTAAAAAGGCCTTGGGGCACCTGGGTGGCGCAGTCGTTAAGTGTCTGCCTTCCGCTCAGGGCGTGATCCCGGCGTTATGGGATCGAGCCCCACATCAGGCTCCTCCGCTATGAGCCTGCTTCTTCCTCTCCCACTCCCCCTGCTTGTGTTCCCTCTCTCGCTGGCTGTCTCTCTGTCAAATAAATAAATAAATAAAATCTTTAAAAAACATAAAATTAAATTAAAAAAGGCCTTAACTTTCAAACCTCACAGCTGAATAGTATAAGCAAGCTAAGCAGTGAGGGCAGTCAGGTAAAAGCAGAGTTTCTGTCAACTTGAAAATTTAAAAAGAAAAGTTCAGAACCATGAAAGTCTTTTATTCCAAAGACTTTTATAATAATGGCCTATATGTTTTAAGATTTCTTAAGGATATCCAAGTCATATGACACAGCAAAATATTTGAAAATCTTGGCATTACCAAGTTAATGTTAAATTTCCTTCAGATTCTTTTAAAGAAGGTAAGTAAATGTAATGTGTTTTTTAAAAGGTTTCTATTAAAATGGTTTGAATAAAATGAGACAGCTTCAGGATTTAAAATAAGGCTCCTCTAAGTTAAAAATCAGTAATATGATAGTCGTAATCTCAGTGTGTTGATAACATAGGCATTGTGTTTGCGTGGAACTGAGATTGTATGGAACTGAGATGATTTAGGATATGTTAGGCACTCACAAAAAAGGACTCAATTTTAGTCTTTGAACATTCAGATTTTATTTGGAAGAGACAGTGGTCCAAGAGACTATTTTGTGGTCCATGGTTTATGCTCATGCTTCATTTTCCTCGTTCAGCTTCTTTCTGATTCTGTCATCTATTTTCACCACTTTCTCTCTCATTCTATATCACATAGGTCTTCTTACTGGATTCTCCAGGCTGTCTTTTGTATGCTTCAACCTTCTCTGTCTATTGACCTGGAGGACCTTCAGTCTTTCTTTCATTGATGTATTGTACGTCAGGCATCGGGCATATAGCAGTAAATAGGCAGAAAATTTCCTTGCCCTTGTGGAATTAGCATTTTTGTGGAAGAAAAACAACAGGAAAACAAGTCAAGATGATTACAGAGTATGATACATACCAAGAGACACTCTAATAGTGGATATGATGGGGAGAGGAGATGGTGAGTTTCTTTAGGTCACTGATTCACAAGGTAGCTGCAGTTAGAATCACCTGTAGAGGTTTGCTTTGTTTTGATTTAATTTTGATGCCAGGGTCCTACTCAGATTACTTCATAGGCGTGGGACTTGGTCCACTGAAGTTGGTAAGTTTCCTAGGTGATTCTGATACACAGTGAAGACTGAGCACCACTGCTTTAGAGGAAGACCTCTTGAAAAAAAATATTTGAACTGAGACCTGAAGGAAGAAAAAGAGGAAGCTGGCCTCGGGAAGGGGACAGGAGATTGTTTCAGAGGGAGGACTTGTAATTGCAAGGCCCTGCGGTGGGAGAGACTTTGGCAGCACGAGGAACAGAACAAAGACCAAGTTGGCTGGAGCACATAGAGAAGAGAATGGAGAAGTAAAGGCAGGCAGAGGACAGATGATATTCGTTTGATTTTTTTTTTTTTTTTTAAGATTTATTTATTTTAAAGAGAAAGCACAAGAGCTCCAGGCCGGGGTGGGAAAAGAGAGTGAGAGAATCTTAAGCAGACTCCCTGCTGAGCACATTCTCACCATCCTGAGATGATGACCTGAGCTGAAATCAAGAGTCTGATGCTCAGCCGACTGAGCCACCCAGGTGCCCCCCTACCAGTTTGAATTTTATGTTTTATATGTTTGAAGCTGATACGTAATGAGAAGTCACTGGAGAATTGTCATCAGGTAAATGACATTATCTTACGTACTCTTTAAAAGAACACTCTGGCTGCTGTATGAAAAATGGTTTTTGAGAGGGAAGTGATGCTAGTGGAGAAACCAGGTTAGAAGGCTATGGCTAAGGTTTCTCCCAGCAGAAGATGCTGGCCTGGATAGTGTGGTGGTAATGAGATAGAAGGAGGGCAGAGAAATGAAAAATATTTTGGAAGAGGGACTCGTAGAACTTGCTATGTATCTACTATCTGACTTTTTAAGAAGAGAATCTGAGTAGTGAATAATATCATATTGCCAAGGCCAAGGTATTTTTTTTGTTGTTTATTTTGTTTCCATTCCGCTGGCTTCATGCTGTTCAAACTACACTGTAACTTTGTATTGAGGAAAAATGGCACACAGTAGGCAGGTTATAAAGGAGAAAGAATATGTACAATGTCAGGTGGTCATAATGGTCATAAATCAAGTTTGGAAAAAAACAACTAAGAATGTGTTTTTTAGTCTCCGTCATATGCAAAAATTCACGTATGTTCAAAGAAATCTTGTGAGTGAGAATATCCCTATGAAAATATTATAAACAGTCTTCAAATTTATTGTGAAGTGACACCTGGAAAAAATATTTTAATGTTTTCAATGAAAACTTACCAAATGTTTACCTTATGTTTCCAAGACTTAGTGTACTAAGTCTTTGGGCATTTATTATCCATACGTTTTAAATGTGAAGGCCAGTTACTTTTGCCTGAGACCACATGGGCAAAACATACATTTGTGAGCCGGCACAGATCCAATATCATGATTCATTGACCTCTGAAGGAAGAAATCCTCGATTTTATTTCTGTAAAGAGAGAAATAGAAAACATGAAAGCCAGAACAAAAATAGTATCTTTTTAAAGTGTTGGGTTTTTTTTTTTTCCCTTCATGGATTTCTGAACTCTGTAATGGATACCTTCCATGAGTCCTTAAAAAAGGGATTTTTTGTTAGCTAGAGAAACTTTCCATTGGCTTTCTTGCTTGCCAAAGTTATTAAGACCTCCTGACACAATATGTGCTCGCCCAATAAAAACAAACTCAGCATCTAACATTTTAGCTGCATGTAGAAATGCAACTGAAATCTATGTTCACTTTGCCACTTGTATTTTAACCTAAATTCTGCTTTCCTTCCTTTTTCAAGAATCATTAAGATGTATTACTTGAATCACTATACTGTGTACTAGACTGGAAAAGAAATCTTAGCTAGTTGACCATAAATTATGCAGGAATCCTCTTCAATGTTTAGTTTTAAGGTATTCTGCTAGTCTATAGAAAAATTAGATGTGGAAAGTTACAGAAGCTCAGGTGATTGGAATAAATGTTGTTAAAGTAGTGAAGTCAACAGCATTGATCATAGAATGATTTCTTTCCCCGTCGTCCATTCCTTCAGAATTCTCCTCTATTTGAAAAAGAATGCTTTGTGGTTCTTTGTTCTGGTCTCCATCTTCCATTTTCCAGTCTTTTGCTCCTGCAGCTGGCATGTACTTCTTCCCAAGTTCTCCTAGCATGTTCTTCCCCTCTATCACAAATTTGTTGAAATCTCAGCACTCCAAGGGAAGCCCTGGAAATGCCTGGATAAACATCTCCTTTCTCATTCAACTCCCTTGGGTGTTGCCCACACACAGTGTGAATAAGATGATTTCATAGCACGAGCCTAGACTGTCCTAAGCATAAAGGATGTCTGATTGTGTCACACACACACACACACACACACACACACATAACCATAGAACCAGTGACTTCAGCATTACAGGAAATGCTTTTTCAGGTGGTGATTAACCTTCTAAAGTTTTCTCTTCCAAAAAAGAAGCCAGAAGGAAAAGACAGCAAAAGAATTTAGGAAGTAAAAAGCATTCCCCACTCCCAAAACAAGCCATTTCCAAAGAGCAGGTATCTGCACCCTGCAGTTTCCTGAGAATTCAATTCAAGAAGGTACAGATACAAACAAAAGAACAACAATTAGAGATATGGGCATATAGACAGTAAGACTTCTGAGAGAGAAACTGAAAAATCTTTGCAAATGAGTGTTCGAGAGGACATAAACAGAAATTCTGGAACAGATGTTTATGGATTAAAACCAGTGCTTAATGATCAGGACGTGGTAGATGATTAGGAAGGCACACCCAACGAACAGAAGGGAAAGATAATCTGAATTGGACCATGAAAGATTGAGTTCCCTGCTGTATTAGTTTCCTATTGCTGCTGTAACAAATTATCACAGATTTAGTGGCTTAGTACAGTAGAAATTTATTACCTTACAATTCTGGGGGTCAGGAGTTTGAAATGAATGTTACTTGGCTAAAATCAAAGCGCTGGAAGGAACACAGGGCTGAATCCTTCTGGAAGCTCTAGAGGAAAATCTGTTTCTTAACTTTTCCAGCTTTAGAGGCTTTTACTGATGGCCATCCTTTATTTTTTCCCATAGTTTCAGCATAGTGTCTAGTGAGAGGTGGCTGTTCCGGTACATGCCATGAAATTGTTGGAGAACAAGACTGAGTAGAGGAAGTTGTTGAGATTCTCTGAGAAGTTTAAGTGTATGAAAATCATCCTCTGATTTCTCCCAGAAATGCTTTCAAGTTACTCAGATGAATGGATGTCATGGTGGAAGGAAAATGCAGGCAAGAGCCAGTGTAATGTGAGTTGTTATTACTGTGATCTTTGGATTTTAGAGAAACTTAAGTTACATGTATATATTCCATTCCTGAGTTTGAGTTCAGGCATTCTCAGCTAACCTATTCTGTTTTAATCTTTATAAACCCTAAATTCTATAATCCATTTAGATATTGCTAACAGTAATTTCTTTCTTTCCTTCTTCTTTTTTTTTTTTTTTTAAATTATTTATTTATTTGAGAGAGACCAAGAGAATGAGCATGGAGAGAGGCAGGCGCAGGGAGCCTGATGTGGGGCTCTATCCCAGGACCCCGGGATCATGCCCTGAGCTGAAGGCAGTTGCTTAACCAAGTAAGCCACCCAGGTGCCCCACTAACAATAATTTCTTGCCCCAGATAAATCCCAGTTGAACTTGCTAGTACATCGTGGTATTGAGGTTAAGCAGTCTCTGTAGATAGCACCCCCTACCGAGAGAATCTAGCAGTTACTCCTGACCCGAATGGCTCAAAAGTGGCATGATGTGAGAGCTGTATTATTCCAGTTTGCTGGATATCAAAAATATATTCCACCCTTGAGTTACTGTTAAGTATTTTCAAATTCTATGTGCATATGTTCAATTTAGGGTATTATTTTCTTCCATAAAACCATTAATCTAATTTGCACTTTTAAAACCACTTTATTGCAATATAGTTGATATATAAAGAACTGCAGATATTTAATGTGTATGATTTGATGATTTTGGGACCTATGCAGACATTTGAGATACCATCATGACAAGGTAATAGGCATATCAACACCCCTCAAAGTTTCTTTGAATCTTCCCCATTTCCCTTTTTCTGGTAGAAAGATGCTCAGTACCATTAATTATCAGGGAAATGAAAATCAAATGCACATTGAGATAGAACCTCAAACTGGGTAGAATGACTTCCCAAAAGATCCCCCAAAATAAGTGTTGGTGAGGATATAGATAAATTAGAATTCTTGTACATCACTGGTGGGAATGTAAAATAATCAAACAGCTATGAAAAACAGGATGGAGGTTCCTTAAAAAATTAAAAATAGAACTATTATAGGACTCAGCAATCCTCCTTCTGGGTACCAAAAGAAGTGGAATCAGGATCTCAGATCTCTGTGCTTCCATGTTCATCACATTATTCACAATGGCCAAAATATGGAAATAATCCAAGTGTCCATCCACAGATAAGCTAAAAAAAAAAAAGTATATACATATAATGGAATATTATTACTCAGCCTTAAAAAAAAAAAAATCTTGCCATTTGCCACAACATGAATGGATCTGGAGGACATTATGCCAAGTGAAAAAAGTGTCACAGAAGACCAGTACTGCAGGATTCCCCTTATACGAGGTATCTAAATTAGTCAAATTCATAGAAGTAGGGAATATTTAATTTGTATTTCAGTGTTCCATATACTCATGGATTTGTGGTTAAATTTTATATACATGATCCTTAATGTGATGGGAAAATAAGTTTATCATACGTCTATATTATCTATAATACTATATCTATAGTACTATTATCTATAATAGTTAGGTAATCCATTGTTAGAAATATATTCCTTTGTGTTGAGACAATTTTTTTTATAATGCACATTCTTCTGAAAAAAGTGGCTCATTATGTTTTTGTTAACGTTAAGTCACAGCCTTTATGAATTTCTTAGATGGTGACTACTTTGTCATGAAGTTACTGTGGAATTGTGAATTTTATATAAGAAGGGAAGCACTAATTTAGAGCATTGAAGGAGGAAATCTGTTAGAATATGAGGATACAATATTTCTTATAAAGCTGTTGATATTTGAATTGGAGAAAGAGATGGAAAGGAAAGAAGTATCAAAAATGCACAAAGATGATCCTTGTTTAAGAATTTTTCCTTGAGCATCCCTGTGTGAAGGAATTTACCATGGTACTTAAGAGCCAGTGATGTGGTGTTTAAAATTTTGACAGATGAAGAAGCTAATGGTGGTATGGATGGGAATAAACTTATTTTCATTAAAGATCATTTTTTCACTAATTTTCTTGAGCTTCTCCACATTCAAGGAATGGCACAACAAATCTATGGGGAACGCCAGCATTTTGTAGATGAAATAACAAAGATTGTACAGATAACCAACTTTTTCAAAATCAGAGACAGATTTAAAACGTCACAGATTTCTCTTTGATCTCATATATAACACAACTTGAATCACTGAATCACTTCCACTCACACTCTATTGGCAAGAACTTAATACCAGGGCCACACCCACCTAGTGGCAGGAATGGTTGGTTAAATTACAAAATTTAACCACATATCCATGAGCATATGGTGTTATGGAAGGGTGCATTTGGTTTGGTATTCATTGGTTCAACGATTAAGAGACTATCCACAGAAACCCTTATAAAATTGTCCAGGTAATTCTCTTCAGTGAGGCTTCTGGCTATTCGTATTTCTTCTTCAGTGCCAAAGAAAATCTTCTAGGCCTCAGACTTGGCTTTTAGAGAACTCAACATTTTTCTTATGTTATTAAGATGCTAGGTAATTTTGGAGGTCACTATAAAATCTATTTACAAGGGAAGGCAGCTGGGATTATGGGACACATATAAACAAAATCTATCTAACTCCCATAAAAAAATGTGAGTTTGTTTATAAAGCAATTCCCACCTTACAAACTGTTTGTATTTTAAAAATTCATTTTAAAGTCCATTGTTTGGAACCTAGAATACATTTTTCTCTTAGAACCAAGTGTTCTGTATAGTGGCTAGTTCCCATGCCAGTTCTCAAAAGCCTCTTCAACCCACAGCATTCCTGAAATGTCCATGGATACTCATACCATTAAAAAAAAAAACTATTTGTACAATATTGCTTCCTGGAAAAATGAATTTGACTGCCAGCTGGAGATTCTTGAATATTCTCTTCCTCTTACTTCCCGCTAGCCATGCAATGAGAGACACTGTAGGAAGAAACAAATTAATTGGAAAAGAGTGCAAGGCACTGGCCCAGAGCAAAGCATAGAGTAAGTAATTAAATAAAAAAAGAATAGAGCAATTGTAAGAGATGGAAAAGAAATTGAGAGGCTTCTAGAAGACATATAGGAGAAGAGAAAATAATAGAAAATCAGAGAAACAATATTTGAAGAGAGAATGTCCGAGAATTCTTTTTATGGAAGAACAAAATGCCAAGAGTTGCTAAAACAGTTTTGAAGATAAAATTACAGAACAATAGTACATTATAAATGATAGAGATTATAAAGCAATGGTAATTAAATGCAATGTTATTGAAGCAGAGCTAGAAAAGGGGAATAGAATAAAAAACTAAGAAACAGATCCAGGTATATATAGAAATTAGATATAATAATGGAATTGGCATTACATGTACATTACATGTTACATTACATTATAAGAAATGGCACAATAAATTGTACTGCATAGTTATTCATATTGAAAAACACAGTCATAGCTTTCTATAACCACAAACAATAATTTTAGATATTATATACTCTAGTCAGCTTATAAATTGATGAGCCCATGTTTGTATGGTAATACTTCTTTGAGGGATGATTCTGCCTTCCACTGAAACTGTTTAGTAAAGCTGAATTTGCTTATGTCTAGTGACTGCAATTTTATTTCTAGGTATTTCCCTTCAGGAAATATTGCACATGTTCAGGGGAATTAAGACAAGACTGTTGCAGCATTGTTTGATAGTTAAAAATTGGAAATCTAAATGTATATCATCAGGAACAGGGATAAATTGTGGTCTATTGATACAACTGAATATTATACAATCATTATAAATAACGAAACAGAGGCTCTGGCTACAGGTGTCAACAAGGACCTTCTCAATAACATAATGTTGTAGGAAGCCATTTACTCTATCCCATTTGTATAAAGTTTCAAAACCTGAAGACAACCATATTTTATCTATGGACGAACTGCAAGAGGTATAAATACCTCCCACTTAAAGTGCAGTGTTTTTAGACTCACCCTTAGCCTTTGTGGTTATGCCTACTCATAAGCACCTAACCTTTTTCTGTAGTAGGGTTTGTAAATTATGGTGTTGTGGGCAACCCACCTTTTTTTGCAAACAAAATTTTATCTTAATACAGGCTGCCCACCTTTTTGTAGATAAAGTTTTGTTGGACCAGAGCCATGCCCTTTCCTTTATGTAAATTATTTGTGGCTGCCTTCATGCTGTAACGGCAGAGGTGAGTAGTTGTGGCAGACACTAGCCCACAGTGGGAATTTTTCCTGCTGGCCTTTTAAGAAAAACCTTGATAGTATGACTGACACACATCAACACCACTGTTCATCCCAGACCTTGAGCTGGTTGGTCCCTGGAGATACCATTGAGATTGCGTTTAGAGGTTCCTGCCCTCGGGAGCTTAGACTAGTAGAGATACGAATTCAGTTCCATGAAATAGTTTATTCTCTAAGGAGGAGGTTATTTAAAACACAATGAAGTGGGAGATATGTAAAGTGCCTGGCTCATGATAGGATTTCAGGGTTGTGGGTTTACTATTTTATCTAGATTCTTGTTCGTGACTGTCTTCATCCTCTGATGCTGAATGAATGAGAGCAAAGAAACGGAGGGAAGAAAAGGCAGAAAAAGAACATTTAGAAGAGGGAAAAGTTGAAAGTATATTAAGTAATGAAACACAAGGAATTACCCCCCCCTTTTTTTAGTTCTTTATTGGTTAATACAGAGTCACCAAAACTATTATTTTTGAAATAGATCTTTTTTTATTAAAGGGGCGCCTGGGTGGCTCACTCCGGTAAGCAGCTGCCTCCAGCTCAGGTCATGATCTCAGGGTCCTGGGATTATCAGGGAGTCCCCCTCCCTCTCCCCCTCCTCTCGCTCTCTGTCTCAAGTAAGTAAGTAAAATCTTAAAAAAAAAAAAAAAAAAAGACGCGAAGCGGTCATTTTTACCAGAAACATTGATTTCCCTATGCTGCTTAACTATAAATGAAATGAATAAGATTTCTCAAATTACTTTGCTTGAGCTTTCATGCTAATATTTTCTGGAACTTACGTGCCTATAAATTGTAAATTGTAAATATGGTTAATTTATAGTACATAAATAACGTTTTGAAAAAAAATCCTCTTTCCTGGGAGAGAACACATCTATTTACCTTAGTGGATTCTTAAGGTAAAGAAGTGTAGATGAGTTGGCATCCTAAGTACTACTGTTTTATTTACTGAGTTCCCCAGGGCTGTTCAGCTCTCTGCTGAGCATGTTGAACTCCCTGACTTGGTCAATTATGATTCCCAAAATGGCCAGTAAAGCTGTTTTGGCTGTTATCTTTCAAGACGAAGACTCCTTGTATCTGTCTCCAGAATAATATTTTATATGTAATATATTTTTCTCTCCTTTACTTCTCTTTGATCAGTGGTCCCACGTATTTGTTCTCTTGGGAGAGAGAACTCTTGGGAGTTCTGTTAAGGAGGAGGTGGGTACTTGCTTTGAATAAATGGTTTTTACTCACTATATTATTATTACCTGGTTTTCCATCTTGGATGTTTTTTTCAAATTTGCAGTTATCATTGAAAGTCTCAGAACTATGAGACTTTTAGAATTAACTCAGGATAGCAAAGCTTCTCAAAAGGGCATTTTTCTCTTCTCTCCAGTAGAACCTCACGAGGCCAGTAATTTGCTTTTAGGACTAGAATTGCTTGCTTCGTTCTATGAGGTATTGCATCAAAATGATAGTTCATTAACAAATAGGAAGAAAACTCTCATCTTTTTCTGATAAAATGTTTGCTTAAATTCAGTTTAATAGTATTCCTGTGGTTTTTATTAGTCTTCATTTTTTTCTCCAACTGGTAATAACCTTCTTAAGGAGGGGCAAGAATGGATCCATCGAGTAATCTCACAGGAAAGTCCTATTATATGGGGAGGATAGAAAGATAGGAAAGCCTTGCTGATGCCACAGGTTGGACAATAGGAACAGAAGCACACAACTGGCAGTGTTCAGAAGACATGCCCTGTGAACCTTCCTACTTGTCTGGGAAATAAAAGCCTCAACTCCTCCAAGGCCACATTTATAACCTTCAGTAGATGAAATTTTGAAATAGGCTAATACTTGAATGATTAAACACTTCATTTCTGACCCTGACCTTGGAAAGCTTAGTTGTTTAATTTTCTTCTTAAAAATTGTGTTTCATGGGGTGCCTTGGTGGCTCAGTCATTTAAGTGGCTGACTCTTGATTTCAGCTCAGGTCATGATCTCAGGGTTGTTAGATCAAGTCCCCTCACCCCCCCGACCCATGTTGCTTAAGATTCTCTCTCCCTCTTGCTCTGCCCCTCCCCTACCTCTCTAAAAATTTTGTTTTGTATTAAAATGATAAAATATATTTAGAATTTTAAAATCTTAAATGAGACGTTTAGATTTCAGAGTGGTTGCTTTGCCATTCGCGCATTTGCAACTATTTACACTCTAATGCATCAACTTTGGCATCCGATTTCAAATGCATTATTTTTCTCTTGGCTTGGTGCAGTCCACATAAATAAGAATTACAAGGTACATTTTTAAATTGAACCAGTAGATCAATTTAATGCTAGTTTAAATCGAATTAAGAAATTCAGTAGAACAAAGTCTATAAAGTAATTGATTTACAAAAATGTGTTGTTGAGTTGATTAAAATGTCAAAACTACTTTTGGGGTATGGGTGTGTGTTTATACAGGAAATAATATAGCATGATGGTTAAGGTAAAAATTTCTAGGGTAAGCCATGGTCTCTCTATTTAATTGTTCTGTGACCTCGTGAAGTCCCTTAAAGTCAATAGCCTTAATATTCTCATTTCTGAATGGGGGTTGAACATTGTACAAAAAGAGCTTAGCATAGTGCTTGACAAACTACAAGGGCACAAAAAAAGTTAGTTGCTAACACTACGTGACAGATTCACAATGTATTTGAAAATGGGTGGCCAACAGTACAGCTCTATATAAATCTGAGGTGTTGCTACATAATTTTTGTAAGAAGCATGTAGATTTCCTGCACAGAGGGGAGATGGACAAATTGTCAACCAATGTCATTTATGTTGGTAGCGTCTCAATAAGTGGGAGAAAGGTTTAGCTACAAATAATAAAATTAAAGATGCAGAATATTAAATCTAAGCTCAATACAAGTTGTTAGTTTGTTTTAACCTGAGAGCCTGAGTGAGCAATCAAGAATCAATATTATGAGAACGTATCAAGGGGTAAATAAATTGTAGAGGGGATGATCTTATTGAAGTGATTCTAATATAGATGAAATCTGCTACTTTTGGAGCATACATGTGAGGCAGAGAGGTGTGAATGCAAACTTTTTACCATGATATTCAAGGCCTTCACAATCTGTTCTGGATACCTTTCCAGTTTTTCTTTGCATTATATCCTTCTTATTCTGCAATCTTCACCATTTTTGACCAAGCCATGCAGTTTCAGATATCTTTGTCTCTGTTTAGCCTAAAATATCTTCTCTTTCTCATAATTCAAGTCAACTTGACTTGACATAATACTTAATCAGCACTGGAAAATTCTGAATTTTCCAGTCATAGCTTCTCTCCCCAGGTCTCCCTATCACAATTATTTTATCTTCATTTGTACAACTATGTCATTTTACTTTGAATTACAGTTACTTGTGTTTCTTACTCTTTTGCTTGAAGGCATCTCCTTGAGGGCAAGTTTCTTGAGATAATCTTTTGTGGCTTCCAGTCTTCATAGCTCCTTAGTGCCTGGCCCAAAGCTTTGTACACAGTGAAGACTGAGAAATAATAGTTAGGTTGAGCTGAAATCAGACTTCCTTGAATAAAAGTACTTGGAGGTGTTGGAATGTGTCAGCTTTCCCATTGGCCTTAACTGTTGGGGTAGCCTCTTTAGTGATCTTTGATGTTTACAGAGGAAAGAGACTTTGCAAAGGTTTTGCTCTATCACCAAAATGATCAGCCTGGCAACAGGTATTAGGTATAATCTAATAATTTTGATTACACTATTGGTAAAGGGACATCTTACTAAAAACAGTGGCAGCTGTTCCCTTAATGGTACCTTACTCCAAAACTTAGGATCTTCTGAAATCGTTTACAAACATTCGTTGAGGGCAGAAAATTTTAACACCATAATTTTTAGTAAGTTTATGTATATTTGAAGAAACCTATGCATTGGACCTCTACTATGAGCCATTGTTCTAGTGTTTAACATGACATTTCATCAAGACATTGTTTTTCCTTTAAAATTTTTATATTTATTTCATCTGTATGAATATACATTTGATTTCCTTTCAAGACTTTTTAAAAATCACTTATTGCAAGCTAGTATCTAAAAATACTTTTTTCCTTGATTGTTTCAACATTGTTTTAATTATTCCCTTTCTGTCTCAAAAAAATAGACTCTGAGGAAGTGAAGAAACTTGCACACAGGGGTAAATAAGAGTCAAAATTATGCTAGGCATATGAAATAATCTTAATGAGAAACTAGCAATGTGGAATTATTTTAAAAAATCTGAATGGGTCAAATAAACTACAAAGGGAAGCAAATATATAGCACTGAAAGAGAACAATAGAGGGAAATGGCAAAAAAATGAACTGCGAGAATTGTGATTAAAATAGCATGTGAGATCAAGGAGTTTGGAAGGATTAAAGATAAATATTGGCTATCAGTAATTCTTAAAATGGCAAATTATTCCTTTAAATAAAAGCCAATTGTGGCTTCTTGGAATTATGTCCATTTATACCCATTTATCCATTTACCAAATTCTTACTTTGTTACTGCTATTTTTTTTTCATTTTTTTGTTTTGTTCACCCAACATAGATTACAGGTTTCAGAGATGATAACTAGTTGTAATGTAATGTAGAAAAGTAATTAAAAAATATATTTTTAAGATTTATTTCAGAGAGATGGGGGAAGGTTAGAGGGAGAGGGAGAGGGAAAATCTCAAGCAGACTCCCCACTGAGCATGGAGCCAAGAGGGTGGGGGGCTCCATCTCACAACCCTGGGAACATGACCAGAGCTGAAACAAGACTTGCACTATTAACCGATTGTGCCACCCAGGCGCCCCTAAAATATAAAATTTCTAAAACACATCTTGTAGTACAACAGTGACAGTATATTCTTTTTCCTTTCATGGACATTCACTAGGCAAAGTAAAAACATTTTGAAAAGGAGGCAGCATTAAGGAGGGCACTTGTGCTGAGCATTAGGCATTGTATGTAAGTGATGAATCATTAAATTCTACTCCTGAAACTAATAATACACTGAACACTAACTAGAATTTAAATAAAAACTTGACATTAAAAATAAAAAAAGGCAGCGTTTTTATGTCTTGGGGAATTCTATGATAGAAAATGTACATTTCCTAGAGTATATATTTGGGCCTTAATAAAGCTGTTAAGTGATTATTTTTCAGGTAACACCAACAATAAAGTGAAGAGTATGAGGATATGAGGAGTTAAGTGAAAAGATTTATAACATTAGCTGTCATTTTAAAAAAATGAGTAAAAATACTTTGTGTTTTTATGTTAGGTCATGACTTGTTCTCTTTGGGGAAAAGAATAAAACCTGAGGTAACAAACACAAAATTAGCTTTCCTGCCTTAAACCGTTCTTCAAAGTTGGGGTATATGTCAAATTCATTTTAAGGCTACCCTTGGCCTTCAGCTCCATCAAAAGACCATTTGAAAAATGTGTCCAGCAACCCTGAGTTGATTAGACTTAAACTACGGTAAGGAAGAACTCCTGTGTGATACTTAAACCATTCTCCAAAGGGAATTCTTGGGACAAAGGATGAAAGGCTTTACCTGATTTTAAGGTGATGGAGCAGGAAACTGGAGTTGGGCAGAGTTGATAACAAAATAGCTTTGGTTTGGTGGACATGGTAGGAGGAGGGTCTTGAAGTGAGCTCTTAGGCTTTAAGCTCTTTTGGTTGGTTTGGAGATTTATCTTCCAATGCAATTTATCTTCTGTAGCAAACAGCTTAGTTGATTTTGGCCAGTCTTCATTATGTTGAGCACAGAAACAGGGAAATATATTTAGTCCTCAAATTTTGTATCCCAGAAACAGTAAATTATGTTAGTTTTACTTCTCATTGCAAATAACTTAAAATGAACTCAAAGACCGCCCATAGCCAGTTATAGTTCTTTCGGGTTAACTGTGCTGCTAGGTCTGGTTTATTCATTGATGATGATGAGATCTCAAATGTCTCCTGGGCTCCTCTCATTCTTTTGGTCCTTACATATTATATTCTGTCTCCCTGTAAAATAGTCAACCCCCTGTTTCTAAAATTCATTTGTTTGGTTGATCTCTCCTGTTTTTCCAGCGTTGTGCTAGGTGCCAAGTACATAAGGTTGAATGAGTGTAATCTTGGATGAGACAAGCATGCAAACAAATACTTATAGCATGTGCTGTTAAGACATTTTGCAGAAGGTACACAAAGAGGGTGTGGGGTGGTTGGCCAAAGTGGTTTTATATAGAAGCTAACCCTTGATCACAGTTTCAAGGAATAAGGAGGAAGAAAGAGAAAGGAAGGAAATTGTAGATTGAAAAAACAGATGTGAAAGTCTGAGGAAATGCCTACTAATCAGAACGACAACTTAAAATATCTACAAGTATTACTTTATATAGGACTGTTTCATTCTTGCTTACATTTTTGGACATAGGTCTCATTTCCCTAATAAAGTAAAAGGATCTTGTGTATACAAAATCTTTTTATATCCTTTATGTTACTTATATCTGTAACTAGAGAACAGGCAATAAATACTTTGATTTACTTATATATGGTAACTGAGAATACTAGGAGGAAAAATACTGTAAGTTGAAATATTTAACCAGTTTAACAAATTAATGTTATTTTAACAGAATTTTCAGTGGGTAGAAAACATTTGGGTGATTCCCATAGTAACTCAAGCAAGTAGCTCTCCCTGGCTCTACAATTTATGATGGTTTCCAACATTCAGGACCAGATTATTAATAACATCAATTGTTATTAAAAACCTAACTCATAAGCATATTTGCCTGATATTTATACTCAGTAATGTTGTGTGGAATGTATCATATTAGTCTGTGAGGACTGCCATAACAAAATACCACAGAAGGTGCCTTAAACTACAGAACTTTATTTTCTGACCCTTTTGGAAGCTACAAGCCTGGTATCCAGGTGTTGGCAGGTGAGGTTCCTCCTGAGTCCTCTCTTCTTGGCTTGTAGATACGTACGTTCTGTGTCCTCACGTGACCTTTTGTCTGTGCACAAGCAGCCTCCAGTCTCTTTGGGTATCCCCAATTCTCCTCTTTTTATAAGGACACCCAATTGGATTGGATTAGGGTCCATCCTAATAGCCTCGTTTTAACTTATCTCTTTAAAGACCCTATCTCCAAGTAGAATCACATTCTAAGGTGTTGGAGGTTGGGACTTCAACTTTATGTGTTTGACGGGACACAGCTTGTTCTAGAACATAAATGTTATGATGTAGTGGCTATTACACTTGTATATTTCTTCCTATGAATTTTTGAGTTAGCTTGTTTCATTCCAAAAAAAATATTATTTTTTTCTTAATTTGGTTGGGATGCTTTATATCTGTAGACCAACTGAGGGAAAATTAATAACCTTGTGCTATAAATCTTGTATAAGAATAAGTAGGTTTTTCTTTTGATCAAGCATTTTTCAGTCTCTCAGGAGCATTGTAAAGTTTTCTTCTTAGAAGTTTTTCATTTTTCTTGCTAATTATCATGCAGCTATATTATCTTGTTTGAACACATGTCATCTGTAAGTAATGTTAATTTACCCTCTTTTCCTTCAAGTTGTATGACACATTTCTTTCTCTCTTCTTTTGTCTGTGTGAGCTAGAAGCCAGTTATCATCTTCTAGTGTTTTCCTATTAAGTCTGATGCTAGATTTTGTGTTTATAAATTACTAGAAAACATCCATCTGTTGTTATATTATGAACAACTTTAATCCAAAATAGTTGCTGAAACATTTGATAAAATTTAATATCTACCTCAGTTATGTGTCAATACTGGTCCAGATCTCATGCAGTCTTTCTGTGCTCAGACAAATGGAATGTTTCTAGTTGATAATTTTGTGTGAGTGAGTAGAGCTATTTTAGCTCTTGTAAATGGGTAAGCAGTATGGTCTTGCTTCCTAGGCTCACATAGAGAGCAGTTTCTTGTCCCTCACTATGTGTATGGCAGATTTGACTTCTGTACCTACATGGTCCCTGAAGTGCCATCACATATATAATGATTTTAGTTCCATCTGAGTTGTAATACTTTAATCTCTGCTTTTGCTGTGGGTTTCCTCTGCTTTTGAAACATGAATATTCTCACTTTTTTTTTTTTTTTGAGTGTGGCTCTGTACTTTTTCATATTTAAAAAAAAGTTCTATTTTGGTGTGGAAGGAGAGATTCCTGAGTAATGACATCCTGTTCTCGCTCTCTGCATTGTCGAGTCATTAAGTTATTGTGCAGCTTTGATCCAAAGGTGGGTAGCCCTGGTCTACCCAAGAATTTTGAAACAAAAATTTTCTCTCTTCAGTCAGGCCATGTGGAATATAGTGAAAAGTCCCGAAGCTTTCAGGCCGGTAAGACTTGAGATTGAATCCCAGCTTTGCAATTCACTTGTTTGGTAATTATTTTATGACATTTTATTTAACTCTGTTAATATCGAGTTTACGAAATGGAAATGGTGATTGTGATCATTGGTTTAAGAACTAAATAAGATAATAAATATAAAATGCTTCTCAAATAATAGAGGTTCAATAAATTTTGTCATCATCCCTTGTTCCCCAAAAAGAATTAATTGGAGTGTATATGATATGTAATACATTTTAATAAATACCCATTTTACATTCTTAGGCAAGTGAAAAACATCTCAAGTTGGGGAATGATTAAGACTAACATTGCTACTCACAGGTTGGAAATTTACCTCTGACACACCCTACTTATTTTGGAGAATATCTTTTCTCATGTTTTTTAAATAGAAAACTTAATTTCATTTTTTGGGAGAGAGTGGGAAATTACTATAAATCTGATTGGAAAGATTAATAAAATTATCATAGCCATCACACATAGGCACTTTAGAATTTGTTTCTTGTATAACATAGACATGTTAGCTTAATGATCCCTAAAGCTCCTTTACTTCTAACATTCTCTGATGCTTCTATGGTAATCTAATTTATCCCCTTCCCCTTACTTACAAGGAAACTGAGTCCCAGAGAATACCGACTGGCCAAGACCACATGTAGTAGTTTGCTAGAAGCAGAACCAAACTGGAAGGCAGGGCTCTTAACTCCTCAGCATATCAGGTTTCTCAGAGCCAGCCTTTCTACTGAAGACAGGAAACCCAAAATATTTGTCTATCAAAGAGTTGGCTAAACTTTCCACCATCGTCTGGCAACAGTAGACGTATTTATTAGAATTGTCCGTTCTCCTATTTCTTGATATGGGTATACTATAATTTATAATTTTAGGGCCATTTATATTCAGGGATGGAGATGGGTGGATGGATTCCTGTCATTTCAGAACTTTCACAGAAAAATCTGTACTCTATAATTTGATTCTGACCAAGATAAAATAGTGAACTAAATGTTAATAGGTAAGTTTGTTGACCATTCATTTTGATGTTGCTTAAGACACATTAGACATTTGTAGATTGGCTAATTCATTTTCACAAAATCCAACATAGGGAAGCCAGAATTGCCTCTTCCACGGTCTCTTCAAGACAAAGTCAGTGGAAGCATATCTGTCTGAATGTTTTCAAACATTTTGTATTCAATATGGTCTAAAATTTTCGTGAATTAGTGTTAAATACGACAGATTACCACAGTCTATAACTTTATTATCAGCAACAAGTAAAAACCTAGCAATAATAAAATCTATATATTTTTTCAAATTGATTTTTCTTTTTACTTTTATTCTCACCGCATCCCCTTCCCCACAAAGGAGAGACTTTCCAATCTGGGAAACTCAAGCATCGAACTTTAGAGTGACTTTCTTTCCATCCCACGTTTTCCCCCTCTATTTCTACCTACACGAACACGCATGTACGCACAAAACAGAGTTGCTCTTCGTAGTTCTCAGCCGGGAGGTTCTCTGGTTGAGCTCTGGGACAGAAAGTGCCATATTTTTGACTACTCAAGCTATTACCTGTAGCAACAGCATGAGAGAGAAAAATAAAAACACGGACGAATTTCAAAAGCTATGTTTTCACTCCTGGAGCGTTTTATTGACTGCTTCCCAAGTGTGTGGACTATTGGCACATACATATTTTAAAAAGGAATCTGTGACTTTACTGAAGATAAATTCCGGCCCATAAAAACGACAGGAAAATATATTATTGTTTGACATCTCTGACTTCATGGCCTTACTTTTAATAAGCTTCCTAGCCTAGATTACTTACTCATTAACTCATTTATTCAATAACTATATCTGAGTACCTTTATCTGCCAAACACTCTTTTAGGCCTGGGGATAGAGCGGGGAAAAAAAATCCTGCCCTCCTGAAACTTGTGTTTTGATTGAGGGAGTGAGAGAAGATACAAATATATAGTTTGCTGGCCAGTAGTAAGTGTTTTGGAGGAAAGCAAATTAGGGAAGGAAGACTGATGGCGGTTGAAAGGAGAATTACGGCTTTCAATAGGGTGGGGGAAAGGCCTCATTGGGAAGGTGACTCCTAAGAAGGGCTTGAAGGACATGAAGCAGCCAGCCTGTCAGAATTCTGAGGGAGGAGGGTTCTGCTCATTTGAACAAAGCAGTAACAACACAGAGATTTCTCTAAACCTTCAGCCTGATTCACTTTGACAGATACGCTTTTGAGGTGATTACCAAACCATTTGAAATTAGTTTCCTTCTCTCCAAGGGAATTGTCCAATGGGAGCTTATATCCTGGCCCTGAGGCAGACGTGGACAACCATGGATGGAATTTTCGCCTGTTAATATTTCCAGAGGGAGGAATCAGGCACATTATGAGATTTAGGGAACAGCGGTGCTAAATGCTTCTCCAGATTTTTCAGACTCGTCTTCATTGACTCTAGATTAGAAGTTCATCTTGATGGTCTGCTTGTCTGAGACAGTGAATCACAGCCCAAATGTTAGCCCATCAAAAGAGATAATTCTGAATTTCTGCTGCCTGAGGATTATTAAGCATTTGAGACAAATCTGTATATCTATCCTCAATGACATCTGACCAACAAGGAATAAGCTCTGCGGCATTATTCAGGAAACAATAAAAATGTTCATTGACGTTTTGAAACTTCTCATTTGAAACTTTATGATAGAGGGTACTAGATGTTAGCCTGAGCGTATTTCCTCCCCTCGAAAAAAGATGTTCAGATGATAAACTTTTGCCAACTCTGCAGCTTTATGTATTCCTCCTCCAAGCTACCAGGAAAAACAGACACCTATGGACATTAATGGAACATTTGGAAGAAAAGTACGTGAATACTAAGTCCAGAGAGCGATCTGTCCCAGCCAGTATTTCCCTCAGAGCTACAGAAGAGACCAAACTGATCTGACGAAGATTGAGGCCATAAACAGGAAGCTACCTATTTGCTTCCTACGGAAGTCTGAACATCCAACTAATTTGAATGCATCCTATCAGTTATCAGTTTTCAACAGGAGTGAAGTGCTGGAGTCCCAAAGGTCTGGCCTGGGTTTCTTTGGGATAGCTTTTTGAAGGATGGTGCTAATAACTAAATATATTTCTGAGCTGGGGCACCTGGGTGACTCAATCAGTTAACCGTCTGCCTTCGGCTCAGGTCATGATCTGAATCAAGCCCCGAATCAAAATTGGGCTCCCTGATCAGCAGGGAGCCTGCTTCTCCCTCTTCTTCTCCCCCTCCCTGCCCCTGCTCATGCTCTCTCTCTCTGTCAAATAAATAAAATCTTTAAAAATTATGCCTGAGCTCTTGCATTGCTAGGCATGGTAAGAAATACAGAGTAAGTCAACCCCTGTCCTGAAGGACCTTACAGTGGAACGGTGGGTAGAGAAGAGAGGGTGTTTGGATGCTTTATTTAAAGTAAGAGACTGAAAGCTGTGGAGTTTCAGTGGAGAACAAGACAGTGACATTAGTTTGGAAAAGGTGTTTGAGATGTGCATTGAAGAGTGTACCCGTGTGCCTGGATTTGCATCTCGGCTCTGGTGTTCACTGATTAGGGCAAATGGCTTAATCTCTCTGAGCCTTGTCATTTCCTCATTTGTAAAGTGAGCACACTCTTTCTTAACTTGTAGTGAGGTTCTAGGTATTCGAGGGAGTGTAGAGAAAGCACTTGGCATTTTGTCCAGGACAAAGTGGGTGATATTGTCATTATTAAGAAAGATAAGGAGGGGAACTCCAGAAGCTTGACGTTAGAGTGCCCAGTGATTGGAATTACGAAATCTGAGTTAGAACTGGGTTCTGCCGTTAGGTAGCTGGGTGCAGGGGAAACCCAGCCTGGGTTGGGCATAGTTTGTGTGTGGAATGCTTTGTGGGGTGTGAGGATCACTGCCCAGGTTCCTGTGATGTTATGAGAGCTGTGATCATACATGTGAAAGCCCTTGAAGAGACAAATTCAGGGCACAAATCAAGACCCCTTGCACACAGAGGGCAACCTGAAGACACTATGTGTCAGGTACACCTAGGAGTCTCTAGGAAAAATGGCTTTAAAATACCCTTCCAGGACCTATGAAAAGCTTTTCCTACTGCTCCTTTTAGGGCCTCCCATACCTTCTCTTTTCTCCTCCAACTTTTAGACCGAGCACTGATTCCTTCCGTCTGTCTCTTCATTTCTAAGTGTAGTGTGCTAACGTTCTTTACTGCTCCATGAATTATGTGAGAAGTTTATTAGTAAAAATTTCATTGAGTAGGATTACAAGCTAATCTATGCATATAATTGCAGCTTAAATAACGTAGGGGGGTGGGAGTTTGATTTTATAATAAAAGAAATTAACAAAATTATATGTGACTCAACAGTAATTTTTTTTTTTTCAGAAACTGTATTTACGTATTTAGGTGTGTGCACTTCTCTATTAGGAGGAAAAAACTAAAAACATTGAGAAAAAGATAAAGTGCCTGAATCAAAGGTCATAGGACTAACAAGTGGCAGAGCCAGGACTTGAACTCTGGTCTCTTGATTGGCAAAGTCTATCTATGCCCTTTCCAGGACATGGAGCTTCCTGTCTGAGCTTTGGCTCTTGATTTGACGTTGGGACAGTCTTTTCAAAGATGCCGCTGCTGTATATGTATACAGTGTTTCCTTGTATATTAACTTCAGACTCACCCTTTGCATGACATTGAACTTGAATACTGCCTTTCAGAGAAATGCTATCTGTTATTAACAGATGTCAGGACATAGTAAAAATAAATTAGTCTTCATTTGGAAACTTGACTAATTTCCTTTCTTGTCATTCAATGACTTGTTAAAACTTCTGTGTAGAGAAGAATCTAGTTCATAGATATTTTTTTTAGGATGATAATGCAAAGCAGCGGTCTTCGAAACAGTGGTTATTTCAGTTAGTCATCATCTCCCTCCTTTATGAGAACTTCCCTTCCTCCTTTAGACCGAAATCATACCTCCCTCCTCGCTGCCCTACGTACTTTGTTCCTCTTTGGTAACACCACCACACTGCTGTGTCTTCCTCTCTCGATGGGCTATCATTTCCTTCAAGACTGTAAATTCCTCACTAGACCATAAGTTCCTATATCTTTCATTTGTAATATCTTTTTTTTTTAAAGATTTTATTTATTTATTCGACAGAGATAGAGACAGCCAATGAGAGAGGGAACACAAGCAGGGGGAGTGGGAGAGGAAGAAGCAGGCTCATAGTGGAAGAGCCTGATGTGGGGCTCGATCCCATAACGCCGGGATCATGCCCTGAGCCGAAGGCAGACGCTTAACCGCTGTGCCACCCAGGTGCCCCTCATTTGTAATATCTTAAAGATGGTAGATATCCCAACTATTTATTAGCCTAACTAAATTCTTTTTTATAATAATATTTGTTTATTATATTATGTTATTCACCATACAATACATCCCTGGTTTTTGATGTAAAGTTCGATGATTCATTAGTTGCGTATAACACCCAGTGCACCATGCAATACGTGCCGTCCTTACTACCCATCACCAGCCTATCCCATTCCCCCACCCCCTCCCCTCTGAAGCCCTCAGTTTGTTTCTCAGAGTCCATAGTCTCTCATGCTTCATTCCCCCTTCTGATTACCCCCCTTCTTTATCCCTTTCTTCTCCTACCAATCTTCCTAGTTCTTATGTTCCATAGATGAGAGAAATCATATGATAATTGTCTTTCTCTGCTTGACTTATTTCACTTAGCATTATCTCTTCCAGTGCCGTCCATGTTGCAGCAAATGTTGAGAACTCGTTCTTTTTGATAGCTGAGTAATATTCCATTGTATATATGGACCACATCTTCTTAATCCAGTCATCTGTTGAAGGGCATCTTGGCTCCTTCCACGATTTAGCTATTGTGGCCAATGCTGCTATGAACATTGGGGTGCATATGGCCCTTCTCTCACTATGTCTGTATCTTTGGGGTAAATACCCAGTAGTGCAATGGCTGGATCATAGGGTAGCTCAATTTTTAACTTTTTAAGGGACCTCCACACTGTTTTCCAGAGTGGCTATACCAACTTGCATCCCACCAACAATGTAGGAGGCATCCCCTTTCTCCACATCCTCTCCAGCAATTGTTGTTTCTTGCCTTGTCAATTTTTGCCATTCTAACTGGCATAAGGTGGTATCTCAGTGTGGTTTTGATTTGAATTTCCCTGATGGCTAATGATTTTGAACATTTTTTCATGTGTCTGTTAGCCATTTGTATGTCTTCATTGGAAGACATCCCTGCCTGTGGATACATAATGGTTAGTCGAATTTATTTCTGTGGGAAAATGTGTACTTTTGTACAGACTGTGACAGGAAAAGCTCAATTGTCACCAGTGAGTTGTCTTTACCTTTTCCTTTCTCCCATTTTTATTGCTTTTGTCAATTTTCTTCTGGATTCACTGAGATGCCCAGCATGACTTTAGATCTCTGGTCTGAACTTGGACTCATGAACTGCAGTGACTAAAAAATATTTTTAAAGTGCAGTAACATCTTAAAGTTACCAAAATACCAAAAGCATTTTGATATATGGGGGCTGTTGCTAGCAAAGGGAATCAAAGAACATGTGGCGAAAAGCTGTGCTTTTTGTACAAACTCTGAGTAGGACTGGACGGGGGAAATTCCAGGGTAAATGAAACAGGCCTGAAGATTTCTCTTAATTCCCTCACCCCAGGCAGCCCAGATAGCCCCAAACATCATGGTCTCAGAAATAGATCTGACCGATATCTTCACTCTGAGGTATTGTTGTTACATTGTGATACATAAACACTATTAGAGATTTTTAAATAAAAAAGCCTACAAGTGTTTAAACCAGTGAGTGAACATCTAACTGTGGAATGTGGGGTATGAAAGAGCTGGTTGAAGAAATTTTTGGGGCAGTATCAGGCCTCCCATCAAAGTTTGCCTTCATCTTGGAAGATGAGAGCTTGAACTTCTCTGAAGGACGTATATAATTTGGAAGAAAATTCTGCAAGCCTTAGTTTCACAAGGGGAAATTTCCAGGTGTTTTAAGGTTTTGGTGTTTCTTCTGATTTGTTTTTGTTTTGTTTTGTTTTTAATTTTTTCCTCAGCAGTTATTTAAACAAAACATTCCTAAAATATGTGCATTTTGGGGGATACCTAAGACCAAAATTCTCTTTGAAAGAGTCTGCTGTCATGGGACTTGGGTAGAGAATGGGGTGTCGGGAGTGAGCCCACTGGGAAGGGGGAAGAGGAAGTAATCCCAGGAGTTCTCAGCCCAGGAGAAGAAAGGTCAGCATTAGAAAAAGTCCCAGAAGGACCAAATTGTTCTCTTCACCTACCTGTGGTGACCCCTGTCATTCAGCTGTCCCCATATCAGTCATCCAATTTTCACAGACAGCCACCCTTCTATGGCCTCTCCTAAAATACTCTCAACTCGGAGATCCTATACCTACTACTTTGAAGGAATAAACTGGAATGTTTCACAAACAGCACAACAAACCAGGTTAAAAGAGCAGATGTTAAGTTTGAATGCCACACATGGCTACTTTGGGTTCTCAGAAGACCAAACACTACCTACCATCCAGAATTTTCAATCTTGTTAATAATGTAACATTTTGCCATCTCCACATTGTCAATGTTACGAAGGAATTTCTGACCCGCATTTAAGTTCTTTTGACTTTGTACGCAGCAAATGTTTTCCAGAAAGAGGTTAATAACATTTGGAGGTCGATTTCACACAACATTTTTCGTTCTGAAGCAGCATTTAGATGATTTAAAGTGCTTCATTTAAACTTGGCAAAATCACTCAGGCTTGCGCTTCCCAGTTTGTGGTTGTTGATGCAACAAATACTTATTGAGTACTTACTGTGGACCCAGTGTGGTAATAAGTTGTTGGAGAGAGAAAGCTCTGAGGAACTTCATAGTTTGGAGAAGACAGTCTCAAAAAGGAGACTGGGCCTCTGAAGGGAAAGGCAGGAGGAGCCAGGACAGGCTTTCCTGAGGAGTCTGCTTAAGAAGGACGGAGACATTAGTGGATAAGACATTCTGGGCTTCAGGGCAGCATATGCACAGACTTCATGTTGTAACAACATAGCAAAGGCAAACAAATGTGTTTAGCACAATTGTATTTGGCAGTTGACTTTGTCACCAGCTGGAGCAGCATTGGATGGTTGTGGTGGCTTTTGTACTTGACTCTACATATCATAAATTTGATATCACTGGGGTGGGGTTGGGGCTATTGTTTTGCCTTTGGCTCGAGGTTAAGTTGGTGGTCCCAAGCTTTAGCGTGCAAAAGAATAGCCTGAGTTCATTAAAGGTGCGTGACTTGAGGCATACCCAAAGGGGCTGATTCAGTAGATCGGGCTGGGGCCTAGGAACCTGTATTTTTAAACACTGTCTAGTGATTTTGATTAAAGTAGTCAGAAGATTACACTGTTAGGGCAGTTGGAAAGTACTGACACTGCTGCTTCTGATTTAGCTTCTCATTTGCAGAAGGAGAAAGTGAAAAAGAGAAGGTTGCTAACCAGTGTAAAAATAGGAAAAGGAAAATGAAGATAATTTGGAAAAGAACTGCCAGCTGTTGGTCAGCAGGGATCTAACTATCAGGAGATAAGCTGCTGATTATTTGAGGCTGGGAGGGGCATTTACAGAGGAAGGTATATAGTGGAATATAACAAATATAACAGCAATCACACTATTTAATGTTGTGGATATCTCAACAGAAAAACATCTGCAGTGTATAAAGATAAAAACATCTTTTTCCGCAAATATATTAAGGGTGACCAATGACAAGGAGGAGGGTGGCTAGATTGCACTGATGTTTTATTTGGTCATTAAATAAAAGATTGGTCCTGGAAGGTTTTTTACTGCGCTTGGACACCATCTCTGCTTGCTCAATTCCGAGAACCCTCTCTTTATGTTTATTCTCTCACCATGAGAGAGAGAGCTAGAGACTCACAAGGCCATGGCTTTTTGGGACCTGTTTGTACTGAAACAGGGGAGAACGTCTTGCCATCGTAATTCTCTAATACCATTTCATCATGGGCAGTTTCATCATTACTGCTTTCATCATTACTCATGATGCTGCGTCATCCATTGTGACTTCCATAAGTACTGGCTTCCAGTGACTCCTACATTGTTACTCTGCACATTCAGTGCCACATACATATCTGTGATGAGTACAAATACACATCTAATCATGTCTTCTCTGTAACTTGTCAGGTTGCAGTGACTGCATTCTGAGAGTATGCTCCCTTTTAATGAGGATTGCACCTGTGCCTTCCACATGTCGCCAATACTAGGGAGGAGAGATGTGTCCCAAGGGCAAGGCAAAAGGGCAGTCCCATTTGTACAAGAAAGGTCCATTCTTTATTTGTCATGGATGAAAAGTGACCCAGGAGAGATCACCAACCCCACGCCAATCTGAGGCCAGCAAGGATAGTGATGCAGAGGCCCATGGGCGTCAAGGGTCCACAGTATCTGGAACCACCCAAAGCTCGATGCAGGGCATAGAAAGTGAGGGAAGAGTCGTGGGACTGTTCTGAGTGCCTGTTTGCAGACACACAGGGTAAATGATCACTGCCTCCATCATCCTCAGATGCTATAAACAGTAAGTGGCACTGTGGTTGAAATATAGACAGGCAAGAGATGATCCAAGAGCTTACTTATGTGGCTCAAGGCCAAGTGTTGGCAGTGGACCTCAGTGGCCCTGCGGCTGGGACTTGGCCTGTGAGTGAGGTAAGAGTCACCTAAGTCTGCCATTTTTTGTGGCCTGCTCTAATAAGATCCCAAGAAAGAAACGCTGTGCTAGTCTGTATAAGTGACCTACTTGTCAGGCCATTGTCCTGGAACCTATGTCTGGGACATTCTCCTAGAACACATAAAGGTGAGTTCTGAAGCTTCTCAGGACCTAGTTGACCCCAATGCAGGATAGAGAGTTGGAGAGCATTCAGAAGAGAAGAAATAGCGTTCAGGACCCACACTGTTCTTCATCTTGGCTCAGGGCATTTTTGCCCAGACAGTATTGCAGGACCTGATTGGTCACAGGCACTTGAGGGGAGTTTAGACAACTTTGAGGAAGGCATGGCCAACCAGAGGCCCTCCTTACCCACATCTGCCCAGGTCCATAATTCAATTCCACTGCTTATAAGCTCTATGATCTTAGACAAGTTATTTAACTAAGCCTCAGTTTTCTCACAGGTAAAATGGGGATGATTCCTTACCAGGGTTTTGTGAAAATTATATGAGCTAATTTATAAAGTGCTAACATATGGTACATGCTTGGTGAAGTCAACTATTACTAGCTATTCTTAACTGAGCCAGTGATATGGCTGGAGTCTGACCGATTGTTTGGGTGCATAAATTTCTTGCTATACTTAGAAAATTCTTGTATATAAATAGTAACATTTTTTTTCTGATTATAAAGGTAATTATTTTTAAAATTTTTGAAAAATAGACAAAAGCATTATTTTATTCAGCCAATATTTATTGAACACCTACTCTGAGCTGTAGCACTGGTTTTAGACTCCTGGGATCCAGCAGGGAAGAAAAAAATAAAGTTCATCCCCTTTTGGAGGACAGATTAGAATAAAATACACACATACTATATATATATATATATATATATATACACATTTTTGTACATACATCTATCTAGATTATATGTAATATCTCATAATATGTCTGATGGTGATACGTGCAAATTAAAAAAATAAATCTGGGCAGGGGGAAGTGGAGTGCTAGGAGGTTTGGAGGTAGGAGTTTTAAATATGGTAGTCAGGAAAGGCCTCACTGAGAAGGTGACATTTTATCAGCTCCTAAAAATATCTGGGGGAAGGCAGAAGAACAGTAGGTCCAAGAGTCCTGACTGGGATAGTGCCTGGCATATGTGAGGACCTACGTGGAAGCTGGCATGGTTAAGGGTGGAGCAAGTGATGAGCACAGTGATAGCAGCATGGAAAGACAGAGGACATGGGGAGGAGGAAAGCAGGTAGTGCAGGAACTTGTAAATCATTACAAAGACCTTGCCTTTTGTTCTGATTAACATAGGACACTATTGTTGGGAGAAACTACTTCTATGGAGCTCTTGTACTCTTGTATGTCTTGCTAAGTATGCCAAGAATGGAAGGCCCTGAGCACTCTTAACCCAGGCCACTTTTCAGGGCCCTGTTTCTAATAAGGAACTTTGAGGGATGAAGTGCTAGCTTCCTCCAGGACAAAGAGCAGTCTTGCTTAGTGCTTGCTATAAAATGGTGGCTTTCTTGAGCCCAGTGCTCCTCTCCTGCAATGCAAGCCATTGCTTATAGACGTGATCATTTAGGCACATTGTACTGCCCTCGTGGAATCTGGGGGGGATGAGGAACTGATACAGATATGCTGATGCTTATTGTACTTGCCAGGCTACGATAATAAAATCTTTATTTTTGACCCAGGCATCTTGCACCTTTTGCCTGCATCCATTGAAACAGTAATAGGCTAATTTGTTAACTTGTAAGTAGGGTAAAATCAGATCTCAGACTCTTCACAATGTTTGGCAGCTATTGTAAAGTTTTGTTCAGTAGAATGGCATGATTGATGTGTTTTAAAAGGGTCATTCGGATGGGGCACCTGGGTGGCGCAGTCGTTAAGCGTCTGCCTTCGGTTCAGGGCGTGATCCCAGGGTCCTGGGATCGAGCCTCACATCAGGCTCCCTGGTCTGCTGGGAGCCTGCTTCTTCCTCTCCCACTTCCCCTGCTTGTGTTCCCTCTCTCGCTGGCTGTCTCTGTCTGTCAAATAAATAAATAAAAAATCTTAAAAAAATAAATAAATAAAAGGGTCATTCAGGCTGCTTTGCAGACTATAGACTTAGGGGCAAAGATGAAAACAGGGAGACCGTCAAGGAGACCACCACAATAATCAGGCGAGAGAAAGAGGTAGGTTGGATGAAGGTAATTTTGTGGTACTGTTCTGGATATTTCTCAAAAGTTGTCCCTTTCTGGATATATTTGACCAAACAAGTTTTCTGACAGATTGGATATAGTTTGTAAGAGACAGGGAATAAAAATGAAGACTAGATTTGGCCCAAGCATTTGTCATTTGTAAGATGTTTTGTTTTGTTGTACCTGAGATGGGAAACAAAGGGGAAGGATTTTGTTGAGGAGCTAGAAATTAAGTGGTTGTTTTTTCATGTGTTATATTTGAGTTTCTTATCAGACATTTAAATAGGTATTTAGTGAGCAGTTAGGTATGTAAGTCTGGAGTTCAGGACAGAGGTCAAGACATAAGGTACAAAAGTAGAAGAAGAAAAAATACCACCAAAATCCCACTTGTCAGAGACAGACACTGTTCATATGTTAGTTTACTTTCTCGTAGTCTTTTTATGCAGACGTATTATTTGAGTAAAAAGAATATTAAAAAATACAGGAGCTTAGCCAGAGCCAATGACATTGTATCTCTTAATTTGGTTTGGAAAGACACTGTTAAAGCTCTGAAAATGACGGGGAGTCATAGTGATAGAAATGCAAAATTTGACATGATCTGGCAGAGTGACGCCAGGGGTTACACTGCAGATGTTTTGCCAGATGGGTTTGGCTGCGTTTGTAGTTGCTACTCTGTAAGTTGGGAGTCACTTTTTACCTGGAATGGATTCTGTGACTTCAAACACAACAGCTTGTTGGCCGCAACCCTTTCCATTGAAACTGAAAATGGGCAGTTGTGAAAACCGTGCCGGACAGAGAGAAAGTGAACTTCTTCTATTCTAACCCACATACTGACAGCTTATGCCTCAAATATCACCCTGTTGTGGGTTTTTAAGTAAGTTCCCTTAAGGAGAATTCAGATCTTGAGGGTAAAAATTCAATCTAGAAATTGCGAAACAGCAGTTATTCTGAGCCCCTGATACGGGTGGAGAATCTATCAGCATAGCCTTTCCTACCTGTGCAAGTTTGTTACCATGTGGTTGTTTCACAGGGTGGTGGTGTTACTGGACTCCTAGACCAGGTTCTTGAGTCTCAGTGTCATAGAAATGAACGCGAGAGAAAGCAAGCAAGTGGAGTTTACTAGAGAGTTGTACTAGTTTCTGTACAAGAGAGCAGACAAGAAAGACGAATGTTCTTGAGTCTCAGTGTCATAGAAATGAACGCGAGAGAAAGCAAGCAAGTGGAGTTTACTAGAGAGTTGTACTAGTTTCTGTACAAGAGAGCAGACAAGAAAGACGAATGTTGCTCTCTCTGAGGGGGTGGCATGCAAGACTTATGAAGGCGCTTTTGCAGAGGGTGAGGGGCTTGGAGTGGGGAAGCATCCTTCAGTCCCAAGGCCATTATCTTGTGGGCATTACTTTTCAGGGGGCATAAGACAATCACAGGATGCCTTTTCTGTGGTCAGCGTGTTTCCAGGGCTCCTGGAAAACAGAAATACTGGTGCAAGCAGGCTTCACATTGTTACTTCCAATTTCGCCCAGACAACCATTACTCCCTAATGACTGTTTCCCCAGAAGGAGGTATTTGTCTCTACGTGTATGACAACTTTTAACCCTTGCCTCAGACCATTGGTTTTGCAGGAATTAAGTCCTTCTTACTTTCCCTCTACTGGCTCAGTGTGGTGTTGTGGTTCTCAAAGAGCCTGAATCAGGGTGCCCGGAAAGCTTGTTAAAACACACAGTTTTAGACTCCCCACTCCAAAGTTTCCAATTCGGTAGATCTGATGTGATGCCCAGGAATCTGAATTTCTAACACATTCTCCAGTGATGCTGCTGGTCTGGGGAGCACCCTTTGAAAAACACTGATTTAGTGGGTAAGAACAAGGACCCTGGAGCCCAGCTGCCCAGGTTCAAATCATGACTTCATCTTCGGTAAGTTACTTAAGCTCTCCGTGCCCAGTTTCTACACTGATATGATGAGGATAACGGTGGTGTCTACTTTATAAGGCCACTGTACAGATTTGATAAATGGATGGATACGAAGTACTCAGGAGAAAGATTGGCATGCAGTAAATATGTTTTTGCTGTTCTTACTAAGACAACCTTCTTGAAATAGTGATTTTCAGTATCTCCTTTTACTGTTTGTAATTTTTGGCTAACGTTTACACCGAGGGCATAATGGGAGATAAGAATAAATTGCATGAAACAAGGTAAGTGGTACAAGACTTGAGGAGATGGGGAGCCTGGGTGGCTCAGTTGGTTAAGCTCAGGTCATGGTCTCAGGCTCAAGTCCCGCATTGGGCTCCTCACTCAGCTGGGAGTCCACTTCTCCCTCTCCCTCTGCCTGTCCCCATCGCACATGTGCTTTCTCTCTCTGCCATCACTCTCTCTCTCTCAAATTAATAAATAAAATATTAAAACAAAAACAAAACAAAATGTGAGGAGAATCAGCTACATGGACATCTAGTCGTGACTGGTCTAAAAAGTTGAAAAAGTCAGGTCTAAATAAAGTGAATTTGATTCTCTTCCCCGCCCCCCCAACTGTAGAACAACACACGCATGTGCACATGCACACACATGTGCAAGATGATACTTCTGCCTTTTGCTTCTGAGCTGTTCATATGGCGATCGTTTAGTCATTTCTTCCATAACTTCCTTTTATCCTATGGCTAAAGTGACTGGCTTCACTTCAAGATCAGGTTAAGTAATCCTTTGGCTGTCTTATCCCTGAGCCCTTTGCTTAATCATCCCAAAGCCAGGAAATCTGCACACTGAGTTCCAGTAATAATCTCAGCATTTAGAATATTTAATGCAGTTTTCTGAGTACTGCGTGCAGTGATATGTAGGTTAACATAGCCCCCGGATTTAGGTTCCCTATATATACATGCCTTTATTTTTTTCCCCTCACACAAAACTCAGGGTTGCTCTAATAAGAGTTGTGAACTACAGCAAAAACTTGAGACATAGATAGGACTGTCTCGATGGTTCTCCAAATGCCATGGAGTTCTTCATGGCTCATTGTGCCTTCTGACATAATTCTGGGCAAAATTCAGTGTCCACATTGACCCATCCATTCCCTTAGGAATTCCTCCAGCTACCTATATCAAGATACTACTTCTTTCAATTTTAGCAACACACTTCCATGCCAATAGTCTGGACCTTTAAACAATGTTTTATCTCCGAAACCTTGCACTTTGACATTCCATCCTTTGGTCACAACACTTTGGTCAAATCATCGGACCCTGTAGTCCATCATTTTAACCTCCTTTCCAGTCACTGCTCAAGCCTTTCTTCACCATCACTGCCAATTCTTAGCCCGAGGTCCACCAAGCAGTCCTTTTCCCTCGAGTTGCCAATTGCTGCAGAAAACACATTAGTTGGTTCAACGGGTATCATCACAAACTTGTGGCTTTAAATTCTGGCTGAACCCTTGATAGTGCATAAGTGCAGGCACGGGTTGTCAGTCACAGGAACTGTTTCATGTCATGTGCTAGAGGGGAGGGGCAGCAGGGCTTTACTTATTTCGTGATGACTAATACTTCTCCCGAGGAGAATTCTAGGGAGGCAGTTAATGCAACAATAAAATTAGTCATACAAGGGAAAATAATTTTGGACATTTTCATAAAGCTTAATGCTTTCACTGCCAAAATTTCTTCTGCCACTATTCAGGAACATGACAGTTGTCTTCCTGGAAACTGATCTAACAATTGCAGCCTTCTCTGATTTCTTATGTCTTTGTTGCTTTTTTCAACAACAGGATCTTCTTCTTCTTTTTTTTTTAACTGCTTAGAAATTAACTAATCATTTTACTTCAAACACCAGGCTTCTCAGAGCCCAAACTGCCTACCAGTGGGTAAATTAAAGGGCTCAGTGCAGTGACAGATTTCTGCAACCTTGATGTTTCTGGGCAGTTACCTGAGTCCCAACTCTTCCCAACCCATATTCTCTTGATTAATTCCTCTTTCCTAATGAAATTTCCAAATTAAGTCCTGATACTACCTTTAGGATCTTTTTCACTGAGGAATCTTGGAGGAATTGTGGTTCTTCTCTAGGCTGACCCACCATCCTCATTTGCTCAGGACTGAGGGGTTTTCAGGATACAGGACTTTCAGCTCTTAGCCACCCTATTTATGTCGTGTTCTTCCCTATTACCCCAAACTCACACCAGAAAGGTATTCCCACAGCCTTGAAAAGCAGCATTCTCTAAAGCCAACTCACAATGTAGCCTGTTCTACTGTGGAATTTCTTTCTTTCTTTCTTTCTTTCTTTCTTTCTTTCTTTCTTTCTTCCTTCCTTCCTTCCTTCCTTCCTTCCTTCCTTCCTTCCTTCCTTTCTCTCTCTCTCTCTCTCTCTTTCTTTCTTTCTTTCTATTTTATTTATTTGAGAGAGTGGGAGAAAGCGCAAGCAGAGGGAGAGGGAGAAGCAGACTCCCTGCTGAGTGGGGAGCCCGATGCGGAACTCGATCCCAGGACCCTGGGATCATGACCTGAGCCGAAGGCAGATGCTTAACTGACTGAACCACCCAGATGCCTCTGTGGAAGTTATTTCTAAAATTCTATAGTTTTATGCATTTTTCAAAAATTAATAAAACTAGTCCTTAGATGTGTAGTTGTAAACACCCTCTTATCTAATACTTCACTTCTTTATGCTGAGAATACGGGTACCCATGTAAGAGGGTAGTGTCCAGGTCACATGTTCTCCATCTGCCTTCTTACTCCCTGCTTCTCTGCACCCATCTTCCTCAGCTGTCAGGCTTATCTAGAAAGAATGAAAATGGGGTGTCAGCATGGTTTTTCCATCAGTACTGCTCTCTTCTACAGTGCCAACCTGCGGCTTTTAGTCCCCAGGGCCTGACCATGTCTTGATGCTCACTCATTTTCCCATGACTGAATTGTTGGATATGCCTCATGGGGCCATGACACTCATTCTGAAAGAACCACATCCTGCTCCAAGTCTGATGTAGCACATTTTCTTTCATTATCCTTTACCATTTAGCAGCTGTGTGTCCCCAAGTCAGGCATTGCAGACATGGCCATTTCCTTGATTGATGGTGTTTCGTCCCCTGTTTTTCATTGTTTTGATGTTTTCAGCGGGTCTCAAGGAGAAGAGTGGAGGAAAAACACCTTTATTTTCGATCCTCACTGTTACTTTGGGAAAAAATTATCAATTACACATTTTTCTAGTTCTTCATAAATATTTCTCTTTTTTTTAAAGAAATATTTTATTTTTAAATAATCTCTACACCTGCATGTGGGACTTGAACTTACAACTCCAAGATCAGGAGTTGCATGCTCTATGAACTAAGCCATCTAGGCCCCTATTCTTACCTTTCTCTTGAGCATATGTTGTGCATTGGGGACCCACACAGACATTGGATTCTTGGGACTCTGGGGCTCTCCTCTTAACTCGACAACCTGGAGATGGGTTAAGCACAGATCTATTTCTTTTCATTAGTTTTCTCCATTTTGCCACTTTCTGTCCCCATGCCAAAACAAAAAAAAATCAAATTTATCAAAATATAAGTGACACCTGGGAATTCTTTCAATACTGGAGGAGAAAGTCTTTACAAAATTCATAGTAGCCTTGCAGTAAACATTTTTTTCCCCATCACTTTTTGGAAAAGGACAGGTTAAAAATCCAAGCTTCTCTTGATTCTAATGAAAGTATTTTGTGGAAAATCAGTAAAATGTTTCTGTGCTTAAGAAATATAGGAGATGACATTCTCTTTCTGAGTGACTCAAAATTTCCATGTAAAGAAGACTGTGATAATTTATACTTCTTTGTGGTTTCCAAATAAACTATAAGAAAGAAATATTTCTTTTAATATAGTTGAATATGCATCTTAAATGTAATTAAGCTGTTATAATTAGAAATCTACACTTTCCACTTGTAAATCTGAATTTTACAATTCTACATACTAGCTTCCTGAATGTCAAACATTATTGCACATTTATTACTGCGTGATGTAGCAGTAGAACTCTTTCAAGGGCTGAATTCTCCTCTGTAAATAATAAGACTTGAAACCGGTGATTCAGCTGTGTTAGCAGAACTAAAGGTCTATTTTATTTGACTGGTGTGTCATTGGGCAAAAGCAAGTGACGAAAACTTTGTAAAACTAGTCTACCTCTCAGACAGCAAACTTTGCAAATCTAGTAGCATTAAAAATAAAATAGTATATTTTCCTCAAAATTGCTTACCTTTTAAAGAAATCTTTGTGTGTTATGTTCAATGTATCAAACCATTTCTACTCTGTTCCAAGTTCTGAGAATGAAGAGAAACTCCTTCCTTCAAGGAGCTCACATTCATTATCCCCCCTGTGATGATGGTCAGTTGGAATACTCTTCAGTTCAGTTGTCCCCATAATTTCAACCATATGTTGGAAAATATGGTTACTAGATCTCTGCCAGACATACAGCTTTTCATTTGAAAAATAAAGATACTGACTCATTACTTGAGACTAGAAATTCCACTCCTTGCCCCTGTATTGTGACAAGTGTATTTGATTTGATTACATTTTCATGCATTTCTTTCCTTTGCTTTTCTTCCTCTGGCTTTTTCCTTCTTCTGGAAACTTGAACCCAAGCTAACCATGCTGAATACACTCACACGACATTAGAGAGGGTGGCAAAGCCCCGCACTTCTGGGTTTTCTTCCCAGCTTTCTGGTCTTTCTTCTTAGCCACCTTTTCTGTATCCAGTTCCTCTAATTGACCTCAAAGTATTAGCTTTTCACAGGACTTGTGTTCTCCTTTAACAATATGCTCTCCTTAGATTGTGTCATCTGTTTTGCCAGTTATCAACTGATTCCACAATGGATTTCTCTGTCTCAGACCTCCTCTTCTCTGAGGTCAATTTAAGAACTGTCCAAATCTGAATATTGGCTCTGCCCCTCATCAGGTATATGGGCTTAGGCAAATTTCTTAACCTCTGCCTGCTTGAGTTTCTTTCATATACAAAGTAGGTTTAATAATAGTACAAAATTTGTAAGTCTGTTGGGTGGATTAAATGAGTTAATGTAGAAAAAATGGGTACACGATAATATAAAAACTGGTATGAGCCCTGAATTAGGTAACGTGACCTAGATGGGGCTATAATAGAATGCTGAGTGGCTTAAACAGCAAGCATTTCAGCACAGTGTTGGTGAAAGGTGTGTCTTCTGGAGGTCGGGAAGTCCAAGGTCAAGGGACCAGCAGGTTCATTGCCTGGTGAGGGCCCCCTTCTGCTTTACAGATGGATACCATCTTTTTGTGTCCTCACACGGAGAAGACCAGAGAGGGAGGGCAAGTTCTTGTGTCTTTTATAAGAGCACTCATCCTCATTCATGAGAGTTCCACCCTCAAGGCCTAATTTTGCCCAAGGTCCCACCTCCTAATACCATCATCCTGGGGGTTAACATTTTAGCATATGAATTTAGGAGGCGGGAGGACATAAACATTTAGTCCAGAACAATATAGAAAGCTCGTAAATGTGGAGCATAGTGAGTTATCAAGAACTATTAGCTGTTATACCCAAATGCATACCCTACATCTTGTCCAGGTTATAACATCTTAAACTCCTAATTGCTTCTCTCCTTTTCTGTTTGGTCTTTCCTGTATCAGGAAAGCACCAGCTTCCAGGTCGTTATTTAAGCCAGAAGCCAGGGATCATAGTTCTCCTCCATCCTTGCCCCTGGTATTCTAGAGGTTGGTGAGTTCTCTTAGTTTCACTAGCTTTTCTTCATTTTTAATTCCAATTCTCTAACCAAGTATTTGTTATTCTCTGGACCATTGTAGAAGATTTCTGACTTCGCTGCCTCCTCTTTTACCTCCCACCCCTGCCCTTCTCCCGTTGTCTATACTGCACCTATGAGTGCACATACCATCCATCTCCCTGCTTAAAATTTGTCAGTGAATTCCTAGTTCACTTATATCCAGTCAATGTCCCTACTGTGATGGAAAGCTTCTGTGTCCTCTACCCCTCTGTCTGCCTCTCCAGGGCTGTTTTGGCTTTCATTCTCTTGCTCAGTATGTGGCAGTTACATGGCCCTGATTGTTCTTAGAAGAAACCAAATTCCTTCCCATTTAGGGCCTTCACCTTGCTAAGCCTGGACATTCTTCCCCTAGCTCTTCATCATTCTGAGCATTCTCATTCACTGAATATTAGCTTAGATGTTACCTGTTAATGAAGTGTTTCCTGACCACCCTATCTGAAGTAATCCCACTCAACCCATCCTCAGTATTTTCTATCATATTTCCCAATATTTTCCTTCAGAAATTCTTTGGCCTATTTATTTCACGTTCTTGTGTATCATCTCTTGCCCTAGAATGTATATGACACAAAAGAACAAGGGCCATGTCAGTCTTGTTCGTCATTGTATTCTTGATATCTAACAGTATGGTCAATAATACTCATTCTATAAATAGTTCTAGGATAAATGCATGATTGAATTCCTCAGTACTTTTTAGATACTGACAGTTCTAAATCTCACCAGATTGACTCTCTTTTGAACTGAGAAGTGGACATCTCTGTCCTTTGGGCAGAAGGCTGAGATGGGTCCGGTAACTAAATTGAGGGGTGCAGAGGAGATTGCTTGGCGGATGTGGCTAGTTAATCTGGAGATGTGGGTGAGCTAGGAGTAGAGGTGGGAAACTGAGCTGGTGCTAGGTCAAAGGGACTGTGATTAGAAATCCACAACAGATGGTGGGATGAAGTGCTGCTTGTGTCCTTCGTGGGTGCAGATGAGTATGGAGCTTTCCTCGGAGGAAGTAAACATCTGACTTAGAAAGTGGTACATGCCACATAAAGCCATCAAGGAGCCAGGAGCATTGGAAGTCAATTGGGCCGGGAGAGATGAAAGAGGCCAGCCAATAGCAGAGCCATTCAGGCACAGTAGCCGAGCGGTTTAACTCAAGATCTCTGTTTTAACAACATTTTTGGCATTTCCTGGGCAGCTCTGTCTTGGGTGTTGTCTCTCCTCTTAAAGGAGTTGTGTCGGGAAACCAAGCAGCAGGGAGGGTGTTGATTTTTTAGAGTTCTGACTCATTTAAAAAGTCAAACAACTGTTATAAAAGTAAAAATATTCAGGGGCACCAGGGTGGCTCAGTCGCTAAGCGTCTGCCTTTGGCTCAGGTCATGATCCCAGGGTCCTGGGATCGAGCACCGCATCGGGCTCCCTGCTCAGGGGGAGTTTGCTTCTCCCTCTCCCACTCCCCTTGCTTGTGTTCCGTCTCTCATGCCTCTCTCTCTGTCAAATAAATAAATAAAAATCTTTAAAATAAATTAAAAAAATAAAAATAAGAAAGTAAAAATATTCAAAACCATATACAATGACTATAAGTCTCCCTCTCACCCCTTCTTTGTCCACTCAGTCCTCAAGAGGAAATCATGGGTACCGGTTTTGTGTATGTTTTAGAGGTGATATTCCATTTCACACACAAGTAAGTATATGTGTCATATGAAAATAATTTAGCAGAAAAAACACAATGCTTTGCATCTTGATTTTTCACTGTAATGGTGCATATACATGTATGTTATTCTTTTAAACTGTGGCCAGCTAATCCGTTGCATAGATGTATACTCAGAATTTGTTTAGTTAGACCTTGGTAAGAGACATTTAAGTTGTTTTCAACCTTTTGAATTTACAAACAACGATAAAACAAATAACTTTTGCATATATCAGTTCTCAATGTAAATCAGGTTATATTTATAGAAGTGACTTTTTTGAGTCAAAGTGTACGCACATTCATAATTTGAATTGCTATTGCTAAGTCCCCCTCCTCAGAGGCTGTTTCAATTTACACTCCCAAGGGTAATGTATAAAAATGCCTGTTTTGGGGGCACCTGGGTGGCATAGTCAGTTAGGCATCAGATTCTTGGTTTCAGGGACGCCTGGGTGGCACAGCGGTTGAGCGTCTGCCTTCGGCTCAGGGCGTGATCCTGGCGTTATAGGATCGAGCCCCACATCAGGCTCCTCTGCTGGGAGCCTGCTTCTTCCTCTCCCACTCCCCCTGCTTGTGTTCCCTCTCTTGCTGGCTGTCTCTATCTCTGTCAAAGAAATAAATAAAATCTTTAAAAAAAAAAAAAAAAGACTCTTGGTTTCAGTTCAGGTCATGATCTGGGTCGTGAGATCAAGCCCTGCATCGGGCTCCATGCTCAGTGTGGATTCTGTTTGAGATTCCCTCCCTGTCCCTTCCCCCTCCCACTCATCTCTCTCAAATAAATAAATATATCTAAAAAAAAAAAGCCTGTTTTTCAACACCTTTGCCAGAATTTTTGGCTTTTGAATAAAACTTCATGATCATTACCAAACTGACAAGAAAATATCTCTAGCTGATTTGTGGTTAGAAGTGATTTGAGATTTTATTTTATTTAAATTTATTTTTGTTTTGGTACATGTTGTTTATAGCCTTTGCTGAAATTTCAGTTGGGTTGTTGATCCTTTCTTACTGATTTGTAGCAGTTTATTACCTATTAATAAAGTTAGCACGTTGTCTGTGATTTGAGTTGTAGATATTTTCCACAATTTTGCCTTTTATAGATTTTTTTCTTGGCCTCAACAATTTTTTTTTGGTAGTTAAATTTATCAATCTTTTATTTGGCTTTTGGGTCTTGTGACACACTTAAAGAATTTCTAAGTTTAAGTGTTCCTTCCATATTTTCATCTAGTAAGTCTAAATTTGTGTTATTGTTAATGATATATATTGGATAAATCGTATTTTCTTCATTGATTTGAAATGCCACTTGTATGATATACTCAATTCCTTTGTGTGCTCTATCCTTTACTGAATTTCTTTTTCCCACCTTTTTCTTTATCACAACTAATTATATGCTTTTAATTGTAGCTTTACAACATTCATATACTTGCTTAATTATTATTTTGTAATATGCTTTGACTTCTAAAAAACTGATGATCTCTCATTACTCTTCCTGTCCAGAATTTTCCTAGTGATTTTTCTTTGTTAGTTTTCTATGTGAACTTGAGAATCAACGTGTTTATTATTTTTTATTTTATTTTTTTAAGCAGCAGATTTTTTTCTGTAACAAATAAGTTTTAATGTAAGTGGTTAAGTTTGTACAATTATGAATTTAAGCAAAATTAAATTGAGCCTTGGAACTTAATAATACCTTTTAAAATGTCCTGCTGGATGTTTTTATGGTGTTGAATCTTTCTTCCTTAGGACATAAACTTTCCACTTGTTTCCATCTTCCCTTGTGCCCCTCAGGAACATGTTAAAGTTTCTTCCAGAGACATCATGGAGGCTTCTATTTAATTTTATTCTTAGATGTTATTATATTTTTGCTGAGATTTGGGGTTAATTTCTAACATTTTATCTTTTTTTAAAAAGATATTATTTATTTGAGAGAGGGAGAAAGAGAGCACGAGCAAGAGAGCACACCAGCAGGGGAGAGGCAGAGAGGGAGAAGCAGGCTCCCTGCTGCTTAGGGAGCCTGACTAGGGCTTGATCCCAGGACTCTGGGATCATGACCCGAGTAGAAGGCAGACTCTTAACTAAGGCCGACTCTTAACTGACTGAGCCACCCAGTGCCCCAAGAACCATTATTATTTTTTAAAGATTTTATTTATCTGAGAGAGCAAGAGAGAGCACAAGGGAGGGGGAAGGATGGAGGGAGAAGTAGGCTCCTCACTGAGCAAAGAGCCCGATGTGGGATTTGATCCAAGGACCCTGGGATCATAACCTGAGCTGAAGGCAGGTGCTTAACCAACTGAGACCCAAGTGCCCCCAAGAACCATTATTTTAAAGTAAGGAAAGATGAGATCAAAATGCTCAGTCCTCGCTGGTTGATGTTAGACACAACCGCAAAACAGGGAATCCGTGGTTTTCTGAACATTAGATGTATCCATAAAGTTCTGGATTACAAACATAACAGCACCTTCTCCTTCCTTCTTCCCTTTTGTAAAAGAGGCATGCTAATAATGCAATCTCGACGTATGGATATAAATGAGGACTAGGTGGGTCATATGTTCTGTTACCTTTCTTTTCCTCAGAGTTTGCTTTTCGTTCATGCATTGGTTTTTCTGTTCTGAGAATTTGGTTGTACTTCTTTTAATAATGATCATGATGTGTTTTTTTTATTGACAAGCAGATTTTATGTGAAAAGGAGAAGGAAAACCAGGTTATCCAGCGGCTTCCTTTGGATGCAGGTTCCCCTATGTTAGAACAGCGTCTTTTTTTTTTTTTTTAAAGCTTCTCTAATAGACAGTCTTTTGATCCACTGCACATGTTTCTATGCAGCAATAAGTGTTCTCATATCTGCACCTATTTTCCCTGTTCTAAAGCCTTTTAATGTTATTATTCTTGCTTTCAGGAGGAGAGACTGGCAAACACACGTTTGCTGTTCTGCATGTAAAAAGCTATATAAGGAGTGACTGCAGGACTTTCAGGATTTTAAACTCAGACCATGAGCGAAGTCAGGAATATACTCTTGACCCCTGAGACATCTTTCTCAAAGAACAAACTATTGAAAACAGCATGGCAAAACCGAGAGGAGCCCACAGAAAATAAATGTCAATGTATTTTGCATTCCTGGGACTCTCCCATTGTACTGTCTCTAGACGTTAATTAAAAGTTTTTGTCTTCCATGACTTCTATTATCCTTTCACAGTGGTGTTTTGGAAAATATTACATATGGGAGATAAGCCCTTTTGTCAATATCAAGTAGGTTTTTGTGTTGTAGGAGTGACTACTTCTTGGCCGTTGAAGGGGAGATTGAGAAGTGGTTGTGCAGATGGAGTTGAGGTTAATCTGGGCTTTTTAAGGCATGCCTTGTTGACAAAGGTACAAGAAAACTGACTGCTTCCAGATCTTCCTGAATGTATTTTTTATCTTTATTTTTAAATTTTCAGTCTCAAGGGCTTCTTTACCAGTCTTCGTGTGATGAATGAGATTGGTGCGTGCGGCTCTGGTGCTTCAGTTCTGAAAGCGCCTTCGCGCCATTTTGGAGGTTCTAGAGAGCCTGTATGACAGGCCCTCCTCCGTTTGTTGTTGCAATCTTGGTTTGCTTTGCTAAGTAACTTAACATTCATGGAATCGTTCTCTAAACCCGGTCTGTGGTGGCTTTGTCATTATCTCCAAAGCATCATTTTAAGATACAAATGAAAGTCACCTCTTTTTCTGGACGTTAGGGATGAGGGTCGAAAGCCACTAGAAGAATGAAAACAGAAGAAAGAAAGAAAAGGAAGCTCAGTAGGAGGCAGATCACTTGAGTTTGAAATTTCTAACCAGAGCCAAACGAAATCCACACTTGGGTTTACTATACGTGAACCCTGAAAATGTTAAAAAATAGTCAAATACTGAAAATTACACGTGGGAAAGGGAGAAGTAGGAAACTCACTTCATAAAATAGCCCCGAGAAAGCCATTTTAAAGTGAATGTTGAAGACTTAAATTAACTTCTTATAAATGTGCTCTTTTTTTCTATTAACTTTTTCTTTAACTTTTTTCCTATGGACTATTTGTCCAGTAAAACCATCATCATCCAGTGGAAAAACATGGTATTTATACAGAAGTTAAATAAGGGCAAATCCATCCACAACAGAATAATTTATACATATGGAAACACAATCAAAAGTAATAAATTCCAGGGTTGGAGAATTATTTTTTGCTTCCTTTTAATAGGTTCACTTGTTCCTTTTCCAAATTTTATTATGCAAGTGTTTAAACATATAGACTAATCAAAAGAAGAACACAGTGAATACCTATATACCTATCGATGGGGTTTTGGAATATAGGTGAGGTTTGGTGGGGTGGGGTCCAGAGCCGACCACCAAGAAAGAATTCTTGGTGCAAATGGTCGTTTATTAAAGTACAGGGTCAGGACCTGTGGCAGAAAGATCTGCTGCACCGGGGTTGTGAGTGGTGGCTGATTATATACTTGGGAGTTGGGGAAGTAAGGAAAAGGGAGGTTTCAAAGGATTTTCCTACGTTAAAGATGACCCACAGGATACTGGAGGCCTTGCCATGGTGAAGTTAAGGTTATTTTCCCTCTAGCAAGGCATTAACATTAAGATAGTTGGGAGCTTCCAGGAGGAACATTACATGCTCTGCCTGCTTGAAGTATCTGTCAATGGGCTGCAGGTTACAAAGACATTTCATTGTATCTACTTTTCCTTCTGGAAGCTGGGTTATTGATAGAAACGCTTTGTTCTTGCAAACTGCTAAGACATTTGTAAACTCAGGGAGGCGCCTGGCTTGCAGGATTGTGATCTCTGTAAGTTAACCGTTTGTTTTTCCTTCCCCTAGCTTTAGGGCATTTGTCCTCAGCTTGCCTTCTGTTCCCTCACCACTGTCATTAAATTCAACAAGCATCAATATTTTGCATACTACTTTCTCTATCTTTATCGTGTTTTCTTTAACTTTTTATTTTGAAATAGATTCATCGGCAATTGCAAAGATAGTACAAAGAGGTCCAGTGTGCCGTCACCTGGTAGTAGCTATTATTTTTAAAATCCTGGTATGTTTGCCTTCAATTAATTTGAAAGGACAAAAATTTTCTTGCAACAAATTGGGTCCTTTGGTGGAAAAGAATACGCATTTGACCCCCAACTGTACTGAGAAAGAATTGACCTATAACATTGTGTTAAACTTAAGGTGTACAGTGTGATAGTTTGACACATTGCATATTCGGAAATGATTACCACAATAATGTTAGTGAACAGATCCATCACCTCACATATTTACCTTTTGTGTGTGGTGAAAATACATAATGTTTACTCTCTCAGCAACTTTCAAGTATATAATACATTGTTACTAATTTGAGTCACCATGCTGGACATTAGATCCCCAGAATTTATTCATCTTGTAACCGGAAGTCTGTATCCTTTGACCAACACCGTACCATTTATCCCCAACCCAGATCCTGAAAACTACGATTCTACTCTATATGTTTCATTTTTTTAGATTCTACATATAAATGATATCATACAGTATTTGTCTTTCTCTGACTTATTTAGCATTATGCTGTCAAGGTCCATCCATGTTATCACCAATGGCAGGATTTCCTTCTTTTTTATATATATAAAATCTCACATTTTCTTTCTCTTAACAATACTCACTGTTGGTGGAAACTTAGGTTGTTTCCATGTCTTAGCTATTGTGAGTAATACTACAATGAGCACCGAAGTGCAGATAGCTTTTCGAGGTAGTGTTTTCATTGCCTTTGGATATATTCTGAGAAGTGGGATTGCTAGACCATAGGGTAGTTCTATTTTTAATTTTTTGAGGGACCTCCATACTCTTTTTCATAGTGACTGTACCAGTTTGCATTGCCACTAACAGTGCACAGGGACTCCCGTTTCTCTACGTCCTTGCCAAGGCATGTTATCACTTGTCTTTTTTGTAGTAGCCATTCTAACAGGTATAAGAGGATATTTCATTGTGATTTTGTACCTGTTATGTGATATATGTACCTGTTGGCCATTTGTATGGTTTTTTTGGAAAAATATCTATTTAGTTCTTGTGCTCATTTTTTAATCGGATTGGTTTTTTGCTATTGGGTTTTATGAATTCCTTATATATTTTGGATATTAACCCCTTATGGTATATACGATTTGCAGATCTCTTCACCCAACCCATATATTTCCTTTTCATCTTGATGGTTTCATTTGCTGTACATGAGCTTTTTAGTTTGATGCAGTTCCACTTGTTGATTTTTTGCTTTTGTTTGCTTGTGATTTGATGTCCTATTCAAAAACTTATTGTCAAGACTAATGTCAAGGCACTTTTTCCCTGTTTTTTTTCTAGGAGTTTTCTGGTCTTATATTTCAGTCTTTAATCCATTTCAAGTTAATTTTTGTGACACATTGAGATAGGAGCCCAATCTAATTCTTTCCCTTTTAATATGCAGTTTCCTCAGCACCTTTTATTGAAGAGACTATCCTTTCACAATTGGGTATTCCTGGCTCCTTTATCGAGTATTAGTTGACCATAAATGCATAATTTTATTTTGGGACCTCAGCTCTATTGATCAATGTGTTTGTTTTTGTAACAGTACCATACAGTTTTGATTGCTGTAATATAGATTGAAAAGTTTATAATGTAGCTTGAAATCAGGAATGGGTGGTGCCCCTACCTTTGTTTTTCTTTCTCAGAACTGCTTTGGCTATTTGGGGTCTTTTGTGGTTCCATATAAATTTTGGGATCGGTTGCTTTATTTCTATGAAAAATGCCAATGGAATTTTAATAGGGATTGCGTTGACTATAGAGATAGCTTTGGAGAGTATAAACATTTGAGCGATATTTTTCTGATCTCTAAACACAGGATATCTTCTCGTTTATTTCAATAAATGCCTTCAATTTCTTTTTTCCAGGTCTGTATGTTTCAGTATACAGATTTTTCATCTCCTTGATTAAATTTATCCCAAAGTTTTTCTTATTGTATTTAATGATATCATAAAGGAGATTTTCTTTTTCAGATAGTTTTTTTTGTTAGTGTATAGAAATGCAATTGATTTTTGTATGTTGATTCTGTATCCTGAGCCTTTATTCAATTTGTTAATTCTACCAGTTTTTTTTAATGGAGTTTTTTAGGGCTTTCTATATCTAATATCATGTAATCTGCACACAGGTACACTTTTTTCCCTTTTTGGTTTGGATGACTTTTATTTTTCTTGCCTAATTGCTCTGGCTAGGACTTCTAATACCATGCAGAATACATGTGGCAGCAGTGGGGATCCTTGTTTTATTCCTGATCTTAGAAGAAAAGCTTTCTTCTCTCTTTTTTCTTAGTCTAGCTAATTGTTTATCAACTTGTCTTTTCATAAAACCAGCTCTTAGTTTTGTTGATTTTTTTTTTCCTGTTATTTTTCTGGTCTATATTTCATTCATTTCTGCTCTGATCTTTGTTATTTCCTTCCTTCTCTTAACTTTGGACATAGTATCCTCTTTTTCTAATTCTTTGAAGTGTAAAGTTAAGCCATTTATTTGAGAGATTTTTTCTTAATGTAGGTACTTATTGCTGCAAACTTCCCTTTTAGCACTACTTTTATTATATTCCTTAAGGTTTGGTATGTGTGTTTCCATTTTTATTTGTTTCAGGATTTTTCATTTTCCTTTTGAATTCTTCTTTGACCCATTGGTTGTTCAATAGCATGTTGTTTAATCTCCACATATATGAGAATTATCTAGTTTTTTTCCTGTTACTGGTTTTTAGTTTCATATCATCATGGTCAGAAAAAGTACTTGATATAATTTCAATCTTCTTATATATGCTAAGGCTTGTTTTGTGACTTAGTATATGATTTATCCTGGTGAATGTTTTTCATGTGCTTGAGAAGAATGTACATTCTGATTCTGTTGGATAGAATGTCCTATATATATCTGTTAGGTCCATTTGTTCTAAAGTATACTTCAAGTCCAATATTTCCTTAATGATACTCTATTTGAATGATCTATCCATTTTGGAAGTGGGGTATTAAAGCTTCCTATTATTAGTGTGTTGTCTATTTCTCCCTTCAAATCTATTAGTATTTGCTTAATATATTTAAGCATTCAAATGGGTGCATATATATTTAGAATTGTTTTATTCTCCTGGTCAACTGACCCCTTTATCATTATATAATGACCTTTTTTGGTCCCTTTTTCTAGTTTTTGACCTAAAGTCTATTGTATCTGATATAAGTTTAGCTATCCCTGCTCTCTTTTGGTTTCCACTTGCGTGAAATATCATTTTCTATTCTCCCATTTTGAGCCTTTGTGTGTCCTTAAAGCTGAAATTAGTCTGCTTTTTTTTTTTTTTAAAGAATTTATTTATTTGAGAGAGAGAGTGAGAGAGAGCAAGCATGAGCACAAGTTGGGAGAGGCAGAAGGAGAAGCAGACTCCCTGCTGAGCTGGGAGGTGGGGGGCCGGCTTAATCCCAAGACCATGAGATCATTACCTGAGCTGAAGGCAGATGCTTGACTGAGCCACCCAGGTGCCCCTGAAATGAACTGCTTTAAGAAGCGTATAGTTGTGTCTTTTTTTTTTTTCTTATTATTTATTTGGCCACTCTACCCCTTTGATTGGACAATTTAATCCATTTATATTTGAAGTAATTTTTGATAGTTAAGGACTTGCTAATGAATGCCATTTTATTGGGGGTTTTTTGTTTTTTGTTTTGTTTTTGGTTGTTTCGTAGTTTCCTCGTTTCTTATTTTACTTTTTTTGTGAATTGATGATTTTCTGTAGTGGTACGTTTTGATTCTCTTCTCTTTATCTTTTGTGGATCTGCTATAGGTTTCAGTTTTGTGGTTGCCATGAGGCTTACACAAAATGTAGATAAAACAGTCTATTTTAGGTTGATAACAACTTTCATATAAAAATTCTGCTTTTGTACTTCTCTTTTGAGAATTCTGAGGCTTGGGGTGCCTGGGTGGTGCAGTCAGTTAAGTGTCTGACTCTTGGTTTTGGCTCAGGTCATGATCTCAGAGTCCTGGGATCAAGCCCCACATTGGGTTTCAAACTCATTTCAGAGTCTGTTTAAGATTCTCTCTCCCTCTCGCTCTGCTCCTCCCACTCATGCTCTCTCTCTCTCTCAAATAAATCTTAAAAAAGAAGTTCTGATGCTTTCTCAGAACTTTCATATGAATATGCCTGTTCCACATTTCTTGTTCTCTCTTGAAGAGGAGTTCTCAAGATTGTATGCCGTCTTTGGATCCTGCAAAGCTGGGGCAGGTACTGACAGCCTCTAATTTACTTTCTCTTGGGCCGTGCTGAATGCTCAGGTTTGTGTGCTTTCTCCTAACCCTGCAGAGTTGCTATCTGCAAAGGCACATTCATTGCTTTTGGCGGCACACATAGAGAGCTGGCCGTGGGGTGTGTGTATGTAGGGGCGGGGCATGTGTGAAGCACTGGGGAAGCCCGTGGGCCAGTTGTGGGGCTCTGCAGGAGAGGCAACCTCAAAGGCTTGATGGGTGGGCTTCTTGATGGAGTCTGCAAAGCAGTTAGCAGAATCTGCATCTCTTTGACATATTTCATTCTAGGTTCTGGCTGCTGTTCTTGCAGCTGCTCATTGCCCCCCCCCCCGCCCCCCCGGGCATGTAGTTTATGACTTAGTATTCTTGGTGGGGTGAGAAAGAGTTGGGCCTGTTTGACAGTGTCCTACACAGCTGGGGAAATCGGGTGCTTACTCACATGCTCTCACTTTCCCCCGTGGAAGAAATCATGGGCTGAGAAGTTCTCTCTTGGAACTGAGCTGTGCCTCCCTGGGAGAAGGGAAAAACCATTCTAGACTCTTCTTGGAACTTGGTTCTTAAGCTCTGGAAAACTGTAAGCTGGTTTTCTGATTTGAATGTCAAATGCCTATTGGAGTTTCCTTAGATCTTCTCCCTCGCAGATCATTTCGTTCCAAGGCCATTCACAGACAAACCAAAAATTACAGCAGGGGCTCTAAATGGTGTTTTTGGTTCCTCATTTTCCCTGTGATGAAAATAAAGAAGACAGAAGGCAGCCACGTGGGGAGGATGAATTACCTGTCTTGGCTTTGGACTCTCAGAGAACTAATTAAGAAATGAATGCCCTAGAGTGACAAGATCAGTCTTTGGAGCTTCCTAGAGCTTTGTAGGGAGTGCTCTTCAGAGAATTCTGAAGTAGAAGGGGTCCATATAAAGCTCCTTCATCTTAAGGAAAGCATGGTTGAAAGTTGGGGAATGGTGATCAAAATCTTGTCTCCTTACTTGGGCAAAATCATGAGATGTAGTAAAAGTTACCTCAGATATTTGTCCCAGCTATAGTCTCTTAAGGAAAGGGTCCTCTCTTCCCTATTTGTTCATGTAGTCTCACCAAAATAGATTCTTCCTTTAAATCTGGATCTACTTTTTTTTTAAATCCCCTTGTGGGCATTATCTCAACTCTCATTTTCTCCTTGACTTTTGAAGGGTGAATTTATGAGGTATATATATGTAATACGTAAGTGTGTGTATATATTACATATATATATTATATATGTAATATATATAAAATATATCCAAGTAACATTTTACTTTATAGCTTCCATATGAAATGATTTGTTCTCATAAAGAATAATTTCATAGCATTCACCTGTAAGAGAAGGAGTTAATACAGTCATTCCATTAAAAAAAAAAAAAGTCACTCTGGTGAGTAAGGTTTACTTCTCAAATCCTCTGTTACCTAAGGCATATTAAATAGGAAATAACATAGATTTACTCTGTTTTATTCAACCACAAATAATCAACAGATCTATTTAACAAATATTTTTCTACCATCTACTATGTGCCAGATATTATGTTCTTTTGCTCTTAACTCCCCTAATACCCCTCTCTCCTTTGTTGTAAAAACATTTTGACTTACTATTGAAGAAATGTGTCCTGTTTAAAATAAAATCTTGGACTACTCAAAGCAAAGCTTATGCATGCCCAGATCCCAAATACTTATTATCCACTGATTTGTTATGAGTGGACAGTTAGAGTTACTTTTGGGTAAGATTTTACATCTTGACCTAAAGCATAGCTCAATATGTTTGGTCTAGCAATTAGACTAATTTGGTGTTTAGACTATGATATGGTACATTGAGACTTCTATTTCAGTTCCAAGATGGGAAGCACAGAAATTTAGAAAAATGAAAGAAGTCATAACCAAGATTTTTGAATTTGAAAAATGTATGTTTTAATCTTATGTTTGGATAAAATTAGAGTCTTTTTTTCCCCAGAGAAATACTTCTTTTTTTCTTTTGTTTTAATTCCTTGCTGTGGCTCACTCTCCTTGTTGTGATTAGTTCTAGGTTTTCTGAATATTTTTCAATGGGTTTTCAATTTTTCTTAGGCTTGGGAGTTTATTGATCATGGAATTATTCTTCATATCTTGAAAGTATAGCAAGCCAAGTAAAAAACACACCTATGTAAATAGTTGGAATATTTGAACATATTTATTGTAATATACACTAGCTATACTAGTGGCATATATTGTAAAACTCCATTCCAAATTTCTTGTATTTCAATATATCATTTTATTCCTTTATTCGTTGAAAAATCAATCACTGGGGCACCTGGTGGCTCAGTTGGTTAAGTGTCTGCCTTCGGCTCAGGTCATGATCCCCGGGTTCTGGGTTCGAGCCCCACATCGGGCTCCTTGCTCAGCGGGGTGCCTGCTTCTCCCTCTCCCTCTGCCTGCCACTCTGCCTGCTTGCACTCTCTCTGTCAAAAAAATTTTTAAAATCTTTAAAAAAATCAATTTTTGCACCCCTTCTTTGTTACTACGTGCTGATTTCTATGCCAGGCTTTGAGAATATACAAGTTGAATGAAAAACAGTCTCTCTCCTCAAGCCTACTAAGAAAGAATACATGTAAACAAATTAATTATAATTGCTTGTTGCTGAGTGAAATAGTGTCACCACGATAAAGTATATTGGAACCAGAGAGTGGGAGTTGATTTATTCTATTTGGTAGGGAGTAAGTAAAGGTAGATTGTGGAAAGTGACACTTGAGCCGGGTATGGGAAGCAAATAGGTAAATGTTAGGCTGAGATAGTGGTGAGCAGCAGTGTGGTGTGCAGTGTGAAGGTTTTCTAAACTTGTGCAAAAGACTAAGAAGCACAAAATTATATTTTTTGTTAGAGAAAATACTTGTTCTTTTATTCTTTCACTTGAAAAATATTTTTTAAGATACTTCTTTACCAAAAGTTATATTAAGACAAACAAGGGTAATTAAAAGGTCCCTGTCCTTGTGGAGAAAGATCGCAAGAATAAACAGGATCATGCTAAGAAATAGAGATTTTTATCCTATTGTTGATGAAGAGTCATTGATGACACCAACTAGATAAGAAATAAGAACACACAATGAAAAAAAGTTAATGCTGGGAGCAGTTTAGAGGCAAGGTTAGGGGGATGGAGGAGAAATGAAAAACATGGAGTTCGCTGAGGAAGCATTTCAGGAACCCAGTGAGATCATTAAGGGTGAGTAACAGTTGGAACGAAGAGAAGTTATTCACATTCAATTAGATGTAGAATCAAAAGGACTTGGGAAAGGAAAGCACTGGGGACTTGGAAAATGCAATGGATGAGATACTAACAATCAAGATAAAAAATAGGTGTAAGAATAAATAGAGGGATTGGGGCGCCTGGGTGGCGCAGTCGTTAAGCGTCTGCCTTCGGCTCAGGGCGTGGTCCCGGCGTTATGGGATCGAGCCCCACATCAGGCTCCTCTGCTGTGAGCCTGCTTCTTCCTCTCCCATTCCCCCTGCTTGTGTTCCCTCTCTCGCTGGCTGTCTCTATCTCTGTCAAATAAATAAAATAAAATCTTTAAAAAAAAAAAAAGAATAAATAGAGGGATAAATTACTTATTTGGGGACCCTCTGAGTTTAGTTTATTTAAAGTTTACTTCTAGCCCAGTCCACTCCTCTGGCCACCTGACATCTAACTACTTATAGGATGTCCCACAGAGACTTTAAACTTTCTCTTTCTAAGATTTTGAGCACTCTCTGTACCTCATAAAAGTGGAATCATACAGTATTTTTCTTTTTGTGTCTGGCTTATTTCACCTAGCATAATATCCTCAAGGTTCATCCATGTGTGTCAGATTTTTCTTTTTTAAGACCGTATAATATTCCATTATATGTATACACAGACACATTTTGCTTATCCAGCCATCCATCCATGACCTGTTATGTTGCTTTCATGTTTTAGCTATCGTGAATAGTGCTGTATGAATGTGGATATACAAGCAAATATCTCTGCGAAACCTTAATTTCAGTTCTTTTGAGTATATATTCAGAGGTACAATTGCTGGATCATATAATAACTCAGATCTTTTGAGGAACTGGTATGCTGTTTTTCATAGCAGCTGGACAATTTTACAGCCATTTTACAGTCCCATCATCAGTGTACTGGTTCCAATTTCTCTGCCTCCTTGTTATTATTTTTATTTTTATTTATTTGACAGAGAGTGCAAGAGAGGGAACACAAGAATGGGGAGTGGGAGAGGGAGAAGCAGGCTTCCCACCAAGCAGGGAGCCCGATGCGGGGCTCGATCCCAGGACCCTGGGATCATGACCTGAGCTGAAGGCAGACATTTTACAGCTGAGCCACCCAGGTGCCCCTCTGCCTCCTTGTTATTTTCTTTTTGTTTTTGTTTTTGTTTTTTTAAGGAGTCATCCTAATGGAATCTCATTATAGTTTTGATTTGCATTTCTTTAGTGATTAGTTATCCTGTCATGTGCTTATTGGCCATTTGCATATCTTCCCTGGAAAATGTCTATTTAAGTCCTTTGCTCATTTTTGAATTGGGTTTATATATATATATATATATATGTATTTATATGTATTTGCAAATATTTTCTTCCATTGTGTGGTTGCTTTTTTACTCCATTGATAGTCTTTTTTTTTTTTTTTTTTGAGAGAGAGAGTGTGTCAGTAGAGGGGAGGGAGGAAGAGCAGAGGGAGAGGAGAGAGAATTTTTTTTTTTGAAGATTTTATGTATTTACTTGAGAGAGAGAGAGAATGAGCAGGGGGAGGGCCAGAAGGAGAGGGAGAGAATGTCAAGAAGACTCTGTGCTGAGCAGAGAGCTGGTGTGGGGCTTGATCTCATGACCCTGAGATCATGACCTGAGCTCAAATCAAGAGTTAGATGCTTAACCGACTGAGCCGCACAGGCGCCCTGGCACCCCAATATTGTCTTTTGATCCACAAATTTTGAAAATTTTCATGAAGTCCAATTTGTCTATTTTTTGCAAGAAATTATAAAGCAATAGTTCTTTCCTTTTTACGCAGATATTATCCGAAAGTCATCTCATAGTTAAGCAGATGATACAAATACAGCCTTGCTTTTCAAATTCAAAATACTTTATCAGGTATAAAATATGACTTTAATTTGTTTTGAGAACTTTAAAAATATCTTTTAATACAATCTTTCCTGAAGAGACGTTACACTATGTCTGGATCTCTTCGAGAAATCTCTCATGATCAGAGCATAAGTATTTTGCTCTAATTCCCAATTGTTGGTAATATTATGCAATATCATTAGAAAGTTATTTGCAGTAGCTTCAGTGAAGTTTCCCTTATGCAAGCAAATAACTCTCAAATATTTCGTGGTAGTGGTTTTCAACATGTGTTGAGTATTAGCTTTTATTTCTTTTCCACGTTTTCCCCCCTCCTTTCAACAAGTAGTCTAGTAAAAATGGTATTGTTTCAACAACTTTAAAAACAAATGGGAAATAAAAAGTTAAAGCCCATTTAGAGTTTTCACGTAATTTTATGTGTAATTCTGGAATGTGGAGGGTATCAAGGTGGGTCTGGAGAGTAAGGTATATAAATAGCTATCCCCTAGATGAGAGAGATTTGTCACATCTCACAGATCTAGTGCAAAGGCCAACTTCATGAGGTGGGCAGAGGTACAAGTAGGCATGAGGTCCAGATTTTGGGGGCCCCGACAGCAAAGAGTATTGACAGAAAGAAAACACCAAGAGTGAATTGTATTATAGATGACAAGTTAATTACTCTTGACTTCTTTTATAGACTTTGCTATGTTTGGAAAAGCACATGAGGGTGCAAGTCTAGGCTCCCCATTTGGCCTTTCCTGGCATGGGTAAGGGTGAGCCACAGTTCTTTTCTGTGTTGTTTGACAAAAATAGAGTGGTTATTGTCTGTACATTCCTGCCTTGCTGAGCTGCCCCTTTCCTGGACCCTTTGCTAGAGAAAGCAGGGCTTTTTTGTGTGTGTTTATTTGTTTTGGTGTTTGTTTTATCTGTGCCTCTTGGCTTTTCTAGGTTGCTGTTTTATTCAGTGCCAAGTCTGGAATATATGAGCCAAAAAGAACACTCAGGGAACTCACTGCCATTTGTTCCTTAGGTCTGGAGATCCCTAGCCAGTCTGCCTCCCTCTTTCCACATTTCAGAGACTTCTTGTATTTCCTTTATATGTAATGCTCAGGAATTTTAGTTGTGCTTAGTGGAAGAAAGAGGGGTGGATGTCTATTCCATCTTCCTGGAAGCAGAAATTTGTTTCCATATTTTTTAGCCTCTCTGAATCATTTTGATTTCGGGTTGTCTCTTTTCTACAGCATATATTTGTGAGCAAAACTGAAAATTGTTTTCTTTAGATAAGAGAGTTAAGTCCACTCACATTTATCGATATGACTGATATATTTGGTCTAAATTGTCATATTTTATGATTATGCATATTTGGTTGTATTTGCTTTGTGTCTTTATGACATGTATATTCTTTGTTCTATTTGGTTATTTATTATTAGTATCTAGGAAGATTTGTATTTTTATTCTACTAATTACCTTTGTATTTCTTCCTTTTAAAAATACCTTTAGGTCCCTATTTTCTTATCTAACCTTTTACTATCTGGTTTACACTACTTTTTTAACACCCTTTGATGCCTACCTACAGCAATGAAGTTTTTCTGTTTTTCTCTTTCTTCCTTTGTTCTACTAATTTTTTAGGTGCATGATTTCTATGCCATCACATATATAACATTTGTACCGTAGTCTTCCATCTTTATCCCATATTGTTTTAGTCTTACATATATACTTATATATTTTAATATGTTAACGACTAAAAAAATGCTAACCATTTATTTTTTTTGCTGGAAGTTTCCCAATCATTGCTTGGATGAAGTTGGATGAAGTTCATTCTCTAGTAGATTCCTCAAGAAGTGTTTGCTGAATACAGAATCTTCTAAGTTCTTAGATGTTAGAAATGATTTTACTATGTTTGATGTTTGGAGGACAACTTGGTTGGACATAAAATCCCTTTTTCATATTTTCTTGCACTGAATATTTTTTTAAAGATTGATTCATCGGTGTCTTGAAAAGTCTGATGTCAATCTAATTATTTTGACTTTGAAAATTCTGTATTTCATTATTTTAGGTTGATTTTGCTAATTACCCAGTGAAATTTTTCAATGTGCAGATTCAGTTAATTTTTCCCCCCTGGAACTACTTCTTAGACTATAGTTTAAATATTCTATTGTTTTCTTTTTCTTTTTCAATAGTTCTGATAATAAAACTAGTATTCCTTCTTTACCTTCCATTTCCACTACTTTTTGATACTTTTTACTTCTTTATGTCATTTTCATTCTCTTGGTCATTTTCCTATGTTTCTTCAGTGTCCTTTATTATACTTTCAGTTGACCCTATTCTTCCTTAAGCATCTTGTAATATAATTTTCATTTCTGAGATAATTTTGTCTTTTTCTTCCATTTCTTTCCTGAGTTCAATCAATTCTTTCTTTCTTTCTTTCTTTCTTTTGCTATTTCTGTTTCTATTTCTGATTCAAGTTAGTTTTTCAATATTCAAGTATTTATTTGATATATTTGCTCGTCTTGATAGGATGAGCTAAACGAACAAATGAATTTTTTTTCTGAGTATCAATAGCCTTCTGATCAAGGAAATTATGTTTTTGAAGCTATCCTACTTTGTCTTTCCTTTTTTATATTTTCTACAACACTTAGCATATGTTAAGCTCACCCTAGACTTGTAGTTTTATATCTATAGATTTAATAACTTAAATAATTATCTTATGAAAATGTTCAATTAGGCTGTTGCAAACTATAGCTTAAGGAAGAAAGCAAATACTGACCACCTTCTCTGAACTAGTAATACAGAAATATTCCTTAGTTTTTATCTATATGATTCCATTTATCTATTCATGAAACAAGGTGTAGGAGTACTTGTTTAGTATAGCATTTATCAAACTTTAATGTACTTATCAATTACCTAGTGATCTAAAATGCAGAATCTGATTCGGGAGGTCTGGAATGGCCTATAATCTGAATTTCTGCAAGCTCCCAGGGATGCCCATCCTGTTGGTCTGAGAACCATACTTTGAGTGTATACTTTTGCTATATACTTCAGGTTTCTATCATGCAATTGAAATTTGGTTTGTTTGTATTGTTTATTTGGTTTCAAATTATGCATTTGCTATTTTTGTACCTCCATGTTTTCTATTAAGAAAGACCTCCTTAAAGGGGTGTCATCAGAGCTAAGATGTGAAAACTCCACAAAATTCTTCTGTATCTCTTGATGCTTTCTTCTTCTACCTAGGTAGATTTACAGAACCCAAGGGGGCCTTTGTGTGTAGGGTTATCCTCGGACATTTCCTGGAGCTTCCCTGGTCTTCTTACCCATGGTACAGAAGACTTTCAGGGAATAAAGCTCCCTGACCAACACTGACATTGAAAACATTTCTCTGACTACTCATCAGCTGGTCTAGTAGCTGGAAAGACAATAGGTATTTACAGAGTCCATGGCTTCCAAGAAGACTGTAAGTGAAGAAAGCAAGGAATAATGTGATAAGGAAGTAACTGAAGGAGAACTGAAGTAGGGATCCTGGTGCCTTCCAAGGCAATTGCCTTGGAGCCTGGTATCCTGGGTTAAAATCTGGTGCTATATCTGTAAGTGTTACAGATTACAGTAAACAAAATTAAGTTTACATAGACTTTTAAGCTTCACATGCAATTCAGAGATATTCTGACAGTGTAAAAGAAAATGATCTTTATCATATCTGTATCCGTAATGGGCCATATTACCCTTCTCACATGTTCAATTGATACTTTTATAAATCTCCTTTGTATCTTGGGAATAGCACAGTTATATTGCATTATCATTTTTGTGTTAAATGTAAATATTTAAATATCCAGTTTTTATAAAATTGGTTAGTCATGTCTTGACTTATCAAAATAGCGGTAGCCTCAACAAAAAGGAAAAAGCTGTTCCTCTCTCAAGCTCTGAGAGACAGCTCAAAATGCAGTTGCTGTATATTTTTTATAATATTATTCAACCAATATGACAAGCATTTTGACTCATTTTGCACTTTAACCTTTGTCTTTTCTTTTTCATTGAAATAAATTAAGATCGAATAATGAACATTGTGTTTTAAGGGGGAATTTCTCAGCCGTAAATCAAATTCTTTATTACTGTGAGATAGCAAGTAGAGTGTTGGAGATAATATAACAAGACAAGAGGAAAATATAAGCTCATGAAAGATACTTACATGTTTCTAAATTACCAAATCTTTTTAAAAGTAGATTCAGTAATTTGATGATGTAAGTATAAATGAATCACTAACATTTGGATTTGATTTTTCTTCCAGTGCATGTAATTGCTGAAAAATGGAATTCTGCCTAATACAATAAATTTTGAATTTTAGCAATCATCTGTGGAGTTATGCATAAGATTTATGCACATTCCTTTAATAATCATATCTGGAAAGGAAAGTTTAGTTCCTTGATGTTCTCAAAATTATAAACTAAAAGTCACTTTGAGCATAAAGTGGAACAGATTAACTTGAAAAAAATACTTATACATTTACTCAAGTAACAGGTTAGACAATAAATAGTCAAGCAGATTTTATTTAAAAAATACTATGCCTTGGGGCGCCTGGGTGGCGCAGTCGTTGGGCGTCTGCCTTCGGCTCGGGGCGTGATCCTGGCGTTGTGGGATCGAGCCCCACATCGGGCTCCTCCACTATGAGCCTGCTTCTTCCTCTCCCACTCCCCCTGCTTCTGTTCCCTCTCTCGCTGGCTGTCTCTATCTCTTCAAATAAATTAAAAAAAAAAAAATCTTAAAAAAAATACTATGCCTTTTTTTTAAATTTAGTGGGTTATTTTTCTTTTTTCTTCTTTCTTCTTTTTCTCTCTTTCTTTTCTTTTCTTTCTTTCTTTCTTCTTCTTTCTTTCTTTCTTTCTTTCTTTCTTTCTTTCTTTCAACAGAGGTAGAATTTAGTGATTCATCAGTTGCATATAGTACCAGTGCTCATTACATATTTATATCATTGACATTGTGTACAGATATTTTTATTCTGATTATTTTTACTTAACACTTTAACCTAAATATTTTTCCATGTTACTAAACATTCTTTGAAGATGTTTGTTTTTGTTTTGTTTTGTTGTTTTGTTCTGTTTTTCTTTTAGTGGTTATATAATATATCCCAGAGCTGTACCATATTTTGCTTTTGTATTCCCCTATTGTTGAATTGTTTCCCATTCTCTTATAAATACAGCTATGATGAACATTGTACACAGTGATTTTCTTTGTATGTAAAAGCCTTCTTTGTGTTTAGAAGACACAGAAAAGTGTGCAAATTATTGGATTAAATTACTAGATTAAAGAATAAAAATATTTGTCAATCTCTTGATAAATCATTTTTCTCCAAAAATTTGCATTCATTTTAGTAGTAGGAATTCTAAGCAAATAAGTGTTCCTCGATAAAAGACAAAATGTTTGATCTCATTTTAATTTTTATCTATTTGCTTATAAATCTATTGAGATCTTAGAGCTTTCATTTTTATCTGTAGGAGCTCTTATAAGGAATTGATCCTTTGTTTTCTTTCTATTTACTCTCTCATGTTAAACGAAGTTTTCAGGGCACCTGGATGGCTCAGTCGATTAAGTGGCTGACTCTTGATTTTGGCTCAGGGCATGATCTCAGGGTCCTGGAATCAAGCTCTGTGTGGGGCTCTGCACTCAGTGGGGAGTCTGCTTGAGGACTCTCTCCCTCTCCCTCCCCTCTGCCCCTCCCCCTGCTCATGAGTTTTCTTTCTCTCTAAAATAAATGAATCTTTAAAAAAAAATTTTCAAAGATAAAGAATGGGAATTTGCGCTTTTTTGGCTATGAAGGAGAAGAGATCTATGAACAGAGGCTGTCTTTTATTTAGGTTTTTAAAGTTTTTTCAATAACGTTTTGTAGTTTTCTGAGAATAAGTTTTGTACTTCTATTGGTAAATTTATTCTTAAGTATTTTTTTTATGCTGTTGTTCATGGAACTGCTTTCTTAATTTTATTTTCAAATTGTTCATTGCTAGTGTACAGGAATACAATTGACTTTTATATATTCATCTTGAGCACTCACGGTGTAGTTCAACATGTTCCTCTGCCTTCTGTAATCCCTATAAACGGGCAGTTGGATTAAAAGTCTTTTTTTTTTTGATTAATAGTCTTTTTTTTTTTTTAAAGATTTTATTTATTTATTTGACAGAGATAGAGACAGCCAGCGAGAGAGGGAACACAGGCAGGGGGAGTGGGAGAGGAAGAAGCAGTCTCACAGCAGAGGAGCCTGATGCGGGGCTCGATCCCAGAACGCCGGGATCACGCCCTGAGCCAAAGGCAGACGCCCAAAGACTGAGCCACCCAGGCGCCCCTGATTAATAGTCTTAATCAGACTTAGGTTCCTTCTCTTTGGCCAGATTGCGTTCTTCTATCAGAAGACACATACTGTTTGGTTTTTGCTCTCTGTTGTTAACAATCGTTGATACTTAGTGCCTAGACCTGCTAATCTCAATTTGGCTTAAAGTAAATATGATATTCTAATTATATCACTTCTTTTTAATTTGTTAGCTGTATGATTTTATAAAGAATAACTTTGCTATTCTTTCCCTTTATGTAAGTTTTTAAGATGATGAATTACTTCACTGTCATTCTCAGAAGGTGACCAGTTAGTTTACTTTTAAAATACCTTTATAAACCCATGAATTTAAATGTTATTAATATGCTTCAATCCATTGCAGATCTCTGTTCTAAAGCTTCAACTGTTCCATATTTGGTCAGCGGGAGCCTCTTCAAATCAGCTCTTGTGTCCTTTTGACATGACCCTTGCATTTGATAGCTTCGTTATTATCCAGTAAGACAAGGTGCTCTTGGCTCAACCAGTGTACTTCTTGCACTGAAGACAGTCATTTTCCAAGAAGTTCTGGTTTCTTTCATTTGCAAATGTTATTTCAAGATCACAGTCTGGACACTCAGATGCTTATTCCTCATGGGTTGGTTATTATAGATCATTTCTAGTCTTTTTGGTAGACAAAACTATAAAATGTTACATGTGTACATGCACACTGAATTATTTACATTTAAAGATCAAATATGTTGTGGTTTTACAACGGCATTTCCTCTTACTACGATTTTGTAAGTGCTTTCCCCCTACACCTACCCCCCACCCCAGCCCTACCAAGAGTAGGACAGTTGAACACATTTTGTCTCCCATGGTGATCTCTGCTCTGATCATCTGAGTCTCCTCTGGCCTGCTCTTTTCATTTATGCCCCTCAAGTTCTCATGCTGTTTTTCTCAAGCTCTGACCTGGATTAGACTGGAAGTATGAAAACATGAGGACAGATGTTTTTAGGAAATTCTCATTTGTATAACAGCAAAATCGTTTGTAAATTAGAATTTAAAACACTAAAAATTAGGGGCGCCTGGGTGGCACAGTGGTTGAGCATCTGCCTTCGGCTCAGGGCGTGATCCCGGCGTTATGGGATCGAGCCCCACATCAGGCTCCTCCACTAAGAGCCTGCTTCTTCCTCTCCCACTCCCCCTGCTTGTGTTCCCTCTCTCGCTGGCTGTCTCTGTCTGTCAAATAAATAAAATCTTAAAAAAATAAAAAATAAAAAAAAATAAAACACTAAAAATTAATGCTGTAAGTGCTTATAATTAGATACTCTGAGATAAACTTATTTTACTGTTGAATATTTGTTTTTTTCAAAGAATTCTAAATTTGTTTCCATTCTATATAGTACTCTGATTTGGGAGTGTCTCAAAAAATAGTTATACAGTCTTTGAAAACATGACTTTAAAATGTACAATAATGTAATGTATAAAGAAATAAGAGAGTTTTTGAGCAGCATAGATGATTTCCATCTACCTGGCACAGGACTTTTTGCTTTTGTATGTAAAGCTTTTTGATGTACAGTTTTGCTGATTTCATTTTGTTGTCTGCCTATGTTCTATTCTAGCTCCGTGGGCTTTCTTTAAGGCAGTTATATTGAATTCTTCGTCAGGTAGTAAGATCTCCATTTATTTAGGGCCAGTTACTGGGGCTTTATTTTGTTCCTTTGGTGTATCATGTTTCCCTGTTTCTTTGTGATCCTTGCAGCCTTGTGTTGGTATCTGCTCCTTTGAAAAAGAAACACCTCTTCCAGCCTTTGCAACCTGGCTTTGCCAGGATCTCTCTTGATACTGCATTCTAAGGGGTAATGCACGTACAGGGAAACTGTTCTTCTTACCATTTCCAGCGCATCTTTGTTCATTTCTGTGTTCTACCTATATGCTATTACCTCTTGGCTGGATTCCGGAATTCTCATGAAGGTATTTTCTACTGTGGAGGATTGCTAAATGAGTGTTTATGTGGGCATAGTAGGGTGAGAACCTCCTAGTCTGTCATCTTGCTGCTACTACTTCTCAACATTTCCTTTTTTTGGTTCTTCTTTTGATGAAAGACACTTTGGCCTGGGCCTGCCTCAGATACATGAGATATTTATTTTTATTTATGAGTTTTTATTTTTTGGAGTTGTATATTTATTCAAAAGGTAAGTTTATGAAATGAAGCTGTTTGTTTCCATTTGTGTAATCCTAATCTGGTAATTAGTAATAGATGAAACAAAGCCATTCTCTTTTGCATTAAAATTTTTCAAATAGCCCTTTTGGTATTTTGATCCCATTAAAGACTCCCTGTTGAAACAAGTCACATTAAATATTCTGCCGAATAATGATCTTCATGATTACGTTTATGAATCTATGGTTAAGTCTTCATTCCCGCGTTTTTCCCCCGAGGAACGTCTAGATCCTAAAAATTATCATAAACTGGTGATGTGTATACTTCAATTTCTCATACAACGTGGGCTACTTTGAATGATTTGTTGAAACTACCAGCATATTTTTGTAGTAAAATATGTACTTGTGATGTCATGGAGTGGAATAAAAATTTATAGGGCATACCCAACTGCATCACACAAATTACCTGTATCCTTCTTCTTTTCCTCCCCTTTTTTAAAACACTGGCAGTAGCATTATGAGATGTTTTAAAGATAAAGTATGGCTAACTAGCAAAGTTAGTTAGAGTCTGCAAGTAGCATGTTTGAAATTTCCATTTTCCAAAGTTTTTTTTTAACCCTTCTTAAACCAATTTGCCTATTTCAGAGTATTTCACCTGTTATGATTTCAAAGGACATGCCCTTATGTGATTCAGTGCATAAAAATTGTACCAAATGACTATTCTTGAGATTCCCCTAGGGATATTTAAGATTGATCATTTTTCTTAACTGTTAGCTTGTCAAACAACAGGATGTTACTAGAAACCTATGTGGAGCCTCTGATTCTCACCATTTTAAAATAGGATGAATAGTTAAGAAATGTGGCCTAGGTGGCACTTATCTTTTTTTAGTTCATGCTCTCTTCTGCCAAATTAATAGGAATGTAAGCCTGCTGTGTTCATTTTGGATATGGAAGTTCTATTTCACTCAGGAGCTCCCATGTATGGTCTTCCTTGGACAAGAAAGTATGCTGGACTCTCTCAAACCCTTCCTTCCCTGTGTCTCAAGTGAGAAGAAAAGTTCACTTCTTGTTCTTAGCTCTTTTGAGCAAGTCTATTACTTGTCACAGAGAGGGAAAAAAAGCAATTTGCATCCTAAGATAATCTAAAAAAAATAGCCTTTAACTATATATGCATTGGTATATGTCTAAATATGAAGATATTAAAATTGTTAAAGGAAGCTCACAGATAATAAAGAGGGAAAAACATTCAAAGAAAACTTGATCTTTGAATCTACAGGTAGATCTTGACAAGAGCACTACATTTTTCTACTCTTGGAGAGCAAAGATTTCTTATAATCACCAAAATAATCTCACTCGAGAACCTACTGATCTTTTTATGTGCTTTTTTTAAATATATATTTGAATAAATTTTTAACAAGATTTCACTTGTGAAAAGACTAGATTTTCTAATATTTCCTGCTATTTACTGTCATGTTTATTTTCAGACTAAATTGAGATTATGACTGCTTCCTATAGCCATTTAGTATCTTTAAAATTTCATAATACATATTGCCTCCTTTAAGAGTGACAAATTTAGCCATCAAAACCAGAATAATAGTGCTATCAGGGTGTCTTTTACACCCATAAAACTATGAGACAACATCAGTAATTTTCTCTTTTACTTTATAAAAGGAAAAATGCTAGAAATAATTGTGTCTATATACTAGGATCATGCCATAATTTTAATTAGCTCAGCACTACTATCAAAACTGTTCTGTTTGCCAAGCCCAAGATATAAGAACTGACAAATCAAAAGGAGAAGCTAATTTTCTCTACAGTAATTTTATGCAAAATGAATATGTTTTAGTATATTTGCACTTTTTAGGAAGAATGGAAACAGTCAAGTTTATGAGCAAAGACTGCCACAGTAACTATCAATAAATTAATTATCAAGAGAGTTAGTTTCTAGGTTTAAAATCACTTGCCAATTGGTGACAGTCATGGCACACATCTCACAGGATAAATTAAAAGACCTTAGAGTCAGTGACCTCACTGTCAAGAATATGTTCTTATTCTCAGGGTGATCATTTACTAAATTGTTAAAAAAAATAATTTGTATGAAACTTCAGAGGGTACTTTACTCTTCTCCATTCTTATTTTGTTCATTATTGTAATAAAATAACCAGAGTCTTTTAGTCCTATAATCTAAAAGAACTCTCTGCTTCTTCCTCCCACTTGCCTCAAGTCCCCACCACAAGGCTCGAAGTATCCTGGAAGAAACATTGAAAGAATGATGACTTCAGTAAAGGACTTGACCACACTTTTCACCATTGATCGTATGTGGCACAGCCTTGGGCATGTGGGTGTCATCGTCCTGGGAGCAAGATGCCTGTCATAAATAAGATTTCTAACACTCCTAGTGTAGACACAGAGGATTTTGTGATAGTATAGTACAAAATAACTCAAGAACAAATGAATAAGAATTAATTACCTCAGACTGAATGAGAGAGAAATTTAATTGTGCTTAATGTTTTATTTTTTAAATAAAAATATGAAAACATTTACCTTTCTTTGTGATCTATCAGTTTTAATAGGTTATCCTATTACAACCTGGAATAAATTGACTCCTTTACATTTAGTAAAAGGCCTAAAGGATAAAAGCTTAATATATAAAATAATACATAATTGGAAAAATTTAAGAAAGAAAATTTTGTAAAAATCAAAGGCATATTATTGGCCCTATTGCTAGAACAGCTCAGGACATTGTAGTTATTTGCATAGTTTGGATAAAAATCTTATTTAGTGAGGCATGATAAGTCCACTATTGAAGAACAAAGTATATTTTTCTCATAGGGAAATGATGCCAAAATGTAGTTTTTGGTGACTGCTTTATCATTTATGGCTTCCCAGATTTACAGGTAGGAAAGAGAGTCACTTTCTGGAAGGACAGAAGGCTTGGAGATCTTAGAGAAACAGAAATAATTCGACATTTGTAAGTACTGCAGGCAAAATTTACTAGGGGTGCATTGCATTGGATTTTTCTGAACCCTAGCCTTGAAATAGGTTGTTATAAAAGCAATAAAGGTACTTCTAGCAAATAACAGTGATTACTATGGCCCTCAGAGCTTTACAAAGTCTCCGGAGAGAAATCAAATATGAAGCCTTCTTTTCCTATGGCTCTAGTTATGTTTTATTAACAAGGATATTTTTAAAGGATATTTTTATTAATTAAAAAAGCCAAATAAACAAAACATCAAATTATTGGTACTGAATTAGAAAATGGCTAAACGAATGTATATGGCCAAAACTTCACTTATGTGGGAGTGAAATTTGACCAGAAGCCGGGATGAAGAAGCAAAACGGACACCTTGCCCTGCTGGCATTTTGACTCAGCATCTCACGTAACACTTAGAAAAAAAGCAATTTGTATCCTTAGATGAACTTTAAAAAGCAAAAACGTGGTAAGCCTGGGTGGCTCAGTTGGTTAAACAGCTGATGATCTTGGCTCAGGTCATGATCTCAGGGTTGTGAGATTGAGCCCCATGCCAGGCTCTGTGCTGGGTGTAGAGCCTGCTTAAGATTCTCTCCCTCTCCCTCTGCCCACCCCCCACTTGTGTGCTCTCTGAATAAACAAATAAACAAGAAATCAAAAGCAAAAACAGTCTGTAGAGCACTAGTCTCTAAATAAGTGAAGCCTTGAGCCCTTTCTGTAAATGGTTAAACTCCTTGACTTTTAAATCCTGATGACTATAAATATGTGATCTTTGACACTTGCAGGTATGAAAATCAAGTGAGCAAGCTGCTGTTTTCCCCACCTTGAACCTATAACAGGTCATTTTTTTGTTCGTTTTTTGGTTTTTACTTTAAGTACCTTCTATGTTTGTTTTTTTTGGTTGAGTTATTCTGAAGTCATTTTTGCAAAACATTGCAAGAGAAAAAAAAATCGTTATTTTTGTTAATGCTTGTAGCCCTCTGATTTTCTTTTCACAGAGGCCATGTGGTGAGCGGCACAGGATCACCAGCAGACAGAGCAGGAACTAAACAAGTTATCTCCTAAAACTAGAATGTTTGACTGTGAGTCCGTTTTGTTTAGTTTTACAAATCTCCTATATAGCTTCGAGTGGATCATTTACTCATTTCTAGGTTTTTCCACTGAATTTGGTTCAGTAAAATTACTTGCCAAAAATAGACACTGGCTCAAATAAGTTCCTTAAGAAATGTTAGATCCCTCCCTTTTCTGTCCTCAGTGGTAATGAATATTCACTAGGCGATCTTGCTGTGAAACCATTTTTCTTAATGGCCCAGTTTTCAATTTTCCAAGATATGTTTCCAAAATAGCTTGTTTTTGGTTGTACAGAAAGCCAGTAGGAAAATGAGATATCATAGATAATTTTCTCATCCCTCATGAGCACTAAAATCTTTGAGAGTGATATTAGTAAACTCTGGATTCAAAAGTAAAATTAAAACCTATCTTTTCCTGGGAAGAAAGGATAATTTTTGGTACTACACTGCCTCTCAGTGGCTCATTTAATATTAGTTCAATTACAAAATGTTTCATAAAATAAGGAATCTAAAATTTGCAAACAGTTTTTTCAATACTTTGAGTTCACTGAGTTCCTAAAGTAAAAATAATATAAATTATCTTGCATTCTGTGTGCATATCATCACTGATTAAACACCCAGAAGCCATGATGTGTTATAAAGACACTTTCACGGTCTGCTTTCCCTGAAGCAGGAATGAACGAGTCTATACGCAAAAGAGGGACTGACGTAATATGAAAGAGATAGTCAAGCCAGGCTGAGTACAAGGGCATGATTAGGTTGGAAAATCTCACCTTTGAACATTCATTGTTCTGTGTGCAGGCATTACTAAGTTTTGTTTGCTTTTAATCTAAAACTTAGAGAGCTAAAGGTTTACTCTGTTAAGTTGGCTAAATTCAAATTGGAGAATGTGTGTGTATGTCTATGAACAGGGGACTATGCCAGGAACTTCTAGAAAGACAGAGGCAAATACAGTTTGGTTTTGGTTATCAAGGAATTCATCATTTATTACAACAAAGGGAATACTTCAGGCTTTTCCTCTTGTCATTACCTAACATTTGTTGATTGAATAATCAAAACCGTCAACTATTCTCCTTTTTATAGTGTAATTTATAATTCTCTGAAAGATATTCTGCTAAGAATAGTGACAAGAATGTGCAAAAAAACAGGTTTAAAATACTATGGGTCACTGTCTATTAAGGACCAAGTGTAGTATCTGATTGAGGTTTTTAAGAAATGCCTCTGTGTTTAAATTGATTTATGATCATAGAGGCATAATTGATTTATGATCTTGTAGGTGTAATTTACTCAAGATTGTCAATGGTTAGAAGTTCCAAACAAACTCAAGTGAATTGAATGCTTGCAATAGTGTTGAAAGTATCATCTTATTCAAATTATTACAATTTCACTTTCATAAAAGTTCTAGAAAAATAATGCTAGCCAGAATACCTCCTTTCTCCTTTCAGTTGAGTATCAGTAACAGTTTAAAAATCTTAAGTTTTCTTCCTTTGTGGGAAATGCAATCCAGTCCTCCTAAGGATCCTATTCCCGTGGGAAGCACCAACTAGCTGAGTTTTTCTTTTACTCTGATAGTCATCAATGATCAGAAGTACTTGAATGTGTCCTTGTCAGGGCAATGACAACCCAACTTTCTCTCAAACATCTTCATGTAGATGAAATCTTTTGGTCAGTAGGAGCAGCAGACTTCTTCCAGCGGGTCATTCCAGGTGTTTTTGATTTTGTTTCAGGCTTTCTAGAAAAGAGAGATGCCTTTTTAAGTGTTGGAATGATTGTAAGAGGATTTAGTTAAATTAGGCACAGGACACGGTCTCAGACTGAAATCCATAGGCTTGACAAATAGGAGCTCACTGGGAGAGAATCTGTGCTTGCTTGTAGATATGGGTTGCTCTAATTTTTAATAAGGCTGATTGATGGCAGAGCTCTAGGTTCTCCTATCATAGGAGGTTGCAGAGTCTTTGTAAATGATTTGTTTTAGGGTTGGATTTATTCACTCTACTTGTCCAGAGGACTGAGAATTATAGGAATCTGCAAACATGTGTATAATTCCTGGACAACAGTAGAAATAAATGACTTCCTAGATCTAATATCCTCCAGTGTGCCCAAAGTGGGAATGATGTCTATTAAGAGACTTTATTATTGTATCTGTGTATATTAAGGCTTTACCACTGCCCGAGCCATTCAGATATCATACACACTGTAACTACACAAAATCTTTTACTTTTCATAGGCCTTAATTCTATAAAATCCAACTGGTTCCTGGAAGGTTGGTTTAGGGAAAACTTCCTGCATTTACTTTGGAAGTGGTCTGTGAAGTATTCTGCTGATAAATAGCATAACTCTGTAATATTTTAAGTAATTTCATCTGTTTCTTAGGCATAGTAAAAGTCTAGTGTCTTTAAAATCTCTCTTTTATTTTCAGTGATTTTGTTGATGACACAATACTAACCAAATAGGGACTTTGGCATGGGAATTATTCTGTTATGTAATTCCCATAACCCAGTAAAATTTATTTTAACCCCTTTTATAGCCTATTTGTCCATTTTCCCTTGTGAAACATATTTTTGAAAGTGAAGAAAAATTTCTTATAGTATCAAAAATGGGGCTTTTAAGTTTGGAATCTGCTATGGGTTAATAGCAGCTTTTGAAATTCTGTCAGCACAATTATTGCCTTTAGAAATTTTGTCTTTCTGCCCTCTGTGAGCTCCCCAATAAATCACCAATAATTTGAGGTTACAGTTGTAAAGCCTCTGACAAAGCACTATCAATTTTCTATGAGTCATTTAGGTTCCCGTCAAAATAAAAAATCTATTTAAAAGAATCTACCCTGTTGCATGACAGATACCAAACTTACACACTGCAAACTTTTGGCACACAGGGAAAAGAGCTCCTTAAAATGAGTAATATCAGCTGGTGAGAAAAGCATTTGAGTTACCCTGGAGTCCTGGGTAGCTTCTCCATGACATCAGCTTTGCTGGCACTCCAAATAAGAAAGTCGGGTTTTCCTGGCATTAAGGCAGAAATCTATATTGTATGGCACTTTGGTTTCCATTCTACGTTGACATTCATCTGTTTAATACCTTGTTCTCTTCTCTTTGTTTCTCACGTGCTGGTCCTTTTGGGCTGCCTCTAGAATTCCCTCATAATCACCCAACTGAGACCCACCCTTTCTTGAAACAATCATTCCTCCCAGTTGTCTCCCCTCCTCTTGATGTAATCACAATCTCCTGTTTTCAGAGTAGCCGATCTTAGCACAAATTTCGATGATCTTAATAATAGCATCAGTGCTTTACTATGTATAAATTTTTGTTATCTGATTAAAGTAATTCATACTCATTCTTTACATATCTTTTCCCGTTCTTTGAAATACAAGATGAAGCAAACGCTAACTGCACGATACCTGCTGTGAAAATTTTCTCTTAATTTCTTCATTTAAATTGTTTGGACCACATCTCTTGAAGCTTTATTATTTATCCCCTTATCTCTATAGAAAGCAGCCATGGTTTAACCTGTTACCATTTGTTTATGTGTCACCTGCATATATTGTTTAGAATCTTCTTGACTTTTCTTCTCTTTTATTCTTGTCAGTTGTCCTGGTCGTCTCTGTCACCGATCTCTGTTCATCCTAGTTTCCACCCACTGTTACTGTTGGTGGATTTGAGTGTTTGCCCCGTTTAGTCTCTTTAGACATTAATTAATTCATTAATGTTTACTAAATGCCTAGTACAAGCAAAATACTGTTTATCTGAAAGGGCAGGTCCAGAGACAAATAAGCAATTTACAATTGGAATGACCAAAAGGCCTGGTTTGCCCAGATCAGTCCTGGGTTATGCCCATTTTCTTGGTGTGATTAACCATTTTTACTCAAAAAAATGTCCCTGTTTTGATAAAGATTATGAGGTCACTTGATTTGTAAGGGTAACTAGAACATATGGTACAAATAGTTTAAATCCCGTCTGGAAGGTGAAGGAAAGACTCTTCCAAAAGGCTATCCCTGAGAGCAGACCATATGGTGAAGACACCTTTGCCCCACAGGTGGTGAAATATAGCCAAGTCCAAGGGCATAGCGGCTGTAAAACCTAAGAATGCCTGAGGCCTCTGTAAACAAGGGCGACCTCTCTTAACGTCCGACCCAGAAGTCCTTCAAGTATTTTACAACTCACCTAAATCATAGACGTATTATTTCAAACTGGCATAGCATCATCATGATTCGTGATGTTTGATTTGACAACACTATATTGTATTTCTATTAGGCTTTTGCATTTCCCCTTCTCAGAGTTAGATTTTACTCCTATACACGATACCTGGTTGGAGAAAATTTTAGGACTGATTCCATTCATAGTTGAAAGGCCCTTGTGTTTCTTGGTGTCCTGAGCTTGATGTGTACATTGATCAACACTGGAAATATCTAGTTCACTGTCGCTCTGAAGTCTCCAGGTAAGCAAATCTGGACAGAAAGTCTACCCCTGAATAGCAGGAACAAGAGTTACATTTAGGCCTGTTGCTTTTGCTGTCTTCTACCAAAAATATGGATACAGGTTCGTGATAGAGATTTATCCTCCCCAGATGAACAAAATTATCATGTAATGCTCTCAGAAACAAGAGATCAGAAACATACATGAAAATTCCTAATATTATTGGTCTTTAGGAAAATACAAGTAATAATGAGATAACACTATACACATAGTAAAATGTCTAGTTTTGTTTCTTTTTTGTTCGTTTGTAAAGGACAATAACAGTTTCTTTAGTGTCAGAGGTGTGTGTGTCATGGGTGTGACAGAATTCTGGAAGAGCGGAAGCCAGATGGCAGCACTTTACCATCATAGAAAAGATGGGTCTATTTACTCTACTGAAGAGCAATGTCACTTGGGGGCTTTGACCTATAGCCCATTAATAGTAATGGTCAGTAGACCACTGGGTTTTGAGGGACAAGGCTTGTGGGTAGCTCATAGGAGTTTTCTTGATTAACTATTTGTCTAGTTTCAGAAAAGATAAAGAGGAATAGAAGATTGATGTCAGCTGCTCCAATCCCTGATCCAATATTGTTAGCTTAACTACTTTTTTAGATTCAGAGCTATATATTGAAGGAGAGACTGAGTCAATTTTAGAAAGGTCCCTGCAGTGCCACAGCTGCCCAAATGGGAAAAAGACCAGGGCCAATGAGGAAAAGGAAGTGCTGGGTAAAGCAGGGAAAATGGAAAGCACACCAAACTATTAATATTTTGGTTATTTAAAAAATATCTGTCCACTTGTATTGACTTTACTATTTCACACGTGTTGATTATCTTTATTCCTCAAATGTTTCAGAACAGTGATACTGCTTCTTTGTAACTAATACAAAGTAGGAAAAGAAAGCAGGCTTTCCATGAGGAATTATGTGTGGGGGGGAAACAGAGAAGTGACAATAGCAGATTCTGCTGCACACTTAGTAGGAAAACCTGGGAGCAACACCAATTTAAAGAAAAATTACAGGATAAGAACTCCAAAAACTAACCTTAGGAAGGTAAATCTCAGAAAGATGAGTACACCAAATTCCAGAAGGTGTGGACTGTACCAGCTTTCGCTCACCTTTATAATCCTTTGCCTAATGTAGAACTGAGTACTAAATAGGCATATAATATTTATTTGCTTATAGAATAATTGCTTTTCCTATAGTGAAACTCTAAGATGCACTCTAACATGTCCATCACATGGGAGGCACTGAATAAATATTTCAGAATTAGACGAATGAATGATGGAGCTTGGATAAGAATGAATCTTCTATCTTCTTATCCAAAGCTCAGTTCACTGCACTAAGCAATGGTTTTTGACTGTTAATGTTTCATTTCAATGGTATTAGCCTGAAGTTAACTAGACCTTAGGAGACAGATTTTTTTTAACCTCTTCTCACTAAAATTTGCAACAAACCAATCATACAGTTAGACTTCTTGGTTTATTCAGTGCTCTAATCTCAAAAACAAAGAAGTGTTGCGGGGCTCCTGTCCCAGGGTGAAAGCCTGCTGTGAGAGGTACTAATTACACACTAATGATGCATACTTGATTTGTACTCCGTTTCAAAGAGTCTCTATAATTGCAGAAGAAGGCTGTCACTGTCAGCCTTGGAACTGAACAGTAGGTCCAGGGTACTAAGATGATGATATTACCTAAAAGGATTCTACTTTTGACCTGCTACTCAGTGTTCATTATACATGGAGTGATATCAAATTAATCACTGTGCAGAGAGATTGGAGAAAAGAACATCACAGGTGCAAAGCTGAGTGCTTTGGACTGACTTGTGTCCTCTTTGACTATAATTATGCATTCATGCTAGATAACATTACCGGATGCTGGAGAGTAATGGCCATAGATCTCATTTCAGTACTAGTGCACTTATGGTAAGGTTCCTTCCTTACCTCCTTAGGCATGGAAGTCCCTGTTGACCACAAATGAGCACATGCAGACTTTATAATGATTTGCATTTTGAAAGAGTCTCTTTGAGGATAAATCTGGCAAATTACATATGTTTTTTTTTTTTTTAAGATTTTATTTATTTATTTGACAGAGACAGAGACAGCCAGCGAGAGAGGGAACACAGGCAGGGGGAGTGGGAGAGGAAGAAGCAGGCTCATAGCAGAGGAGCCCGATGTGGGACTCGATTCTGGAACGCCAGGATCACGCCCTGAGCCGAAGGCAGACGCTTAACTGCTGTGCCACCCAGGCGCCCCCAAATTACATATGTTTACTTGACGTTGTGCAGTAGAGGGTGACAGAATCCTTGCTCTCTATGGTGAATAAATATGTGTAGAAAGACAACAGACATTGTGACATGCATAAAGAAAATGCCTAAGGGGGAAGTTTGTGAGTTGCTAAATATTTTCATTATGCTTGAAGTATCATTAATATTCTCCTACAACCTATATGTATAGATTACTTCTATTTTATTCTGCTTGGTATTTGTTTAGTGTCCTTACTATTCAATGTCTTCCTCTTGTTCCTTAAGTTCATTCAAAGTAGATACACATAAAGGGGAAATAGGGCAAAAAGTCATGTTTTTGAGCTCCTTTGATGTTTCAAGTTTTTTATGTACCTCACTTCATTTTCCATTATTCTCTCAATATATTTGAAAATTTATAGAGGGAAAAGCTGAGATTCTGAAGAGGTCACAAACTAGAAAGTGAACGCATGTCCTTTCTGCCGAAGCATGCTAATTCCTGGGGGGGGGGGGTGTTGGTTTTTATGGTGGTGATGACAGGAGGTGATGACAGGTGGATGGTTGATGCCATTTAAAGGTGGAGATCAGCACCTGCAGGTAGAGCAGGGAGCATGGTGGGCGGGTAAACACTGAGCAACTGGTTCTCCAAGAAAAGCCCTGACTGGAGTATTGGCTGGCTCAGTGCTGTAAATACTACAATCCTGGCTGATAGTAAATGATTGATATTACAGAGTTGGGAAGAGACGTGCAGAGCATGCCATTATGTATTTTTTTTCCACAAGGTAGATTCTAGAGACATAAATACCCCATGTGTATAGATAATAGTAAATGTAATAAAATAAATTAGGAAGTGATCAATTTTGAGTATTTATTACCTTATTTTTAATATAATTTAGTTGTAAGTTTATTTTTTGTAATGGCTATATTTAACAACTGGCGTGCAAAAGAGCTGAACATTTAACAATCATTTCTTGACACCCATTACGAGCTGGTTCCTTTACGTACATTCTGCTTCCCATAATAGTTGACGATGTCTCAATCAGATTCATTCGGCACCTCCTGCTGAAAGCCCCATGTCTGCTCAGTTTCTTTTTTTCTAATCACTTTTAGTACCTTACCTTCTCCCTATCAATGGCTTTCACTGGGACTGCTACCCCTTGATTTAAAGGGGAGTGAAGGAAGAAGCGGGTAAGCAAGTTCTCACACAGAAACCGGTAGGATATCTTTCATGATTATCTCATATGCCCTTAAACTTCAGAGGGATTGAGAGTTACTTAAAAAAAATTTTTTAAAGATTATGTGTTTTTTTTTTCTAGAGCAGTTTTAGGTTCATAGCAAAATTAGAAGGAAGATAAGATATATCCCCTACACCCCCTGCCCCCAGACATGCATGGCCTCCCCATTAACAGCATCCCCTTCCAGAGCGGTACATTTGGTATGGTTGGTGAACCTACGCCGACACTGCATTGTTGCTGAAAGTCCATAGTTGATGTGAGAGTTCATTCTTGGTGTTGCACAGTCTAGGTTTGGACAAATGGATGGGACCTGTACGCATCATTATATCATACGGAGTATTTTCACTGCCCTAAAACTCCTCTACCCCAACTCCTGGCAATCACTGATATTTTTTCTCTACCATTTCAGAGTTGTAAAGCTAAAATAGGACTTTAAGATGCAGAATAGTAAAGGGTGTGAAGTAATCCACACACTTATTGAATAGTAAACTAGAAAGGTATCTAAAACTTTGGGTTGGAATCAGAGGGAGAACCTATTCAGGGCTGGAGGGATGTCCTTGATTTCTTAACTATAACAATTTCCTAAAGGCTATACAAATACAAGGGTCAGTTTATGGAACAACTCCGAATCACACAAAACCCCACTAGGAAGGAGGAATGGCCAGGATAGAAGGATGTGGGCAGGGGGGCAGCCAGTCTGCCACAGAGATGGCTGGGCTGGGGGCTGCATCTCAGGCCAGGACCTGTAGGCAAGAGCAGGCTGGGAAGTCTAGAGGCAGAGGTTAGTGCATTCACTAAAAGCCCTTGCTTTCCAGTCAGTCTCCAGGATGCTGATACTTTCCTCAGACAAGGCAATCACTGACATTTTTACTGTCTCCGTCTTTTTTCCAGAATGTCATATGGCTGGAATCATATAATACATAGCTTTTTCAGAATGGTTTCTTTCACTTAGTAATATGAATTCAAGTTTCCTCCATGTCTTTTCATGGTTTGGTAGTTCATTTCTCCTTAGTGCTGAATAATATTCCATCGTCTGGATGTACCACAGTTTAGCCTTTCATCTACTGGAGTGCATCTTGTTTGCTTTTGAGATTTGACAATTATGAATAAGGCTGCTGTAAAAATCTGTGTGCAGGTTTTTGTGTGCGTGTAAGTTTTTAACTTCTTTGGGTAAATTACCAAGGAATGTAATTACTGGATTGCATGATAAGGATATGCTTAGTTTTGTGTCTATTTTTGATAGGTATTTAAGTCTCCAACTATGGTAGTAGATTCATCTACTTCTCTTTGCCATTCTGTAAGTGTTTGCCTCATACAATTGGAAGCTGTCATTAGGTGCATACCTGTTAAGGATTTTGTTTTCTTGGAGAATTGGCCCCTTTACTATTACATAATACCTTTCTTTATCCCTGATAACTTTTCTTGCTTTGGTGTCTGCTCTGTCTGAAATTAACAGAGGTACTCCTGCTTTTAAAAAAAAAAAATGTTTGAATGGTGTATTTTTCCCCATCTATTTACTTTAATTTGCGAGTCTTTACATTTAAAGTGGTTTTTTTGTAGACAGTATATAATCACGTCTTGATTTTTAGATCCATTCTGACAGTCTCAGTCTTTTAATTCACGCAGTTAGATCATTGATATTCAAAGCGAATACTGATATACTTAGATTAATATCTACCATATTTGGTACTATTTTCTATTTGTTGCCCTTATTTTGTTCTTGTCTGTTTCATACTCCTTTTCTGCCTTTGTGGTTTTGAGGTTTTTATATGATTTCACTTTCTGTATTTTCATAGCATATTAGTTATGCTTCTACTTTTTAACTGTTTTTTAGTGGTCACTCTAGAGTTTGCAATATACATTTACAATTAATTAAAATCCACTTTCAGATAACACTGTATTTCTTCACAGATTGTGTGAGTACCTTATAATAACAAAACAATCCTAACTGCTCCCTCTGTCCTTTGTATCATTGCTGTCATTCATTTTACTTATGTATAAGCGTTCATAAGAGTATACATAAAATATATTTATATATAAGCATACATAATTGAATACACTGTCGCTATTATTATTTTGAACAGGTCGTAAACTGTTAGATCAATCAAGAATAAGAAAAATAAAAGTTTTTATTTTACCTTCACTTGTTTCTTCTTTGATGCTTTTCCTTTCTTCAGGTGGATCTGAGTTTCTGACCTATATTTTCCTCCTCTTCAAAGAACCTCTTTCAGCATTTCTTGCAAGTCAGGTCTATTGGCAACAAATTCTCTCAGTTTCTGTTTCTCTGAGGAAGTCTTTATTTTACCACTTTTGAATAATAATTTTACGGGGTACAAAATTTTAGGGTGGTCCAGTGTTCATAGCAGCAATGTCCACAATAGCTAAATCGTGGAAGGAGCCGAGATGCCCTTCAACAGATGACTGGATTAAGAAGTTGTGGTCCATATATACAATGGAATATTACTCAGCAATCAGAAAGAATGAGTTCTCAACATTTACTACAACATGGACGGCACTGGAGGAGATAATGCTTAGTGAAATAAGTCAAGCAGAGAAAGACAACTATCATATGATTTCTCTCATCTATGGAACATAAGAACTAGAATGATCAGTAGGGGAAGAAAGGGATAAAGAAAGGGGGGGTAATCAGAAGGGGGAATGAAACATGAGAGACTATGGACTATGAGAAACAAAGTGAGGGCTACAGAGGGGAGGCGGGTGGGGGAATGGGATAGACCGGTGATGGGTAGTAAGGAGGGCACATATTGCATGGTGCACTGGGTGTTATACACAACTAATGAATCATCGAGCCTTACATCGAAAACCGGGGATGTACTGTATGGTGACTAACATAATATAATAAAAAATCATTATTAAAAAAAAAATTTTAGGGTGGTGGTTTATTCTCTCAAAACTTAAAGTATTTCACGCCATTCTCTTCTTACTTGCATGGTTTCTTCTTACATAGATCTGAAGAGAAGCCAGAAGTAATTCTCATCTTTTCTCCTCTGTAGGTAAGGTATTTTTTTTCCTCTGGTTTCTTTGAGGAATTTTTTTTAATGTTTGGTTTTCTGCAGTTTGAAAATGTTGTGCTAGGAGTAATTTGGGGGCATTTTTCCTATTGGTATTCTTTGAGCTTCTTAGATCTATGGTTTGGTGTCCGACATTAACTCGGGGGGAAATTCTCATTGTTTTAAATATTTCCTGATGTTTAATTCATTATCAATATTGGTCTCAGAATGTACAAATCTAAAATTCTACTTTTATTTTCTTAATTAAAAAATATACTTAACTCTCCTAAAATTATTTAATTTTTGTGCTTTTGTATGTGTGTAGGACTTTCTAAAAGTAGAAACAAGAAAAGAAGAAAATTAATTTGAGGATTGGTCTAGTAATTGAGTGGCTTTTGCTTATTAAGGACAAAATACAATTTTTTTTTTCCCCGACAGGATGGAATTGTAGCAGCACCATTGTGATTCCAGGAGAGAAATTATATCTTTTAATACAGCAGAAAATAAGAAATAACCACAATTCCTGAAAAATATTCATAAGGATGCAATGACAGGGGCACCTGGGTTGCACAGATGGTTAAGTGTCTGCCTTTGGCTCAGGTCATGATCCCAGAGTCTGGGATTGAGCTCCGTGTGTGTAGGGCTTCCTGCTCAGTGAGGAGTCTGCTTCTCCCTCTGCCCCTCCCCCTCACTCATGCACCCACACTCTCTCTCTCTCTCTCCAAAATGAATAAATAAAATCTTAAAAAAAAAAAGGATGCAATGACACATTTAATTTATGCAGTACTCCCCCCTTATCCACTGCATATACATTCCAAGATCCCCAGTGGATGCCTGAAACTGTGGGTAGTACCAAACCCTCCATATACTATGTTTTTTCCTGTGTATACATACCTACGAAAATTTAATTTATAAATTAGGCACAGTAAGAGATTATCAACAATAATTAATAATAAAAATAGAATAGTCATATACTGTAACAAAAGTTATGGGAATGTAGTTTCTTTCTCTTAAAATATTGTGCTGTACTCCCTCTTCCTATGATGATGCGAGATAATAAAATGCCTACGTGATGAAATAAAGTGAGGTGGGTGACACAGGCAGTGTGACATAGCATTAGGCTACTATGACCTTTTGATGAACTTCAGAAGGAGGATCAGTTGACCAGGTAACTGAAACCATGGAAAGAAAAGCTGCAGATGAGGGTGACTACCGTGGACTGACTCTGTCAGAAGATACAGTGGGGACTTTGGATCCAATCAGTGGAAACTAATCCCTGTGTGACTTAGTTTCTTTACCTGAGAAGAAAATGGGAGCATGTTCCCACACCATACAGTGATAGTATCGGGTAGATTATATGGCTTGAAAGCAATGGAATGTGACTGTGGCTAGTGCAAAGGAAAAAATAATAGTACATCTTGGTAGGACTTTGGGAATAGCACAGAACTGAAAGGAAAGCAAAGTACCACATTGTACAATGTATGGGAGCTGATAAAGTTCCAGAATGCTAAAGCAATAAGCACTCAGTAGCAGTAACTAGAGTGACTTCCAGGATATAGCTGTGGGGATAAATCAGTTTCCAACATTCTTGTACTTTGTCTTGCTGTCTCAGATCCAAATCCCAGTGAATGAGCAGCTGATTGAACACTTGGGTTACCTTCCCGTCTATTGACTAAAGGAGGGCAGCCTCTTTATCAACAGCCCTGTCAAAGGCCCCAACCAAGGGAAGGGGGGAGTGGTAGTTGCCTGGATCAAACCAGGGCACTATTACCAAAAAAAAATGTTCCCATGAGAAAATCTTTGGCTCCAAGTGCCAATGAGACACATGGCTCCTTTGAGGCCACATAACATGCCATTCACATTCATTATACCTCACTCACTTTTTGTAATCTCAGACATTCTTCACAGTAAAAGTCAAGTTCGTTTTTCTTTGAAAAGCCTTTTCTGATTTATCTGGTCTTCATTAATCTTTTTTTTTTTTTAATTCCAGTGGGCTCTTTCACAAAATTTAGAGTTAATTGTATGTTTTTTAAAGCAGATGGAACGCTGACCTAAAAAATGGTGTTAGATCCAGCTTTGCCATTTCCTAACTGTACAAATTTGTTCAGTCAAACTTCTAGGCTTCAGTTTTCTTATCTCTAAAGCAGAAGGGTTACATAATTTTTAATACTCTGTAAAATCCTAACACAGTAATACACAAAAGTGTAAAATAAGTATGATGTGACTTATAAGTGCCCACAAAAATTTTTAAATGTCCTTTTTGTGGGTACTCAGCAATGATATCTCACACAATGCTAAAAAGCCTGGGCAGAAATAGTAAGAGGGATTTCATATCAGTGACAAAAGTATGGGAATCATGTCCTTTCTCTAGTTTCTTTTTTTTTTTTTTTTTTTGAGGAAGGACATGAACACGTTTTTAGTGAAAAATAGAAAATTCAACCTTTTAATTAACACAATAATTTTCAAAAACTTGAGTGAAATTGAAGGAATAAATAATGAAAGGAAATTTTTGAAAATAAGCCGACTGAGAAAATAAAACAGAATTACGAAATCTGTTATTTTCAAGTAGCCTACAATTGAAAAATAATTAGGCCAGGTATAAAAGCAATTGCCAGTATAGTAATGGTTTTCGAATGAAGTTACTCTTTTTCTAAAACTAATTGTTTAAGATTCCTTCAAAGACAATAGTAAGGCACTACTTTATGCAATAATGTCTCTACAGGTTTATTTGGAAATAATATTCATAAAATATATCTTTTATTTCATTTATTTCTTTTTCATATGCATTTACCATATTTTTGGTTTCTTTGTGTTTTTCTCTGACCATTTTTGTTTTGTTTTGTTTTGAAAGCATGAGTCTTATAATTGAGCATTGGGATAGCAGACAATATAATGGAGTCGGGAAAAATGAAGTAGTTTTGGGAAAAGAAAACTATTACATAGAGCTTCCCAAAGGAAGGTTAGAGCCAGATATTAATCAGACAGTTAAAAGTGTTAAAGGCAATTTTCTGGAACCATTAAGGGGCCTTGCAATTAGGGCTACCCCCATCTGTTCAGTGGCCTTCTCCACGTCAATATCCCTCCCCCAAGAAGGGATTCTTGTGCTGCGGCTGCTGCTTTGCAAGCTATACCAGTGTCCCTAATGTGCTGCCAGGGTAGAAAGCTGCTGCTGCCTCTCTGAGCCATCCCTGGTCCTCCATCCTGGTTGCTGTGGGTGGGGAAAAAACCCAACACAACAACTTTGATGTTCTTCCTGTGCCGCCTAAAAGATTGAAAGCTAATTTTAATTGAATAAATGGCCTTCGTAGACTCACCTTCATACTGTATTTCTCTCTATGTTCTGGAAAAATTGCTTTTGAGGACAGTTCAGTTACTCAACTGGAGTTCTCTTTCATGGCTCTGACACCAGCTCTGGTCTGGGACGAAGCCTTCCCTGAATTACTCCAAGAGTCTAACTGCGGCACCAATTCTAAAGAACACAGCTGCTCCCTTTCTGAAACACTGTCAGATGTGAGATGTTCTAGAAACATGGCAGACTTCACTGGCAGCTGGCCATGTCTAATGCACTGGACACTCTCACACGACTCCAGCTAGGTTCTGGGCCAGCAATCTTCTGACTCGCCTTATGGTGGGAGCCAGCTAGAAATTTCCATCGCTGTTCCTTAGGTTGCCAGTGGCTCAGGTTAGGTCAGGCGACTTGAAGCCTCCTTGGATAGCCCTCCCATGTGAACAATGGCCACTCGTGGTTCCCCACATATCCCTGAAGAGTTTGGTATCCACCCTCAGATAAGTCTGAACACCTAAGCCTCACTGTTTGGAGCCTAGTGTACATTTCATGTGTGTCCAGAGGAAAGAAATTCTCACCATCTCAGCGAACTAACTTCAGCAGTTTGGCACAGGGAGGAACAACAGTGGTCTGATATGTCGTGATAACAAAGGTACGTTAGCCTACTCCTTTTTCTTTTCTTCCATTTTTTTTTTTTTTTTTAACAATTGTATAGTCCAATACTACTTCTAGGTTTCTTTGGTTTAAAGTTTGAAGTTTTTTTCAACCCCTACTAGAATAAAAGTTTACTCACTTTTTCCCCCTCAACATTTGCTAAGGATTAGATCAAACACCTAACTTCCATCTTTATTTCAAAATGATTTGGCCAGGGAAGAAATTGAACGCATGAGCTCTGAAGCTGCAGAATCTGCAGACAAGGGTGTCAATGAAGTCTCGTTGAGCTCTCCCAGCTGGTGTATTCACTGTGCGTTTCTTCCCAATAGCTTCTGAAGTCGAAGTTTCTGCTTAGTTCAAATAATCATCTTGAGGACGCCAGGGAGAGAGATGGGGCCCAGGAGACCTTCTGTCAGAAAACTGTGTCTTCGCGCATTTTCACGTAAACTTGCGGGATCTTTGCCCTGTTGGGAGAGTGCAGTGGGGGTGGTTTGTTTCCATTTCCTCTTCTGAGGTGCCTCTTGGATTTCACTTCATTTCCCTCCTTCGGAAGTAGCCAATAGCCGCGGTGAGAGTTTAGCTTCGAGACACATCCTCCAATCGCTGAACTCTGTGCTTGCAGCTGCGGCAGGTCGATCCACGTGTCCAGAATCCGTTGTTGCAGACGCTGCCCTGTGCCCGAGACTACTGATCCGGTTCGGTTCCATCTTGCCATCTGTAGGGCCAGGGGGAGAGTAAGGGGAATGCATAGAAGCTCTCCTTGCCCGATAGCTAAGGGTAAGCCTTTCTTGTCGGGAAAGAAAAAAAGAAAAGAAAAAAAAAAAAGCTCTAAATGCAATGCCCTGCCTTTCAAACTCATGGATATTAAGGGTTTTTTTCCCCTATAATTTATGCCCCTTAATTCCTATCATACTGTAGTCTCTCTCAGGAAGGGAAGTTATTTATTTATATTGGAAATATAATATACACTTTTTATTATAATATAAATATGAATATATTTATATTTATATTAGAAATATATATACTTTGAAATGGGGGCCCTGGTCCCATATATACATATGTGTTCATATATTCATAATTTTAGTTAGAAAATCTGTAAAACTAGTTTAGTGTTAGAGTTATGATAATGTCCATGTACTTGAAAGACATCATCAAAATTATAAAAATATTAATAAGTGTTATACTGCTTTTGTAGCTTTATGCTATAGCTAACCTATGTTTGCAGTGAAATTTATTAATCCTGTATTTTGGCAGCCTCTGACTCACCTACTGCTCTAACTTTCACAGGAAGTATGATCCTGAAATTAAAAAAAAATTAAGAAATGAGCTTTAATTTGTTCTGGCTCACATGCAAGTTATACTTAGATGCCACTTCACCGAGAAAATTAGCAGGTTCCATTTGACAAGTGATTTGGCAATAAAACTAATTGAGGAAGAAATACTTCCCAAGCAATTGGAGAAACACCCAACATATGTCTATAGAAAAACACCCAACTTCTCGACTGGAGTGCTTTATTTCCTTAGAAGTATTGAAAGAGGGGCTCCCGAGTGGCTCAGTTGGTTAAGGAAGTGTCTGCCTTTGGCTCAGGTCATGACGAATGGAGCCCTGCCTCTGGCTCCCTGTTTAGCCGGGAGTCTGCTTCTCCCTCTCCTCCCTCCATCCATCCTTCATCCTACACCCCCTACTCCTCCCTCTCCTCCCTCCATCCATCCTTCATCCTACACCCCCTACTCCCTGCTCATGCTTTCTCTTGCTATCTCTCTCAAATAAAATCTTAATATATATATATATATATACACACACATATATGTGTGTGTGTGTGTGTGTGTGTGTGTGTATATATATATATATATATATATATATATATATATATATATATATATATATATTTACACCTAAGCCCAGGATAAAAGATAAGTACATTACTAGGCTAGATGAGAATTTATAATTATATAATAAGTACATGTAGCTCAGCATTTAGTAGATTGTAGTTCAAAGGTTAATTTATGATGTCTGGGAGTATAGTGGAAAGAATTATGAAATTAATGTTGGCCAAACTAAGTTTGAATAAGTATATAACAATTACTGTATTCCTTGGGAAAATTGTATTTCTGATCTTATATTCTTCATCTATAAAAGGAACACAATTGTGTGTATTCTTTTCCTTAGTTTTGATTTATTCTGATGGAATAGCTGTTAATATAGGCCAACTGTATTAAGAGAATAAGTGAAGTGATTGTAATTTTCAGGAAGTGGCAAGGATGGTAATGAGTGGGAAAGTGTAAGTTAAATGAAAATTATAAGAACATTTGTATGTAGGGAGAGAAAACTATTCTCTTGCATACTTTTAATTCAGCTTGGGTTCATGGAATAGTCTGATGTCCTGAAGTTAGTTTGTGATAGCATATTTCATCAGCTTTAATGTAAACAAGATTTGGCTTAAAATATGGTGGTTTCTTGTAGAAGGAAATGCTTAATAGTGGGAGTCTGATTTCCTCATGCAACATCAACTGTAACAATATGAGTATCCTGCAGGACCTACCATGTACAGGTTATTATTTTAAGAATGTTTCTTAGTCATGACAGTAACTATTGTTACTGCATTACGTAGAATTTCTGGACTGTGATATCACTCAAGAATGGGAGTTAGTTGCTGATCTTTAAAGGGGCTACAATGATATCTTAACAATATTGAGTTTTCTAGTATATAAACAAGGTATGTTTCTCCATTTATTTGGTTATTCTTGATTATTTTCATCAGTGTTTAATAATTTTTAGAAGTTTCATTATATATCCTGAACATATTTTTAAATTTTTTTAATCAAAGACATTTAGTTAAATTTGTACTGAAGTATTTAAGCTTTTGCTGCTATTGTAAGGACATTTTTCTAATTCCAAATTCCAATTGTTTATTGCTAGTATATAGAAGATTGACTTTTTTTTTAAGATTTTGTTTATTTACTTGACAGAGAGCACAAGCAGGCGGAGTGGCAGGCAGAGGGAGAGGGAGAAACAAATTCCCGACCAAGCAATGAGCCCAATGTGTGGTTCAATCCCAGGACCCCAGGATCATGACCTGAGCTGAAGGCAGGTGCTTAACCAACTGAGCCACCCAGGTGCCCCGAAGATTGATTTTTATACTTTTATACGTTTTATAGTCTTTGACCTTGCTAAGATTCACTTATTATTCTTGGGAGATTTAAAAAAATTGATTCTTTGCAATTTTCTATGTATACAATAATGTGTGTGAATAGAGACAGTTTCACTTTCTCTTTTCCAATCTAATGCCTTTTATTTCTTTTTCTCACCTTATTGCAATAACTAAAACTCCAAGTACAATGATGAATAGTTATGAGTGAGAACGTCTTTGTCTCATTCCCAATTTTAGGGGGAAAGTATTTGGTCTTTCACCATTAAGTTAGCTGTATAGAGTTGTTAGAGGTCTTTTTATCAGATTAAGGAAGTTTCCTTCAATTCCTTTACTGAGTGCTTTTTATCATTAATCAATGTTGAATTATGTCAAAGGCATTTTCTGTACCTTATTTAGATAATCACCTGTTTTTTTTCTTTATCATTTATTAATATAATGAATTACATTGGTTGATTTTTAAATGTTGAACCAGGCTTACCTTCTTGGAGTGAACTTGCTTAGTCAAGATATATTATCTTTTCTGTATCATTGAATTTTATATCATATTTTGTTTGAAATTTTTATATCTATGTTTCTGAGGGTTATTGGTCTCTAGTTTACTTATTTCTGTAATGTCTTTGTCTGGTTTCAGTATTAGGATAATGTTGGCTGCCTAAAATGAATTTGGAAGTGTTCCCTCCTTGTTATGGATTGAATTGTACCCCACCCCACCCACAATTCATACATTGAAGGCCTAACCCTCAGTACCTCACTGTGACTTTATCTGGAGCTAAAATCTTCATAGAGTTAGTCAAGTTAAAGTGAGGCTATTAGTGTGGGCTCTAATCCAATATGACTGGTGGCCTTAGAAAAAAGAGATAATTGGACATGGAGATACACATACAGAGGTAAGGCAATGTGAAGATATAGGAACAACGCTATGTGAATCTGAAGATGGCCATCTGTAATCTAAAGAGAGAGGACTGGAACAGCTCCTCCCCTCAAAGCTCAGGAGGAACCAACTCTGCCAATGTTGTGAACTTATATTTCTCAATACTGCAAGGCAATGAATTTCTGTTGTTTAAGCCACATAGTTTGTGGTACTTTTTATTGGCAGCCCTAGCAAGTAAATATATTCTTCTAGTATTTACATATTATGTCAAATTCTTTCCTTTGATTTCAGGAATGAGGCAAGATTGTCTACTATCACCATTTGTATTCAACACTTTACTGGAGTCCAAGCTTAAAAGTGTAGTAAGTCAAGAAAACTAAATAAAAGTAATATGAATTAAGAAAGAAGTAACGCTTTTTTAATAATATGATTATTACATAAAAATTAAAAAGAATCTTCTGATGACATAATATAATAATTTAAAGTCAGTATAAAAATCAGTTACATTTTCCTTATCCAAACAAAAAGGCTATCATTTTAACAGTGACAGGAAATAGAATTTCTCATATGCCTTATAAAGGTATCCAAAAATAGATGTAACAATGATAAAAAATCTAACACTGAACACTATGGGAAAAGTAATTAAATATTACTGTAGGACATTAAATAATCCTAAATAAATGAAGAGGTATACCATGTTCATGGGTTAGAAGATCTAATATCATAGCGTTGTCAGTATAACTCAAAATAACTTATGATTTCAATGAAATTGCATGAAAGATTTCAGTACCTATGATGAAACTTGACAATCTGTTTCCAAATTTAAATGGAAGACGGAGAGTTAAGACTGAACAAGATTATGTTATGTAGTTAAGAACAAGATTGGGAAACTTTCCTGTGCTATTAAAACAAATGAAGCTATAGTAATGAAAAAAAAGTGATAATGATTCAAGGTTGGACATACAGACCCATGGAAAAGAGTTGACAGTACAGAAAGAATTGAAAATATGAATTGTGACAGTGTAGAAATAACAGATAAGTGGCAAAGTATTTAATACATGGTATAGGGCTAATAACATTTTTGTATTAAAATTACAGAATATAGATTTATAAAAATTTAATGTAAATTTAAAAATATAAAAAATCTTAACAATTTATCCATGACTCAAACTATACATAAAGCCCATTTTCAGATGAATTAATGTGAATGAAAGTCACAACTTCAAGAAATAATTATAGAATATTTTTATGGCATCTAGGCGGATTTCTGAGACAAGGCATAAAATATATAAATCAAGGAAAATATTGAAATTTTTCTTTAAAGCAAAAGATACCATATGAAATTTTTAAAAAGATGAGCCATAGGGTGGAACTCTGTAATGGTAATTTATATAATGAAGAAATAATTCATGTTTTAAATATGTGAAACAAAATCACAAATTTCAAATATGTACTAGACTCAAATTTACCTACATGTTTGAAAAAGTTTCTTATTTAAAAAGGTTATATTATGACTGGAGACCATTGGTATTTAAGTATTAAAGTAGGAAATAGTGAGGACTTGTATTTGCAGTCATTTGCTTCCCTCTTATTGATGAAGTCAACATCTCATGTTAAAGACAGCACTAAATATCAGCAGTTTTAATATTTGAACAAAATTAAAATCCACATGTTAGTAGAGACTTTGTTTCCTAAAATGCATTATCTATATAGGATTCATATAGGCTTTGAGGAACTCTCAACCTAAGACTAGACTTTACCTCTTTCTAAATAAAACACATTTGGTTATTCTCTAACTTTCTTAGGGCAGAGATGAGAGAGTGTTATAATGATAATGTTTTATAACTGCTGGTGAGTGCATTAATTATAACACTAACTGCTGATAGGCATATTTGTAGCTGGTATAACAAATTATCACAGACTTAGTGGCTTAAAACAACAGAAATTTGTTACATTACAGTTCTGTAAATCAGAAGACTGAAATGGGTCCCACTGGGCTGAAATCATTGTTGGCACAGCTGCATTTGTCACTGGAGTCTCTAGTGGAGAGTCTGTTTTCCTGCCTTTTCTACTTTCTAACAGCTGACTGTGTCCTTTGGCTTCACAGTACATCACTCTGACAGTGGTTCTGCTGCCTCTCTCTTCCATTGTTTAGAGATCTTGTGACTATATTGAAACTACCGAGATATTCCAGGATAATCTCCCTATTTTAGGTGAGCTGATTAGCAACCTTGATTCCTCTTTTTGTGTAATATATGTATTCATATGTTCCAAGGCTTAGAAACATGAACACCTTTGGAGGGTCATTATTCTGCCTACCATAGCAGTTCATTCCAAATTCCAAATTTATTCCAAATTTGAGAGAATGAGTCTTAACCATTTAGTGTCCAGGTTTTGAAAGTTTTCGGACACCTAGGTGTAATTTCCTTAACTATATACATTGGGCCTTTCATTTCTACATATCTGCAGCTGCAATTTAGCTTCATAAAATCACTCTCTTTTCCTCTCTCTCTAATTGGTAAGGTGGTTCCAAGATAGGAAATTTGTTTACTATAATTTCTATTTCCCTTCTTGGCCCTTCTCATCAAGGGCCTCTCTTAGTGTTAATTCCAAAGGCTAATGTGGTGGTGGTGGATTTAATATGGTCCATGCCTTTGTCCCTTTAGGCACTAGTGAATTAGCCATTTTAAAATTATTTTAAAATATTAAGCACATACTATATGCAAAGTTCTAAACATTTAGGAGTTACAAGAAAAAAAATCTTAACAATGCCTTCCATCAATGTGTTTACTGCCCATTTAGAAAGACACACAAAACAAGGTGAAATTGTTATGATTCCATAAATGCGCTGAGGTTAAGAGGTTGCTGCCCATGTTGTCCTCTAGGATTTTGGTGGGTTCCTGTCTCACATTTAGATCTTTCATCCATTTTGAGTTTATTATTGTGTATGGTGTAAGAAAGTGGTCCAGTTTCATTCTTCTTCATGTGGCTGTCCAATTTTCCCAACACCCTTTGTTGAAGTTACCGACTTTTTTCCATTGCATATTCTTTCCTGCTTTGTCAAAGATTAGTTGACCATAGAGTTGAGGGTCCATTTCTGGCTTCTCTATTCTGTTCCATTCATCTGTGTGTCTATTTTTGTGCCAGTACCAAACTGTCTTGATGATTACATCTTTGTAATACAGCTTGAAGACTGGAATTGGGATGCTTCCAGCTTTGGTTTTCTTTTTCAACATTCCTTTGACTATTTGGGGTCTTTTCTGGTGCCATACAAATTTTAGGATTCTTTGTTCCAGCTCTGTGAAAAATGCTGGTGGTATTTTGATAGCGATTGCATTGAGTGTGTAGACTGCTTTGGGTAGCATAGACATTTTAACAATATTTGTTCTTCCAATCCATGAACATGGAATGTTTTTCCATTTCTTTGTGTCTTCCTCAATTTTTTTCATTAGTGTTCTATAGTTTTCACAGTACAGATCCTTTACCTCTTTGGTTAGGTTTATTCCTAGGTATCTTATGGTTTTTGGTGCAATTGTAAATGGGATTGATTCCTTGATTTCTCTTTCTTCTGTTTTATTGTTAGTATACAGAAATGCAGCTGACTTCTGTGCATTGATTTTATATCCTGCAACTTTGCTGAATTCCTGTATCAGTTGTAGTAATTTTTTGGTGGAGTCATTAGGGTTTTCTACATAGAGTATCATGTCGTCTGCAAAAAGTGAAAGTTTGACTTCTTCCTTGCCAATTTGGATGCTTTTTATTTCTTTTTGTTGTCTGATTATTGTGACTAGCACTTCCAGTACTATGTTGAACAACAGTGGTGAGAGTGGACATCCCTGTGGTTTTCCTGAAGGGAAAAGCTCTCAGTTTTTCCCTTGGAGGATGATATTCACTGTGGGTCTTTTATATGTGGCCTTTATGATACTGATGTATGTTCCTTCTATCCCTACATGGTGGAAGGTTTTTATCAGGAAAGGATGCTGTATTTTGTCAAATGCTTTTTCTGCATCTATGGAGAAGATCATATGGTTCTCGTCCTTTCTTTTATTAATGTAGTGTATCACATTGATTGATTTGCGGATGTTGAACCATCCCTGCAGCTCAGGAATAAATCCCACTTGGTTGTGGTGAATAATCCTTTAATGTACTGTTGGATCCTATTAGCTAGTATTTTGGTGAGAATTTTTGTATCCATATTCATCAGGGATATTGGTCTGTAATTCTCCTTTCTAGTGGGATCTTTGGTTTTGGGATCAAGGTAATGCTGGCCTCATAGAATGAGTTTGGAAATTCTTCCATTTCTATTTTTGGAATAGTTTCAGAAGAATAGGTATTAATTCTTCTTTAAATGTTTGATAGAATTCCCCTGGGAAGCCATCTGGCCCTGGACTCTGGTTTGTTGGGAGATTTTTGATTACTGATTCAATTTCTTTGCTGGTTATGGGTCTGTTCAGGTTTTCTATTTCTTCCTGTTTCAGTTTTGGTAATTCATATGTTACTAGGAATTTATTCCTTTCTTTCAGATTACCTAATTTGTTGGCATAATATTCTCTTCTAATTGCTTGTATTTCTTTGGTGTTGGTTGTGATCTCTCCTCTTTCAGTCATTATTTTATTTATTTGGGTTTTTTTTTCTACAACCTTGATTTCTGCTCTAATCTTTTTTATTTCTCATCTTCTGCTGGATTTAGGCTTTATTTGTTATTCTTTTTCCAGCTCCTTTTAGTGCAACATTAGGATGTGCATTGGAGACTTTTCTTGCTTCTTGAGGAAGGCCTGTATTACTATATACTTCCCTCTTAGGACTGCCTTTGTTGCATCCCAAAGATTTTGAACTGTTGTGTTTTCATTTTCATTTACTTACATATGTTTAAAAAAAATTCTTCTTTAATTTCTTGGTTGACCCATTCATTCTTTAGTAGGATGTTTTTTAAACTCCATGTATTTGTGGTTCTTCCAAGTTTTTTCTTGTGATTGACTTCGAGTTTCATACCATGAAAATATGCATGGTATGATCTGAGTCTTTTTGTACTGGTTGAGACCTGATTTGTGATCCAGTGTGTGATCTCTTCTGGAGAATGTTCCATGTGGACTCGCAAAGAATGTGTATTCTGCTGCTTTAGGATGAAATTAATGCTCTGATTATATCTGTGAAGTTCATCTGGTCCAGTGTGTCATTCAAAGCCCTTGTTTCCTTCTTGATCTTCTGCTTAGACGATCTGTCCATTGCTGTGAGTGGGGTTTTAATGTCCCCTACTATTATTGTATTATTATCAATGAATTTCTTCAATTTTGTTATTAATTTGTTTATATGTTTGGCTGCTCCCAAGTTAGGGTCATAAATATTTACAATTATTAGATCTTCTTAGTAGATAGACCTCTTTATTATGATATAGTGTCCTTCTTCATCTCTTATTACAGTCTTTGGTTTAAAATCTAGTTTGATTTAAGGATGGCTCCTCCAGCTTTCTTATAATGTCCATTACATGATAGAAAGTTCTCTATCCCCTTGCTTTCAATTTGGAGGTGTCTTTGGGTCTAAAATGAGACCCTGTAAGCAGCATATTGATGGGTCTTGTTTTTTTAATTCATTCTGATACCCTCTGTCTTTTGATTGGAACATTTAGTCCATTTACATTCAGAGTCATTATTGAGAGATATGAATTTAGTGCCATTGTATTACTTGTAAAGCCACTGTTCCTGTAGATTGTCTCTGTTCCTTTCTGGTCTTTATTACTTTTGGGCTCTCTCTCTACTCAGAGGATTCCTTTTAATATTTCTTACAGGGTTGGTTTAGTGTTTATAAATTCCTTTAGTTTTTGTTAGTCCTGGAAACTCTTTTTTTTTTTAAATTTAACTAATTATGAGAGAGAGAGAGAGAACGGGGGGGGGGTTGCAGAGGGAGAAGCAGGTTCTCCCCTGAGCAGGGAGTCTGACGTGGGGCTCAATCCCAGGGCCCTGGGATCATAACCTGAGCTGAAGGCAGACACTTAACTAACTGAGTCACCCAAGTGGCCTTGTCCTGGAAGCTCTTTATCTCTCCCTCTATTCTGAATGGCAGCCTTGCTGGATAAAATATTCTTAGCTTCATATTTTTCCCATTTAGCTTGTTGAATATATCATGCCAGTCCTTTCTGGCCTTCCAGGTCTCTGTGGACAGATCTGCTGCCAGCCTTCTGTGCCTACCCTTCCCTTGTAGGTTAAGGGCTTCCTGTCCTGAGGTACTTTCAGGATTTTCTCTTTATCTTTAATTTGCAAGCTTCACTATAACATGTCAAGGTGTTGATCTATTTTTGTTGCTCTGGAGGGGTGTCGTCTGTGCCTCCTGGACTTGAATGCCTGTTTCCTTCCCCAGATTAGGGGTATTCTCATCTATAATTTGTTCAAATAAACCTTCTGCCCCTTTTTCCCGCTCCTCATCTTCTGGGACTCCTATAATATGGATATTATTTCTCTTTATGGAATTGCTGAGTCCCCTCAGCCTACTTTCATGCTCTAATAGGTTTCTTTTGCTCTTCTTTTCAGCTTCCTTGTTTTCCATCATTTTATCTTCAGTCTTTGAGTTGTTCATCCTCGTCTTTATGGTCTTTACTTGGGACTGCATCTTGGTAATAGCATTTTTAATTTCAGCCTGACTCGATTTTAGTTCTTCTATCTCTACAGTAAGGGATTCCCTAATGTCTTCTTTTTTCAAGCCCAGATAGTATCTTTATAATTGTGGTTTTAAATTCTAGTGCAGACATCTTACTTATATCCATATGGATTCAATCCCTGGCTGTGAGTACTATCTCCTGTTCTTTCTTTCGGGATGAATTTCTCTGTGTTTTCATTTTGTCCAGAAAGGAAAGAAAGAAAAAGAAAAACAACAATAACAATAACAATAACAATGACAACTTCAGAAAGTGTTTCTGGTGTATGCCGTGTACACTCTGCTATTGCATTTTAGCTGCTCTTTCCCACTGCCATCCTCTACAGAGTTCCTCCTTGCTCATGGTGGGGGGTGTTTGGACCTTTAAGTAGGTGTGCTTTGATTCATTTGTTGATAAGCCTATAAAAGAAAAAAAAATCCTAATCCAAGACAAGAGAAAAGGAAAAGGAACAAAAATGCAAACGAGCAGACAAACAAAAAACTATAAGCCTGATTCCAAAGAGTAAGAAAAAAAGGAGAAAAGAGTAAGGAAAGAAGAAAAGAGGAAAAATAAAAAGCCTGATCTGAAAAATAAGAGAAGGAAACACAAACAAACAAACAAATGAACAAATTATGCCTGGTACCAAAAAAAAAAAAAAAGAGAGAGAGAGAGAGAAAGAGAAAGGGAAAAGAAAGAGAAAAATACATAAAAGCTAAAAAATTTAAAATAAGAAATAGAAAAATAAAAAATTTAAAAAATTAAGGAAAAAAAAAAAGAAGAAAAAGAGAAGCAAGCCTGGTCCTCTTTCCACCAGAAGCTGTCATTTTGGAGCATTCTTTAATCAGTAGACTTGGTACCTGTGGGGGTTTCTGTGTTGCTCTTCTGAGGGAGAGGCCTGCTGGGCTGGCTCACAAGCTGACTTGCCTGCTCTTGTAGATGCCTCTGCCAGGTGCGGGAGGTTGGGTATTAGTGCAGGAGCCTCCAGCCTCCACTGGAAGGGCCATGTTTCTCTCTGAAGGCAGACTGTGCTGGTGGGAGAAGGAGAGGAAGGGGTAGTAGAGGAGGGAGAATACGGTGTCACCGCACCATCTTGTCCCTGGGGAGGGGAACTCTTGGCCACTGCTGTTCAGGAGACCCTGTCAGGAAAGTGAACTATCTCCTGCATCCCAGGCTTTCTTCAGTTCCCTGCCCTTAACCTGCCTGGACCTGGGCCATCAGCATGCCCGTGCCATTGGCCACCTGTATTTTATCTCTGGCTGGTGGCTGAGATTCAAAACTCCAAGTTTTAAAGGGCCTGGCAAGGTGTATATCCACGAGCCTCCCCCATAGGGGAGCCTCCTAGCTCGCCCAGCACTGTCCTGTCCCAGAAAAGCAGTTGCAGTTTGTGCACAGAGGCTGGAGTTTATTGTAAGCCTCAGCCAAAAGCTGGAATCAGGTTATCAGACATCTGTGCTTGATTCAGTCTCCTACTCCATGCTGTCCCAGAAAAGCAGTCACATAGAGGCTTGACTCTATTGTGGCAGAGAGCAAAAAGCAGTAGCCAGGTTATCTGCAGTCTGCCCGTGTCTGCTCTCTGCTCAGTTCTGTCCCAGAAAAGCAACTGTTTGGTGTGTATGTGGTGGTTTAAGTCTATTGTGGTGCACAGTGAAAAGCTCCTGCAAGGTTATCTGCCCTTTAAGCACACATCTGTTCCTGCTGTTGAGTGCCGCTCAATGGCTCCAGCTGGCCTTGAAGAGACAAAATACACTTTTCCAAATGTACTCCAGGAAGGGGAGGGATCTCTCCCAGTGCAACCCAGAGGATCTCCTCACTGTGGCTTATTGTGTGATCCCTACCCACTGTACTCTCTCCCGCTCTCTCCTCCTCCCTGACTGCAAAACAGGTTCCCTCCCCTTCGAGGCTGCAGAGCTCCCCCCCACACCCCATGGCTCTGAACCTCACATTTGCCGTGTTCTCTCCCTCCAACTGTGCAGATTGTTTTCTTAATCCTCAGATCACATTCCTAGTTGTTCAAAAATAGTTCAATGTGCCTATGGACATATACACAAAGTGATCACATGCTGGGTTCCAGCTAGATCAGCATGCAACTATTTAGCTAAATGCTGTGCGCTTGCTAGGTGACTGAGAAGGAAAATCATGTACTTTTATGGGTCAGGAAAATGATGTATTCTGTAGTTACGTTAATTGGGGTTTGCAACTTGCACCCTGGATGGGGTGGCATGAGTCTAAAAATCTGTTTTTGGTTGGTTAAAATGAATTTTCTTATTTATTTTTCAGTGTAAAGGCTTTCATTAGGTTCTGGGGTGGACCAAAGGGCTGGATCTGGATGGTTAGATCTGGTTATAGTAAAATACCCTATTTAGGTATGGTCAGGCTCTAAGTGGAACCACTTTCTTCTATATAGGTATATAGAAATATGGAAATGGGGAATCCTAATGCTTTTATGACTTAGCTAAATGAGATGATTGGAGGTCTACTCCAGTGGGAATCAGTACTGGTACTTCAGTGTGACCGTGTCTTGCCTTTGCAGGCGTCATGCTCTCTGATTGGCCTGTACTATCTGCATCTGGAGGCAGAGCCCTCCTAAACCTGTTTTGAAGCGTACCTCCTTTGCAGAGATCGTAGACAGAGGTGTGTACTATTACAAAAATGGGATATCATGTTTTTGAGGCTTAACGATCAGATATTTAGTAGGCTGGGAGATGTGAAAGTGATGGGTGTGTTTGCTTTAATCCAAACGTGTCGGTTTGCCTGACACATGTATATGTTCATTCGATTTTAGTTTGTTATTGTTTCTATTATAAATGTTTTCATAACACAGCAAATCAGCTTGTCCAAAGGAAAGGAAGTTGTGATTAGAAGGAGAGAATTAGAGGTGAGTTAGGTAGCATGTAAGCCCTATGGGGAAGGGAAGATCTGAGAAGGGGTAGCCACAGGGGGATTCAGACCTTTGAAGGTGACTGGGGGAGGGGCTGCAGAAAGTGGGATAGAAGACACCCGAAGAGTTCGACCAACTTTGTAGCTCTCCGTGGCTCAGCCCTGGTGCTATTCTGGTCCCTCAGGCAGCCTATGCCAATTTTAGAGAAAGACCCAGAGCAGACCTCTTCTCCTTACAAACTCAGTGGGTAGGAACATTTTTCCTATTGGCACAAGGTGTCAGCCACTTTGCTTTCTGATGGGCTTGTTGATGCAAAATGAGCAAACTTCTCAGAATCTCTAAAAGAAAGAGTTTTGTTTGAGCTCATTAGGACAGCTGCCCAGGAAATACGATCTTCACAAGGAAGAAAGTGTTCCAGAAAATGAACAGTTTTTACAGAGTGCAAGTTTGTACATCTTGTAAAAGTTCGAAAGAATTTAGATTAACATATAGATAGGAATCTTGAGTTTTAACATCAAGGAATGCAGGGCGTTGGAACATTGATTGGTATCTTAAGGACAAGGTGGTTTTCTTTCAGACTACTCATTTACAAAGCAAATACATGACGTATGGCCATAAATGAGGCTTTCAGTTTGAACAAAGTTTATGTACAGTCATGCTGACTTGGAAAGAAATCTAAAACTGTTTCCCTTAAATATCAGGCCTTTAGAGAATTTTTCTCTCCTCAGGCTTTAGCTTTCACTTTCTCCTCCTTGCTAAATGTCTGGGTATGGTTCTGTAGTTCCAAGTAAAAGGTCATGACTTGGGGCGCCTGGCTGGCTCAGTCAGTCAAGCATCTGCCTTTGGCTCAGGTCATGATCCTGGGATCCTGGGATGAGTCCCGCATGGGCTCCCTGCTCAGTGGGGAGCCTGCTTCTCCCTCTGCCTGCCCGCTCCCCCTGCTTGTGCTCTCTCTCTGTCAAACAAATAAATAAAATCTTTGTTTTTTAAAGGCCATGACCCTGGGGGTTTAGTTTGTGAATTTCTGCCTTCTGGTCTCAAGTTTATGAAGAAAGAGGAGAGCAGTTGTTGCACGAGGTTTGCGTCACCCACAATTCTGTCATCAGATCTTCTGTGGGTGTTGGGCATTTTTTCTAATACCTCTCCCCTATTCACCAGGTCAGACTTGTAATAATTTGTCATTATTTGGTGACATTATGTATAGAAATTATTTTTGCCTTGAGTCTATTTTGATTAGTAGCAATATAGCTATGCCGGCTTAGTTGGTAATTCCTTGATATATTTTTGTCATATACTGAATGTCAATATTTTTGTGTGCTATATTTTAGATGTGATTTTTGTGACCAATATATGGATATTTAACAATCTTATCAGATGGGGCGCCTGGGTGGCACAGCGGTTAAGCGTCTGCCTTCGGCTCAGGGCATGATCCCGGCGTTATGGGATCGAGCCCCACGTCAGGCTCCTCCGCTATGAGCCTGCTTCTTCCTCTCCCACTCCCCCTGCTTGTGTTCCCTCTCTCGCTGGCTGTCTCTGTCTCTGTCAAATAAATAAATAAAATCTTTAAAAAAAAACACAAAAAAACAATCTTATCAGACTATTTTATTTTGAAGCTATAACTATTTTTTTTTTTTTGAGAGAAAGAGAGAAAGAGAGAGGAGTGGCAGGGTGGCAGGGGCAGAGGGAGAGAGAGAATCTTAAGCAGGATCCATGCCCAGTGTAGAGCCTGACACAGGGCTTGATCTCACGACCCTGAGATCATGACCTGAGCCAAAATCAAGAGTCAGTTGCTCAACCTGGGTGACTGAGCCTCCCAGGCGCCCCTATTCTGAAGCTATATTAAAACAACTTTTGTTGTGGTTGTATTCATGAAAATTTCCCATTTTTAAAAATGTGGTAAACTTTACATAACAGTAAATTTACCATCTTAATCATTTTTAAGTGTACAGTTCCGTGGTAGTGTTAAATATCTCTACATTGCTGTGCAACAGATCACTAGAACTGTTTTCTCTCGCAGCACTGAAATTCTATGCCAGCTAAACACTAATGCCCTCCCTTCCCTTCCCTCAACCCTTGGCAAGAGCTTTCTACTTTCTGTTTCTATGATTTTGACTGTCTTAGATACTTCATATGAGTGAAATCTGACAAAATTTGTTCTCCTGTGACTTATTTTGCTTAGCTTAACGTCTTCAAGTTTCATCCTATGTTGTAACACATGACAGGATTTCCTTCTTTTTAAAGGTGTGTAATATTCTAATATATGTATCTGCGATGTTTTCATTATCCATTTATCTATTGTTGGACATTTGGGTTGCTTCTACCTTTTGGTTATTGGGAATAGTGCTGCAGTGAACATGGGTGTTCAAACATCTCCTCAACACCTTGCTTTTAATTCTCTTGCGTATATTCAGAAGCGGGATCACTGGATCACATGATAGTTCTATTTTTAATTTTATGAGTAATCTTCATGCTGTTTTTCATCATGGCTCCGCTGTCTTACATTTACACCAGTTCCAGTTTCTTCACATCCTCATAAACACTTGTTATTTTTTGTTTTTCTGAACAGTAGCCATCCTAATGGTGTAAGGTGACAGCTCCCTGTGGTTTTGATTGGCATTTGTCTTATGAATAGTGATGCTGAACTTCTTTTCATGAGCTTTTTGCACATTTGTATGTCTTATTTGGAGACTTGTTTGTTCAAGTTCTTTGCCCAATTTTTAATGAGGTTGTTTGTTTTTAAGATTTTATTTATTAGAGCATGACAGTGAGAGAGAGCACAATCAGGGGTAGTGGGAGAGGGAGAAGCAGACTCCCCACTGAGCAGGGAGCCCAATGTGGGGCTCAATCCCAGGACCCCAGGATCATGACCTGAGCTGAAGGCAGATGCTTAACTGGCCACCCAAGTGTCCTGAGGTTGTTAGTTTTTTGTTGTTGAGTTGTAGAAGTTCTTTATATATTTTAGATATTAACCTCTTATCAGATATATGATTTGCACATATTTTCTCCCATTTCATTGGTTGTCTGTTCACTCTGTTGATTGTCTCCTTTGATTCCCTGAAATTTTTTAAGTTTGAAGTATTCCCATTTGTCTATTTTGTTTTCATTGACTGTGCTTATGGTGTATATCTAAGAAATCATTGCCAAATCCAATGTCCTAAAGCTTTTCCACTATGTTTTCTTCTAGATTAATTGTTTTAGGTTTTATATTTGGCTTTTTGAGTTAATTTTTGTATAGGATGTCAGACTAGGTTTACTTAAAAATAACATTTACTGTAAAATCAAGCACAAATATAATAAACCACATTAAACAAGTATGTAGTTAATGAGATATGATACTGTGAAGACCCATGTTAACCACCACACTGGTTAAGAAATACAACTTTGCCACATCACCCATGTACTCATCCTTGAGCCACAATTAAATCACAGCTCTCCTCTCTTTCCAAATGGAATCATTGTCCTGAATTTTATAGTAATGACTTCCCTGCATTTCTGTATAATATTATCACCTGACTATGAATCCCTAGAAACTCTAGTTATTCCTTCACGATTTAAAACATGGTATGTCTTTTAAATTTCTTTTTAATCTATTCTACTCCTAATTTATCTGTGGAAGATCTGGGTCTGCAGGGTTTCCTAAAGTCTGGATTTTGCTGATTACACATTTCTTTGCAGTTTACCGTGTTCCTCCACCCTCTGTGTTTCCTGTGAATTATCAGTTGGAATCCAGAGGTTTGATCAGAATTTGGTTCAATCTGTTTGGCAAGAGTATTTATGTTGGGACTTTATTTGATCACGAAGCACATATTTGTCACTTTATGTTAGGTTAAAAGCCATTGAGGCTGTAAATACAGATTCACTGATTCAATGGAGGTTGCAAAATGATATTTTAATTTGATAATTTTGCTTTTGTGTATTACCTGGAAAATGTTATACAAGATGGTTACCCTCATATATTATTTAGTGTTAAACAATGGCATACTTCATATAAGAAAGGCAAGATAAAATGTTTATTATTTCCTCTTGTTTAATTCCACTTTCTAAGATAATGAATTAATTCCATTACTTCAGAATGTAACCAGTTAATTAAAAAATAATATATCAGTACAGACTAGAGAATTCAAGCCTATTTTATTGATTAATTTTTTTTTTGAGAGAGAGCGAGCACACACATGAGCAATTGTGGGGAAGGGGCAGAGGGAGAAGGAGAGAGAGAATCTCAAGCAGTCCCCATGCCCAGCACAGAGCCCCACGAGGGGCTCAATCTTACCACCCTGACATCATGACCTGAGCAGAAATCAAGAGTTGGATGCTTAACCAGCTGAGTCACCCAAGCGCCCCTGATTAATTTCTTATTAGAGTAGTTAAGTAGCCCCACTTTGGGCCAGTGGAAGCTCTTTCCAGTCTTCTTGATATGACTCGGAAAGTCACTGAGATCTTCCTTGCAATCTGGTATGTCAGTATTTTCCAGGCTCATTTTACATGTTCCCTGAAAGAAATCTGGGATTAGTTATTTATCCAAAAATCCCTGGTTTTCCTTTAATATCTGATTTATTTTAATAGTGGTGATATTTCAATACCACAATCTGAGCACTAGGTTTCTTCAGTGGACAAAACTTGGAATTTTATGCAAATACCCATTTTTAAAGAAAAAATGATTCTTGATATTCTTTTTGTTGTTGTTGTTAAAGATTTTATTTGTGAGAGAGAGGGAGAACACAGAAGGAGAGTGAGAGGCAGAAGCAGACTCCCCACTGAGCAGAGAGCCTGACATGGGACTCAATCCCAGGACCCTGGAATCATGACCTGAGCTGAAGGCAGACGCTTAACCAACTGAGCCACCCAGGCACCCAATTCTTAATATTCCTGATAATATTTTCTATCTTATAGTCCCAGCTCAAATTCAAGACCATAGGGTTTTTAATTAATTTCATTTATATCACATCTCTTTTTTTCTACCCTGACAATCCAAGAATCTAGGCACTTGGGGAAACATGTGTATGAGAGAATAAAAACATCCTATAATTTCTTATTTGTTTTTACTCACCTTACAAATCGAGCAGTCTTACAATAACAATATGAACACCATCACCACTAATTTTGATTACTAAAAACGGTTAATTTTGTCTTTTTGCTCTTTCTTTTCTTCCTTACTTTATCTGTGGTCGCACTTTATCTACACTGTTAGCTAACAATGCCTTTACCAACTGAACCCTCCTCTTTTTAACCATCACCGAACATTAATTCTATAATAACAATATATTTCATAATGTTAATCAGTATTTATGTTGCCTCTCTATTAAGTTTGGTTTTGTGAAGCTCATTCTCTACAAGATTCCTTAGGAAGCACTCTTGGCACAATACACTGAGTTATTATATGTTGAAAAATTCTGGATATTAAATTATTTACTCACATTACTTTCATTAAGTATGTTATATATGTATTATATTTTCTTTTGACATAAAGAATGACCATTAAATTCTGATAATAATCAAACTATTTCCCTCATAAGCCAAATGACCTTTTTGCCTGAACATATAAATAATTTCTTTTCCTTTGTTCTTTACAGTACAGTAATTTACAAGAATATATCTTGCTGTTGGCTATTCTGGTTCAGTGTTTTCGGGTACACAGAGCAGTCTCTCATTATGTATTTTCAGATTTTTTTCAGGAAAGTTTTTTTGATTAAAGTTTTTAATATTTTTTGTTACTTTACTTCAATTTTTTAAATGACTGTGATTGTTCCCATTTGTCTTTTCTTTGCCTGTCTTTAATATTTGTCACTTCCTCTTGAATATCATTTATCTCTTCTTTTTGATATTTAAAATTTTATTCCTTTCCACATTGCATTTTTTTTATATAAATGGTTTTTGTTTATTTTTTCTGTTTCTTCTTAGTTTCCTTGTCTATGTTGTATAGTTATTTTGTATGAGCCCTGGACCTTGATACTTTTCTTCCTTACCATTTTTTTTTTAATTTGGTTTTTTGAACTTATAGAAAGAGACAGTTCAGATATTTTCTTCTAATATCACAGAGTTCCTGCTTCAGTTTTTATCAAGCATTAAAAAATAGAGTGGCTTGTTTTCAGATATTTTCTGATTCAGTAGTAACTTCCACTGGCCCCAAATCGGAACTTGGGAACCTCTTTAATATTTTTCAAGATTGTTTTGGCTATTTGGAGCTCTTTGTAATTCCATGTAAATTGAAAGATTGGCTTTTTCATTTTTGTGGAAAAGGCTGTTGGAATTTTGATGGGAATTGCATTAAATCTATAGATTACTTCGGGTAGCATTGACATCTTAACAATATTAAGTCTTCCTATCCATGAGCATGTGATGTCTATTTTTTTATGTCTTCTTTAATTTCTTTCAGCAACGTTTTATAGTTTTCAGCATGTAAGCCTTTCACCTCTTTGATTAGATTTATTTCTAAGTCTATAAGTCTTTTAGTTGCTATTGTAAATGAAATTACTTTTTTAGTTTCCTTTTCAGGTTATAATTGGTGGTGAATAGAAACAAAACCTTATTTTATATGTTGGTCTTGTACTCTGCAACTTTCCTGAATTAATAAAATAATAAGTAATAAAATAGCTCTGGTATCTTTCTTATGGGTTTATTGGGTTTTCTATACATCGGATCATATCAGTTGCAAATCAAGATAGTTTTGCCTCTTCCTTTCCAATCTGGATGACTTTTATTTTCTTTTCTTATCTGGTAGCTCTAGAACTTCCAGTACAATGTTAGGTACTAGCAGTGAAAGTAGGATCCTTGTCTTGTCACTGATTTATTTGTGTTTTATTTGTAATGCCTAACTGGCATAGTGCATTAATGTTAACGTTGTTTGGGATCTGTCTTAGTTTGCTATATTAAAAAAAAAAAAAACAAAAAAAAACAAACTAAGACTGAATAGCTTAAAAAACAAACACTCCGGATTCAGGAAAGTCTAAGATCAAGGTTCAGCAGATCTGCTTTTGGTGAGGGCTTTCTTCCTGGTTCATAGACAGCCATCTTCTTGCTGTGTCCTCCATGGCAGAAAGCACAAAGGAACTGTCTGAGGTTTCTTTTACAAGGGTACCATCCCACTTATGAAGTCTCCACTCTCATGACCTAATCACTTCCCAGAGCTCACTTCCTAACACAGTCACTTTGATCATTAAGTTTTCAACATATGAATTTTGGGGGAACACAAACATTCAGTCCATTGTAGGATTTAAAGAAATATTTGTATGCATATACCATTAAGAGATCAAGATTCATGCCCACTATGTAAATTCAGTTTGGTGTTACTGGGACGATGGCACAAGTCATCAGGAGGGTGTAAAGAAAGGGGGATTGATCAACCTTATCTGTCAGGGAGCACAAAAAGCAACACAGAAGTGATTAAGCTCGAAATTAAAAGCAGAAAAAGTATTTGATAAGCAGGTAGGATCAGAGAGATCTTGAGGGCTCGTTCTAGGAAAAGAGATATGATGAAAGCTCCAGAGGACTTATGTGGCTTTTTGCTATAGGGTAACTTCCAGCAGTTGAAGTTGGCCTGGATTGTAGGGTCAAAGGGGAGACTCTGAAGATGACTGGAAACATAAAATGCACTACTGAGAAATTTGGATTTTATCTTGGAGGGAATGGGAAAAATATAAAGATGTTTGAGGTTGTCTGATCTGGATAGAAGCGAGGTGTGGGAAGGGGCATCCGAGACTCCACAGATATTAGTCAACTGATAATGATATCATGTGGTGGAAGCCTGTGGGGAAAATAAAATAAGTAAACTTTGCTCTGAACTGAGTGCACGGTGTTTTATAACCTCACAAGTAAAAGGCCAAAAACTGTCAAACCAAACCATGGTGTGTATAAAAGCCTTACCTTTCTATCATTTAGTGAGTAAAACAAGATAAAGTTTAAAGGCAGACATAAAGCAATGCTGTTGACAGCTCTGTAAGATAAGAAAAGCCTCACAGTCACTGAGTCTGGGAGAAGATGGTATCAGTTTTATTCCTTCTTCACCTCATGCATCTTACCTGTTCTCCTTTTTTGCTTAACAATGGTGACCCAAGGGACATGGAAAATTGTGAAAGTTGGAGATCTTCAGACACCTAGAGCTGAACCTAAGGAACTGCAATGTGGGACAAATTTGGGGGCTATTTTCTCTTTATCTGTACCCCTCCCTCTAGCTCTTCAGATGTTTTAACCTTTGACTCCAGGCAGAGATCAAACATCCCCCTGTAACCTCACTGCATTGACCTGGATCGGGGAGCCTGGGTGGCTCAGTTGTTAAACGTCTGCCTTCGGCTCAGGGCGTGATCCCGGTGTTCTGGGATCAAGCCCCGCATCGGGCTCCCTGCTCTGCTGGGAGCCTGCTTCTTCCTCTCCCACTCCCCCTGCTTGTGTTCCCTCTCTCGCTGGCTGTCTCTGTCAAATAAATAAATATAATCTTAAAAAAAACAAAAAACAAACACACGACATAGACCTGGATCTTCTTGAGGATTCCATACTCTTTAAGTTGCCTCTTTTCTTTGATCCCAACAACAATGTTGAAAATAATTCTATTAGTAATAATGACAACAGCAACAGGTACTATTTTGTGATTGCTCACCATGTGTTAGGCAAATTGCTATGATCTGATTTGAGAAATTCAGTCATTGCCTCAGATACCTGTGCTTATCTTTCCAAATATGTCCGCCATACAGTACCTGACTTTAGAAAGATTCCAGATACCTTCTCTAAACTTCTTGGTATATGTTAACTTGACTATGTTTCCTAAATAGTTCTGATTAGGGCCTTCTTCTTCACATAGCTGCAGCCTGATAACATTTCTCTTTCTTCCAGGTCCCTTTCTGTGTGTGTGCATGTGTGTGTGAGAGAGAGAGAGATAGAGAGAGGTAGTGTGAAGACAGAAACTTTATCTTAACCTTAACTCTATTTTTCTCTCAGTCTTTGTCATCCATGACCACTCCTGATTTTAGTTTTCAAACTTCATGGTGGATTGGAGATTTCCCCCTTACTAATACCCTTAAGCATTAATTAATCAATTCGGTTATGCATTAATTTATTCAAAATATGTATTTAGCATCTCTACCTGCAAAGCACTGAGCATTTAGCGGTTGCAAAGACAAAAAAAAAAAAAAAAAAAAGCATGATGTCTTACAGTCCACTGGGAAAGGCAGGCACACAAATTAAAGTAAATTTGATAAAAGAGTTACATGATTAGGGTAAGTCCGTTAGTACCAGTTTGTCCAGGACAGTTGCACTTTATGCGCATTATCAATAGTGTCTCTTTCACTTGTGAGAGTGTTGTAGTTTGAATAACAGATGATATTACTAAGTTATGTCCTGGGGGATTCAGGGAAAACTGCAATGTAGGTGAATAAAAATAAAAATTTTAATAATGAAATTTAGGATAGCCTTCGGAGTTTTGCTTATGCTTTCAAGAAGCCCAATATATACTTATATTAGACCCCTGATTGGATCGTATCCTGTCACTAAAAATTACTTTCTTTAAGTACCAATCTCTGGAAATGAGCTTGAGAATTGCAGGTTTATTGATTGTTGACTATTCTTTTATTTCCTAGGTCCTGAGATGTCAGACAGAAAATCGCCAGTTCCTTGCATCTCTAAAGAACATCAAAATGATCAGCTTGATGGACAGGGTCTCAGGGGGCAGCAAGCAGAAGTCCAGTATCTGCACTTGATATTGCCACATGAGGCTACTTGGTATAGATTGCTCTTAAAGATTTACCACCCAGGGGCGCCTGGGTGGCACAGCGGTTAAGTGCCTGCCTTCGGCTCAGGGCGTGGTCCCGGCGTTATGGGATCGAGCCCCACATCAGGCTCTTCAGCTGTGAGCCTGCTTCTTCCTCTCCCGCTCCCCCTGCTTGTGTTCCCTCTCTCGCTGGCTGTCTCTATCTCTGTCGAATAAATAAATAAAATCTTAAAAAAAAAAAAAAAAGATTTACCACCCAACCATAAGAACAAAGTCACTGTGTAATCATTTAAAAAACAGTGTTTCCTGACATACTGAGTACTTCAGACTATTATAGTGCCAGCTTGGTGAATAATGGCGTATGCACAAGTCTCCATACCCCTTATTTTTTGGCCCAAGGTTTGGTCCACTGCAGCATGCAAGGCCTATTAACATAGTAATCTGTGCTAGCTGCATGAGCCTGCATTTTGACGAAGTATCGGCTAATTTTTTTTTTAAATTATGTTCACTTAGCCAGCATATAGTACATCATTAGTTTTTGATGTAGTGTTCAACGATTCATTAGTTGCGTGTAACACCCAGTGCTCATTACAACACGTGTGCTCCTTAATACCCTTCACCCGGTTACCCCATCTTCCTACACCCCTCTCTTCTGTAACCTTTGGTTTGTTTCCCAGAGTCCCGAGTCTCTCATGGTTTGACTCCCTCTCTGAATTTTTTAAAGCCTCTTCTTACAAAATGCTGCAACCAACCCATCACAAAATTTTACTTTATGATGTCTTAAGGGCTTTCACGCAGGCTCCGATTTCACACCGAACTTAAGGACGACGACAGCCTGGCAGGGTGAAGAAACACTGTGGGATTTGTTAACTGTTTTATTTTCATATAGGCATGAGCTGTTGTGTTGCAACATCCATCTTGGAATCCGTGTAATTCAGAAATGAGTCACTACTGATGCAATAACTTCTGAATGAAAAATTAGCTTCCCCCTGCTATGATGATCATCTCTTACCCGAAAGGCTTCCCGATCTACAGTTGTTCTGCCATTGTTAGTTAGGATTTGTGCAAATGCTTTCATCTCAGCACATGAAGAGCCTGAAGAAAGGGATATCATGGGGTTCAAAGCTCTGTGTTTGGGGCTTTTTTTGTGCTTTCTTTGCCTCTCGTATGTATGTCCCTATACCGGGTGACATTGAAGAATACTGGAAAGTAACAGCCTTAGATATATTTGCTAAAACTTGCACATTTATGGTAAGTATCGTGTTTTTTCCTTCTGGATATTGGAATGTCTTGTTGACTAAAAATCAATGCTTATGAACTTTTCAGTAATTACTGTTTTTGAAATAACCATTGCTTCTTTGTTTGTTAGAATAAATCAATTATAGAAAAGTAAGTAAATATCTGCATCTGTGCAGAGTGAGGCAGGATTCCTGCTTCCCAGGGGTTTAGATCCAAATGGAAAGATTGTGTCTGTTGTGATATGCGTGAAGTGGTGCTGCTGAAGGGAAAAGCTTTGAGTTTACTTGATAACTTACGTTTGAGTTACATTTGACACACTGGAGTTTTCAGTTAGGTTTTACTTACATGCATTATACAGATAAACATTATTGGCGTTTGGGGGCGCCTGGGTGGCTCAGTCGTTAAGCGTCTGCCTTCGGCTCAAGGCGTGAGGCGTGATCCCGGCATTATGGGATCGAGCCCCACATCAGGCTCCTCTGCTGGGAGCCTGCTTCTTCCTCTCCCACTCCCCCTGCTTGTGTTCCCTCTCTTGCTGACTGTCTATCTCTGTCAAATAAATAAATAAAATCTTAAAAAAAAATTATTGGCGTTTGTACCTACTTGATGTTAATTTAGGGCTCTCACTATCTCAATGGTTTCCATTGCTTATCTTTCATTCTAAATTGCTAGGTTTCAGAGATTGTGTGACTTGAAATATGTGCGGTTGATTATGAATGTGAGCAAAAATAGCTCCTTGGTAAGGGGGAGATAAGGTTAGAAACCAGCGTTTTTGAGCTTTTAGAATATATAGGCTTTCTATAATATATACCTCTGTACATCCCCACTACATTTCGATTATTTGTATTACTCTATAGAGGAGGAAAAAGAAGTTGAGAGGAGCTCATGCAGGTAGAAAGTGACAACTTCAGAATTTGAACCCACAAATACCTCATTTCAAAACTCATACTCTTTCTGCCAAACCAAGAGGCTCCCAGAAATGTTCTTTGATGACAGAAGCAGTAAGAAGCTGAAAGGAGACAGTGGTGGCAGTGATCAGATTAGACAAGAAGGGCAATCTACGATATCAGAGGGAGAGGCCGTTCCCTACTACTCTGTATTGCAGAGAGGAGTTCTGTGACAACAGCCAACTCTTCCTGTCTGTGTCTGCTGAGTCCTGATACTTATCTCTCTGATTACTTGGAGAGGCACACCTTCACCGTAACTCTCTTCCTCCAAAGCTCTTACCCCTTGAGTTCACATAACTTGAGAGCTGGTGTGGGTAAGCAAGTACCAGCTCCATAAAGGCTTTTCCTTTGTCAGCTACAAATTATTCTCCCCATCGCCAATCTGTAATAAAATTACACCCTTTATAGATTCGATACTGTATATGGATTGTTCTTTATTTTTCAAAAGATAGTAAGAAAAACATCCGTGTATTTACTTTAAAGATTATTCTAGTAAAATTAACAGTCATTAGCTGTTCTAGAGAAAACAGTTTTATTCTTCTCAGTACTGAATTTTGTAAGTCAAAGTTGAGATACCAGGAAGAAAAATTAATTCTTTAACATATGAAAGGGAAGTGAAAATTAAAGTTTTTGAGAAAGTAACCTTGATAAATAAAATGCTTTGCTACGTCCATCGTACGTTAAATTGGAAGGCTGAGTTTGGTAGAAGAGCATGTCCAACCTTGAAAAATTTCCTTAACCCTTCATTGTATCTTTTTTTTTAAACTTAGGAAATGGGGATACTAATCATAAATACTTTTCAGGATCACATATGCTAGAAGAGTACAAAATAATCTCTAAAGTGGTACTTTTGTTATTGTTCAAAATATACTTATCTGCTCAGAAACAAAAAATATCTAAAAAGTGAGAAACAAGGCAATTTGCAAAAAACCTTTTAAAATTCAATTCACTCAATGAAAAATTAGTGTCATTTACCCATTTACCAAAAACCCGCTTTAAGGGATACTCTACCTGATCATATTCAATTAGCATGAAATTACTTAAGAATTTTTATTAGCGAAGAATACTTAAATAAGACAAGCTTTATTGAATACATACACCCATGTATGTACTCTGCTATGGACATTAAAAGTCCTAACTCACTTGAATCCTACAACAACCCACCAAGGGATTTATTATTACTGCTGTTATTATTATTATTATTATTATTGAGATTTAAAAAATTGAAGTAGATAGTAATTTGTTTCTGGTCATATAGTCAGTAAGTGATAGTCTAAGAGGCTGGTCTAGAAAAATGGGTGCAGATTTGGCTTTGACATTTCCTGGTTGCAATTTAAGAGCTGCAGGCTTCCTCGTCATCAAAGTATAGGCATTAGACGTTCTTTAAGACCCTGTAATACCTCAAACTCTTGGAAATAATTGCAGGTATAAAGGCTGTTTTATGTACTATTTATTGACCATGTGATTTTTAAGGTTCTTCTTTTGAGTAAACTGTCCAGTGACATGTCACAAAGATCCTAGAAAAGTTGTCAGGAATACCAGGGAGAGCTTTCTTCAATGCTATCAAATACGGGATTTGGGGGACAGGGATCAGGGGGCGAAGGACATAAACCTATTTGGAGTTGAAAACCAGGGCATTTGAATAATTCGTAGTGTAGTCATAAGACAATATTTAAAATTTTGGATTAAATAAAGTGAACCATAAAGAAGAAAAAATGAGACAGCATTTCTATAAAACAAAAAGGAAGGGAAAGGTGGTGCAAGACCTGGATATTTTTCAGATAAGAATTTACAAATAAGAAATACTTATGACAGACATTAAAAAAAAACTGCCGGTAAACTGACAGCTTTTGAATGACACAGTGACAAATCTGAAATACAAAATACTTGAGATGTGCAACAGGGTTATGGACCAAGATCTATGCAGTATTATTTGGAAATAATTGTTACAAACATTCTATATCTGTCTATTTTGCTTATGTTTTCCTTTTTTAATTTTCTCTTTCTATGCATTTGATGTTAAAGATGAACGTGTTCAATTTTGTTTTCCTTTTACAGGCTGTGTGCTTTGAGAGTATAGGTACTATGAAATATGAAGAGGTAATTTCCATGCTATTGAGGCTGGACTATACCCAACCAGTTTCTGATGAGTATGTCACGGTGATGGATACAACATTTGTTCACGTTCCAGTTCGTTTGTACTTGCCAAAGAGAAAGTCAGAAACCCCAAGACGAGCTGTAATCTATCTTCACGGCGGTGCTTTTTGTTTCGGAAGTTTCAGTAAGTTCATCATATAAGGAAAAACTATAACTGGCTGTATATTTTTGATATGAGAACTATTTAATATAAATACGCATACCTACATGTATAATAGGTGTAAGTGTAGCTATAAATATTAGCTATGTAGTAGAGAGACACAGACAGGTTTGGCAAAAATATCATGGAGATCATTATTTCTGTTTCAGTTTGGTTTGGTTTTGCTAAGCATTTTCTTCTCAGCTTTTATATCGAATGAACTTATATCAAATGAAAGTAGGATATGAATGAATCAATTATTATAACTTGTTTTCTTTGGGATCAGAATATATTCAGGAGCAGAAACATTGAAGGGATGCAGATGTTTTAAATGGTAAATCAGAGTCATACGTTGGTGGCTACAAGGTCAAGTTTGTAGTTACTGATAATAATGCTAACAGTGGTTAAATTTAGAATGGTCGCTAGTGTTGATTCTTAAAGGAAAACACAAAATAGACCTATGTTCTAATATACTCTTCCTATTCAGGGCACCTGGGTGGCTCTGTTGGTTAAGTGTCTGCCTTCAGTTCAGGTCATGATCTCAGGGTCATGAGATCAAGCCCTGAATTAGGCTCTGTGCTCATCTTGGAGTCTGCTCGTCCCTCTCCCTCTCCCCGCTTATGCTTGCTCCCCTGTCTCTCTCTCTCTCACTCAAATAAATAAATAAATAAATAAATAAATAAATAAATAAAAGCTTTAAAAACAAACCAAACAAAGAAAATAACAGATTTTCCATGTTTATTCTTCATAAATATTCTTGTCCCCCAGAATTCTCTCCCTACCTTTGGGTTTTGACGTTACACACTCTCTTGTCCAATCTTTTCTCTTCTCCAAGAATCCAAGGGCTGCTGACATCCAATCCTTTTTTTTTTTTTTTAAAGATTTTATTTCTTTATTTGACAGAGACAGCCAGCGAGAGAGGGAACACAAGCAGGGGGAGTGGGAGAGGAAGAAGCAGGCTTCCAGCGGAAGAGCCTGACGTGGGGCTCGATCCCAGAACTCTGGGATCACGCCCTGAGCCGAAGGCAGACACTTAACGACTGCGCCACCCAGGCGCCCCTGACATCCAATCCTGAACCTGCTTCTCTGATACTATTCCTGAGTCCTGAATCCATATATACAGCTATCATTTAGACCTTTACAACTGGACAAACCACAGACATCTCAAGCTCAATTTATTGTCTTGTGTCCAAATGGCCTCAGAAAACAAACAAAAAACCCACCATTCATCTAAACCAACATCTGAAAGCTCTCGGTAAATAGCAGTTTTAGTCAATTATTTACGGTTCTTTAGTGCTCACATCAAATTACCGTATCCCATTCATTCTACTTCTGAACATTTTGACTTCATTAACACAATTTAGTACTTCATGATCTTTTAAAGATATTCCTCTCTGATGTCTCTGCCTGTGTCCTGTTCAACTTTATTTCATCTTCTACACTTAGTGTACTGGGTCTTTCTAACGCGCAAATTTGGTTATATGATTTCTTTGTTTAAACTCTTCAGTGACTTTCATCACATAATAAAATGAATCTAAATCCATTAGCATAGTGGCCAGATTTCCAGGTTCTTACATTTTTAACTTTTCTTGCTGATGCTCCCCTTCATAATTTGTTTCGATCATACTGCACTGTATTTAGTTCCCAAACGCTCTGTGAATTCTTATTTCTATCTCTGGCTATGCTTTTCTAGAATGTCCTTCCCATCTTAAGAAAACTCTTGCTCACCCTTTAATGTTCAGGTAAATTATCATTTTGTGGGTGAGGGATTGTGTGTGTGTGTGTGTGTGTGCATGTATAGTCTTCCCTGGCTTTAAAAGACTTTAGCAATGTTGCTTTGTGGTCCATTCAGCTTGTGTTCACCCGATGGCAACAATCCTTGTTTTGTTTTATAATTGTGTTGGATGTTTCGTTTAGCACATCTCCGAGAAGTGGAACCACCTCTTAGCCTCTACCAAAGCATTTTCCATGCAATGAGTGTTCAACACATAAATGTTTTTTGAGAAAAAAAAAAAAAAAGAATGACTTAAAGGTACTTCTGTTGTTGTTCTCTAGAGGGATTATTAATCAAAATGTTTTCCCAGGACTTTTATGTATTTTTCACCTTCTTAATCTTTTCAGTAAATTAGATTTCACCTATAATTTAATTTATGTCATGCATTAGGGTGTTTGGAATACTATGCTTCTTTTATAAAGTACGTTATAAGATATTATAAGATATGTAAGATAAATTAAATACCTGTTTGGCCTCATTTGTCTCTAAAGAGATTTATTAATGCCATTAAGGTTTTTATAAGGTCTGTGAAATATCCAAGCATCCATATACATATTACCTGGGACTTCAGTCATCACTAGAGAAATGCTCACAGTTGAGAAAATATCACCTTTTTGAAAAATCCTTAGAAGTGCTCCTGATTATCAGATTGATTTCCCCTTCATTGACAAATGCAATGATTGTGATCAGTAATTCCTAAAAACGTGTGAATTATTATTCAGGACACACATTCCAATTTCTTGCTCAGCTGAATTTCAGTTGTGTCTTCTTTCTGTGTCTTGGCTTTTTATTTGCACTTTATTTGTTCATAGATCTGTCAGAACTTAATAAATAAACTATAAAAGTTTATTTAGATACCTTCTATTTGTTGACAAATCGGGACATAGACTCTATAACTATTCTATGGTATTTTAAAATTTCAATTTCCTTTCTTTGTTTTCTAGGCTTCCTATTTTGTTTTCTCCTTTAAACTTGCTGAAGTTTCTTTGAGAACTAAGAAATATAAGAAGATATTTCTTTTTTTTTTTTTTTAAAGATTTTATTTATTTATGTGACAGAGAGACAGCCAGCGAGAGAGGGAACACAGCAGGGGGAGTGGGAGAGGAAGAAGCAGGCTCATAGCAGAGGAGCCCGATGTGGGACTCGATCCCGATACACCGGGATCACGCCCTGAGCCGAAGGCAGACGCTTTAACGACTGCGCTACCCAGGCGCCCCAAGAAGATATTTCTTTAGTAGACTTTTTTACATGGAACCATGGCTTTTGTTTTTTGACATCTCTCCTAATATTTTCTTGTTTCTATCTGGGTTCTACAAGTGATATAAATTCAATAATTGGACTTAGAAAAGAGAAAAACATGAGCCAACAGATCATATCAGCCAAGATCATGAGTCAGGACAGCTGGAGATAAAGAATGGGAAACAAAAAAACTTAAACTGACTTTTGTTGTAAGACAAGTGAAAAGTATTGGGAAATAAAAATGAAGACAGGCTTGAAGCATATCATTGAGGGGCTTTCAGTGTGAGGGTCAGAGGGTTCTTATGTCTTGTACATTTGGTATTTATCTACCCATTGCCTTGTCTTGCAGATTATCAGCTCAATCTTTAATGAAAACATTATTTTTCTATCTGACTTACTTTTCTGTTTTCATGGTAGTCACACACCCAGTATTTCATTCGTTTTTTTTTTTTAATTTGAAGTTTTATTAATGTGCAGGAGACATTTTGGAAAAGTTTGGAATTTGATCATGGCTCTAGAATTCTCTGAATTTCTAGGATCCTATGGTAAATAAAGTAGTAACAGATGTCAAAGAGATTGCCAGAGTTTTGTGGCCAGGGCACTGGCAAATTGGATTTGGAGGTACCTGGGATGAGATATGTGTGTGTACTGGGGGAGGGGGGTGGGCAATGGCTTGTGTGCCGTGTGGGCCAAAATAGATATGTACGTCTAAGTCCACATACTGACTTGCCAGAGGCTCTCTCAAAATTTTGTTGCTTTTCCTTAGACTCTGTCTTAAATACCAAGGTTATTGGATCCTTTTCTAGTGGGGCATATTCAAAGAATTTGGAAGTTCAAAGAACCGTATCATCGAGTGCTGTAGTTTAGAGAGTCAGTCATCTATTACTCACTTTCTCCCCAGAATCCCGAACCAGTTGAAGATTATACAACATTCATGTAAATGACAGTCAGCACATAACCATTATTTCTAAAGAAGGCTTTGGGGAATGTGTATTTCAGTACTGTTATGACACTCTTGAGTTAGATTAATTCATCCGTAGTGGCTGGCCCTGATGACCAATCACACTTCCTCGCTATGAAACTTGCTGCCTGAAGGGACAAGCAGAGTAAAATGCAACAAGACACAGAAGGTTCTTGGGAGTGAAGATCCTTGTGTACAGGCAGCAGATGAAAAGGGAAAAATCAGAATAGGCTGAGCCTAGTTTCTCTTCTTCAGAACCACCAATCTGCAAAGTCATTTTTTCATCCCTGGAGACAGTGACTAATGAAACACTCCTGCAGAGTGTATCATGCTGATTCCAGTCCTTCTGCATAGAAATGGAGTGGGAAATATAGGCTCCTTTATAACATTCACAAATCACATTTCTTTCCAAGTTCATAGCTATAAGCATGTCTGTTGCTGTTTAATTACTGAGAATACTCTGACATTTATTTCTTCATTTCAGAGAATACAGCTTGGGACTCCCTGAATAGATGGACTGCAAAGAAACTCAATGCTGTTGTTGTAGGAGTGGAGTAAGAGAATGATTTTCTTTGGTTACTATGATTTTGCCTTCACCGAGTAGAGGTTTGATTTCCAAATCAAGTCGACTATGCCTCATATATAATTTTGTAAAAATCGCTATATTTTATTTGTCGTCATTGCAACATAGACCATTCCTCAAAAGAGTGCACGATCTCACATTCTGTGATTCTGTGAGTCTCTGAGTGACATCCTTGAGTGAGCATTTTTGGAAACACTTGTTCTAGACACATAAAACTCAGGTCCCAACTTGTGCCCCAGATAACATAGCTAGATAGGAAGAAATAAATTATTACACATTTGGGATGGTAGGTAGTGTTTGGGTCGGGGATAAAATGTTTTATTTTGTAAAAATTCTTGTTTGGAGTAATGTAGGAGATAAAGGCTGGGATCAGCTAAGAATTTTTTTTAATGTTTTTTTATTACATTATGTTAGTCACCATATAGTACATCCCCGTCTGATGCAAGGTTCGATGATTCATTAGTTGCTCACAACACCCAGTGCACCATGCAATATGTGCCCTCCTTACTACCCATCACCAGTCTATCCCATTCCCCCACCCCCCTCCCCTCTGAAGCCCTCAGTTTGTTTCCCAGAGTCCATAGTCTCTCATGCTTCATTCCCCCTTCTGATTACCCCCCTTTCTTTATCCCTTTCTTCCCCTACTGATCCTCCTAGTTCTTATGTTCCATAGATGAGAGAAACCATATGATAATTGTCTTTCTCTGCTTGACTTATTTCACTTAGCATTATCTCCTCCAGTGTTAATTTTTAACTTTTTAAGGGACCTCCACACTGTTTTCCAGAGTGGCTGTACCAACTTGCATTCCCACCAACAATGTAGGAGGGATCCCCTTTCTCCACATCCTCTCCAACACTTGTTGTTTCCTGCCTTGTAAATTTTTGCTATTCTAACTGGTGTAAGGTGGTATCTCAGGGTGGTTCTGATTTGAATTTCCCTGATGGCTAATGATTTTGAACATTTTTTCATGTGTCTGTTAGCCATTTGTAGTCTCTCTCTCTCTCTCTCTCTATATATATATATATATATGTTTAATGTTTGGATCATCAGTTACATTGAGAAATGATATAAGCTATAGAGTATATCCAATCCAAAATGTGCTTGGACTAAAAATTATGCTTACAACCTTAGGGAGTTCATAATATCCCCTACTCCTCACACACAATGTTATCCATGGACCTTAGATACAAGGTTGAAAACCTTTATATGAATTTCCATGTTTTTTCAAATAATGAGGAGTCAGTGGAAAAACTCAAGTTTGATTTTTGGAAAATTAAATAATAGAGATTGGTGTTAAATTGCATCTATTTGCTATTTAAAAGCTACATGGAAAGTTACAACTACAAATAGTACTTTAAAAATATTATTTAAATGAATTGTTCTTTTTTTTAAAGTTATAGACTAGCTCCTCAACACCACTTTCCAGTTGCATATGAAGATTCCTTCACTGCAGTCAAGTTTTTTCTTCAAGATGAAATTCTTGCAAAATATGGAGTAGATCCCACCCGAATCTGTATTTCAGGAGACAGTGCTGGGGGTAATTTGGCAGCAGCAGTGGCTCAACAGGTATGTTTTATTTGTCTTTATTCTGAGAGGTTGAGGTCAAAACTCATTTTTTTTTCCCTGTACAGATAACCAGTTCTTATGGCATCATTTGTTGAAAAGATCATCTTTTCTCACTGGATTACAGTGATGCTTGAGTCTAAGTTCCTAATAATATGACTGTTTCTGAATCCGCTCTTCTGTTCTATTGATACCACACTGACTTCATCTTTGTTCCTTCTTCAAAATTGTTCCTACTACTCTAGATCTTTTCCATCAAAATGTTGGGATATCTTGTTAATTTCTAAACTGACAAGTAGTAATTTACTTTTTCAGTGTAGATATCTTACAAATCTTTCTTCAATTTATTCCCGAGTTATTTTGGAAAATTTTCATGTAAAACAATATTTTTCAAATGTTTGTTTGACAATATATAGACATACATTTGATTTTTACCGTGGCCTTATCCTTAAAAATTTCGCTTAGAGATTCTAGTAGTTTTTTAACATTTTCTAGGATTTTCTACAACATCATGACTAGAGGTAGTTTTAATTCTTTCTTTCCAATCTTTATACTTTTCTTTCTTAATTAGTACACTGTCTAGGGCTTTCAGGATCATATTGAATACAATTGTCTTGCTCTGAATCTTAGGGGGAAATTGCTCAATATTTTACTAATAAATATGATGTTAACTGAAGGCTTTTCATAGTTGGCTTTTGTTGGTTGAGGAAGTCCTTTCTATTCCTATTTTGCAGATAGAGCTCTGAAGTCACAAAATCTTTAACATTATTGATTATAAAGTGCAATATTGTTTTTGGAATTTGGTGGGGTCTTTTTGTTTTTGTTTTTGGCTTAAACAACAGCAATTTATTTTCTCGCAGTTCTGGAAGGTAGATGTCCAAGATCAAATCATCAGCATGTTTGGTTTCTTAGTGGCTTCTCTCCTGGGCTTGTAGATTGCCGCCTTGCCACTGTATCCTCACATGATCATCCCTAGATCTGTCTTTTCTGTGTCCAATTCTCCTTTTATAAAGACACCAGATATATTGATTTAGACCCACCTATAGGATTTTTTTAACCTTAATTTCTCTTTAAAGGAAATGTGTCCAAACCATCACATTCTGAGAGTGAATAATTTGGGAGTGAAATAATTCTGTCCATAATGGTCCCATTATCTTCTCCATGTGTGTATATGTAATACATATACATTATATGTGGGTTTCATATATCTGGAGACTCAACATTTTCTAAATATCATGAAGTGAGTAGTTTTCTCCCCACTCTAACCATAGTATGTGAATTCTTTTTCTGTATAAGGACTGAGACCAACACAGGGGAAGTAAATAGCCATGGACTTGTAGGAAGGGACTGATCTGTATTATATTTGGGACTCAAGTCTCCTGTTTTTATTCTGTTGTGCAATAGGCTCCCCTTTATACTGTTACTTTTAAAATTATAATTATTACATTTTTGGAATTTGATGTCAACACATGTATGACCGGTAGACATGTAGGAGTCTACTAGGTTATGAATGGTCTCAGTTGACTGTCCAACTTTGGGTCCATGGAAAACTTTTCTGCTTGGCTATTCTCATTATTTGCAGTTAAAGATTCATCAGGAGAAACCTCAGTAGAGGTCTTCCAGCTGCCTACATCCTCTTGTGAATCACATGCCAGCTCAAGAAAGCAACAATGTTTGTATGCATTCTTTTGTTCTTTATTAAAGAATACAGAGATGTGTTTGCTAGACGTAAAGCTCTTGTCCATATCCCAAGCTTCCAGGTTGTCCAATGGCAGTATATACTTTTTTTCTTTTTCCTTGTCATCTTTGTACAAGGACAAACTTTCAGGGACAAGGACAAACAAGTATCCTTTAGAGCATCCTTGCATGATGCCGGTGATGCTGATGGCTAGCTGATCCTTGCAAACCACCTAACTTCCAGTTGTGTTTTTCTTGTGAACTTGATGGCTCCTCTGCTAAGCATTTGCAAAGTTAATGAAATCTTCCTGCTTGGTGTTGATGTAGGAGCCTTGGTTGTCAATCAGTAGCAGTACCTGGTGCTTTGTCTTGCCTTCTTGCTGTCAAACATGGTTAGCAACAGCCCTTTTCATTTCTTTGCAGGGTCTGGGCAACTTGGCTATTTTGGGGGGTATACTTCTTGACAGTGTTGATTAATTTTTATGTTACCATATCTACACTCTTCGAGGAAGGCCCTCTCAGCTTTGCAACTCATAGTTTGACTATTTATTGGATTGCCATGTCTGGAATAAACAACCCTGTCCTGACACAGTGCATGGTTTTGATTGCATAGGTAACCCCCGCAAAGAGGTAGCATATTGTTCTCTAGGACAGCCCTGGCATCTGTTTCTTCATCTGTAAGGTCTAGTTGGGTGATGACTCCAGGGGTTCTCAGAACTTGAGGATCAATATCTTTAGCCAGCCTCAGTGATCTGAGTTTGTAAGATGGATATTGGCTAGGGCAACAGCCATTCTTCTGCATGATGAACTGCACAATCATTTCTCTGATTTGATGCTCACTATCTGGTGGCTGATCTCCCGTGAGCACTTTAGTAACTCTAGGTAGGTTCATGTTTAGAGTTCTGTATACATTTTCTTGGGGGAAAAAAAAAGAAAGGGGATTTCAGTACAAAAAGAAAATTTGCAAACCCTTAGACTTACTGATTCCTGAGGTCTCTTCTGACCTGAACTAATTTGCTGTGTATTTAAAATAATATATCAACTTATTTGAAAAATCTTGCTGGGATGGGCTGGGAAGTGTGGTGGGGAATGAAAATTGGAGACTACCCCCTCTTTTATGTTATTATATTCATTGCTATACCAAGTCATATAGCAATCTGATCTTGAATTTTATCTAAAACTAGTTTTATGAATATAGAAATTCTGAAAACTGTCCAGTAATTATCCAGTAACAATCAAGAAGCACCTTGCTACTCCTGTAATTTCTGCTTGCATGTTGTAATATTTTCCAGGCTTTGTAGATGAGGAAAGCTTTTGCAATGCTGCAGATGCAGTTATTGAGAGTCCTTAAAATGTGAAGACCTTACTGCTTTCCAGCAAGGCAATCCTAAATATTAACATAGTCACCAAAACCAAATGCAATTCGCAGTGAAATTTCTGGGGCAGTATAAGTTGTTGTCTTGAAGTGAATTAAAATTTGACGTTATCCTTTTCCTTGAATTAGTTAATTTACAAGAACCGAGTTATCTGTATAACTTCCTGATATAAAATCTGATCAAAGAGATTGTTACAACTGAAAATACTACATCAGACCTCAATATGCTTAAAAAACATTAAAAAGGTGACTTCCTTTACCCTTTCTTGTTTATTTTTATGGCCATACTTGAAGTTACTCATTCATGCTCTGCTAAACTTTCTACATGAGTTATATTTTAATCAAAACGTTTTATTCCCCATATTAGGTTTATTCGTTATCTGGGTCATCAAAATCAACTTTTACTTTGTAAGTATTATAAACCCTTTTTTCCCCCACAGTCTCATGACCCTGTGTTTAATAGTATGTTATAGATTTATGGCCTGAAAAACTCAGTTTCAGTAAGAATATATCACTGAGAAATCAATATTGTTTTGTACTCTGAGAAGACTTCAAGAGGATATACTGGATTTGTTTTTCCTGTATGGATGCAAAAAAATCATACAGAATTCACGATATGAAAAGATGTTCTCATGGATTAAGAAGTCAAATAATGATTGAGATTTTCTCTCACTCGCCCTCTGCCCCTCCTGCTCATGCTCTCTCTCTTAAGTAAATAAATCTTTAAAAAAAAAAAGTAATATAAGATATCTATATTTATTAGTTTATAGTTTTGGCCTTTCTAAATATACCATTCTTACTAATTTGAGTCACTTTTCATAAGGTGTCACGTGGCCTCGTGATCCAATTTACAACGATATTTCTATGGCATCTCTACATCATATTTCTATGGCCACATATGGTCTTGTGTTTGACACTTCTTTAAAGATATTTTAAAATTTTTCTTTACAAAATAATCTTAATAGTAAATGTTAATCAGAGACTGTAATTAATGATGATGCTTTAAAGAACACTTGACAATCAGCACCCTTGGACCTGGGATATTTTCAGTTGTAAGTATACCAGTTTCTGCCATGTTTATTTTTCTCTATGTGCTCACAACATCTCAGTGTCACACAGACTACCTGAAATCCATTTAAAGCAGATAAACCTGTCCTCTGTTAATTTGAATTTGACATCACCATTGCTCTGAAAGCCTCTATCCATCTATGCCAGCAAAACCAAGATGAATTACAAAAGCCATTGTGTAGTCTCAGGAAAGACTTTGTCATAAGGTCTCGGACTGAATATCCCTCACTTACGAGGTAGAGAAATTCCTGCATTCCACTATAATGAGTTGATTAGCAATAGCTCTTTCTCTCCCTGTGTTGGTCACGTGGAAGATATGTCTAGGAAAAGCAACTTGTCTTGGGATATACATCTTCATCTCAGGGAAAGAAATGTCTCCGTAAATTTGCTAGATTATATAAAAGATTGGCTAACTTCTTCAGGTCTGTAGAACTAAAAGGCCTTTATTAATACTGCATGTTAAGCCTGAAATTCATCTGGCTTTGAAATTGTTACCTTTCAACCTTTAAAAGCTGTTTATCTGAGACCCTGTAACAACAAAGTTGCCTTATTCTGAAGTTACAGATGGAAGTCAATTTGATAGGTAAGAAAGTTGTTTTGCTTCAGCCTGACATCAGATATTCAACTATCATAATTTGGGGTTTTTTTTTGGATTTGGGTTCATTGTTTTCCTCATCAGTGGGAAAAATAGTTTGAAATTATGTAATTAATTTGACACTTACTTACATGCTTACCTTTTGATGTGAACTCATAAAAGATGAGAGAACTGGATCTGTTTCAATGCTATAGCATTTTAGATTCCAGTTGGTTCATGATTATGTTGAGGATGCTTTTAATGAAACATTATTTTCCATAAGTAGCCAGGCTTTTTATTTATTTATTATTTACTTATTTGATTATTATTATTATTTAATAAGGAAGTTTAAGAGTAAGAGATATTTATGTTAGCCAGACAAAGAACAACATGTAAAGAATTTCTACTTATCCCTCTGTCTCTGTCTCTCTTTCCCTGGTTTCCTTCTCTCCTTTAAGAGATCTCCAACTTGAAATTAGTTTTGATTCACAAGCTTATTTTTAAGTCTGATACATTTTCTTAAAGAGATAATGGGCAAATGGCCACCAGATATGTTCTTCTTTTAAACCCTGTATTATCTCCAAAACCAACTGACATATCCACCAACCAACCAATTTTTTTAAAAGATTTTATTCATTTATTTGACAGAGAGAGAGACAGCCAGCGAGAGAGGGAACACAAGCAGGGGGAGTGGGAGAATAAGAAGTAGGCTCCCAGCAGAGCAGGGAGCCCGATGTGGGCCTCGATCCCGGGACCCGGATCACACCCTGAGCCAAAGGCAGACGCTTAACGACTGAGCCACCCAGGCGCCCCCACCAACCAACCATTAAACAAAATTCCTTTGTATATGTTTACATGTCTTCTCCCCTGTTTTTTTTATGGTTAAAAACAGTATTTTGATTTCCATTTTTTATTACTGGTGAAACTAATTTTTATTGATCATTTCTCTTCCTTTTTCTTTTTTTTCCAGTTTGGATGGTCATCATTGAAATCTTTATTTAGTTGCCTCTGTGTGTATGTATGTATGTATGTATTTAATTTGAGCACAGTTGACACACAATGTTACATTAGTTTCAGGTGTACAACTTAATAATTCAACTTCTCTATACTTTGGGCTCTACTCACCACAAGTGTAGCTAACATCCGTCCCCATAAAACACTATTGCAATATCATTGACTGTATTCCCTATGCTGTGCCTTCTATTACTGTGACTTACTCATTCTATAATTAGAAGCCTGTATTTCCCACTCAAAATCACCCCACCACCTCTGCTGGATTACTTCCCTCCCACCTCCTGCCTCCTCAGGAGCCTTTATCTAAAATTTATTCCCTTCCTTTCCAGTATTTTCAAAATCCCAAACTTTATTTGCTCTTTTACTGCCGCATGTAACCATATCTAGGCCTTCTCATCTCCAAATCAAAACAAAAAGAAAGACAAAGCTAATAAGACTTTCTTTTTTATTTTTTATTATGTTATGTTAGTCACCATACAGTACATCCTTAGTTTTTGATGTAGTGTTCCATGATTCATTGTTTGCATATAACACCCAGCACTCCATGCAATATGTGCCCTCCTTACAACCCATCACCATCTATCCCAATCCCCCACCCCCTCCCCCTCTGAAGCCCTCGGTTTCTTTGCCAGAGTCCAGTCTCTTGTGGTTCATTCTCCCTTCTGTTTACCCCCCCTTCATTCTTCCCTTCCTTCTCCTACCGATCTTCCTACTATTTCTTATGTTCTATAAATGAGTGAAACCATATGATAATTGTCTTTCTCTGCTTGACTTATTTCACTTAGCATAATCTCCTCCAGTCCTGTCCATGTTGTTGCAAATGTTGGGTAATCGTTCTTTCTGATGGCTGAGCAATATTCCATTATATATATGGACCACATCTTCTTAATCCAGTCATCTGTTGAAGGGCATCTCGGCTCCTTCCACAATTTAGCTATTGTGGACAATGCTGCTATGAACATTGGGGTGCATATGGCCCTTCTCTTCAGTACATCCGTATCTTTGGGGTAAACACCCAGTAGTGCAATTGCTGGGTCATAGGGTAGCTCTATTTTTAACTTTTTGAGGGACCTCCACACTGTGCTTTCTTAATCCTTTATCTAGCCTTCTGTTCTATCACTAGTCTTTCTTTTTGTACCCAGTTGAATTAAAAGCAAATTATGCTCCTTTTCTACATACTCATAATACGTACTTTCCTCAGTTCATCACCTTTGTGCTCTCCCCTGGCCATTTCTTCAACTTGCTGTGGCTGAATCTGTCAGGAATCTCATTATCTGTCTATTTAAGGGCATTTTTGTTGTTGTTCTTTTTCTATAACTTCCTTTCATCACTTAGAACTCTTTCCAACTTTTGCCTTGGAGTACTCCTTTTTCCCCATGAGGTCTGTGATAGCACTCTCTCTGTTCTCTTCTTACTTCTCTTCCATCCAATTTTGTCCAAGAGACAAACTCTTGGTCTGTACACTCCCTTACATCTGGTATTCTTTAGGGCTCAACATTTGGTCCTTCTGCCTTTTATCCTACTCTCTGCCTGGCATCGTGGCTTCAGCTCTGATTGATCTGCTGAAGGTTCTTAAAGTTATGTTTCCCACTAAGGCCACTGTCATGAGCTCAAAACCCAGTTTTCCCCACCTGGATATTCCATAAGCTCTAGAAACTCCCACGGCAAACCTCCTCTATATTACCCGAAGCAGTTTTACGCAGTTACAGTATGGTGATTATCCTATAATCTGTTGCATGTGCATATTCCCAACTAGGCTCTTACGTATTTTGGAATCTGGGAACAATAATTTTTAAAAAAATCTTCATGTATCCAAACGCTGACATCATACTTGTCCTCTTCCTGCCTTCTTTCTCTACCCTTCAGAATACTCCAGGATTTGACTTCTGCTTTCTCTTCAGAATGTTTTCCAGCTTAGCAGCTTTCTTGAACCTGTCCCATCGTGCAACAGAGCACAGTGTTACAGATTATCTTTACCATGTTTTTGTGGGAAAAATTTAGGGATTAAATAAAGACACTGCTTCTGCACGCTGCTGAAATGAGCAGTAACTGATTATTCGCCTTTGGAATCAAGTTGATTTTGCTCTTTGCCTGAGAAGAGCATGAATGGATTCATTTTTGTCCCCTCCCTATTGATGCAGTTGCTGTTTGTTTCTCCTTTTGAATCCTGCTGCCCCTCCCGCCAAAAAAGTTCATAGATATTACATCAGAGGAAAGTATGGTGGAGAGTGATGTTAGAAATGTTGGCAGAGGCAAATCATACAAGGGCCTTTTGAATTTTTTCTTTTTTTTACTTGACTCCAGGGGCATTGTGAAGTCACAGAAAAATGTTAATCACTATTTGTATTTTAAAAAATACTGTTATTTGGGGCACCTGGGTGGCACAATGGTTAAGCGTCTGCCTTCGGCCCAGGGCATGATCCCAGCGTTCTGGGATCGAGCCCCACATCAGGCTCCTCCGCTGTGAGCCTGCTTCTTCCTCTCCCACTCCCCCTGCTTGGGTTCCCTCTCTCGCTGGCTGTCTCTATCTCTGTCGAATAAATGGGTAAAATCTTTAAAAAAAAATACTGTTATTTGACTTATTTCACTTAGCATAATACTCTCTCGTTCCATCCATATCATTGCAAATGGCAAGATTTCATTGTTTTTTATGGCTGAGTATTCCATTGTATATATGAATTCACTCATTTGTGGAATTTAAGAAACAAAACAAACCATCATAAGGAAAAAAAAGAGAGAGGCAAACCAAGAAACAGATTCTTAACTATAAAGTGCAAACTGATGATTGTCGGGGGGGGGGGGGGTTAAATTGGGGATGGGGGTTAAGGTGTGCACTTGCTCTGATGAGCACCAGGTGTTGTATGGAAGTGTTGAATCAAAAAGAGTTGGTCAAAAAGCGTCTACTCAGAAGAAATAAGAGAAATGAAAATAGAGAATTAGGTAACAGGCCAGATTGAGCAAGTGACTGAAATGGTGAAAAGAAGACGCTTACGACAATGGTCTTCTATGGTATAGTAATACTAAAATAGGGTTAGGGAGAGGGTATGTTTTTTAGGAGACTTCTGTGGTCTGAGCCATGGGTTTGCACAAGAGTTTTTCAGATGTTTGTCCAGCTAAGACACCACTGGTGCATCCTCGAACAAAAATGGAGCTGAGCCAATATTTCCTATGGTTTGCCCAGTGGAAGATCAACAAACATTTTCCCTTCTCCTCTTCTTCTTCTTCTTCTTCTTCTTCTTCTTCTTAAGATTTTATCCATTTATTTGAGAGAGAGAGCATGTGTGGATGCAGATGAGTGTGCATAAGTGGGAGGAGGGGCAGAGGGAGAAGGAGAAGCAGACTCCCTGCTGAGCAGGGAGCCCAACATGGGGCTCAGTCACAGGACCCCGGGATCATGACCTGAGCTGTTAAGCAACTGAGTCACCTAGGCACCCCCAACAAACATTTTCTGAAGCATTTCAGAGATACGATGTTGGATTTCTATTACATTTGTCTCCACAACAATAAGAAGTATAGCTATCATTAACTGAGTGCTTACTGAATGCCCAGAACTATACTCTAAATGCTTATCTCACCCCCGCAAAACTGAGATACTGTACCTACTAATTTACATCAATTTTAGAGATCAGGAAATGGAGGTCTTACAAAGTTAAGTATCTTGTCCAAGGTCATAGAGTTAATATGTTATTAAATTCAGGATTCAAATTTAGATATGAAAAGCTTAACCGTTGAGCAATACTGATTTCAGGCTTTTCTTCCCCAGTTGACTGGGTTTGTACCTGGATATGGTATCACATGAATCCAGGACTTTTGAGTCACATACTCTGTTTCACTGTCCTACTTTTAGGACATAAAATGGGAAGTGCAATTTTCAAGGCAGGAATAAGGAGCAGGAAAGAACAGGATAAATCCTTAAGGAGGAGAGCAAGTTGATCATCTTGGGCTCTTTGAAGGGCCCTGTCTTATTCCATTTGGGCTGCTATAACATAATAGCTGGTACTGGGTGGTTTATAAACAACAGAAATTTATTTCTCCCTGTTCTGGAGTCTGGAAGTCTCACGTCAGGGTGTCAGTATGGTCTGGTGAGGGACCTCTTCCAGGTTGCAAGCTTCTCATTGTACCTCATGTGGGGGGAGGAGGAAGCTAGCTCTCTGGGCCCTGTTTCATAAGGGTATTTATCCCACTCAGGAAGGTGGACCTAGTCACCTCCCAAACACCCCACTGACTAATACCATCATCTTGGTCATTAGATTTTCAACATACGAATTTGGAGGAATATAAATGTTCAGACTATAGCAGGCTCCACGTGGGATTTCTCTAGTGTAGTTGGAACATGCTGCCTAGGATGGGGTCGAAAGGCCTCTCATATTGGAATTCTTTCATGATGGTTCAGAGTTCACCCAAATACACACTGGCTATCTGTATAATGGTGAAATTGGGGGTGGTGTCGTTGGGGATGGTCAATGAAAAGGAAGATTAGTGGGAGGAACAATCCCAGTTGCTATGAAGCTGGGATTCCTGGGTTGAAAAGAGTAGATCTGCTAAGTTTGGTGAATAAGACTTAGCACTAGTGATGCAGGAATTCTACATGTAAGTTAATATTTTGCATACATCTATCCTTCTGTGGACGTCAGGCAATGGATAAGTTCCTGTGGATGTGCAGAACTTGGAGTAACATACATCCAAACCAGGGGGCTAGATGGTAGGGAGCCTTGGGAACCAGGGATTGGTTTGAGAGGGGCAGTGGGTAACGAGGGACTCAATGTGGGAACTGTAGTGTAGGCCCTTGGCAGGAAGAACTTAATCTTTCTCTAAGAAGCACCATGCCCTAATAGAGGGTCTTGGGACATCTGGGGAATGGGAGAGGATCTGGTAATGCTTCAGACGGTCTGGAGCAGGCTTTATGTCAGGTACAAGTATCCATGACAGACAACTACTTTGAATGGGCTTCAAAGCAGTGGAGTCAGTAGCCTGATACAGTTCTCTCTGTGCAGGGCATAAAGTCATGAAGCATCTTTTCTCTGAATTTGCTATCAGCCACCCCTCAGTCACCATTCCCAACTCATGCGGGTTGGTTGTAAACAAAGAAATGAATGTAGGAGTGAAAATAGTTCTGACTCACATGTCACTCCAAGCTTTTTAGTGTGACACAGAAAACTTTTCTGAACTGGTTCCAAATTTTGTTCCCAAATATGTAGATTTAGGAGACCAAACTTTTACCATGGTGTGAGTAAACTACTCTCATGATAACAATAATATCAGTGGCATGACCTATAACTTGAAAAACCAGTTAGAGATTCAGATCGCTTGGTTTGATCAAAAAAGGCAGAGGGATAGTTAAATAGGAGAATTCTATTTTAGATTTCATGAATTTAGGATTAATGCTACTTAACTATAAAAGGGAAGTTCAAATGCATCACATCCACTGCGTTCTCATTGAAATAATGTTAATTATTGAAAAGGATTACGAATAAGGATGTGCTTTGTTGAACATATTCCATGGCCTTTTATTGGGTTACCCAAAGGTCTTAATTATACTGAAAAATAAGAAAAATTTAAACAGACAATTCGAAAACAGTTTCCAGTGATAAACCTCAAGGATACTATAAAAAGCAAGATATGTTCTCTCAACTTTTTTTTTGACTTTGTATTTTCATTCTTGTTCTTTTCAGAGTAATAATGTCCTGAGATAAATATTTTATACATCTTTTTGCAGTCAAGTACATATGAGTTGCCCACAAAATGAGAAATACATATCCATTCATGTGATATTCACGTTTACATTATAGGACGGTCCACTCAGGGCTCTCAGTAGGAATGTTTATGGATCAATATTAATGCTTATTTGCACCTTTGCACTCTGATTAGCTAGTTGTCTTTGAGTCCATGTGGGTCTAGAAAGAAAGAACAAAGCTATAGATAATTCAATAATTCAGTGTTATTGTTGGAACCTATTTGTTACACGTCCCTCACTGCTTCTTACATCCTATGATTTTTGGTTCTAAGGATAGTGTCCTCTTAAGAGCATTATAAACTGACCAGCAATATTGACTTATTCATTTCTCTGCTTTTTTTACGCTAGACTGAGCATTTCATTATCTTAGACTTAGTAAGAGATACAATGATAACTTAGATATTATCAATGCTTGTGGAATTCAAAATCCAGTAGAAAGATCCATTATGCACATTTTTATAATATAAGGGGAAAATGATCATTGCCCTGAAAGAGGTAGAGAGCTTTGGAAGTTTAGAGGAGCTTAGAGAAAGACAAGTGAGCTTTGAACATGTACTCACATGCAAAATCACACGTACATGGTTATAAATATATATGTAGACTGTGTAGAAAACATCTGAGAAGGTTCATATCGGACTGATAACATAGTTGTTCAGACTAGGGCAAAATCACCAAACTTGGAGTATCTGATGAGCGGGTGTTCTTCCAATATTGTGAAGGGGGTTAACTTTGAAATGAGCTTCAGAGCATGACAGAGAAATAGGAAGAGGCATTGAATGACCAAGCAAAAAATGATGTAATGGGGACCTAGAGTTGGTAAGTAGTGACACATTTGTGGGAAAACAATGTATTTCACCTGACATTGCAGAAAGGGCAGTTAGGGCCAGATAAGGGTGTTGGTGGGTTCCTTTGCCCTATCCTTGTGTATGTGGTGCTGTTTGTTTCTTTATCTAGGTTTGGGATTTGGTCAGGGGGATGTTAATGGTGGACTTTTGCTTAGTAAATCATCTATCTGAGGGCACCTGGGAGAGATTTGGGAGTTTCTGTCAGGAAACATTGTTTTGGCTCATTTTCATGCTAAACTTGTGACGCCTCCAGCACCTTGGGAGAGCATCAGGGAGGTGTAGGATACTATTTCCCTTGTTGAAGTACCTCTTGAATTTCAGTTTATTCCCTCCTTTGGGTTCAGCCAACCACCGTGGTGAAAGATTGACTTACAGGCACAGCCTCCAGCCTGAGCTTTTCACCCGGGGCAGCAGCAGTTGTTCTTCATCTGTCCAGATGTCATTGTCTCCGATGCTGTGCTCTAGCTAAGACACCTGCTCCTTGGGGATTATGTCCGGGTTCTCTCCTACTGTCCACAGGGTCATAGGTGAATCTCAGGACACCTTTCACCTCTGGAAAGAGAAAAGGGCTCCTTGTCAAATATTTCACTTTTCTCCTTCATGTCAAGCTGTAAATATCAACAAGGCTTTTTTTTTTTTTTAAATAATTTCATCCCTTTGTTTTCCAAATATCGCCATTCTTTCAGAAGGTAAGTTACCTATCAGTTGGCTTTCTTTTTCCTTTTTCTTTTGTCTGTGTACTTTTACATTTAAATATGTTTCTTAAAATTTATAGTATGATGTTAGAAACTTGCTTAATAGCCAAATATTATTTTAAACTTTAAAATATTTTCATTTGAATGTTAATTTTCAATTTTGATTTTAAACTGTAAGCTAAAATATTATTTTAATAATTACACTTATTTCTTCCATTCGCTATGATTGTTTTCAGTCAAGAATTTTTACAAATTTATGTATACTGCCAATTTCCCCCAGGAATGTACTATTAAGGTTATTCGCATTGTTGATTTTTGACAAAAGCATCATTATATGTATGTATCTCCCTCTCTCCCTGTGTCTCTCTTTTTTCCCCTTTGCCCCACTATACTGAACTCATTTTATGCACCAAGCCAATTGATGGTAAACCATCAAATTGCTAAAGCAAACCTAGCAGGGTTTGTGCTTAGTGGTTATGAAGCCGGGTTACTGATCCTTCTGTCACTACCTCAGACTGCGGAGCTCACTGTGGCCATTGCTCCCAGTCTCTCAAATTGCTCTTGGGTACAGCCCAATAGTGCCTCACCCCCTGCCATATGTCTGTTGTTTTTTTTTTTAAGTATAGAAATATAATTGACCTATAAATCAGGTTAGTTTCGGATGTACAGTATAATAATTTGATATATGTACATATTGCGAATTGACAGCACAAGAAATGTAGTGAACACCTACCACCACACATGACTACACATTTTTTTTTCTTGTGATGAGAACTTTTAAGAGTCACTCTCTTAGCAACATTCAAATATATGGTGAACTATAGTCACCGCGATGTACATTACATCCCCATGACTTATTTATTTTATAATTAGGAGTTTGTATCTCACTTTCTCCTGTCTCACACATACAACCAACATTTTAAAAACTTTACTGTTGAAATGACCTCGACATTTTTTCATGCCATTAAAAGACATTCTAAATATTGTGAAAATAATTATGATATCATATCAACTTATATAGATTTGTTTACCACAAGATTGCTTAAATTATTAAAATTAAATTTCTTCCTCTTGGTGTTTTGGAGGTCTTTGTTTATAAGACATCATTATGTTTGTTTCAGGTGCAGAATGATCCTGAATTTAAACATAAAATCAAGACACAGGCTTTACTTTACCCTGCCTTACAGGTGATTGATTGTCATTTGCCATCTCACCAAGAAAATGAGCATGGTGTAGTTATAACAAAGGACTTAGCCATAAAATTCGTGAGTTTATATTTCACCAATGATGAAATACTTTACCAGGCAATGAGAAGAAATGAACATATGCCTCTGGAATCAAGACATTTGTTTAAGTTGGTTAACTGGAGTACTTTCTTACCTGAGAAGTTTAGGAAGGATTATGTTTATACTGAACCAATTCTTGGAAGATACAATTATTCGTGGCCAGTACTTACGGATATCAGAGCTTCACCCTTATTAGCCAATGATTCCTGGTTACAGAATTTGCCACCAACGTATGTGCTTACCTGTCAGTATGACATTGTGAGGGATGATGGAGTTATGTATGTTTCAAGACTTCAAAACGTTGGAGTTCAAGTTACTCATGACCATATTGAGAATGGAATCCATGGAGCTTTATCATACACTGAATTCCCACTGTATTTACGTCTAGGTTTCAGGATAAGAGATATGTATATTAGTTGGCTGGATAAGAATTTATAAATATAGTCTAGGTCCCCCCAATAGGGACCAACACCTATTAAAGTTGAGAAATAAGAATGGTTACTGGCAAATTAGAGAAGATAGTTTCCAGGCAGGCACAGAAATTGCAATAGTGAGTGGGAAAAGGAAAAATAAATTTAAAAAATTACAAGGTAATTGTATTAGTTTCCCGTGGCTGTTGTAACATATTACTACATACCTAGTGGCTTAAGACAACAGAAATGTTTTCTCTCAGGCATTCTGGGGGGGGGGGGTCACAAAATCAACGTGTTGGCAAGAACCACACTCCCTCTGGAGGCTCTAGATGGAGCTCTTTGCCTCTTCCATCTGATGGCTGCCAGTATTTCTTGGTGTAGCCAGATTATTTTGTCTTGAAAGTTAGCGTCTTCAAATCTTTCTCTGCCCCATTATCACATGACCTTCTCCTCAGCCTCCCTTTTAGAAAGATACATGTGTTTGCATTTAGGGTCCCCCAAAGTAATCCAAGATAATATCCCCACCTCAAGATCCTTCATTTAATTAACGTTTACAAAGACCTGCCTTTTTTCCATGTAAAGTAACATTCACAGAAATTAGGGTTTAGATGTCTTTTGAAAGGCCACATTTTTTTCACATTTTCAAATCTTATATTTTTAAAAGGCAACAGATCAACATTATAATTCATTCTAATCTAAATATGTACTCAGCAATGTAGCCTAGCTCAGTATGGAGTGAGCAAGGTTTTCAAAAAACTGTCAAATACGTCATTTAAAAATACCCAAATAATAAATCACTTCTACAAGCCTTTTGTTGAGTGAAATCATAAACTAAAGTTTTATTGCTGTGAAATGAATATCTGTATGAATCTTGGATATTAAGTATAACCAGTCGAATCAAGTTAAGAGATTAAAACTGTAGCAAGAAATTTGTGTGTGTGTCTGTGTGTGTGGTAGGGATAGTGAAAATTTACAAGCTACTTGACCCAAGAGCAACTGAGATATCTAACTTCTTCAATCAAACCTACATTTTTCAGCAGGCAATTAAAAATGACAATTTTAACAGTCCACAAACTCATATATATTTTTCATACTTTTTTTTAATGTAGAAAGAAATTAAGTATGTGCAAAAAGCTGTTTTTCTTAGCTCATTTTCAGCACCTAGAGGATAGAAAAACATCTATGACTATCACAAATGAGAGCAAAATGAATGTCATTGGAGTCAGTTATAGTTCTCCTTTGAGGGTGATAAAATCTATATGGAAAGTTGATCCCATAACAAATTATATTGTCATAGTTTTTTTTTTTTTTTTAAGATTTCATTTATTTATTTGACAGAGATAGAGACAGCCAGCGAGAGAGGGAACACAAGCAGGGGGAGTGGGAGAGGAAGAAGCAGGCTCCCAGCAGAGGAGCTTGATGTGGGGCTCGATCCCATAACGCCGGGATCACACCCTGAGCCGAAGGCAGACGCTTAACCGCTGTGCCACCCAGGCGCCCCTATATTGTCATAGTTCTGATTTAATTTCCTTTAAAATATTTTTTAAGTTGGAAAAAAAATTTTTTTAATGTTACTGAATCTGATTCCAGTTCCTTTTCATCATTTGGTATACTGGCCACCAGTTCTAATGGGGGGGGGACCTCTTAGAAAACTTCATGATGATAGCACATTCAGCAAAAATAACGGATATGCAAGGAAGCGATAAAAGGAGCAGATCTCCAGAAAGCACATTTTGTCGATTGTCCACTGTCTGGATATTCTTCATAGGGATTCTAGTTGAAAGCCTCTTTCAATGTCGTGAGCATGAGTGTGTAGTCTCACCAGCATGCGGTTTCATATCCTTGGACAGAAAGGCCGGCTCACAGCTAGAGAAAAGGTCAAAGAGTTTAATTCCTGAAAAGCCTTACATTCTACAGAGTAGGAAAGCACTTTTCCTTTATTTTTTTTAATTTTAATTTTTATTATTTTGATACTTAAGAATGTGGCAGAAATGTATGCTAAGGTAGCCCAGTCAATCCTCATTTATGTATTTTGTAAATTTGGTCTCAGGATATTTCTGGAAGAGAGACAGTTTGCAAAAGCCACTGCTAGACAGCCTTCCTTTGCAATCCCTGACACTGTGCTCTTGGCTACCCAGTGGCTTTGATCACTGTTGACATGCTACAAGGTTAGTTTCACTGGGCCATACTCCCCAAATTGGTTGCCTTTTATGTGATGGTATCGGAGCACTGTGATAAAGCCATCAAGATTGGAAACATCCAGGGCACCTGGGTGGCTCAGTCGCCTAAGCATCCAACTCTTGGTTTTGGGTTAGGCCATGATCTCATGGGTCGTGGGATCGAGTCTGACCCCAGTTGGGCTCTGTGCTTAATGGGGAGTCCACTTGAAGATTCTCTCCCTCTGTTCCTCCCCCACTTGCTCTCTTTCTGTCTCTCATATAAATAAATAAATGTTTAAAAAAAAGATTGTAAACATCCAAGGGAAAGTCATGTACTCTAATTTCTTTGTTGGCAATATGAGGGAAGATCCGATTACATCCCATACCATGTCCGCTAAAATCACCAAGCTTTTCATCCTCTTTTCTAGCTATGTTATCCAGACATTGATTAGTGTCCACACTTTGTATCTGTCCCAAAGAGAAATAGTGATATGGAACTTGCTAATCAGGGGAAATATCCTCTAGGTAATTATAAAGCATTAGAATATAGTTTTCCTCTGCTTTGTGGGCAGGTTTATGCTCTCATTGCCTGTAGAGAGGTTTTTCTGCTTCCATTATGCTTGCTCTTATATTAATTCCAAGTAATATGTATCTCCAGTCATCTTTCTGATGCTCATTTTTACACGAAACGAATTATCTTAACTTCTAGAAGATCGGGGGGGGGGCATGATTTTACAGATTTTTAACTTTATGACTCTCGAGCTCTCCTGTTAGTCCTGTGAAATACTACCTTTCGTTCCTGCCATTTAATCTGCATTGTCGCCCCCCCCCCACCAGGTCCTGGTAATTTGGATTCTATTCCCCGCAGTTTTTAGTCAGTGTGGAGCTCTGTCCTGCAAGAAGCTTTGATTGGTACCTTCAGATCTAATTGCAGATAGCTTGTACTCACCTACTAATAATCCCTGCCAGTTTCAACTGTTTTCCAAAATTTACTAAGATTCCCTAATACATGTTGGTAAATTTTGAGTCTATCAAATGCTCTGTTGCTTCCCTCTGCTGTCTCTGCTGTCACCGACGCTGCACAGGCCTTGCAGTTGTCACGGATTGTTCCGACCATTCATACTTGGAGGTTTGTATACATACTTTATATTCTGGCTCGTACGTTGCTTCATAGTATATTGTCCATAGATTTTTGGTTTTATTATCCAAATTTCTGTGTGGATTCTCATAGGAGGAGGTTTGGGGACTTTCAAAAATTTAGGACCCATAGTGGAAGTTTTGAGTCCATCTGTTTTCAGTAAATGATGGAGAAAAACAGAAAAATTAATAAGTAGACAAGATTTTCACATAATTAATAAAAATGATTTAATTTACACATATTGAACTCAGTAGCAAATAATGTCATAATACACATTCTTTTCAAGTACACATTGAACATGAAAACATCTTCTTGGCCATTAAGCAATTATTGTCAAATTTCAAAAGATACGGAGCATATTCTCTAACTACAATGGAATTGGGCTAGACGTTAATAACAACATGATAATTTGAAAATCCCCCATCAGTTTCAAAGTAATAAATGTATTACTAAATAACTTAGAGTTAAAAACTAACTCATTATAGAAATTAGAACATATTTTGAGTTGAAAGGTAATGAAAATACATGCATCTCATGACTTGTGGGATGCAGGTGAAGCTGGTCTCAGAAGGGAATGAATCACATACATTATAATTTCTAATGCATGGGTTAGAAAAGAAGCCAGGTCAATTGTCAATTAGCTAAACGATCCATCTGATGAAGCCTTCAGCTTGTATTTCGCAGGATCGCCTCTGCTTTTCACAGCCCAGTCATCAAAATACCTTAAAGCCCCACAGTCATGTCAGACCGTCATGCGTGTGGAACTGCGCTCATACATACACCCCTCTACTTAGATGACCATCCTGGCCGCGACTTGTGTCTGGCCTCCATCTGTGCTGTGGCACTTTAATTGTTTGTGTAGAGAATATGAATCTCATTTAAGAAGTTACATTTTTAAAAATATTTTTTTCTTTTTCCTTGGGAGCTGGGGGGAATTGTCTGGCTGAGCAGCACAGGGGTCTTTGGGTTGGGGGAGAGCCTATGAAAGCACGGAAGGCCTTAAATGGACTCTCTGTTCAGCTCACACTTACTGCAGATTGCCCACGCCCTTCAGGAGTGAATTCATGTCCTTCTTTCTTTGTCTTCTCTCTCTTTTGAAAGTCTTAATAATAAAACACCATGAATTCGCTATTACGTCCCCTTCAATGGAATATTACCAATGTGTTTTATCTCCCTGTGTGTTACTCCTCTCCAGTCTGTGTTACTCTTGAGAAACAATTAAAATTCTGATTTGGAGGTATGCAATTCTTTTTTTCTTTCATTAAAGATATTTTTTAGATGTGTGTAGGCAGTCCTAAGCCAAATGTTTAGTTTTGCTTGTTTCAGGGGCAAAATATGGAATCATACTTTATGTAGTCTTTTGAGACATGACTTTCACTCAATCATTAGCCATAGATGTTGCATGGAATGTAACCTTATTAGTTTTCACCAATGCATAAAATGTTCTATTATGAGAATATGCTACAATTTATTTAACCGTTCTCGTTTTGGAGTAGTTTTTTCCCAGGTTTTTGTTTTGGTTTTGTGGGGTCTTTTTTGGTGTTATTTTGCTATTACAAAACATGCTGTTATAAATATGCTTTTCCAGGCCTTCCAGGTGCACATATGTAAGAATTTTTCTCAGATACACGCACGCACACACACACACACATACGTGTGTGTGTGTGTGTGTATATATATATATATATATATATATACCTGAGATATAGTCTACTACATATATATATGTAGGAGTAGAATTCCTGACTCATAGAAAATTTAATGCTGCATTATTTTCTAATAGCTGTACCCGTTTGCATTCTCAAAAGCAGTATACAAATATTCCCATTGATCTGCATCTTTTCCAGGAATTTGATCTGTTACACTTCTTCATTTTTGCCAATTAAATCTGTGTGACGTAGTATTTTATTTTGGTTTTAGTCGCATTTCTCTAAATACTAATGAGTTTGGTTATCTACCTGTGCTTAGTGGTCTCAAGTGTTTCTCTTTCATGCAGTAGCATACTCAAGGGTTTTGCTTGTTTTTCCGTTGCTTACTTTTTTCTAATTGTGCAATGCACATTTTTTCTATGTACAGATGCATACGCATACATAGAACTCTGAATTTTCTGGCTGGGGTAGGAAGTAGAGAGAATGTTTGCTCACGTAGTGTCAGGGGGTAGCTGTGGTTCATCCAGGTGGAAGGCCTACCACTTGTGTGTACCGGTCTGGAAATCAGGAGAAATACTTCGAGGAAAGCTCTTTGAGAGGAGCAGCAAGTTAAAGGTGACTAGTAGGCTCTTTTTTTCTATCCCAACTTCAGAAGAAATTCAGACATAATTTGCCTTCGCTTGGATGGGACTCCAATATGTGTTTATCATCTTCCTCCAGGGATGTCCGACCCCTCTCAGATACCGTCACTACTGTGTTAGGGGCAGTTTTGACCTGGTGAATATTAAGAGGAAGGTAACTCATTCTAGTAGTGTATCAGGATAATTTCTCTTTGGGGAGAAAACCAAAGCCTATATTGAGACACATGGTTAGCTGAAGATGGTTAATCAACACAGGTAAGATACAGGAGCTCACCTAATCAATAGATTTTCTAAGAATAACTTGAGTCAGGATCTCGAGCTACATTCCTTGGATGTATGGAACTAACTAGTCTCTGCGGGCTGAACACTGAGAGATAAACACAGTCCCTGCAGGCTGTTTGGATATTGCTAGATGTGTATACCAACATAGGCACCCTGCTAACTCCTATGCATTGAAATCACGAATTTGGCCAGGGTCTGGAACAAAAACTGGCCTGCACGCAGGATTTTGGAGGCGTTCACTAGACCCTTGCAGGTAAAGTCAAGCACTGCCACCCAGTGGTGTCTTTTGGAATTCCGGTTTCAAAAGGTACTTGATGCAGTAGCAAAAGACTACGTTTTTGAACAATTGCTAGTCTATTATTGGGCCCTGCTGCAAACATCTTCCATTACAGAAGTCCAGTAGATAATCTTAAGAGCTGAGACACCTTTTGTGTAATATGTAGTGTCAGAGAGACATCCTTTTTGATAACATGGAAACTACATATACAGGACGTATGGAGAGATCTATAGGGATGAGATTAAATCGTCTTGCTATTTGTTTCCTATTTGTTACATTTGCTTTTCCCCCACCATTTTCCTTCTTTTTAAAATTATTTCAGTATCTTTTATAGTGTAATTGTTTTCTCCACTATTGGGTTATGAGATATACCTCCTGGTTTTATTATTTTTAGGGGTTGCTTTAGAATTTGCAATGTGCATTTTTATGTTATCACATCTAACTTCTTGATAGGATTAAATTCATAGCTAACTAGGAATTTTTATTAATTGTAGTATAGTATGGATATTTTCTTTTTATTTTTTAAAACAATTTATTAATGTTTAAAAGTTGATAAAGCTATGTGCAAATGATTCACAGAAGTCCGAAATCTATTAAACACTTTTTTTTTTTAAAGACGTGTCTTGGTTAAACTGCCCTGAAAACTGTACTAAAGAGACAGCAATCTATTTTTATTTTTTGCAACATTTATATGCATCTTTAACTATTTAATGAACAGCTATGTTGAAAAACTTCTGGTATTCTCTATCAGTTAAAGTAATGTTTTAATGGCGCAAGAGGGTCGTATTTTCTTAGGAAATACATGTGTGTTCAACGGTGTTAACACAGGTTAGAAAGATCCAATAAATGCTGAAACAAATACATTCAAAAATCAAGGAAGTACTTTTAACACAACAAAATACAACCATCCTGTTTGTTGAACTAATTCACACAACACTGAAATAAACGTCAACAGAAGTGCCAAAGACAGATGTATTTGTTAGACGGCTTCATTAAGAAATCTCTCTTGGTTTACAGTCACTCCACACAGCCTCCCCCCCGCCCCCCCCCCCCCCCCCCGGTCTGGTTTCACCTGGTTTTGCTAGTTTGTTTCTCCTATGACACAAAGGATCCTGCCTGATACTATTTAGATAAATTGGACTTCCTTATGCAGATTTCAACCACCGTGGATCATGATGTTGTAACATATTTCGTTGTAAAGTTGTTAAAAGAAAAAAAAAAACCAAAGTGACTTTAACCAAATTCCAAAAAATTGATCCAGCTTACATGGAAACTTTGGCCTCAGCAATAAAATTGCTTTACATCTCCAAACTACCTCCATTCCTCGCAGTTTACCTCCCGGACACAGCCTACGTGCTACAGACCATCAAGAAATGGACCCTGCCACGACCCCAGCCCTGATGAAGGCCAAGTAGTTCGAATATAAAGTAACAGAATTTTGAGGAGGGGTGTGAAGGGGAAGGGAGGGTGGGATACGCAGAGCATACCCAGAGAAGCAGAAGGCACACAATTTTGGGCTGGAAACTAAGGTGAAAAAAAATCATCTCAAAGCTCCCAACAGATGCTTTCACGCTGGGACATTAGTCTTCGCGGGGGGGGGGGGGGGGGGGGGGGGGGCTGGCAAATGAACCCTTCAGGAGCTTGGCGATGTTCGACCTTGGCTCAGTGCAAAATCAAAGCTCCAGGGCGGGGTAGGGGGGAGAGGTACGGGGAGATTCCAGGCGAGGACCTGATCTCCACACTCCCCAGTGCGTTGTTCACAGGAACCAACGCACCAACACTCTCGCGGCTCTTACTCCGCCCGCCCTCCCTCTAGTTCCCAGCAGCTCCTCCCTGGCAGGAGTCAGGACAGATTTCCCCCCCACCCCAAACACTGGGTGGTGGGTGACCACGCAAGAACTCTCCCCATGGGTCGGCAGCTTTCAGTTTTAGGAAGAAGAGTTGGTTTCTTTTAAGTTTTGTTTACAATATACTTAAAACAAGTCAAAAAAGGGGATAGAGAAGAAAAGGTGGTTTTGCATGGTATTCGACTTTTATGTTTTTCATATTTGAGTAATATTTATTTCTTCCAAAACTATATCCTATTTTTTTTTCCACAAGGGGATTTCTAGAGAAACATTTAGAAACAAAATAAGGTATATTCATGGCACTTTAGGTGATTAGGAAACAAGAGGTTGTCCAAGTGGTTGTCCAAGCTTGAGAGCTTCTCTTTTCTTGGTGTCCAAACTCCTTTGGCAAGTTTAAGGAAAACTTAAAACTTTTTTTTTCTCCCTGTAATAATATATACTCAGTTAAAAACACTTGACTGATATGTTTACACAACCTCATATTTCCCAATCACTTACCTAGATTTTCACTTTATCAACCAGAATATTCCACTGTCCTATTAAATCTAAGTTAGAACTATTAAATAAACATTACTTTCAATGTTCTCATAGAGGCAGGGCAATATAATAGTGATTCTTAATACTATGGAAGGCAGGGCCACGTCAGAATAATTTAAGAGGTGTTTTTTGTTTTTGGTTTTTAATCTTTATGGTACCCGGTCCTCCTCCCCGCATACATCACCTGCTCCATTAAGGCTTTGATGCTTTGCTCAAGGGCTACTTGGACATCTCATTGGAATATAACCCCCACTGCGAATCATTACTAATGAATCTAGTTAAGGAATATGTTCCTGAACTCTGTTGAGGCTGGAAGAGGGTAGGAAACCACCAAAATAAAAGAAAGAGCACACGTTTTATAGTCAAACATACCTAGTTTTAGACCTTGGATCTTGACAGTAGAGTCAAGGACTAGGAAGCATCATGTTTATTTAACAAACCTCTTGCCGTGTGATGATGGGCAGAGTCCTTATTCTTCCCTGATCCCCAGTTTCCTCATTAGTAAGAATTGGTAAAATAATACACAACTCATAAAATAGTTGTAAAAATTGAATTAAGAAATTTATTTAAAACTCATAGCACAGAACTTGGAAATAGTTGTTAAAATTGAATGAAAAAAAATTTTTGAAGCTCATAGCACAGAACCTGGAACGTGGATAGGCACTCTTAAAACATGACTTCCCTTGGAGCTGGATCTCAAATAGTCATTTAATCCTGTCTTCTACTCTTCCCAAGTGAACACACGTAAACAGAAAAATTTTCAAAAGATAACTTTATTGCCAGGCAACACTACACATGATAGAAAAGATTTGCACTGGGTAGTTTTCTGAGGGGGAAAGAGTCAAAGTCAAAATTTTTAAGTGCTAGAAAGAGGAGAATTGTTATAATGGTAACTGATGATTAAATAATGATTGAAAATGAGCTCAAAGGGTAGGCCAAACGAATCCATAGGTCTGTACCTATTCGTTAGACAAGTCTCATCGTTCTTTGGCCTAGAAAAAATCTTCGCTTACATTCAGTGTCTGACTTAGCGAGGTTACTAAGATCATGGTTCCTCCAGAGCATTAGTGTTAGAACAGTTGATGTGAAGTACAGCATTCAGCAAGTAATACTATAAATCCAAAGTTGTCACGTTACAGTCCCCCTCTTCCTATGCAGGAGTCCCCTTAGTAATGCAGAACGAGGTGCTCATCCATCTTCTAGGCAACAAAACACATACACCCGGAGTCCAGCTGCTATGAATCAGTGCAATTAGTCACAACGAATGGAAAGAACACTATCAGCCGAAGTTGTGTATTAACTAAGATAAAACCTATATGAAAGAATGGTCACATATTAAACAGAAATTTCTCTAAAATATTGTGTTTACTGAATCTCCTTCAGTGCTCCTTATTTGAAAAGACTTTTGGCTGAAAAGTGTTACTTTCTCTAACTCACCAACCCATCACCCTTTCCCAAACATGTGGTTCAGTATAATCTTTGCCGTAATTTGCATGTTACGTAACTCTTGCATTTATCTTCCTTCATAAAAAATTTCAAAATTTATAGAATTCCTTTAGCCTCCTCCCCTCTTCAAGGGGGAATGCTGACTTGAACATATGTCCCCCATAGAGATGAGCTCTTCGCAATCAGAAAACATATCTTCATCTTTGCATTGCCAGCACTAAAACCACATCAGTCACATTGAATGAAGGCAGCTACATTGATGTTGGTTCCTGCTACTGGATTTGGTTGGGTCTTGAGAGAATGGAAATGTTTGGAGTAACCAATGTGGAAATGGAAAAGAAAGCTAATCAGGACAAGTCACTGAGCAGTATGAGTTGATGTTTGAGACCACTCTTAGATTTTCTTCCTAGGATTTTACAATGTAAATTGCAGAAAAATAAAATTGTCCTGGGGGGCTTTCTATAAAGAAAAAAATTAAATCACATGATTTGTTAATTCTCATTAATATTTTGATTTTGTCTCTTTTGAACTCTTCAGATATGATTTTCTGTCAAGATGGACAGTAGACAGATGACGTGTTATCAAGTAATGGAAGCATTTAATTATACTTTAATCCAGATGCCCTATATGTCAAAATCCTCTCAACTTTCTCGAATGCTTTATTATGCCCCAAATAAATCTGTGTCCCAGATAACACTAAGTATGGAAAGAAAAGCTGATGTTAGTACTTTCTCAGTGAATAGTTAGAAAAGACAGACACAGGTAGGTAAGAAGAGATGCAAGTCCTGAAGTTTCAAAAAATGTTTTGAATAAAATTAATGGTGACACTGCATGGACATAACCAGCTCCTATGGGTTTCCACTTCTCATTGATTTGCAGAGATTTAAGAATAAAGACCTCAGAGCCAGAGGATCTAGGCTAAAATGATAGCTTTGGAAATATATAATGGATGAGACTCTGGGAAAGAAAGAAACCCTTCATAATATTAGTTCTTACCTTCCAGTGTCAGTATGAGAGCTAAGTGATGCAGTATGTTTAAAGTGATGTGAGGATTACATCACAGATTTTAAGTCCACCATGAAATTTACTTGCTCCAGGAGAAGACTCTTATGGAGTTTGAGCAATTAAACCCTTGGGTCCCTCAGCCATCCAAACTACTTATATTTTGTGATACTACCATTTTAAGAGATAGTGTCCAGGTCCTATGACTCGTCTGTCTGAAATGCCATGTGACTTTCTACCAGCTCCCTTTTGTCAACACTCGTCCCATGACCTCACTTAACATCAAGAGAAGGGATCTAAGAATTATAAGCGCACATGAATGTTTAGTGAAGAGTGAAAGTCTCTGACACTGCTACTTGATTTTGTATGACCTTGACAAGTTAGAATCTTTCCAATCTCAATTGTTTATCTGTGATCTGAAGACTGAAACAAGTGAGTTCCACATATATTTATGGAGGAGGATTGTATTGGCTTCACTCCATACTATTCAATGAGCTTGTACAAGCTTCTGAACTTTCCTCCGCCTCATTTCTCTCTCACTCATGCAGCAATAATACTTTGGGGTTAAATAAGATTTCATTGTTTTAGTACTCTTTCTTGGATCAGAGTAAGTGCTCAAAAATTGCTAGCTCTCTCCGTGATTATTGTATAATTTTAACATAATTGGTATTATTCACAGGTAGGTTCAATTGTAGCAAAATAATAAAAGTAATATAAAATGCGTCTGACCCTATCTTACTTTATAAAAGCTCTCAGTACTTCTAAAATATTTGTTTGTTCTCCCCCACTGAGATTTGTTATTTGAAGCAGATAATGAGTTTCTATATTTTATAATGGCCTTTTCTTTAATAGTTTAAGTATTCTTAACCTAGTAAGTGTGCAAAAAAATGTGTGTTGCCTGACTTCCGGGCAACATAATAAGGCTGGATATGGATATGACAAAATTGGGAGACAATAAAGTTCTTTGTACTTTTACTAAGTTTGATTGTATCTGGACAGCTAGTGAAATGACAGACTGAGCAGTAAAATCTGTGTTCAGGAAGTTAGCTAACACCTTATTATGGTGCCAAAATGTGGGTTTAAATTTCAGCGGCTGAATATTTCAGGTGTACTTAATGTGTTGCAAGTCAAAAGAGCAGAAGGGAACCATCATAGGAAGAAAAGCTCTTTTGCTTCTGATCATGGGGGTCTTCGTGGCATATTATATTTATATATCTCTCCCAGAGAATATTGAAGAGCCATGGAAACTACTGTGTATGACCACATCTATGAAAACTAATAGATGTGGTAAGTATAGAGTTTTATGGTCTCTGAATATTTAACATTTTAATCAGGAGAAAATATTTGTATTGTTATTTTAAACATTTTTACTCTCTTGGAAATTTTGTTCTTAAAGCTTGCTGCAGATGTTAAAAATATATATATTTTTTAACTATTCCTTAATGCAGACCCCTAACAGAATGAATATGGAAGAAGTAGTCAAGTAGCTTTAATTTTAAATATTAAAAGACAAAAAAATCTTTTAAATATTAAAAGACAGGAAGACAAAAGTTCTTATTCTGAGCTTCATGGCATGGATGCTGTCACAATGAAGCACTTTTTTGTTGTTGTTTTTAAGTAAGAACTTAGAAATGGTAGCATTGAACAGCAGCGCGGTGATGAGTTACAGAATTCTGTGCAATAGTCTTGAATTCAGACACGAAAATGCATTCATGTTGAAATATTTGTAAACAAGTCAGCTGGTAAAAAGCCAAGGGAAACCAGATGCACATGACTTCCGGCTGTATGAGGGTGAGCTACCAAGGTGAGGAGGCAGCTGGTTGGCTGGCTGCCCCCACCATGCCCCCGCTGCCCCTCGAAGACCTGTGCTTCTTTTCTAACAAGGCTCGTTATGCGAAATTGAAACCATTTTTTATCTCCTTTAGACATCTCTGTAGTAAGTTGCCTTCTATGGCAAAAAACAAAAAATAAAACCTAAAATAAAATAACAGTAATTCAAGGACAGTTAGTCTGGGTATTAACCCTTTGGCTCATTACCTCTTTCCTTGCATTTTTTCAAGGTGTTTTTTTTAGGTCTCTTCTGGAATTGAATGTGGCTCTGAATAAGTGCAATGCATATCTTATTTTCATTTTCTTATTAGTGATTTGATCATTTGTAGTAATTTTATTTGCACGTATATTTTTGGATTTGGGTCCGTTTCACTGGAACAGAGCTTCAAATCTCATTTCTTGTAAATTATTCTTGAATAAATTTAATTCAATATTAATTTAATTTAATATTTTAAATTTAAAAATATTTATTTTGGAAAAAAATTTAAAAATAAAATATTTTTGTTCATAGTTTTGTTTTCCCTTATTATTTAGATTAATTACATGTGTATATATACTTACATATACATGTTTAAATACACATACGGTCCTCTTTGTATGTCTCTAAAACGATGTCACTTTCTCTCCAAGTACTTTTTAATCTTTTTTCTACATTTTTCCTTCCTTTGTTTCCCTCATTTTTATTATATATAATACCTTTGGTTTCTTTGAATTTGGTGTTTATTTCTGAAATTATTTTTCTTTTATTAAAATATTCTTTTTCTAATTTCTACCAGTGCCGGTTTTCAGTCACTCCTTCTTTTTGACTAGTGATCACCTCCAAATATCTGTCTATATCTTCCATGAATCTGTTCATTTCTCCTTTGTGATATTTCTTCTTATGTTATTTTTAAAATCCGTTCCGTGATATTGTGTAATATATTTCACCCACTTTGTAGCAACGTGTTTCTACTTTGTTTTCTTCATTTTCTTCATGTGTCGGAAAGTGTTATTTTTCTTATAGTACCTAGTACCTTACATGAATATCATATATACAACTTTTGTATTATTTCTATTTGACTGAATGGCTTTTCCTGAACAAACTATTATTACAAGGGTGTCCTGAGGAATAGAGTTAGGGTCAATATATATTTTTTTCTTTCAGTTTCTGCGCTAAGTCACAAAATTGTTACAATTTATACATATATATTTATACTCTCAAGAATGAGTCTTACCAAATCAAAGACTCTCACAAGTAGGATTAGAACATAATAAGGCTTGACTCTGGGAGAAGTAAAGAAACTCAGAAACTACCCAGGAAGATTCGGAGGTAATTGGTATCTTCGTGATCATTTATTTGTTATTTTCTTTCTTGTTCTGTGTGGCTTTCTACAGAAGAAAAATGTAGATTTACCTTAAAGCCTTCACTCCTTTTTTTAAGAAACAAAATTGAATTTATTTGTTCAATACATCAAGTTACCATATAATATGACATCTTTCCAAACCTCTGTAAAGTCCATCACACATTGATGAAGTCGCCAGTTTTTTGCCAATCCTCCTTTCCTCCCCCCAAAAGAAAAAAACCCCTACAATTTCTCGCTTGAATTTAATGCCATCTGGTTCTATTTTGTGCTTCGCCAATCAATTTGAACGTAAGATAAAGAGCAGTAATTCACACTTTTGATAATTCAGTGATGAAGATAAATGGAAGTCACGGAATACAATCACCTGTCGACTTGTTTGTGGTGCCGCATTATCTCCTAGAATAGAAATATCGAATATAGTTACTAAATGCCAACTCTAATAGATTGCTCAGCATTACTTGAAAGGACTAAGAGGGTACATCCAGTCTTGGTAAGAAATAGCATTGTAGTCAAATAACATAACACTGTCAGACCCGTCCTGGGTTTGGATTATAAGCATTTGTGAAAAGTGTTTTCCACCACAATACCAGAACGTAAGGTTTTCTTTAGTTGCATTGAGACAATTTTTTTTAGAATATGTGAAAATTGTTTTTTTTTATTATTTTGTTCAGTTAGCCAACATATAGTACATCATTAGTTTTTGATGTCATGTTCAACGATTCATTGGTTGCATATAACACCCAGTGCTCATCTCAACACGGTTTGAAGCTTCCTAGGTTTGAGGCCATTTAAAAAAAAATACTGGTTTTATCATCTCTGTTCTTTGTTTACACTTGGCCCAGCTTACATCTTTTTGCTACTGCGACCTCAAAGATACACTGGTTGGCCTGTAAAGGGTGACCATTTTGAGGCCCAAGGATCATTTTAGTTTCCAAATTGCCAAATACCTGCACTTCCTAGGCAAAACCCTAACTTGGGTGCAGTCAATGGCATAAGTACGGTTTCTTAATTTTGAATGCTCAGAAATTCAATTTTATTATTTTGCCTTTAGGGGCTAGGTGTCCGTATGACAGATTAAGATACAAGACATAATTTTGTACATAAATTTAGGGATATAAATTCCAGAGGTGGTCAGAATTTTCCCTCTTTATTATTTGGTATTTCAAATTTACATTAAAAATTCCCTTTAGGGTATAGAGTTAGTATAAAGAGAGTAAGTGATCTGAGAAGATACATCCACTAAGCAATTGCTCTAATTCATCACAGTTCACTAAAGGAAAGACAAACAAACTGTAAAATCGTTGTGATTCAATTCAGTTCGTTATTTTTAACACGCTGGTAACTTCTTAGTCTTTTGTTATATATTTACCACACTTCCTAGTAGGATCCAAAGTTTCTGAGATTATAAAGTCATTTTACAAAATTTTATACTTAGTACTGTCTTACACAACATGTTACAATTACTATTTTCATAACTAAATTCTTATCTTTAATTTGTATAACGTAGACCATTTTCTATCATTTAAAAAATACTTATTTGAACTAATCAGTCTCATTTTTGCAGATGAACTACTTGAGTCCAGTGATTTATGTTTTAAAAGAGGGCCTTATATTTTGTGTACTTAACTTTGATTTAAACCGGAGGGCCAACTAAATTAGCATATTTAGAAGCAATTACTTCTATGACACCTACTTTATGTCGTAAGTTGTAGAAATTTTAGATTTGTTAAAATTAAGTAAATACATGTTTATGATCTATTACTTTTCTATGTTGACATTGAAAATCAGCAGGCCTGATATGTACGTGATTTCTTCAAACATTCTTGTTAATTGGTTGGAGTGCTTGTACAAGAGTCATACCCAACGGAAACACGGAGGATATTATTTAACGCTCTCTAAAAATAATGTAGAAGTAAAGAGGACAGAAGGTGGTCTGCTGGAGGTAGGAGTCTCCTTGTGTAATTGTAGAGAGGAGCATGTAGGAGACACCCAAGTGCTGGAGACATGGTCAGCATATGTGGAGCTGTGTGTGGGGGAGTATACCCAGAATATGGAGAAGACATGGAGCATACTCATAGCTAGAATAATTGGTCTCCCAAAGCCTGCCAGGCACGGACTAAGCATTTGCAGTTTACTCCATATGAAGTTCTACCTTTCTGGCTGCAGTTGTAACACGAAGGCAGTCATTTCTTGGAAATGTGTACTTATTGTGAGTCTAACAACTGACATCTCTTTGGGAAAGTTGCTGGGCTCTAGTAAATAGGGGTATTTGCTTGATAGTTGAACACCTACCCAGGTGTAGCATGAGTAGGTTGGGAAATGCAGCTGGCCATGGGATACACCATTCCACTAGACCCTGGGCCAGGCCCAAGGTGACCAGAGAGCTAGGTTTCTGCCTAGTCTCTCATAGGCATGTAATGACGGTCACTAAGGGCCAGCATATTGGCTAGTCAGGAGTGACACCTGGCTCCAGAGTCAGACCTGGGCTTGAGTCCCGTATTCGGCTTACTTACTGCCAGGGTAGACGTGAACAGGTATTTTAAGCTCTCCTACCACGATGTACTCAACTGAAAATCTGGGACTATATTACTACATATCAGGTCTTAGTAAGAATTGAATGAGTACAAGAACAAATCTGGCAAAAATTAAAAACAGTAAGTATAGTTCTTACTTATATTATCTCCATACAACTGCCTGTGTTATCACTGGATGTTTCTAATTTTTTAAAGATTTTATTTATTTATTTGACACAGAGAGAGAGAGAGAGCACAAGCAGGGGGAGCAGCAGGGAGAGGGAGAGGGAGAAGCAGGCTCCCTGCTGAGCAGGGAGCTCGATGGATGTGGGGCTCAATCCCAGGACCCTGAGTTCACGACCTGAGCTGAAGGCAGATGCTTAACTGACTGAGCCATTCAGGTGCCCTTGGATGTTTGTAATTTTATAGCCGGATACAATCGTATGAAAAAATTTTCCAGCTGAACATTGGCAATACTGAATAAAATAAATATTGAAAATCATGTTCAAGTCAAATTTCTGTAAAAATACCTGTAAGTTTTATAGAGATAGATACAGACATGGATATGGATTTGTGAAGACAGATTTGGACTTGGTTAGACATCGATATTAATAACATCTATAACTCTATATAAATAAAGATAGTACAATATATACATGTGAATATATATATTATAAAGTTGCTAGTATTTATCAATTTATCTGTCATCAATCTGTTAGTTGATTGCATGCTGTCTTTTATCCTTTTTTTTTTTTTTTTTTTGGACTATAACTAACTTCTCAACTTCAGGACAATCTAATAACAATTCCTCAATATATGTCCATATTATAACATTATTGATTTTGGATCAAATTAGTCTGAGACATTAGACTAAGTAAAACAGGACAATAACTGGAAATAGCCTTTCAATACATGAATTAGAAAATTATAAATTGATTATTACCAGTTAAATTCCCAGATATTTCACAATGTCTACAATTTACATTTTCTAATATTTTAATAAATTTTCGATCATTATATTTAATGATACATATATATGATATATACCATTTATTTTGTTGTTAGCTAGTTAGAACATATTAAACTGCTTGCTAATACTCTTTTAAAGAAAGAAGAGACCACCATGTTCTGAAAACAGCTCCCCACAATGCAGACTTAACAGAGCTTCCCAATATAATTCAGTGTAATTCAACCATAAAGCCTAAGAAGGCTAGTTAGCTTCTAGATAACTTCTAGGTTTTTATCAATACTTTGTCATTTTTTTCCTTCAGGCTTTTGATCAAATTGTCTTGCCTCTCTTACTAAACCTAAAATTTTTAAACAATCATGATTCGCCAATCTAACAGATTTAAAAGCACCCGTCAGACACTGTCCTCTTATCGGTCAGTTAGAATTGATCCCCTTCCTCTTCCTACCTCACCACCCTATTCAAGATCTTTCTTCATTCTGCCTTTTATTACAGATTATTTATGTAAATATTCACTTTTACCGATAGTCTGTGAAGGTTGAAAATTCTATTGGGATGCCTGGGTGGCTCAGTTGGTTAATCGTCTGCCTTCAGCTCAGGTCATGATCTTAGGGTCCTGGGATCGAGTCCCACACTGGGCTTCTTGCTCAGTGGGGAGCCTGCTTCTCCCTCTCCCTCTCCCTCTCCCTCTCCCTCTCCCTCTCCCTCTCCCTCTCCCTCTCCCTTTGTCTCCCTCTCCTTCTACTTGCTGCTCCCCTTGCTTGTGCGCTCTCTCTCTCCCTGACAAATAGATAAATAAAATCTTTAAAAAAATTGTATCCCAGACATCTTGCATCAGTGTATATTCTAGCACTGTGCTTTGCACACACTGACCATGCAGTGTATTTTGTGAAGTCATATCACGTTCTCTTGCACTGAAGAAGCTTGCACTCCAGGGACTCCCCTGATGTGGGCCTGAGCCCCTCCTGCACAGATGTCACTGGTATCCTGACTCCTCTCTGCTTTCTTCCCTAAGGAATCCCAGAGGGATTATTGCTCCCAGAACTTTTAAAGGGGACTCCCCTTGGTGAATTTGTCAATCCAATAAACATTCAGGTTAGAAGTAATTTTGATGTATTTTTTCTTAAAACCCAGGAAGGCTGCAAAAAGTACAGTTTGAGAATTCAATTAGGAGTCTGTAAAAAATGGGAAACTTAAAAAATGAACAACAACAAGAGAGTAAAGTGGTAGATTTTGTGAGAGCTGAAATGTGAAAGTGTGGTTATTTTAATGACTATTTCTCTGATGCCAGTTTCGTTTTGGTGAATCTGGAGTCTTTGAAGGATACGTAGGCAGGAACTATGCATAAAGGAAGAAACTAGAGGTACAGTTACTGCAATTAGGGGGAAAGAAGGACTATGAGAGCATAGAAAAATCCCAGGTCCTAAAGGAAATCTGAACATAAAGGAAACATAGACTTTGCTGTATGGGTGTGTGTGTGTGTGTGTGTGTGTGTGTATACTCATAGATACAGTTGTATACATATTTTTACTCATATACACAGCCATATATATATGCTCGTATATAAACACACACCATACATATGATTAAATACAAATATATTTCTATTTTAGTAACACATGTTTCTTAAGTAGAGGAAAACATGAGCAAGTTGTAAGACAAAAGTGGTGCAGATGACTAGTGAAGGAGTAAGGCGTTCTCACTGGGAATTTGTACAAAACGTTATCAGTGCTTAAAAGCAAGCCAGGATCATTATCGCAGAGAGGGCAAGAGGACAAGGAATGGATCTGATCAAAATCATAAGTTCCTGAACTCCTAACAAGGCTTGCCACAACCTCCCTACCACAGCCCCTAGTTGCCCCCAAGCCTTTGCTCACCATTGGTTCTGCTCTGGGACAGAGCAGTTTGCAGTGCTTCCTGGACCGGATATGGAGACTCTCTTGTCTTTAGTTCTCACTACAATCCAGCAGGCTGAGTATTAGGCTTACTTGATAACTAATTGGGAATATTTTGCTACCTTAATCTGAAGTGAGTCACTGAGCATTTTGCCCCATTTTTAGTGGTGAGGGTACAAACATAGCAACCTTTTTTCACTTTGTAGAAAATATCCAAGAAGCCCCAGACTTCTGAACACCCAGAAACCAAAGGAGCAAGTCCCTAAATTTCCATGAGGTTTCCTATGTATCCTTTATCACATATATGATTTACCAAGGCATGCATAGTATTTGCTATTTCCCCATCACCAGATCTATAAGCTTGATGACCCAGTGTTGTGGACCAGTATGATGTCCTGTGACATACAGAGATCAGATTATGGGGGGAGCGGGACAGTTCCTATAGACTCAAAGCAAGACAGTGATGGTGTGCTGCTTTCCTTGCTAACTGGTGGAGAAGGTGACAGGCTCAAATGCATAGCCGTGTACTAGAAGCCGGGAGCTGTGTTAATTTGTTCCATTCAAGACATCATATCTGGAGTAGCAGCTGCAATTGGAGTTATGACCTGATTAAGATAATGCTGTCTTTCTCAAATATTCATCTGTCCTCTGTAGAAGTCATATAGTTGATACACCCTTTGACAAAACAAAAGTAGGCCCTAGTTAAAGTGATAAAATCGGATTTTAATCAGTAATATGTTATTGCAATAAGGAGTGGGTCAGCATGATTTGAACTCAACTTCAGTTTGTACAGAGGTGAATGGATGTTTTAAAGGGAGAAGGGGAGTAGGGAAGGGAGCAAGGGAAGGCTCAGGAGTCAGGAAATGAGACGTGAAAAGGGGTTGATTATTATACATGCATTTAGGCCCACTGGCAATTATGGAAGTTTGGATTCTATTCTCTCAGTTCTTCCTAATGATTACATTCCCAAGGAATGGCTTTCAGGTCCTTGAGAAAGACACTCCTAAATTGTAGGAGATACACAGACATTTCAAAGAGACAGGGAAAGGATTCATTGTTGTAAGCCTTTTTTAGTAAGTACTCTCAGGAAGGATGATCTGGGGCTTATCTGTCAGGTGTTGGCTGGAATAAGCAGTACATTTTTGCCATAGCATTGAGCTTCCTCAGGCAGGCACTTCAAGGAGATCTAGGGTCATCCTAGGGATGGACCTTGAGCCTGACCTCGTTAATATTTTAAGTATGCTAATGTGGAGGAAAGGGGGTAGGTGAAGTCATTTGTGCTGAGTCTCCAGAGTTTTTATAGGACAAGGTTGAGGCCCAGTTGAGAAGGGGACTGAGAGGAGTCTGACTAATGTTTAGTCAAAGAGAGAATCTTTGTCATTTTAAGACTTGCAACAAAAATTATCACCTCTAAATTTTTCAAATTTTTTGGTTGCTGCACAAATCTTTGTGATTCCCTGGGATTTATCATTGCTTTTGTTTTACTATTTCAGTAGGGAGGAGCAGTTTCAGGTGTTTCTATATGGCCCTAACTTCCATAAGGTCTCTCGACTAATGGAATAAGGAGCCAAATTAAGGACACCGTCAGTTGCCAATTACGTCTATTTCAACTATCCATTGAGAGAAACTGGGGAAATAAACACAGTTACAGATATTTACATCCTTAGACCCATTTTAATTGGGAATCAATCTAAAACACTATTTCATACTTGATGTCCTTAGCTCCCACTCTGCTTGATGGCCATGGTGGCTTTGGAGCCTCTAGCAATTAATATCATTTCAGAACGAGTGCCTAGTATTCTCTTTCCAAAGTCTGGATGTTCCCCTTTCCCTCAGTATTAACTCATCCCAACCAAAGGTCTTGGTTCTCTTGGGGAATGCTAGGAGGCAGATTACAGTGCATATTTGTAATAGTTTCACATGGGTCTTCCCTGAGGGCACCCTGCCTTTTCTCCATTCAGGGAGTCTGAGTCTGTGAAGTGTCTCAGCTCTGGAAATTGGGTAAGAAACCTTAACAATACAGATTAAGTCATACTTCAGTCAATTGCTCTACCATTGTTTTCAGACCATCTGTCATTGTTTCAGATCTCTGAGATTGGTTCATTGCATCACAGCTGCTCATTTCGTAATTACATAAGCCTTGTATTTGATTGTTTATCACTGCTACTTGGCCTGTAACTTTGGTATTTCATCCTCCCTATTGAAATCACAAGGTCCATGTCAATGTCACAATCTTCCACTGTCATTTCTGGACAGCAGATGACTATCATTTCAAGTATTTTTACTAAGATACTAGAGTTCCATTCATATATATATATACACACACACATATGTAAAGACACTGATATATATATATCAGTGTCTTTGTGTAGAGATTATCTTCTGGACTTTGCTGAAATGCACAGTGTGGTGGTCAGTTATAGGCTATAATAATAAATTACATCCAATACTACATTGTAGAATTGCAAAGCAAGGTGAAGTCACTGTCCTGCCAGATATTTTAGTTGAAAGTAAAAGCTTGGTTGAACTTTCATATGTGAGTGATATTCTGAGTACTAGAGTTAGAAACATCACCCCAACCCCCCAAATCCTACCAGGCCTTCCCTATCAGAAGCAACAGAAACCAGGTTCAACAGTAGAAGCATTTAAGGAAAATGAGTTGCTGAATTTCCCAGATATTATAAGGGAAGAAAGCCAAACACTTAAGGAAATAGTAATATTGGATGTAATCTTTCAAGTTTAAGTCAGTGCTTGAACTCATTATTTTCACCGTAATATTTTATTGCAATGGCTACTTGGTCTCTCAAAACTCTCCTTTAATAAGGACTATTACAGGTATTCATTTAATAACTACTTTGCTACTACGTTTTATGTATTAACAGGTTCCATTTTGCACTAGCAATGAGACCACTTAGTATCTTTAAAGCTAACCAGGTCAGTTATCTAATTCCAGCACATGTCTTAAATGTTCTCCTTTCTGAGAACTCCTTATAGACTATATTCTCTATTAATCATTGTTTTATTAGAATATAGATACAATTATATATATCTCAATAGAAATAGATTGAGAATATGGGGTTTGAGATATACAACCTTTAGAGTGTGGGGGAGAAGGAAAGCCTTCGCAATTCCAGCTGCTTGTAGCACCGAACTGGTAATTCTCAGAGCAACAACTAGAGGGATGGAAAGTCACATGTTTGTCAATGTCCATATTAATACCATGGGGGCTCAGAGAAAATAATGGCTTTTTCTTTCTTTCTGCCCTCTCATTCTTGCAGGAGTGCCTCTTTGTGGCATAATTTAATCAGGCGCGGAGTTCTGAGAAATGTTATTTCCCTGACTTGCCTTTCAAGAACCAGGTGGGGATGATTCAGTATTGAAAACAGATACTTTTGCCTATTCCGTTTGTACCTGTTTTACCTGAGTATAATGGGAAAGAGGTTGACCCAACTATTTAATTGATCACCACATGTTTCCAATTTAAGATTGGAGCACGAATCTTTTTGATTCTTGGAATTCAAACATTGTAAATCCTTCATGGTTTGACTCACACTCACCTCTTGAGGTCCCTTTTCTTCTATGCATCCTTGTGTGGACCAGACTTCATAGCTTTACTAAGCTACTTGCATTTCTTCAATTGCAGTAGGAGTGTCCCTGTGTCTTTAACTGTGGCCTAGAGGGAGATTTCGTCATTTGTTTGGCCAAACTCTTGCATATCAGAGTCCAGCACTCATAAAAGAGTTCACCTACTATTGAAAACTTCTCTGCAGGTCTCATGTTCAGGCAACAGTTTATCTTCCTATTGCCCTTTGCCCAAGTTCATTATACATGTCTATGCAATGACATGTATAATGCAGTCATGTTGCTTTAAAACTGCGTGTATATGCGTTTCTCCCACTTGACTCTGAGCTTATTTAGAGTAGGGAACTCACCTTTTTGTCTTTGTACTCAAGGTAGGAAGCTGCCAAGTTGTAATACCTCAGTAATTTCTTTACCTTTTTTATCTGAGGCAACAATTGTGGTAAAAAGTCTGAATCTCTAGTATTTCTGTGTTATTCAGATTCACCTGTGACAACCTGACACAGGACCATTGGGAGCATACGGCATACTTCAATGCTCATAAACAGCATTGATACTTGTTATTTGTAACCTGGTGTATCCCCCCCTCTTCTTTTAGATTCTGTGTGCTGAACTATTGGGAATCAACCACTTCCTGAACATGGCAACGTTCTTTGTGAGCCTTCAAGAAGTCCCACCCACGTCTGATGAAAATGTCACTGTGATGGAGACAACTTTCAATAATATTCCTGTCCGTATATATGTGCCAAAACGAAAACCAGAGAGACTAAGAAGGGGCTTATTTTATGTTCACGGTGGTGGTTGGCGTTTGGGGAGTGCTGGTATGTGCCCTTTGTTGAAAATCTTAATTTATCATAGAGCGTATATTTTATTAAGATATTGACTTCAACATATCAAGAAGGGATGTTAAACATCCCAGAAAATATCACACTTCAGCTGTCTGAAATTCATTTCTTTGGAGCTATGTTAGTTTAAAGGAATTATTTCAGATCCCTTTCTGAAAGGGAATAATGATTTGCTGTAGCAAATCTCAGGTCAGAAGAAAAAGTGTTTCATGAGCTTAGACATTTATTATTTAACTTGTTAATTGCAGAAATGATGGAATGTTGTAATGAAAACCAAAATGAAGTACATGGAATAGTGGATGAGAAATGAGTAAATGGATATGATGACTCTAGTCTTTCATTCAGCTTAGATAAGAAAGAAATGAGAAAGGTGCTAGATGGAAAAGAAGCCTAGGGTTGAGTAAGGGCATTTTATCTCTATTTTATATTTAAAAATATATGTATATATTTCAGTTTATTTTATACATTTTAATGTTTATATAAATATATGGCATATATTTTAAATTATATAATGTTACTGCATATAATGTAAAATTTTGTATTTTGTCTGTGTATAAATACATATTTTATATTATATACATTTTATATTTACATATGAGAGATCTATAAACATGTTTATAAACTGAGGGTAAAGATGGCAGTTAATAGAAACATGCTGGAGAAATGGGGGATGGCTGGAAGATGGAATGAGGTTTGCCTGATCAAGGGGATAGGAGAAGACATTGGATTTAGTGCAGAGAAGTATTGGCAACACATAGGAGGAGAAACACACTTTGGGACAGGAGTAAAAGAGGTGTTGATGGGTATTGATGTAGATTGGAAACGTAAATCAGAGCAGTAAGGGGTGTGAATTTGTCTATCATCTTCTATAAATACAGGCAGTAAAGTCATTAGCTGGAGAGGAAGTGAGATTTCTAAGGCAAAGTCTGACTATGCTATGCCTCAGTTCATTTCCATGAGTCCCTGCTGCCCAAAGCACTTCTTTAAAAATCCTTTCATCAAAGTATTATTAAAGGATGGGAGTATGTTTACCAAGATACAGGAACTAAGAAAGAATAAGCCCTGAAACAAAATGGTATCTTCCTGATGCTTTTTATTTTATATTAAAAAGACATAAATGTATGTTCTAATCCAAAATATAAGAATGACTTTTTATAGTAAATGTTAAATAAAACCTTAAAACTTAGCGTGTATTTGATAGTTTAGGAATATTCAGCGCCTGACTTTGGAATCATTTCAAGATAATGTCTACTCTTCTTTTCATGGCCCACATGACTTAACGTTTGTGACAACTACGTATTCTGATACTTCCCCGTAACACTTTATGATTTCTCCCTCCTTTCATTACTGACAAATTCTACTTCACCTTCTTACAATTTTCTCATCTGCAAAAGGGAGCACTTACCCAAGCCCAAAAGCAGACATGTGTGACTCATCCCCACTCCACACACATGTCCAAAGAAAAGCCCCCAGAAAACATATTTGTCTGCCTAGAAAATGTGAATACATAAATCAGGTTTTAGCTTTCCCTACTTCCTCTTTTCCTTATCTTTCTCTGGCAGTTTTGATAAAGTCGAGTACTATTTCCATACAACCTTTCTATACCCCCCTATTAAAACAACTCACCTATTGTACTGCAGCTTTCTGCTTATATGCCCGCCCCTCCCTGCCCCTGTCCCTAGTAGATTGTGACTTACTGAAAGTCAGGGAGTTAATATGTATGTGTTTATTCTTTCAACACCTAATGCCTGCTGAATGAAGGGAGAAGAGGCTAATGTCGAAGAGAATGAATTTGGTTTAAAATAATCCAGTGTGAAAACGTGGGCAAGAATAAGAAACTGACGATACGTATGTAAAAGGATCACTGAGCAGAATCCATGCTCTATAGCTATGATGTAATCTTAGAAAAAATTTTCCCAGAACATTTCAGTAAGGAACAAGGTATACGGATAAGCTTTCTGCTGATGGAAGCACTCATCAATTCACTTGTCAGTTTCTGATTTTATATTCTTTTATTTCAGCTTTGTTCAGTTATGACTTCCTGTCAAGACGGACAGCTGATAGACTTGATGCTGTTGTCATTTCAGCCAAGTAAGAGCCCTGTTGATTTGTCTGAGTTTTGGCCAGATGCCTTATACAGTAAGATGCTCTCAGCTATCTTGGTTGTTCCTTGGTTATGCTGGGAGTGTTTCAAATGAAATTGAGAGGGTGAGAATAGAGAAAGTGATCTTGACATGACCAGAAAAATCAGAGAGAAAAGAGCTGTATAGTTAGGTCAAGCAGGGATCAAAAAGAGGAATGACCTCTGCTAGATTTCTAGCCTAATCCTTTCCTTTTCTTTTCTTTTTTTTTCTTTTCTTTTCTTTTCTTTTCTTTCTTTTCTTTTCTTTTCTTTTCTTTTTTCTTTTCTTTTCTTTTTTTATTAAGCAAACTCCACATAGGGCTTAAACTCACGACCCTGATATCAAGAGTCAGAGGCTTCACTGACTGAGCCACTGACTGAGACACCCCTAGCCTACTGTTAATTAGCAAAGTGAGTTAAGATGAAGGTTTTGGAGTCAGAGAATCAGGTTCAAGCCTGGTTCTAGAATTAATTGGATGACTTTGTGGCAGCTAAATATCATTTTAGCTCAGTTTTCTCAGATGTAAACTGGAGGTCATATAACATTTTCTATATCATAGAGTTATTTTAAAGATTAGGTAATAAAATACATTTAAAGCAGTTAGTATAATGTATTTCATGGTACAATCCTTCATTAAATGCAATTAGTCACCAAATAACATAGAGGAATACAGGCACAGATCTAATCTCAAAAAACATTCTAGATCAATAATAATAGAAAACAAACCCGATGGGAATAAATAGAAAAATGAAGAAACTATGAAAAAAAACCTGTAACAGTGACTGCATGCCAACTTGATTATTAGATTAAGCTGGAATAGTATAATTCCTAAGCTTTGTTTGCTATTTATTGGTTAGTAATAAAGCATAATGATTACAAAGAAAATAACATTCTGGTAAAAGTTTATTTAAGGGAAATGATCACTTGTTTTTTCCTTAAGTCTAATCCAAGTTTTCCATTCAAGCCTTTACTTGTGAAAAAATGTAAAAATTTGTAAAAGCTTTCATATCAAGCACTATCATAAAAATGAAGTTTGGATTCATAAAGACCCCAAATACCAGGCTTGCTAAAGAAAATTTTTTTACTTTTGATTTTAGGGTTAGAGTTTGCTTCCTGCTCCACACAGATGCACATTTTTTAATGAAAAATAATCGACTTAAAGAATGTTGTTATTCTGCTCACAGCTACAGAATAGCACCCAAATATCACTTCCCAAATCACTTTGAAGACGTATATAATTCATTAAAGTGGTTCTTGCACCAAAATGTTCTTGACAAATATGGTGTGGATCCTGAAAGGATTGGTATTTCTGGAGACAGTGCTGGAGGGAATTTAGTGGCAGCAGTGACTCAACAGGTACGTTGCTTAGATTTGCTTCTTTTAAAAAAATATTTTACACTTAAATATTTATTTCAAACATTAACATATCAAAGCAATTACGTTATGTTAATATGTTAGAAATTAGAGATACATAGAGATGAATATTAGAGAACATTTATATCCTGAGTGCTTCTATTCCTACCTTCTGCCAGATATTTTTTTTTAAGATTTATTTATTTATTTATTTTAGAGAGAGAGAGAGAAAAGGAGCATGTGGGGGGGTAGGGGCAGAGGGGGAGAGAGAGAGAGTCTTAAGCAGACTCTGTGTTGAGGGCAAAGCCTGATGTGGGACTTGATCTCATGATCCTGAGATCACAACCCTGAGATCACAACCCTGAGCCAAAACGAAGAGTCAGATGTTTAGCTGATTCTGCCACCCAGGTGCCCCTACCTTCTGCCAGATTTAAAAAAAAAATAAAATGACAAAATACTCTTTCCAGATCATTGGTTTAAACATAATTAATATGGTCAGCTAAGTGCCACACTATTTTGTTTTATTAAGTCTGGTATTTGTGAAATCCATCAATGATACCAGTAACCATAGCTACAGAATCAGATTATTCCAGTATCCTTCATGTGGTACACTAAAACTTGCATGAAAACTATTGTTCTCAGAATTCTTAATTTGTCTATAGACAAAAAATATTAGCAGGTTTATGGATACTGTTTACTTGCAGAAAGGATTGTAATTTTCATAATCAACCATCACACATATTTCTATGACATTTAGCTAAAACTGGACATCTATTAGCTATCAATTTAAAGCGATACCTAATCATAATTAGTCTAATAATGAGTAAAAGTGTTTTTGATGCTGGTTATATGACCTAAGAAATAAACCAGGCACTGATGGCTTAGAAGCAGTGTTCCTCTATGAAAAAAGAATTGCTTGTAGATTTATAAATGAATGTCCGCAATTCGGTAACAAACTCTAATCATAAATATTGCACGTAAATTTATTATGCAATCAAGCAAACCTGGCTGTTGATTTTGTTTATTGTATTGTTCATTTTTACACATATTTTAAAGTATATCAATTTTGGCTATTGGTAACTTCAGAATAACTGTCTCATGATTTGTAGCCAAAGGAAAGATATAAATTTTGTGATTTGTTATAAATATACTGCAGAACAGATACCTGCTATTTCCCAGAAATTGACTTATACAGTCTACTCATTGTCACTCTGAGAGGCCTCTTGATGCAGCACAAAGGGCACATCAGGAGACATGGAATTTTGGAGCTAAAGAAACGTCCAGCTCTGTGACCTTGGACAAGCTACTTAATCTTTTCAAGCATCAATTTCCCTTTACTGTGTTATATTATGAGCCCTTCCTCTTATGGAGTTCAGGCTTCTATAGAGGTGAACCAATGAATTCTGATCCATAATTATAAAAAATCCGGTTAAAATACCTTATACTATTTTGGGGAGCATTAAACTGCTAATAAGATATGAGAAGTTTCTAGGCCAAAAAAATTTGAAGGATACAATAAAACCACACACAAAGATAAGCCTAGCACTCGATGTCCTCTCCACTGTAATGGTATATGCCAATCAAAAGAAAACTGTTCAACCAAGATGAGCTTGAGAGTTGAAGTCAAGTTTCAGGGCCCTCCCAAAATGGGGACAATTACGAAGTACTTCTAACTTTAAGTGAGGCCCTGAAGAGATATGGTCTCACTGTCAGGGTGAACATAGCGTAAAACAAGCTTCATGTGCATTTGGAGCCTTGCTTCACGTCACCTGGGTGGTATGGGGCAACCTCAGTCCTTGAACTTAAATTAAATTGGTGTGAAAGTTGATATTCAAGTATACTTGACATTTCATGTACAAAAATCCTCCATGGAGAAATATGGTGTCGTTATAGACTTCAAATTATTCCTGCAAATATTTTTTGAAATCAGTATCCAGCACAGAATGAAATATATCCAGGCAAACAAGTAAACAAGATACCATGAAGGAAAGCAAGCAGAGTGAACAGACAACAGAAGGACCCTGCAAAATTCAGATACTGCAGTTATCAGCCACAGGATACAAAATAATTATCCAGTGTCTTCAATTATTTCACAACCATGTTTGCAAATTTCAGCAGAAAAATCATTTTGAAAAGCAAAAATTCCAAAGTTAAAAAATAAAATTATCAAAATAAAAGCTTTATGAATTGTTTAAGTGATTTTACATAGCTGAAGAGATCATTTATGAGCTGAAAGATGGTTCATATGACTCATGGATGACCATGCAAAATGAAGCATGGAAACCCCAAAAAGATAGAAAATACAGAAGAGAAGAGAAGAAAATCCAATAGACTTTTAAATGTTATGCCAGAAGCAGAGGGGGAAGAACGGGAGAAAGGAATACTTGAAAATATAATAGTAGAGCATTTTGCAGAGCTGATGATAGATATCAAGATACAGATAAAAGAAGCTCTAGGAACCTTAAACATACTTTTTAAAAAGGTTAAAAATAAATAGCTAGAGAGAAATCTACATTTAGGCGTAGCACGATAAAAGTGCAGACAACCTACAGTACAAAAGAAAACAAAAAGAAATAGAGGGATGCCTGGCTGACCAGTTGGTAAGGCAGGCAACTCTTTTTTTAATAATAATTGTTTATTATATTACATTAGTCACCATACAGTACATCCCTAGTTTTTGATGTAAAGTTCCATGATTCATTACTTGTGTATAACACCCAGTGCACCATGCAATATGTGCCCTCCTTAATACCCATCACCGGTCTATCCCATTCCCCCACCTCTGAAGCCCTCAGTTTGTTTCCCAGAGTCCATAGTCTCTCATGGTTCATTCTCCTTTCTGTTTACCCCCCCTTCATTCTTCCCTTTCTTCTCCTACCGATCTTCCTATTTCTTATGTTCCATAAATGAGTGAAACCATATGATAACTGTCTTTCTCTGCTTGACTTATTTCACTTAGCATTATCTCCTCCAGTCCCATCCATGTTGCTGCCAATGTTGTGAAATCGTTCTTTCTGATGGCTGAGTAATATTCCATTGTATATATGGACCACAGCTTCTCAATCCAGTCATCTGTTGAAGGGCATCTCGGCTCCTTCCACAATTTAGCTATTGGACAGAGCAGCTATGAACATTGGGGTGCATATGGCCCTTCTCTTCACTACGTCTGTATCTTTGGGGTAAATACCCAGTAGTGCAATTGCTGGGTCATAAGGTAGCTCAATTTTTAACTTTTTAAGGGACCTCCACACTGTTTTCCAAAGTGGCTGTACCAACTCGCATTCCCACCAACAGTGTAAGAGGGATCCCCTTTCTCCACATCCTCTCCAACATTTGTTGTTTCCTGCCTTGTCAATGAGAGGATATGGAGACATGCAACTCTTGATCTTGGGGTTGTGAGTACATTGGGTATAGAGATTACTTAAAAAAAAAAATTTTTTTTTAATCTGAAAAAAAAATGAAATAGAGGATATCTTGGAGAAAAAAAGAGTACCTTTACAGAAGTGCAAGTCTTACTGACAGCTTATTTCTCAATAGCAAGAAAGTAATTTCTAAGTCAGTGGAATATTATCAAAGTGCAACATTTTTTACTACCAAATCCTACGATGCACAAAATACTATTTACAAATAAAGGAGAAATAAAGGCATATTAAGATAAACCAAAACTAAGAAAACTGCTATTAATGGAACACACTAAAATGTGGTTTAAATAAATGTTTCAGACAGAATTAAAATGCAGATAAAAGTTTATGATACAGGAAGAAGCAAACAGGGGCGCCTGGGTGGCACAGCGGTTAAGCGTCCGCCTTCGGCTCAGGGCGTGATCCCGCCGTTATGGGATCGAGCCCCACATCAGGCTCCTCCGCTATGAGCCTGCTTTTTCCTCTCCCACTCCCCTTGCTTGTGTTCCCTCTCTCGCTGGCTGTCTCTATCTCTGTTGAATAAATAAATAAAATCTTAAAAAAAAAAAAAGGAAGAAGCAAACAGCAAGAATGTGGTAAGATGTGGGTAAATCTTAAACTTGGATACTTTAAAATACTAAGATATGTAGAATTAAAGTATAAGAAAAGTATAAGAAAGTATAAGTAAGTCCAAGAGCAGAGAGGAGGGCAGATTTTAAGTCTTATAAGCTCTTTTTATTATCTAAGAAGAAATACAGAATTGGCCTTTGATAATTTCATTTGTTTTTGAGACCTTACAAATACACAGGATAATTCTTAGGGTAATCACTTAAAGAATAAAATTAGGGTATAATTTATAAATTATGACAGGAAAAAACACAATAATTAAAAAGTAAACCAATCTGAAAGAAGTCAAAAATAGACAAAACGGGACAGAAGGAGGATTCACAAAATAAGGTAGATCAAAATAAATTATTTTAGTAATTAGAGTAAATATTAGTGGTCTAAATAATCTGGTTGTAGGACCAAGATTATCAGATTAGAAACACAAGTAAGGAGAAAATGTGAAAGTAAATGGATGGAAAATGTATATTCTTAAATAACATCTAAAAGAATTGCCAGTAGGTTAAAAAGATCACATCATTACAGAAAAGGTTAAACCACCAGAAAAATGTGACAACTCTAAATCTGTATGGATTTAATAACATGGCCTTAACGTATGAAGAAAATATTAACAGAACTACAGGGGAAAACATGCATGTTCAAAACCATAATGAGATATTTAACAATATTTCTTCCAGTAATTCAGGAAAGCAGGCAATAATAATAATAAGGGTATAGAGAACTGGAATAATGATCGATACATTTTACTCAATGGACCTATAAAAAACAAGGGAACAAGCAAATACATGTGATCATTTAAAAAATTGATGAAGTACTGGTCCATAAAGCAAATCTCAAAAAAAAAAAAAATCACAGAATTTAAACACACATTTAGACTCTTAACCACAATGCAATGATTGGGAAATCAATAGGGAAAAGGCAAGTAAGAAAATACCCTTCTTTGTATGGAAAATTAAAAAATACATTGAGTACCTAATAGTGACCCATTATTTAATAGAATATACATCTTGTATATGTTCCCCACACTTGGAACAATATTTTTAGGAAATTATATTTCCTCAAAAGCATGGGTTGGAAAGGAAGAAAGCTGAAATAAGCATCTAACTCAAGAAAAAAAAATAGAAGGAAGATAATAGTAATGGCAAGAACAGAAATTATGATATTCAAAACCAGGCTCACAGTAAATATGAACAAAAAGTAAAAAGTTAATTCTTCAAAAGCACTAATAAAAATTTTAAATCTCTGGAAAAACAAATGCAGAAGAACAAAGTCAGGCATAAATAATTAACATCAGGATTGAAAAAGGGACAATACTGCAGGCCCGTCAACATGAAAAAGAATTAGCCTTTGATGAGTTAAGAATGAACATTGTAGTCATTGAAAAACATATTTTGAAAAACTTTGAAGTTAAAAAAAACATTTAATAATTTTTAAATTCAATAGACAAATTCCAAGAAAAATATAACTTGCAAAACAGGCACAAGAAATGAAAATCTGAGCCACTTTATAATAATTAAACAAATTAAATCAATAATAAAAAACAGTCCTAGTAAGAAACCTTGCTGGCAATTTACATCAAACATCAAGGAAAAATCACTCAAAATAAATACAAAATATTCCAGAGAACAGGAAAAATTTGTACACTCTAATTATTTTCAGAGAAGTATGATCTTTATGACCAACTTAACAAGAACAGTTTCAGGAAGGAAAACAATGGGCCAATCACACTCAGAACACTAAGATACTACTATCATGAATAAAATATTAGAAAAAAATGTATATATGCCACATATACATATATACACACACACATATATATACATGTAAGTATATACATATATATACATACATACACCATGACCAAGTTAGTAATAATGCAAGGAAAAGCATATTTTATGAAAATAAGTGAATTTCACCACACTAATAGATATTTCATCTTACTAGATGCAGAAAAAGCATTTAGTAAAATTAACAATAACAATTATTGGTTCCCTTGGAATAGATGGAATGTACTTAACCAGATAAACCACATTAATTAAATAGTATAATTTTAAAGAAATACACACTATTGAATTCCATAGAATGAAGGATGAGGAGGAAGATGGGTGTGCAGTCCTACTGGGGAGGAAGAAGAGTGTGTGGTCAATTCAGGGTATATGGGAAACTGCCAACCCTTAAACATAGTTATATTTTACATTTCTGTTTTATGAAGTTCTATACTTGATTTTATGTGTATTACATTTAGCTACAAAGACAGTTTTTAAAAAATCTATATGTTCAAAGATTTTAGCTACCTGTCAAGTTCAATTTACTGGCGAAATATAAAATATTTTTGTATTTCTTCTTAACTCAATCTAAAATCAGCCACCTGTTAGCTACTTATTTAATTATTACCACACTTCTACTAATGTAAACAGTGTTCTTCATACTAGATATTGAGCTAAATGGAATACGGTAATCTGACATGAGACAAAACACTGAAATGATTATTTAAATTCAGTACATTTTTCCAACATAAAACAATTATTTTTACATAAAACAATCTGGTAATGGACTTATAAATATTTTATTTTACTAACTAGATCTAATTACTAACTGTTCTTTAATTGCAATGAAATAAACAGTGCTGCTATTTGCTTTTGTTAGTGTGTGTGTGTGCACGTGTGTGTGTGTGTGTAAAATGTCACCTGTATACTAACGGAAAAAATGTCAGAGTGCTCTCTTCCTTCAATTCTACATTAAGTTTTTAGAAACAGACTTCAATTTAGACATTATGCTTTACTCTGAGAAGCATCAGAGTACAATGGCTTTCCTACAATTTGTGACCTGTACCACGGGATCTTAAGTTTTTGCATGCATGAGAATAATCTGAGAAACCTGTTAAAACACAAATGGCTGGTTCCTCCCTATCTGACTTAGTAAGTCTGGATGAGGACCCAAGAATTTGAATTTCCAATAAATCCTCAGTTGATGCATATGCTAGTGGCCCAAAGACCACACTTTGAGAAGTTATTTAGCACTGTTAATGAGCACTGGGTATTATATAAGACTGATGAATCACAGACCTGTACCCCGAAACAAATAATATGTTATATTTTAATTAATTGAATTTAAGTAAAAAAAGTTAAAAGAAAAAAAAAGAGAAGTTAATTAACCTATGAGACACAATGGACCATTTCAATGTTGCAAGACCAAGTAAATGTACATAAAAACCTCTGCTAAACTGTAATGCTCAATATTACTGGTCTCCAAATATTTTTGGTCACATATTCTATTAATAAAAAAACTTCTAGTATACCCCAAATATATGCATATTAACTTATAGATAAATTTGTGTTAATGCACTAATGTAATTTCAATATTTAAAAAAACATAAATGTTAAAATGAATTAGACTTTTGCCTAGGATTTGTCTGTTTAGTACCAGAGCCAAATTAGAATTCCTGGTTACGTGATCTTTCCTTTAAATGTTAATGCCTGTTGATATAATTATATATGTACATAAATTTTTTACTAAAAAAAAAGTGTTTCCTCTGATTGCCATTCCTAGTTGTTAGGGTAGATATTTTGGTTTTTAATCACAGATTTGATGGTCTCTTTCTCCATCCATGAGAAAAGTAGTACAAATCAGTTTGTATTCATAAGATTTAAGTATAGACACATCTAATATTCAATATAATATAGAAAATTAGAAAGTTCTTTGAGGTATATTTTTTGTTGTTTCTGATTATCTTTTTGAGATTCTGGATTTATCTAATATCAACATATTGTTTTTAAATAAAAATATCTTTTAAATGGAAATTACTATTTGAGCAATTAATTTAAATTATTTTCAGCTCGTAGATGACCCAGATGTCAAGATCAAACTCAAGACCCCGTCTTTAATTTATCCTGCCCTTCAGACTCTTGATATGGATTTACCATCATATAGGGAATGTTCACATTTTCCAATTCTGTGCAGATCAATGACGGTCAGGATGTGAATACTTTACCACGGACAGATCACTTGAAAAAGCTATGCTCTTCAATCAACATGTACCAGTGGAATCAAGCCATCTGTTCAAATTTGTTAATTGGAGTTCTTTGCTCCCTGAGAAGTTTAAGAAAGGGCACCTTTATAACAGTCCAACTTACGGTAGTTCTGAGCTGGCTGAAAAATATCCAGGGTTTCTAGATGTGAGGGCAGCCCCCTTGTTGGCTGATGACAACAATTTGCGAGGTTTACCCTTGACCTATGTCATCACCTGTCAATATGATGTCTTAAGAGATGATGGAATTATGTATGTCACCCGACTTCAGAATGCTGGAGTTCCGGTGATCCATAACCATTTCGAGGATGGATTCCATGGAGCATTTTCCTATTATGGACTTAAAATTGGATATAGAATAGAAAATCAGTACATGAATTAGCTAAGTGAAAATCTATAGTAAAAATCTGAGGAGTGGTCCATAAAAATATATAAGCCTCAGAATAGGAAACAAACTAGTGAGAATCAAAGGGTTATGTTTGGGGTTGATGTTTATCACCTGTGACCTTTCTAAGTCTTCATAGCCATCATGTTGTTTGTTTTTTTAAATCAGGAGGTAACTGGGACATTAAGGAGGGCACATAATGTAATGAGCACTGAATATTATATAAGACCTCTACCTCTGAAACCAATAATACATTATATATTAATTAATTGAATTTAAATTTAAAAAATTATTGATATCTCATCTTTCTTGTAATTGCCAGCTTTGTACAACAGCTTTCTTAAGAGGTACAAGGGTAAAAGCTAATACACGCGGTTGTTGTGCTATCTGGTCTAGAAGATTTCTGATTATGTCATTGGGATAAAGATTAAATGGTGTCATTTGAATGTTATAAAAAGAAAAAGAAAAAAAAGAAACCAGGGGATTCTTTATTTCTTACCTTAAATATTGTTTACTTACTTCGGTGTCTTAGAAAACACCTATTTTCCTGTATATTCTTTTCTAGCTGCTGTTATTCATTTCTTATTGCTGCAATTCTCAGCCTTAGTTTTTTAATTGTTCACACTATTACTATTGAGAAGAAAGTTTTAAACACATCTAGCTCGTGAAATGCCAGAGCTTCAATTGGCATGGATTTAGAGCTTTGCACTGCTGTTTTGTAGGCATTGATATGAACTATGTGCCAACTGTCTCTCAAAGAATTTGCCTCAATATAATGCCATTTGTCTATCACTACAAAATTCATTTCTTAATACAAGCCTTTTCCTGTGCTAGATACCAAATTTAATGGCAATGATCGTTTAAAGCAGCTCCATTCTTGTGACAAGTTAGGGAGACGGAGGTGGGAGACAACAGCTCCACAACGTAGTAGTGGTGAATAAAGCTTAGGATATGGAAGAAATAATAAAACCAAGTTGAAAAATTTCAATCTCTAAAAATTCTTATGTCCATATGGACATAGGAAGGAAAACTGAAATGAAATTATGTTCTCGAACTGTCGTAGTGTGGGCTGCTATAACGCAATACCGTAAAATGGGTGACTTTCGAGCAATAGAAATTTACTTCTTAACATTCTGTAGGCGCATATTGTCAGCATGGTCAAGTCCTGGTGAGAGCCCTCTTCCGGATTGCAGACGCGAACTTCTCATTGTAGCCTCACTTGGCAGAAAGCAGGGAGGGGAAGCAAGCTTTCTCATGACTCTTATAGAGCACTCATCTCATTCCTGAGCCTCCCCTATTCCTAATTCTCTCCCAAAGGCACCATCTCATGATACCATCACATGGACGGGTATGGTTTCAACCTCTGAAATTTAGGGGGACACAAGCATTTAGTCTATAACCTCGAGCGTGGAGAATAAACTGCAGTGATTGTACGGTATATAACCTCGATAATTCTGTGGCAGCACTGAGGAATGCAGCCTAAGACTCGCAGGGTGGCTTCTCGCAGCCACCAGAAATCAAGTCTTTACCTTTCTGCTCAACTATTGTCAGGCAGAAAGACGTGTTGGTTGTGGGGTGGGAGAACCACAAACTTTCATTTCTGGTTTTTTTTTTTTTAAAGATTTTATTTATTTATTTGACAGAGAGAGACAGCCAGTGAGAGAGGGAACACAAGCAGGGGGAGTGGGAGAGGAAGAAGCAGGCTCATAGCGGAGGAGCCTGACGTGGGACTCGATCCCAGAATTCTGGGATCACGCCCTGAGCCGAAGGCAGACGCTCAACCGCTGTGCCATCCAGGCGCCCCACATTTGTGTTTTTATCAAGAGAAACAATAGCAGCCCTGGAAGCCTCGCCAATATATTTCTCATTTTATGTCTCATTTTACAAAACTGCATTTCATGTGGACACTGTCAGGATGGCTTGAGGAGTCATATTTTTTACCCTGGCACATCATCCCGAGCAAGGTTAGTATTCTTTCAAGTCAAACCAGAAGTGAGAAATGGATAGGCAACTGGCAGGCCACAAATTCTGTAGGAGTAAGTGGTTTAAATTATGCGTGAAAAATAGAAATGTTTGGGGTCATGTATTGCAGGAGACAGATGTACAAATGAGTCATACCTATGGTTTCCAATGGAGTATCATCGGGTTATTTGTATACTTAGTTGGGAAGGGCTTTCCTTTTTCTTTTTTACTTGCATCTCGACGTCTCACTCTTTCACCTTCTTTAAACTACCTTCCCATCAATAAAAATAATCTATATTAATTACTAGGTGGGGACATAGTTTTAATTTGGAATTGTAAGATACATTTAAGCATGGACATGAGTTATGACACAATATACCTCATTAAAACTACATAAATAATAATGATGCAGCAAATTGGTATTAATTGTATTGTGTTTTCCCAGACTTCCTGCCTGAGGATATAGTTGTAGGGAACAATAACTAACAAAGGAACAACAACAAAGGAATTCTGTTATTTCCCACAAATTAAATTTCTGGTACAAAAGTCCCTCCAGATTCCTACTTTGTTTTTTATGCCATGAAATAGGGTAAATAATTACAGGTGTTCGTACCTTACCACATGGATTCTTGGACCCTAGCCTGGCTATTTTAATTGCTCTTTACCCCTCTCTGCATCAGGCATCACTTCCAATCACCCGCGTTCCACTCCTTAATTTCCGTAAGTCATTCCCTGTCTCCAATTCTGTCCTTTCCCCAACCTCTTCCCAATTTCTATCATCTTTCCACTGTGTTTTCTGGAACTCGTGGATCATCACGAGGAACATTCTAAAGCTTTTATCTGTGCCTTGCGTTAACTTTCATCTGAGATGCACCACTTAATTGAGGACCATGCTTCCTCTATTCTTCTTCCCACATTAATCGTACCATAGGAGTTGAATGTGTGGTAAGTGTCTCCCTTGATCATTGCTGCCACCAGACTATTCTGTCTTCCTCTGGCCTCTTCTATCATAGAGGCAGACTATCTCACCAATTACCCTTCCATTATGGAGTCAACTGCTGACTTCTGAATCACTGCCTCTCATGTTTCACAAATTTCACCCTTAAGCTCATGGTCGCTACTTCAGTATTACAATTGGGGATTTCAAAATCTCTGTAGGTGATACAACCAGCACCATGGACTTATTTGACTTGTGCTTCCCCTAATGATTTTGTCCTCCATTCTGTATAAACCATTTACCCTTATTATCATGCCTTAGACTTCCTTACTAACAAAAGCTACACCCTATAATCTCAATGTCAAATAGGCTACTGACTATAAAAGGCTGTCTTTTTAGGTCACTCCCACCAATGCTTACGATATCTACAATACTTGGATTATACCAGCATTTAAAATTCCTCATTCTGCTCTTATTTTCTCTTTATTTCGTAGGCAGATTAAGTTCTGTAGTCATTATAATCCTCCCTTGCACAACGCCCTGCCCCGTTTCCATCTCTCTCTCACTCTCAATCACATCTTCTCCATCTATCTTTGTTCCCTGATATCTTCTCAGTGGGGTGCTTCTGGTCCCGGGACTCAGGTTTCTTTTTTATCCACACTTTCTTCTCTGGTGATATCATCTAGTTTCATGGTTTTCAATGATCTATAAACTGAAACCCCGACTCACATGTCTTGCCTGGACCTTCTTTACTCCATAATATATATCCATTTGTGTACATGAAAACTCCAGTTGGATTTTATCTTATTTTATTTTTTTGAAAAAATATTTATTTGAGAGAGTGAGCTAGGGAGAGGGGAGAGGTGCAGAGGGAGAGAATTTCAAGCAGACTACCTGCAGAGCCCATCACAGGGCTCAATCCCATGACCCATGAGATCATAACCTGAGCAGAAAACAAGAGTCAGAGGCTTAACGGACTAAGCTACCCAGATACTCCTCCAGTTGGATTCCAAATAAACCCCTCAAACTTAAATTTCTGATATTCCCTCAAATAACCACCAATTTTCATCTTTCTCATTTTTATAAATGGCAACTCCATATTTCCAGTTATTTAGGTCAAACAAACAAAAACAAAAATGAACAAGCAAAAACTCAATATTTCTTGTCCCTTTCTTTCTGTCATGTCATTGTTAAATCCTCTTTTTTTTTTTAAAGATTTTATTTATTTATTCGACAGAGATAGAGAGAGCCAGCGAGAGAGGGAACACAAGCAGGGGGAGTGGGAGAGGAAGAAGCAGACTCATAGCAGAGGAGCCTGATGTGGGGCTCGATCCTAGAACGCTGGGATCACACCCTGAGCCGAAGGCAGACGCTTAACCTCTGTGCCACCCAGGTGCCCCTAAATCCTCCTGGCCAAAATATATTTTCTGTATTTGCCCCCTTTTTTATTCTTACCACCTTTGCTAATACCTGATCTAATCTACTATCAATTTTTGCTGGGAATAGTCCAATAGAATTCTAACTGATCTCTCCCCTTTCACCTTGTGCTGTTACAGTGAATTTGCAACATGTAACAGAATGATCTTTATAAAATGAAAAGTCAGATCATATTATTCCTCTGCTCAATGCTCCCCAATAGCTTCACTAGCTCGGTAAGACTAAGAGCACTAACTGCTAACCACTCTGGCTTCTTATGTGTCCATCAAACATCCTTAGAATGCTCCAACTTCATCATGAAGGTTTTGCCATGTCTGCGTCTTTGGTGCCTCTCCCTCAAATACCCACATGGCTCATTCTCTTACCTCCTTACATGTTACTTTATAAACTCCAGAGCAATCACCAAAAACTAGATATTATTAATCAGCCTCAAGTGAAGACAAAAGAAAGTCATGGAAATGTTCAATTCAAAATAAGTCTGGGAAAGAGGAAAATGATAGAAAGAACCCATGGGATAAATAGAAATCAAATAGCAAGATATAAGCCAAACTTTATCAATAATTACATAAAATGTAAATGGACTAAGCATCAAATTTAAAGTGAAAGACGGTCAGATTGGATAAAAATTAAAGATCCAACTATTTACAATCTAAGACAAATCCCCTTTAAATTAAAAATGTGATAGATTAAAAGTAAAAAGATTGAATAAGATATACCATACATCTTCTATTCCTTTTTTTTTTTTCTAAGTAGGTTCCACACCCAGTGTGGAGCCCAACATGGGGCTTGAACTCATGATCTGGAGATCAAGACCTGAGCTGAGTTCAAGAGTTGGATACCTAACTGACTGAGCCATCCAGTCAACCCCTCTTTTATTCTTAAGAGATCTGTGGGGAGCCTGGATGGCTCACTCAGTTAAGCTTCCAACTCTTGAGTTCAGCTCAGGTTAGGGTGTCAGGGTTGTGAGATGGAGCCTGTGTCCAGCTCAGAGCTGGGTGTGGAGCCTACTTAAGAGTCTTTCTTCCCGTCTGTCCCTCCCCCTGCTCACATATGTTTTTTCTCTCTCCCTAAAAAAAAAAGAAAGAAAAAGAAACAACAACAAAAAAAGAATCTTTATTGTGGTTTCCACAGGAAGAAATAGGCACGGCAGAATAAGCAAAGTTAATCCTAATCATATTAGGATTAGCCAATATGAACGATTTCAGGGGACTTTGAGATATTGGGGCTCTTTCTGTTTGTCTGGTACCTGGCCCTAGGGTGATTAAGGTAAAGGGATAATGGATATAGGAGACTGTGGGGGCAAGGGTCCTTAGTTGCTTTGCATATGAAAGGCGTCTCACAGGCCAGTTGCCTGCTTATCTCTAGGCATTAGCTGACCCTGAGAGGGAAGTCTTTTCCTGGTTAGCAAGTCCTCAGATGTCAAAACACCAAAATACAGAAAATAAAAAGACATGTTTAATACAAATCTCAAAGAACACCACTGGGTAGCAATATTTGAATTCTACTAGAGACTCCATCAGTTGTCCAAGTAGTGGACACCTCCCAAATCATCCATGGGTGGGCTACAAAGAATTTTTAAACACTTCCAAATGCACAGAAGTTATATTTCAAACTTTTCTTAACTTCTGCACAAATGAGATATTAAAGCAAAACTTGCAAAAGAATCAGAAAATAAAAACTCTCATTCTTTTTTTAAATGTGTATGTGGAAAGATAGATTTATTGGTATTTATGAAGTATTATTCAATCTAGAGGATACAACTAAACCTGTTGCATTGAAAGGAAATTTCAGAGTCTCATATACCTATAACAATGTGTTTAAAAGAAGGCTTAAACTGGAACTCAAGGTATTAGGAAAAAAATAACATAAACCCAAGGAAATTAAGGAGAAAGAATGACCAAATTTTAAAAAGATATAAACAACAACATTGGCATAATTAGTAAATGAAATTTCTGGGTTTTTTAAACTCAGTAACACTGATGAACGCAATTAACCAGGTAACCTAATTGAGAAGAAAAAAAATACACCAAATAAATGATAAATGAAAAAACAGCCACAAAAGAAATTTGTGGATTGGTTTGCTCAATAATGAAAATAAACTTTTAAATCTGGAAAACATATTTTTAGCAAAATAAACAGAAATCTAAAATGTATTTTCTGACTGAAAAGATACATTACCATACCAAAAATTAAAAAAAATTTGACAATGGTAAGACTACTACCACCTTTCCCACAATGAAAAAAGTGTTGTTGGCATGATCTAAAGGAGAAAATATATCAAATCTTTAAAAATGCGGGGCACCCGGTTGGCTCAGTTGGCTGGGGCTTGGGCTCTTGGTTTTGGCTGGGGTAGTGACCTCAGGGTCATGGGATTGCCAAACTTGGGCTCTGCACTCAGCAGGGACTCAACTTGTCCCTCTCCCTCTGCTCCTTCTCCTTTTCCTTCTCCTCCTCCTCCACCCCCCACCACACAGGGCGCTCTCTCTCTCTCAAATAAAGAAATAAATAGTCTTAAAAAAAATGCAAGGCAGGGTACAAAAGGGGAATATTTCTGTATTCATTTTATTAAGTAATTTTGTCAAAACTAGAATGACAGAAAAGGAAAAAGCTACAGATCATTTTCACTTTTGCATAGCAATGAATAATTCTAAAAACATATAAACAAGGAGAATACACTAGCAGATCATAAGACTAATACGTCATGACTAAGAAGTGTTTCTATCAGGAATGAAAGGACCGTTCAACATCTTTGTTAGCAATAATAAGAAAAATCATGTGCTTGCTTCTTACAGAGATATAAAAATTAATATTCACTTTTTAATTTTAAGCAATCTTTATGTGATAGTAATAGAAAGGTATCTGTATGGCCAAATATTTGCCATATAAAATTTTGCCTCATGCAAATCTCTATTAAAATTATATAGAAATCATGAATATCCATTATTACCTTTACTATATTTCATTGTTCTGGATAGAATCTATCCATCTCAATTAAGCAAGAATATAAAATTTAAAAGGTAAACAATTGGAAAGGGCTTAAAATATCAGTATTTCAAATGACTTGTGTAATTTAAGGTAATCAAGAAACCATTATAAAAGAAATTCAGAGAGGTGGCAGTTCAGTGAATTAAAAAGTAAAAATTATTATATTTCACATAAGCAAAAAACAACCAGTTAGAATGTATTTACAAATTTTCTCTTTTCTGTTTCACTTTGCTTCCTTGCCTCTGTAGGGCTTCTCTCTTTTCCCTTTACCATCTCCTCCCAATGACAGTGTGCACATTGTACTAAGTCTCTTCACTTTAGTAAGTTCTATGATCTACTATGACTCACGTACGGAATGTTTACTCCTTGGGCATACTTTCTCATTGGGGGTGGGAGGTGGGATTTTTCCTCAGTCTTGGGCACTTCATTTTTCCTCTCTTCTTTATAGTTTTTCCAGATACCTATCTCCCACATTCCGTTCTCTGTAAAGAGTTGAGGCAAGCGCCAAAGAAATGACTCAGCTGTAATGTGCTGATTACTTTTCTATCAAAGATGATTTGAAGTTTGAGACTGTGTAGTTTTATTTGTTCTTCTGTAGTTTTTTGAGAGGATGTTTCTTAAGATTTGAATTTATGTGGTCACATTTATCCTTGACTGCTTGGAAGACCAACAATTGAAAATTAAACATAGGGGCGCCTGGGTGGCTCAGTCCGTTAAGCATCTGACTCTGGGATTCGGCTCAGGTTGTAATCTCTTGGACTGTGGGATGGAGCCTGAGTCAGACTCTGCTCTCAGAGAACAGTCTGCTTGAAGATGCTTTCCCTCTGCCCCTCCCCCAATGTGTGTGCTCTCTCTGAAGTAAATAAATAAATCCTTGAAAAAAAAATTAAAACATAAAAGATGTTTTAACAATGTATTAAACTTAGTTGAAGTGAATTCTAGGACTAAAAGATAGATATAAAGATGTAGGCTACATCAGAAAGAGAAAGAAGATATGGAAGATTTGAGAGATATTAAATACATGGAGAATATAGAGAATAAGTACAGGAGGCTAATTTGCAGGTCTTGCCATAATGAGTGTATATGATTAGGGCATATTTAAATTTCTTTTTCCATGAACTGTTAGTTCATAATCTTTCTCCACTTTTCTATTAAATCCTTGCTGTCTTCATTATATAAGAATGTATAGTAAAGAAATTAACACTTTGTTGCTAAATGAGTTGTCGATTTTTTGAGATAGTCATTTATCTTTTGACAAAATTTGCCTTCATTCTATCAAATTTCAAGTGCTATTATGTTAAAATCTATTTCAGATTTCATTACACTGTGCTAATACATAATCTGATATGTCAAACTGCTTTAAAATGGTAAGTTTTTGATATGTGAATTATACGTCAATAAAGTGGTTATTTTTAAAATGGCATCACTACATATTCAGAGACAAATTTACCAAAACGTGCAAGACAGGTTTACAGACAAATGAAAGCTTTTCTAAGAGAGATTAAACATGTCCTAAATAGAGAGAAACAACATATTCATCTTTCCGAACATTCAAGATAATTACATGTCAATTTTCCTATAGATTTACCATGACCCAAATTTAGATCCCAGAAGACTTTAAATTTTTTTAAAGACAATGTCATGTTCACCTTAAAATATGTATGGAAATAGAATGGATATCAAAAAACTGTTTTAAGAGAATAAATTTGGAGTACTTACAGTACATGATTTCTGGACAATATAAAGCTACTGTAATCAAGATACTATGCTATTTCAATAAGGATGAGCAACTAGTCAATAAATAAATAATAAAAAAATGATAACAAAATAGTCCAGAAATCAACCCACAGCTGAAGTGTCAATTTTTGAGACAAAGTTGCCAAAGTAATTCAATTTCAAAAGTAGAATATATATATTTTAAATGATGCTTGAACATTTGAACGTCCATATAAAAAATCCTTCACCATGACCTTTACCTCACACCAAATACAAGAACTAACTCAAAGCAAATCATGGATCTGAATATAAAAACCTAATACTTTAAAACTTCCAGAAGAAAACACAAGAAAAAAGTATTTGTGAACTTTTTTTAGGCAAAGATTTCTTAGATAAGACATGGGACAGAAGAAAGGCACCAGGCATTAAAAAAAAAAAAAGATACATTGGGCTTAATCAAAATTCAAACCCTTTATTTCTTGAAAGGCATTATATAGAGAATGAAAAGACAAGGCACAGACTGAGAAAAAATATCTGAGAAATATATATGTGATGATAAACTCGAGTCCAGAGTACATAAAGGACTTTTACAACTCTGTAACAAGAAGCAACATATACAAGGAAAAAAATGTGTGGGATATTTGAATAGCTACTTCGCTGAGGAAAATATATGAGTGACCAATGAACACATGAAAAGAAATTCAAGTGTTAATCATTACTGAGTACAGTTTGTCCATTTCTTATAAAGCTAAACAGAACCTTTATATGACCCAGAAATTCCATTTCCAAAAAATTTGAAAATGTGTATCTTCATAAATACTTGTGTTTATGTTCAAAAGAGTTTTAGTCATCATAGTAAAATATGAAACAATCCAACTCTTCATCACTTGGTGACTAGATACGTTTTGATATATGCATGCAATGGAACACTACTGACTGATGTAAAGGAATGACAGGACATGTACTTTGTTAGAGACGATCAAGACGCTTATAAATGTATGGCGGCATGGATCATAGTTCAGCCTGTTTGATGCTCTCTTCGGTGAGGCTTAGATGCTAACTCATATCATAAACCCCACGGTACTTATAATGTTTTCTAAGCCACCAAGCTTGCCATTCTAAGAGAATTACCAAAAAAGGTAATGACATCAGCCATTTCTTGAGCCTTGTGCAAGCATTCAAAATCTCGGCGCTCAGAGGTTGCAGCATGACATAACTGAAAATCCTGACTGTGGGTAGAAGTTCCCCAACATTGTTTTGTGCACCCTGACCTACAGTCATGCGGATCAGGCCATGAAGGAAGTAGCCAGTGTGTCCACTTCCAAGTTCAATTCTCTCCTGTTTCCCATCATGCAAACAGTGGCTTTGCCAGGTCGAGGCACTGCATTATAATATTAATAATTGCTTTATTTTTAATGGCTTATATGCATGCATCAGGCTTTGTGTCAGTGTTAGCCTTGTGTCTTTCTGCAGGAAAAAATTGCCTTAGTTAAATCCCTCTGCTCCATCAACAACTAATGAGAGCAATTTGATAAACAGATTCCTGGAGTCAGCTATTTTTCCTAGATGGGGTGAGAAGATTGAGAGGAGTAAATGCTACCGCTTTCATATGGTTTCCTTTCTCTAAGATCTTTTACAATATCCACAATGATATTGTTGATTATTTTCCCCACGATCCACCTGGACCCACTCTCCCTTTTCGATAATGCGTAGTATGTAAGATTCAAGTCAGTCAGGCTTGCAAAAGCGAGCTGATGGGAAAAGTCACTTCCTCATCTGTGAGCAAATATTTATACAGAGAAGTGCCTGAATAATTTCTGAATCCTTGGAAAGAAAGGTAAGTATTAATTGAAAAACTGAGATCAGTTCAGTGAGAATCATAAACCACGTGTTAACCATGTGAGAAAAGCCTTAATTTGCTATCAAGAACACAGTTAAATATTAACACATAGTTCGGTCACAGAAAATAAGATCTTAGATTTTAGTTATTATTTAAGTGTCAAAAGCATTTCAATCAATATTTTGGAAACTTATTCATAGCTGCAAGACTGGAAGTCATACGTTTGTCCAGCCTGGGTGAGATTTGTCTGAATATGAGTTAAATTGAATATCAGAGAAAGTCAAGAATTTGGTTCACGGACAAGATCTTATGTCAGTGTTTGTACGGTGGTGTTGTATCTGGTGTTCTGATGTGTCATTTTATTTCCCGCTTTACTTCTCTAGATCTATGTAAGGGAAACATGTCCTGTTCCTAGTGAGCAATGTTCTTTTTGAACCTTTTTGCCCTACACACCATCCTTCTCTGTATTCAATATCTGCTCCACAGACGAGGAGGCGACTTTTCCCATCAGCTCGCTTTTGCAAGCCTGACTGACTTGAATCTTACATACTATCCATTATCAAAAGAGACAGTGGGTCCAGGTGGACAGTGGGGAAAATAATTATCAAAAACTTTTTCAGAGGCGCCTGGGTGGCTCAGTCCTTAAGCGTCTGCCTTCGGCTCAGGTCATGATCCCAGGGTCCTGGGATCGAGCCCACATCGGGCTCCTCTGCTGGGAGCCTGCTTCTTCCTCTCCCACTACCTCTGCTAGTGTTCCCTCTCTCGCTGGCTGTCTCTATCTCTGTCAAATAAATAAATAAAATCTTAAAAAAAAACTTTTTCATATCTTTGTAAAGCTATACTTCTTTAATTTACAGAATTCCACTCAGAATGTATTATCTCTTTCTTCCATTTTTTAACAGATTAATAATAAACAATTTGATTCTCGTTGGTCATCATGCCATTGTTCACTACACCTTCTGCACCGTACAATCTTGGCTTTTTCTATGTTACCACCCAGTTGGCCAGAGCAGTTCTTAGGGCTCATTCATTAAATTGCTCCCCCTCATATTTCAATCCAGCAGCGTAGGCAGCATCAAGGGGTAAATTTTTTTAAATGGAGGATGGCTAAGTCAGATCCATCTGGGCATGAATTTTGATTGTGTTTCTCTCTTACTGTAATGTTAATAATAATAATAAGTACAATGATAACAGTAATTATAGCATTACCATTTATTGAGGACCTCCTAGATGGCAAGAGTTATGCTTAGTTCTTTATATTCATTAGGAGTTTAATTTAAACAACAACTCCGTTAGGCATGTATTAACATGCCTTTATTATAAATGAAAGTATGGCCTCAAGAATAGTCTAAGAACTTTCCCTTTGATCATACAGCTATTAATTATATGTTTCAATTACTTCATTTTTAAGAGTGTAAGCATAATACAAACATATTTTTTAAACAACAAATACTTTTATTATATAAACTATGATTGAACAAAAGAGGGTTTATTTAGCTTTCTGTACCTTGATCCTACTCAGAATCCTAGCTTCTCGATCTCTGGCACTTGACAAACTTTTGACTACACTGGAATTGAATTGGCCTCCAAGTGATGAATACAAGAAAGGACCCTCCTAGAATTCCAGCTAAAGTCTACTGACCTTAGCATTTTTTCTTCACTGCTTTTGAATTCTACTCTTCCTTCTTGGTATCGTGTGAATGAAACATAGGATTAGTTAGAGAGAATTCACTAGGGTTTCTAGCTCATGCAGTGGAAGTTATCTCAAACACAGCCTGCTTAGAACTATAATATTTTGAAGGTAAACACACACGCACACACACACACACACACACACACGCACACATTTGGGGAGAATACTGCAAATGCTTCCCATATGGTATAATCCTGGGAGGAGAAGAGCAGCTGTGGCAGAAGAATGACATAAGTTGACCAAGACCCTTACCCTTTATCACTCTGCCCCCCCCCCCCCCCCGTCTCTCTCTGTCTTTCCTCTGAAGTAAAACCTTAATGTGCAGGAGAGGACACCAAAGAGTTGTCTTTCAGGGCATTGGTGGAAACCCATTGCAGCTGTCAAAAGGGAACAAAAAATGGCAACAACAATAACAAAAACCTTCTAGGCTGTGGGGAGGAGCACCATTTAAGATGAGAATACTAGTTAAGAAAATTGTGGTTTTTTTTCAGCTTCATTGAGGTATAATTGACAAGTAAAATTGTCACGTATTTAAGTATACAATGTGATGATTTGATATATGTATACATTGTGAAAGGATTTCCCCCAACAAGTTAGTTAACACATCCATTACCTCACATATTCACCTTTTGTTGTTGTTGTGAGAGCATTTACGTTCCACTCTCTTAGCAAATTCCAAGTATACAAAGCAGCATTATCAACCACAGTCACCATGTTACACTTTGGATCCTCAGACCCCGTGACCTTATTCATCCTATACCCCAAAGTTGAAACCCTCTTATCATCCTCTCCTATTTTCTCCAACTTCTGGCAATCACTTTTCTACTCTCTGTTTCCATGAGTTTGATTTTTAAAGAATTATTTATTTATTTATTTATTTATTTAAGAAAGAGAGAGAGAGCGCGCGAGCAGGGGGAGGAGGAGAGGGAGAGAATCTTTAAGTAGACTCCCTGCTGAGCCTGGAGCCCAAGGCAGGGCTCGATCCCATGATCCATGAGATCATGACCTGAGTAGAAATTCAGCAGGACACCTACCCAACTGAGCCACCCAAGGGCCCCTCCATGATTTTGCCTTTTTTTTTTTTTTTAAAGATTCCACATATAAGTGATACCATGCAGTATCTATCTTTTTTGTCTGACTTATTTCACTCTGCATAAGGCCCTCCAGGTTCATTGAATGTTGTTGCAAATGACAGGATTTCCTTCATTTTAAAGGCTGAATAATATTCGGTTATAACATAGATGACAGATAGATAGATAGATAGATAGATAGATGATAGACAACCAGTGAATTGTGACTATTTTGCTACTGTGAATAATGTTGCAATAAAAATAGAGTACAGATATCTTAACATTGGTCTCAGCAATGATTTTTTGGATTTGACACCACAAACAAATACACCAAAAGCAATAATAAATATGTGGGGCTATATAAAACTAAAAAGCTTCTGCACAGCAAAGGAAACCATCAACAAAATGAAAATGTAACCAATGAAATGAGAGAAAATATTTGTAAACTACATATCCAAGGGGTTATTATCCAAAATATACAAGGGACTCATACAACTCAATAGCAAAAAAATAAATTACCCTCTTAAAAATTGGGCAAAGGATCTGAATAGACTTCTTTTTTTTTCCAAACAAGATATACAAATGGCCAACAGGTACATGAGGAAGTGTTCAGCATCACTAATCATCAGGGAAATGCAAATCAAAACCACAATGAGATGTCACGTCACACCTGTTAGGATGGCTATTTCCAAAAGATAAGAGAATAACAAATGCTGACAAGGATGTGGAGAAAAGGGATGTGATGCCAGTGAGAATGTTAACTGGTACAACCACTATGGAAAACAGTATGGAGGTTCCTCAAGAAATAAAAAAACAGAAGAAAAGAATCTTTTTTGGGGGAGCAACAAGCCGAAGGAGAAGCAGGCTCCCCACTGAGCAAGGAGTCCAATGTGGAACTCAAACTCAGGCCCCTGGGATCATGACCTGAGCCAAAGGCAAACACTTAACCAATTGAGCCACCCAGGCATCCCCTGCGTTCCTCTTAATTAGAGTAAGTTTGAGAATCAAAGAGCTCCTTTGTGCCAGTTTTTAATTGAATTTTTGTTCTTTTTATTTCTTCCTATGCTAGAGAGATTAGGCCGTGGTGGAAGGGGGTGCAAATTTTGTTCCCCGTTTATTTTTTGCCTTTAAAGCAATAAATTGGCCATAATGCAGTGGCTTTTTAAAATTTTTCTTCATTAAAAAATTGTAATTTATCTATGTTTAAATTATATCTTCTGGGCTTTGATAGTTAGAAAGGCCTTCTCCATGACTATAGGAGAATTCACTCAGTTTCTTCCAGTACTTTCATGGTTTCCTTTTTACACTTACATCTTAGTTCCGATTGGAATTTATGTTAATAAATGGTGAGAGATATAGAATGAACTTTACTTTTTTTAGCTTGTTATCCCAGTACCATTTCTTTTAAAGTCCCTAGTGATTTGAGATAATATAAAGGATTCACACAGGCCTCTAAGAAATAGCCAAAAGAAAGTGCCTCCTACATTATATATCAAAATACATTAGATGAAGATATGGATGGTGAGTTGTACAGTGCTCTCAGAAGAAGGGTGGTGTGTGTTCAATGTAAAGGGAACATGTTCCCTTAAATGCACAGCAGATGGCCAAAACCAGAGCAAAAATGGCAATTGAGAACCCCGCACTCAAGAAGATTAGAAAACTGTCACAGGAGCCTACCGTGAACCCAAATCCTAGATTTTTTTTTTCTTATATTTAAAGGTTCACTTGCATTTAAAGGAATAGTCACCCAGTCAGGGAATGTCTATGATTCTCAAACTTTCAGCTGCAAGGAAAGTCCCAAAATTGTGTAGGGAAGGAATTTTGGAACTTAAATAGTAACCAAAATCTAAATTTTATGTGACTCTAAAAGGTGCTAATGATTCATTATGTTTCTAGCAGCAGTCAAGGCTAGCAAACAATCTCAAGAGCTTAGGAAAATATTCTGATTTGGATTTTTATGAGTCTTGCCAAATTCATCTCAGCTTCTCAGTAAACGTCTTCCTCTGTTTCCCAAGAATCTTGGAATCACTCACCAACTTGGAATATCCAGTTTTGGTATCTCTGACATAATGAACACTGAATAATTCTAGTTGGATAGAGAGGCAACGGATTTTATGTATCCCATCTAGGCAACATCGCATGACCCAAAAGAGTATAATTTATGAAATGTACTGCTATTGAATATGCTAGAACAAAGAGGCAACCTAATAAACCTACTTTCATTGCTGTACAAAAACACTAAACGTACTAAAGAAGTGCTGAACGTGCTGGAAATCAATGCAGCACATCACTGCAGCCATTTAAATTTAAGAATTTACTGACATCACACCCTAGCATTACTCTCTGGTAGGGCAATCAGTTGTATGAAGGAAGAAGGAGAGGTTATGGGCTTGGAAAGGGAACAGTTTGCTAAGCATATGACAGGACACTGAAGCTGTTCATCAGGGAGCCCTTAGACTCTTCCTAAGAGGTTCAGCCAACAGACTTTCCAGCCCCTCGTTAGTCCTTTAAGCAGGTCATGTTGCTGCTACTGTGTGCCAAGTGCAGAAATGCTGGCATGAAGCTAAAGAAATATTAGATATTTTCACCTTTGTAACTGCCAGCTTTGTTGTTGTTTTTGTAGATGCACGTGTTCGTGATGTGGGCTAGCGTAAATGCGTCACATGGAAGCGTCATAATAGTCTAGCCCCTGATCTCTGCACCTGTATTACCCAAGATGTGTGCATCAAAGGGCATGTCAGAGCCAGCTACATAATTTGTGGAGCCCAGGGCAAATAAAAATACAAAACCCCTTGTTTAAAAAGCGGGAAACTGGGTGTTATGTGCAACTAATGAATCATCAAACATTGAATATCAAAAGCTAATGATGTACTATATGTTGGCTAATTGAATTTAAATAAAAAAATAAATAAATAAAAAGCAGGAAAGAAAGGCGCAATCATAGATATTAAGACATAACGGTTTTTCCTTTAAAAACATTTTATTACTTATAGAATGTAATAGGGATAATAGCAGCACATGAATAACTATAAAGTTATAGGTTGCAAAAATATATGTTGATGTCATTTTTTATAATACAGTGAATAATTAGTAATGTAATTTTTGATTATAAGATTTTTCTGGCTTGCTTCTCTGTAAATTCATTTATTAGGTCATCAGAACCTATATTTTTAGCAACTGGTTTTTTTTTGTTTTTTTTTGAGAGAGAGCAACTGTGCAGGGAAGGGGGTGGGGAGGGGCAGAGAGAGAATCTTAAGCAGGCTCCATGCCCAGTGTAGAGCACCACATGGTGTTCGATCCCACAACCCTGAGATTGTGACCTGAGCCGAAATCAAGAGTAGGAAACTTAACCAACTGAGCCACCCAGGCGCCCCTAGCAACTGTATTTTCAATTCGTATTTTTGAAAGTGAAATCAGAAATCAGTTGCTCTTGGCAAACGTGAGATCACAATTAATTTTTCATAATCTTTAATTCTGAGAAGGATCATTTTGCAGACGCAAATATTAGTGTGACAACATTGGGATGAATTTCTGATCAATTATTTCAAAATATAAATTTCGGTACATCTAGAGCTGATGATTCTTGGGGAACAACTTTTCTAAAAAGACTTAACTCTTCATACAAATCAGTTTCATGTACGTCTGAGTTTAATTTCAAATGTACATTTATACAATAAAATTTTAATGTTTCGCTGAACTTACTCATAACTTGCAGAGGCTATACGAGACATTGATGTCTTCATGGTTTGCATATAATTCAAAGGCCTATTTTTGCATTCTATTGCTTTATTTTCAATTAAAAAGACAAGGTAATTTTAGAAAGTCTTCCTCATCAATAATTAGTTCACCCAGAGCTTCAGATGAAGACAATGGTCTTTTCTGACAAATACAGCAGTTTTGAATTTATTTTCTAGTTCTAAGCCTATGGATGTTTGCTTTACAGTGTGGCAGCAGTTTTCAAAATGAGAGACTAAGTTATTTGCTGAATTCTACTAGCTTCAGTTATGTTTTATTGCAATGTCTACATGTGTTTTTATTTTGTAATGATGGATTGACAGATTAATTGGTTAAACACCCAGAGTTCCCCTCCCAGTGCTCAGACTAGAGACTTAATATTTGTGGCATCTGAGGATGAATGGAGCCAGCCAGCTTCCCATAACAATCTGTGTGCTACACCCTGCAGAGCTTCTCCTTTCTCCCAGGTTCCTGCCCCAGCCAACTTCTCCAAATTCCACCGTGGCCTGGCCTTCCTCGTTGGTGCGTTTGCACACACACTAGGTGGCCAGACTGACTGATCTGAGTGCACACGGCCTGCTGTCCACCGTATCCTTGGGCCTGAGCATCTAACGTGATGTTCTTTCACTTATTTCCAATATTGGTAAAGTGCTTCTTCTCTCTTGTTTATTTATTTTTTTGTGGTCTAATGGGAGCTTGATCAATTTTATGCTTCTTCTCAAAGAATTGATCTTTAGTTTTATCTACTTTCCTTTTTATTAATTTCTGGGTTTTTTTTTCTTCATTCTCTCCTTCCTCCATAGATGGTTTCTTTTTCTCACTATCTTTTTTTTTTTTTTTTTAGATTTTATTTATTTATTCAACAGAGAGATAGAGACAGCCAGCGAGAGAGGGAACACAAGCAGGGGGAGTGGGAGAGGAAGAAGCAGGCTCATAGCGGAGGAGCCTGATGTGGGGCTCGATCCCATAACGCCGGGATCACGCCCTGAGCCGAAGGCAGACGCTTAACCGCTGTGCCACCCAGGCGCCCCTTTCTCACTATCTTTTTAAAAATTTCGATATCATTAATGTACAGTGTTGTATTAGTTTTAGGGGTACAATATAATGATTCAACAATTCTATTCATAACTCCGTGCTCATCATGGTACATATACTCTTAATCCCCTTCATCTATTTCACCCTGTTGGTGGGAATGCAAACTGGTGCAGCCACTGTTGGAAAGCAGTTTGCGGTTCCTCAAAAGTGAAAAATAGAATTACCATACAATTCAGTAATTTCATACTTTGGTTTTAATTTGCTCCTCTCTTTCCGAGTACTTAATGGAAGAAGCTTCGATCACTTACCTTAGACCTTTCTTCTCTTCTAATATATGCATTTAAAGCTATAAATCTCCCTCCAATCAATGCTTTACCTGTACTGTACATATTGTGATATGCCATGCTTTCATTTTCCTTTGGCTAGAAATATTTTCCAGGGGCGCCTGGGTGGCACAGCGGTTAAGCGTCTGCCTTCGGCTCAGGGCGTGATCCCGGCGTTATGGGATCGAGCCCCACATCAGGCTCCTCCGCTATGAGCCTGCTTCTTCCTCTCCCACTCCCCCTGCTTGGGTTCCCTTTCTCGCTGGCTGTCTCTATCCTGTCGAATAAATAAATAAAATCTTTAAAAAATATATTTTCCAATTTCCCCAGTGATATTTCTTCTTTGACCAATGAGTTACTAAGGAGTATGTTGTTTGATTCCCAAACATTTGGGGATTTCCCATAAATCTTTATGACTCTGATTCTTATTTTAATTGTATTATGGACAGAGAGCATTCTCTATATGATTTCTATTATTTTTAACCTGTGGAGATTTCCCCCCCAACTTTGACATGTGGTACCTCTCTGTGAAAGTTGTACTGCAGAAGAAAAGAATGTGTGGTCTGCTGTGGTTGGGTGAAATGTTCTCAATCTGTCAGTGACTTCTGTTGGGTTCCTAATGTGTTTCAAATTTTCTTCACGCTTACTGTTTTCTGTTTACTTGCTCTATCAGTTAATGAGTTAGGAGTGTTGATCTCCACTGAATTATTAATTTTGGATATTTCTGTATCTCTTTTGTGTTTTCTCAGTTCTTACTTCCTACTATGAAGCTCTTTTACTGTATGCATACACAGTTAGGATTACTGTGTCTTCTTGGAGAACTGACCTTTTATTTCATTTTGAAATGTCTGTATTTATTCCTGGTTATATGCCTTTTTTTCCAGAAGCTTATATGAATATATTTATCTTCTTTAACATCATTGTAATAAGATTTCTCTTTTACCACCATTTTAATAAAATTTGGAGAAATGAGGAGAGATTAACATAATGCTCTTCCACCACCTTGTTCTATAAGCTATTACTTTGAATTACATATTTGGAAAATGAGCATTTGTGGCTCTTAGAGCCCGAATCATTCTAGGCCTTTCATGAAACAACTGAAATCTTGAAGTCATGAAGTCTTCTGCTCACTTTGTCTATTAACTAGTTGGACTGTTTCTTATTTTTGTAAGTTTGTTATATATTCTAGGTACTAATTTTGCCTTATTTAAATGTATTGCAAGTATCATTATCTACATTGTGGCTTGTTTTTCCAATAGCTTTATAAAATACTTTGAGTAATATAAATTCTTAATCTTAGACAAACTGAATTTAAGATTTTATTTATTTATTCGACAGAGAGAGACAGCCAGCAAGAGAGGGAACACAAGCAGTGGGAGAGGAAGAAGCAGGCTCACAGTGGAGGAGCCTGATGTGGGGCTCGATCCCATAACGCCGGGATCACGCCCTGAGCCGAAGGCAGACGCTTAACCGCTGTGCCACCCAGGCGCCCCAGACAAACTGAATTTATCAATATTTCTATCATGATTTCTGAGTTTTTTTTTCCGAATGTGTGTGTATGTTTTATTAAATTCTTCTGAAGCATTCTTTCTTCTCATTTATCCTCATGGGCTCTGGAAGTATAGGGAAGGCAAATGACCTGTACTTCTCTGCCACCACATATTTGGTTTTCTTCAGGTTCAGTTCCTTTAATTTGCCTGAAAGGCCTTCTGCTCAGTTGATTGTACAAATTCTATCTTCCCTCCAAGTCTCAGTTCAGCTATAAGTTACAAACGCTTTTCTTTCCCAACATCTTGACAACTATCCTGAGGTATATTGCCCTTATTTATAATAAGACACTACTTATAACTTATGTCTTTCATTTGGCTCTGATTATTTTTGAGGATGAGGGGTATTTAGCACAGAATTTTATATTCCATAATTATATTCCTATTGAGTGAATACATAAATAAGGATTAATCTACTTATGGTAATTCATCATATGGTAATACAGCCTCTGGATTTCTATATCTTCTGGTGCTGTCATGCCCGATTTTTCTGAGAGAATGTAATTAAGACTCTTCGAGTCCTATCGAATATTAATGTACACTTCTTTGTTCAAAACATTTTGACACTGTATGTGTGTGTTTTATTTTAGGCCCCGCTTGTTGAAATGTTGGGACTACACCACTTCATAGAATTCATGACGTTCTTTTCAAGCTTTCAGTATGTTCCACCAACATCAGATGAAAATGTAACTGTAGAGATTCAACATTTAACAATATTTCTGCCCACATATATGAGCCAAAATGGAGCCAGAATCATTAAGAGGCTTATTTTATATCCATAGTGGTGGTTGGTGTTTGGGTAGTAATGGTAAGTGTGATATGTTGGAAAACTCACTTTACTGATAATATATAACATATAATAAGCTACTCTCATTTCATGATCTATAAATTAAATATCATGTTCCTCTTCTGAAATTAATTTTTAAGGAACATGAATTAGTGGAGTTTTTGAAATCTCTGTCTAAATAAAAGTTTATTACCATTTGGAATTTAAAATATTTTTGTTACAAAAATTATAAGCATTTCTGACCCTACCACTGTGACAGAACTTAGAAATTTTACATGATGAAGATTAAGTTCCTTAGCAAATATCAAATCTTTTTGTATTGTGAACTTGCCAAAATATTGCTGGAAATGTTTTATTTTTCCTTCAAGACTCAAATAATTCTTTTCCAAGTGTGCTTCCCCAATGTCCCCGGATAAATGTGGAAAGACTCTAAAGCTTCTCTTTACTGAAAAGTTAAGGTACAGTCTGCTTTCTTCAGATTGTCTCCTGATAACCAGGTAGAACTAAATAAGAGTTGTCTTTTCCCTTTCACTTTTTTTTCTCCAACAACATTTCTATCCCTTTCTCAGATCAAAATGAACTCCAGAAAAATACTTCAGTTTTTATGTTGAAATAAGAAATTTAGTACCTTTCCCTCATGTGGGGTATTGTAATAAAGAAGATAATAGATTAAAGGTAGAAAAATACTGTTCAAAGCTCCCAATCCAGGGTACTGGGAGTGTGGTCTACAGGGAAAGACATGCCACTTTGCTGTGGTGGCTCTGTGCCCTCTGGAGAAGAAGACAGCCAGAGGAAGTCCAAGTAGCCCTTCTAAGTGTGGGACCCTGGACAGGGGCCCAGATGCTTAGGCCCAACGGGGTTCTGATGGCCAGCGTTCCAGGTTGGGTGACTCAGAGAGTGCTGGCATGAGACTATTTTAAAATGGTGAAGGAATGGGTGAGTCTGTCATTTGCAGTCATTGAGAATGGTCAGAGATAAAAGGGAAATCATGAGAGAAGAGGATATCTAGAAAGAGGATGAAGTTGGCAGTACCCAAAAATGTGGGAATCCTGAGCTATTGAAAGAATGCCTCATGGACTCAGACATTGTACTGATTGGGTGAGGCAAGAAGTTATAGAATGGTAGGACATTAACTCACTTACGATGGGTGAAGCATAAAGGAGAGCTGAGGAAATTTAAGCAGTAACTATATATAGTCTTTCAAGAAGCTTCATCAAGGAGGGAAAATGAGAAATAAGGAGTCAGAAAAAAGGAAATACAGTCACGATAGCAAGTATTGTATTTTTATATTTCAGTATAGGAGAAGCATAAATACTTATGTAAGTTTAAAAAAAACCAGAAAATTGGGGCGCCTGAGTGGCACAGCAGTTAAGCGTCTGCCTTCGGCTCAGGGCGTGATCCCGGCGTTACGGGATCGAGCCCCACATCAGGCTCCTCTGCTATGAGCCTGCTTCTTCCTCTCCCACTCCCCCTGCTTGTGTTCCCTCTCTCGCTGGCTGTCTCTATCTCTGTCGAATAAATAAATAAAATCTTTAAAAAAAAAAAAAACCAGAAAATAGCATTACGTTGATGAAATGGGGATGGTGACTGGGGAAGCATAGTACCAGATGCAATGGCAGGAAGCCAGGGGGAGATCAGAGGGCAAAGGTTTGCCAACACGCAGAAAGAGGACAAGTCTTGTTATAAGGGGAAAGGAAAAGAAGCCTTCAGTGGAGAGATTGTACGCTGGCAGCGGGAATGTGAACGGTAATTGAAAGAGTGCTGCTCGGTGACATCTGTGAATGAGTTATCTAATTGTTGTTTTACCAGTTTGTCTTTTAAATGGGTCCCAATGCTCAAGCTGTTGCTTTTCAAATTATTTTGCTAAAGCTGGCCCTGTGTGAGTGCCAACCCCCAACACACACACACACACACACACACACACACACACATTTTCTCAGAAACATCCCAACAACCTTGTTGTCTATAGTCTACCCAAATACTTTTTAAATTATTTTCAACCCCCCTGGCTGATGAGGGATCTGTCCTATATGTCAACACTACTCTCTACTCACCCCCATTAAAGTTAAGGTAGCTATTTTTTGTATTTCTTTTGTTGGCCTCTGTCCCCATAGGTGTGAGCTCCTTAAAAGCCAGAGAACGTGTCTCTTCAAATTTGTATCGCCAGCCTCTATCTACATGCCAATCACATGGCACACAGCTAAAGCAAGCTAGTTTGGAGTAGACTGTTTGGAAATTTGGCAAACGAAAGGGAAAGCTCATCAAGGGAAGTGACAGGGTCCCTGAGAAGAAGAACTCCCTTTCTGTTGAGATGCGCACATTGATCAATATGAACCTAGCATTCCATTTTTTCTTTACGTAGTAGTTCAAGATAAATGGAAGAAATGGAAAATCATCACAGTAATTTCAGTGCTCTTTTTTTTAATTTCAGCTCTTAATACCTGTGACCTGTCAAGATGGATAAGCGGACCGACTTGACTTACTCATCATGTCAGCCAAGTAAGAACTGTGTTGGTTTGGTTGTAGACTAGATGCCTTCCATACTAATATTCACTCCAATATTTTGTTTTATTATGTTAAAAATTAATCTAGGTCACTGACGACACTGAGTATGGTCACAGAAACCTCATGTCGGAGGCTGTCGAGTCCAGCGTCAGAGAGAAATGGCACATACACAGGTCAAGAAAGAAGGAAGGCCAGAAAGTCAAGAAGTTGTTCAAGTGAAATTTACCTATGGTATTTCCTCTAACATTCCCCCCGCCCTTTAATTAGCAGACCGTAGAGGATGAGGACTTTGGGAGAGGGTCCAAGAGGGTGGCTCGGAAGATCCCGAACTCACCTTCTCCCAAGGACACACCAAATCTACAGCTACACATGGGTCATTTCCCTCTGAAAAAATATCTGAAAACTAGATGATGAACCACTCTCCACGACAAAGACTAAAAGGACCACCCAGAGATGGGTAGGAGAGGCAGAAACACGATCTCACAAAAACCCCACTCCTGGTGTGGTGACACACAGTGGGGGAGGAGTCTCACCAGACAGGTGCTTCACCCAAAGGAATGAGGCGTTGGCACCCCACATCAAGCACCCTGGCCCCTGGGATCTGCACTGGAGAGACAAGACCCCAGAACGTCTGACTCGGAAAACAAACGAGACTGATTTCTGGGCATCCCAGAGTGCTATGGAAAACGAAGTTTCCTCTCTTGAAGTGCTCACACGTGGTCTTGCTTGCCCTAAACCCAGCAAAAAAACAGCAGTTCGAAAAGCACCTAGACTGTATGTGAGGCAGAATCAGTTGCTGCAGAGTGGAGAACAGTCAGAGGCTCCCCAGAGACAGAGGTCTGGCAGATGTCACTGTAGCACTGTCCACATAGCCTGCTAGCACAGGCAGCAAGCTCACAGCACCCTCCAACTGCCTTGCTAGGTCATTGGGGCTGGGGGTGGGCCATTGCAGCATTTTCCCGCTCCTAGCATAAAGCTGGAGCACTCTCCCACTGCATTGCTGGACTCCACAGGTCAAGATATTTTCCCACTGTCTTTCTGAAGCCAGCAAGTGTATATGTGTAAACCATACAGGGTAAGCCTGCCCTTTGATCACCTGCCCTGGTGGCCAAGTAAGCTGGAATTCCAGAGCTCCATGGGACGGTGAGTGTCAGGAAGACAGTTCTTGGCAAGCCACCACCCCTGAGGCATTGTACCGATAGTAGACTGAGACACATCCCCAGTCTTCCTATGAAAAAACCAATTTACGTAACCAGGCGCTTCCGCCTGAGGCTTCAGGTTTCCCACGCATGTAGAGGCTAACTAAGGAGGCCCGCCCAAAGAATGTAAGCAGGGAGATACCATCCCTGCACACCTCCTTGGCCTCAATACAGCTCTGCACGACTTCCCAGAAGGGAGATTATACATTCATCTGGAGCCCTAATTTTTGGATCTGTTGCCCAAGGTAAACTTCCAGATCTCCTGGCCTGGAGGCCAGCAGGATTATGGTTGCAGCCCCACAGGACTATATAGTTGCACACTTTAAAAGCTGCTATCCAACGCTCTGGTTTCCAGCCAGTCTGAAACTCGGTACTAAATGATTCTTCCTCTTGGATCACTGACAGATCTTGGCACACCCTCGATTACAGGGGCATATTGAGAATAAATCAGACAGTTTAGACAATCATAAAGGTTCAAGAGACAACCAAAAGCTAGAGCAAGGTTGAACAAGAATGATCTAAAAGAAAACAAAAACACTAATTCAAAAGGATATATGTGCTCTTTGTTCATTGCAGCATTATTTTTAATAGCCAACATATGGAAAAAAACCTAAGTGTTCATCGATGGATAGATGGATAAAAAAGATGTGGCACGCACACACACACACACACACACACACACGCACACACGCACACTGAAATACAACTCAGTCATAAAAAAGAAGAAAGTCTTGCCATTTGCAACAACATGGATGGACCGCGAGGGTATTATGCTAAGTGATATAAGTCAGAGAAAGACAAATACTGCATGATTTAGCTTACATGTGAAATCTAAAAAGCAAAACACACAAAATAAAACATTAATGGTTCCCAGAAGGGAGGAGGTTGAGAGAAGGCAAAATGGGTGAAAGGGATCAAGAAGTACAAGCTTCCAGTTATAAAATAAACAGGCCACAGAGATGTAACGTGCAGCATGGGAAATATAGACCATAATACAGTAGTAACTTTGGGAGATGACAAATGGTAACTAGATTTATAGTGGTGACCATTTTGCAATGTATGCAATGTCAAATCACCATGTTGTACACTTGAAACTAAGATAATATTGTAGGCCAATTATACCTCAATGAAATAAAAGAAGAAGGAAGAGGAGGGGTAGGGGGAGCAGGAGAAGAAGAAATCTACAAAAAAGGATGAGGGCTTTAGAGCCAAAGACTGGGATAAAATGGAGACTATGCAAATTGGTAACTGTGACATTTAAAAAGATATTTAAGTTCTAATAAGAATAATTTACACATTTCAGCATTGATATGGGGATTAAATATTATGATACAGTTACAGCACTTGGAATGGTGTCTAGTGCCTAGGATTCCATCGTTAAAAGCCACTGTTACCCAAATTAACCTTAGAAGTTAAGACAGAACATATTTCAAATTACATTCTAGAGCACACTTGAGGAAGAGTAGAAGGTTTCAATTTTCTACGGAACACACTCTCTGTGAGAACCCACTTGAACTTAAGCTCAAGAAAAAGTAGAATTTATGGACTAATACAGTAGTGGTCATATGTCAAACTGAAATATTTTGATAAGGTTGGAAGAGTAATTCTGGAGATAACACTAAGTAATATTAACAACTACTAAAAAGATGTCACAATTGCAAAAAAAAAATCATTCTGGAAAAATGTGTAGTTAGGAAAAAATAGCAGATAGGAAGTATTTCCCTAAGATCCAACCAGAGTTGGCATTCAAAATTTTAATTTTGTTTATAAAAATGGCAGTATTTAGTCATTGCTAGTCAAATTTCACAATTAGGAAAAATATGTCTTTCAATTAATAGAAAACATCCAAATATCATGTTGGTAAAAACAGGGTTTTACTTTGGATTTTTTGTGTGTCATAAAGCACAAAGAGTTAACAACAGTTTGGTGACAAAAAGGAACTTCTATCACTCTGTGCATGAAATAGTCATTCTGCAATTCTAATCTTACTCCTCTGATACATTATTCATGTAACAATTTAAAATAAAGGATTTCTTTCAGTCATTTTTTCTTCTTAAATGTGAGATTCGTAGTTTATTTTGCCCTTTTCAAAATCACTAATATTTACTCTGAAGTGTTTAACCTGTTTTTTATTATAACACGGAAATTTTAAAATGGTTTAGAAAAATGTTTCAGCTTGCTTCAATTGAGCATACAAAAATATTTAACACTATAAATAAATGCCTCAAACATCTTTGAATAAATTGAAGGAAAATAATTCCTTTAATTCCTAAAATTCTTTTTTAAAATGAAAGTACTATATAAATTATATATATTTCAAGAATTTAAATATTTTTATTTTAATGAACTTTATAGAAATTGATCTCTGAACCAATTATCAAAAAGATGCTATATGAGGGGCACCTGGGTGGCACAGTCGGTTAAGCATCAGGCTCTTGGTTTTGGTTCTGGTGTCTGCTCAGGTCGTGATCTCAGGGTCCTGAAATCAAGCCCGGCATCTGGTTCCCTGCTCAGTGTGGAGTCTGCTTCCCTCTGCCCCTCCTGCTCTTATGCGTGCTCTCTCTCTCTAATAAATGAATACGTCTTTTTTTTTTTTTTAAGATGCTATATGAGACAATTTGGCTGAGGACTTTTTTGTATTCATTCAGTGTCCTGGGAATAGATTTTGAAAGCATTTCTTTATCATTTCTTTACAAAATAAAATGGATTAGTATTACCTGATAGGAAAAGAGGCACATTAAATAATGCTGTAGCCTGTTGTCCTTAGAAATTGCTGTGATGGAGACATGGCAAACCAGATGTGGATGTCACTGCTGATGCTGTCATCATCCCTTGATTTGCCTAGACTTTATTATTTTATTTAAATTCCAGTTAGTTAACATACAGTATAATATTAGTTTCGGGTGTACAATATAGTGATTCAACACTTCCATACACCACCCGGTGCTCATCACAACAAGTTCATTCCTTAACCCCCATCACCCATTTACCACCCCCCCACCACCTCCCTTCTGGTAACCATCAGTTTGTTCTTATGGTTAAGAGTCTGTTTCTTAGTTTGCTTCTCTCTTTCTCTTTTCCCTCCTTTGCTGGTTTATTTTGTTTCTTAAATTCCACATATGAGTGAAATCATATGGTATTTGTCTTTGACTGACTTATTTCACTTAGCATAATACTTTCTATCTCCGTCCATGTTTTTGCAAATGGCAAGGTTTTATTCTTTTGTATGGCTCAATAATATTCCATCGTATATATATACAACATCTTCCTTATCCACTTGTCAATTGATGGACACTTGGGCTGTTTCCGTAATTTGGCTATTGTAGGTGCTGCTGCCATAAACACTAGTGTGCATTATCCCTTTGAATTAGTATTTTTATATTCTTTGGGTAAATACCTCATAGGATGATTCCTGGATTATAGGGTAGTTCCATTTTTAACTTTTTGGGAACCTCCATACTGTTTTCCACAGTGGCTGCCTCAGTTTGCATTCTTACAAGAGTATAAGAGGGTTCCTCTTTCTCCACATCCTCACACAATTGTGTTGTTGATATTAGTCATTCTGACAGGGGTGAGTTGATACCTCATTGTAGTTTTGATTTGCATCTCCCTGATGATCAGCGATGTTGAGCATCTTTTCATGTGTCTGTTGACCATCTGTATGTCCTCTTTAGAAAAATGTCTATTCATGTCTTCTGCCCATTTATAAATTGTATTATTCATTATTTGGGTGTTAAGTTTGGTAAATTCTTCATATATTTTGGGTACTAACCCTTTATCGGATATGTCATTTGCAAGTATCTTCTCCCATTCTGTAGGTTGTCTTTTAGTTTTGTTGATTACTTCATTTGCCATGCAGAAGCCTTTTATTTTGGTGTAGCCCCGATACTTTATTGTTGCTTCTTTTTCTTGCCTCAGGAGACATATCTAGAAAGAAGTTGCTATGGCTGATGTCAGAGAAATTACTGCCTGTGTTCTTTTTTAGAATTTTTATGGCTTCAAGTCTCACATTTATGTCCTTAATCTATTTTGAGTTTATTTTTGTGTATGGTGTGAGAAAGTGGTCCAGTTTCATTCATTTGCATGTAGCTGTGCAGTTTTCCCAACAACATTTGTTGTTCTTTTTCCCATTGGATATTCTACCCTGCTTTGTCAAAGATTAATTCACCATATAATTGTGGGTTTATTTCTTGGTTTTCCATTCTGCTCTATTGATCTATGTGTCTATTTTTGTGCCAAACTGTTTCAATAACTCTAGCTTGGTAATGCAACTTGAAGTCCAGAATTGTGATGCCTCCAACTTTACTCTTCTCTTTCAAGGCTCCTTTAGCTATTTGGGGTCTTCTGTGGTTCCATACAACTTTTAGGATTCTTTGTTCTAGCTCTGTGAAAAATATTATTGGTATTTTGATAGGGATTGCATGAATGGGTAGATTGCTTTGGGTAGTGTAGACATTTTAACAACATTTGTTCTTCCAATTCATAAGCATGGAATGTCTTTCCAGTCCTTTGTGTCCTCTTCCATTTCTTTCATTGGTGTTTTGTAGTTTTCAGAGTACAGGTCTTTCACATTTTTGGTTAGGTTTATCCCTAGGCATCTTATTATTTCTGGTGCAGCCGGAGCCGTGGCTTAGCTGGTTATTATTTCTGGTGCAATTTTAAATGGGATTTTTTTCTTAATTTATCTTTCTGCTGCTTCATTATTGGTGTATGTAAATGCAACAGATTTCTGTGCAGGATTTTGTAGCCTGTGACTTTACTGAACTTGTGTATCAGTTCTAGCAATGTTTTGGTGGAGTCTTTTGGGTTTCCTATCTATAGTACCATGTCATCCACAAACAGTGAAAGTTTTACTTCTTCCTTATCAATATGGATGCCTTTTATTTCTTTATGTTGTCTGGTTGCTGTAACCAGGACTTCTCGTACTGGGTTAAATAGAAGTGGTGAGAGTGGGCATCCCTGTCTTGTTTCTGATTGTAGAGGAAAAGCTCTCAGTTTTTCACTATTGAGAATATTAGCTGTGGGTTTTCCATATATGGCCTTTATTATGTTAAGGTATTAACATAGCTCTAAAATTACTTCGTTGAGGGTTTTTATTGTGAATGGATGTTGTACTTTGTCAAATGGTTTTTCTGTGTCTAGTGAAATGATCACATAATTCTTATCCTTTCTCTTATTGATGTGATGTGTCACTGGTTGATTTGTGAATATGGAACCATTCCTGCAACCCAGGAATAAATCCCACTTGATCGTGGTAAATTATTTGTTTAATGTATTACTGGATTCAGTCTGCTAGTATTTGGTTGAGAATTTTTGCATCTATATTCAGATAGATTCAGAGAGACTGGCCTGTGGTTCTCTTTTTTAGTGGTATCTTTATGTGGTTTTGGTATCAGGGTAATGCTGGCCTCATAGAATGATTTTGAAAGTTTTCCTTCCTTTTCTGTGTTTTAGAACAGTTTGAGAAGAACAGGTATTAACCCTTCTTTAAATGTCCACAATTGCTCAAATGTGAGAAACTTTTTAAAATTCCTTTCAGCATTTAATATTTATTTTACAATAGGATGTTCACTTACTTTAAATGAGCTACCAGCAGAAGGCAGCACGCCACAGAGGAAAGACAAATGGATTTTTATCTACTATTTTTGGTGTTCGGCGCCTACAAGCATTTCAAAAGAAGCAAACCGATTTAGAAGACTGTTAGGCATGTGTTGGCTAAAGCAAAGCTGCAATAATGTTGTGAAAGGAAACTGACAAGCTCCTGGAAGTGTTTGCTGAAATATCTAGCATAATGATGGTAATCTGGAGTGCTTCTAGGCAGAGTGTGTGCAAGGGATGTCATGAGCTCTGAGGGCAAACAAAAGCCAAAAAATAAAACATATTTGTAACATCAATGATCCTGAAGTGTAGAACGTTAAGAGTTTCGAGGAAATACATCCACAAGCACACAAGTCCGTCCAGTAAACCTTCAAAATAATTGAGCTTATGCAGAGATGCGATTTTGAACTAATGAATTGAAGAATAAGAGCAATTGATCATAAGACAGATTGGTTGCTGATAAGGTTTAGAATAAACATACTCCAAGGGGGAAGATGGTTTAGAATATTTATACTAGGCAGTTAGAATAACTCCAGACAGAAGGAAATAGGTGGTAGATAGACTAATATCTATTGGACTTCTAACACTTGTTTGTGTGTAACTAAGATCGTCTACCAACAAAAGTGATAGATTCAAACTCTGTCTCCATTAACAAATAGTTTAAGATCCACAAGTTTGTTAAGAACACTAAATAGGGCGATATTCAAAAATTGTCAAATATAGTATTTCTTGCTTTTAAGAGGCAATATAATTAACTATTTAATTGCTATATTGATGTTACTTTCCTGATTTGATTATTTGAGTTTTATTTGATTTAGTCTGATAATTTGAGTATAACACAATCATGAGTCTGTTAACAAAATATTTAATGGTTAAAATTTTTCACTGAATAATTATAACTAAAAATTCATAACAGAATAAGAATTTTATTGTAAAACATATCATATCCTACAATTCTGTTCTTATTCACATATATGTTTTATTTTGGTACATAGAATAGAGGGAATTAATTATGAAATTATGATAATTTTAAAAAGCAAAGGATATGTCTTTATAAAGAGGATTTTTTTAATTGTACAGAAGACCCCTTATGTATCCATATAGTCATTCTTGATTAAACACAGCTAAAATAAAAACAAAAACCCAGATAAAAACAAAACTAGCCATCTAAGTTGGATCTGCCCCTTCCTTTTGTACCAATAGTGAAAAAATAACCAACTTGGACAACTTTGTTGGAAAGATACAAGTGACCTAGAGGTCAAAGACAAACAACAGAACAGGCCATATTTTATCCTGATGTTAACACAAATAAAAGAGAGAGCAAACATCTCTCTCCCTGCTTTCATAATACATAGGATTAAGAGCAACAGCTGGCTTAGTCTTCCTAAAACCATCTATCATGAACTCAATTGCCTAACACTGACTTAACAGAGAATGCTCTTTCAACTGAATTGAAGATATGTGGAGGGAAGGAGCCTCTCATTTCTGTTCTGGGGCTTCTAGATGACTGAGTCCTGTTAAATCTACAGCACACCCTCTCATATTCTCCCTCAGCTCAGAGCAATGTCTCAACACGTCACTAATTTTTGTAAGAGCCTCCTGATTTTGCCCTATCTGTGTGCCTCCTAGACTATCAGTTCTCTTAATTTTTTGCGTAATTAACTATTGTAAATTAAGTACATTTATTCTCTTTTTTAAAAAGATTTTATTTATTTATTTAACAGAGAGAGACAGCCAGCGAAAGAGGGAACACAGTCAGGGGGAGTGGGAGAGGAAGAAGCAGGCTCCCAGCGGACGAGCCTGATGTGGGGCTCGATCCCAGGACTCTGGGATCACGCCCTGAGTATTCTTAAAAAGTAAACCTCATATTATGTCATCAGCAGGAAACCAGTGTCACCTGTCATGAGTGTAGTAAACACAGAATATAAATATATACATACTATCTGAATCTTCTTCCCTTTCAATGCTCTGAGCATGAGGCTGCATACCCCCTTTTAAACAAGAATAATAGCAAATGTTAAAGAATACTAAAAACTTGAGAAAATCTAAATCAGACTCTCTTCTTGAAAGGTAATTGAGAAGGAGATAAATATTTTTCTCATTATGTGAGGGAATGTCATGGTTTCTCCTATAGTCATCTGATGTGTTGCCATCAGCAAGAGGATGACTTTCTGAAAATGCAGGTGGAGGCCAGGTATCACAAGGCCAAGACTGATGATAGTTCAGAACCTTAACTTTCTAGGCACTTCATACAGAATCTTGTCAAGTTCTGATATGACTCAGTTTAGCCTATCAGGTCTCCTCAAGTTGAGGTGGAGTCTGTTCAGAACTTGCCAGAAGAGGCATGCCAAGTTGTATCCTACAAAGACTCAGCTCTGCATTTGTTCTTTTCATTCCTTTCTCCTGATATGCTGTTCTCTCACCATGTTGGTTACAAGGCAATTGGTTGTTAACATACACTAGCTTTTATATGAGATTCAGAGCAACTAAGGGGTATAAATTAAACCCAACTGAGAAGATTTGGCAGAAATGTGAAGTTTGGAGCATGCTTTTGTTTCCAAGTTTACTTACATCCAGTGCTAGGTTGAAGTCAGAGTTGTGATTTTGTTTTCTCCTCAGTTTTATCAATCATTGAACGTTTTAAAATCCATTTTTTGTTTTCCTCCAAAGTCTGCCACTGATCAAACTATAATTCCATTTCTGGAAACAAATGATAAAACTTGACAAAATAAGTCATGCTAAATCACATTAGAACGTTGGTCCATTAACATCAGTTGGCTGAACATACTCCATTTAAATCTCTGAGATTCAAATCAAAAGCATAACCTCTTCGTTAGTTCTCTGATAAGAAGTTTACTTCCTTAATTAATTTCATCCTCTTTTTTATACTAATAGTTCACCTACTTTTCATTTCTGTATTCCCCTCTGGTGCCTATCATAGTGTTTTTGTACTTAAAAACCAAATAAATCTTTCCTGAATCAGTTTGGGAAAGGAATAACTAGGAAATGATTATATTCACAAAGCCCCTATTACAGTCTTCATAAATAATATATTGATTTTGTAAAGAGAATATCTATTGCTTCTTGCATAATAATATGTTGAATCTCTAATAAAAATGAGATTTGAAATATAATATTTAGGAGGTTAACTTTGTATTTTAAAATCCAATGTGTAGAATTTTGCCATGCATGACAATGTTCAGTTTAAGGCACTCCCTTCTTCCCCAAGAACGAAGAAAGTCATACTTTTATCCTTATTTCATTTACTAAAACTACAAATCAGCGCTCAGAGAATTTATTTCACCAAAGGTTTGTTTTTTGTAAATTAAAACTGCAACAATGTCACATAACAGCAACTTATATTCAGATATAGAGGCTAAAGCTTTTAGAGTTGTTTCATAAACACAGAACTAGCAGACTCTTTAAAAATGTTTGTAATTTTGACCTAACTATAATTTATTACTGAATAAGATATGAATCAAAGTTAACCATTCTCCATATTTTTATTGTTTTAAAAACATGTCTGAAATGGTGGATTATTTCTTCATTGGAATTTTAATCCATTACATGTGTTCTATTTTATAAATTATTCAGCAAATAATTAATCTGCTCTTATGTGTTAGGCATTTTAAGTATATAATGATTCATCAGTTTTTGTCCATTCTGTTTAGTTGGGACCCTTTGGTTTCAAGTAAAAGAAACACATTGCAGCTGGCGACAGATTAGAGCAGTTAGTGGAGAAGGAATGCGAGAGTGAAATTATTAAACTATAAAGAATGACTCATAGAAAGCCAAGGGCAAAAGCTCAAGGGAATAGCGGGTAACAACCACTGGGAACCCTGGATTCCTCATCCCAGGGTGGGGTTCCTCTTCCTTGCTTCAGACCTCTGATTTAAATGGGATAAATGACACAACCACGTCCTTTGTTTCATAGGAAACCTTGATATGTGCTGTGACTTCTGCTCTTGATGCTGCTTCCTTTTCTCAGTGACTCAAGCTTTTTATATTTTTAAAAAAATATTTTATTTATTTATTTATTTGAGAAAGAGAGAGAGCACGAGAGTCGGGGCGGGGGGGCAGAAGGAGAGGGAGAAGCATGCTCCCCACTGAGCAAGGAGCCCAACCTGGGACTTGATCACGGGACCCTGGGATCATGACCTGATCTGAAGGCGAATACTTAATCAGCTGGGCCACCCAGGCACCCCGACCCAACCTTTTTAAAGAGAAATCTGGTTCATTCCCCCTTCTGTTCTCTGGGAAACAAACTGAGGGCTTCAGAGGGGAGGGAGGTGGGGGATTGGGATAGGCCAGTGATGGGTATTAAGGAGGGCACATATTGCATGGTGCACTGGGTGTTATACGCAAGTAATGAATCATGGAATATTGCATCAAGAACTGGGGATGTACTGTATGGTGACTAATATAACAAAATAAATATTATTAATTAAAAAAAAAATAAAAATATCCTAAAAAAAATAAAATAAAGAGAAATCCAATTGTTGGGCACACTTTTCCAAACCAGGCCATTTGAGCGATAGGTCAGATCAGGAGCTGCCACCTCTTTTCTCACAGAAAAAGGGCTCACTTGCTCAGCAGGGGCTGGGGGTGAGCAAAGTCTCCTAAATGTGAGTGGGCCTTCTCATCCATTTCCCTCCAAAAGCTTATGATTTTGTTGAGGTGGGTAAGCATATTATCCAAAGACCTCTTTGCATATTCAGAGGTAAAATGTAGTTTTAACCTTTCGTTTCTTCAAATAATACATTGACATAATAAAAACATTTTTCTATGTCACTTTACAAGTAAAAATCTTAGCAGGTTACAGACTTCTATTTTCTGGGATATTTTTCAACACTCTAGTTAAAAATTTTTAAAACTATTTCCTAACATTTTATTTCAGGTCTGTGTATCTATCTTCATAATATGCTGGTACTAATATTTGCCTTTTGGTTTTGCTCTGGTCAAGACTGGGAGAAAAACCACATCTTTTTATTTTTGCTCAAAGAAACCATCAATAAACCATGCTTTTTATATCTTGGAGAAGTGTTTGTACCATAAAAATTATTCAACACTAAAGAATTTTGAAAAATTCCATGCAGTTTATTTTTGAAGTTGTTTCCTTTTTACCATTAATTTCTCTTTTATTGTTCCCTTCGTGTTCTCTATTTGATACTGTCGTTTTTGCTATTTTGTATTTTTAAGTAGTTTTCCATTTCCATTTATTCAGCAATAAAAATTTATATTATTTAAATATAGTATCTCAACTGTTTAGTGGATAATCTTCCTCTGGTTCTTATTTTATTTAATGACACAGCATATCTGTCTTTCATTAATGAGGCTGATTCTTTGACTATTTGATAATTCAGATAACTGATTTCATTTAGCTTTCAATTTTATTTACTTCTGCTCTTTTCAGTATTTCTCCCTCTGGGTTCCTTTTTGGCTCTGTAGGTGGAGACTTAATGGCAGTGGTTGCATTTTGGTTTTTCTACAAATGCAGACATTTAGGTCAATACATTACCCTTAAGGAAGATCTGGTGACCAAGGCATACCTTTTGTGAAAGATTATTGTTATTTTCAGTTTCTTGTCCTTTCTTTCCCAACACTTAATATAAACATTTCTTTCTTTCTTTCTTTTTTTTTTTTTAAGATTTATTTATTTGAGAGAGAGAAAGAGAGAGAGAGAGCATGCGAGCAGGGGGAGGGGTAGAGGGAGAGAATCCTTCAAGCAGACACCCACCCCTCTCCTGAGAATGGAACCAAAATCAAGAGTCAGACTCTTAACCCACTGAGCCACCCAGGCACCCCATAAACATTTTCAAATACACCACACAGTTGAAAGAAATTCACAGGGAATACTCACACCCACTACCTAGATTTAAACAGTACACATCTCATTACACCTGATTCATTAGCTCTCTCTTCATTTACCTGTTCTCTCTCTCTCTCCATCAACCCAACTTATTCTTTTATGCATTTCACAACTCCAGACAGCAGTACTTTCCATCCCTCAACATTTTAGTATGTGCTTCACTAACGCAGATATAGTAGTTATTATTGTTTCTGGTTTCTTTGAGGCAAAATTTATATATAATGAAATGCACAAGTCTTAAATATATCATCCATGGAGTACCAACAAATATATACCTGGGTGAATCCTACCCCTATCAAGATATCGAATATTACCATCACCCCCCAAAAGTTCCCTTATGCCCCTTCTCCAGTAAATCTCAGTCCCACGGCCACAGAAGCAACCATTGTTCTGATTTTTTCATAATAGATTTGTACATGTAGTTGTAAGGAATCTTTTAAAATGCTTGTTTTTAGATTTTTATGAATGAAAAGAAACTTACCTCACTTTATTATTATCAAACTGTTTTTCTCTGTCAATCCATTCAATGTATTAATTGATCAGATTAATTTTACAATCTATTGTTGATATAAGCTTCAGTATCCTAGAAGTGGAATGCTAAACAAACCGATTATTATATTTCTATTTTTCTTTCTTTTAATCTAATTATCTCATTATATGGTTAATTCCTATGGTATTTGAAACTATGATATCAATCAAATTGTGAAATTGTAATTTTACCAATTTCACTATTTTTATAAGCTCCATACAAAACCTATTTCTTATTAGTTCTCATATTAACTTCCTATATTGAGTAATTGTATAATTACAGAATTTTAAGCTTATCTGAAAAATAACTCGTGTATCCTTTGGTTTCTGGTGTGTATCTTCAGAGGTTTTAAAAATAATTTTATTTAACTATTTTATAGGTTAATCAATTCACAATAAATAAATGTGTATTATTCTTTATTATCCTGAAAATTTGGCTTTGATGTACACTTTTTAATATTAAGTTTTACCTTTCTGAAATGAAATTTATGTATTTAGAGAATGCACTGCAACAATATAGTAGATACTGAATGGAGATCTAACAAAAATTATGATCTAATTTTGTAGGGATGATGAAAGAAGATAATTGCGTTTAATCATATGTAAAACTGTATCTACTTGCCTTTTAAAAGCTAGTCAAAAGATAATACCTAAAATTGAGAAATCAAGAAATATCCATATACTATTTGCTGGCTAACTGAATATAATAAAAAAAAGAAATATCTATATAATCACCAAATTTATAATAAAGGATGTAAAATTCTAGTGTTCTCACATCTATAAGCACCATAAACTTACTTATAGTCCTATTAAAACATATTTTGAAATAGTATTTATGCCAAACATTCTGCAGGCCGGCCAAGGGGGTAATGGGCAGCTAATGTATAAGATATGGTCTTTAGCATCAAAAGTTTCTACTTCCATACATTATTAATTGTCAAAACTCAGATTTTTTGGGATAGTATCTTATGGTTATATTTAGTAACTGTATTAGTGGTACTAACATGTGCTGGGAATTTAGTGGCAGAAGATATTATCTCCAGCTGATGTTACAAAGTAAGTAGGGGTTTGATTTGGAACTTGAAAAATAGAGTTTTGACAGGAGGTATTGGAGGGAGCATTCCAAGAGGAGAAGTATCATGAATTAAGGAAAAAAAGAGTGTGCCGTCTAAAGTGTAGTAGAAGTTTGCTGAAGAGTAACACAGTGGACTAGAAGGATAGAGTAGGATGTGTGGGCTAGGCTTCTTGAATTGGAAATTAGGGGGTGTAGATTTGAACCCATAGACTAGGTAGCTGCTGAAAGTTCATGGTAGAGGAAGATTTTGATAAAAAGAATTGCTTAGCACTCAGATATTTGAAGGATAATTGAGCTAGAAATAAGAATCTTGTGAAATTATTCTAATGATTTAAGTATGAGAAAATAAAAATCAAAATTAGAAAAGTAGAAAAAGAAGTTGCGTGTGTGTGTGCGCACATGTGCGCATGCATTAGAGAGAAAGACTGGGAAAGAGAGAGAGATTCTTTCAAAAATGCAAATGTGATTATGATTCTGTCATTTCTAACACTTCAATTGTTCCCTCTGCCTTCATGATATATGACTATTATCTTCAATCTTAACCTGGCCCACGTGATTTTGCCACACTGTGTATTTCATTTTTTGTGTGTTCCCATTTCACTGGCCTCCTCTCACTTCCATGATGTTCCCCCTAGACAGAAAGCCCAGATTCCCTGCAATCCTCACCTACACTTAACTGGTTGACACAAATTGCATTCTTCACCCTGTGTATGTCCATCACCATGAGAAACCCAAGGACTCCCAAGACTCTAAACTACTCGGGGCTCTGAATATCATCTTGTCTTATCTCATCTCCCACTTTCTCCTTGAATCTTTCTATTGTTCCCTCCAGAAACCATGGCTGATTAATAGCAAAATCTCCTTTATCTCAAACCTCAAACTCTGCTCTGAAAGTTTCTAATTTTCCTGCTCTAACTAAAACCTATCTTCCATCATGGGCTGATTTTCCTATAGCCCTTGAAGTCAGTGCCTCTTTTATACTAATGCACCTAAAAATGAGGGAAGCATCCTGTGGCTCTTCACTGACTCTTCCAGGCTATTATCCCTCTCTCTTCTTTAAAACCCCAGCATTGAAGCCCCTGCCTCCAAACTATAACCACCCACTATCCCTCCTTATTGCTGTCAAATATAGACTTCTGAGCCACTACCCATTTCTCCTTGCAGATTTAAGCTCCTGGATTACTGATAACTCTATCCACACTCTCCATTCCGAATTGGGATTGCAATATCTACCTAGATGATTCGTCCAATACTCTTTCAACTCAGGTTTTTTGTCCTCTCTTACAATGGTATGTCCTACACCAGGTCTTGGCCACTCATTCTTGTGTTGGTTACACCCTAGATTTTTCATTACCAGTGACTGCTTTTTCTTCATAAACTCAACTCTTGATACTCCACTCCCTAACTGCTCTCTCCTGTCTTTCAGATCATTCCCTATTGATATCCTAACTTGAACACTTTTTCAAACTTACAAGGATATTAAGCCATAAGAATTTATTAGGATTAATTGCTTATTTTTCCTCTTTCACTGAATTAATGCCCTTACTTCTTTGTTCTCCCAGCTTAGATTCCATGGTCTATCATTTTAGTCCTTCCATTGGAGGAACTCTAAATTGCTTGCTCCTCCCTCTCACTCCCACACTTACCTGGCACAACCTTAATTGTAGTTAAATCCAACTCTGCTTCCACATTCACAGCCAACTGAGCCTGGAGAAAAGCAAACAATTATGCTGACTCTTAGCAACTAAAACCAAGAGGACCCTTAAAACTACGCAGAAATCCCACACTCTTCCCTATCACGTTGGCATTGCCTTGTACATAAACACCTACTTCACACCTTTTCTTTTCTCCTCAGACCTCTGACACACACACTTCTCTTCACTATAATAGACCACCTATTTCACTGAAGCAAATGAAAGAGGACTTCTCAACATTCTCCACTACCTTGTCTACCAGCATATCTACATTATTTCCAAACACTCTACCTTTCACTTTGTAACTATGTGTTCTTACATAAAACTGAGCCTTCTATAGATTCTATTCCCTCTTGCCTAACAAAGCCATTGCTTTGAAACACTGCATTAATAAACCTTTCCTTGTCTATTGAATTTTCCTCCTCAATATTCAAGCACTATTATTTCTTACATTAAAAGAAAGGAAAGCAGGAAGGCAGGAAGGCAGGAAGGCAGGCAGGCAGGCAGGAAGGAAGAAAGGAAGGATGGAAGGAAGGAAGGAAGCCTTGCAGTAGACCATGCTGTCTTCCAGCTACAACCATAGTTCTGTTTTCCTTTAAAGGAAATTCTCACAAGTGTTAATACTAGGCTCCAATTCCTTTCCATTTATCCTCTCTTATATCCACTGCAATTTGTATATTACTCCACAAGTCCATCAAAATACTCTTGAGTGTGTCACAGATGGCTCCATACTGCTAACTGTAGCAGGGAATTCAGCCAATTGTATCTTACCTGTCTTATCGGTAGGAATCATATCAGTTGATGATCTGCTTTTGGAATGTGGAACTTAATACTCAGTCCTACTTTTCTGGCTTTTTCAGTCTCCTTTGCTAGTCATTTCTCCCATTCTTCAACTTTTAAATGTTGGCACACCTCAGATTTCAGTCCATGATCTGTCCTTTTTAGTCCTTGGATGGTCTTTTATTCCCCCTAGCTTTATTGAGACATTGTGTGAGTTTAAGGTGTATGCCATAATGATTTGAAATATGTATATATTGCAAAATGTTTACCACAATAAGATTAGTTGACATATATATCACCTCACATAGTTACAATTTTGTGTGTGTGTGATGAGGACTATTAAAATCTACTCTCAGAAACGTCAAATATGCAATACAGTATTGTCGACATGCTGCACATTACATTCCCAGAACTGAGTCATCTTGTAACTGGAAGTTCGAATTCTTTTACCACTTTCACTCATTTCCCCCATTCTCCACTCCCTGCCCCTGCTAACCACCAATCTGTTCTTTATTTATATGAGTTCAGTTTTTTCAGATTCCACGTGTAAGTGATATCATACAGTATTTGTCTTTCTCTGCCTGACTTATTTCACTTAGCCTAATGCCCTGAAGTTTCATCCATGTTGTTGTAAATGGTAGGATTTCCTTCTTTTTTTATGGCTGAATTATCTATCTATGTGTATATACATATACATATATCCCATTTTCTTTATCTATTTGTCTGTTACTGGATACTTAGGTTGTTTCCACGTCTTGGCTATTGTAAACAGTGCTGCAATAAACATAGGAGTGCAGATATCTCTTCAAGATAGTCATTTCATTTCCTTTGGATATATACCCAGAAGTGGAATCGTTGGATCGCACGGTAATTCACTCAGATGATCTTTTAAGATGGTTTTACTTACCATCTATGTTCTGGTGGCTTCAGACTTGTATCTCCCACTTATTTCTATATTTCCCACCTAGTTCTCTCTCCTGAGTCCCAGAAACATATATACAGTTGGCAATTTGACATATCTAGTAGGCAATCAAATATAACAAGATTAAAAACAGCTGTTCCTATAGTCTTCCAAACCATGTGGAATTTTTCCTTCCAGTTACTTAGGCCAAAAATCTTGTATTAATCTTTTCTACCTCTTTCCCTTTCATCTCACATATATTTCATCAGTAAATCCAGTTGGCTTCATTTTCAAAATTATCCCCGTAATCCCAAAAATATTTCTCATAGTTGCTATCACTACCAATCTGGTAGAAGCTACCATCATCCTCACTGCAATAATCTCTGATAAACTGCCGTACTTTGGGGAGTGAATTAAAAATTGGCATTTTTTTAAACATAATTTATTATTTCTTATAATCACCCATTATAAAACAAGACCAACAGAAACAAATTTGTTTTTAATTAAGGAATTAAGTAGGATATTTACCAAATAATTTAAATATGTAATTTATTTATTTATTTTTTTAACCACAGAGATGAAAGCCCAGCACAAAAGTTGCTTAGAATGCTGTTATAGTTGATACAAAATGTTTGGGTCCAAGTTTCCCTTCTTCTTCTTCTTTTTTTTTTAGAATCCAGAAACAAAAATGTGGAATGCTTTAAAAGCAATAAAATTTGCTGACATGTATCGCGTGCCCCTTAGAACTCCTAATGAATATACCCTAGAGTTTAATTATAAAACTTCTAAGAAGAAAGGAAAATATTTTTAAAAATATGAAAAAGGAAAATAAGCATAAGATTCATTCAGTATAATAGTGCTTCCCTTTAACTCATGTAACATTTATTGGACTCTAATTATGTACTCTTCCTATGGGAAGTGCTCTAGAACCTTAACAATGAAAACAATAAACTGAGTACTTATACATCAGAGTGTTTTATGCCTTAACAAAATTATACAACAAAACAAACAAACAAACAGTGAGAGGGAAGGCCAAGTTTTGAATTGATCAGAAGTAAGAAGTGTTAAGAGCACAGTACAAAATGGTGGCCAATAAAGAAAATTACATTTTTTTTCTAGAAAATTAGTAGCAGAGATCACAAATCAAGGTCCTATAATGTTGACTGGAAAACACTTTGTACACATACACTCCCAACTCTCTGTAAATATATTACCGTAAAATGAATCAGAAAGTGGGACACTGCAAAATGGTTTATAGATTTCTATATGAATCTGACCAGAAAGCAACATCAAATAAATTACAGCTTTAGCCATCAAAGTCACAAGAACAGAAATACAATAATTAGTTGCTTATTATTCAAGTTAAGTTAGCAATTTACACTCTTTCTTAACCTCCACACTCATATACAAACACATACTCATGAAGACATTGGAACACACAATTATCATGAGCCAATATTTGTAAAGAATAAAGACTGTTCTATTCTAAATATTGAAGAAAATATTGCAGCAATTAATCAAATCTGAAATAGGGCCTGAGATGGATAAAGAAAAAAAGATAAATTATAACAATAAAACCAAAATGACAGCAGGAAAGAATAGAAACAATTCCCTGCTCCTACATCCAAAATTTCTTTAAAATATGGGAAAGAGTTGTGCACAATAAGTTGTGCCTCTTTCTTTATGTTTTATTTCTAGGTAGTGGTACTCATGAGTATACTTAAGCATACTTAAGGTAGTGGTACTCATGAGTATGCTTAAGTAAGGATAGATGTATTTAAACTTGTCATTTCGACACCCCGTAATGCAGAGGCCCAAGCGTTGAACTGAGCCAGGCATTTGGGTACCAGGGAAGGTAAGATTCCTGGCTAGAAAAGAGAATGGAGTCAAGAAATAATTCAGACATAAGAAAGGAATAGTCATTCTTTTTATCACTATCCAGTTCACTCCTTGGCTGTTGATTAAGGTAGGAATTAATAAGTAACTTACCCTTTAAAGGATTAACATTAGGGGTAAAATAACTGCAGTAAGTCCAAGGTTCCCTGACTATCCTGGTTACAGATACTCTAATCTCCTGTTAGATGAGGACAAGGATATTTCCAGAGTCAGAGTGCCTATACTAAAAACCCACTTCTGTCTTTTATTCCATAGGTCACTTTGAATAAGTTATTTAACTGCTCTAAGTCTCTGTTTCTTCATCTATAAAATGTGGATACTATATAAAATTTGTACTTTTTCTGAAATTGAATGAAAATAATATATATAAAGTTCTAGCAAGCGAATGTCACTTGTATCATAAAATCAGTGTATCATCAGCTGTTAAGAACTGATCGGGTACGTGGCGATAAAGAAGGAAAGTCAACTGTATCTCCTATCATTTTTTTTTCTTTAAGGACTTTTTTATTTATTTGAGAGAGAGAGCAGGGAAGAGGGAGAAACCTAAGCAAACTCTGGGCTGAGCACAGAGCCTGACACGGGGCTCGATCTTACAACCCTGAGATCATGACATGAGCTGGAACCAAGAGTTGGCCACCTAACTGACTGTGCCACCCAGGTGCCCCTCTCCAATCTTTTTTGATTAGATAACTAGATAAACAATGACGCCGTTCTTGAAGACAGGGATACAAAGAAGACAGATACAGTGTGGACATGATTGAGGAAGGGTGTGGAGAAGAGAAAGATGATTCTAGTTTTAGGCATATTGTGATTAAGGCTTATAAGAGGTGCCATTCACTACTTTCCATTTAAATCCCTTTCTAAGGAAAACTTCATTCAGCATGTACCGTCTGCCTATTCCTTACTCAAGACCCATAGACCTAGCTGGAAAAGTTGGGCTTGGAAAGTTAGACCCCTCTTTCAAATATTGGGAATGAGCTAATTAGCCTAAGGAAATTGTGCTGAAGGAATATGCAGTTTTCGTGGCTACCATGACCATTCTCAGCCACATAGAAAGAAAAGATGGTGGAGCAAATACTGAGAGATGATAGATGATAGATAGATAGATGATAGATGATAGATAGATAGATAGATAGATAGATAGATAGATAGATGATAGCTAGATTAGACAGACAAATATAGATACCTAGAGAGAAAGAAAAACTAGCTTTGATTCATTAATTGCTGACCTTTAACATTTCAGGTTCTTAGTGAGGCCTAACTATACTTGCATCTATATTCTTATCTGTAATTACTTCCTGAAAATAAGCCTCTTTTGGACCAAGATATGCCCTGACTAGAATACTGTGGGTAAAGTCATCTATCTAGCTGGTGTTCTCTGTTTTCTATAATCCCCCAAAGGGCTCTAATATCATTACCACATATGCTCAATAAAATATTATAGATTCTACTTTAAAAAGATTAGGGTGATGATATTACAGAGAAGTTCATATCACACTCATGTACTTTGAACTCAGATACGTATATTCCTCATTTCAGAGTTGGCCTGCCATGAATCCATGTTTATTAATAATGAAACATGTAATCCATGTTTATTTCATGGATTACACAATTATATACCACTTAATCTAATCCTCCTCTTAGAAACCCAAGAAAAGGCATCACTAAGCACAGTTTTGCTGCAAGCCCTTCTAACATAATGTCACGTAAAGTTTAATAAAGAAACATAAAATGCAGTGTGCTAAAAAACTAAGAGTCACATAATTTCACATTTTTCTAAGTCCTACATTTAATATTCCACATGTCAGCGAGTCTTTGAGGAAAGGTGGGAGAGGTGAAGCCTCACATTAAGAGGCTAGCTACATCCTCACGCTCATACCTCTGTGGTTCCTGGGAGATGACTGAGTTTCAAATACATTATTAAGTCATTTTTATTTGATTCACCTCTCCTTACCTTGAAACAACTGACATAATACTTAACCATAACAGGGATAATTTAAACATATCATTAATTGATTTATTACCAAATCTATGTGGAAGGTGGCACTTTCCTATTTATGGAGGGTTGTGAGAAAGATGATGCAATTTAGTATAGAAAAATTAATGTGTTTTCTAAGTTACACTTACTCCTAAAGATTTTGCCCATCCACAAATAGTCTGCAATATACATCATTAGTTCACTGATTCAAGAAAGCCTCTTCATAGCTTGCCTTACATAGAACTCTGGTCCGAGAGGTTTGAGAGGGTAAAGGGGACTCAGAGCACATGACCTTGGAGAAAGAGTATCATTGAATTGTGAGCTGTGGGAATTTAAAAATATAAGAGGTCAGGGAACTGGCTGTCATAGGACATGGAGACACAACAATTATGAGACACAAGAAAATAAGCTTTGTGAAAGAAGATCTATAGAGAACATAAAAATGGAAGTGACTAAAAGATCTTTGAAACCATCACGCAAAATTTTAACTATTGATGAATAGTAGTACTATGTGAGTGGTAGTATGGAGAACAACTCACGAAGGTATTCTACCTGTAACAACAAAATGTTGTAGGCCTCAAGGGGTCTTTATCACGGACATTATCAAAAGCCCCCATTTTTAGCCTGTAAACATTGTATCTCAGGGACCTTTAAATCTCAGAGGAAAAACGCAAGTCCAAAAAAGAAACACTATAATTAAGTGCATTCTGTTTAGTATAATTATCTTTAATACAGAATTTGAAATTTTCCTTCATTTAAGGCTTGACCTCTGGTACATGGGAACTATGTTACATCTTCTGTTATAGACATATAGACATTGTTTTAGAGACACGTTAGCTAGTTTGAATTATCTTTCTGACTTATTATAAATCTGAAATTTCCTCTGTCTTACAACTAAATATGACCCAATGTCATGTTTGTAAAGACAAAGGCCATTGAGAGGTGGCATGGACACATGATTCATGTTCTTAGCATCTGTCATCACATGACTGGCCTGAGCCATCATGGAGATAGGGAGGACGCATTCATTGGGATTAGAAAATCCCAAGCATTTGTCCCCTTTGTCTATAACAGAGGACATAGGATGGTGGAATCACTTTATTCTGGGAATGCTTTTGAAATTAAGCATGGGCTTAATTTCTCCCTTTAAGACAAAGAGTGTGCCAATTCTTCACAATAGAACACTCCTATCTCTGTTTGACTTATTTCACTTAGCATAATCCCCTCCATTTCCATCCATGTCTATGCAAGAAAATTATCATATGGTTTCACTCATATGTGGAACATAAGCAATAGCAGGTAGGACCTTAGGGGGAGGGAGGGAAACCTGAAGGGGGAGAGATCAGAGAGGTAGATGAACTATGAGAGACTCTGGACCCCAGGAAACAAACTGAGGGTTTCAGAGGGGAGGTGCGTGGGGGGATGGGGTAACAAGGTCTTAAGGAGGGCACATGTTGTGATGAGCACTGGGTGTTATAAGCAACTATTGAGTCATTGAACACTACATGAAAAACTAATGATTTACTATACAGTGGCTAACAGAACATAAAAAAAAAAAAAGAGAGAGAAAAGAAAAAGAACACTCCTATTTCTTGACCCTGATAGGGCCACCAACGTGACTCCCTAAGATTATGCCAGTTTAGGTTTCTGGATACACAGGAACAGAGAAAGATTTTTAAGGGACATTTCTTTCTCTCTTAGATAAGAACTTTTGTAAGGACAACAATGCAACCTCTTTTTGCTAGTTCATTTTAACCAATCCTATACGGAAGTTACGAAGCATTTATTGCCAAAGTTAAGACAACTCATTTTATGTTTCATTTTTTTTCTTTATGGTACTTGCACAGTTTGAAATGGAATACATTAAACTGCCAGAAATTTAAGAACAAAACAGTATAAATGATAGTACGATAAATGCTATGAAGAGACTATTTCATTTGCTATTATGATTACATCTAATGCAATATGTAACTTTAAATTAAACTAAGACAGGTGCAAATCTAGATGCACAGAATTTTCCCTCTGAGGACTATGTGGCAATTATTTATGTGATGATAGAAATAATACTCTTAAACTTCATAATTCAAACAAGCTACACAATTTCAAGCCATTTATCATTTAGCTCCTTAAAAGCAACAACAAGACATTGAAACAGAATCATTATCAGTTCAAACTTAATGATCTTAATCATGAATCATGTTTTCCATTTGTACAGATATTTTATTATTCTACACTTAACAGGTAAATGCCTGAAGGAGACCAGGAATAAAATAAATTGACACCCAACATTTATTTTATATAACTTTCTCTCCCTTTTGGCCTAAACAGACAGCTTTAGTGTTCCTGTATGAAGACATTTAAAAATAAATTTATTGTAGTTGGGGGTTAAGGCATATGATTTTCTTCTGTCTTAAACGTGAAGCCATGGACCGAGATTTTGAGTGCAGAGCTGTGGCACCACAGGGAAGAGAAGGAAGCAAGGTTCTCAAAGCCCCTGAATCCTTGTGGTGACTCCTGTCCTGCCCAGCTGTAGTCACACAGCGCCACGTGCCTGTCTGCTGCGTCCGAACAGGAGAGACTCGCCCTTCAATGCTTGTGAGTGGATGGATACTTGCAGAGAAAGGGAGGATTTCTAGACGTTCCGGGAATATATCACATAGTGCTTTATATCGCTATTATTCATAACTTCTTATAGAGAGAGAATCTGTGTGTGCTCCCCAAAAGAACTGCGGAATTTTCAAGGAGTCATTTCTGTATATATTTGTTTAACTATCAGCTGTTTACAAGAAATATTTATTTCATGATTCCAAGGGGAAAATGAGGCAAAGGTGAGGAAGAAAATGTCACAATATTGTTTTTGTTTCAAATTAAGTATTCTAAAAATGAGGCAGGGGACTCCTTGAAGTCACTCTTGTGTTCCCCAATGCACCTAGCCCAGGTTCTGCCACAGACGCACACTCGATGGAAAAATAACCTTGGACTATGTATGTGTATACATACTTATATATAATCATATGTGTATATATAATTGTATAATAAATAATATGTATATAAAATTTGCTACACACATTTGCCATATATATCTATTTATTAATAGATGATACATATATAATACATATAATTTATAAATAATATATATTATATAGTCATATATAATTGGTATATTTTATATATATATTTAATATATATTATATATAATATATAAATATATATGCTATACACATTTGCCATATATATTTAATTATTAATATATGATACATATATAATATATATTTTTATAAATAATATATTATATATTTATATATAATCGGTATATTTTATATATATATATTTAAGTGCCAGTTAGAAATGATGACAAATGTAAAGATTTATGGAGTGTTATGCTGGCAAATGTTTAACCATTATCTCTTTGAAAAGTGGGTGTTGAGGGGAGGATGGTGCTGATTTAAAGGCTTTGCCAATTTCCATGGTGTAATTATTCCCCTGTGCCCAGTTCAAACTACTACCCTGACCTCAACTAGCTCAGAAAATTGCCAACAATTTAACAATAGGGTCTTAGGAGCTGGTATGAGTGGGATCCAGCACACCATTGACTATGTATGTATGTGTCTGCTAATATATGTAGGTAGTTAGAAAGAAAGGTATCTATTTATGTAACAATGTTTTCCGAATATCTCAGGAAGTGATTTTTTTGTGTCATATTACTCTAGACATTCCCATTCTAAATTGCCATTATCTTTCTGTGACTTGTGTCACAATATAATAAATCAAAATATAATTGTATCTACCATGGAGAGTTTATCGGTGTTCTTAAGTAGTTGGGTACAATATATTGGGCACAACTGATCTTCAAGCAAGAACGCATAAATTATTTTTAAAAATTTTAACTGAAAATAAAATAAAATAATTTTAACTGGCATACGTAGATATTTGGTTCTGAAATTTCTGTGATATATGGAAATGGAAGAAATCTAACATTCCATTGCATGAAAGAAATTACCATTTTAGTGATACAAGTTTTATTATTTAAACTATAACAACTATTCTCATTTCTTCTTAGCATTACCTTCAAAAACTCACTTTCTAAGTCACATTTCTATTTTCCTTTCAAATGACCTTTGGCAAGAATAACCTTTGTAATTAAAAGTGAAAAAAAAAAGGATAATCAGTTTAATATATTTGAACTTTCTAACGTCCAGAATAATTCTTGTGTTATGCTTGGCACATCTTTGAAACTTTTCGAAGTACCTTTAAGACAGATTTGAAACATACTGTGAGGGGTTAAAAATTACTCAGTCTGAGCAGTGAAGTTCTTCCTCGTAACTGAAGTCGTTTTAGTTACCACTTACAGTCCAGCTAATTTTTGTGTGAGAACATTTACAGAGGCTAATCACGGCAATATTCTCTTAATACTGAAGCAGCCACTACACATAACCGTAACAGGGAAATATAAGGACATATACGGGACTTATTTCTGTGTCTTAAGGAAAAAATTATTAATTTTTGTTGTTTAATTTAAATTACTGTGTAAGGGGACCCCTGTTTCCAGGAAGGTGGAGCAGATATAGTTTTTCCTAACTCTCCTTGTTAAGTGCAACTAAAAACAGAAGACTCTGGAAGAGGGAGAGAAGAAGGTAGACCAGCTAGAAACTTTGGTATCTAAAGAGTAACATCGTGGTGACCTCTCGTATTGTTTTGTTCGGTTTTGCCCCAATATATACCAGACTTGGAGCCAGAGAAGCACAGCCTAAACATGCCAAAGGGCATAGACAGAAAAAAGTTCCAAAAGCCTGTCCTTCCTAACAAAAGAGATAGAAAAAAAGGGCTATCTAGCAAGATAGCAACCTTTTAGAAAAAAATTTCTAATCAAACCAAACAGCGGAGGAAAAAACTGGCACACCACCACCCACTCCAGCAAAAGCTGAGTGAGGAGTCTAGAATTCTACCCCTGGCAGGCCGTGAGGGTAGAATTCTGCCCTTAGGCACCCTGTACAGTTACGCTGCCACCACGGGCTCTCCTGTAGGGGCCAGGACTGTCATCCCCGTTGGGCAGTAACATGGGACCTCCCTCAGGGCCCTTCCAGCTGGGGCTGGGGCTGTCAGAAGAGGCCAAGTGGAAGGTCAGGACTGTCACCATGACCCCGTGGTGATGAGCCACCCACACAGCCATGTCAGCAGAAGCCTCATAGGGAACAACCACGCAAAATGCTGATGAAGATACAGAAAAACTTGACTCCCTCATATGTTGCTAGCGGAAGTGTAAAATGGCAACGCTAGGCTGGAAAACTGTTCATCAGGTTCCTAAAAAACTAAGCACACAACTGCTACATGACCCAGCGATTTTATCCCTGGGCACTCGTCCTGGAGAAATGAAAACTTACAATTGCACCAAAATCTGTACACAGATGTTCAGAGCAGCCTTATTCCTAATAGCTCAAAACTGGAAACCATTGGACATCTTCCACCGGTTGAATCGTTAAACCACGTACACGCATACAATAGAACACTACTGCTGCTACTAATAGTGTTACAGCAATCACAGGGAACACTACTGATACACACAACAATGTGGATGATTCTCCAGACACTTATATTGACCGAAAAAAATCAATCCTAGGTTACATCCTGCATGATTCCATTTACATAACATTTTTGAAATGACGGAAGTGAACAGAGAACAGAGTAGGGCTTACTAGGTTTAAGGAAGTGGACGTGGGTAGGAAGTGAGGATGGTTATTAGAAGGCAACATGGGGGATCCTTGTGGTGCTGGAAAGGCTCTGTATCAATGTTAATGTCCTGGTTATGATATTGTGCTACAGCTTCTTTTTTTTTTCTTCAGATTTTATTTATTTATTTGACACAGACAGGGAGAGAGCATGAGCAGAGGCAGAGGGAGAATCAGGTTCCCCGCTGAGCAGGGAGCCCCATGCAGGGCTCCATCCCAGGACTCCAGGATCATGACCTGAGACCAAGGCAGACGCTTAATGACTGAGCCACCCAGGCACCCCCTATACTACAGTTTTATAAGATTTTACCACAGGGGGAAACTGAGGAAAGAATACATGAGACCCCTCTGTATTACCTCTTACAATAGAATGTGTCTCTACAATCTCTTAAATAAAATGTTTAAGTATTGCACTGTGACTGAACCAGAAAGTGTGAAATGCAAATACTCTTACACAAATTCGAACGTATTTGTCGGCAGTATTCGTATTACTTGCTTCAGTGCCCTGACTGTGGTGGAGACTCTTATTGGCTCACGTTAACCCTTCATCTGCACATATATTCTCCCGTCCCCATTTCATGTCACACAATCGAATCTTTGTTTTTTTCCCTTTATTTTTGTTTAATAATACAGGTTTCTTTCTAGAAAATATACTTTTATTATTTTTTAATTTCCCTAGAGTTAAACATAATAAAATTTCATCTGCAAATTTAGAACTTTGTATTGCTGCATACCTATAAATAAACTTTAAAAATTATGATTGGCAAGTATTTCCAACTTTGTAAAAGCAGAAAATGCAAACTAAAATTAACAAAAACATATCAATTCTGGCAAAATCTTTCCCATCTGTGTAAATAAAATGGGATAGTTATAAAGTTAATGGAGGCAACCGACTGTCTTAATTAAAATAAATATGCAACAGACCCAATCAAGAGAAAGGTAAATCAGATTCCTTAAATTTTGCTAATTTTTATCATCAGCAGTGAATTTATTGCTTATTGTTTGTAAAGTACTTGTTCTTCCCATTCATTCCTGTTCCTTGACCTTGGCATGCGTGTATCTATGCTTCCAAACATTCCCCTATGTCAGCACAGTCTTTGATGTCCTGGATTCTCAGAGGATTTTCCCCCATTTCTATGATTTATTTTCTTCTTCATTCCTTTCTTGAGTTTTAGAATTATTTTTCCTGCATTCCCTCCTCCCCCAGATTATCTAAGAGGCTGGGATTCCATTTCTCTAGGGAACAATATTTGGAAACTTTTTGTCCCTTGTTCTGTATACATAATTCTTTCTGCTATTTAAAAGGAGGCTTATGTAATAACCAAAGGTAGACAAGGCCCTTTCATTAGTCACAAATCCACATATTACAAAAATGAATTGTGAAAATTTCAGACGACTATTGACACGTAGTCTGGATTACTTTAAGTTGAAATTGATGCCCCAAAAGCCTTGAATAAGATTATAAAGGTCATACAAACAATAATCACTGAAACAATAAATCACTTATTATCTAGAAACCGACATTTTTTGAAAAATAGTTAAGCAGTTTATAATAATTTCAGACATAATGAAACCAATAAAACCAGAATAAACAAATCTAGCTAATATATCAACTGTGGTCAAACTCACAACCAGGAGTTTTCTAGAAACCTGGACAATAAGGAAACATGAAAGGGCAGGACAGTTTGGGGAAGAAAAAAAAAAAACTACCATATGATCCAACTATTCTACTGCCAGGTATTTATCCAAAGTATATGCAAACACTAATTCAAATGGATAGATGTACCCTTATGCTCATTGCAGTACTATTTACAATAGCCAAGACATGGAAACAACCTAAGTGCCCATCAACAGATGGACTGATAAAGAAGATGTGGTCTATATATGCAATGGAATACTACTCAGCCATTTGTGATGACATGGATGGACTTCGAGAGTATTATGCTACAGGAAATAAGTCATACAGAGAAAAACAAACTGTATGATTTTACTTGTATGTTTACTTGTATGGGTAAACGAAACAACACAAAAATAAACTCATGGATACAAAGAACAGATTGGTTACCAGAGGGGAAGGTAGTGGTGATGGGAAAAATGGGTGTAGGGGATCAATTGTACAGTGATGGATGAAAACTAGACTTACGGTGGTGATCACTTTGTAGTGTATCCAAACGTCAAATTATAATGTTGTATGCCTGAAACTTACATACTGTTACATACCAATTTTACCTCAATAAAAACAATAAATAGAAAAAAAAAACAATTTTTTTTTTGTTTAAAAAACTAGATTTTTAAGAGAAAGTTATCAGGTGGTAGAACCAGGTAATTTATATCTAAATGAGAACTCCCTATATTCAAACCAAGATATACCAAGAATGATATCTTTAATTTGTAAGGAGTTCCTGGAGCATTCTGTTAAGAAATACTCTAAGCATAAGTTTGGGTACAGAAGAAGCAATAGCATGATTGACAAATAATGTTTACCATGAACTCAAGCATGGAGAGAGGCAACCTCATAGCTCTTATTTGCCATTTATAACTCAGCCCACCAATTTGCTTCATCTATGAGAAAACCAAGGCTCAGATAATGATATAAATTTTTCAAGATCACATATTAAATATTTGACTTAGCCAATCAAGAAAAGAGGAGATTTTCAAGGATTATGGAAGTGCTAGATCATGAATAGAATATTATAAAAAATTTTTGTTCTAAGAATTCAAACAATAACAAGCATGTATTGCAGACTAGCTGAAGTGATATGAAGAGCAAGCAAGAAAAAGTCCATGGATAACTAGACTTTATTGAGAATATTAAAAAGATCTGAGTATAAAAAGGCCATAAGTACCTTGAGGTCAGGTTTTATAACTATGTATCCTTTTATTTCCTGTATCACTTTGAACATAGTGGGTGATCAATACATGTTTGTTGAATTCATTATTGTAAGAAGGCAGGGCATGAGCTAGACAATGAAATATTAGTGTCTGACTAATGAGGAAGGAATAGAAATGAGGAAAGAAGAGAAATATCAGATATTGCTTGTGGAAGTCTTTCCTAATCTCTGTTTTTTTCCCTCCTCTCCCAAAGCTTGGTATTTAACATTCAAGAATCTAGTGTCATTGAAAAAATTTAGTTTATTTTTATTTTCCTTATATTCCAATCTCTGCTACAAAAGAGCATTTCACCATTTCTAGTTTCTGATAGACATACCGGTCTTTAAAAGGTGTTGAATAAAGGAAGAAGGAATGATAGAATAAAGGGATTGGGCCATTATTATTCAAAAAGTTTGCTTGGAGTTTGAGGGTTACAGGTTCTATCAGTGGCAAAACAAATCGATGCGGCTAACGCGTTTCACTATGGTCACAGTTTACAAAACAGAGTTTTGTTTGGAGTTCGTCTTTGGCCTAAGCTTTTGTGTTTTGAGTTCCTTTGGCAGTGAGAAGCTCCTGATTTGTTCTAACCCTTCTCCTGAAGATCGAGGCACCATGGAGGGTCTAATTGTTGGATTCTTTTTCTCATGTTTGCTGTTCTTTTTCTTTCCTTCTTTTTTGTTAAATAAAAGAGACAATGTTAGGCACTAATCTGGGGATGGATCAGAGAGTGGTTTTCTCCTCTTCCAACAGGAAGCAACAGGGGTCCACCCTGAGAGATGATGATAGATAGATAGATAGATAGATAGATAGATAATCACTCTTTTCTCCCCCCACATGGATCTTGGCATCTCTGTTGTGCACAGAACATACCTCCATGTTCCCAGAGTCAGCCTTCTCCATCCATCTGTCCTTCCGAACCACTGAGCCTGACGTCCTTGTGCTCAGGAGGAGACAGCTCTACACTATGGTTTCTTTTTTTTTTTAATTTTAATGTTTTTTTATTATATTATGTTAGTCACCATACAGTACATCCCTGGTTTCTGATGTAAAGTTCGATGATTCATTAGTTGCGTATAACACCCAGTGCACCATGCAATACGTGCCCTTCTTACTACCCATCACCAGTCTATCCCATTCCCCCACCCCCCTCCCCTCTGAAGCCCTCAGTTTGTTTCTCATAGTCCATAGTCTCTCATGCTTCATTCCCCCTTCTGATTACCCCCTATCATATGATTTCTCTCATCTATGGAACATAAGAACTAGGAAGATCGGTAGGAGAAGAAAGGGATACACTATGGTTTCTAAGCACTTCTCCTGATCCAATAGCCTGTACTAGGAGTTTTGACCAGCAATAATAACTCTTTTACTTGTTTTTTAATTGAAGTATAATTAACATAAAGTGTTATGTTAGTTTCAGGTTTGCGATATAATGATTCAACAATTCTCTACGTTACCCAGTGCTCCTCTAGAGAGGTGTATTCTTCTTTAAAATAATACAAGTCATGTTGGGTTTTAAAGTTAGGTTAACATGAAAAAATACTACTTATAAACATGGAAATAATACGTACAGGGTGGGGGATATTTTTAAAAAGGCTGTGTTTGAAATATTTTCTTAACTTTTTATGTTGTTTATTTTTTTCATTTTTAAAGTGTTTAATATTTGAATAATTTCCACATTGTAGAATGTGAGGAACAGCACAAAGAAAATGGCAAAAATCACAAAATCCAAAGACAGACACCACTGCATTTTTGTTGTCATGTAATTGGAGGAAGTTCCTGAGGGCCACACACACCTGGGTTAAATGTGAAGAGTCCCGAGGTGGCAGCACTGTCTCCATGTAGTCACCTCCAATTTTTATGTTGTTTAATTGCAATTGTCAGAACTACTACAGCTTGCAAATTCTTCATTACACTACATATATTCCAATATTGGCCTAACAGTGAAATCAAATATTATTAGTTTGCAGTATAGTAAGTTAGCATAAAACATACTTCAAAATTAATAATTGCATCAATGAGTATGTTGCAGAGGTAAAGATACTAAAACAGGAGAATTACACCACTAAATGTTTTATTAATGGGGCAGGCAATTTCCTTAATTTAACCTATCATGCACTCACAAAGCACTTAGCTCTCTTAATGAACGTATTTCCCATACTCTAGGGAATTTTGAAAGCCTCTCAATTTAATTATTAAAGTGCTCAGTGAGATTCAATCAAACTGACTTCTTATTCCTTATTCCAAAGGTAAATGATGAATTAGAGCAAACAAGGAATGCGAGATGGGGAATGGTTAATTAGTACCCAACCGAAAGTGCTTATATGGACGTCAAAACAATGGACTAGCTGTTTTTTGTTTTGTTTTCATAAATAATGCAAAATATTCCAAGACTCAAGCATATTTATACAAAATACTATAATGTGACCGGAAAAGACTGAGTAGTTGAATAGCCAATTAACAAATGAATAAATTATTTCAGTATTTCAGGCAAACTCTCTTCTTTTAATCAAAAAGTTGTGCCTTAGTGACTGTTAAGAACAAAAATTGTCCCTATATTTCACACAAATGTTTAAAGTTCATATCAAAGAAACAAGAGAACATTATTTTTGTTGGGAAACACCTGTGATTAAGTTTACCATCTATCATTAAAAAATCATTTAGCTGTTGGAATCTGAATATAAGCTGAAAATTAAAAGGTGACTTTGTTGTGTTTCTGGGTTTACTATTAATAGTTCAAAGAACTTAGAACTTTTTCAGCTGTTGCCAGATACTTTTAACAAGTAACATATTTTAATTCAGCAGAAAACAATTTCTTTGAATTATGCCCCAAAATAACAAACATGTCACATTTTTCTCAGTTGCACGATAAAAGAAAAAATGCTGGCAACAATGGTATACAAATCTGCATTACTAATGTGACTCTTACATGACAACGATTTTTATGTGAAGAGGAAACAGATAGCTTTGCTTTAGCTTACGTGCCTATCTTGAATGGACAACTTTCCTTGGTAAAGCAAATTTGGTCAATAGATTGTTTGGTTTCTAGAATCTGCAAGCTGGAAGAGTTAAGAGCCATCCACATATACCCTCTATTATGTTTTCTGTCTTGCTGCTCTCTTAATTTCTTGTGTAAAACCATAATTGGATAGGAAAATAATCATGGAGTCCTGGGTATGTCCACCCAGTACAGCAACACCAAAATATCCTCCTCAATAATTTTCTTGATTCATTTCAACCTCTTTGTGGAGTTGCAATATTAATTGTAAAGCAATAATACTGTTACCACCCTTACAGGTTTAGGAGAAGTTCCTTGAATTGAATCGTCCTTTTTATTTCCCTGCTTGTGATTCCTTGAAGATCCCTGTGCCCCTTAGACCAGCTTGTTTTCCACACAGACATGTTTATGCTATTTAAAGAAGTATATCTTCCAAACACACTCAAGGATGTCACTAGTAGAACCTTCCTGTAAACGCTTTGCTTACTCATTTCCAACATTTCTGGTTTCTTATCTAAAATGCTCTATTCTATTTAGATGGCAGATAATTAAATTTGATAACCAGTAAATATAATACCAACAATTAAACTTAGTGTTAGTTTTAAACTGACTTTTATTAGGCCAAAACACATGAAAGTGCCATATGTAGAGTAAAAAAATATCCAACAATAGTCATTTTATGTTTTGACCCCATATTTCCTTCTTTATCATGAGAGGGACAAAATAACAGAGACTTGGTCAGGATAAGACTTCAAATTATAACCCATGCACTTAGGAGCTGTGTGATTGTGGATAATTATTTAAACTTTGTTCCTCCTCAGTTTCTTCATCTGAAAATTAGGGATAGTAACAGTCTATACTGCAGTGAATCCTAGTGAGTATTAAAGGAACTAAGGCACGCACAGTGTTGTTACAGAGTGAGTGTTCCGAAAACGTTAGACTGATTATTAACATTGGTTTTAATTACTATTTTGGTTGTCTGCCCCACCCTTTTATTTTTCCTCTTGAGTTTCCTGCTGAGTGCTCCTAGTTTACCTGAACTGCTCTTGCATTCCTGGCCCATCGTGTTTTCACGTAATATCTCATTTGATACAACGAACATTATGAGGTTTACGGGGTAAGAAAAATTATTCCTCTTTTCCAAATGAGGAAACTGAATTATGTTGCCTTTTCAAAGACCACACAGAAAGTAAGAGACAAGGACAGAATTAGAATTCTTCTTCTTCTTCTTTTTTTTTTTTTAACCATGCTGGCTTTTATAGGGTCATTTTAAAGGGACATTCCTGGGCAGCAAATTTTCTAACATTGATGACATTGGATTGACATGATCATTTTGAAGAGGTCTCCTTCTCATTTGTTATGAACCTCTAGAATAGTCAGCATTTATGTAGCAATTAATATATACCCGTACTATATATTATATAGAGAGACTATGTGCTTCTACTATATACATACCAACTCCATGAGACTGGCACTTCTAGTATCCCTCCTTTACAGACAAGAAAACTGAGCAGTAGAAAGCCATGAAGCTAAGATTTGAAAGGGGGCCATTTGCCTCCAGGGCATCTGCTCTTAACAGTATGTGGTATTACCTCTTAAGCAGTAAATTATACTGCAAACTTGATTGCCTTTAAAATTTTCATTGCTTCTCCAGCAGTAAGTTTCAACATGTCACCTTATTTCTAACAAAACAAAACCCCAAAACCAAAACCTTTTCCCTGTTGAAATTTTATATGCTGACTAGAAATGATGTTCTAGATGTGTGCTCACAGACAAGACTGCTACCTAATTTGCAGAGCCCAGAGCAAAATGAAAATACAGGGCCCCTTGTTAAAAGGTTATTAAAAATTTCAGTTGGAATGCGACAGTTGAGCATTAAGTCAAGTGTGTGGTCCTTTACAGCATCAGGTCCTGTGTGGCTAAAAGTTAGCACACTCATGACATGAGCCCTTCTCACAGAGCCCATAACCCTGACTCTGGCCTTGACTCTGTTCGGTTCCCTCCTGTAGACCTGAATAAAGACTCATAATATGAATCGAATAGAATTACTGGAGACCTTTTATTAAGTCCGTCCCAGAGTCACTCTAGCCTCTCCATTAAAAGCATCCTGAGGCAATGGGACCTGTAGTGAAGTAAGACCTGGGAGGGAAGTAAGGCGACCAGGCCACAAGTCTGATCACTTGCTTTATGAGAAAGGAGAAGTAGAGAACACTTTTCATCTTAGAAGTCCAGACTCAGGATGTGGGGAGATGAAAGAGGAAGTTCTGGGGAACTCACACCGCCCCACAAAGAGGGAATAGCACTTGGCTTTCATCAGAATGGCGAATATATATGAAATATATATATGATGAATATATTATATGATGAATAAATCATATATGAAATATATATATACATATATTATGAATAGATCCATGTGCCTTGGTCGTTTGGAGATAAGCCATATTCATTTATGTTTAAATTAATAAGCCTGGCACTGGTCCTCCAAATTCTTTGCTTTTTGCCCTTTATAATTATAGACAAAAATGATGTTTTTAGTCTTTTTTTCCTTTTAAAAGTAGGAAGAAGTTGCATTTCTGAAAAATGGTTTTCATTAATTCTTGAACTTTGGTTCAATCTGCAGTGTACGTTAAAGGTATTATCATTCAATTTTGTAGGCAATCAAGAATCAGAGCAGGTTGTTTTAGAATCAAAATGTATAGGTTTAGACTCAGGTCCCTCTTCGTATAGATTCTGTGATCTTGGAAAAGTTAATTAACCTCTCTGAGCCTCTGTTTTTTAATCCATAAAATGGGAAAATTTTAAAAATAGTAGCAACGTTGGAGAGTTTTTGTAAGCATTCAGTACATAAAGGTGCTTAGTGCAATCCCTAGAATATAGTAAGAACCCAGCAAATGACAGAGACCTTGTCTGATATAAATACACATGCGTTTCACATATAAATACATTTATATTTCATGCATGTGTAAGTATGTAATACATATGTGCATATATATAATATATATATTTTTTTAAGTTTCTAAGTTTGGGGCTCTCATATACTGGAAAAGGGGAAATGCTTGGCTGGAAGAACTGGCTGTAATGGAGTTTCTCTTGGAGCTTCTGCCTGTCACTGCTAACTCGACATTCAACTTTCTGGCATTCAAATGAAATGACCACTGTCTGCACAACAAGGGACTTTCTCAGCATAAACCCGATGCTTCAAACCAAGCAGACCTAGTGTTTACTTGAATATAAATCTAGTATAATCCTCAGAAAAAGCAAGGTGTGTTTCCTGTCTGAAATAGTGGAGATCTGCTCAGCATGGATTGGAGTGTAATGAATTGCCATGTACTGAGGTTATCTTGTTTAGACACCACCTCTGTCCCTAATCCCTAGCCATCTGATGTGTGTTTTTTATGCGTCTCTTGATTTTAATCACAGAAAATAAAATGGGAAATACCTGAAGCTCTAGTGTCCCTTTTGCTGGAACGCTGGCAGAACACATACCCAGATCTGCTTTTAAAATTTCAGTTTTAAAGCTCCCTCAAAATTATTGATATCGGCTGCTTAGTTTTATACCCAATGCAGAATTCACTAAAAATTGTCAATTTGAAAAATAAGGCAAAAGCAGAAAAAAGCAGAAGCATTGGATATCCAATATAAACTACGTTAACCTTAAATATGCAAACCAACATGCAAATAACGAATGCTTCTCTGTTGTTTTGACAGTGAGAGAAATGATTTCAACAGCAGTCTTTACAAACTCTATTTGTAAAATGCGTAATGTGTTTGTGTCTTGACCTCACAGGAAGTTGCCCTTGAACTATACTTGGAAGTTTGACTGAATAAATTATTCCTGGACTTTTGAATTATTAATCTTGTCTGCATGATATGCAAATTGGACTTCACTATGTCCAGTGTCACAGCATTGGGTTAGAAGCTGTATCAAGTTGCTGGCAAAGAATTTCTGTCAAGGGATCAGGGCCTTCCTACGGAATGGTAAGTTATAATGCAACTCATGTCACTCAGGTATACAAAGTAATGCCGGGCTTCCCATTAAGGGTTTCTTTTAAAAGTGGCCTGTGAGCAGGTAAGTTTTAAGTAGTGTGCAAATGAACTGTCTGAACTGTCATTCATAACATGTAGAACAACTAGAATAACTAAAAGGAAGTCATATTTTTTCTCCTGCATTTATTTTTTACTTAATGTAGTGTCTTTTTAAATTGCCAAATACTAAACTTATTCTAAAGAGTTTTATCACATTTGCTAAATGTGACAACATACTGGTAACATATTTCAACAAAAAGAGTAATCAGGTTTACTTAAATATAACTACTTACAGAAAAAAATTTAAAGTTCTTAAATCATATGAAACAATATATATAATATTTCATGTTTAGAAAACAGTATGTGAGAGGGACTCTCCAGGCATTCTAAAAATTAAATTTAACATGTATGTTTGTAAAAATGACAATTATGTTTGTAAAAATTACAATTGTTCAAGAGTATAATTCGCTAAGGAAAAATGGGAACTTGTAAAAACTATTGCTAGTATACATTTCAGAACTTTTTATAATTGGTGTTATTTTTTAAAAAATTTTTAAACATATAATTTGATACCTTACTATCACTTGTTAGTACCTTGACTTATGATGTGAATTCTGGAATATATAAAAAGTGAAGTTACCAATATTAAATGATTGTACCTTTTCAGTATGAATATATATTTGTTTATTCAAATTGTTTATTAATGAAAATAGCAATTAGCTAAAAAATACTCATATTGCCATGTAAATTTGCCTTAAAGAATCAGTCAAGGATTAAAATGCACAAATGATCTTTGTTTAATTGTGATAATTATAAGAAAAAACAATTTAAAACTAATAAGCTATCAAATATAATTTTAAATTTAAGCTTCAAAACTGTATATTTTCAAAAGGCTGACTAGAACTACAGGGAAAGAAACATTATTCCAAATTAAAAACGCATACTACTGATTTGCTTATGTGAGTAAATGGAATATTGTTTGTAATTTAATAATCTAACAGGTTTAGATATATGTTTGGATATATAATTAAAGATTTCGCTCTAATTACCAATAGCTAAAAAAAAAAAGTTAAAAATAATTCATCCAACACAGCTATAACCTATTCATCAAGATTTGTTTCCTAAAAATTAAAAACACAACCACTAGAAAGTAGAAGAGAGAGTATTAATTTTTCATGAGGAATTTCCCTTCAATTGAAGAATTCCCTTAAAAGATCAGCTTCGTTCATCAATTTGTAGAATTGTAATGGCCACACTAGAAACACACTCAACTACAAACATCATCTAATTTGGACTCTAATACCCAGAAAATTGTGGGTCGTGGTGAGGTTGAAATTGGCCAGCAAATATAAGACAGCTTGGCATTTATAAACCACAGTTTATTAATATTAAGGACTTAAGAAAATTATTTTAAGAATAAAGTAAAAGTATCAAAAAGATTATAAAATGTCATAAACAGCACAATCTCATTTTTGTAAAAAATAAATTCAAATAAATATTAAACTATAAGAGCATATCCAAATATTAGGAGTAGTTGGTTTACAGACAATTTTCATTTCTTCTTTTTGCCTACCTGTATCTTCTTAGTGAGTGTTACAGAATAACATGCATTTTTAAAAGTTATTTTTTTAAAAAAAAGGATAAAGCAACCCGAGGAGCAGGACAAAGGTGACTAGTCATTCATTTTCCTTATTCCAGTTCTGGTATTCTCTACCCCTACTACCTCTCTGAATCTCCATTCCCAGTGGACAGCTCGAAGCAGAAGACTTTTGCCTGGCTGCAGCACGGCCCCTGACTTGCCCAAGTGGTAGATATCAGGAACCTGGCAGATGGATTTGCACATGTCTTCATGGCTCTCTTTTCCTGCCCATGGCAGTCAAGCCTTCCTGCTGCACAGAAGCTACTGACATAAGTCAGAGCATTTAAGAACTGCATCATCAGAAAAGTAAGAGTGAGGACTAGAAAAAGAGGAAATTCAAAATGAAACAAATGAGGCTTAAGGAAACTTACTATTGTCTTAATATTCCATTGAGTGTGTGCACCTGCGTTTTGAGTGATCCCAAGATAACGAAGTTGCCTAGATCTGAACTCTGAGGAGCTCCGACATTTAAAGCTTGGGCAAATAGTCTATAAAGAGAAAAAGGAGGACAGTAAGGAGATTGCTATATCATCGAAGGCAAGGAAGAGAGTGCTTCCAGAAGTCTTGGAATTGAAAGCAGAGGGGAAGAGAGTTAAAAAAAAATAGTGAAAATTTACCACCAGCCTATAAAACAAAGTCTATTTTTTAAAAAAGGCCATTAGCCTTTTGGTTATAATTCTAGAAATCCCGATAGTATCAAATACATGGTTATTTGGAGAAACAAACAGAAAATCCAGATAAACTGAAAGGAAAAAGGACACATTAAAAATTATTCGTATCTCATCCCTAGTGATAAAACTCTTAATACCTTGGTACATATCCTAGACTTTCTGATACTTATTAAATTCAGATATAAATTCCTAATTTTTAAATTAACCTTACTTAAAAAAATGATCCTGAAGATATACATGAAATTTTACCTTTGACGAATGTGTGTCTAAAAAAAGCTACCTAACTACTACAATTGCCCATTTTGAATATTAGTCATATTATGTGCAGCACAAGATTTATACTGAGATAGAGCAATGAATGGGCTTATCTGACCTTAGAGGAAATATTTATAAAAGTGTTTTCCAAACAGTCAAATGTTTATTTCCGTCTCCACGCAGCAAGCCTTTACAGACCATCTCCTATCTGGTAGGCTCTATGCCAGATGTAGAAGATAAACACGAGTAAGTTAAAGTTGCAAGAAATTTGAAGAAACGTAGTTTACAATGAGCGCATAAAATGGGGGAACTGAATCTTGACTGGTGGGTCAGAGAGTCTGTCTTGGGAAGCCCACACTTAAACTGATGTGCAGATATAAGGGCAGTGTACGTGATGGGGCAAGGGTCACGGGGGAAAAGGTCAGTGAGAAGGGATTCGGTGAACTAAGCATTGGGGAAGTTCTCTGTGCATTCAAAGGATAGGAAGAAGGAGAGCAAGGAGGCAAGTCATGCTAGGTAAGGCTGAAGTGGCCTACAGGAGCCAAATCATACATGCCTTAAATCCTCATCAAGGATTCAGACTTTATTACCTAGACAGTGGAAGGACATTTAAGTGTTTTGGCTGAGGAGAGTTAATATGATCCGAATTTTGGTTATAGTTTTCAAGATTGTCTGGCTCTCAGGTTGAAGGTGGACTGAAAGGGAGCCAGAGAAGATGTGAGGAGACCATAGAAGACACAATACAGTCTAAGACAAAGATCATGGTGGCCTGGACTAGAATGGTGATGAAGGTGATGGACTCGAGAAATAGTCAAACACGGCAGGCAGCAAGACTTGGTAGCTTCGTTGTTATTGGAGATAAGCTACAGCTGACTTCAAGGATGTTGCTTAGATATACTATAAGCTTTCAGCAAATTGTGGCCACTCTTGTTATCATTACTAAGATTTTAAGCTTCATATTTTCAAGTTTAAAAAAATCATGTTTTGAAACTGGAATTATATTCAGATTTAGTAAAATAGCCACAATTCTTTGACAATATGGAAACAAAATAAGATCTATTAAAATAGCAAGAGTGGAGTTAGAATTCCTGTGTCCTCTCCTAGGTTGTGGTTCAATTAAATCTAACTCAGCAGACTTGGTGGAACAGCTGTGGTTGAACAGCTGGAGACAGAAGAAGGAATGAGATGCTCCACTTATTTCGTGGCACCGTTTCTTGGCCTCTTTGCTATTTGTCAAGTCCTCTATGTGTGTTTCCACCTCCAGGCCTTTGTGTGTGCTTTCCTTTATGTCTGGGATATTTTTTACCATTATATGACATGCATTTGTTTTTTCCTGGTTCTAGCCCAGAGAGTATAAATTGTTTGAGATTAGGAACTTTGACTCAGTGCTGTTATCCCCAGTGCCTAGCATATAGATCGAAGGTATTCAATAAATATTTGTTAAAATAATACGTTAGTATTATTTATATAGTATTATCCGTATATGAATACGTATGTATGTGTGCTCCTTCCTAATACAATCAACCTTTCGTAGTTCAAATTTTAAGTGTTTTTTAAATATTATTATTATGTTCTGTGCAGTTTTGTCTTTAGTCATAGTCTAGTGTTTTAAACTTCTCTTTCTCTTCTTTAGGAGTGGAACACATCTTGCCCAAATTGGCTGGCGGCAGAGGCTGCCCTGGAAAAGTACTACCTTTCCATTTTTTATGGGATCGAGTTTGCTGTGGGACTCCTGGGGAATAGTGCTGTTGTTTTTGGCTACCTCTTCTGTCTGAAGAATTGGAATAGCAGTAACGTTTATCTCTTTAACCTCTCTATCTCAGACTTGGCTTTTTTGTGCACGCTTCCCATGCTGATTAGAAGTTATTCTCATGGAAAGTGGATATATGGGGACATGCTCTGTATAAGCAACCGGTATGTGCTTCATGCCAATCTCTACACCAGCATTCTTTTTCTCACTTTTATCAGCATTGATCGATACCTGCTCATGAAGTATCCTTTCCGGGAACACTTTCTGCAAAAGAAGGAGTTTGCTGTCTTAATGTCTTTGGCTATTTGGGTTTTAGTAACCTTAGAGCTACTGCCCATACTTCCTCTTATAAATCCTAATATAGCTGCCAATGGCACCAACTGTATTGATTATGCAAGTTCTGGGGACCCCCAAAACAGCCTCATTTACAGCATGTGTCTAACGTTCTTGGGATTCGTCATTCCTCTTTTGGTGATGTGCTTCTTTTATTTCAAGATTGCGCTTTTCCTAAAGCAGAGGAGCAGGCAGCTTGCTACTGCTTTGCCCCTTGAAAAGCCTCTCACCTTAGTCATCATGGCAGTTGTGATCTTCTCCGTGCTTTTTACTCCCTACCACATCATGCGGAACGTGAGGATCGCTTCACGCCTGGAGAAGTGGAGGAAATACCAATGCGCTCAGGCCGCCATCAACTCCTTCTATATTGTGACTCGGCCTTTGGCCTTTCTGAACAGTACCATCAACCCCGTCTTCTATTTCCTTATGGGAGATCACTTCAGGGAGATGTTGATGAGTAAACTGAGGCATCAATTCAAATCCCTTACCTCCATTAGAAGATGAGGCCTTGGACTGATGTTTCCATGCAGGGAAAAGTGAGATGCTTGTGTAACAGAGTATTTTATATGTGCAGCTGTAGGCCAATTACAGTTTGGTTCAACTCACAGATGTAAATCAGAGAGGGACAGACCTGACACTGCTTTAAGGACACGTTGCCTGTGGAGTATGTGAAAAGAAGAAAATGGGAAGTATTTATTGGTTTCTTCACCTAAGAACTGAAAGGAGTTGGACTGGCATTGTCTAAGGTTTGAGCATGGAAGTCCAAAACCCTAGGTGTTTCAAGACTTTCTCAATCAGTGTAAAAGGAACAGCAGAGAGGTAAAGCATCAAATAGTCTGTATTTAATCACTGGTCAGATTGTAAAAAAAGAAGAAATGTGTTGGCAGCATTCTCTGTGTTATTCTTATTGCTTGATCTTATAACTCAGTGTGAAAACCGAGTAACAAATTAGGCATGCACCATTAAAGACTGTTGTTAGAAATCGTGCTCGTGAGCAAAATTGATAGTAAACCATAGCAACAAGCAAGAAAGCAATGTGTTGAGTTAAATGATGCCTACATGACATTTCTTTATCTTGATCATGAGTTGGGGTCAAACTGTAACTATAAGTCCTATTTTGTTGTATAGTTTTTAGTGCAATGAATCGTATTAAATGGCACCTAAGGAGATGGTTCAACAAAGAGAGAGACAGGTTTGAGCTTGTCGCTCAGGGAATTTAGGTGTAAGTGATTGCTCGAAGAGAGACCACGGAGAGTGACAAAAATCTCAGAGTTATAGAACACAAAGTGCCTATCAGAACACCCAAAGCAAGACAAAACAAAACAAAGCTAAATGTTCTTGGACAACTTTATCTCAAAGACAGTGACTTATATCTGGGATAAGCCTTGTTTTCACAGAACATTACATATGGCCATTGAAGGAAGTGTTCTAAACAAAATGTCCTTTTTTTTAAGATTATTTATTTGAGAGAGAGAGAGAGAGGGAGGGAGCATGAGTGGGTGTGGGGAGAGGCAGAGGGAGAAGCAGGCTCTCCGCTGAGCAGGGAGCCCGATGTGGGGCTCAATCCCAGGACCCTGGGATCATGACCTGAACTGACTGAGCCACCCAGGTGCGCTAAACAAAATGCATTTTATGAAATTGTAGAATATAGGGAATATTTATGTGCATATCAGAATAGATTAACCAGACACCACTCCGTGCTGCAAAACAAATATAGGGGAAAAAAGAAATGGATGGTACATTAGCTTTTTAAAGTCAAATAAATATCATGTAATAATTTGCTTGTAAGCAACAAAATGTGTCCAAGGCCATTTATCTATCTCTTTGTCTTAAAGTCATTAGCTGTAACATGAAGGATACAATAAGCATTATGAGTACAAAGAAATAAAATCCTATTGTCCTTCCTGTTCTGAGATACTCTGGTGCTAAGATATTCTGACATTACAAAAACCTAAAATACTCCCGGTTATTGCTTCCACACTCGAAGCTACTGAGATATTATAAAAACATATTACTCAAAAAGGATTTATTTTCTTACTTATTATTAGGCTTCAAGATATTTTTTCATGACCTGCCTTTATTGTCAATATTTTAAAAATTTCAATGTGATTTCATAACTGTCTGATAATAAGCTGAAAACAGAATCTCCTGAATTTCCTTGTCAAAAAAGGCCACAAAAGCTCCTTAGGAAAGAAGTAATTGCTTATTTCTGCAAACTTAGAAACATATAATTTAATACTAATTTGTATTTTATGCATGGATTTTAATTTGTAAAGGTGGAATTCAATTTGCCCCACCCATACCCAAGGGAGTAGTGGACTCTTTTAAGTACGTACAGTGAGCTATTTTATGAAACCATAAACTCTCTGATATATCTTGTAACCAAACTGTTAAGTGATTTCATAGCACATTTCTTAATCCTTTTCTTGCTCAAATCTATCATCCGGTAACTTAATCCTCAATAGACTAAAGAGAACTACACTAAATTATAAGAGCTATCCATTTACTTTTTGTATTAGGTGGTTGTGAAAATCATAAACAATAAATAATGGAAATCCTTCTTGGATTTGTAGTTTTCAAAGGAAATGATGTTGGGCTTTTGTGTCTTGTCTTTTTAATTGATTCCTTATTGCTTTTAGAAGCGCAGCATTTTGCAATCTGGGCCTGTCTACATTATCATACGTTATCTCCCACCACCATTGTCACAAACTAAACCCTCCAGCCAAAGATGGCTACTTCATTCCGCTATATGCAGACCCTTCTTCACTGTATACTACTGGATACTCACCCCTGTCCCATTACGCCCGCAAATAAAAATTTTAAGCATCTTTTAAGGTCCATGTCATCTGTCCCTCCTTCTTAAAGCCTTCCTTTAGATCTTATCCACCACTAATCTGGGAATAAATCTATCTATCTCTGGGACTTAGACTGCTTTTAAGTACTGCTGTAATGAAATGCATTATTTTTGGCCTTAGAATATAGTTGTTTGGGTTCGTGTCAACTCTAAGATCTGTGAATAGAAGAACCACATCTGATTTTTCATTGCTCTTCTAGGACCCAGCAAGGTACATGAATGAATGTCCTACAAACCGAATTTGAATTCAATGCTCCTTTTTAGTGTGTATAATTGAGCGACTTTCTGTCATCACTGTTTTTATAAGTACTGCTATTTTATACAAAGAATAGAGTGTGTAAACGCAAACATGTGTGCCAGATGCCATTGCCTTATCCCTTATATTTTCTTCTATACTTTTGAGCATAGTTTTAATTGATGCTTAAAATCTGTGTCTGCTAGTTCCAAACTTGGGTCGTATCAAAATTGATCTCCATTGATTGCATTTAGTATGGCTACAATTTCCTGCTTTTTCATATCTAATACATTTAGATTGTATCCTGGAGATTTTGAATAATATAGAGTCTCTGGATTCTCTTACGTTCCCTTGAAGAGTAAAAATATTTTATTTCATGGCTGAACTCAAGCCAAACTCTGCAATCTCATTCCAGTTATTTTAGCCTTAACTGAGCTGCTTAGAATCTATCCAGCACATCCAAGTTCAGAGGTTAGCTAGAGACTTGAGTAGAGTATATATACAAGATGCACAGTTCCCTTTCTGTGACTCTCTCTTCTCCAGGATCCTTCCCCTTCACTTTCCAGTTGCTCAATTCACCCTGAACTTGTCCTTTGCTTTCTCATGCCAGATAGGCTGTGGGTTTCTTTCTGAATTTTAGCAACCCTGCATGGCCTGATAAGGACCTGCACCCAGGGTAAAATTATTTAAAGATGTAACTAGGAATGTCACTCGGTGCCTTTTACTTCTGCCAAGTATTGATCCCCTTCCTATGCCTTCTTTCGTTCACTCTCTCTAGTGTCTATATGTAGTTGGTTGTTCATGTGTTCCCGGAGTTAAGAGATGTTCCTTGCAGGAAGTGTGGTTTGATAGGAGTTACTCGGCCATTCCCAGAGCAGAAATGTTTCCCCCTTAGAGGTTAATGAGCTTAACTAGATAATATAACTCTATATCCTAAATGGTTTAAATTCCCACTCATAGCTTCTAAATATTCTTAAGGGCTTACTTCATCTTGACCATCATTTGACTTTAGCCTCTGCACTTATTCATGCTTTCTCTCTTTTCCCTTGTACCAGTTTTCGTTTTAAACCTAACCTCTGCAGTCATTTCTAACAAAAGAGCAGTTAAAAAAAAAACAAAAAACAATAATTTTCCTGAAAGCAAATAGCATTCACCGCCCACTGTCCTGCCTTTTGCTGGTCTCCATTCCTTCCTCCTTCTAGGTCCCCACTCCATGCTTTGTGAAGAGTAATTTTGCCCCACTTGGAAACTGTGGTACTAAAAATATTGGAGTACTCCAGTGGTCTTAACAAAGAACTTTTTTAAAACAAATATGTGATGGTATTAAGGAGGGCACTTGTTGTGATGAGCACTGGGTGTTACATGTAAGTGATGAATCACTAATTTCTACTCCTGAAATTAATATTACACCATAGGTTAACTAACTAGAATTAAAATAAAAACTTGAAACATTAAAAAAAGTAAGATCGTCCATAAAAGAAATTCTTTTCTCAAATCCAAAAAGAATTGAAAATTTTTCATTTTACAGATATATTTCTCATTTTCCTATGAGAAATATTTAAAACATTTTCTTGTCTATTGTTATAAGAAAGGAAGTGTGTAGGGAAACACTTTGTCCTCTTGGAGAATTTTTTCCACCAAGCAATTCTCTGTGACACCTGAGTATCGTACAATTTAAATCAATTCTGATGCTATTAGAGAAGATAGCTATATCTATATATCTATATATACATAGATGTATGCCTATCTACCATCATGTGAAAGAGATTCTTCTTTATGTCCCTATAAAAATGTAGAAGAGGCCTTAGGGTTCCCAACTGTCATATCTCTGACTAGATATATATGTTTAAATTAGTGAGGAAATGCCACTTTGGTCTCAAGTTCAAGTTCAAGCACTTTGCAATCCAGGCTCGCCAATAACAAATCAGGTGCTTTGATCTCTTTTTGCTATGGATTCCTGTGGGGATACCCAAGACTAAGTCACCAAATCCCATCCTAAACCATCAGGACAGATAATAGTAATAACAAACACTTTGGTAGCCTTAAAATATGTGAGGCATGGTTGCTCCAGCGCTTTATGTATTTAATTCATTCAACTGTTGCCAAACTCTGCGAAGGTTACAGATGAAGAAACCAAGGCACAGAGAGTTTCATGGTCACACAGCCAGGAAGTGGTAAGGCTGCACTTCATAGACCATGCTCTTAACCTCCACATACTAGGCTACAACTGTATGGAAGTTTGTATACTTCAGGGCCATTTTTAGATTCTATCTAAGGATTTTTATTTTATAATTTATCACATAGTTTGATCCCAGTGTCATCTTATAACACAACTTTAAGGAAGACAACTCCAGGATGATGTGAGAGTGAGTTTTAGAATAGGCTTTTAAGTCAGTCACATTTTATTTACACATGCAGGATGTTGGACTCATTTATAATCTTGAATTTAACCATATGATATGGAATCTATGGATAATGTTTTCATAAGATACAATAAGCTTGAGAATATGTAACATGTCAGAATAAAAATATCTATTAAAGACCAGGTGTATAAGGTTTATAGGTAGCTGGCTACTTTTGTAATGTAATATTAAGTCTTATAACCCAGAATCTTGTGATTTTTGTTTTAGTGAGATTCCCAGTTAGAATCAATAAGTCAGGGGCGCCTGGGTGGCACAGCGGTTAAGCGTCTGCCTTCGGTTCAGGGCGTGATCCCGGCGTTACGGGATCGAGCCCCACATCAGGCTCCTTTGCTATGAGCCTGCTTCTTCCTCTCCCACTCCCCCTGCTTGTGTTCCTTCTCTTGCTGGCTGTCTCTATCTCTGTCAAATAAATAAATAAAATCTTAAAAAAAAAAGAATCAATAAGTCATGTTCATATTTTGTCTAAATTTTAATAATATGGATAATATTTTATTAGAAAATTTATTCTTTGATAATTTTCCATTGAAAGTAACAATGTATTCATACACAAAATTTGTTCTTATTCTATATAATATGTAATTAGATTTATAAACTCTAGCTGTGAATATATTGATTTGACTTGATTCCTAATGATAGTAAACTATAATTTTTTCATGTCACATTTAAATCTATGTAAACCAACACTTGAAATATATAATGTTATACTGATGTGTATGTATATTTCACATAAAGAAAAAGACCAAGGAATGCTCTGTAAAAAATTATTGGCTGTGTCTTGGTAACTCATTAGATCCCTTAAGAACCTTGCCACGTTGGTTGTATTATTGTTTCCAACATACTGTTGAGGAAATAGCCTTTAAGAAATTAAGCAAGGCAAGTGTCAGAACTGGCTTTGAAACTTACATATGACTCCAAAGAAACATGAACTCACCAGGACTATCTCTGTTAAGAAGTCCAAATGATCACCCCAGATTTTAATCCACTAAAGTTTTACAAAAAAGCCATTTACAAACCATTACAGAGCATTATTTTCAATAAGAAAACAATGATATGGGGAAGGGAGATTTTTATTTTTTCTCCAAAAATGTCGTTTTCTTCATTTGAAATTTAACTTTTAAGAATACGAAGAGTTTGAAATTAATTTAATGACGGCTAATTTCAGTGCTTTCCATTCAAAGTGTACTAAGTTAAATTATATAAAAGTACGTGTTTTAAAAGTCTCCACTTAAGTCATTTGTGGCAAACTTTAAAATTACTATTGGGGGGAAAGGATGACCGTATTCATTCTTAAAGTTACTAGCAGTTGCTGAAACAGGGCTGTCTCAGCTTGCATGTATTACATTGTACCCACTTCCTGTGGTTTCAACAAAATCAAAAACTAAGTAGCAAATATTTTGGTGTCTTAGAAAGTTGATGCCTTCTACAAGAGTTCTAATGCATGCTTTAGAAACGATTACCTCACTTTTAGCTTCAGTTTGTCTACAGCTAGGATAAAGACTCTTGCTTGGAAAACCGTGGGACAGGGCAGCATGGGCTGTGTGTATGGAGGGTTCCACAGGGGAAGAACTCATCATCAGGGAAAACAGGTGAATTCAGCCAATTTTTTTTTCAGGACAAGGCCTTCGACATGACAAATGGGTGATTCTGAATGCAACACAATGTGGGTCACCAAAATTTTTTTCCCTAAGTCCCACATAGTCATGTCTGATTTCTACAGAGAAGACCAAATAAGTTAATTGAAGAAGAGTGATTTTATTAAAATCTTTGTAAAACACTGGGGCACGAGCAGCATAGGGTTGTGAGCAACACCCCCCACCCACCCCAAACACCCACACACATTACCCCAAACCTCCATTTGGTAGAAAGTAAAAACAGAAGAAAGATTTTCCCCAATGTAAACATGGAACATCAGGCTATTTTCAAACTTGAATAATAATAAAACGTCCATCAGCAATGAGGGTGGTTTCCATTAGAACTTTTGATGCCAGCTCTAAGTGGAAGTACCTATCAGGAGCCAAGTGGTCAGTAAGATCTGTGTTCAGCAATCCCAGCAGGATGCCATGAGAAAGAATCTAGAAGAGGAGGAAAAGGAAGCATAAGCATATTTATGAGCCTAAATGAAACCTATCCCCATGGCCGTACATAAATACACACCTGGGCAGGATTTCAGACATGCTGAGTAGATGGAACATAAGCAAGACAAGGCACTGGTACTCTGTGATTCTATTCATGCTCCCAGGTTGGTGGACCTGGAGAAAGTCTTGACTTACACATAGAAATTTATTATATAGAGAGACAAATATATACATATGTAATACATTTACCCAGAAATTAAAACTCATTATATCAATCTTTCAACCATTTTGTTCCTATGTCATGTTTTCTTATTAAACTTTTGTCTATACTGCAGATTGATTAGGCAAACGGAGATGTGCCATGGGTTCTAAATACATTCAAAATAGGGGCACCTGGGTGGCTCAGTCTTGGGCTGCCAGCTCTTGATTTCAGCTCAGGGTCATGGTCTCACGGTCATGGAATGAAACCCCATGTTGGGCTCTGTGCTCAGTGGGGAGTCTGCTTGAGGTTCTCTCTCCCTCTCTCTCCTGCCCCTGCTCTCTCTCTCTCTCAAATATATAAATAAGTCTGAAAAAAAAACATTCAAAATAAAAGTACAAATCATATTATATAAAAAGAATTATGCGGCAGCTTGCCACTTCTATAACAAATAGACTTGTTCAACAAATTCAATAACTATTCAACAAATATTCACCAAATTCTTGCCAGTATTTGCCAGAAATTTTGTCGTTGGTTAAGCTATGAACAACAAATATTCCCTTCCTTCAATTAGCTCATGATCTTAATAGGAAAAACAGATGTATAAATAGACATGCATAATGTGGTCAGGGCAAAAACAGAGATATGCCCAAATTGCAAAAAATGCATGGAAGAGAGGTCCTAATTTTGTCTTGGTAATTTAGGAAATGATCTAGAGGTGTTTTTAATTCTGCTGAGGGCTGGTATGGGAGTGAGCAAGGCCACATAGCAGGAAGCTGAGGTATGAAGGAATAGGCCTGGAAGGGAGACGTTTGCGGGCAAACCAGTGAGGGAGCAATTCTTGTGTAAGTGTGCACTTTCAAGTAAGGTATCAGTAACGTCTCCCTGGTAGCAAAGACACCATACACATAGGCAGTGCTATTCAGCTTATAATGCGGTATACATGGAACCATTTAAGATTTCTCAAATTAAGACTTTTCCCCCAAGTCTTTTAGGGAGACTTAAGCAAAGTCAAAATATAAAATTTACTGAACAGTTAAATCATTAATTTGACAGACTTTATCCTACTCTTGTTTCTTTCATTCCTCTGCAAGCTCGGTCTGTTGTATTCTAGCTACCTCTTAAATACCGGTGTTTTTGGCTCCCTCTTCTTTTTGACTCTTTCCCCCCAGAAAATTTCATTCTCATCTATTGATTTGTATCTTACCTCTGAGTTTGAATTGATTCCAATGCTACCTATACAGGGAAGGTTGATTTTATCTTCAAATCTACTTTCAAGATGTTATAGATATCCTCTCAGTAAAGAAACATATTTTAGAAATATTGGTATGGTTAATTATGGCATCAAATAAGAGAGAATGTCACATGTCAGCTGTTTATAGTAGTGTTTCTCAAGGTGCATAAAAAGGGGCTTCAGATCAGCATCACCTACAAATCTCTCAAGCTGTTCTTTCTAAATTCTTGAACATTTTCATTCCCCTTTTGAGGTAAGGGAATCATTTTGAATGTCTGTTCATTTTCAAAAGACCTCCAGTACACAGCCTCCAAATGTCATGTGCCAAAATATAGAAATATCTACTCCATTATTAACTATAGCAAGCAACCTTACTTTGCTACTGGTTTCTTTTGTAGAGGTCACACACAAAATAGTCAATGTAAAATATATTTTTAAAAACTTATTGTCATAGGGGTGCCTGGGTGGCTCAGTCGTTGAGCTTCTGCCTTTGGTTCAGGGCGTGATCCCGGCGTTCTGGGATCGAGGCCCACGTCAGGCTCCTACGCTGGGAGCCTGCTTCTTCCTCTCCCACTCCCCTGCTGTGTTCCCTCTCTCGCTGGCTGTCTCTGTCAAATAAATAAATAAAATCTTTAAAAAAATTATTGGCATAGATGCAATCATCACTAACACATATATTTTAGAAATAGTTTCTAATCTTTTTACTAATTATTGTTTATAATCACAGAAAGAAAGATGCTTGTTTTAGTACTCAGAGCTTTAGCACCCATTACTCTGTTTCTGAATCATAGTTCACAATAGATACTGGGACATCCCATATTTTAATTCAGACAGTGTTTAAATATTTTAAGGTATTGTTAAATCAGTCTGAAACAAACAGATCAAATGAAATAAATAAATAAAACATATATCCAGTTTCAAGGTTTACAAATATTTTCAAGGTTATGGGCAATCAAAGGCCATAGGCACAGCAAGGAGAGCTCCAGACCTTCACGAACACCTCCCCAGGTCCATCTTTCTCTCCTTGGACAAGCTCTTTGACCCAAAACAATCGATGAGGTATCTTAGAAAGCTTGCAGGACACTTCAGTGTTTAGATTCTAATAGATTGATGTTTAATGTCAGATACGTATAGCTTATGTGACATCTCATAGGAAGCCATGCTTCATAGAACCAGATTCTAGTTATATTTATTAATATATCAATCATAAACCATGGATATTCTGCTGAAATATATTCCATTATTTCACAGGTAAGGACTCTCTAATGAATATCCTTAGTCTATTTTCCAGGAGGTCCAATTACCATGTTTACAAAATTAAACCAGGTCATCTGTAGCCTTTTTCCTTCTGATGTCTCTCTCCACTCCCCAAAATAGGAAAGAAATGGATCACAGGCAGCTGTTTGAAATCTTTCCTTCCCAGTTCCTACTAGGTGATTTGAAAAAGAATTGTAGAAGGCCCCAACTGTAATTTTCCATTTTCCTCTCTCTCTCTCTTTTTTTAAAGATTTTATTTATTTGAGAGAGAAAGAGAGCACAAGCAGTGGGTGGGGTAGAGGGAGAGGGAGAAGCAGACCAATCCCCCACGCCCACCACCAAGCGGGGCTTGATCCCAGGACCCTGGGATCACAACCTGAGCCGAAGGCAGACTCTTAACCGACTGGGCCACCGAGGTGCCCCCCCCCAACTGTTATTTTCAAACTCAGTTCCAGTGCACTCTAGTTTAGTCAGTTATAATTTGTAAATATTACCAAAACTATGCTGTTATCAATAAATATAAATTTTTATACCTATATCACATATAGATTTAAGTAAGAGTCAAAAGCATAATTTATTTTCAAATCAGCATTATGTAAATGATTTCTACTAGACAAAATACTAACTCAAAATATTTTATTTTGTTAGAATACTGCATTATTTTTATAATTGCTTTTACTGACATTTAGGAAATTATGATGCAGATTCAATGAGTTGGAAAGAACTATCAGTTCTAAATGTCTAATAATCAAGAAAAGCACTATTCATAAAACCTCTGAATTTTTTTCATCTCTGCTTTTTTGCATTTTGGGAAAGTACACCAAGTTTTGTAGAGTAATAAGAATGAAACTCATGAAATGATATCTACAGGACTTATGTGAGCTTAATGTACATTAAAAGTCATAAATAACAGGTCTTAAAATTTAGATAAAATGAAGAACTAAATAATTTCTACGACATATCATCAAACAAAAATGTGAAGTGATCGAGTGATCTTGGGAACAGAATGAAAAGCGTTTGTAATTTGGGCAGCAATTTGATTATGTAGGAAATGGGTAAAAAGGGGGAATCAGAATTTTATTTTTTTGTTTCATTCAGTAACTGTATTATGCTTTAAAGAGAAATGATCATTTATTTTACCAGATCACTGAATAATCACTAAATAGCTGATTGTAGATATATCTTGTTTATAGATTTGAAATGGTTTTATTGTGAAACATCAGTCATTTAAGATTTTAAGATTAACCATATTATTGAAGGATTATTATGTACGATATCTTAAAAGAGTCTTCTTAGGGAAAGTGTAAATTACAGGATTTTTTTTTTTTAATAATGTGGAATTCGAGATGATGAAAATGAAAACACTTTGCTGGCTACAAAGCCCTGAACGAATATTTTTTTTCCTTTGATTTTATCTTTCAGTCACGTACTTGTTTTTCCTAGAATCCTGATTGTATAATGCATACGTTTACTGAGAAAACTGACATCTGATATTTTTGATAGCTAGGAAATGTTTCTGCTGTGGTACAGATAAATATATAATTAAATAACTACATCTATGTATAATAAAATTTCAAAGCGAGATCTAATTAAAATAATGTAAATAAAAGTGCTTCTTGAACTGAAAAAAAAGAAACATTAGTCATTTATATTAGCACGTATTACTCAATTTCTCAGAAAGAATAAACATACTTGGCTTGTCTCATCTTTCACAATTCAGAATTACTTCATTTCTAAGAAATTCTCCTTCTCTAAGATGCTATTCAAAACTATTTGTATATCTAAGAATGTTTAGCAAATTTTCGCTTACAATTCTATGATCTATAAATAATGATGAAAGGACAGTGTGTATTTGTTTTTCAATTATCCTGAAATTTTTAACTTTTTATTTCAGAGCAAAAAGTAAACTTCAAATAAATAAACAATACTAAAATGAACTCCCAACGTCCCCATCACGTAGCTTCAATATATATCAACACATGGAAGATCTTGTTTTAACTGTACCTTCATCATTTATTGAAGTAAATGCCTGGCCTCATATCATTTAATCCATAAATGTTTAATATTTATCTCTAAAAGATAAGAATTTATTTTTAAAATAATTGTAAGTATATGGTAGAGTGAGTTATTGTTTTCATGTCTTCATTTCTCTTCTGTTATAGAATTATACGTCCTTGATCTTTCCATGTGACTTTGCTGTTCCTCCCCTGTGGACAGAGTTTAGTCCTTACCTGTGGATATTGAACTTGGTCATGAAAATAGTTTATAATATTAGTGACATGACATAACACCAGCAGAGACTACATAGGGCTGTGTAGTTAATTTTGGCCTGTGTGCTCCTACCTATCTGCTATTAGAAGACCAGGTAATCTAAGGAGACTAAGAAACTCATGCAACACAGGCTGAAGAGGAACCACACTAACAATGCAAAAATTGGGGGGAAAGAGAAACACATACTTCTTGAGATTTGAGATTTAGATATAATTATTGCATCTGAAATTTCTTAATATTTCTCCAATGTCATCTTATATTAAATATCCAATTTTAAAATTCCTAATTCTATGAAAAATGTGATATATATCATAAAATGTATAATGTATATATATAATAAATGTATAATGTCCATGTATGTATGTGTGCATATATATGCACAATATAGTATATGTGTATAAACCAAATACTTTTTTCAGTTTTTCAAATTAGAATTACACATTATACTTCGCTAATATCTCTAAAATCTCTAGGCGTCTTCTCCATTTCTTTTATTTTATTATAATTTACTTGTTGAATAAATTAGGTTGTTTTCCCTGTAGATTTTGCTGTGGTCTGAATTTTTCTGATTATACCCCTGTGACTGCCACTTAACATGCTCTTCTGATTAGTGGATTTTAAATCTGGAGGCTTACTGAGTTTCATGCTCACTTTTGCTTGGTTGCTTTTGTTAGGCGACTTCATAGATGCTGTTGTGTTCTTTCATCAGGAGATACATAATGTCTAGTTCCCTCCATTTTGTAATGTTAGAAACCATTAGCAATGAATGAGTGGATTCATTAATTCTTTGGAGAATTGAAAGATGGTAATATCTTAAATCTAATATTCCTTTTTTACTTATTAACTGTAATACACCTATAAAGAGGCATTTTACATATCTACTATTCCCCAGGGGTAAACAAAAATATGTAGAAAAGAAAGGATAAATGCTTATTCTTTTCCTTCATTTAATAATTTTTAAAATAATAAGCTGGGTCCTTAGCATTCTCCCATATTGACAATATTAAACTCATGGATTTAAACTTTGTGACAAATTTGAACTTATTGTAGTTGTGTCTTTGTTTATGGTCAAATTGTTCCCTATTTGGCCACTGAAAAATTTCTTAAGTAGGCTCCTAAGTATTTTGGTATGACCTTTTTGGTGTTTTTGATAGTTCCCATGCTATTTAGTATGCCCGTCTTGTACATTTCTTATTACTAAAATTGACCATTTATTAAGGAACTTTCCTTCTTTTTAGTGAGACATAATATTTTAATTTGAGTGCTAATTGTGTGTTTCTTCTAGATTGCTCATTTTTCTAGGAATTTCAGCGGATAGCATTTTTTAAGATAAGATACATTATAAGGCAAAAATTAAAATAAAATATACCATGAATTTATACTGTCTTCTTTTTCCTGTGCTAAGAATCCTGATTCTCAATAACATAAGAAATGATAAATTTACATCACATCATTTTCTTGTGTGCTTTTTCTAGCTTATATATGTCTCAGAATGTCAATATCAACACTACCACAAACAATATGATTTTTAAAATTATTTTAAGATACATATTTCATTTTGCAGTTACTTTTGCCCTTAGAATATACCTACCAAAGATGTCTAATCTGTGACTATATTTTGAAGTCAGTTGGGATAGCTTGTTTCAGTGTAGTTGTATCTGGATACATTTTCATTCTTTGTTTGCAAAATAAACAGGCATGCTAGTCTCCAAAGATGGCCTCCATCAGTTCTTTTCTTACTGGTCATATGTGCCACTCCCCTGAGAGGTGGAGTTTATTTCCCCACACCTTGAATCTGGGTTGGTCTTATGACTGCTTTGACCAGTAGAATGTAGCAGAAGTGATTTCCTAAGATTTCTGAGCCCAGGACTTAAGATAACTGACAGCTTTTGCTTCCTGCTTTCTTCTTAGATCTTCTTGGAACCCAGTCCTTAGGCTTGAGAAAGTCCAAAAAGCGTTGATGATAACCCATGTGGAGAAGAATCAAGACCCCTGGTGAAAGTCCCAGCTAAGCTCCCTCCAGATAGCAGGCAACAACACGAATGGAATCGTTTTAGACCCTCCAGGTCTTCCAGTACCCCAGATCTACAGCCTGCTATTCCGTATTTTTGCAAAGCCAATTTAAAAATTGTGCTGTATTTCCTGAGATCTCCTGGCTCTGCCCACTCACCCACTCATTTTTTTTTTTTAATCTGGAACTTTTCTTTTCCTTACTTCAGTTGACACTGTTCTTTTCAGTTTGGATTCTATGCCCAGAAATTAGTTCCTCATCATAGTTGGACTTTATCTCAGAGGACAGCTTCAGTTGATTAATTTTGAAAATTTGTAAGACTCTGAATTGTTCTAGCAACCTCACACCTGACCATGTACCCCTTGTGTCAAGATGTAAAATTTAAAATCTACCCCCTCCCCACTAGTTGCAACTGCTGATTTTCGAATTGGCTCCTCACACCTTCAGTGAGTGATTACTGGCAATTTGGGTGTTCTTGTGTTTCCAGATCCATCAGATACCTCATTGCTTCCATCTACTTCCTCCCACTCCACTACTGTCAACATTTTCCCAGCTGTATTGTGGGGTTTGTGGGGATACTTGGCTTCTAGTTTTGTTGTAGATGTTTGACAAGGAATTTGGGTTTTGTTATCAGAGCAACTAGGCGATGACACCATTCTTGCTATTATAAATGTTAAATTAACTCATACCACAAGTGAAGAAAATGTAACATAGAAAAGGATTTGAAAGAAAATCAGAGAGACTTGAATTATAATTTTAGTTTTGCCACTTGCTAGCTATGTGAACTTGCAAACGTTTTTTAGTATCACTAAACCTTGATTTGCTCTTCTGAGATGGGGATAGTAGTGGCCTTTTGCCTCATAGGGTTATCGTAATGGAGATACTGCATGATGCACCTAACGCACTTAACACGGTCAACAACACATAATAAGCATTCTAGAACTTTTGCCACACTTATTACTTATAAGTGATTTTGAATTTCTCTATGAGACTCCTAAAATTTAACATTAGATCACATCTAAGAATAGTACAGAAAAAGGTAAATAATTATTTCACTCTCTTCCACATGTTGGTACATTGAATACTTTCATCAAAGAAGGCCCAGAATAGCAGCAGAAACATTCTATGTAAAACAGTAATTATCAGGATAATTATTGTTATTATTGAGCGCCTATGTTGTGCCTAGTGTTACCCATCTATTCATACATTTAATCCTTAACGTGACCTTTAAAGTAATGTATTACCTCTTCCATCTCCATGAGGCAGATTCCTAGGAGGAATCTGATAAACTGCCCAGGTTAAGCACCTGGAAATTTCATGTCCACTCAGTTGGATTCCAGAGAACTCCATGCTGCTTTTATACAAGGAACAATGGAAGGAACTTAGCTTCAAGAAAAGAGGAACTCATTATAGTGCAGAGAAGAGTAGATTTGGATGTTATTTGCAAATATTCAAAAATTTTTCATAAGGAGGAGGAATTAGATTCAGTCTGAAATGCTTTATAGGACAGAACTTGTCCAGTGGTTAGGAGGGAATTGAGGTGATGTTCAGTTTCAGCTAAGAGCAAACTTTCTATCCTATGAGTATCTGAAAACTAGATGAGCTGCCTTGAGTTGTAATGTGATCCCCATCATTGGCTAGGCCTTGTGTTGTTGGAGATGCTGTAAAACGTGTGCATGTCTTAAATGGGTCTGGATGACCTCTGGGTTCCCTCCTACTTAGAGAGGCTATGACTGTAAGTACCGCCGCAAGCGTACAGAATCCTGGAAAAAAATTAATCCCAACCTTCAGGCACCTGAGGTTAGTTTAGACAGTCATACCAAAACCAAACCAAACCAAACCAAAACAAAACAAAAAAACAACAACGAAAACCAAAAATCCAACCTCTAGTCTGTATTGAAACCACCCTTCCTTATGATCAAATTGGCACCGTTCAGAGTTCTTTCAACTACTTAAAATCATACAGATGTAATATCATCTGACATTTAGAGTGCTGACTACTTGCAGGTTCTAATGATTCTAATAGCTCTACCTGAATTAAATTATTTACCCCTCCTAACAAATTCACAAGGAAGGTATAATTATCATTTTACAGATGAGGGCATCAAGGCATATCAAGAGCAAATAACCTGTCAAGGGTTACAAAGTTAGTAAATGAAGGAGAAAGGATTTGAACCTAAAGAGTCTGAGTCCAGAATCCACACTCTTACTATGCAATGGAAGTGATGTTGATAATAATAGAATTCATATTAGCTACCAAGGTCCAAATGTTTTCTAATTTGAGGAGCTAAATCTTATACCATCCTCATGACATTCATCATCTTTAATCTTATCCGTAACTCTAGGAAATACAGCGGAGGAGACGAAGCCTTGGCACACTTGTGTATCTTGTCTCCACAAATTGTAAATGGGTCAAGGATTTGAGCCCAGGAGCGTAGTTCTAAGATCTCTGCCCTGGGGTGTCTGGGTGGCTCAGTTGGTTGGGGGTCTGACTCTTGATTTTGGCTCAGGTCATGATCTTGGTGCTGTGAGATGGAGCCCCGAGTCTAGCTCCAGGCTCAGCGCAGAGTGTGCAAGAAGAGTCCTTCTCCCTCTGCTCCTCCCCGCTGCTGTCTCGCTTTCTCTCTCTCTCTCTCTCTCATAAATAAATAAATAAATAAATAAATAAAATCTTTAAAAAAATAAAATTTCTGTCCTTTAATACCATGTTTTTCATATAATTTCGTGCAACTATGGTCTACCTACCCCACTGATTATTTTCTTTCAGTGTGATTCAACTTTAATTTTTTTGAGGTTCTATTTATTTATTTGAGAGAGAGAGTGAGCAAGAGAGAGAGCATGAGCAGGGCTCAATTCCAATACCTTGGGGATAATGACCTGAGCCAAAGGCAGACACTTAACCGACTGAGCCACCCAGGCACCACTCAACTCCATTTCTCCCTCTCTCTCTCCTAGAAAAACCTGCCTTCAGTGTGACAGACAGGCAGCCCCAAAGCAAATCAGCACATATTGACTTAGGAGGTGATTCTGCTTCATGGGCTCACTCACACCATTCTGCTCTGGTTCTCCTTTTAGCAACTCTGTACAATCACTGTATGGCATCACATCACCTTTCAGGGAAAGTTATTTGCATTTATTACAGCTCAAAACTCTTACGTGAAAGACAAACAAAGATGGTGTGAGATTTTAGGCATGAATTAATTTCTTATTTTATTTTTCCAACACCACAGAATTTATAACAGGCTAACATTTAGATAATTTATTATATGTAAATCTAGCTCAGAAAATCCCTTTTCGCTGCTACCTTAATACAACTTGACGATATTTACGCCCCATCATTTTTCCTTTACATCATAGCGCTCTGCTTTTAATAGCCAACGCTTAGTCAAGTTGATTTAAAGGTTCACTGTCCAGATGTTGCATTTCATGAAAAATAGTAAAAGAAAATAGAGCTCTCATTTCTCTGCTAGTGTAATTTCAGAGGCTGAGGTGCTGATGATTACTACATGCAGAATGTGCAGAGTCCCTTAGAGACTCTGGTGGCCAGGAGAACCATTAGCCATACTACGTACATTAGTAAGGACTAGTGCAGCTTTCTGTTTTACATTTTAATATTTGTCTTTTGCCAAAAAATGATGTTGGGGGCACCTGGGTGGCTCCGTTGGTTGAGCATCCACCTATTGGCCTCAGCTCAGGTCTTGATCTCAGGGTTGTGAGTTCAAGCCCTGCACTGAGCTCCACACTGGGCATGAAGCCTACTTAAAAAAAAAAAAAAAATGACGTTGAGTAATAATCTGTTGTCAACAGAATCTTTCTTCCTGATTTTCTTTGCTACATTAACTCTTCTAGGTCATAACTAATGACTTTCTCATGACCCTGAGTTTCCTGGATTTGTTTACTCTGGGCAACTGAACAGGTCATTTCCACACATATCTTAGAGTCTCAATAATGAAAACTGTCTCAATTGACAGCACCAAAGGTTATGAATGGAATTGATAAGAAATATAAAAAATGTGAATATATAAACACATTTATACCATCTGTGCTACTAGATGAAGTGATGCCACAGGCAATGCTATTCAAAGTGGAATACAAATGAAATTTGAATCATATGACATTTTACAACATATTTTCCTTCCTTGGAAATGCCTTAGTCCAATATTAAAATTAATTTGCATTCTTTAAAACAGACTGGCATAGGCAATAGCATATTACACTGGATAAGGATAAGAAGTTGCCCTGGGAGTAATAATTTATCTTGAATAACACACACACACACACACACACAGCATCTTGTGAAAATCAAGAATTGCTCTATTTCTTTTTGTTACTTTATATGTCATGTATCTTAATTTCCACATCATTACATAAGTCCAAACTATCAACCTTAAAATAGCAGTTATGACAAAAGCTATGACAAATCACAGGCTAGTCTGAAGATCAAAGGAGAGGAACATTATAGAGAAAAGGAGGAAGTTGGGAGGGACTGCTTTGGAAAAAAAACCTGCTGGAGGAAAGCAAAAGTTCAGAGTAGTGATGGTTTTTCATTGGCCGAATTACGGTATTTTCTTTTTGGCTGAACTTGTTGCTGGCAAGGAGAAATTCTTCCCTCCTCTTGCTGGCGTAATAAAGTAGGCTTCTTCTCTTTGGAAATGCAACGGATAGTCTCTTCTTCTTGGAGTCTGCAATTCTGCAATCGATGAGGAGGAGTGGTGGTGGGTGAGCTTCCCTTTCTGGCTTCCTGACTCCATTTTAAATGAGGTTTTCTTTATGCAGTTTCACAAAACTAAATCAGTTGTTACATACATTAAAAATTCCACTTGTAGAAGCCATAGAGAATAGTTAACAGTGAATCATAGACTGGGGCTCAGATTCCAGACAGAAGCTAAGTCACGATATTGAAGGAAAAACAAGGGTCAGGAAAACTAATAAGGGTCAGAAACCAAAGGCAAGCATTTTATTATGAGTGAGGGGTCCCTTCTGTAAGCACCCCAGGAATCAGAGAACAGGCAGAGGTCAGACAGCTCCTATATAGGGTCTGAGGATGTTAACTTCAAATCCTGGTTCAGACAGATATACCTACATAGCCAGAGGCAAGTGATTAACTCTCTCTCAAGCTCATATTCCTTATATTAAAAAGGGATCACAACACTGCTTTGCAGGTCATTCTGAAAATTAAGTGAGTAAATGAGTATCAAGTGCCAGACACATCATAGAAACTCAATGATGGTTATTTTCTCTAATCAATATCAAAACAGAAGCAGCAAAATAAGTACAAATTGAGATAGTAACTTGCACTTCAGCAATGTATCATGGGGTATTCTACAATCTCTAGATTATTCATAACCACTTTCGTGCAACTCAAACAACTGAGTTGCTCACAGTAGCTTGAGTTCTCTAGGAGAAGAATTTCCATAGTGAGGCCTGGTGGAGGGTGATGCCTATGAAGGGAATGGACATGGCTTGTAGATTCTGTACTTTGTTTTTACTAGCTGACCGACTGTTCACAACTCCAGGGGGCAGAGCTGTTAGCCAAGGGCGAGGTGCTTTTTGTTTTTGTTTTTTTAAGATTTTATTTATTTACTTGAGAGAGAGAGAGGGAAGGAGCACAGAGGAGAAGCAGACTCCCCATTGAGCAGGGAGCCTGATGCGAGGCCTGATCCCAGGACCCCGAGATCATGACCTGAGTGGAAGGCAGATGCCTAACCAGCTAAGCCACCCAGGCACCCCAAGAGTGAGGTTCTAGCAGTAACCAACATGTTCAAAGTCAAGTCAAAGGCAGAGCTGGAACTGAAAGATGGGTTCTTAAGGCATCTCTACATAGACAACGATAAACTGTGACCTATTTTAATAGAACCACAGACCCATAAAATAAAAGTCACTGTAATAATCACTCAATTCCACAAACAGTATCAATAACAACCAAAGGCAAGGTGTTTGATTAAAGTATAAATTATCACTTTAAAACATAAACTTGAATAACTAAAAATTATTTAGGATTTAAAAGAACTAAAGAAGCTAAGTGCCCTCTCACTAAAAATTTTTAAGACTCTTTGCCATAACTAAAGCTACGTCTTTACTTGTGTTCTCTCCTCTCAATGAACTTTTATTTTAATTCGGATATCAGGATTCCAGGATTTAAACAGAAGACTGAATCTGAAAAACTTTGCTTTGCTGGCGAGAAATTCAGAGACCTTGTATCAGAGCAAGTCTAGATATGACTCCTCATATCTACTGACTTAATCAGGAACAAGAAATCTGCAGCTGTAACAGAAACTTCCTCTTATAGATAAAAATTTGCAGCTTCAGCCCCAGCCCTAGGCCCAGGCTCAAACCCAGAAACCCTTCAGGAAAAGACCACATCCAGCACTAGGCCAAATCTTTTTGTAGGCCCAGAGCCATTCTAGAATTAGGCATAATCCCAAACCCAGATTTAGGATTAGGCGTTGACCCAGCCCCAGCTTCAGGCCCCAAGTCTGGCCTAGGACCCAGACATGGGCTCCACAGCCTGGCTCCTGAGCTCTCATCTCTTTTCTTTGCCCTGTTGCCTGAGGATTAACATCTATGCTAAGGCAAACATTGTCTGTTTTAAGATAATGGAATGATATGAAGAAGGATAATAGTTGAATTATATTTATTTATTTTTTAAGTCCAATGAAAATCAGGCAAATTTTAAATTTTTTGTAAATTTTGTAAGAAGGTACCCTGGTGTCTTTTTGTTGTTTTGTTTTTGTTTCATTTTGCATTTGAAAACTTCATCATTAAACTTTCCTAAAGGTGTTTTAATATTTTTATTCAATGTGCCATCTGACTCACTACATAGACTATGGTTAGTTTTGTGAGCCTGGCCACCCAGAGTATATAGTTGATATCACTCTAGTGGCACTGATTCTGTTTGGCTTTATTTATTATACAGAGCTTTACGATCAAGGAGGTGGGGCGGGGGGCTGAAAGTTCCCATTCCCAGACACAGACAAGCCTCTAAGGTCTAGTCCTGTGTCCTATGAGGCTCCCTTTCCTAGTGACAGGTTGAATTTCTGTCTCTTTTGACAGAGAAAACTACCCTTAAATCATCATGCTTTCTTCCTTTTAGGATTGTTAATCTGAAAGCTTGGCGTCTTTGCGTTTTAGGAATTTGCTCTTTAAATACTCATTATTTCTCATAACCCTGGCTCTTGTGCTAGTAAGATTTATGATTTGAATTTAAGATTTATTTCTTATTTATGGAATGAGGACTTTTTTTAACCATATGGAGGAACTAACTGACAATTCGTTTTGAACTCTATCTATTCCCCTTCTATAGCAATAAACACCCAGAATCCATTATTGGGGCATTGAGCCCATTTGAGAAGGTGGTAGAAAGTTTCAGATATCACCCCAATATGCATTCTACCACATTTCTTCCTCTATGCCCTCTTCAAATACTACCTACTTTAATCCATCTTTATGCTTTCTTAGAATTTGGAAACTATTGTCTTTGTTCGGAATGCATTTCTTCAAAATGTCTCCGTGACTAGGCAAGATTTTGTGGATCTTTGAAAGATTTCTCACCTCCATCCACTGGAGGTCACTGTGTATTTGTGTAGAAGGCCTATGAGATTTTTCTGTTTCTTTGGGTCAATAGTCAATTCCAGATTGTTTTCATTCCCTTCTCTTTTCTTGAGGGGATGACATAAATTGTATTTGAGAAAGGATTCAATACACATTGACCTACACAGAAGGGTCGTTCTTTTGCTTACTTTCTCTCAGTCCTATGCTGGGGTTTATTGCTATTTGTTCATCAACCTCGAGCCCACTTATACCCACTATCATAACACACTCATCCCCCTCTGCTTTCACTCTGCCATGTCTAAGGTCACCTCCCATCCTGCTTATCCCACCTGTTAAGGTCTCTTGTCCTCCTTCTCAAGGGACAGAAAGCTCTTCTGCACTAATCCAAAATTGTGAGAGACTTAGGATAGAATATCTGTGGCCATCTCTGATGAAACATCTCTGCTTCTACTCTTCTCTTGCTAGGCAATGATGACTTTGGCTGGGAACGTGCACACTGAGCGGACTTAACTTTGAGACTTGAACTCCCATAGGCTTCATAGAAAACTTGTCTCACATCCTCCACATCCATGTTATAACTCGCAGGAAGGAAAGAATGGAGAGTACAAATGTCTTCCTTTTTTTTTTTTTTTTTTAAGATTTTATTTATTTATTTGACAGAGATAGAGACAGCCAGCGAGAGAGGGAACACAAGCAGGGGGAGTGGGAGAGGAAGAAGCAGGCTCATAGCGGGGGGGAGCCTGATGTGGGTCTCGATCCCAGAACGCCGGGATCACGCCCTGAGCTGAAGGCAGACGCTTAACCGCTGTGCCACCCAGCGCCCCAAATGTCTTCCTTTTTAAGAACAAAGCATGCATTGCTTCCATTGGCTAGAATTCAGTCCCACCCTCATTCTTGACTATAAGATGAGAAATATAGTCTTTAGTTGGTAGCCAAGGGCCCAGCTAAAACTCAGAATGTTTTATCACTAAAAAAGATAAGGGGAGATTTGCTGTAATGGAAAAAATAATATTTTTGGCATCAGCTGTTGTTACTAGCAACTGAAACCCAAGGCATCCTTCCTGTTCCAGTCAGCAAGAAGGGGTCTTTGATCGGAGGAAACTCTAGTGCAGTATTTCTCAACCTTGGCACTACTGATAGTTTGGACCAGATAATTCCTTTTTGTAGAGTGGTGGGGAGTGGGGCTGTTCAGCATGTTTAGGAGCATATCTGGCCTCTCTACCCACTAGATAGTAGTACCGCTCTTCTTCTCCTTGCCGCCCGCCACCCCCCGCCCCCAGTGGTGACAAACAAAAATATCTCCAGATATTGCTGCATATGCCCTGGGAGCAAACTAGTTCCGACTGAGAACCACTACTCTAGCTGTAACATGTCATCTCAAAGAGCCTCTTCTTTTAAAGCATATTCCCCTTGTTCTCATTTGAGCTATCCCTGAATGCCAGAACTTTCAACAGGAGTCAAGTTAATCCTATTTCCTCATCATTTTCACTCAGTTAACAAATATCTATTAAGCACATACTAAATACTAAATTATAGACCCCGTGCTGATTGATGGGCAAATATGAAGGTGAATTAGAAACTATGTCCTCAGAGCTGCCTAATCTTATAAGGAAGATAATCTATGTAAATTATTACATAGGCTAAGAGATAAATAACAGCAATAATAACATTATAAAAAGTGAGATGTGCCCTCATTTTACCAACTTCTTTAGATTGTGCCTGTGTCAGTGTAGCTGAGATAGCAATTTTTATTTTGTTTGCTGTCAGGATGACTTAGTTATCACCTGAACCTTGTGTTTTCTCCACATGATGACCTTAAGATGTCCTTCTATAACTTTCCAGAGACCGGTCACATTACTTCTGATGTTCCCTCCTTACTTCCATTAGAAACTGACTTAGAGAAAGGAAAATGATGTTGCCTGAAGATCCACTTAAGACTATAGTACTTTATATTTTAGTCTGGGATCCTTTGCTTGTAAGTAACAGAGATTCATAAAAGTACTTCAGGCAAAAATAGAGAAACTTATCAAAAGGTTATAGAGTTATTTCTATCTTATTACTTCCATCTTCCCAGAGGAAGGAAGTACATTCAGATTTTATGAAGAATCTTTCTAGTGTTCTATCTATAAAGGCTGGTAGGGGACTGGTTTTGCCAGCTTCCATCAAGCTCAGCACGGATAAATCTAGTATTTATCTTCAGAATATGGAGACAATATGTATCTATTGACCTGAGCTTTGAAAGCTGAGCTGTAATTGTAAGAGAACATGAAAATTGCCATAAAATATGTTTTCCTTACTAGTCTGTTTCTTTCACTAGGATGCATTGATCTTTAAAAGATCTTTTCATTTAGTAAGAGGATAATTCTTATAACTGGTTATGCAAATGTTAACTATTATAAGAAACTTTCATTTCCATTTTACTTCTTATGACTTAAAAATCTAATTGGTATGCTTCCATTAATTTTATTTAACTTGTTAGATGAGCAAGTGAGGCTAGTACAGAATTTATACTGAAGAAGATTTACACCAAAAATTAACCAAAGAATTTACACCAAAGTGCAATTTATTAAAGATCTACTCTCTTTTAAGTATCCTAGTTTCTGAATTCTTTTTTTTTTTTTTTTAAGATTTTATTTATTCATTTGAGAGAGAGAGACAGGCAGTGAGAGGGGGAACACAAGCAGGGGGAGTGGGAGAGGAAGAAGCAGGCTCCCAGCGGAGGAGCCTGGTATGGGGCTCGATCCCAGAATGCCAGGATCAAGCCCTGAGCCGAAGGCAGATGCTTAACGACTGAGCCAGCCAGGGCTCCCCCCCACCCCAGTTTCTGAATTCTTTTCTTCTCTTCTTGATGCTTTTACCTTGGAGAATTAGATTTTGGAAGTATAGTAGACATGAAATCACCCTTTTCCACTCTGCCCCACTCACCCTTAATAAATCTGCTAAATTCCTCTGATCAGAGAATCTGTTTTCAGGGAAACTTCTAAATTGGCAAACCCCACAAAACTCCATCTCCTTGGCCACAGGGGATGGAACTAAGGTTTAATATTTGACCCAATCAGTTTCTTTCTCAAAGGAAGTTCTCGGAGTAGTAGACCAAACAAGGATAATAATCACATATTGAAAATGTTTGTTATGTGACCAGCAAAGAAAACAATTTCAGGCTACAGGATAGAGCACAGTAATAGAGTTTTTAGGAGACAAGGCATATGCCCCTAGAGGCCCAAATGCATATGTGAATGTTAATGGCTTAAACTTTTTATGCAAAAAGATCCCTGCTTCTTTCTCCTAATCCCATCTCTCCACAATCTGATTTTGGAGGAATCTGAAGCAAAAGAGGAAAGAGGTTATAGTCATAAATCAGAAAAGACTTTGAATTAGGATTTTCAGTGACATTTTCATTTAGGTTGGTCCGAAATTTAATATTAAAAAGTGATTATTAATTATTGCAATAATATGTTCTAATAACAGAATGTGGCTATACTTACCCACATGATTGTTGAGACTAACATGTCAGAGGACCCAAAGAAGTCATTTTCAACATGGCTTAGCTAGTATTTCCAAATGAGAGGAGTGTGATGTTTACACAATTTTGATTTCAGTGACTCCTTAGAATGCATGCAATAGATGGAGAGAATAATAGGAAAGCTATCTGATAGGAATGTGCTGTTCTCTAGAATGAGAATTGTTGGGGCGCCTGGGTGGCACAGCGGTTGAGCGTCTGCCTTCGGCTCAGGGCGTGATCCTGGCGTTATGGGATCGAGCCCCACATCAGGCTCCTCCGCTATGAGCCTGCTTCTTCCTCTCCCACTCCCCCTGCTTGTGTTCCCTCTCTCACTGACTGTCTCTATCTCTGTTGAATAAATAAATAAAATCTTAAAAAAAAAAAAAAAGAATGAGAATTGTTTGTTGGAAAGGGGTACGGTATAGAACATTGTTATGAGATACCTGACCCTTTAAGAAATATGGTTAAAAAGCCATCAGACCATATTAAAGAACTTGTAACCATCACAGTACTAAATTTTAGAATCCACATGAGTCTTGAGCAATCTAGAAAGATTAAAAATAGATATTAACTGTGATATACTAAACAAATGGACTAAATGTGACCAATATACCTTGATGTTAGTGTGTCCTGGGCTTTCTGGCAGAGACGGAGGTTCTCACTGTTAAAGAGTGGCTATTCTGAAGCTGAAAGAGATGAGAATTTAGTACTAATTTGTCCAGAGGGAATTTTTTACTGTCTGAAAGCACATCAGGACTTCTCCAATACCATCTATCTACGAGTGACTGATGTGAAATAGCATTTAAGATGTTGGAATATTTAGATAATGATTGTATTTGGAAAGACTTTAGGGAGATGAAAACTGAATCCTTAATGTTAGACTATCTCAGGGAGGCAGAATAGAAAATGTTCCCTAAGAAGTGCTAGTTCTGCTATGCCTAGGCCTCTGTTAATTATATAGCAGTCATAGTTTCTCATCAGGGGAAATTTTGTCCTGTCTGCTAGCTTGCACTCAGTAGATTTAGAGAAGTAAAGATGCATGGAAAGTACATCTGGTGTTTAAATCTGTCAATCAAAGATTACACCTGGATCCCACGTCTCTTACTGATTTGACTTGCGAGCATTTGGTTAGCACGAAGCTCCCTCCCATCTGTAGGATGATGCTCACAGCAGCTGTGCAAGAGAGAGGATTGTCCCAATCACCTCCAGTGAAACCTGGAACAGGTATTCTAAGCCCTAAGTCAGTGATTTTTAACCTTGGCTGGTTATAAGGACCACCTGGGGAGATTTTTAAAAATTCAAGTAATGTTTTTCTTTTAAATGGTCCCCAGGTGACTTTGCTATTTTGCCAGGGTTGAGAACTTCTGTCTTAATCAAAATATCTCCTTTTTAATTCTACTAATTTAATAAGCATTATATCATACATTGATGATGACTCATAGGTCTTATGAAAGGTACTATAGTTTTAAAAATTAAATTACTGGATAAAGGAAATTGTGGCATTTTCTAGTCTATAGCTAAAAGCTCAATTCCCCATTCATAAACTAGATTTTTTTTGCACTGAAGTGGGCTACATGGTTAAATTTAAGGTGTATATATTTGGAGGGTCCTGCAAGAGTAGACTGGTAACAACACTTTTACTTCTCAGTTATGTCCTTCCTTGTCCTAAACTGGATGGAATGATACTATAAGGTTTGCTGGCCACAAGAGTATGATTTAACCACATGTTACCAGCCAGGGTTCAGTCAGAGAAGGCAAATGTTCTGTAAGGCAGTCTTCACTCTCAAATCACTGACCCCCTCCATTTGGGGTATAAATTGAATGGGCCTCTTAAAGCTGGGGTAGGAAAAGACATGATTGATAATCTGGGGCTTTCACCAGAGATTGCATGAATAGAAGCTGAAAAATATACATTTAAATCTAATCTCTCTCTAGATGGAAAGAAAAGACTGAAAAAGAGACACTTTGGGTGGTTTTGGAGGTTCAGAGGAGAGTGGAATGAGAAATATGAGCACTTCTTGCAGGATAGCTCTAGATCTTCCCTAAAAGTCTGAGAATCCTGTTGTAAGGGTGGGAGAACTTATTAATGGTATGGGACATAGTGTACTGATGCGTAGCATAGGGGCTATGGGAGCAGTTGGTATTGCTTTAGAAATACTGCTCCCTTGTGCTGAGAGTGATGCCTGATGACTTCAGTGCTCTCAGGAGGAAACATGCCGGAGCCAGTCGTAAGGCACGATCAGGCTTCACTACTGCAGGGGATGTTTACACAAAATGGGACTCCTTCCCCAGCAAGTCAGCCTATCTAGAAAAGCCACCAAAACCTATAATCAGTATGCATTGATTTTCTGTCTTTAGTACCAGAAAGACAAACCCTGGACAATGTTCTCCAAGTTACGAATCATAGTATAATTGCTATGCCCAGGAAATCCAACCTGAGCTTTCCCCACCCCTTTCAAGGGAGGTGTTTTTTGTTTGTTTGTTTGTGTTTTGTCAATTAATCTGGGAGGATTTTTACTTGGTGAAGATGTAAATGTCCCTATCATTCCCAAAGGGATCCACAACCAAAGAGATTTAAGAAAATTTTATTAATCCTACGAGGAACTCTCCAATGGGGCAAAAAGACAATAGATTTCCAAGTCACGACATCCAACGTCACCAAGAATGCGGTTACTGGATTCCTTCTCTGTCCTTTAATGGTACCCATCTACCTCTCATTATGGACTGCTTCTCCTACACTGAAGGAGAAACTAAAAAAGACTTGTCTAATGGCTCTCATACTGGCTCATCATAGCAATAAGATAAAAAAAAATGCAAGATGCCCTGTGCAAAGCCTTGCCACAGGGTTGCGTTTTAGATAGACATAAAATAACCTATGGGTAGAATTGAACCCCATGTCTGAAAGTACATCAGTTGTGATTCCATCCTATATATACAGTAGAGCCAGAAACTGAGAGATGAGGGGTGTATCTATTTAAGGGGATCTTAAAAGCAATCTACCAATCCAAAGCTTCAGGGAAGAAACTCCACAACTCCACTCTCACCCGCAAGCTCAGGAAACACACACAAAACCCATGACAAAACTTTATTATCACTCATCTAACTTTGGAAACTTGTCTACTTGTGTTACCCAGTTTCTAACTGTGGGCTCCCCAGGACTGTGGGGCTCTCTTAATAATTTGCATATCAGTAGAACTTATTACTGGTTCCTACACAAAGGAGATGCTGAAAATATTTGTTGAATATTTCTTTTCTCCTACTGATGAAGGCATTAATATCTTCACTGAGTTAGGACTATTTAAAATGTTTCTCAGATAAATAGTTTCAAAATCTCCAATTTTGGGTAAAATGTCATCATTATAAATGATGTGGCTGGGTATTATATTGGCATTTTTTCTGTCTCTGTTTCTGCTGAGCCGCCGCAGCAGAAAACCTGAGAACAAAATAGCAGAGGGCAAGAACTTGTAATTTCCAAAGCGAGGATGAACACTCTATCCAGAACCGGCATAGGAGGGGCCAAAAACTGAACTGCTGACCCCGAGCTTCCCACTCATCTTGGCAGTATCAAAGAATTGAGGTCCAAAAACTCAGGGAGTTAGAGGAACAACTGATATGTCGACAATTATCTGGGGAAGAGGGGTTTTCTGGAGTATACAGAGAGCCTAGATGGGATCACTGTTGCTTAGGAAAACAATAGAACCACCTGACTCATGCCTGAAAAGAAATCTCCAGGGAGAGGTTGGCTGAGATGGCCTATGGCACTAGCAGAGAGATTTACAATAGCTGTACTCCCAAAAAGTGCTTTTCTGGAGTAAAAACCCCACATAAGGCATTGGCTTGGGATCTTTATTCACGGGATCCTGCCCAAGGAGGTTTCTGGCAGGGATATAATCTGACTAGAGAGAGGCTGAGGGGAGATCATAAATTGTCAGTTAAAGGAGAGGCCACTACCTTGCAATAGATCTGCAGTTTGGAGGGACTCAGTCCATACTAGCTTTGTAACTTTTGGGTTCCAGTGAAAAATCAAAATGCAGGGTCCCTGCATCATTAACATGTTAAACATTATTAAACGTTCTTAAAAATGTTAAGGTGGTAATGACAGAGCATTAAACCAAGCACAAGGCCTCTCTAAGCATGTGGTTTGGAGATCTACACAGGATTGATATCCATAAAGCTGGCTGTTCTAGTAGCATAATCACACAGTTCCCAAAACCTCCCAAAAGTTGCTTCAAGAGAAATAGGCAGATTTAAACTTCTGCCACAGGTAGAGATAAATAATGTCAGATTACAGAGATATTAATGGAAGAAGATATCTCCTGCTCTTTACCTCTCTTCCAACCCTCTAGGAATCAGAGGCTACCTTTGAATGGGAAGATGAGTGGAAAGAGGATTGGATAGGGAAATGCACCTGAATGTTTATGACTACCCCACCACTTCTCCCCAGGCAGGCTTCCAGTGGGAAGCAGACAAAACAAAGGGAGAAGTTTAAGTTTGGAATTTTAAGTATTATACAAGACGCACATTTAAATCGCTGAAATTAGATAATTGGAGGGAGGAGATTAAAGTAACTGGAAAATCTCTTTTAACATCTGAGAAATTATGGGACTTGCCCAAGATGTTATCTAAGTGGTGATGAAAAAGAAGCATACCAACATAGAGGGTTTGCACGGCAGTGATGGGAAAGAATAAAGACATTTTATGAACATACCCCCGAAGAATTGTTTGTTCACTGTAATGCTTACAACTATATTTATTTACTCAACACACACACACTTGCACAAACAAGCATGCCCACATACATGGACGGACATTAGGATACATTTACATGAACCTAAAGGATGATCTAAGGTGAAGAAATTGAACTTGTGACTTAATTGGGTGATGTCTCATAGTTACGTCTGTTATAAGCCACAGCAAAAATAGAGCTAATCAAACAAAAAGAATGTGTACATTTAAAATATTTTTGTTGTTGTTCTAACTACATGAGGGAAACTCCCTGGGAATCTGAACTATGGAGGTGGGGGATAATAACTCTAGACCAAGGCAGACATACAAAAAAGTCATTTTGGCCAAGTGTTTAATTTTAAAGCCGTAATTAAATCAGTGGCACTATTCAGACAAGAAATGTGCTTTTACTGCCCTCAAGTGGTTGTAATTTATCACTGCAGTATCTCTATTTCAAAACTGAATGTTTCATCACACTCACATCTTAGAAGCTTTTTGACAAAGGGAATCTGACATAATGATCTTTAATTCTCAAATTTTTTCTAAATAATCAAATAATAAAATGGACTAAGTAGCTTTATGTAGTTGCGTTGAAATATTTCCACTCTGTACAGATTTGCAAAATTGTTAGTTTTACCTTCTTTTTAAATTTATCTGTAACTTCTAAGTTCACTGTCTGGATAGGGAAAGGGTTTGGGGATAACTTTACCTTCCAAATTAAGCACTGAAAACAGTCTCATTTCATACAAATATTTAGAGAGTATACGGTTTGACATCTTCCAAGCCGTTTGCCTCTGTCCCTTCTACCTCATAGGAAGCTCACCTTACCCTCCTCCCTGAGTGCTGGGTCCTTTTTGAACTGGCAGGTTGATCCACCATGTTGCTGCCTTGACCCCTCCTTGGCTGTTTCAGATGTTGTCAACCCCTTGAGTTTCGGCCATGCCCTCCACCGCCAAACCTAGCCTAGGGGGTTACTAGGACCTTTGGCTCCTGGCATTTATCCTCAACTGTGGCAGGACTATTCTGGGTGTGCTGGTTCTCAGCAGCATTCTTCCTCATGCCCCCTGAGGAAGCAGAGACATGTCTAGTTGCCCTCACATCACAAGACAGCCTGTGTTCATGCCCTCTTCTTCTTCCCTTTTTTTTTTTTCCTTTTAGGTTTATTTATTTATTTTGGGGAGAGAGAGAGAGAGAAAGGGAGTGCAGGAGGGAGGGGCATAGGGAGAGGGAGAGACAGAGTCTCAAGCAGAGTCCACACTGAGCACAGAGCCCGAAGCAGCGGGACTTGATCACATGACCCAGAGATCATGACCTGAGTCTAAGAGTCAGAGGGTTAACTGACTGAACCACCCAGGCGCCGCTCTTATGCCCTCTTTTGTGTGATATCTCCTCTTCCTCAAATTTTAGCTGCATCAGAATCTCCTGGAAGACTTACCAAAACACAAACGTCTGAAAAAAGTATCACAGATGTCTGCCTCCTCCCACCCCCCTGCTCTCTCTTTCCCTCTCCCTCTGCCCTTATTCAGTAGGTCTAACAGTTTTCCAGATGATGCCAATGCTTTTGGTCCCAACACTCTCTATGAACTGTTCATCTAAACCAGTTCTTCCCCGAACTAGTCACATGAAGGTCCCCCCTTATCTGCGGTTTCGACATCGGCAGTTTCAGTACCGGCGTCACTTTCCGAAAACAGGTGATTCCCCTTCTGACGAATCAGCAGAAGGTTAGACGCAGCCTCACGTAGCGCTCCGTCCCACTGCCTGCGTCATTCACCTCGCTTCATCTCCTCACGTAGGCGTTTGCTCATCTCACATCATCACAAGAAAAATGGTGAGTAAAGCCTAATAAGGTATTTTGAGAGAGACTGTTCACATAGCTTTTATTACAGCATATTGTTGTAACTGTTTTATTATTAGTTACAGTTGTGGAGGGAAAAACACAGTATATGTGGGGTTCGGTACTATCCGCAATTTCAGGCATCCACTGGGGTTCTTGGAAAGTATCCTCGTGGATAAGGGAGGGACTACTCTACCCGCAAAAAACAATAAAATTTATACTTCACATAGGGTAAACTTAAGGGATAAGCCTTTGTTATGGAGACTGCTCTGGGTGTATTTTTTTTTTTTTTTTTTTTTTTTAGAGAGAGAATGAGAGAGAGAACTCGGGAGAGAGAGCACAAGGTGGGGGGAGAGGGAAGAGGGGGAGGGAGAGGAGGAGACAGAATCTTAAGCAGGCTCCGGGCTCAGCGTATTGCTCCATGACGCGTCTTCATCTCGTGACCCTGAGATCATGACCTGAGCTGAAATCTAGAGTTGGGCACTCATCAGACTGAGCCACCCAGGCACCCCATGCTCTAGGTGGATTTTATTTTGCTTGGTCTACCCCTCCTCCTGCCTCGGGTCAGCTTTTCTAGATCATCATGAGAACCTGGTAGGAGGCTCCTAGAGGTAAAACCATGAAAGTATTGGGATTTCTCTAAGATTACAGTTCCCAGGACTTTCTCACTGTCAAGTAGCCCGTATTCACCCTCCCGCAATTTGTAAAGCTTAGCATTTTGGTATTATGGCTCTAGTGGCTTCTGCTTCAGGTAAGCTGCTCAGCTGAGACTCTCTGGATTGACTTATGTATTATTTTATCATTGGTACTGTAACAAGTTACCACAAACCTGACATCTTAAAACAATACAAATTTATTATCTTATAGTTCTGGAAGTCAAAAGTTTGTATGGGTCTCGTTGGGCTACAATCATTGTGTTGGAAAGGCTACATTTCTTCTGGACACTCCATGGGAGAATATTTCTCTGTATTTTTTTCACCTTCTAAAGCCAGTTTGCCTTCCTTGATGGCGAATTCATTTCTCTATCTCTCAAACCATTAACAAAGGGCAGGGTGCTTTTCACACTGCCACCTCTAAGATTCTCTTCTGTCTCATTCTCCCACTTTTAAGGCAGCTTTGTAATTGCATTGGCCCTAATCGGTAATTTCTGTGCTTTAATATTAGTTGATTATTGATCGTAGTTCCATCTGCTACCTTAATTTCCTTTTGCCGTGTAAAGTAACATATTCACAGGTTCCAGGGTTTAGGATGTGGACTTCTTTGGGCAGCTGTTAATCTGCCTGTCACCACCTGTCTCTCCCAGATTTCGGGAGTGGTTTGCCCTACAGCCGGAGTCCTCTAATAGGCCTAAGAACAGTTGTTAATTTTGTTTGTTCGGTTTTCTCTTCAAGGACAGTAATAAGCTCTTCTAACTTGGGGTTAACACTGGAAGCCCTTCTAAGCTCTTCAGATGTTGGGATTAACACTGGAAGTAGTGAGGACTTTTTCATATGAGGTCTAGAGTTTTTAAATACCAGTAACTGATTCTCTTTCATCTTTTGTCTTCAGCATTAGATTCACAGGTTTTAAGAGAGGGGATGTGGAAGGAAGTTAATCTCTCCATTATAACCACTTTGCTTTAAATTTGAAGAATTTAGAGCAAAAGACAGAATACAAAAATTTACATTTCATAGAGAGTGTTTATATAGTCTTTTGAAAATAAGAGGACAGTTGTAGCATACACTGAGAAGACTATGACCGAATTATAATCTGAAAGCCATGCCTTGTATCATGTTTTATATACTCTGCATTTCAAAATGTGTATTCTATTGCAATTAATTAGGTTAGTCTAGAAAAATTTAAAAAACATTTTAGAGCACGTCATTCGAGGGAAATTAAAATATGTGTATATATCACTTAAACTATTTTCTTACCATAGACAAAGAGTATGCTTAAATATAACTCTAAAAGCCAAAGGTTTACTATGAATCTGTTAGGAACAGGAAAAAAGTTTAAAAATCACCCACATACTGTGATTTCCTAGACGTTGTTGTTGAAATGTACGTGATGGAGAAGACAGTTGCGAAATGACATACAAGTGTGGTAGGAGGCATAACATGGTTATAACAAAAGGCATTATTGCATTATTATGTATGTATTATTACCAGGATCCATAATTTGATGATAATTATGTTAACTCGTTCTCGAATCTTTTAGACAAATGTTGATGTACTTTTTTTTACTTCCCTCTGGCAAAACATCTCAAAATAAAGTCTCCCCTTTCTTGTCTTTTCACAGTGTAACCACATAGCCAGCTGGGAACTTAGGAAATATGGTAAAAGTTGTGAGGCATCCAGCTCCTTACTTTGTGTATTTCTCATCCTATTACATCAGAGGGTGAAACTGGCAGCCTCAGATAAAGTTGGGTCTGCAGACACATTTTCCTCAGGCCATATCTGTTTTTAAAAATTAAATTAGTTTCCAACGTTTAAAAATCAGAAGATTCAAGTTTTTAAATTTTGAATTTCCAGTTTTTATATTGGAAACATATTTCCATCAGTCAACAGAAGACTGATCTGAGGAGAAATTCTCTTCTTGGAAAGGGGCCCAGCGAGGCACAGGATGGCACGCCTCTTCAGTTGGCAGAATTCCTACCACTCTGTATTAAATTATACCCAGTTTATGCATTAGTGTTCCCTGTAGGCATCTGAGTTTGCAGTGCCTGACACTCCTCCGCCGCCACTTCAGTCATGGGTTCAGAGCTCACATCACCATCTCTTTGTAGTGGACACGAGGACGGAATTACATAGGAGGGACTATCCATTGAAATTCCAATGTGCATAAACAGCTGAATCTGTTAATCAGTGTTTGTAATCATTGGTATGCTCTAAAATTTGTAAACCACAGTTGAAAGGAAGTCTTGCAGCCAGATAATGTCTGACTCATTTTTGTAGTATGACTAATTATACTATAAAAAGTATTTTTAAAATCCAGTTGGGATTCTTTGGGCTCATGAAACATAAAAACCACTCAAACCCAAATGAATTTAAAAAGAAAAGTCAGGAGTGAGGGTTGCAATCAGGAGACATTTAAGAAACCAGTAGTGAGAGCAGCAGAATTAAAAGGCAGGCCGGCTGCCGATCACTCTGAGTTTGCATTCTCTTTCTTTCTCTTTCTCTGTGTGTTTCCACTTCTTTGTGCATTTCTTACAATGCCTGTTTGTCACTCACCTTTCTTTCAATTACCTTCTCCTTACGATTTTAACCTTCACACTGCCATGCTGGGGTCACCCCAGCCCATGACCTTTATCGGTCACTATTGGTTGGTTCTCTTTTTTTTTTTTTTTTAAAGATTTTATTTATTTAATTCGACAGAGATAGAGACAGCCAGCGAGAGAGGGAACACAAGCAGGGGGAGTGGGAGAGGAAGAAGCAGGCTCATAGCAGAGGAGCCCGATGTGGGGCTCGATCCCGGAACGCCAGGACCACGCCCTGAGCTGAAGGCAGACGCTTAACCGCTGTGCCACCCAGGCGCCCCTGGTTGGTTCTCTGAGAAAGGCTCTGATTGGGCTAGCTCACCGTTTGAAACCAGCCACAGAAATCAGAAAACAACATGCAGCTTCTTGATTGGTAGCTTTTGGCTAGGAGCATGTCTTGTCCAATCAGTCATACCTAGTGATGCGTTAACATTATTATAAACATCATCACTGTCATCTCTTACCATCACAGTCAGTATTACTGCTGACATTTATTGGACACTTACTATGGGCCAGACAATTTCCTAAACACTCTAGCTGTGATTCATTTAATCCCAATAACACCTTGGGAGGCAGATACTATTTTGACCATATTTTGTGGACGAGACCAGTGAGCGTGGTTGTGCATGCTCAGCAGGGACTTGAAGGCAAGGGCAGTTTCCCTTCCAACTAGCTGAGGGTGGGACAAGCAATAATAGACGTGTCTAGAACAAACTATTTTCCCTTTGGGCTTGCAAAATAGGAGGTTCACAGAGAATTACAGGGTAATCCCTTCATTGAGAAATTACTAAAACTGGTTTGCAATTTGCTTTGTTTGCACAGTTGTGCATCTCTCTAAATGTTTTACAGGCTGGTACAGTCAGCATTTGGGACAGGACAAATCCAGAGCCAGATTTTAAAGTATATAGAGTTTTTTGCTCCCATCGCCCTTTCCATGCTCCCAGATTCCATGGAACTCCTTTCTTTCTACCCTCTTCCCCTCTCCTCAGTCTCTCCTATTGCTTGCTCCTGGAAGGTGGACTCATTAGTTCCTTCCTCTAAAGACTTAATCTCACCCTCAGATTTATACTACACCATGAACATGGGACTTGACACGGTTGGGCAGTGGCCAGATTGAGGACGTGCTTAAGAATGAAAGTTTGGGGGCGCCTGGGTGGCACAGCAGTTAAGCGTCTGCCTCGGCTCAGGGCGTGATCCCGGCGTTCTGGGATCGAGCCCCACATCAGGCTCCTCCGCTATGAGCCTGCTTCTTCCTCTCCCACTCCCCCTGCTTGTGTTCCCTCTCTCGCTGGCTGTCTCTATCTCTGTCGAATAAATAAATAAAATCTTAAAAAAAAAAAAAAAAGAATGAAAGTTTGCTGCTCAATCTGAAATGGCTGGAGAGTCATAGGATTTGTGCAGGCTTGGTGTCTAAAGGACCAATGTTGAATTCCAGGAATAAAGATGGGACCTCAGTTAAGGACCAGCAATCACGTAAAGTCAAAGGGCAGTATGATGGGTGATGCATTCACATCTAGGTGCTCCAAGAGGGAAGGACTATGCAGTGGGAGGTAAGTCAGAAGCCAGAGGGAGCATTGGGGTGAGTGAACATAGCGAGATAAACCTTGCCAATAGAATAGTGTGCCAACTATGTTATAACCACACTCCCTTGGGTGTGTACTTTTTGAACACGGATAGCTACATGCTCATTGGACTACTGAAGACCACATGCCCCAGATTTCCCGTCACTGGGTGGTCTCAATAGGCCTGTGCTCCTTCCTTCCTAAAACAAATATTTACTGAGTCCTTCCCACATACCAGACACTTTTCAGGTGCTGGGGATCTAGTGGTGAATAGAACAGTAAGACTCCTTACCCCCAAGAAATTCACATAACAGAGGTGGAGACAGGCAATAAACAAAAAGTCCGCCTGGGATTTCTGTTGGCAAAATTTATGTGATGTACTCTTTGGACATCAAGTCAGGCCTGACCAAGGGTTCCCCATTAAAACAAAAGTCACCTTGCAGCTTCTCTGTAAGCCTAGTGGGTAAGCATCAAGCTAGCTCACAACTCCCTCCTAAATACCTCCTTCCCCATGTTTGTTTGTGGATGAATTAAGTTTCCTGGCCAACTTCCAACTTTTTGTTACACTCTTAGTATCTTAATACTCTTTTTTTTTTCTTATCCCTTTTCTTCTTATCCCAACCAGCTTTCAGAAATAATCTAATGTCAGTCATGTATACCTTAATATGAATTTAAATCATCATACCACCTTTCCTAGGCATACAGTCATTTTATTCTTAGTTTGAAAAGTTGAATAAGAGTGGCTTTCCCCTACTACAGAAATTTGAAAAGTTGGGATAGAGGTGAAGTGAATGCCAGGGAAAAAGCTTGTCAAAGTACACATCTCCTTTATTACATGTGAGGCTGGCCTTCGTTCAGTGTTTCCTCTGGTTTTAATTAGAAGCAAAAGTACCTCACACCTTCTAAAAATGCTCAAGGGTAATGCAGAACTAAGTGTCTTTTCCTAATATTCCCAAGCTTAAACTTCCCAATTACAGCTGCTTGCCAGCTTTCTTTGTTAGTACAGTGTCAGCTTCCAATAAAGGAGGTGCATGTGGCACTGTAGCAGGCCTCTTAGGGAGGAGACAGGCAGCTGGAAGTCCCTGACCAGTCTCACTAAGGGGACCTTGACTAGATAGGCAGAGGGTCCAAAATAAATTTAAGGAGCTGAAAAGAGCAGTGTCTGCCATTGCCTCATGCGGAAGTTTAAGGCAGAGCACACCTATTTATTTCTGACAATTTAAGACCTCATTAACTAGATACTGCTTAGGGCAATTTAATTGTGTTGAAAGAGAAAGCACCCATCAATGCATTTATTAGGTGTATCCCTATTATTAGAACCTCTATATTTTATACTTTATATAGGGTGGAGACAAGACCTTGTTCTATAAATGATCAGGAAGGTGTTTCTTGTGTGTTTGTCAGACTAGAAAGTGTTCAACTATGTACTAATGGTAACCCAGTCTCTAAAAATAAACTCTGTGTCTGTTACTTACAATGCTGGCTTCATTGAGAATCTATTTTACATGGTTTTTCCATGCCCAGAAAAAAAGAGGTGTGGTTCTTACTGCAAACACTTTTTGAAAATCTATTTGATGATTTTGTAGGACCCATAAAACGTCTTAAGGATTACTCATATTGCTGGCTTCAGAGTAACTGAAATGATCGTAGTGATTGTTTTTTAACTCCCTACAGATGTTGGAAAATTACAAGTCTAGGGCTTCATAAAAATATCACTCTACCTATACCTGACTCCTTTATTTTAATGAATGGAATTCTTTAAAGACCTGGAATTATGCATGTTTGGTTTCTTTAGGCAATAATTAAGATTAATTGTTCAGAGCTCTAGAAAATTGAAACTGAGTTTCTATATTTCATGAACTTCTATCAAAATAAAACAGGGTTTTTTTTTCTTTTTCTGCTTTTATTGCCCCCTTTTTCTCCTTATATTTTATTGAAGGATGGATAATGATGCTTATGTTGAGGGGTTGGGGAGAATAGGGCAAACTTTTCCCTGTTAGAACATTTTCTTATGAAATCAGATTCTGTGAAGCAAGAAGTAATACAAGAAGAAATGATACAGCCCACCTTCCTGAGGTTTCCTTCCCACATTTTACACATGGACAGCTGATGCCCAGAAAGATGAAGTCATTGATGAAGGTGACAAGTCAATTGGGAAAAGAACAAGGACAAGGAAGTATGTTCTCCAGACTTCTGGTCCAGGGCTCTTGCCACTTAGAAAGAACAATGGTGGGACAGAGACTTTCTTGAACATAACAGCAAATGAGCAAATTTCTTTAGATCTTTACATGATGCATTGTTTATTGCAAAGCCTTGGGGAAACTAACATAAAGGAGGGAGAACTGAGCCCACCAGCTGAAAAAGAAAAAGAGAAAGATATTTTACTTGTAATATTTTACTGATTGTATAAGGAAAATTCTGGAGAGGTTAGAATGGACAGCAAGCACTTACCGGCAGTTGAGAAATTAAGCTGGCCCTCAATACATTTCCCTACTAGTGAGTGAAATCTGCACCAAAACAAGCATATGCACTGGGTATTTCCAGACCCAGAAAGCAAAAGTTTCTCTACTCAAGCCATTTAACTACCAAAGTTCCTCCTTGGAACTAACCAAAACTGACTCTGGATGTTAAATCCAAAAGGAATTTCTCAAAAAGCTTTTTGGGTACTCACAGAATTTGCAGCAAATTTGGAATAGTAGGCTCAGAAAACAAGCGGGAACCAAGAAAGACTGAACACCAGGAACACAGCTGAAGTTACTCCTCAGGAAGCATTGGGATGGACATCATGGCCACAGCTGCAGGATGCCAGATATTGCCCCTCATCCCTAAACTTGGACACTTTCTGCCATTGGCACCATTGCCAGTGCTGACCCTGGAACTGTTGTCTCTTCTATTTGTACCAGAACAAAATCTCCTTTGTCCTTGCATCTTTGCATCACTCACTCCAGAGTGGATTTACTGGTTGAGAGTATCTGACTGGCAATGTCAATGTTATGTGCTTTTATCATAGCTGCTGCGAAAGCAAGCACCTGCCATTTCTTCCTTTTCTGGATATCGAGAGTAATAGGTAATTCCTAACCCCATTCCTTGCCCGGGAAGGAAAGGGGTACACATAACAGGCAGCCAACATCACCAATAATGCCAGTTTAATAGATATCCAAGGCAAATTGTGTTACTGTTATGCAGTTAGGATGGGAAAAGATGCCAGTATTCATCAATATCTACATAATAAACACTTAAAATTATAAAGAAGAGAAGGAGCTGCATAACCCAATCAATGTATAACAAAGAGTTGTCTCCCCTTCAAAATCCAATCCAATCCTTCTACTACCTGGCTGCATCACCTTAAATAGGATTTGTTCTGGTAAAGCAATGTGGATAAAAGAGCACTAGGTAAGCCAGGGCTATATTTGTTTGTGCATTATTAATATCATCACTGTTATATTTTCATTGATGTCATTTGCATCATCTGGCAGGCTTTGATTTCTAATGCCTAACTTGTTACTTCCTATAACCTGAAACTTTTTTTTTTTAACCCAAGAAGCTCTGAAGATGAAGAAAAACAAAAACAAAAAAATTTTTTTGAAAAGGATTAAATATCCAGAAGTCAATTTCAGAGTAATTAATTATATAGAACAAAGTGCCTAGCTGTGACATAATATTGAAGGGGGTCTTTTATCTTTCTCTGATCTTATATCTATTCATCTTTCATTGTTTGCTATAGGAATCTTGTGACTCTAATGAAAACACAAGACCAGGAATCATGTGATTCTATACTTTTATGGAAAGAATATGAATTGAAAGACTGGACTCTAATTTCATCTCTGCCCTAAATCCTAGAATCGTAAGTGGAGTTTGCTTTAAAAGAAAACTTACTGTGGCTGAAGTGAGAAAAATGATGCCAGCCTTTTAGTGATGATCCTTGCCACTCAATTCTATAGATAGGTAACAAACCTTGAAGTTACAGAGGGATCCTTCTTTATTAGGAAGCAAGGGGAATGATTTTCACATATCTGTAGTATTTATGGAGCTGACCTCTGGACAATGATGTATTTTATGTACAATCTTTGGACAGTGTTAATTTTCTGAGAAAAACTCTCATCCTTATCATCAAAGCATATTTCACTATGATCCTATTTTCCCAAATGTGAAATTTACAAATTGTAACAATCAGTCAATGCACACCAGCTCTTATGATGTGCCCAAGATCATGTATTAGTGCCTTAATAATCATATTCATAATACTGCATATAGAAATCAGCTTCATAGAAGAAAATCCTGGTATATGGTGGCATAAATTAGAAAATGCACAGAGTATGATTTCTAGACATATTAACATTAAAACATTTGAAAAGATTAATCATCAATTTGAAATATGAACACTCTACAGAATACCTTGTATCCCCTTTTGTACCTTCTCGGGCTAAATGTTCTTAATGGAAGACAATAAGAAAGAAGTGTGAATGGTCAGCAATATTTATGCTAATTTTTGAGGTAAAGAAGCTAAATAGCTTCAAGTAATTTTTGAGCAAAAATGACCAGCATTCTCAATCATTAGTCATAGGGAAAAGGGAATAAGAACAGTAGGAGAATTATTTAAATAGCACTTTATATTCAATCATTTCAATTAAGAAAACATTAAATATGTAAATCCAAAGAAGTAAAGTATTTAGCAATCTAAGCTCTAGGTAACTGAAATTTGCCTTTGGCATTTCATATACCTGTCAAATTGTGGATAAAAGCTGTAGTTTCTTTTTCTATTTTTTACTATTCATCTTTGGCATTTAATGTAGATTAGCTAATTATTGGGTGTGGATGTCTGTAGTTTGAGCTTTTCTCCTGAGAAATCAATATTTACTTAATAATTTTTTTAAGACCAAATTGTTGTCTGTTTTTTCATGGTGGTCCTGATACTTTCCAGTTGTAAAGTAAAATCGACTGAGATTTAAGAAATTTACATGGGTTAAGGTTGAACAGAGAATTTCGGTTCTTTTAGAATTGAATCTTGGGCTGGTCACAGCCTCTAATCTTTTTTCCCCCTAAACATAGGGTCATTTTTATTTTGGAGAATAATCCCTGTTGAATCTATGAGTCATTCCAAGACAAGTTTTAATGTGAGTTTTTATTTCCTCCTAATAAAACTCAAAGTGGTGTCCTTAGTTCTCCAATTTCTACTACCCACACAATACTATATATTCTAAACCAAGATTAAGAAGGTGAATGAATTCAGCATTGACAAAAATGAATCTTTGGTCTTTGCAAAATCAAGCCAATTCATCCTGAGCCAAGATGAAGAATATATTATTGTTCTGATATATTACGCCAGCTTTTTTCAATTATTTTAAAAATACCCCTTTTAATTAGAAAAGCATAAAATTCAACTTTAAAATATTTTGTTTTAAAAAGCCAGTTCATGTTTAGAAAAGCCCAAGAGAACATAAAGAAGGATTATCCTTCATTTTGCAGAGGAAAGTGATAATAATCATTTACTGAACCATTATCCATACAAAATAAAGCCCTGGAAAAAAGGTTAGAATTTAGACAATCTTGGCATCTGGGGTAAGTTTAGAAAAATAGGAAAGCCACATTAAAACAAAAAACAGAACAAAACAAACAAAAAAAAAGAAAGAAAAGTTTTTTAAAAACTAAAAACAGACCAGATGTTGACTGCTGGATGTCAGTGGCAACAGGAGAAAACAACACATGTGGATTCAATGTTCTTTCTGCAGACAGAATCTCAGAAAAACATATTTTTTGAGAGATCTGACCAATTATGTTTGACTATAAACCACTGTCTAACACACCCTACCACATTCCTGTTCCTGGAAAAAATAGAAAGGATAGAGACGAATAGGCCTGAGGGATAGGCCCAGACTTCAAGGAGAAGAGTCAGAAAATTACCAGTAATTGAAATAAATAAAAACTCACACTGCATGGATATAACTCACTGTTAGCATCATACCACATTTTCATCTGCTTGCAGGATAACCGGCTAGATATTTCATGACCTACATATCAATTATTGACATAGAAATGAGAAAAGTTTTGCATTTACATAATTTGTAGAGAATCACCCCGCTGGAAGGTTAAAAATGGGTTTCATATTGACTATATTTTTAGTCTCCACAAACCTGTTCCATTTTATGTGATCCCTATCTTATTTAGGGTCATTTTCAACCAATCAGATTCTAAAACCTATCTAGGAGCTGTAAGAAAGAAAAGCCCAGAATGGATTTTTGAACCTGAGACTCTTCATTAGGTTTTTTATTTGCTGCTTCATTTCTGTATGATACTGAAACTAAATTCTCTGGGCCTTTTTTTCCCAACAAGTATTCCAATAACTGGTAGTTAGGTCATGGGGTTAGGATGTAATCTAATAAACAAGAGTGGAAACACAGAGTCCCTTCTTAGGAGGACTTCACACTCTAACACAGGAAGGACAGAAAGGTAATTAACCATGATAATATAGTGTAGGTAGCTGCCGAGAGACAGGAATGCACAGGAAACCCTGAAAACACAAATATGTGTGCTTAATCCAGCAGGGTAGGGTGGGGTGGGATAGGGTGGGGCGGGAGACACAGAAGTCTTCCCCTACCAGGCATCCGAGAAAGACTATGGAGGCCTGAGAAGTCCTGAGAAATCCCAGAACCTGTGAATTGTTGCATGAAGAGAGGAGATTTGTTTTGTTCACTGATATATCTCCAGTGCCTAGGAAAGTATGGAGCACAAAGTAGTTCAAGGCCATGAATGATTGAATAAATAAATCCAATAATTTATTAATGGCCATTTTTGGCTGTTGAATGAGAGACGATTTTAAAGGGGCAGAAATGGAAGGAAGCAGGGAGACAAATAGGAGGCTCTTGTCCAGGTACAGGATGATGGAGGACTAGAGAAGGGGAGTGACAGCAGAGATGGAGGAATGGAGGTGTATTTTGGAAGTAGAGTCAAAGGGACTTGGTCTTTAGGAAAATGAAAGGGATTGAGGAGGATTACTATGTGGCTGATGGCATTCGGTTGTGCTCCCTTCATATCTAACAGTGGGAAGGGGGTGAAGATAAATCCAAATAAGGAGGAGTTAGGGAGCATTGTAGTTAAATGATGGAGGTATTTAACTGATGTAGTTTCTTCTAACCTTACTCTAATTTTGTTTCATAAGGAAAATATAAGTTAATATTTTGCTTACCCATTTTAGCAGTTATGTGTTTTCTCATTTTTAAAGACTATAATTGTATTTCTTAGTGTTAGGCTTATGGATGATTTTTACTTTCTTCTTTGTATGTTTTGATTGTCTGATATTTCACAATGATCATATAATTACAGGGTGGTCACATTTTATGCATTGGATGCATCTCTAAAACCCTTGTATAACAATACTTACAAAATGCAGGACTCATTCCCTCAAAGCAGAGCTGTTATTTCTATTTAACACCTACAATGGTGCCACCATTAGTACAAACACAATTTATAATTCACTACCATTTTCAAAATATTATTAGGGGGTGCAGAGATTAATATCAGTTTTAAATTGAAGAATCAATACAGACTTTGTAATAATTTTACAGTAATGAGAATTCATACAAGTCAAATGCACATAAAAGGTGTGTACTTACTCAGGAAAAAAAAATCTATTTGCTTTTTGAGCAACTGTATGTTCGAATAGGCAATAACCATTTATCTATGATTTAGGATTTTTAATTGCATGGTTTACACTCTGTTCAGATAAGGATATCTTAATCAGGTACCATGGCCACCTATTGATATTGAAATGTAAGAGAATTACCTAAGAGAAAAAGAAAGCCCAGAATCTGCTTGGCAAATCAAAGCTCAAAAGGATAGGAAATGTTACAGATATTTATCTAAATTTTTAGATAATAAGAAACATATGAATTGTTTTCACAATTTGTGTAACTTTCTTTAAACAAAAATGGAATTTTTAAATGTATATTGACTTTCAATTATCTCTGTAGTTTCCATTTCATCCAGTCTCTGAGAAGCCAAAGAGACTCATTAAGTCTCTAATTAAAAGATGCCTGGGTAATCTCTGTGGCCATTTGCAAACCCACTGTATCTTCTGTCTCCAAGAACAGAACCCTGAGGGATCTTCTTTTTATCCATCTGAGTTTATCCATCTGTGTGTGTGTGTATGGGGCAGGGTCGGGGGGAGGGATGTGAAGAGAGGACTTTTCAGCATTTTCACCAAGCTGCAATGGACACAACTGAAGGAATCAAAAACTTAGATGCCGAATGTAATAAGAGGAATTGATATCTAGAGGTCAGACCCCTTTATGGCTTACCACCACCCTTCCCTGACACACCACACATCACACACTTACACACATACAACTGACTAGTTTCCACCTCTGTTTCTTCCTTTATTAGGACATAGGTGTATTCTTTCTCAATTTAGTTCACAATCATCAAAGTCTTCTTTGACTCTTTCCATGAGCAAGAAGTCTCTCTAGAACCTCTGATAAACTAAGAGCACTTACTTGCCTTTGTCTTCCAATAGAATGTTACTGATTTGGGAAGCATCTTGAGAGAACACATGCTCTACTTACTAAAGGAGCCTGTGATTCATCTCAAAACAGAAACACGTGACTTGAAGCCTTTTATGAAGAGCCACCCCCTCTAGCCCTTCATGTGGGAAGTGGGAGTCAGCAGAGGCCTTCAGAAACCTTTCTGTAAAACAGTTTATGGAATGTAGCATAAGTACACATAAACCTAGACAGACATACAAATATATACTTGTTTACCCAGGTTGAAACCTTGAACCTTCTGAAGTCAGCCATTCATGAGAAGGTATTTCATTATTCATAGACTGGTTACAAAATATGTACTTATTTTCCAGGAAACATAAGGAGAAAAAGACATGCCCCTGGTGTTAAATAGAACACTATCTGTGCCGAAGACATCTGTGCCTCCAAAAATATGACTTCTGGTTAGGTGCCAAAGCTGGTCAAAGGCTGGCTTACATGCTACATAAGCACTTTCTTCTTACACTATGCTTGCATATAGTTTGATAAATAGCACTAGGTGTCTATGAGTCTTAGCTATATTATTATTTGTCATTTGGACAATGTGAATAGTTGTATCTATTTCTTTTCATATGGAATTTTATTTTCCTATTTATCTTCCTAAATGAATACAATTTTAGAAATGTAATATAACATGGAAAATGTACTTAAAAAAAGATCATATCAGAGTTCTTCAGTGCTTTTCTTCTGTTTACAATCAGTGGATTACAAGAAGAATAAATACTCATTTTGGGCTTTTCTGGGAAATATTTGTCATCATTTCTGTGCCACAATGTGATTTTTAGTTTAAGTGAATGAGGTCCATTAACATAGTCTAGACATCAAAAACAGGGGATCTGAATCTGCAGATATTTTTTCAGTTTTACGATACCGCACAACTGTTCTTTAAACCCCAAATTCCTTGATTTTCCTGCTATAAAAATATAGAAAAAAATAGAAAAATTTATTAATTGGGCCCTTAATTGTATAAAAACAGTGCTTCGCCAAACAAGCAAAGCAGGAATGTTAACATAGTTTTTCTTATGATTCTTCAACCTCTCTACTACAATATTACTAACAATGGAATTTGAGGACAGTTTTTCTGACTGCATTGTTTAAACCAACTCAACATAGTATATGGTCTCATCACAAACATAAGAAATATAAGTTGTTAGTAAGATGTCATGTCTTAAGATAGATTTTAAATACTCATGAAATACCCATTGGGATATATCCAGATATAGATATAGATATCGAAGTAGCCTTAAATCAAAAGAAACTTAAGTCTAATTTATTCTTATTTAGATGTAGCTATAGAAAGCCAGTAAGAGAGATAAAGGGATGTTTGCTACAAATAAGAATAAATAGATGCAAATAAAGGATTAATCGCCTTCAACAGGAGGAACAAAGGGCTTTTAAATGCTTTTCCCCTAATATTTCAACCCCAAAACCAGACACCAAAAGTCTGTGGGAAACTGTTAATTTAATGAGACAATAAACCACTTCAGAACTGTGATTACAGTTTACCTGTTTAAAGGAAGGTGTTAAATGATACTTTTTGTTACTGCTGAAATAATAAGTGTTTGAAGTCCATTGACCTCTGGGAATTTCTTCTAGGTGCTTAAGTAGCAGTCTACTATCAGCATTCTCCAGGACTAGGGAGCCTCTCAATAGTAAGATATTTGAATGTTTGCTCAAGTTATGTTACAACAGCAAGAAATTTACAATATTGTTTTAAAAGAATCTGAAAGTATTTCAGGTATTTCATAACTAGGCATAATTCATGTAGGATGAATACCCCATTTTATACTTCTAATCGGTATGTTTTTTTTCAATAAATCAATGTAAAATACAGCATAATTCTAAGCAATATTCTTCAATTCATGTTTCTATCTTGATTATCTGGATAAATCATATATCAATGGCATTGTTTTAGCTGCACTAATGGAAAGCTTAAATAACATGGAGTAAAATCATAGGGAAAATACTTATTTTACTGAATAATGAGTCTAAAAATGGGCTCAGCACCACAATGATACAGTCAAAGTTTCCGATTATCATAATATTTTGGCTTGACCACTTTAGTGTATCACCTTTTCATTTCCATATTCATTATTTCATGGTCCCAATAGTATTGCTGAATCATATTCAGAGGCAAGATCTGAAGATACGGTCAAGAATGACACTGATAACATTTTCTCTTATGCTTATCTTTTTTTGGAGTTCTCCTTTTTTTCCCTTCATTGTCATATTTATTTATTTTTTAAAACCTTAATTTTAAGAGTATTTTTAGGTTCACAATAAATTTAAGCAGAGGGTACAGTGATTTCTCATATATTCCCTGCTTGCACACATATATATCCTCTTCCATTATCACCATCACTCAACAGAATGGTGTATTAGTTAAAACTGATGAATCTTCATTGACACATCATAATCACCCAAAGTGCATAGTTTATGTTATGGTTCACTCTTGATGTTGTGCATTATGTGGGTTTGGACAAGTGTGCAATGACATGTATTCATCATTATATTATAAAAAGTCTTTTCTCTGCCCTAAAAATCCTCTCTGCTCTACCATTTATCCTTTTCTCCCCTCCCTACCCCTAGCAACCATTGGTATTTTTATTATCTTCACAGTTTTGCCTTTTGCAGAATGTTGTATAGTTGGAATCACACAGAATGTAGCCTTTTCAGATTAATTTCTTTCTCTTATTAATATGCATTTAAGGCTACTCCATGTCTTTTTATGGCTTCATAGATAATTTCTTCTTAGTGCTGAGTACTATACCATTGTCTGGGTGTACCACAGTTTATTTAGCCATTCACCTATTGAGGAAAATCTTGTTTGCTTTCAAGTTTCAGCAATTATGAATAAAGATGCTATAGACATTCATGTGTAGGTTTTTGTGTGGACATGCTTGTTCGGCTCCTTTGGGTCAATACCAAGGAGTATATTTGCTGGATCACACAGTAAGAATATGTTCAGTTTTGTAAGATACCTCCAAACTGTCTTCCAAAGTGGCTGTGCCATTTTGCATTCCCAACAGTGAATTCTCGCCAGCATTTGGTGTTAGTGTTTAAGATTTTGGCCATTTTAGTAGGAGTATAGTGGTATCTCACTATTGTCTTATTTTGCATTTTCCTGATGACATATGATGTGGAGCACCTTTTCATATGCTCATTTCCTTCCATATATCTTCTTTGTTGAAATGTTTATTAAGGTCTTTGGCCCACATTTTAATCAGGTTGTTTTCTTATTGTTGAGTTTTAAGAGTTCTTTATATATTTGGGTACAGTCCTTTATCAGACGTGTCTTTTGCAAATATTTTCTCCCAGCCTATGGTTTGTCTTCTCATTCTCATGCCATTGTCTTTTACAGAACAGAAGTTTTTAATTTTATGAAGTCCAGATTATTTCTTTCATGAATTATGACTTTGGTGCTATATCAGAAAAGGCATCTGCACACTGAAGGTCATCTAGGCTTTCTTGTATGTTATGTTCTAGGAGTTTTATAGTTTTGCAGTTTACATTTAGATTTGTTATCCATTTTCAGTTAAGTTTTGTGATGGGTATATGTTTTGTTTCTGGATTTAATTTTTTGCATATAGATGTCCGATTGTTCCAGCACCATGACTGTCTTTGCTCTGTTGTATTGCCTTTGTTCCTTTGTCAAAGATCAATTGACTATATAAATGGTAGTCTATTTCTTGGCTCTCTATTCTGTTCCATTGATTTATTTGTCTATTTGTTCACCAATACCACACTGTCTTGATTACTGTAACTTTTTAGTAGGTCTTGAAGTCAGTATCATTCTTCCAACTTTGTTCTTCTCCCTCAATATTGGCTATTCTTTTGCCTTCTCCATACCTCTTTAACAAAAAAGCAAAGGCTTTTCCAAAAATCCCCAGAAAACTGCCTCTTAAATTTCATTGGCAGGACTGTTTTACATGGTCATGCCCAATTGTTAGAGAGGTTGAGAAAAAATATATACCAGGCCCTTTCAGCCTCTATAGAGGAAAGGGAGAAAAATTTTAGCTTTGCTTTAGAAAAGCAATTAGTTTTAGTGGTTCTTTCATGAGCTAACAAGTAGGGTCCACTACATTAAGAATATGGTAAATTACAATAGCTTCTTTTTTAAATTTAAATTCAGGTAGCTAACATATAGTACATCATTAGTTTCAGATGTAGAGTTCAATAGTTCATCAGTTGAATATAACACCCAGTGTTCATCTTATCACATGCCCTCCTTAATGCCCATCACCGAATTACCCCATCCCTCCACCCACCTCCCCTCCAGCAACCCTCAGTTTGTTTCCTAGAGTTAAGAGTCTCTCATGGTTTGTCTCCCTTTCTGATTGCTTCCCATTCCGTTTTCCCTCCCTTCCCCAATGATCCTCTGTGCTGTTTCTTATATTCCACATATGAGTGAAACCATATGGTAATTATCTTTCTCTGATTGACTTATTTCGCTTAGCATAATAGCCTTCAGTTCTATCCATGTCGATGTAAATGGTAAGTGTTCATCCTTTCTGATGGCTGAGTAAAATTCCATTGTGTGTGTGTGTGCATGCGTGTGTGTGTATCATCTGTGCTCTTTCTATAGTTTGGCTATTGTGGACATTGCTGCTAGAAACGTTGGGGTGCCTGTGCCCCTTCAGATCATTACATTTGTATCTTACCCCAAAGATACAATAGCTTCTCCATAGGGGTTTGCTATGTAAACTGAGGAGTAAGGTCAGCTTTTCCTACATAGGATGGAAGAGTTAAAAAGGGGTTCTGCTACTAACTTTCCTCCTGGTCCTCTGATCCCAAATTTTATACCCTGTTACAATGCTGGGTTTAAGCCAGTGACTCTCAAAATAGTATTTACTAAATACAATATCTTTAACATAGTGTATATAGTCACGGTAGATAATGCCTTAAAATCATTATTTTATACTGAACAGAAATGTGAATGAGCAAAAGATAAATATATAAAACAGAATGGGTAAATTTTACAAACATAATATTGAGTAGAAAAAAGAGACACAAATGAGTACATGCCATATGATTCCACTTATATAAAGTTTGAAGGTAGGCAAAAATAACCTATGGTATTAAAAGTCAGATAGTGCCTTCCTTTGAGGACAGGATAGTGACTAGAAGGGGGTATGAAGGAGACTTCTGGGATATGGTAGTATTCTGTTTCTGGACATAAGTCTTCATTGTGCAGGTGTGTTTGTTTTGTGAAAATTCATTAACCTATCTCTGTGTGTGTGTGTGTGTGTGTGTGTGTGTGTGTGTGCGCGTGCACACATATGCTTCAATATGATCTCACAACAAACAAAAAGGTCAACTCTTAGAATTTGCTAAAATAAGTCTTAGAGATTTTAATATTCAGATTTTTCAGGGACCTATCTTTGTCTATTATTTGTGTCAAATGAAAGCTGCATTTCTCTCAGAATTAGGCTGATTTCATCTCAACTGCTTGTTTGAGGTGAGTGATTTGGAAAACAGAAAATAAATAAGTAATTACAGACATATATACATTCATGTGTGTTTGGGTGTCTGTATAAGAATTGTTGACTCAGCTCTAAATATTTTTAATTCCCACAGAATATTTATGTAAACTTGGTCCAATTTAGGTTGCATGTTTTAAGTCTGAGCACCATGAACTCTGCAAGCATATTTTCTATGTAAATTTCTATCCGTAGTGTTAGTATCCTCCATAGAAGGAATGGTGGTTTCTGCCAAGTTTAATTAACTGCACAAAGCACGAGTTTTTAGGGAACACTGTAACTATTGTATTACTTGATGAAAACACTGGTACTTAAATTTTCACTGCAAAATACTCTTAAAATGTACTCATAACTTAACACGGAAAGGGACTTGTACTCATTAGTCCTAGCCAGTGTCAAAGTAAAAGCACATTTTCTACCATGTTATGCAAAAGGATGATTAATTTAAATCTTAAGATAAATGTGTCTATTTACAAGTAGGTATAAATTATCAAGGAAAAAATGTTTTATAAGATGTAGCAAGAGAAGTAAATCTTTTAAAGACTGTTTGATTTGTAATCTGCATAGAAACTTATATGAATTTTGCCTATTTAGGGAGGAAAACTTAAAGATACACTTCTAGTTTATAGGCTGTAACAAAGTCTTAGGGATCCTGAGAAAGAAATGCTGAGGTGTGAAAACATAGTGGGTTAAAGAGTCTTCTATAAAAGACAATGTCGGAAAATAAATGAGTAGGATTAAAATTGGTTCCTGTGAATTTTCTCCACTCTGCATATTTCTCCAAATATGAACTTAAACTGATGTTCTAATGAACTGAACTTCAGCATAGTCCCAAATACATCCTTGACATATGCCAAACTGCACAATAAGAGCAATAATGCACTGGCAATTCTGGCTCCAAAAACTGGCCTTTTTATGCCTGGATAGTATTTCCTTGAATGAATTACCAGCATTCTAGAAGCTGTCTTCTGACTTTCATACCAAAAAATAATTTACTTTGAATCCATAACCCTAGATAGAGAGTTTGGTAGTATGAAGGAGACCTTCTTCTCTTTCTGTTTAAAGATTTTATGTATTTATTTGACAGAGAGAGAGCACAAGCAGGGGGAGCGGCAGACAGAGGCAGAGGGAGAAGCAGGCTTCCCACTGAGCAGAGAGCCCAACGTGGGGCTTGATCCCAGGACCGTGTGATCGTGACCTGAGCGGAAGGCAGACACTTAATTGACTGAGCCACCCAGGTGCCCCTGAAGGAGACCTTTCTAATGTTATGTAAATCTATGAAATAAAGAGTCCTCAGTAGGAGCAAATATAACCATAAAATTATGTTCTCTACTTCTAGCAGTTGGAGAACATGACACATTACCACAATTCAATGGTGTCCTCTTATTTTTTAATAAAAAAAAATTTTTGAATATAGTTGACACACAATGTTACATTAGTTCACAATGTTACATTAGTTTCAGGTGCATGATAATAGTGATTTGACAACTCTATATGTTCTGCTATGCTCACCCCAAGTGTAGCTCCCATCTGTCACCATATAATGCTATTACAACAACATTGACTATATTCCCTATGCTACGACTTTTATTCCTGTGACTAATTCACTCATTAACTGGAAGCCTATATCTCCCACCACCCTTCCACACCCATTTTGCCTATGCCCCCACTACCCTTCCCTTTGGCAGTCATCAGTTTGTTATCTGTATTAATAGGTCTGATTCTGCTTTTTGTTTGTTTATTCATTCATTTTGTTTTCAGATCTCACCTATGAGTGAAATCATATGGTATTTGTCTTTCTCAGCCTGATTATTTCACTTAGCATAGTACCCTCTAGGTCCATCCATGTTGTCACGAATGGCAAGATCTCATCTTTTTATGGCTCAGTAATATTCCATTGTATATATATATGCTGCATCTCCTTTATCCATTCATCTATCAATGGATGTTTATGTTGCTTCCATATCTTGGCTATTGTAGATAATGCTGCAATGCATGTAGTGGTGCATATATCTTTTCAAGTTAACATTTTCATTTTCTTTGGGTAAATACCCTTTAGTGGAATTACTAGATCATATGGCATTTCTATTTCTAATTTCCTGAGGAAACTCAATGGTGTTTTCAGCAATGATTTTACCTGTTTGCATTCCCATCAACAGTTGATGAGGGTTCCTTTCTCTCTCAATGGTGTCCTTTTAATCACAGATGCTTAAACAAAACACCGTATTATAATCATATTTGGTATTTAGGGGAGTCAAGAATTCAAAACTGGAATATGTTAGAGTAAAAAAATATTATAGCTAAATACTGTACGTGAGGATGCAACTTTTTGAACAAGTACACTAATTCAGTTTGGGGATATTGTAAAAATTTATTTTCTATGCAATTTTCCATTTGTTTTATTAAAAGTATATCATACAGAAGAGTGCATAGGTGTATATGTTGGCTTAAAGAATTTTAATAAATTATGGACCTCCATTTTTGTTGGCTGTTCTTTCAAAGTCCCCCGTGTGTTCCTCCCCAATTACTTCACTTCTCACCCTCTATCCAGAGGTTTTCATCATTCTGACTTTTATAATTATCACCCCATTTTCTTTTATTAATTTAAAATAATTTTACCAGTTATGAATATATCTCTGCTATATTTGAACTTAATGAGTACAAACTCCTAGTCTATAACCTCTCCTGTGTCAAGCTGATTTCATTCAATAGATACAAGGTTTGGGAAGATTCATTGGTGTTGTATATAGCTGTCCTTCATTCTGTTTCCCTGCTGAATAATTTTAAGCCCATTTGACAATACATTTTCCATTCCACTATTGATGGACATTTTGGTTTTCTTGTAATTTGTTATTAATATTCTTATATATTTACTCCAGGAGTGAAAACCCTGGATAATTTATTATTGTGTGTACTTTACCTTCCTATGGAATGCCAGTCTGTTTTTGAAAGTGTTTGGCTCAATTTGTGTATCACAACCACCAATGGCCAGAAGTTCCTGTTGTTTCACATGTATTCCAACATATGAGTATCAGATTTCTAAATTTTGCCTGAACGTTTGGGTGATGCATGGCAACTCTCGTAATTTAACTTGCTTTATTTTTTATTGCTAACAAAGTTGAACACATTTTTGTGCTTATTGGCTAATCTGCATTTTAAAAAGTATATGCTTTTTAAGGCTTTTGTCTAATTTTCTATTATTTGTTTGTAATCAGTAATTCATTTGAGAAAGTTATAGAATTGGACACCAGGTTTTTGATGGTTATGGAGAGTAAAATTTTTTCTCAAGTTTTTTGCTTTTTTTTTTTTAACTTCATTGTGTTTTGATGAAAATAAGTTTAAAATTTAGATGTGGATAGGTACATCACTTTTTCCTGTGAGACTTGTACATTTTGTATTATGTTTAAAAAATTTCAAATCTGATTTAAAATACCTTTAACTCAAAATCCTTATGTTATACCCAAGAATTTTCCTCTAAAAGATTTGCAGTTTGGCCTTTCACATTTAGTTTTTTAGTATACTTTAAGATTATTTTTTAATAAATAGAATGAGTTAGGAATTCAGTTTCTTCTTTTTTCTTTTTCTGATAGGATAATCCAATCCTTCTGGCATCATTTATGAAATGTCAGTTCTTTCTATAAAGAACTACATGCCATCCCTATAAAAAATATACCAAGAGTCCATATATGCAAGGGTCTGTTTCTGGATGTTTTGTTTGATTGCATATGGCTATTGGTTTATCCCATAGCCATATCATATTGTCAAGATACAATTAGTATTAGTTTCTGCTAGAGAAATCCCCTCAATTTTGTCTTTTTCTTAAAGGTTTTCTGGATTATTCTTGGTTCTTACATTACCAAATAAAAGTTTCTAACCTGCATGTCAAATACAATAGAGAAACATTTGGCAATATGATCAGAATTGCTTCAATTTATTGATTAATTTGAGGACCCTTCATATCTGCCATATGGAATCTTCTAGTCCTTGAGCACAGTATATACTTATTTAGATTTTATTTAAGTTGCACTAAGGTTTACTAATATTCCATGCAAAGGTCTGGCATATCTTTTGCTAGACTCATTTGTAGGCACTTCATATACTTATGTCATTTTAAATGTTTTTTTATTAAGAATTTTAGAGCAGTTTTAGGTTCACAACAAAATTGGATGAAAGGTATAGAGATTTCCCATATAATCCCTACCCCCATAGATGCATAGCCTCCCCCATTATCGATATTACTTACCAGAGTTGTACATTTGTTAAAATCGATGAATCTACATTGACATATCATAATCACCCAAAGTCCAGAGTTTACATAATGGTGCACTCTTGGTATTGTACATTCTGTGGGTTTGGATAAATGTATAAAGACATGTTTCTATCATTATAGAATCATACAGAGAAGTTACACTACCCAAAAATCCTTTGTGCTCTATTCATACCTCCCCCTCCCCAACTTTTGGCAACCACTGATCTTTTTGTTGTCTCCATAGTCTTGCCTTTTCCAAAATGTCATATAGTTAGAATCATGTAGTACGGTTTTTCAGATTGACTTCTTTCACTTAGTAATATGCATTTAAGTTTCCTCTACACCTTTTCATGTCTTGATAATGTATCTCTGTTTAGTGCTGAATACTATTCCATTTTCTGGATGTACCACAGTTTATTTAGCCATTCACCTGTTGAGGGATATCTTGTTTGCTACTAAGTTTTGGCAATTGGGTAAAGCTGCTATAGATATTTGTGTTAAGGTTTTTGTGTGGACATAAATTTTCAGCTCCTTTGGGTGCCTCCAAAGGGGCACATTTGCTGGATCGCATGGAAAGAGTATGTTCAATTTTGTAAGAAGCCTCCAAACTGTCTTCCAGAGTGGCTGTACCATTTATCATTCCCACCAGGAATGAATGAGAGCTCCCACTGTTGTAGATCCTTACTGGCTTTTGGTGTCATCAGTGTTCAAAATTTTGGCCATTCTAATAGGAGTATAGTGGTATCTTGTTGTTTTATTTGCATGACACATGATATGGAACATCTTTTGATATGCTTATTGGCATCTGTATACATTTTTTAGTGAGGCATCTATTTAATGTTTGTGGCCCATTTTAAAATCAATGGGTATATTGTGATCCTGAGTATCATCTATCTTGGTGAATATTCCATGTACACCTGGAAAGAATGTACATTTTGCTGTTGTTAGGTAGAGTTCTATATATATCAAATAGATAAAGTTCGTTGATGTATTGTTTTGTTCTTCTATATCCTTGCTTGACTCTCTGTCAATTACTTTTATTTATTACTGAGAAGGGAATGTTCAAGTCTCCAACTATGATTTTAAATGTGTCTATTTTTTCTTTCAGTGCTGTAGGTTTTTGCTTCGTGTATTTTGAAGATGTTGTTGGGTTCCTATACATTGTGAAGTATGTCTTCTTGGTAAATTGGAAATTTCTTTCATTATGTATTGTCCATCTTTATTCCTGGTAATTTTCTTTGCTTTGAAGTTTATTTTATGATATTAGCTTAGCTATTCCAGCTATTAGTAGTAGTATGTAATTTTTCATCATTTTACTTTTAACTTGCCTATATCATTATACTTAAAGTGACTGTTTTTTAGACAGCATATAATTATTTTTAAAAAACCCATTCTGAGCACCTTTGCCTTTTATTTGGTGTCTTCAGATCATTTACATATAATGTAATTATTGATAAGTGTAGATTTAGGACTGTCACTTTATTTTTTGTGGGTTTTTTTGCTTATTCCTGCTTATTTCACATTATTTGTAATTTCCAGACTCCTTTAGGTTAAAAAACTCAAGACAAGAAGACTAATCTATTGCATTTCCCCAGATATTTACTCTGTCTATTGCTCTTTCGTCTTCCATTGTTCCTGAAGTTCTAAGTTGTCCCCTCCTGCCCCCGGAATCTTTTGCCTTTGGTCTGAAATGATTCCTTTAGAAATTGTTCTATAGTACATTTGATAAGTACAGATTCTCTTAGTTTTCCTTCATCCAGGGATATTTTTAATTCACCTTACTACTAAAGGATATTTTACTTGGATATAAAATTCTGGGCTGACAATATTTTCTTTCAACACTTTAAAAATGTTGTGCCGTTTTCTCTTGCTTTCGATGGTTTCTGGTAAGAAATCCTAAGTTATGTGACCTGATGCTCCCCTACAGTTAATATATCATTTTTCTTTGACTGCTTTCAATATTTTTTCTGCATCTTGGGTTTTTAGCAGTTTGATTATGATTTATATGGGCATAGATTTCTTTGGGTTTACTCTGTTTGGGGGTTTGCTTAGCTTCTTGAACCTCTAGGGGTATGTTTTTTGCCAAACAGGCAGCTTTCGGCCAGTATTTCTTTATCTCTTTTTCATTACCATCCTATTTCTCCTATCTTTCAGGGATGCTGTTGGCATGATCATTAGGCCTTCTGGTATTTTCCCACTGGTACTTGAGATTTCATTCATTTTTAACTTTTTTTTCTCTCTGCTGTTCAAATTGGGTCATTTGTATGTCTTTAAGACACTTTAAATCTTGTTTAAATTCTATACAAAATGTTAATGTTTTTGTTTTCGTAGGTTCAGGCTGCAAGTTCTAACCCATCCTCTGTGGGTTATGGTTCCAGTGTTAGTTCAGTTTTCAAAACTTCTGTTATGCTTTTTGTTTTCTCCTGGGTGGATGCCCCATAGTGATCAGTCTCAGACCTACTCAGTTTAGTTCTCAAAATCTTTGGGATACTAATTAGGATCAGATCTGTGCATGTAGAGGTTAAGAATAAGCCCTGAAATTCCTAACTGACTTTATTGGGTCATTTTTCTGAGCTCTTCTCTCTTTATGATCTCTCCAGTACTTTGATTTTCAGGGGCTCCATTTTTTTTGGTGGAATGTCTAGTGAAACCACTATGCCATGCTCTTTGATGCATTTTCATGATAGGACCCATATTCTGGCTCTACTGGTATGAGGCAGAGAGATATAAAAAGCAGTAGGACCTCCCTCCTCCCCCTTTTGAAACTGTAGGTATAGCCAAAGAAGAGGCAGGCATTCTTCCCTTGGAGTTTTGGCTTTTTCAGTTTTCTGTAGCTTTCTTTTTCTCCCCCTACAAAAGAATTCCCTGGGGGCTGGGGCAAGAAAATAGAAGCAAAAAAGAGGAAGAAATGAGGAATTTCTGTACTTCCTCTCAGCATTAGGAGTTCTTGTTTCTGGTCTTCAAGCCAGAACTAGAGAGCATATCCAGAAGCTCTCTCTTTTCTTTGCCACTGTGCTCACTTGCAAATTTATAGTTGCACTGTATTCAGATGAGAGTACTGGAGGCAAAAAAAAAAAAAAAAAAAAAAAAAAAAGTAAACTCACTGCTTATTTGTGTTATTTTGAAATTCTAGTGTTCTTCTCCAATCTGCCTACTGTGTAAAATTGTCAGAGACTCCACATGGTTGATCTATGCATTCTGTCCTGGTTTCATAGTTATATTCAGTGGGAAAAGGTGAAATGTGCTTATTCTATTTCATCCAGAATGAGAACATTATTTTATTGTATATAATTTTGCATTCTGTGAAAAAATTGTTTCAAGATTATACTTATTTTGTAATTATCATAACATTTTTATTTCATATTCTGTGTCTGATAATTCCAATATATAAAGTCTTTGTTGCTTATTGTTGTTACTGCTTCTCTCTTACTGTGACTTCTCAAGTTTTTCAATTCTCTGGAACCCTACTTGCTGGAAATTGAGAACTGGGATAAAAGTAGACTCTTCCTAAGAGGATTCTTAGTTTCTGGAAATTGTCTAGTGCATTATCCATTTGAGGCCACATAAAGTTTTATCATTTGTTCAGATTGTATAAAGTAGTATGAATTCTGACTCCAAGTTGATATAAGGTTAGGCTTGTGGTTACAGTATTTTAAAGACAGGTGTTTTTTTCTTTCTTTCTTATTTCAGTGCCTAGATTCAAGATAATCCATTTGTCTCGAAGCTAGGGGAAGGAGGTTTGTTAGATATCTCTCCTCTTATACTGCTTGACTTGACAAAGGTACTAAGGCCTTGCTACTGGTCCCTGATGCCCTAGAGCCAATGGAAAACAAAGTTCAGTTTTCTTTTTTTTTTTTTTTAAAGATTTTATTTATTTATTTGACAGAGAGAGGCACAGCCAGCGAGAGAGGGAACACAAACAGGGGGAGTGGGAGAGGAAGAAGCAGGCTCCCAGCAGAGGAGCCCGATATGGGGCTCGATCCCAGAACTCCGGGATCACACCCTGAGCTGAAGGCAGACGTTTAACGACTGAGCCACCCAGGCGCCCCACAAAGTTCAGTTTTCTGTTCTTCAAAAGTCACTTGTAGTGATTTGTTCTCAGGATTTCTGCTTTCAAGTAGATTTTGGCTTGAGTATTTCTTACTTTCTTGTAAGTACATCTCTATGCTTAAGATTTTTAATTTTAATTTATCTGGTATTTTAGCCGTTTTCATTGAAAGAGTCTATCTGAGAAACTAACTCACCATATAATTGGAAATGAAACTTTCTATGTATTTGTTTTAATGGTAAACTTTTTTATATTTCCAGAATAATTATTCAGTTGGTTATATGTGCATTTATTTGGTAAAGAACTTTTTACTTTCTTTTTTTCACAAAAGACAAACTTATAAATTTATTTTGTTTTCTTGCCTAGTTATACCCAAGGAAAACAATTTTGACAATATTGTTCTCTTTTATTTTTTTATCCTAACATATAAATGTTATTCTAGTATGTATCTTAGAGTGCCACTATTTTAAAACTGTTACAGTTTGTAAAACTATACATACTCTTACCATGTGATCCACGCCTTGGTATATACACAAAGGAGCTGAAAACATGTCAACACAAAATCTGCACAAGGATATTTATGGGAGCTTATTTTATAATTGCCAAAACGTAGAAACAACCAAGATGTCCTATAGTAGGTGAATGAATAAACTGTGGTACATCCAGGTAATAGAATATTATTCATCACTAAAAAGAAATGAGTTATTAAATCATAAAAAGACATGGAAGAACTTCAAATGCATATTACTAAGTGAAAGAAGCCAATCTGTAAAGGCTTCACACTGTATGACCCCAAATATATGAAATTCTGGAAAAGGCAAAACTGTGGAGACAGTAAAAAGATTAGTAGTTGCCAGAGGTTAGGGGGCAGGGAAAGATAAATAGAGCACAGAGGATCTTTAAGGCAGTGGAAATATTCTGTATGACATTATAAAGGTGAGTACATGTCATAAACATTTGTCTAAATCCATTGAATGTAAAACACAAAGAGTGAACCACTGTGTAACTGTGGACTTTGGATTATCATGATGTGTCAGTGTATGTTCATCAATTGTAACAAATATACCACTTTGAGGGAGATGTTGATTATGGGGAGGCTATGCATGTGTGGGGTCAGGAGGTATAGAAGAAATCTCTGTGCTTTCTGTTCAGTTTTGCTGTGAATTTAAAAGTGCTCTAAAAAGTAAATCTATTAAAAATGAAAATATAAACACACATAACACACACAAAATCTGTTACAACCACACTATGTCAGAGACTATTACCCTCAATCAATTTTTGAATATGAAAGTGTAAAAGTTGTTTGCTATAAAAATATCTTCAAACCTAAAATTAGATGTCAGAAACAAAATCTGAAAGAGAAAACCTTCTTGATCATATTGCATAATCATTTATTCCATCAAAAAGTATATATTCTACATTCTGGTTAGTAGCTAGAGACTGTTAACATAGGTTGAGTTATTGCTTCTCAAATTAACTTATAAGTTCTGATTATTTGCAGAATTGCAGAAGAGTATGGAATATCTTCATTTTATGTTTCTAGGATACCTGATACTTCTTAAAATAGAAATTATTAATTTTTCATACCTCTGTAAAGCTATTATTTCAACAATAAAACTGCTATCAATAGAAATATTGGTTTTTTAAACTCAATTTTCTTAAATTTATTTGTAACTTATTGTTAGTTTTCATTATATGTTCTCTCTACTTTAAATTACTTGGTTACTAAGGGAAAACTATTTCTTAGTAATGCAGGAAAGACTGAAGAGGAAGTCTCTGAATTAAAATATCCCAGAAAACTAATCAGTTTAAACATGCTACATGCATATGTATCGTTTGTTAGAATTCTCAACATTGTCACTCATCCTTCATAAAGTAACTTTTTACTTATATTTTGTTTATATCACTCATTAAGACATTTTATGTCTTAATTTTGATAACTTGAAGGCATGTAACTGTGGGAATGCCTGAAAATCTAGAACTGTAAACGATACTTTAAAACATGATTTGTACTTATTTGAGCATATGTATGATAAACAAAAATGTAAAGTAGTGATTCCCATGAATAATATCTCTCAACTTATATATACATATATATCATAAACATATATTAATATATCTTATATTTGTAATAATTGTGATATAAATTATTTAATTAATTATAATTAAATACAAATATGTTCTCACATATTATACATATAACAGTATATTAACATTTAACAATCAGTAGATACAAAAGCTAAAGGATGTTGTAAACTCATTAATTTATTAAAAAGTTAGTATGAAAAAGCTAATGAAATTAAGAGTTCAGTCCCTTTTTTACAATAGAAGAACTTATGATTCAGTGATACCTTTTAGTTTATGTACCATAAAAGTTATACCATATTAACAATTGCAGATTCTGAACTATGATTATTGGAGTATTGAATAACTAGTGAGGTTATTCTGAGCTCATCAATGGCAATTATTTTTAGCATATCATTGTCTTTTCTTAGTATACACTCATAATATCATGTAGCTTGTTTCTTAGCCACTTTAAGCAAAATATGGAAATTTGAGAGTAAGCTAAACAGAGAAAGTACTGACAAGCCCTCAAGATCCAGCATATTAAATACATATAATAAAGAAAAGGTAGAAAATCCACAGAGTTTAGGGATTTAGTAACATGTGTCATTTTTTGACCTTACTGTGAAAACTAACTTTAAATACACAGTGAGCTTTGATCAAAAGCATTAAAGTTTGACGTGATGAGGGTTAAAATCATTCCTTTATTTAAATCTACCAGGTATTCCAAAATAGACAATGTATGAAAGGGAAAAGAAAGGACCTACGTTCTAGTTATTGTGAGTTCACAGTCTTTGAAAAAAAAAAAATGCCGGTGAAAGGTTGAGGAGCATGTAGGGGAAGTGATAAACTATTCAGGGTATTGTCATAAACATAAGACTGGGGTGATTAGCTTATGTATGATCACCCAGTCACTTTCTAAATTTCTTCTTTGTGTAAAAGAATCAAATTTCATCTATTAGAAAAATATGTCCTTGGTAAGATGCCTAATTTTTGTCATAAAAATCAGAAGGTAGAGTTCACATAACTAATTTAAATTCAAGTTTAATATAAGCTTACATTTGTAAGGCATGATGTATCTGCTTTGAGAGTATGGAACATTATACCAGATGTTTGAGAGATTTTTTTTTTACTAGAAAAAGTATTATTCACTTGCAGTATGTTTCTACGTTTTCAATAATTTGATCTCTGAAAGGTGTCTTGTGGACCAGTTGAAGCACAAATTGGACCAGGGCCTCATCTAATAGGTTTTTAGTCTTTTGATTTTTCAAACAATAGAATGAGGAAATGCATTTGATAATCATTTCAGAATGTCTCCCTTGTCATGGTGAAACACCTTGGTTAGTAAATTAATCCAATCTGCCTATCTTAGAACATCTTTTACAAATATTATCTGAATCTACTGTATGTGCATAAACAGTTTTTTAAATTTTTTATTTAAATTAAATATAGTTAACATATAGTATATTATTAGTATCAAGGGTAGAGTTTAGTAATTCATCAGTTGCATGTAACACCCAATGCTCATTATATCATGTGCCCTCCTTAATGCCTATCACCCAATTAACCCATCCCCCCACCCACCATCCCTCTAGCAACCCTCAGTTTGTTTCCTATAGTTAAGAGTCCCTTATGGTTTCCTTCCCTCTCTGTTTTTATCTTGTTTTATTTTTCCTTCCCTTCCCTTATGTTCATATGTTTTCCTCTTAAATTCCACATATGAGTGAAATCATATGGTATTTGTCCTTCTCTGACTTCTTTTGCTTAGCATAATACCCTCTAGTTCCATCCACGTCATTGCAAATGGTAAGATTTCATTCTTTTTGATGGCTGAGTAATATTCCATTATATATACACATATATACACACACATACATCCATTATATACATACATATACATATATATGTATACATGTATATGTGTATGTATATATATATATGTATCTATATCTCACATCTTCTTTACCCATTCTGTCAATGTACATTTGGGGCTCTTTGCGTATCATAAGCAGTTATTTTTGTCTGAAAGAGGAGCTTCTCTACCCAGCATAAGCAGAAAAATTTAAGTAAATGTGTATTTCTTTCATAGCATATATTATGGGTACGCTGTAGAGAGTTTTTTTTAACTGCAAGTTATAGAGGATTACTGTATCTTAACTATATATTAAGTCTGTATATTATAAACTATAAATAGAAAATAACATTTATATTTATCACTTATCCTTTTGATCCTCTTCCTTTTCTGTTTTTTTCCATTTAAGTTATATATTTGCAATATGCCACCCAAATCACCAAACAATTCTTCTTCTTCTTCTTTTCTTCTTCTTCTTCCTCTTCCTCTTCTTCTCCTTCTCCTTCTCCCCCTCCCCTCCTCCTCCTCCTTCTTTTTAATATGTCATTTTCCTTCATTGAAAATTTAGCTTCATCAAGAGATTACAAATTATCTTTTTACCCAAGATGTTAATTTATTGTATCATTTTACAATCCAAACTCTTCTGAAGGTTCAAAATGTGTATCTTCATCAATTTTCTTTCAAAAGAATTGTTTTCAATATAACTAAGCATTTGCATTCTGAGAATTTGTGCAGCCTCATTTTTGTTTATTTTACATAAAAAATATCTCTTTTTCCTTCTATAACTATTATCACCCCCATCAAATATATCCTCACAGAAGCAGTAACAGAACCAGATGTCTTTTATCTGTACTTCCAGGAGTTTCCTCTAGGTCCTAAGGGGATTTCCAGGCCGGTTAAGAAAGCAGCTTTGATTTCTACCCTGCCTCTTCTGGAGCAGTGTTTTTTCCTACATGATTCTTTCTGAATCTCTTATGGAATTGCCTTAGAAGTGTCTCCACCCAGCTTGTGTTTCTTTTCTGCTTTCTGGGATTTCATTAGTAACATTAAATTGTAAGAGGTGCAAAGGATGGGGAAAATGTAAAGTGAATTAAGGTGAACACAAAGTGTGTTTCCCCTCAAAGTGGATATTCCTAAATTGTACAAATTTTCCTCACTATAATTTGTAAGAAACCACCTGGAGTGTACTGAAAATCAGTTTGCTGCATTTATCTCAAACGCACATCACTGACTCCTCACTTTCAGTGAAGCTCTTTATATTTTCCTTATTTGAGTGAAAAGACTTGAGGACTTTTTTAGTTCCCTTTCCCCAGGCCTCCTCTCCTATATTTGAGCCTCTGCTTCCAAATCAGCATCATCCTTGTCAGGTCCCTTTTTACTCTCCATTCCCAGTGTACAAACTGGTTGGTTACAAAAGAATTACTTAGGTTGACCTGACTTGCTAAAACCAGGGATTTGAATTCTAGCATTTCCAATTTGCTGTTTGACCCTGAACACAGTAGCCTTGACTCGTAGCAGGAAGCACATCAGTAAGGTATATAGCAGGCTTGTCTTTCTCCTCCAGACTATCAAGCACCACATATGATTGCCTGTTTGGGCACAGTTTGGAATCATTTTCACTACTTATAACTCTTTCCTCACTTCTCTCTGCCAAAGACTTTTTTTTTTTTTTTTTTTGTAATTTGACAGAGAGAGACAGCGAGAGAGGGAACACAAGCAAGGGGAGTGTGAGAGGGAGAAGCAGGCTTCCCACCGAGCAGGGAGCCCGATGCGGGGCTGGATCCCAGGACCCTGGGATCATGACCTGAGCCGAAGGCAGATGCTTAACGGCTGAACTACCCAGGCGCCCCTCTGGTAAAGACTTCTGATGACAGAAGTTGGAAAATTCATTCTCTTTCCCTGCTATCCTTTCCAGCACTGTAATATTATATAAATGTATTATATAAGATAATAGGGCCACACAGGGTTCAAGCAAAGGTACCAATAGCCGTATCACCCTCTCTGTTCATTGCACAAAGCACTTGACATACGAGGACTTCTTAGATGGTGATGGAGTTATGTGAGAGAGTAGAGGGAAGTCCAATACTGAACTACTCATTAGTAAAAGGGAATAGGAAAACATCAGTTTAGGGGACCTCAATTTAGGAGCTTTATTTTTGCTGTCTACTGCTATATTGAGTTACAAAGAGGGAACTCAACCATTTTAATGAGAATTTTTTTCTATATGAATATTTATAGATTTAGTATATAAAGTAAGAAAATAAGAGCCATTAAAATTTGGATTGACTGAGTGCAAATAATATTTATTGGCTGGCTAAAGGACAACATGGTTGTAAAGCACATCACTCTAACCTAGAGTTTAAATTAGTGAGTTTATTTTCCTCTCTGTCTCTTTATTTGGTGTATGAAATTGCTGAATAGGTCACCTTCTGGGTAAAATCAGAAAAGAACCGGGAAATCTCTGAGTAAAATCTTTCTTAGAAGGATAGTACCAAGGGTTTCCCTGAGGAAAAGAGGATGCCATCCTAACTGTGGTCAATTATCAGGGACTAAGGGATATGAATCTGTGGGAGAACAAAACTTGTATAGCAATCGATAGTTCCAGAAGCATGTTTTCCCTAGAAGGCAGACCTGGATAAGAAAAGAGAAAGCAGTTGCTAAGAACTGCAGGGCTTTGGACTCAGATGGGTAAGAGACTGAAGGAGCCTAGTCCCCAAAAGAACTTCTGCCAAAGGCTTCATTTTCCTTCTGTGCTCATATCAGCATTAGCCATTGCTTCAGGTATATTAAATAACCTAAGTGTAAAACACCAAAACTTGGACGTTTTTGAAGAAAATATAGCAAAATATTTTCACGATCTTGATCTGGGGAAGAATTTTTTAAAAGATGCTAAAGTAATATCTATTCAAGAAAAGACTGATAGTATAGATGATGCTTACATTAGAAATTTTATTCCTCAAAAGACCCCAGAAGGAAAGTGAAAAGATAACTGGGAGGAGTTAATTTGAAATACATATATTCCACAAAGAATTATTATGCAGATTATATAGTGAACTCTTACTAATCAGGAAAAACCCCCACAAACCAAAAGGGAAATGGACAAAGGGTATGAGAAGGAAATTCACAAAATAAGAAAACCAAATTGCCACTAAACCAAATTGATGGTATTATAAAAGATGCTCCAACTCACTGAATTGCAGGAAAATGTAAATTAAAATCACAATTAGAAACTATTGCATACCAACAAGATTGGTAAAATTAAGCAGTCTTGTAATACCAAGCTAAAGGGAATGCAAATTAATGAGAATTCTCATTACGGGTGGTAGAAATATAGTCTGGGACAAATATCTACATTGGAGCACAACTTGATGAAATCTAGCAAAGCTGAATGTATAAACATGTCTCATAAACCAGCAATTTCACTCTTTGTTATAAAGCAGAATTTCTTAAATATGTGGCCAAGGAAATTTGTACAAGTAAATATATAGCAGCATTGTTTGTGATTATGAAAATTTGGAGAAAACTCTAATTATCCAACATAAAAATGGTTTATTCAAACAAAATACTATTCACAGCAAAAATGAAAAAACTTCATCCACATGGCTAAATCTTATAAACATAATGTTGAAGCAAGATGTTGCAGAAGAGTAGGTACTGTGTTCCAATTCACATAAAGTTTGAAAATATGAAAATGATAAACATATTGCTCAGGGATGCATCTGTATGAATAGAAATCCATAGAAATATATAGAGAGGTCGAACGAATATTTCAGGAGAGAGAGGGATTGTGAGGAGCATGCTAGCAGAACATTCCATAAACAGGTCTCAGCTCTATCAATAGTAATACTCCCAGCTTGAGGGTGGAAAACAGTGTGGCTTTATTCTTTTCAATTTAGTCTCTCTTGTAGATAACTGTAACTGTTTATCCAAGCTGATAATCTCTCTCTTTTAATAGGTAAATTTCCTGGTTTTTTTTCATCTTTTTTTTTTTTTTTTCTGCTGTTAGGGCTTCTTTGGAATGACAAAGTTTTCTAAAGACAGCTTTTTTTTTCCTTTGCTCATTTGGAATCAGTAGATTCTATTCTTAAATTCTTAGAAATTGTATTAACTGCATACTTTTCTAACCAAACCTTTTAATTCAGTATTTCAGCCTTTCCTCTAAACACAGAAAGGACCCTATCATATTTTAACTATCAATTAATAAGCCCCTTATTAGTCTATTATAAAGTAATTAAGCTACTTTTGTAAACCCCACAGAGTAGGATTTTTTAATCCCCCCAAAATAGGTTTTTAGTATAAGTTACCGATAATGAATAATGTTTCTATGAACGTGGGGATACAGCATCTGTTTGAATCCCTGCTTTTAATTCTATTTGTTATGTATATATCCCAAAGTGGAATTGTCACATGGTAATTCTAGGTTTAAGATTTTAATGGACTATCAAACTGTTTTCTAAACAGTGATTATACCATTTTACATCCCCACCAGAAATGCACAAGTGTTCCAGTCTCTCCACATCTTTGCCAACACTTGTTATTCTCAAATGTTGTTTTTATTTATTTATTTTAATAATATAGCCATCCTAATTGATGTGAATGCTGTCTTTCTTCTCATTAGGTTTCTTGTTGTATTTTGTAATATTCACTTTGTAGGCTTATTTTATGTGGAAAGTTCTTTGAATATTTTGGGTTTATTGTTGTTTTTATATCCTACCCTCATCCCTCTGCATACCTGCCCCTGACTAGCAAATTTGTGGTGTGGCACAGATCCAAGGTTTCTCAATAAAAATCAAGTCTTAAAATTATAATTCAAAACACTATCTCTCACTGGATTGTGGCTGTCACTCACTCTTTGTTCAGTTGCTGGTCATAAGGGTGAATTAGAGTCCTTTCACCTCTCCAGGTCTTTAGCTCTCCATAAGCCAGAGCTCCAAACATATTTTCTTGTTTTTCTACTTATATGAGGGAGAGGCTCACCCCACCACCCTCCGTCTCTTAATTTTATAGTGACCTTGAATTCAGACCACCATCTCTCATGATTGAGTCACCATTATCCTATAGGAGTTTCTGACCGAAGGTGCATTACTTATTTCATGTTCCCACCACAAGACAAGTTCATCTTTATCCCTGCTTACTTTGTTCCTTTTTTTTTTTTAAGTAGGCTCCATGCCCAGTGTGGAGCTTGATGCAGAGCTCCAACTCATGACTGTGAGATCAAGACCTGAGCCCAATCAAGAGTTGGACACTTAAACTGACTGAACCACCCAGACACCCCTCCTTTTTATTATTTTTTTAAGTTCTCATACATTTTTATTTTATCTATAGTCCACTTGGGACATTTAGGTTACCTGTATTTATATATCTGTTTTTACTATATGTTTTGAATGGAATATGTTTGAAGGTATCTATCAAATTGCAAATTTCTGAACCACCTGAACATGAAGTTGCAAGATTTTTTAAAATGATGTGATTCCTCATGGAACATTCTCCAAGATAGATCACATGTTAGACCACAAAACAAGTCTCAACAAATTCAAAAAGATTGAAGTCATATCTTGCATCTTTTCTCACCACATTCCTATGAAACTAGAAGTCAACCACAAGAAAAAGTCTGGAGAGAACACAAATACATGGAAGTTAAATAACATGCTACTAAACAATGAAAGGGTCAATCAAGAATCAAAGAGGAAATTTGAAATATACATTAAAACAAATGAAAATGACAACACACTGGTCCAAAATCTTTGGGATGCAACAAAAGCTGTTCTAAGAGGGAAGTTTATAGCAATACAGGCCTACCTCAGTAAGCAAGAAAAAGTTCAAATAAACAACCTAACCTTATACCTAAGGAACTAGAAAAAGAACAAATGGAACCCAAAACCAGTAGAAAGAAGAAAATAATAAAGACTAGAGCAGAAATAAATGAAATAGAAACTAAACACACACACAAACAAAACAAAACAAAGTAACAACAATAACAACAGCAAAATGATAAGACAGATCAATGAAACCAGGAGCTAGTTCTTTGGAAAAAAATCAATAAAATTGATAAAACTTGCCAGATTCATTATATATAGAGAGAGGACTCAAATAAACAAAATCAGAAATGAAAGAGGAGAAATACCAAACAACCACAAATATACCAATGATTATAAGAGAACATTATAAAAAATTATATGCCAACAAAATTGGACAACCTAGAAGAAATAGATAAATCCGTAGAACATATAACCTACCAAAACTGAATAAGGAAGAAATAAAAAATTTGAACAGACTGAATACCAGCAAAGAAATGGAATCAGTAATAAAAAAAACTCCCAACAAACAAAAGTTCAGGACCAGATGGCTTCACAGGTAAATCCTACCAAACATTATTTTTTCAAAGACTTATGTATTTATTTGAGGGGTGGGGGCAGAGGGAGACGGAGAGAATCCCAAGCAGACGCCCTGCTGAGTGCAGAGCCCCACATAAGGCTTTGATCTCATGACCCTGAGATCATGATCTGAGCTAAAATCAAGACTTGGACCTTTAACCACTTCTACCAAACATTTAAAGAAGAGTAAATACCTATTCTCAAACTATTTCAAAATATAGAAGAGGAAGGAAAGCTTCCAAATTCATTCTATGAGGCCAGCATTACCCTGATACCAAAACCAGTTAGAGACACCACAAAAACAGAACCACAGGCCAGTATCTCTGATGAACATAGATGCAAAAATTCTCAACAAAGTATCAGCAGACTGAATCCAATAATACATTAAAAAAATCATTCACTACGATGAAGTGAGATTTATTTCTGTGTTGCAAGGGTACTTCAGTATTCACAAAGCAATGTGATACATCATATCAATAAGAGAAAGTTTAAGAACTACATGATCATTTCCATAGATGCAGAAAAAGCATTTGACAAAGCCATACATTCATTCATGATAAAAACCCTCTACAATATAGGCTTTGAGGGAATATATCCCAACATAATAAAGGCCTTATATGAAAAACCCACAGCTAATCATACTCAATAGGGAAAAACTAAGAGCCTTTCCCCTAAGATCAGGATGTCCACTCTCACCACTTTTATTCAATATAGTCCTGGAAGTCCTAGCCACAGCAATCAAATAAAAAAGAAATAAAAGGCATCCAAATGGGTAAGGAAGAAGTAAAACTTTCAGTATTTGCAGATGACATGATACCATTTATAGAAAACCCAAAAACTCTCCAAAAAACTACTAGAACTGACAAATGAGTTCAGTAGGGTCACAAGATACAAAATCAATAAACAGAAATCTGCTGCACTTTTATACACCAATAATGAAGTAGCAGAAAAAGAAATTAAGAAAACAGTCCCATTTACAATTGCACCAAAAATAATAATATCGAGAAATAAACTTAACCAAGGAGGTGAAAGACCTGTGTGCTGAAAGCAATAAAATGTTGATGAAAGAATTGAAGATGACACAAAGAAATGGAAAGATACTCCATGCTCATGGATTGGAAGAACAAATATTGTTAAAATCTCAATACTACCCAAAGCAATCTACAGATTTAATGCAATGCTTATCAAAATACCATTAGCATTTTTCATAGAACTAGAACAAGTAACTCTAAAATTTGTATGGTACCACAGAAGACCCTGAAGACGCAAAGGAATCTTGAAAAAGAAGAACAAAACTGGAGGTATCGTAGTCCTGGACTTCAAGATATACTACAAAACTGTGGTAATGAGAACAGTATAGTACTAGCACAAAAATAGACACATAGATCAATGGAACAGAATAGACAGCCCAGAAATAAACCTACAGGTATATGGTCAATTCATCTTCAAGAAGGGAGGCAAGAATATGCAATGGGAAAAAGGCAGTCTCTTCAACAAATGATGTTGGAAAAACTGGACAGCTACATGCAAAAGAACCGAAACTGGACCACATTCTTACACCATATACAACAATAAACTAAAAATAGAGTGAAAGACCTAAAGGTGAGAAATGAAACCATAAAAGTCTTAGAAGAGAGCACAGGCAGTAATTCCTCTGACATGGTCATAGCAACATTTTTCTAGATGTTTCTCCTAAGGCAAGAGCAACAAAAGCAAAAATAAACTATTGGGACTGCATCGAAATAAAAAGCTTCTGCACAGTAAGGGAAACCATCAACAAAACTAAAAGGCAACATACTGAATGGGAAAAGATATTTACAAATGACATATCTGATAAAGGGTTAGTATCCAAATACATATAAAGAACTTGTAAACAGGTCATCACCCCCCAAACAAATAATACAATTAAAAATGGGCAGAAGACATGAACACACATTTCTGCAAAGAAGACATACAGATGGCCAACAGACTCATGAAGAGATGCTCAACAAACACCTGAAAAGATGCACAACATCTTTTTTTTTTTTTGATGCAAACCAAAATTACTATATCTCACACCCGTCAGAATGGCTAAAATCAAAAATCCAGGAAACAACTAGCATTGGTGAGGATGTGGAGAAAAAGGAACCCTTGTGCACTGTGGGAAGGGTAGGAATGCAAACTGGTGCAGCCACTTGAAAACAGTATGGAGGTTCCTCAAAAATTAAAAAGAGAACTACTCTATGACCCAGTAATTCCACTGCAGGGTATTTACCCAAAGAATATAAAAACACTAATTTGAAAAGATATATGTGCCTCTCTGCTTATTGCAGAATTATTTACAATAGCTAAATTATGGAAGCAGACCAAGCGTCCGTGGTAGATGAATGGATAAGGAAGTAGACACACAGACACACACCACACTGGGATGTAAGTCAGTCATCAAAAAGAATGCGGTCTTGCCATTTTGCAACAACATGGATGGATCTAAATGGTATAACGCTAAGTGAAATAAGTCAGTCAGAAAAAGACAAATACCATATGATTTCACTCATATGTGGAATTTAAGAAACAAAACAAATGAACAAAAAGAGAGAGAGACAAACAGACTCTTAGAAAACAAACAGGTGGTTACCAGAGGGAACGTAAGAGGAGGTGATATAGGCGAAGGGGGTATACAGTACCCTTACTGTGATAAACAGCGAGTTATGTATAGAATTGTTGAATCACTACATTGTACACCTGAAGCTAATTTAACACTGTATATTAGTTACACTGGAATTTAAATTTAAATAAATAAAAGAAATCTGTAATAAAAACTTGATGTGATTCCTTTACTCTTGTTAAAGCTGAGGGTAGTTTTAACAAATTTATTCTTCTATTTAGTGCACCCACTCACCTATATGTTCAGGTTTGGCTCTGCTGAAGAGCATAAAAAGCAGGACTAGAACATTGTCATTAAATGCTAGGACATTTTTATATTTGAGCCTTAAATTTGTAGTATTTACTACTTTTCCTTCTCTCTTGGTTCCTATGGCTCATTTCGTATCTGTTAGACCTTCATTCAACTTTCTTACTCTGTTTCCCCTTTCTCTCCCTTTTTTCTTAATGATTTTCCATTTAAATTGCATTCTGGTTTGTAAATAACTGCTTACTTTAAGCTTTAATATTCATATACCACTTGATTTCTTCTTTATCTTCTTGATTTATGACAGGTTCTTCATACTATTTCACTCTAGAATTTTAATTGTACTTTGTCATTAGAATTTAGGTTCCATTTCTGCTATGCATTTCCTAGCCTCAGTTCTCTCAACTCTCCGGTATTATGGGTGAGATCAGTAAAGAAAGTTCAATGACGCAAAATGGTCTTTCAGGAATAGCCATAATTGTATGTAATTTAAACTGTTTTATAAAACAATCATCATTTTCTCTTTCAACTTTTTTCACTTATATCTTTTGTTAATTGTATAGTAATGATTTTTTGAATGAGTACTTTTGAAAATAACAAGTTAAGTCTCTAATAGATTTACTTGCAAGTGAACTATAAATTTGGCTAGAAAACAACATTTCTGTAAAAAGAGGGGTTATGGAAAATCCATGTGAGAACCCAGGGGGATTTATTCTTTCATTAATATATATTTAGTAAATGCTTGTTTCTCATGCATTGTAAACGTAAATATGAATAAAACAGAGTCTCAGGCTTCAAGGAGCTCACAGTCTAGCACAATGATAGACATGCAAACCAGTAATTCCACATGTAGTATCATAATTGTATAATAGTAAGGGCCATAGGTGAGAGGGCTGTTAACTTGCCCAAAGATCCTGGTAAAACATCACAGAAAAAAACCTTTTTCAGCTGAATCTTATAAGGTGATTAGACCTTCTCATGAATACAGTATGAGGAAAGGCTTTTTAGGGAGAAAAGGTCATCATGTATGAAACATTTAAAGTTTATTTTATGTTCAGAGGATGACTGGGAATGAAGTATCAAGTGTGTGGTATTCATATTAGCAAATTAAATAATAAACGGATGTTTGGACAAGATTGGTACCTTACTGAGGGATTCAGATTTTTTCTTGAAGCTTTGGAGAACTCACGTATCCATTATAGAATGGTTTCTTGAGGGTTACATGGCCCTCCATGTAAAAGCTAGAGTGGGCGAAAGACAGAGGTAGAGGAGGAGTCTATTCCAATAACCTACTCACTAATAAAGAAAATAGGCAGGATGGAATGGATTTAAGAACCATGGTTGAGGTTGGGTTGTTGGGCTTTTCAATTATAATGATGGTGAGAAAAAAGTCAGTACCATCTTCGAACACCCAAGAGTTAAGGAAAGTGTTTTAAAGATGAAAAGAAGTCTAAGGCTGAGAGGAAATACATGGTAGGGGACTGGAAAAGTCAGTCTCCACTGAACAATTGGCTGCCATTCTCCTTAAAGTCTGTGAGAATGGGGCCCCCTATAATTGCATGTGTATGACCTGCATGGATAGATGCAGTCAAGAGTAGAGGAGCCCCTAAGATGTGTTGAGGCTAGAGCAAAATTGTGAGGGGCTTCCGTCTATAAAAACAACTTGATTAAAAATGTATTATAAAACTCAAGGGTCCATTCAAGATGCAGTGATTTATCAATAAAGAATTTGAATAAAGAGAAGAGAGAGAAGGTACTTAAATATATAGTTATTGTCCAGTCAGTGCACATAAAGATTTTATAATTCCTAGCCACCAACTCTTCCTGTAAGGTCTAAGGAACATCTCTTTATTATCAAATTGATTCATTAATACCTAAATTGCTGTTTCTGGCTAATTTCATATCTCCCACCATTAGAAAAGAACAATGCTATTGGTGCTCATAATGCCATGATTATTCCCAACCTTCTTATATTGAAATAATAAAGATTTTCTTCAGTTCTCTAATACAAATACAAATTTCTTCAGTTCTCTAATACAAATTTTTAAATGTTGATTACATTTTTACTCATTTTACTCATGATGCTAAATCAACCATTGTGCTACCTGTGAATATGGGCTTTTATTGATTGTTTCAGAGGTTGCTGCTCTGCTTCTTTGATGATGACCACAAATGCAAGTTTCACCCAGAGTATGGTGAAACATGAATGGTAATTCATCATTCAGGAGTTCATAGTATAGATATTGAACAACACATCTTCCAACTGTGTCTTTCTTCCCTTGAATTCTTTAGGTTGTCATCTCCGCATTCACAGTATTATTTCTTTATTTATTAACTATACCCTGCCATTCACACATCAACACCATCAAAGAAGATAGGTGAGTGGTCCATAAGTGGAGTGATGGGGCAGTCCTATTTGCACAAAGAAAGTCCATCCTTTATGCACTAGAGCTTAAGAGTGACCAGGAGAATATATTGTTACTACATCGATCAGAGACAAGAGAGGACATCAATAAGAAGGGCCCACTGACATTGACCTGACTCCAGTCGTGTATCCTTTAATCAAGCTCTCCCTGGTATCAAAGACATAGGCCGTTTGACACAATCAAAACTACTCTTGGAGACTAGGGCATGCTCAATCCTAACAAATAACTAAACTAAGAAACTCAGTGTCCAGTTATAAAACAGAAGGTGAAATAGATATTACAGATAGAAATAATTTCTATATTTGTAGTGTTATGAAGAATCACCTTATTTTGTATTATTTTTTTTCTTATCCATGTGAGCAGTGGAGAGAAGTTTAAAATAATATAAGAAGGCAAGACACAGAAAACAATTTTCATAATGCTCTCTTAAAATCCAGAAGATTTTAGATGTCCATTTTGGAAGTAAATCTTTTCTCATGCATTTAGAACAGTGTGGCATCTGGCTTTGATTAAGTAAGCCGGTTGTCTGGGGACAAAGTGGAGGGACAGGAAAACTCAGTGGTGAAAGAAAAGAAAGAAGACAGCCTCCAGCAATAATTCAAGACTCCTTCTTTTTCCACTAGTCTCTGTTGCTCCAGATTTGTGGCTTTTGTGGATTTAACTTTTTCAAGTGGTAGGTAATGTTTACGCATCTTCTATAATCTCCTCCTAGACGGTTTTATCAAAATTTTTGACTTAATTTCCTTTCTAGGCCCTAAACCCTCATCCCTCGAGTGACTGAACCCATTGCCATTGTACCCTTCTTAGGGCAGTATTGCTGAACTTCTGTTAACTGGGAAAGGGAGTTCCAAGAAGCTTCCACGTGGATCATGAAAGTATCAAAGCATTCCTCCCTGCTTCCACTATAACAGCAGCTCTGCCCCCATCAGGTAACCAGGGTCAGTTACCGCTAGCCTAGATGTTAACTCTTCTTGCCTGTTTGGTACAAGGAGGTAGGGAGGGGATCCATGAAGTTCCTTACACTGTTTGGCTTGGAGCAGGACTCCCAACATGTGCTTTTAACTATCAAACTCTTGCAAACCCTGGGGTTCATGCTGCCATGCCAGCCTTGCCAGCCTTGCCGTTCATTATGATAATTGCACTCACCTGTATTCTGACAGTTACACCTTGCCACCTGGCCTCTATTCTTTCCAGTTGTTATCGTCCACATCGCAAATGATATAAAATTCTGTGCATTGCAATTCTGTGAAAACTTGGCCTACAAAGGAGAGCTCTACTGAATTTAGTGATGCCAAGAGCACATTACTCTGGGTCAGTGTGTGGAACAGAGTCCTGTGGGAGGTTTATAGCCATTCAAAATATATCCACTCTAAAATGCCTATTTTTCTAGTCCATTTTAAACCCCTTATTTCATCATCTATCATGGCAATTTTGGAATTTCCATCTTACTTAAAGTGATCTGTCACTTTTTCCATGTTTCTAAAAACCATCTGGATTCATGTACCATCTCCAGTCTTTTCTAGAGTGTTAAATTCTAAATTCCAGGAAGTGTGTGTTCTGCCTCAGTTTAGTCCATCAGCCTCACACTGTAGAACAATGAGTAATCTCCCAGATCCTTCCAATATACAATAGCTAGGTCCTGAAATTCTTTCATCCTTTCCTTCCTTAGCTGACCCAGAATATTTATAGCCAGGTTATATTGAGACATAAGCTTAGTTTTTGGCCTAGCAGCCAGGAAAGGAGGTTGAGGAATATCCTAAGGCAGGGTGGGGAGAGGGGAGTAAAATGTTATCTCAAGAGAGAGGCACCTGCAGCAATTTCAAGGGAGAGGAGAGTGGTAGACCTTATAAGGGTGATGTAAGCCACTTTTGTAGGCTCAGTGATTCCAGAGGAATCTTGGGATTCAAGTTTCATGTGCATTAACATATATGTGCCCATTCCATGTACAGGTTTGTATTCTTTCCCAAACCAGACTCTGAACATGGCATAGGAGACCTAGCCTAGCTGTACCTTTAAACTTCTTTGGAGCTCAGCTGCTCTGAGAATTACGGCCTGGGCCTCAGCATTTTCACTTTCTTAGTATAAGATATATGGGCTTCTTTATATGTTGCTAAGAAGAAGCTCTGGCTTTTGTACTTAGGTTTTTTTTTTTTTTTTAAGTTTTTATTTAAATAATATCTATACCCAATGTGGGGCTCAAACTCACCACCCAGAGATCAAGAATCACATGCTATTCTGACGGAGCCAGCCAGGCACCCCTTGTACTTAGATTTTATTGCTAGTTAGTCACTTTTGGCTTTTTGTTCTCTTACCCCAGGACTTCAACTGAGCTTAGTAATAGCCATTTAACTCTATTGTCCTCATAGTTACTACTTTCTCCATATCAGTCAAACACCTTCTGTATCATGCCAGCTTATGTATTTTCCTCCCTCAACAGTGCATCCCAGTTCACAACTGATGAACTGTTGCACTGCAAACTTATCCCAGGGGTTATCTGTACTTCTTGAATGAATAATAAGTGTCTGTTGCCCGCTACGCTGTAGGTGACCCAGTTCCAAAATCCCATAATAGCATTTGCTTTCTTGCACTATCTTAATGCGGACCATCACCTGCAATAGGTTGAGTTTTTCAGGAAGCAGACACTGAGGTGGAAATTATCATGTAGCACATGAATTAAGGAGTACTCTGAGGATCAACAGATATATAAAGGAGGGGATTAAAGCAGGATTGAGGACAGGGAGAAGTTGAACTCTGGTGAAGTCCCTTTGAAAGACTCTACTGACTTCTTGGTGAGCTCTTCAGCCAGGATGGCCCTTGAGAAATCATCTTGAGTTAGAGTGAGGGGGTTGAGTGCTTATATCTCTGTATTGATGAGTCATGGTATGCAGGCTTCCCTGGAAGAAAGGGTTACCTTAGATGAGGTGGTTTTCTTTGGCCAAGGAATTTCCCAAGGGGAATGGACCATAGGAGCCATCTAATAGGACCACTCTCAGGTGTTGGGGAGCCAAGTGCTTCATTCCTTTTTTTTTCCCCCTAAGACGTATTTATTTGAGAGAGAGAGAGGGAGAGCGCACGCACATGAGGAAGACACACGAGAGAGAGCATGAGCAGGGGGAGTGGCAGAGGGAGAGGGAGAAGGAGGCTCCCCCCTGAGCAGAAAGCCCACTCATCCCAGGACCCTGGGATCATGACCTGAGCCTAAGGCAGACACTTAACTGACTGAGCCACCCAGGTGCCCCCAAGTGCTTCATTCCTGAAGAGAAATTTTGACAACACATCATAGTGTACACCACAAAATCCAAATAAAATATAACCGAATATTGAGTTAGGGGCATGGTCCTTTCACTTATTTCCTGGGCTATTGACATTTGGTAATAGATTATGTAGCACTTCCTAGTCCTGCTAACAAGAAATTGTATAAATCTAGAAGAAGACTTCAGCAAGACTCTTCATGTCATTTTTCCTCCTTCTTCTGGATGAAGAACACATAGTCCACTGAAACTTTATCTCTTTGGGGCATTAGAAATGAGATATAATAATTTTAGTCTTGGAAAAAATAACCACAGGAATATGTCCAACTAGTGATATCTTTTTTCCCCAAAATAAGTAAAGATCGATTTACATTAGGGAAATTTAGGGGGGGAATTCATTCTATTTAAGTAATATAATAAGGTCTTATTTGCCAAATTTAAAAATTGATATAAAAATTTAAATAGATTATTATTTCAGGCTCTTATTTTTATAACGAGAGCAAAAATGTGAAGAATACTAAAATACTGTACCAGTTTCTTTGTGTCTTTCACATTTGCCTCAAGTAACTTCACTATTGTTACTCCAGTAACTCCAATGTTGCTCCATGACCTCATGGTATTTAATCCTCCAACTTTATAGTCAGATTCTATAATAATTTAGGTGATTACTAAAAATAAAATATTAACACTAAAAAGAAACAGAAATCATGTAGTAAAAAATGTCTCTTATTTTGAAGATTTAAAAACTGAGATTCAGTTAGATTATCTAAAGTCCTAGATTAAACATAAAGATTTAGAGGCAGAACTTGGACTTAGCAGGGAAAGGAGAGCGAATGAAGGTTAGGTTTCTTCTCCTAACTGGTATTCCTTTTCAATATAGTGTTTCATATGTTCTTTTCTGCCCTGTGCTAATCCTGTCAAAAGCTAAAAATGAACTTTTTGAAGGATAGTAAGCTCTTTTCTTAAATTCTTGACAACTACCTAAATAAGAGAAACAGGAAATTTACATCTAAAAGGATGGTAAAACTTTCAATTACTTTATAAGGATCCATATTTGATCACATTTAATGACTAATTTAATGGAGTATGCTCAACAATCATAAATTTAAGGAAAGGACTCACAGTTGTCCTAAAAAAGTTGTCTAATTTTTCATCTTCCTTCCTCTCAACTTCCTCACCATTCTCTTTTTAATAATGTGTAAGGGAAACTATTTCAGATGAAAATGGGGTCAGGGAGCTCAGAAGACCACTTTTAAGATATCCATACAACTACGTCAGGTAAAAGCAAAGATAACTCTTATATTTGTGAGTTCCTTAATGAAAAATCCTTTAAGGGGGAAAAAATCCTATATCAAGGATAGAGGTACTCTCTATATCTAAGAAAGTGAGATCCAAACATCTGAGACATCCATTTAACAAGAAATATTAAGTTTATTAAACGCACAGAGATGCTGATGTCTTTCAGAAATAAATATTGCTTAATTATTCAAAGACTGTAAAATTCTGTTGAAGGCTAAAAACAACGAAGTAAACATTCAAGTTAATAAACTACCTGATAACCTCTACAAATGAATACTGTGCACCTGTTTTAACATTTGATCTCCAGACTACCTGCGAACAACAGGAAATACAATAACCCAAGGTTGTTATCCTCTCATCCACTCTCCTTTCTGTTTAACCTCTACTATGATCTCTTCAGTCTTTCTTTGTCTCTACCTCCCCCACCCCTGTCTCTGCCTAGTCAGATCAGATCCTGTTCTTTCTCTAAGGCTTAATATAAGTTTGATCACTTCCTTGGGTCTGACTTTCCTCTGATCTTTCTTACAGTTTATGCCTTATTACCTGCCACTTGCTCTTATCCAGCCTTCTTCACATTTCTCAGGGTTCTAACTGTACTAATTTGGTATCAACAACACTGTCAACTCCTTAAAGGTTGTGACTCTGCTTTAGATCTCTTTTGGATCCCTAATAACACCTTCCACTGTTTCCTCACATTCTCCCTGCAATATGAAAAAAAAAAACATTTAAATTTCCTTTTTGGTGGTAACTTTGTCCATAGCTAATAGAAGGAAGTCAAGGCAGTTGCAGAGTGTTTTCAGGAGTAAATAACACCTAGGCCACCTACAAAACAAGAGCCTATGGGAAAGACAACTAGTATTTTAAAATTTTATAAAGGAATATTAGGGATAAGAAATTAAATTTGTTCCAGCAAAATATCTATTCTCTTCCTATGATCTTGAGCTTTTCATTTCACCTCATTCTGTTTCATTTGACTCCATAAAACTCTGTGGTTTCCTTTCTACTAGTGTAATTTTCTCTTATTATTTACACAGAATGATTGCATATTTACTCTAGAGGGGAAAGAAAATATATATTGAAAGACCTTTGTCATTGAACCAGCTATGAAGCTTTAATCTATTAAGAGTAGCCTTTTAGTGCCGTGAATGCTTTTTATCTTTGTGTAAGTTACTCTTTGGTATGCCAAAAGCAGACATCAAAAGGGTCCCAAAGCTCCCCAATAATTAAGTAGTCAAGCCTTTTTGTGGTTTTCTGGTAATTAGTTGATAAAAGAACTGTCCAAAGCAAGGAGTTGTGAGTATCCCAATGATAGAAAATATTTTACACTTAGGATGCTTTCTTAGAGAACCTCCCTCTTGACAGCAGCACACTTCTAAAGTTGGGTAATGTATATCCCAAAGATTGCTGCTTTATAATTTCAAAAATTGACAATCATCTTTCATTATTATTATTTGTTTGGTTTTATTCTTTCTGGCAAAATGCTCCCAGGGAATAATAAATGAGAGCTGGAAGGATTTATGTTCATAGGTTTAGAAAACTGCTATGTAGTCTGTGTGCTCTCTTCTGAACGTGTCAAAGAAGCTTTCCCCATGGGGGTCTATGCCTCTTCATGCAGTTCTTCTCCTTACCCGTTCTTTAGTGCACTTGCACTGTCTGTTTTTTAAAAGTCAAACCACTGGAGTCCACTTTGTTATTAAAAGGCATCATCACTGTACCTCCCATGAAATACTCCAGGATCTAAACCTAGGAAGATAAATTAACAAACTGTGGTATATTTATATGGAATACTACTCAGCAATTAAAAGAGAATGTATTATTGATACATAAAAACATGGATGAATCTCAAAACCATTAGGCTGAGTGAATGAACTCTTACCCTAAATAGCATACATTGCAACAGTCCATTTATATAAAAATCTAGAATAGGCAAAACTAATCTATGCTATATAAAATAATCAAAAGAATGTTTTCCTCAGGGAACAGAGGGAAGATCGACAGGGAAAGGACGTAAGGGTGATGGTAATAGTCTAGATTTTGGTGGGGATATGAGTTACAGAAATGCATTCACTGTCACAACTGAACAAATGTACACTTAAGATTTCTCCATTTTTGTGTGCGTAAGTTTTACATAAGAAATGCAAATATTCAAACCTGATTGATAATTTATGCTGAAGTATGTGGAGAGAAGTGTGCCATCTGCTTTGAAATGCGTCAGAAATATTTGTTGGATTGATGGATTTTAGAATGATGGCTAGATAGGTGATAAATAAAATAAAATATTAATGGAAAATATAAATATAAGTATATAGGTGTTTATTGTAAAGTAATTTCAACTTGGTGTTGTGTTTGAAATTTTTCGTGATATAATTATGGGGGAAAAGAGAGCACTAGCTGATTGTTCTTGGTAGTTTATTACTAGTAAGTCTCACTAAATTTCCTAGAATTTGAGTACACTTGTTATTTTTTGGCTTGCAGTAAGTTTATAACCAAAGAAACTCTTAGTATCTCTCAGGAAAATAAGGACACTGGGTATATGACTATAAGAATGCTACAGCTATTATTTGAACTTTTGCTACTAGTTAGAATGACTTTATTATGTATTATATGAAAAATTCAAATTTAGCTATTAAATAAATCCAAATCAAATGGTCTATGAATTAAGCCTAATTTTCTTTATGGGTTAAAATTTATTAAATACAGTGACTAGGCACTTAAATAGTTTTTAAAAGACTATTAAAAATATGAAGTTTTTAAAAAGAGTTTTAACACCTAAAATTGAAGGTCTGCACCATCTGGAGTGAGGATCAATCTCATGCATTTCCCCTAGATGGTAGAATTAACATACTGATCATAATCTCTTTAGCCATTATCTCCTTTAATTCATCCAAAACCTCATTAAAACCTCCTCCAAACTGGATTTCTTTTTTTTTTTTTTTAAGATTTTATTTATTTATTTGACAGAGAGAGACACAGCGAGAGAGGGAACACAAGCAGGGGGAGCGGGAGAAGAAGAAGCAGGCTCCCAGCAGAGCACAGAGCCCGATGCGGGGCTCGATCCCAGGACCCTAGGATCATGCCCTGGGCCGAAGGCAGACGTTTAATGACTGAGCCACCCAGCCCCCCCCAAACTGGATTTCTGTTTATTAATTTTGTATCCTGTGACCCTACTGAACTCATTTGTCAGCTAGTAGTTTTTTGGAGAGTCTTTAGGGTTTTCTATATATGGTATCATGTCATCTGCAAATACTGAAAGTTTTACTTCTTCCTTACCCATTTGGATGCCTTTTATTTCTTTTTGATTTGATTGCTGTGGCTAGGACTTCCAGGACTATATTGAATAAAAGCGGTGAGAGTGGACATCCTGATCTTAGGGGAAAGGCTCTCAGTTTTTCCCTATTGAGTATGATTAGCTGTGGGTTTTTCATATAAGGCCTTTATTATCTTGAGATATGTTCCTTCTAAGCCTACATTGTAGAGGATTTTTATCATGAATGAATGTATGGCTTTGTCAAATGCTTTTTCTGCATCTATTGAAGTGATCATGTGGTTTTTTTTATCCTTTCTCATGTTGATGTGATGTATCACATTGATTGATTTGTGAATATTGAAGTACCCTTGCAACCCAGGAATAAATACCACTTGTGGTGAATGATTTCTTTAATGTATGCTGGATTCAGTTTGCTAATATTTTGTTGAGGATTTTTGCATCTATGTTCATCAGAGATTATTGACCTTTAATTCTCTTTCTTAGTGGTGTCTCTATCTGGTTTGGTATCAGGGTAATGCTGGCCTCATAGAATGAATTTGGAAGCTTTCCTTTGTCTTCTATATTTTGAAATAGTTTGAGAAGAGTAGGTATTAACTCTTCTTTAGGTGTTTGGCAGAATTGACCTGCGAAGCTCTCTAGTCTTGGGTTTTTATTTGTTGGGGGTTTTTTGATTGATTCAGCTTCATTGCTTGTAATCAGTCTGTTCAAATGTTCTATTTCTTCCTGCTTCAATTTTGGGAAGTTTTTTGTTTCTAGTAATTCATCCATTTCTTCTCCATCGTCTAATTTGTTGGCATATAATTTTTCATAATATTCTTTACAATCCTTTGTATATCTGTAGTGTCAGTTGTTATTTCTCCTCTTTCTATTTTTATTTGAGTCCTTTTTTTTTCTTTTGATGAATCTGGCTAAATGCTTATCAATTTTGTTGATTTTTTCAAAGAAGCAGCCCCTGGTTTCATTGATCTGTTCTATTGTGAGATTACATTTTACGCAAAGTCTTCTTTCACTGATTTTTTTCTCTAAATGTTATGATCTGAATATTTTCAACATGACTTCCCCTACCAATACTCTAGTTTTTAAATATTGCATAATATTTTTCATATAAATGCATTGTCATCATTCTTTTTTAATTCACTTGTTTGTATATTCATTCAAAAACATTTATTGAGGGGTGCCTGGGTGGCTCAGTCAGTTAAGCGTCTGCCTTCAGCTCAGGTCATGATCTCAGGGTCTTGGGATCGAGCCCCGAGTTGGGCTCTCCACTCAGTGGGGCGTCTGCTTCTCCCTCTCCCTGTGCTCCTCCCTCTCAAATAAATTTTAAAAAATCTTTCTAAAAAACACATTTTTATGTGCTTCCATGTGCGGTATTATGTGAGGTGCTAAGAAAATATGGGCCAGCCAAATAGTAATGATTCCTGTCCTCATGAAACCTCCCCTTATTAAGGGATAATAGACATTTTAAAAAGGCACAAAAGTAAATAAATAAGCACAAATGCGTTAAGTACTTTAAAGGAAAATAAATTTATAAAGCTGTTTGAGAAAGTAGTACACTGGGGGACCTAATATTTTTTTGAGTTTTAGAAGAGATTACAAGTAACTCAGTGTCCTTTGAATTTTATGTCTATGTTTCTTGTTCTTATCTTTTGGCAGAATTTTAAACTGCAGGTGGAGACTTTTAGTCTATCATGTTTATGTCCTCATGTAGCAGTAAATATGGTATCTTGAACACAGAGCACTCAATGAATATGCATTCAATAAATTAATTATTTTCTATATGTATATGGTTTCCTCTGAAGGGTTTTTTTTTTTCATTTTTGTTGGTGTTTGTTTTGTTTTTATACTTTCTATTTCTTTCACAACATAAAATTTGTGAACTCAAAATCTGAGTGTAATATATAAGGATAAATAGCCTTCCCTATTTCTTAAACTTCTTGGTTTACACATTTCATTTTTTCTACTTAATATTTTTTAAAAGTGTAATGAAATTGGCTTTCACTGGTGAAAGTATCATGGTCTTAGTCTCATTATTTTCACTCACTGTATCTATAAATGGTGTTTTAGCCATGTCTTTTTAAATAATAAGTATTCTGCAAAATTTCTCAAATTAATAACAACAAGAAGTCAAACCTCTCAAGAGAAGTCAGAGTTCCATACTTCTGAACTGCATCTCTATTTTTTTTTTTTTTTTTTTACTTTCCAAGACTACACATGTACATTCCTCTGTAGCAATAAGGTGTTTTAGGCTTTTGTGAAATTCATAAGATAAGAAAACAGAATAGTAATAAACAGATGACAAATGTGACTGTCTTCACAATGAAGTGCCACTATTTGGGCTCTATAAGGAACTTCCAAAGATGTAATTATCTTTGAGAATAAAATTGGAATCACGCTTACAATGGACTCTACTTGAGCCTTTCTTCCTCCAAATGCATTGTTTCAATTTGATCGGTTTTCATGGCCTCAAAGGTAATTCACAGTACAAAATGTTGTGGGATAAATGATAAATATTAAAAGCATACTTCAGCAATGTTGATTCACAAAGATATTCTAGATTTCATTTCTTTAGTAGTCTTCTAAAATATAAGGCTGTTTGATTTATAGATACAATTTTTAAGCATATGGCAGAAGTCCTAAAGAAAAATAAATGCCTAAATTTCTTTTTCATAATAGTTTGATATTCAAACTTCAATAATATGTTAAAAAATGTTAGAAAAAACTTTTGTACCTTAGTGACAGATTAAATCTTGTTTTATCTTTACCATGGGGGATTAAATCCTATTAGATATAAACCTTTTAAAGAAAGGGACTGTGCTTCAAATTGATTTGTACCAATATCCAGTGCCTTCCACATAGAAGATACCTGGTAATTACTGGATGGATGGATGGATGGATGGATGGATGGATGGATGGATGAATCCATGCAAAATGAACTTCTCCCTCATCAGTGTTCTAAGGAAGTGACATCTCATCTAGCCTCCACGGTACTAGTTTGTTTTTATTTTTTAAATAACAGTCCCAAGGTTTGCGAAGAAGACCATAATGATCATAACTTTAAAATGAAATCAAGAGTTGTCCTGTTACTTCTATTTAAATTTCTCAGACACAAGGCAAAAGCTAGACTGCAAATCATCTCCCAATCAAATAAAATGCTTTGTTTTCTTTAGTTACTATGTTTTCTCTACATCCTTTTGCTGCTCAGTTGTTTTCCTCAATTGACTTGAAGATTGTAGTCCCCAGAAAGATCTATTTTTACCAATCTGAATGAATTATAGCTTAAGCTGCTTCCTGGCTGAGGAAGGTAGCTATTAAAATGCTAACCCACTGAGGTTGGAAAGTGCCCAGTGGAAAGTGACTGTACAGGAAAGTGAGCATACATGCAGTCAGAAAAAGGAACATTTCAATGCATTCCATCCAGGCCAGAGATGCCACCAGAGTTTAACTGGAAACCAGTTGTGATTCACATTGATGACTCATGAAAACCACAATTCAGTTTACTTTTCAGCTACTGCTGCTGTTTTAGATCACTGAAGTCCTACACTGGTTGAGGGAAGTCACAGATATCAGCATGGATGAAATAAGAACTGACATATTTTTATTGACTTTCACTTCAACAACTTTATCATTACTGAAGGCAATTCTACTTCCATGGGTTTGACCTTAACCATCTGAAAACTGAAAAAATTAGATTTAGTGATTGACAAGTTCCAATCAAGAGTGATTCACTCTAAAAATAAGGTTTTCTAAGAAAGAAGGTAAATTGAGACATTTAAAGTATCTCCATTGACACTTACGAAGGTGTTGCTGTGCTGTTTAGAAGAATTCTTTCTATTTCCATACAGATCAGAAAGGGTTAGTGATGACAGAACTGCATTGGAGGTCCCCAAAGGTCTCCTGGTTTTCTGGTAGAAGAATAACATGAAGTCTTTCTAAGCACTGGGTCCCAGCTAATTTCCACTCTAATAATGGCTTCTGTGGAGACATTAGGGCCATCACAATGTAAAAATAAGGTTATATATTTTATTTTCCTTCTGGAAATCAGGTGTACAAAGTTGAATTAATCATAAATGGACTAATGTAAATTGTTCATTGACAGCTTATGTCTGTCTGTATGTATATATAGTTAGGAAAATGAAACTTATACTCAACCCAGGAACTACAATATTACATATTCATCTTTGTTTTCCTGTTCTAACCTAGATCCATACTTACCCACTCATCCTTCTGTCAGCCAACCACTTTCTCAAGAGTTTTGTGTTTTCTACTTTCTTGCTTTATAAAAGTGAGCCATATTTCATGTGTATATATACCTAAAGAATATATTGTGCATTTTTATGTATACCATTTTTAATCTATGGTGATTGCTTTTTTTCCCACTCAAACTTAGTGTACCCAGATTCATACTTACTGTTGCATCTAGCTGTAGTTTATTAAGTTTTCACTGCTGTATAGTATCCCATTCTGCGAATACAGCACCATTCATTTTCTCATTCCCTCAAGAGCACTTGGGCTGTTTCCAGATTGATTGTTTTCCTGTGTCAGAGAGAACTACAATCAATGTTCTTGTACAGGTGTCCAAATACTTAGGGTTAAACTGTAAGTAAAATGGCTGAGTCATGGGGTATACAAATTTTTACCATTACAGACAATGGCAGGTTTTCTAATGAGGTTGTATTGAATTATCAACTTGCACTAGCAATGCAGAAAAATTGGTTTGATCCCCATCTCTCCATCTCTCCACATTTTAAGACTTCTTAATTTTTGCCAGTCAAATATTAGATATACATTGGATTTACATATTCTTGGTATTAGACTTCTTTGGGTTGTATATATTACAAATATCTTCCTATAATTTGTACTTTCTTTTCTTTTTCTTTTCCTTTTACCATTTTTTACTTTTAATTCAAGTGTAGCTAACATACAGTATTATTTTAGTTTCAGGTGTACAGCATAGTGATTAGACAGTTCCATATATTACTCAGTGCTCAACATGATATGTGCACTCTTAACCTCATTCACCTATTTCATTCATCCCTCCACCCTCCCACCCGCCCCCCGCAGTAACCATCTGTTTGTTCTCTATGGTTCAGAGTCTATTTTTTTTGGTTTGTCTCTCTTCCTCCCCCCTTTCTTTATTTGTTTTGTTCTTAAATTCCACATATGAGTGAAATCATATGGCATCTGTTTTTCTCTGGCTTATCTCACTTAGTATTATGTACTCTAGCTCCATACATGCTATCACAAATAGCAAAATTTCATTCTTTCTTATGGCTAAGTAATATTGTATTTTTATATTCTTAGTAATATTATATTCTATATATATATATATTCCATATATATATGTGTATATATATATACACACATATATATACACCACTTCTTTATCCATTCATCTACCCATGGACACTTAGGCTGTTTCCATAGTTTGTCTGTTGTAAATAATGCTGCAATAAACATGAGGTGATTATATCCCTTCAAATTAGTGTATTTGTATTCTTTGTTTAAATATTCTGTGTGGATCATATGGTAGTTCTATTTTTAATTTTTTGAGGAACCTCCATACTGTCTTCCACAGTGGCTGCACTAGTTTGCATTCCCACCAACAGTGCACAAGGGTTCCTTTTCCTCTACAATCTCACTAACACTTGTTTCTTGCATTTTTTTATTTTACCAATTCTGACAGGTATGAGGTGGCATCTCATTGTGGTTTTGATTTGCATTTCCCTGGTAATGAGTGATGTTGAGCATCTTTTCATGCGTCTGTTGGCCATCTGTATGTTTTCTTTGAAGAAATGTGTGTTCATGTCTTCTACCCATTTTTAATTGGATTATTTTCTTTTGGGTGTTGGGTTGTATAAGTTCTTTTTATATATTTGGATGCTAATCCTTTATTGGGTATGTCATTGCGAATATCTTCTCCTATTTCATATGTTGTCTTTTAGTTTGTTGATGGTTTTCTTTGCTATGCAGAAGCTTTTTATTTTGATGCAGTCTCAATAGTTTATTTTTGCTTTTGTTACTCTTGCCTTAGGAGACATATCTAGAAAGATGTTGCTATGGTCATGTCAGAGAAATTACTGCCTATGCTCTCTTCTAAGACTTTTATGGCTTCAGTTCTCACATTTAGGTCTTTTAATCTATTTTGAGTTTATTTTTGTGTATGATGTAAGAATGTAGTCCAGTTTTATTCTTTTGCATGTATCTGTCCAGTTTTCCCAACACCATTTGTTGAAGAGACTGTCTTTTTCCCATTACATATTCTTGCAACCATGTAATTGTGATTTTATTTCTGGGCTTTCTATTCTGTTCCATTGATCTATATGTCTGTTTTTGTGCCCATATCACACTATTTTGATTACTACAACTTCGTAATATAACTTGAATTCCAGAATTGTGATACCTCCTGTTTTATTTTTCTTTATAAAGATTGCTTTGGCTCTTTGGGTTCTTTTGTGATTCCATACAAGTTTTAGGATTGTTTTTTCTAGTTCTATGAAAAATGCTGTTGGTATTTTGATAGGGATTGCATTAAATCTGTAGGTTGCTTTTGGTAGAATGGAGATTTTAACAATATTTGTTCTTCCAATCCATGAGTATGGAATATCTGTCTACTTCTTTGTGTCATCTTCAATTTTTTTCAACATTGTTTTACAGTTTTCATAGTACAGGTCTTTTACCTCCTTGGTAAAGTTTATTTTTAGTATTTTATAATTTTTGTTGCAATTGTAAATGGAACTGTTTTCATAATTTCTCTTTCTGCTACTTCATTTTTAGTTTACAGAAGTGAAACAAATTTCTACGTATTGATTTTGTATCCTGCAACCTTACTGAATTCATTTATCAGTTCTAGTAGCTTTTTGGTGGAGTCTTTATAGAGTTTTCTATATATAGTATCATGTTATCTGCAAATACTAAAAGTTTTACATCTTCCTTACCCATTTGGATGCCTTTTATTTCTTTTTGTTGTCTAATTGCTGTGGCTAGGGCTTCCAGTACTATATTGAATTAAAGGGGTGAGAGTGGAGATCCTTGTCTTGTTCCTGATCTTAGAGGAAAAGCTCAGTTTTTACCCACTGCATATGATGTTAGTCTTGGGTTTTTCATGTAAGGCCTTTATTATGTTGAGGTATGTTCCCTCTAAGCCTACTTTGTGAAGGGTTTTTCTCATGAATGGATATTGTGCTTTGCCAAAAATTTTTCTGCCTCTATTGAAATGATCATATGGTTTTTATCCTTTTCTTTGTTGGTGTAATGCATCATGTTGATTTGTGAATATTGAACCACTCTTGACACCCAGGAATACATCCCTCTTGATCATGGTGAATAATTTTTTTAATGTATGCTGGATTCAGTTTGCTAATATTTTGTTGAGGATTTTTGCATCTATGTTCGTCGAGATTATTTACCTTTAGTTTTCTTTTTTGGTGTTCTCTTTATCTGGTTTGAGTACAAGGTATAATGCTGACCTAATAGAATGAACTTGGCAGTTTTCCTTCCTCTTCTATTTTTTAAAATAATTTGAGATGAAAATAGTTGTTAACTCTTCTTTAAATGTTTGGTAGAATTCCCCTGTGAAGCTCTCTGGTCTTGAATTTTTGTTTTTTGGGAGTTGTTTTTTTATTACTGACTCAATTTCATTGCTGGTAATCAGTCTGTTAAAATGTTCTATTTCTTCCTGCTTCAGTTTTGGGAGGTTGTATGTATCTAGGTTGTCAAATTTGTTGGCATATAATTTTTTATAATATTCTCTTATGATTGTTTGTATTTCTGTGTTTTCAGTTGTTATTTTTCTTCTTTCATTTCTGCTTTTGTTTATTTGAGTCCTCTCTCTTGTTTTTTGAAGAGTCTAGCTAGAAGTTTATTGATTTTTGAAGAACCAGCTCCTGCTTTCATTGATGTGTTCTTATTTTTTTCTTAATTTCTATATAATTTCTTTCTTTCTTTCTTTCTTTTTTTAAGATTTTATTTATTTGACAGAGAGAGAGACAGCCAGCAAGAGAGGGAACACAAGCAGGGGGAGTGGGAGAGGAAGAAGCAGGCTCCCAGCAGAGGAGGTTGATCTGATGTGGGGGTCGTTCCTAGAACGCCAGGATCATGCCCTGAGCCAAAGGCAGACGCTTAATGACTGAGCCACCCAGGCGCCCCTATATTATTTATTTCTGCTCTATTCTTTATTATTTCCTTCATTCTGCTGGTTTGGGTTTTGTTTGTCCTTCTTCTAGTTCCTATAGATGTAAGGTTAGGTTGTGTGTTTGACAGCTTCTTACTTCTTGAGGTAGACCTGTATTTGCTGTAAGCTTCCCTCTTAGAACTGCTTTTGCTGCACCTCAGAGAATTTGAATTGTGTTTTCATTTTCATTTATCTCCCTGTAATTTTTTTATTTCTTTTTTTATTTCTTGGTTGACCCATTTGTTGTTTATTGGCATGTTATTTAATCTTCACGTATTCGTGCTTTGTCCAGATTTTTTCCTGTGTTTGATTTCCGGTTTCATAGTGTTATGGTCAGAAAAGATACATGGTATGACAGATCTATTTCAATTTGTTGAGACTTGTTTTGTGGCCTAACATGTCCTCTATTCTGGAGAATGTTTCATATGCACGTGAAAAGAATGTGTATTCTGCTGGTGTAGGATGGAATGTTCTGATTATATCTGTTAAATCCATCTGGTCCAGTGTGTCATTCAAAGTCACTGTTTGTTGATTTTTCTGCTTAGATAATCTATCCATTGATGTAAGTGTGGTGTTCAAGTCCCCTACTATTTATTACTACTGATTATTTACTTTATGTTTGTTATTAGCTGTTTTATGTATCTGGGTACTACCATGTTAGGTGCATAAATATTTACAATTATTGTAGCTTCTTATTGGATTGTCCCTTTTATTATTATGTAGTGCCATTCTTCATTTCTTGTTACAGTCTTTCTTTTAAAGTCTATTTTTGTCTGATACAAGCACTGCTTCCCTGCTTTCTTTTGGCAACCATGTGCATGGTTAATGTTTCTCCATCCCCTCACTTTCAATCTTCAGGTGTCTTTCAGTCTCAAAGGAGCCTCTTATAGGCATCATATAGATGGATTTTTTTAATCCATTCTGTCACCTTATGTCTTTTGATTGGAACATTTAGTCCATTTATGTTCAAAGTAATTATTGATAGATATGTATTTATTGCCACTTTGTTACTTATTTTGTGGTTGTATTTGTAGGGTTTTTTTCCGATCCTTTTGCTCTCTTTCATGGTTTGCTGGCTTTCTTTAGTGATATACTTGGATTCCTTTCTCTCGATTGTTTGCATATCTGTTACTGGTTTTTGATTTTTGGTTACCATTAGGTTTGTATATAACATCATCTGCATATATCAATCTATATTAAGCTGATGGTTGCTTAAGTTTGGACTCATTCTTTTCTCCTCTCCATCATACATTTTAGGTATATGATGTCAGGTTTTACAACCGTGTGTGTGTGTGTGTGTGTGAATCCCTTGATTAATTTTTACAGATATATTTATTTTTATTTCTTCTGTTTTTCCTACTTTTCATACTCTTATCTATGGTCTTTCCTTTCCACTCAAAGGGTCCCCTTTGACATTTCTTGTAGGTCTGGTTTAGTGGTCATGAACTTCTTTAGTGTTTGTCTGAGAAAACTCTTTATTTCTCCTTCTATTCTGAATGATACCCTTGCTGGTTAGAGTATTGTTGGCTGCAGATTTTTTTCCTTCTAGCATTTTGAATATATCATTCCACTCCCTTTTGGCCTGCAGAGTTTCTGCTGAAAACACCACCCATAGTTTATGGGATTTCCCTTGTATGTAACTATCTTCTTTTCTCTTGCTGCTTTTAAATTTCTCTCTTTATCACTACTTTTTGCCATTTTGATTACAGCATGTCTTAATGTGGACCTTCTTGGGCTACTTTTGTTAGGGGTTCTCTGTGTCTCCTGGATCTGGATATCTGTTTCTTTCCTCAGATGAGGGAAGTCTTTAGCTATTATTTCTTCAAATAAATTTTCTGCCCCCTTTTCTCTCTTTTCTTCTTCTGGGATCCCTATAATGTGATGTTATTACACTTGATGGAGTCACTGAGTTCCCTAAGTCTATTCTCATTTTGCATAATTTTTTTTCTCTCACCTGTTCTGCTTGATTGCTTTTTATTACTCTGTCTTCTGGGTCACTAATTTGTTCCTCTGCTTCCTCTAGCCTGTTATTTTTACATCTAGCATATTTTTAATTTCGTTTGTTGTACTCTCATCTCTGATTAGTTCTTTTCTATCTCTCTGTTAAGGGTCTCACTGATGTCCTCCAATCTTTTCTCAAATCCTGTATCTTTATGATCATAACTTTAAATTCTCTATCAAGCATATTATATCTGTTTTGCTTAGGTCTCTTGCTGTGGTTTTGTAATTGTTCTTTCATTGCAGACATATTTCTGTCTCCTCATTTTGTCTAACTCTCCTTGTCTGTTTCTGTGTATAAGGAAAGTCAGCTATCTCTCCTGCTCTTGAAGATGAGGTCCTGTAGTGCAGTGTCCCCTACTCCCCAGAACCCAGAGCTTCAGGGGATGTCACCTATGTATGTTTCATGTACTGTGCTGTTTTGTCCTGGCCACTTTTTCATTTAGTGCAATCATCTGCAAAGACTGTCATTCCCTGTTGTGGGCAGTATTTGGTCACCGCCTGTGGTGGAAAGCACTGTTTCAAAAAGGTGTGCCTTGGGCTTTAGCAGGACCCACTGCTGCCACCACCAGGACCAAGGCCCTGCAAAACGTGTGGGTTGGGAGATGAAGTGTTGGCCAGATTTGAGCCAGTATTCTGAAGGAGTGGACCTGACATGCTGGGACTGAGGCAGGTGTGACTAGAAGTTGCAGATCTGCCAAATGAGGCAGGGGGTGGCGGGGCCAGTGTTGGTGTAAGCAGGTTAGATAGTGAGTATAGGCACTGCTCTGGTTCCCGCAGGTGGCCATGTGTTTATGCTGGAAGGCAAGGGAGGGAAAAGGAGTCTGCCAGCTTCTTTGTGCCTGGTGAAGGCTTCCTTCAGGACTTGCTCTGAATTGAGTCATTTACTCACCCTCCTGTATGCCCCAGGCATTTTTAAAACTGCTGCCTTTATGCTGTATCTCCACAAGCTGTTGGTCTTGTTGTCTCTTTAAGGGCAGGAACTCAGCTTCCTATCACCATTCTCTCCCAGAACTGAGCTCACTGATTTTTAAAATTCCAGGCTTTAAGTCCCACTGGTTGTAAGAATTCACAAAATTTGTCCTGCTTGCGTTCCAAATGTATGGGGATTAGTTTTTTCTGTGCAGGCTTCCCAGTATGATGGTCTGTTTCTTGTCCTTCTCTGCACTGTGGCTCCCTCCCTCCTGTGGACAGGTGAGGTCCCTCTAGCTCCACACCACATCTTCATCTTCCTACCCTTTTTGATATGGCCTCTTCTCCGCCTTTAGTTGCCAAGTTTGTTCTACCAGTTTTGGGGTCATTTTCTAGGTTATTTATGCTGATGTGATGTTATCTAGTTGTATCCATGGCATGAGGTATTTTTAGGGTCCTTTTACTCTGTTATCTTCCCAGCCTCCTGTTTCAATTGCTTTAAGATATGTTTGGATGAACAATATTTGTTGATAATGTAAAATAATTTATCAGGGTTTTTTCTTTCCTGGCGAGTTTTTGTATCTTGTTTAAGAATGCCTCCCCTATCCACTATCAGAAAGGTTTTATACTATAATTTCTTCCAAAAGTCTAGAATTCTGTTTTTGACCTTAAGACGTATGGAGCTGATTTTTGTTGAGTTGCATATCATAAATTGAATGCTGTTCCTACCCCTACTCCCCATCCATATGGCTAACTAAGTGTCAGCTCCATTTTTTTAATAGTTCCTTCTTTTTCAATCTCTGAGCTACTATGTCACCCATTTTACACAACAATGTTCCATTTATCTTTGAATCTTTTCTAAGTTCTACTAATTATTTTGTCTATCCCTGCATCAATACTATATTATCTTAATTACTATAGCTTTAGTTTGAGTATTTATATCTGGTAAAACAATTTTCTTTCCTCATTTTTCTTCTTTGAAAGTATACTGACAACTGGTCCTTTTTTCTTCCACATAAATTTTAGAATCATATTATCAAGTTTCAAAAATATTCCTGATGTGATTTTAACTTTAAGTTGTGTAAGATATCCAGGTCAAGTAGGAAAATTGCCATTTTTATAATATCATCTTTCTACATGAAAACATAGGATAGTTGACCAGTTATTTAGGTTTTATTTAAAATTTCATTAAAATGTTATACCTTTCTATGAATAATTCTTGCTTTTATCTCTTATTTGATTGCTCCTAGATACTGTTGAAAATGATTTTTTAGGTTATATCTTCTAATTATCATAACTATATCTTCTTGTCTCTACTTTTTTCAATTTTGAAGAATCTGGTTTTAAACCACTTGCTATTATTTTAAGGTATAATAATGAAAATTAATCCAGCTGGATCCAAATGAATAAATTAAGCTTTTCCACTCCTCTGTACTTCCCTTTTCATCACCCTGTTACCCTGCTTTAATAAGACAAAATCTCTGATGCTCAGCAGACACTTGTTAAATGCTAGTCACCATTTCACTGTGCCAACATTCTCAAATTTTTCCTAGGGTCAACCTCAGAACAGCAACATTTTTATTAAAGAAGGAAAAGCCAATGTTTGCTTTCCCACCTCTTTTGGGGGAAAAGCCAATATGAAGATGTTTCCAGTTTCTTCATGGGCAGCATGACTCATCCTCATCCATCCCAATCCCAAATTGTACTGTGTCCCAAAAGGTGTTTTAACAGTCCTGAAATGATTCAATTTAAAATAATAAGTGGTATGGTGGTCAATTAAGTTTGAAAACTCCCATTTATTGTATTTCCTGCTTGGAGAGAAAAAGTACAAATTATTGCATAAGAAGTACAGCCATAAATAAATGTTTAACCTTGCTATCTCAATGTCTTCTAAACTTAAGTTAAAAAGTAGAGTGATTTGACTCTATATAAGCATCATTCAAGATATTCAAGAAATTCAAGGGTAAGAAAAGAGGAGTTTGTTTTGGGCAAAATGTCCAATCTATTTAACATGTATGAACGTTAGGTCCTTGTGATCAAGGTGTATTAACTCTGATATATAATATGGAGAACACTGAATATATTTTACATTAAAATAATAGGAAGTTAGACACTCCATTAGATGTAGTTCTCACTGTGGGGGAAAAATATCTCACTTCCATTTCTTTCATTACCTCAAGAATACTAAATGCCAGTGTATCCAAGCAACAAGATGAGAACACTTATTATCTTATCTTATTTGTGCTATTAAATTTGCTGTCATATTACAAAAGAAGATGTATTAAGCCAAGAAATGGCTTTCTTATATCTAAATGGAAAAAATATATATATATATATATATACAATGACCCCTACCCAACTGTTCAATTTTGGAGCCATGTAGAGTAAAGGAATGAAGTGACAGAGACCTAGTCTGACTAGATCTTCAAGATCTTCCTTACTAAAATTCAAACTTCTTGCTGAAGAAGAAAGGAAAGAGAATAAGAGGTGGGTCCTGGAGAGAAACCAAGAAAGAAACAAATCCATCTTAAGGTTTGTAGGAGAAGAGGCAATAACTAACATTTTCTAAGTGCTTAATATGTGCACAGGTCTCTATAACTGAAAAAAAAATTAAATTTAATTTGCATTTAAATTATAGCAAAATAAACATAAAATTTACTATCTTAACAATTCTTAAGTGTTTAATTTAGTGACATTAAATACATTCATATTTCTGTGCTACCATCACCACCATCTATCCATTGAACTCACTTCATTTTACAAAACTGATAACTCTACCTATTAAATAATAATTGTACATGCTCCCCTCTACCTCAGCCCCTGCAGTTACCATTCTACTCTCTGTCTCTATGAATTTGACTACTTGAACTAGCTCATATAAATGGAATCTTGTAATATTTGTCCTTTTGTGATTGACTTATTTTACCTAACATAATGTCCTCCGAGTTCATCCATGTCATAGCATGTGTCAGAGTTTCCTTTCTTTTTAAAGGCCGAATAATATTCCATTGTATGTATACATCACATTTCTTATCTATTTATCTGGTGATGGATACTTGGGTTACTTCTGTCTTTTTGCTAGTGTGAATAATGCTGCTATGAATATGGGTATAAAATATCTGTTAGAGTCTCTGTTTTCAGTTCTTTAGGGTGTAAGGTATATAACTGAAGGTGGAATTGCTGGATCATATTATAATTTTAAGTGTAATTTTTTGTGAAAAATGCCAGAACAACTTCCACAGTAGTTGTACCTTTGTATATTCCTACCAGCAGTGCATAAGCATTATTTTCTGTTTTGTTTTGTTGTTTTGTTTTTTAGTTGTTGTCAGTAGCCATCCTAATGGATGTGAGGTGATATCTCATTGTTTTTATTTACATTTTCCCAATGATAAATGATATTAAACATCTCTTCATGTGCTTACTAGTCATTTCTGTATCTTTGAAGATATATCCATTTAAGTCCTTTGCCATTTTCTAATTGGATTGTTTATTTTCTTGTTGAGTTGTAGCAGTTCTTTATATATTCTGGATATTATCCCCTTATCAGATTCATGATTTCCAACTATTTTCTCCCATCCTATGGATTGTCTTTTCATTATATTGATTGTATCCTTTGATGCACAGAAGTTTTTAATTTTGATGTAGTATAACTTATCTTTTTTTCTTTAGTTGCCTGTGCTTTTGGTTTCACATCCAAGAAATCATTGCTAAGTCAAACACCAAGAAAATTTCATCCTATCTGTTCTGCTGTGATTTTTATTGTTTTAAGTCTGTGTGGGCTAAATTGTCACTCTGCCCAAAATTCTTTTGTTGAAGCCCTAAACCCCAATAACTTAGAATGTAACCACATTTGGAGATAAAGTCTTTAAGGAGGTAATTAAGTTAAAATGAGGTCTTCAGGGTGGGCCCTAATCCAATATGACTGGTGTCACTATGAGAAGAGAAAACTTGGATACAGACATGGGCACACAGAGGGAAGACCATGTGAGGACACGACAAGAAGGCAGCAATCCACAAGCCAAGGAGAAGGGCCTCAGAAAAAGCCAATGCTGTTGACAGCTTATCTTAGACTTTCAAACCTCCAGAACTCTCCAGAACTATGAGAAAATGAATTTCTGTTGTTTAAGCCACTAACTCGGTGGTGTTTTATTATGGCAGCCCTGGCAAACTAATACAAGGTCTGTGGAGTTTCGTTTGGTTTTGGTTTTGAATTAAACTTTTTATTTTGAGGTAATGTAGATTTGCATGCAATTGTGTCTTTCATTATGTTTCCCCTAATGGTAACATCTTATATAAGTAGAGTACACTATCACAAAGAAGATCCTGATATTGAGACAATTCAAAGGTATTATTCATACTTACCCCATTTTACTTTTACCTGTGTGTGTGTCTGTGCGTATATTTAGTTCTGTACAATTTTATCACATGTGTGTCTTCACATATCAACCACCACACTTGAGATATTGAACATTTCTATTGCAAAAGATCTAGTGTTTTCCTTTTATAACCACAAATCCTTAATTCCTGGCAACTGCTAATATCTTTTCAATTTGCATAATTTTGTCATTTCAAGAATATTATATATGAAATCATACAATATAAAACCTTTGGGACTCCCCCCCACTCATCATAATTCCTTGAGAGTCTTCCAAATGGTTGCTTGTATTAATAATTCATTCTTTTTTACTGGTCAGTAGTATTCCATGGTTTATATGTACCAGAGGTTATTTACCATTTAACCGTTCAGCTGCTCAAGGACATCTGGGCAGCTTCAAGTTTTGGGCTATTAGCTCAAGTCTACCTCTTCATTATTATTTTCTTTCTGTTTTTCCTGTTTCCTTTCTTGTCTTACTATGGGTTAATTGAACATTTTTTTAGGCTTACATTTTGATTTATTTATACTGTTTTTGTGGTCTTTTACTTCATGTGATTTTATTTAGTAGTTGCTCTCTATGGAGTTTTTTAAAATTAATTTTCCCAATTGCCTTTTAAGGTAAGTATTACTAGATCTATATCACAGATAAGAAAACTGAGGCTCAGGAATAGTATGTAGCATAACTGCCAATAAGCAGCTCAGCTGGAATCTGAATCTAAATCTGTCTGATTCCAGAAGCACTAGTCTTGCTAACACTACACATAGCTTGTCCCTGGCCTCAGGGCAAAATAGAAAAGCCTCACCCATTATGAATCATCTTTATCAGGGAGGAAGTCCACAAGATTAGGCAGCACTGAAGAAGAATCTGAAGTATCATATTCAAGAATTTTTTTTTTTAAGATTTTATTTATTTATTTGGCAGAGAGAGAGACAGCCAGTGAGAGAGGGAACATAAGCAGGGGGAGTGGGAGAGGAAGAAGCAGGCTCCCGGCAGAGCAGGGAGCCCGATGCGGGGCTCGAACTCTGGGGTCACGCCCTGAGCCAAAGGCAAATGCTTAATGACTGAGCCACTCAGGTGCCCCCATATTCAAGACTTTTGCTCTTATTCTTTTCTCAGCCCATGATGCCTCTTTTTTAGCCTACCCTTCTACCTATTGAAACCCAAAGTACTGAAATACAGCCTCCTTCACAAATCCTTCCCTAATTGCCTTACCTCTCTGCAGTGGAAAGTAATTTTTCTCCTTTGGCTTCTCCAGAGCAGTTTGTTTATACCTCTCCTCCGGCCTGGATTCTGGCTAGCTATTTATATATTTCTTGCTTCCTGTCTTGATTGGAAAGTCTTTGAGGAAATAAACTAAGACATAATGCATTTTTGTCACCGCTACAATGTCTAGCATATAGTAGTTGATCTAGCAAATATTTGTTGAGTTCAGTGGAACTGAAATAGGGCTCAAAGAAGCTGTGGGTAAATCTGCTGAGTTATTTGGAAGGAGAGTCAATTTGCACCTTTGTAAATAATGATCATTTAGTTACTTACTTGGCAGATTATACCTTTTAAGTGTGTTATAGAAAATTTTTAAGAGGAGAAGAATTAGTAGAAAGCTGATCCATTGGATTTATTAATGGGTGAGTAATTCCTCATTCCTGTTTGGAAAATTTCTCAGGTCAGTAATTATGAAGTTTTCATTTTTTAAATTAACGGAAGCTCAAATTGCTGGTGCTCAAAGGAAAAAAGAGAGGATGTTTTTATTTTAATTATTATTGATCAAACACTGTGAAATATCTCTTTCAGAATGATCTCTCTAAATTCAGGACAAGGATAAGCTAGCAAGTGTTTGCTAAGCTCAGATATTTAAAACCTACTCTAGGGGAAGAGAAGTCATTTAGTTGACATAATGACCCCTTTATACGTTTAAGCAGTGCTTAGCTTTATGAAGCCATAAAAATATATGTACAGTAATATACTCATTTCTCGTTCTAAAACAACCACTATAAACCATGATTTGTAAGAGTTTTAAACATAACTGCTTTCCTAGGAGGACATGTATATACGATTTATACTGCTGTACTAGTCCTTCCTAAGTGCTTCTTGAAGTCCATTTTCTTCATGAATTATGGCTTTTCAAATAGAATGGAAGTACTATCGAACGTTTTTAATGCAGTTCTATTTTTAAAAGATAAATTAAGTTTGATTATTTGAATATGACCAGCCAAAAAAGGAACAATTGCATGAACCCTTATTTTTAATTTAACTAGGAATAAATATATGCACAACAATGACTATCCATCTCTAAGCTTCAAAATCATAAATCTTTGAGTTAGAAGAGAACTTGAGTGTAGCTCAGTGCTTACAACTGAAATAATCTGACTGTAACTGCACAGAATTGTAAAATGATCTACGATTCGTAAGTAAAGCATGCACAGTGCTTTACACTTTATGAAATATATGTAAATGGTCATGATGGAGAGGGCAGATTTGGAGACTAACCTTAGGGAAGCTGTCTGATCTGGGCAATCCCATTTCTTCCTGGCAATTCCTATTCTTAATGGCCCATTACCTGTAGAGTATCAACATATTTTTTTCAACATGTGTCCACCTCTTCTGCCCCAGTGATCTGCTTCTGCCCCCTCCCCACCATGCACCTTGTGCTTCCCTGTTCATTTCTTTATTTATACTGTTTTTCAAGACAAACTCACTTTCTTCTTTACATCAAACTAAAGCCTGCTTGTATCTTAAATGACAGCCTGAGTCTCATGTCTTTTATGAAAACTTCTAGACTACAGCATTTAGAAACCTCTTTTTCTCAAAAGTGTCATTTATTCATTCAACAAGTATTTGAGTTCATAGGCACTTTGCCACCCAAGTAAACTATATTCTCTGCCCACAGCATTTTCAATGGTGGTTTTTAATCTGTGCTCCACAGAGTCCTTGCAGGTGACCTAGGGATCATTTTAATTGGCCAGGATGCTGGTGACTTATGGCCTTTCCTTTCCAATTTAATAAGTTTTACTTTTATCAGTTTTACATAGGGAACTAGGATGCACTGATATACAGGGTTCTGCTGATTTTTTTTTTGAGGCTGAAAACTGTTTTAATGAAGGAAATAGAAAATAAACAGATAATTACAATTGACTAATTCATTATACCCATATGTACATTTAGGGAATAACTGAGAGGGGCACAGCTTCTTATTTTTGATGGTCTACATACCTGTTCACTTCCAACTTTCCTTGAAAGCTTCTCATTAATGGGAATTGTACCCTCCACTAGAATCCATGAGGGCAAGATGCTGCCTGTTTTGCTTGTTGTTGTACCCCAGAACAGTGCCTGGTCCAATATAGGCACTGAATTATACTGGTTGGGTATAGGAATATTAGTCTATATACTTCATTTTGCCTTCCATATGCAACACACATAATAAATTTTCATAACATATTTGACAAATGAACAAATGACTTAAAAAGATTTGTCTTTCTTACATGAAAGAAGCAAGACAAGGGAGTTAGGTTATAAAATGTGTGTAGAGGAGAGGGTGGCACAAAGACAAAAACATAGGTCTTGGATGGCTGTGCTCCTTTTAAATCCCTTATCTGAAAACAATTTTCAATATGAAAATGAAAATTGAATTTAGTTCTTCTTTAATTGATAATATCTTTTTATTTTATGCATTCTTTCGGTTTAATTATCACTTCATCTCAGTTTTAAGATTGTTACTTTTAAAGATTTTTATTTATTTCAGAGCGAGCATACAAGCGCAGGTGGGGGAGGGGCAGAGGCAGAAGGAGAAGCAGACTCTCCACTGAACAGGAAGTCTGAAGTGCAGCTCAATCCCAGGACCCTCAGATCATGACCTGAGCAGAAGTCAGACACTTAAGTGACTGAGCCCCCCAGGCACCTCTAAGATTGTTTCTTTTAAAAATGCTTTTAATAGACAAAAATTAAAGCAAAATATTTTTTCAGAGATAAGTTGCTTTATATCACCGTAATATTTAGAACCTTACCTTTAATCAAATGATCTCAATGTCTGTTTTTTTCTAAGTGTCATGTGGGACAGGAGTGGCAGAGGACACCAGCAATAGGAGTCTAGCTAAGGAGATGTGGCCTGGCTCTACCCTTATCAGAAGTAGGGTAGGTTGGCAATGGCAAGGAGCAAGTTCAGGAGATTTCATTGGATAATAGCAAGGGAGCAAGTTCAGCAAAGATTAGTTGAGGCAAAGAGAAAACGGTCATTCCCATTAATACACAGTCAAGTTTTGAACATCCCATGCTGTCATGCTGTTATATATTATAAATTAATGCCCCCAAAGGGCCTCTTGTATGCCAGACTTGGATTTTGATACATCTGCTCATGTAGGAACATTTGAAACCGATACATGGCTTGCTGCCTGCCAGCCAAAAGTTCTGTTTAGCTGCAGCAAGGTCTTTGTCAGTAGAGAAGGGGAATGTTTGTGCAATTATTCTAATGTATAATTGTAGTATCTTTCAAACACTGTTTCTTCTAGCCCCAGGTGTTTCCCAAAGGTATTGCTTGTTTAAGAAGATGAGGTAAAGGGGTAAGGATGATAGAATTAGGGAGTAAATGTGATTTAGCACTAAGTCTTTTATTTACATTTGAGACTTCATGTAAGACTTTATAAAAGGGGGTGGGGGTTGCTAGTAAAAGGCATTTGAAAATTATCGCCTTTTCATACAAGAGTGAGCATGGAAAAATGTGTAAATGCTGATGATGACAGTCATAGGTATCATACATTTAACACTGATACAAAGATAGACAAAATAGTAACAAATTTATAGACTGACTTTGATGCTATCTTTAAGCTAGTTGACCACCTACTGCTTGTGGAAGAAAGGGAAGAATAAAGAACATGAAAAAAATGGCACAAATATGCCATGAATGCATCTAACAAAGGAGATGTGATGAAGGGTTTTTTAAACTTTTTCTTAGCTTTTCAAAAATACGCAAAACATCTTCAAGCTTCCTGTACATTTTTAGGAGTACAGAATATATGAAGGAAAGTGGCCTGCACTATAAATCCAAGCAGGCAGAAATAGTTCTGCTGATGGGGCCTCAAGATCTCAGCACTGGGTGAAAAATTTTGTCCCTGTAAAAAGGGTTTTGACCCAGGTATATTTTATGACTGTCTCTGGAACCACAAACTTTGATATACAGGCCTTTTCAATGCTGGCACTTCTTGGGTAGGATAATTCTTTACGATAAGCTATTGTCCTGAGTGTTGCAGGATGCTTAGTAGTATCCCTGGCCTCTATCACTAAATACCAGTAGCACTATCCAGACCCCATCACTTGCCCTCTTAAATGGGACAAACAAAAATATCTGTAGACTGTGCCAAGTCATCCCTGTTGAGAACTACTGATATCAACTGTAAGCTCAACTATGATAGATAAAGCATAATCTCAAAGTGATGTTAGGATTATTTCACATACTTTCTAGAATATAGAAATCTAAAACAAAAACATTATTGAGTACGGTAATTGTCTTTCAGCAGATTAGTTCCCAAATTGTTATATTTTAGGTCTGGTTTTCTAGGCATTATTTTTAAATGGGCAAATTTAGCTGAGACTGTTCATTAGTACTGTGTACTTTGTTAATTTATGACATCATTCTACTACTATTACATACTTCAATTCTGTGTTTTATGACCTATAAAATATAAGAACTAAGTGAGAGGTGTATACTTTCATGTGAGAATCTTGGAATGTTCTTTATAGATAAACGCTATAAAATATCTGAATTTACTGGGTGTTAAATAAGAATTGTCGATAGTTTGAAAACTTCTACTTTTTAAATTTTTAATAAAATTTCTAACTGTCAAATTAAAAGTTGTGGTAACTTAATTTTTATTCTGTGAATAATTTACAATACAGGAGGATCTTATAACCTTTTCAACAAATACTAAGTAAGCTCTTACCAAATGTAAGGCTCAGAGAATGAAGTGATGATGAATGTGAATTCAGTGCCTTCCTGTAAAAACCTCTGTCTGAAGTCTATGTGTTTTCCACTTTTCTTATTATGTCTTATGTATTAATTTTGCTAACTCTTTGTTCTGTTCTTATATATCCAAGGCTTCGTGGTCAGACCACTGTTCCTCACTGCTATATTCTCTTGGTGATAAAACCCACTCTTGTAGGTTTAATATATAAATCTCCATATTTAACCAGATTACTTCTAAGCTCCAGACTGTTATCTCCAACTCTTCACAAGGCAATTCACTCCAATTTTCTATTAGCATCCGAAGTGCAACAAATCAAAATTATCTTTATCCCCCTCTCCATTCCCCATGCTTCTATCAGGGCTTGTCAGAATTTCTATCGGGGGGCACCTGGGTGGCTCAGTCGTTAAGCTTCTGCCTTCGGCTCAGGTCATGATCCCAGGGTCCTGGGATCCAGTCCTGCATCAGGCTCCCCATTCAGTGGGAAGGCTGCTTCTCTCTCTCCCATTCCCCCTGCTTGTGTTCTCCCTCTCGCTGTCTCTGTCTCTGTCAAATAAATAAATAAATCTTTAAAAAGAAAAGAATTTTTAGTCTGCCACATTGTGGGAAAGAGAACTCCTGATGTTTTTATTGCCATTTCCACAGGCTTAGTCCATATCTGATCCATTACAATACTTTTGTCTCATCTCCCCAGTGCCTACCAAAATAAAGTATATCTTGGTCATCTTTCAAGGCCCTTTTTAGACTACACTAAACCTACTTCTATATTCTGTTTGATATAAACCCTTGACTCCAGCCAGCTGACTTCCTATTGTCTGAACCTACCATGTACATTTCTCCTTCTCCACATCTCTCACAAATGAGTTAAAAAACAATTGCTGCCATAAGGCATCCAGATTTTTGTTTATCCAATTTAATCTTTGTCTGAATTCTGTAATTGTATTTTTTTAATTTAACTTAAAAAGCAGATTATGTCGATCTTGCTTAAAATCTTCCATTGCTTTCCATTGCAGTTAAACTAAATAATAAGTCTCATGACAACTTCTTCAAATTTAACTGGGCATACTGTATTTTTATTTGGTAATGCTGGCAGTTCTAAAACCATTCACTCATAAACTGGCCACCTTTCTCAAGGCCTCCATCAGGCATTAGTTCTTGTTGTTCTTTCTGTGTAGGATGTAATTCTACAGTTGATTGTATGCTCCCTCTTCTCTTTGTTCATGCTTCAGTTCAAATTTCAGCTTCTCATATAGGACTTCCTTTTTCCCTAGCATAAAATGTACCCCCACCCCCCACCACTTTCTCTATAGAATTTATTTTCATGTATAATTAATGTGTTTGTATTCCTATTTATTTTCTGTCTCTTTCATTAATATAGGAAAAGGTCTTTCTCTGGCTCAACCTCATCTCCAGAGTTTTGAACAAACGTGATACACATTGCTACCAAATATTAACAAATATGTTGTTGAATAATTCATGAAATATTTAAAAATATTTGTTGAATAATTCAATGAACAATTGCATGAGCGAATAACTGAATAAATAAATGTATGTCAAGAATAGATCAAAAGATTTTGCTTCCATGATGGCCAAGTAGTTGTATTATACCAACCCTCTTTCAGATAACAACTGTAAGCTATAGACATCCTCATAAAAAAGCAAAGAAAACACCAAAAAAGCACTACTTGAGAGCAGTCCATGCCATACAATTAACTAAAACTCTAACAGAAAAATTCAGTCTAGAGTCACCTGGGTGGCTTAGTTGGTTAAGTGACTTGCTCTTGATTTTGGCTCAGGTCATGATCTCAGGGTCCTGGGATCAAGCCCCACATCAGGCCCCACACTCCGTGGAGAGTATGCTTGGGATTTTCTCTTTTCCTATCCACCTCCCGCCATGCACATGTGCACACACTCTCTTTCTCTCTCAAATAAATAAATAAATCTTTAAAAAATTTCCATCTTTTATAAAAACAAGATGGTAGACTTGTATAGGAATAGCCAACATGAAAAGTGAAGGAGAAGATTTTCAGAGTGGAGGGTGAGCTTTAAATTCTGCCTAAACTCTGCCCAAATTCCTGATAATGTCCTGAACTATGAATGAACTATAAATGTGCAGGGAAGATGTGAAGAAGTCTAACTTTACATTCAGCTTTACGTTTCAGTCCTAGCAATTTTCTTCTTTAAGGTTTCCTAATTGTTGAAATTCTCTATAGTTCATTCACTGATACTGTAACGTTCCTTCAGTTCTTTGAAAATATTTTAGTTCTCTGAAAAATAATTATATTAGCTGCTATGATATCTTTTTAAATCCAACATCTGGATCTAGTCAAAAATCATATTCTCATGACAGCTTTTTATCCAAAGTATGAGTCACATTTTCCTGTTTCTTAGCATGTCTAGAAATTTTTTGTTGAAAAATGAATATTGTAGTAGATATATTGTAGCGACTGGATTGTGTTGTATTCTTATGATGATTTTGGTTTAATGCTCTAATAGGCAGTTAACTAACTTATCTGAATTTGCACTGCAAAATTTTTCTTCCTCATGCCATGCAGCTACCAATTTCATTGCTCTCTTAGCTTAAAAGGCTTCAATTTTCTGCTGATAAATCAGGGCCTATTGGGAAATGTACTCAGTTTAAAAAAAAAAAGTTACAAACTTACAGATCTGGCCCCAGTGCAATTAAATCCTTTGTCCTTTCTCATTAGGGACTTTGGAATATTTGCCGTAAATGGACAGTTCAGCTTTCAGCTAATGTTTTGGGCAGAGTTAATTCTCAGATTTTAGATATTACCTCTGTAGTTCTCTTGCTGATAAAATTGCCCCTTAAATTTATGGCTGTTTTTTCAGCCCTGATTTCTTATCTCTGGTACTTGAACTGATAAGGGTGAGGTTTTCTTTCTTTTTTTTTTCCTTATCTTTTTTTTCTTTATGTTCAATTAGCCAGCATATAGTACATTAGTTTTTGATGTAGTGTCCAAAGATTCATTAGTTGCATATAACACCCAGCGCTTATCACAACATGTGCCTTCCTTAATACCCATCACCCAGTTACCCCATTCCCCAACCCCCTCCCTTCTATAACCTCCGGTTTGTTTCCTGGAGTCCAGAGTCTCTCATGGTTTATTTCCCTCTCTGATTTCTTCCTTCAGTTTTCCCTTCCTTCCCCTGTGGTCCTCTGCCCTATTCCTTATGTTCCACATATGAGTGAAACTATATGATAATTGTCTTTCTCTGCTTGACTTATTTCACTTAGGGTGAGGTTTTCTATTATCCATGCTCTGCTGCTATAGCTGTGGAGATTTGGCAGAGCCCATTGGCCAGGATCCTACATTGTCAATTTTAACAACTTTCCAGTTGCACATTTTCAAGTGCAAACTCTCATATGACCTCTTAGACTCTCTTAAGTTTCTTTAAATTTTTTTAATATTTTAGTCAACTTTTTAAATCATTACCTGTGAGAGGTTTCGTATGACCCCTTACTCCTACTACCATTACTGTATCTCTTTTAAGTTTTAATTTTGCTTTGAAATAATATTTTTGGGTCTCAAAGAAATACCTCTTCTTTTGGAAAATGCTAACATATTACAAAATGACATGCTTTCTCTACTGAGAAAAAATATATATCATCATGCTTTTAGAAATTGTTGAATTTCTCCAAAACACTTTAAATTCTTCATTAAATCTTATATGTCAATATATATTACTTTGTATTTTTATTATATACAAATACATTTATATTTGAGTTTTCATTGAAACTAATCATTCTAAACATAAATTAGATAAAATTTAAATATCTTTTAAGTCCTGTTGATTTGCTAAGTGATATGTATCTATTCTATATTAATAATATTACATATGGAAATTATTGCTATAAAGCCACGATTTACAGTAGAGTAAGAGTTATTCCAAGAATCAAATTAACATAGAAATTATGGTTGGTCAATAACTATAAATAACCATTTTTAAGAATAGGATGTGGAACTATTAACTACCTTTCAAATTTTTGCATTATTATTTTAATCTTGAGCAGGACGACACCTTAGATATTTTAATAATAAGGTTTTAATACTTGATATTTGTGAAACAAGAAAAAAGGTCAATAATAGCCAGGGAATACTATATAAAGCATACCATTGGGCAGGAAATCTATAATTTGGGTTCTCATCACTCTTCTATTGGTCAAGTTACAAAATATTTTTGAATTAGATTTTCATGTACTATGTAGTAAACTAGAGCTCTATCAGTATTTGTAGGGGATATGCTAGTGTTCTGTCTCCATCCTCCTTTAGGACTTAGCGACCTTAGGCACTTAATTCTTCCCTCCACCAAGAAAGTTGGCTGCCCACAGACTTGCCTTTTTCTTTTGTTGCTTTAGTGCTTAGGAAGTTGTTCCTCTTCCTGAAATCATTTTAACATTACATAGTTCCTGGTTTACTGTACTATAATTTTTTTTTACTCATAACTCTTTAATCCATCTGATACCTTTTCAACTATTTATATGACAGTTGTACCATTTAGAAATATGATTTGTTTTTCCATATCTGCTGGCAAAATGCTGATTTTCTTTCTTCCTCCCTTCTTTCCTTCTCTCATATAGTAGGAGTCCATTTTTATAATTCCTAGTTTGGGGGGTTTTGTTGTGATATTAGAAAAATTGATGCATGAATTAGGTAGACAAGACATATGGAAAACTAAATTTTAGTATTTTTTAGTTTCCCAATTCACAGATTTTTTTTAATTTGAAGAATTAGTTGTTAATTCTGTTTAGCATAATGCTTATATAGACATAATGTATTTGAAAACAATACTTTCTCTTATTCTTTTCGAATAAAGGAGTTATCCTTTTATGGGGGGGATATCTTTTTTTTTTTTTTTTTTTTTTAGCCAGCCAAGGTATTTAGAATAATGTAAGTATTAATGAAATTAGAATGCATATTTTTTATTTTATTTTTTGGTTATGGGTTACCTAATAATTAGAATTATTTCATTTGGGTATGAAGAAGCATGTAAATGGAAATAAAATTTGGGGGGATGGTCTCAGTTGTCTCTCAAAACTTTGTCCTAATTCCTTTTTTTCTCCTTTGTATCTATGCAATTCAAAAGTTTGCTAGGATTTATCTAGCTATAACTTTCTTAATTAATTGGTCTTGGCCCTTACATTCCCCTTTATTTTATTTTTTTAAAGATTTTATTTTTATTTGTTTGAGAGAGAGAGTGCATGGGGAGGCAAAGGGAGAGGGAGAAGGGAAGTAGATTCCCCAGTGAGTGTAGAGCCCAACATGGGCCTCCATCCCACTACCCATAAGATCACAACCTGAGCTGAAACCAAGAGTGAAGTGCTCAACCGTTCAACCAACTGAGCCACCCAGGCACTACTCCCCTTTATTTAAAAAGACAAATATTTTTCATCTTCAGAAAATTTTTTTCTGAATATGTTTTAGGTTTTTGTTTTTTTTTTTTTTAAATCTGTTCAGTTTTTTTCTACTTGCTGGGTTAATTCTCTCCTGCCAACACCATAGATTTTAATTTTATTGTAAAGCTTAAATTTCCTTGAAGGAGTTCAATTTATTTTCTTCTTATCCTTAAGTCATCTTTTTTTCTCTTTTAAAACATGTGTGCCTTGTTCCATCTCAACAAGACTATAAAATAACTTTCTAAAATGTATTCTGATACCTATAGTAAATAAACCTGAGAAGTATCTTTTTTTCTGAATGTCAATTATGATTTTTGTTTACTTTTACCTATAGTTTTTTTTTCTTAATAATATTGTTGACTATTTTTCTACTTACTCATCAAAGAACAGAGACCTATCAAGACCCAGTACTTGCCCGAAATAGTGTGGTTTTCCTCTTGGTTCCAAATGCTCTGTGCTTAAATGGTGATTAAAAAACCAACCAACCAAACAGACAAACAAAAAAAACCTTCACAGAATTGCAATTGGACAAAAGGTCCAATTTCCAGAGTACTGAGTGTACATAAATTGCAAGTAAACTGACATAAATTTGATCTCTTAATTTTCAGTTTTCAACACTTTAAGTAAAACTTAGTAAGTATAAAACCACAACTGCCAGTATGTATGCCTACTAGGAAGCTTCTTATTGCCACTGTCTATCTCCCCTCACTATCTTTTATACCCATTGGTTTTCTGATAGCTGTGTCTTGGAAAGGTGAGGTGGTTTTGCTAATGCAATGAACAAAAGTTTTATTGATCAAGAACCATGATTTCTCAACCCAGCATTATGGATCTTTCAGTGAATAAGATTGCCTCCAAAATTCTTTTTTTTCAGAGTTGATACTTTCTTTTTCTTTTCTTTTCTCTTGTTCTTTTTTTGGTGCCTGTGTGATTATTTAAAGGAACAGTGTGAAGGGCAACATCAAGAAGACTAGTCAGATATCAGTTAAGCTACAATTAATTGGTTCTTGAAGAGTAACATAGAATGGTACATTTTGTTTAACTATAAAAATTCTAGAATGTGAGAAGGAGAGCAGCCAAAAGTGAACCTGGGGAGACAGAGAGGACAGGCCACATAAGGCCTTATAAGTCAAGTTATAGATACATATCTTTATTCCAGGAGTTACAGAAAGGCATTAAGGAATTAAATGGTGTGTGAATAGTGACATAATATGATTTGTAATTTGAAAAGAATTTTTGTCTGATGAACTCCATCAAGTTTTTCACAGTATAAAATATGGGGAGATTATTTAGGAAGCTAAAGCAATAATACATGTTTAGAAAGGCAACAACGGAGAATAAAGTAAAATCAATAGGATTTCATTATGAAATCAGTAAAAAGGGTTAGACAGAGAAAGGTATGCTTATTGAACTTTCAGGAATACCTGTGATATCTTTACTTCCTTCTCCACTGTATTGAACGTTTTGTAACAACAAGGTCCATTCTGAGAACTGAAAAAGCCCCCTGGGCTGAGACCAGTTCTGGGCCTATTAACATTCAGATCCTTTTCTTTTTCTTTTCTTCTTTTCTTCTCTCCCCTCCCATCTCCTCCCCTTCCCTCCCTTTCTCTCTCCTCTCCTCTCCTCTCCTCTCCTCTCCTCTCCTCTTGTCTCCCCTCCCCTCCCCTCCCCTCCTCTCTCTTTTTTTCTTTTTTTCTGCTTTCACCTGCTCTTTTTTGAAGTGTCCAATCCCTGCAGACTGCATTTACTCAGCTGACTTTTGATTGGGTTCAACCGGTACAAGGCTCTTTCAGGAGATTGAAGGGTGGAAGGAGGTAAAGGTAATTTTCTCTGTCTCTGCTTGGGTGGCGTTTCTTTCTCTTTCTTTTTCTCTTTCTCTTCTTTTCTCTTTCTCTTTTCTCTTTCTCTATCTTGAGTGGTGTTTCTTTTTCTCTTTCTCTCTTTTTCTCTTTCTCTTTCTCTGCCTTGAGTGATGTTAGTTTCTCTTTCTCTTCTCTTTGTCTCTCTTTCCTTTTCACTTTCTCTGCCTTAAATGGTGTTTCTCTTTCTCTTCCTCTCTCTTTCTATTTTCTCTTTCTTTGCCTTGGGTGGTGTTTCCAGCCAATATGTGTCTCTATGGCAATAGTTCACACCAGGCAGGGCTGATATATTTTCTAGCTTCCTCCAGTGACTTCAGCCCCGAGAATATCAAAATGCCTCCTCCCTTTGTGCAACCTAGGTGATAATAGTTTCCTGCTGTTGCTAACTTCCGGGTTGCCTTTATATACTCAATTTGACTTCTTAGACATCTCATCATTTGTCTAACAAAATCTCTTCTAAGTTCTTAGAGATGTTTCTGTTTTGCTATTTGGACTCAGAGTGATAAAGACCTCAAAGCCTAAATCTGGAATTAATAATTATAAATGTTTAAGAACTGCATCATGGGCTTGGCTCTACCTTTCCAGGTCAATGCAAGAGGTACTCTTTATAAAAAGATTAAGAAAAGCAATGGTGTAATAAATTAAGCACTGAGTTTTTGGTTCTACTAGGCAACCCTTTAACTCATAGTTCCTTTTTTTTCCAAAACAGAAATGTTTTAAAGAGTGAAAGAGTTGTTTTTATATACTCAACGAGTAAGGATCCATTCTGACTTGGATCTTCGAAAACTGTGGCTTTACCAAAGCTTGTCCTTCATAGTATCCCAACTACGTACAGTAAACATTCTGAACCAGATGGTTAGTTTTTGCATAAGATTTGATCTCTCTCAAAATATTCTTCAAATTTACTGTTGAAAGTTATAAACAATCATATAAAATCATTTTATCAAAATCTGTGTCATACCAATAATCATATTTACCAGTCACCTGCTAAATGAGAGGTGTAATGGCATGTTTTTACATACAGTATTTGATTTCATGTCCCTTATTTGTCACAATAAAAAATTTAGAAAATGATGCACAGAGAGGTTAATCAAATTGCAGAAGGTCATTGTAATAGACCATAATGTCTCTCTTATGACCTACTATAGACAATCTATTTTATATTTGGCATTCTTTAGACTAAATCTATCTTTTTTAATTTTCTTTTTTTGGTCCAGTTAGGCCAGATAATAACTAGACATCAAAGAGAAATGACATATTAGGTCATGCGCTTGATGGAAACCAGCAATATTATAATTAAAATATTTCAACATATGGAGGCAAAATGGAAGTGTCTGAGGGAATTAACATCACACTGAAAGACTAAGCCTTCTCTATGATAAAATGTAACATGTTGAACAGACTAAAAATGTTTCTGTATTAGTCAGCTTTCTAAGTCTCATGCAACAGAAACCAATTTTGGCTAAATTATTAAAATAAACTTTTGAAAGGAAATCGGCTTCATATGATCTACAATAAGTCCAGCTTTTAAAAGCTGTTCAGTTAGACTAGGATGAACTTCACCAAAGACCCTCACCAGGCAATGTCACTTCTACAAAAAAAAAATATGACCTGTTATGTTGCCCTGTCGACAAACCAATATGAAGGGTAATAGGTGGTTTAGGGTCTGTGAGTCAGGGGACACCCGAAGCCTGTCTCAATTCACCCATCCTGGTGGCCATATTGCCCCTTATGTAAATATTTATATTAATGTTTTTATAGCACTGTAATACTGGTGGTGCAGAGTAAATTTGTTGAGGGCGATGACGATCCTGTGTAAAATTGTCTAACATCATAGCACATTAAGGGACCATTGTCGCCTGGTCTGGAACTTATATTGGAAACAGCAGTGAGCAGAGCTTACCAGCAGAGCAGGGACTACAGCCCTGATCGAGCACATTTCTGGTTGTCCCAGGCTTGTCTGTTGACTTCTATTGATAAGGACATTATCTTCAGCTCCTGTGAGTGCAGTAGCACCACTAATCTTCAAATATGTCTTCAAACATGGTTCTGAAGCAATACCAGGTCTTAGGCATTGCATAGGAGGCAGAATAATGGTCCCTTAAAGATATCCATGTCCTAGCCCTGAAACCTCTGACTAATTTACCTTATACGGTAAAAAGAACTTTGTAGATGTGGTTAAGGTCCTTGAGATGAGAAGACTATCCTGGGTTACCCACGTGTACCAAATCTGATTACGAATCCTTAAAAGTAAAAAAACCTTCCCTAGCTCTTAGGGACAGATGTGATGACAGAAGAAGGGTCAGAGAAATGCAATGATGCTGACTTTAGTTAGAGGTTGAAGACCGTAAGCCAAGAGATGTGGGCAGCTTCTAGAAGCTGGAAATAGCAAGGAGGCAGATTCACTCATAGAATCTGCAGAAAGGAACATATTTCTGCCAACATCTTGATTTTAACCCAATGAGACTAGTGTCAGACTTCTGACATAAGACCTGTAAGACCATGAATTTGTGTCTTAACCTACTCAGTTTTTGATATTTATTATAAAAGTGTTGTGAGTTGAACAATGACCCCCAAAAAGATATGTCTACTTCCTAACCCCCAAAAGCTGCAAAATGGCCTTATTTGGTAGAAAAAAGAATCTGTGTGGATGTAAATAACTTACGGATCTTGGGTGGATTATCTGGATGAGCCCTAAATCCAATAACAAATGTCCTTATAAGGGACACACATATTATGTAATGATATGCATTTCATGGATTTGCTGTGAGGATTAAATAAAATAGTACATTTTAAGTATTTACTACAGGGAACTATAAAAAGACCTTAGGGAATGTTGACAATTATTTTCTTAATTACTGTTGTTATTAGAGGTAGTTGTATCAGACAGTTTTCAGTAATCAATCAGATTGTGCATTTTATAACATTTTTGTGCACCTATTATTATACATGTGCTTGGAAGTGTAAGAGAACCTGGGAGTACAGATATGAATAAGAAATCATATTTTCAATAAGCTCAGAGTCTTAATTGTTCAACTTTTTGTATAAACATCTTAATCCCAAACTTTAATGAGGGCACACAAAAGGTATTAATAAAAACATTTGTTCATTTAACAGTATTCAGTATTTTCAGCTTTTACAAGTAACTTCACACATTTATTTTAAAGATATTTGATTTCATTTTCTGTGAAAAAAGTCTGGCAATATGGAAATGATAAGACACCATTGTTTTCGAGGCAAGAGATTAATTAGGAGATTGTGATAGTTGCTGTAGGAGAGGTATAGGCAAAACCTAGAGAGAGAAGGAAACATTAGCCTTGCTTTTACATTTTGAATGATTTGTTTGGAAAGTAAATAAATTTTAATTCATCTGGTGATATTTCACTAATTTTAAGTCTAGTGATTTCGTGTGTATGAGAAAGTGATTTAGTTCCATAGTTGCATTGCAAGTTGGTAGAAATCAAAGGCTGGAAGATGCACAGCCTATGCTCTACTCCAGATGCTGCTTCTGCTTCTTGGACTAGAAGTCACTCTGCATTCCTCTCACCCTTCCCCCTGCAAAATGGAAATGATATGAATCCAGTGTCTTATATTTAAATACTCTTTGTTGTGCAGAGTGTTCTGGATGGCAGTATTTATGCTTTATCTTAAATTTATATTTATTTATAAAAGTCAGTTGTTCTCAGTCAGTTGTTGAAAATTATCACCTTCACCATTCTCTCTTGGCCCTGTGATAGGATAAAGGCAAGAAGACACAGAACTATCTTAGGTATGATTATTTCCTTATGCCTATCTTTCCTGTTAGGTTGTTCTCCATGATGAATAGAGAAAGGAATAATGGAATCATAGACTCCTACCCTCTGAGCAAGATCGACTAACACAGCCCCAACGAGTGTGATTATTCATAAGATATGCTGTTCTGTTTCCTAACAACTTTAATAGTAATAATGGCTAACATTTATGCAGCATTTACTATATGTCTGGCAGTGTTTTAAGTCATATTTTAACTCCTCAGCATAGACTTATGATTTAAGTGTGACTGTCATCTGTGATTTACAGATAGTCAGACTGAGGCACAGAAAGGGTAACTTGGTAAATGTCACACAGTAACTGGTGGAGATGGGATTTGAAGCTGATAATCTATCTCAAAAGTCTGTATTCCTAAACCATCTACATTATGATTCTATTAAGAAAGTTTTTACATTGAGTCAAATCTTATTTCCAAATTGTAATCTGTAACTTTTAGAATTATAAAATGCTAGACTTGGAAAAGTTTCCAGAAATCAGTTGGACTGCTAGACAAACATAATGCATAGATAGAGAATTCTAATCCAGCGCCCACATATTAATCCTTTAAATATTTGAAGTTCAAAGTTCATTCAAAACTATCTCATTTCAAGATGAAATGTTGGTCTATTTTCTGTTTCTCCTGTAAAATAATCTGCAAGTTTTCATCAGTTGGTTTACTCTGCTTCTCTATAATACAGCAGTCTTGGTGTCTTTTGAAATCACATCACTCAGGATCTCACATAGCCTTTCCATCAGGGCTCTTGCCCAAGCAGTGTGTGATAATTACAACTCTAGACTCAGGTTCTATAATTTTGTGAATACTAACTTCAGTTCCAATGGCTTTTGGGGAATTAAATGGCCTTCTCTTGTTCCTCCTCTTCTCTAGAGTGTTAAATCCATGCCTCCCTGGTTTGCTTTTATGCAGTTTTCTTATACACATAAACCTAGGGCTTTTTTTCTTCCTTTGTCTCTTTAATTTTATCTTATATTTGACCTTTTAAGAAACTTTTGATATAACCTAAGTTTTCTTAGGCCATTCTGGCTTGGCATTTAATAGGCTTATAATTTATAATGATAATAGTTATTCTCATTCAATATTCCACCAGCAGATTTCTTGAATCTCAACTTCTTTCATACTGCTCCTTTTGGGATTAAGGTGGACAATTCATGGACCAATTCCTTGAAATCTTAAAAGGAGATATCTATCCTTAAAAGGTGATTGCTTACTACTAATTATTTTATTTTATTATCTGCTATCCCTGATTGATTAACTATCCATTGTGTTGACTTCGTGGAGATTCTGTTCTTGTTATATCCCATTTTAACACTTCTTAATTTACTATGTCTGCTACATCAGATATATTTTGTTTTAATAAGTGTTTTGGGACTACAGAAGACAATAATTTCTAAAATACTGTGTAGAATTTTGTAAGACTTATATATTATGATCATCTAAGATCAGCTCCAGAATATTCTTTTGGAAAATCAGGGCCAATACTCTGAAAACTTCCCATATTCCATTATATTATAAAGATTATAAGATTATATTACAGGGTGGGTGTGATAATATATCTGAGAATTATTACAGTAGCCTGAGATAAAGTCTTCCTAGCTTTGGAATTTTCAACTAATTTAAATTGGATAGGAGTCAATAACTTATTTTAATTATACATAGTAAAATAAAAAAAAGTATAACTTGGGAAAGAGGGAATAAGTACCTTAATAAGGACCTTCAAGATCACACTTGTCTTGGTGAATTTACTATTATTCAGGATCCAGACCTAAACTTTGGATAATGAAAAAGGTGTTTAGTCAGCAAACCAAGAATAACTCAACCAGTGTTAGGCAGCAATATTAACCGATTTTATAGACATTAAACCTGTGAAATCTGCACTCTTTGCTTTATGATGGATTAAACATGAAACAGGAGAAATAATTTCCAAACAATTGAATATAACCAATATGTAGATCAAAAGTGAGGTTTTTCTCAGAACTGGGGACTCAGGTAGAAAAGCAACTATACAGCAATGTCTGTAACAGATTTGAAAAATCATGTCAAAGAGACAAAGTAGATTGCAGGCTAGCAAGATTTGATTGTCTTGGGCCATTTGAAACATAAACAAGTCTGAGTCATGTTGTTTTTTTTAAAAATTGGTCTGGACTTTTGTTACTCTGTTATGGACTGAATTGTGTCCCTCAGAATTCATATGTTTAAAGCCCTAGTTCCCAATGTGACTGTATTTGGAGTTAAGGCCCTTAGAGAGATAATTAAGATTCAATGAGGTCATAAGAATGGGGCTCTAATTGGTAGGACTGGAGTTCTTATAAGAAGAGGAAGAGACACCAGAAATCTCTATCTTTCTCATCACACACACAGAGGAATGTCTCTGTGAAGACATAGCAGGGGAGGTCTCACTAAAAATCAGCCTTGATAGCAACCTTAATATTGGACTTCCCAGCTTCCAGAACTGTGAGAAAATAAATTCCTATTGTTTAAGCCACCTAGTCTATGGTATGTGTTATGACAGCTTGAACAGACTAATAGACTCAAAGCCTTTTTAAATTATCTCTTACTATTGAAATTCAGAATCAGCTGCATTTTTCAATCGTATAAGGCCATTGATTTCTGGAATCTGTTCCATTTCTTCCAAACTTTATTGAAATACCTGGCAGTTGTTGCCTAAGCTCATATCTTTCTTGTAACAGCAGACTAGAGGCTACTATGGTTCTTTCCAACTACTTTTCCTATAGCTACTACCTCATTTGACACACGGTCAATCTCCAAGATGGTACAAATGACAATTTTAACAAATGTTTTGTTCTTGTACAGCTTTTCATACATTTTTGTTCTTTTCTGGGCCCACATTAGACTATTTTCATATCCTTTCTTGCAATTAGGGGTGGCTGAGACTAAAATCTAAAATATAAGTGAAAATGAAGGATGTGTATCACTTCCAGGGCCCTAAAATTCTCCCACATATAGTCTTCCATTCTCTCCTCCTCCCCAAAATAGAAGGGAGACAGCTTTCAGAGCAACCTAGGAAGCCTGTGTTGAAAATGGTGGGGCCACATAATAGAATGAGTCTTTGTCCCTATATTACCATTTGGAGAATTTCTGGCTAATTAAAGCATGTTAACTGAATTATTACGTATAAGAAATAAAATTGTTATGTGTTAAATCCCTAACTTTTGGAAGTTCCACTCATGTAGGAACCAGTGTTATCTAACACAGAAAGTGCTACTGAAAGTGGATGCTCCTGAATCAAAAATTTAAAGTACTTAGCTTTAACTTGATAGACAGCTGGTAAGTAATAAGAAAATAAATATCTCAGCTGGAGACCCATGTTCTACCCAGAGCTCCGTGCTCCCAATACCTGTGCTAAAAGTGTAGCATACATTCTATTTTAGCTACTTTAAGCTACTGAAATTTTGCCATTTCTGTTTTCACAACATAACCTAGTCACCTTAACCAGTACAAAAAAAAATCTTAAAATTCAATTTTTAAGAATAAAAAAGATAAACCATAAAAATATAATTAACAAAATATGCAGGGGCCTATGTATTAAAAAATGCCATTGAGCATCATGCAGAAATACATGAAAAATAGTAGCATAGTAGGTTTTAGGCAGGTAACAGTATTTAAGGTTTTCATTCTCCCTAAATCAGTATATTTTTATTTAGTGTGAGCACAATAAAATTACTACCAGGTTTTATTTTCAGGTAAAACAAGGACATAAAGTGATCAGGAAATTTAGTGAAGAGCAAATATTGAAGAGAGCATAATCTTATCACTTATTAAAATGTAGATTTAAAATTAGGATAATGAAGACAGTTTAATATGAATAAATATTCAGATTGTCAAAAACTTTGAAGAGTTTGAGATTTTACCAAAATACAAGCTAATAAAATAATCTGTTATTATTTCATGGATGCTGGCAGAAGACATGAAACTCCTGGGTCAGAGAAAATGGCAGAAGACATGAAACTCCTGGGTCAGAGAAAAAGACTTCATTACTCATATTAGAACAAGCAGCATGAACATCAGCATATTTGCAGTGTTCACCCTTGCTGCAAAATTCCACCAAGATTATGCAATGTGCCCAGAGGATACATGCATACACAGAGGGTTTTGTTCAAGGAGAGGAATCCAGGGCAAAGGGCCCAGTATTTTTTGAGCAAGCAGTAAACGTTGTAGCAAGCAATGAACAAGCCAGCCTCCCTCTGCCCCTGCCCCCGCTCCCCCCCCCCCGTCCCCACCCCCCCACACAAAATGAACAGAGTAGTGTTGACCTACTTAGTTACCTGTGTAACTACCTACAGACACTACTCATATTAGGAAATATGTAAGCCTTACAACATACTGAAGGACTGTGCAGGCATGATCAAGACCCATGCTGGACTGCCTCTCCCAGCATAGAACAAAAGAAACAATATGGTAAATAACCCAAATATACATTTTTTTAAAAAACCACATAGTAATCAACTTAATGATAAAATGGCTTTTTAACATGATAAAAAGATCAATTTTTTTTTTTTTAATGATGAGGGAGCAACTGCTCAACTATTTGGGGAGTATACAAGTTGGATGCCAATCTCCATCTTTATATCATAATTTTGGATGGACCAAAATTTAAATATTATAACAAATAAGTGGGGAATTTATTTTTTATTTATTTTTTAAATTTTGGAAATTGGAAGCTTTTCCTAAAAAAGATACAAAACACAAAAAACAGATGTATTTAATTAAATAATTTATAAGACAGTAAAAATATGATCTTAAAGTCAAATGACAAACTAAAAAAATGTTTGCAAAACATTTATATATAAAATATAGAGACAGAATTCTTAATATATAAAAGGTTTTCATAAATCAATACAAGAAACCAACAACAAATAAAAATGGGTCAAAATATAACAGGCAGTTTGCAGAAATGCTATTGAAAATAGACAGCATATGACAAATATTGAACCTCAATTATAATTAAAGCAGTTGAAATTAAAGCTCACAGATTGCGGAGCTCAAGATGTTTTATGATGGACAAAGAAAGAGGCATTCTAATACTTTCATGGCAAAAAATAGGACATTTTTGGAGACTATGTCAGCAGTATTTAGCAAAATCTTACTCCAAATATACTAAATCTTCACTACAATATTGAGAAAGCAGACAATCTTGTCTTGTGCCTGATCTTAGGGGAAAAGTATTTAGTCTTTTACCATTAGATATGATGTTAGCTGTGGGTTTTCATAGACATCCTTTATTAGATTGAAAATTCCCTTCTATTTCTAGTTAGGTGTTTCTATCATGAATGGGTGTTGAGTTTTGCTGAATGTTTTTTCTACATCTATTGTGATAGTCATATGGTGTCTTTTATTCTATTTATAGGACATCTTAATTGATTTTCAGATGTTATTATAAAAATTAAAAAATTTTTTTCAAATAAAGTCAGATCCTTTGGGGGAGAGTGTTGGAGCTCTCTTTTCTTATGGACGTCTCCCTAAAACTAAAACTCTGAGCCACTATTCTGTGCTTCAGGCAAGAAAGTAGCCTCTGGTCTTCCTGGCTAGCCTCTTCCAGCTTGGAAGCTCTGTACTACAAGTGAGCTTGGGTGAGGGTAGTTGACTTTCCAGTATTCTCAGCCAACTGTACCTGGGGAACAGCTTCTTCCTACTGGTAGGGACTAGGTGGAAAAAAGGAGCGCCTTACCTCTTGGCCACACTCACCATAACTTTAGCCTCTCTCATTTTGAGTTGGAGAAGATAAGAAATACTGGTGGCCTTCCCCTTCCCACAGCTCTCAATCGCAGTAGCCCTTGATTGGGAGCTGAGGTGAGGGTGTTCCCTGTTCTTGAACACACCTACTAGGCAGGCAACTTCTCTTATGCTGAGTTGAGATGGGGAAAAGGGAGGGAAAGGATAGTGCCTCAAATGCCACAGACTCTCTCTGTTTTAATCTAATTTTAGTAAATTTTCTTGAATAAATGTTTCTTTATTTGCTGTATGCCCTGGGAGGCTTTTTTAGAGGCTGTAATTTTTTTACAGTGTAGCCAATTTTGCTTGTTTGGGGGGCCAAGGAGGGCCTCATGATACAATTCTAGAAGTTGCATATGATTTTATGTGTGTGTGTGTGTGTATATATATATACACACACACACACACACACATATAGGAAAGAAATCATAACAATCTGCTAGTAATTATCTCTGAAGAGAAGGACTAGAGTTTGAGTAGGAGGGAAACCCAATTTACATTGTATTCTCTTGTGTAAAATGAATTTATTAAATGATTAAGTGAATTTTATATGTCATTTGCTTCCTTTCATCAATTTTTATACAAAAAATGTTTAAAATATATAATTCTTTTCCCTCGGATATTTCAAATCATTGCACAACACTAAATATTCTCAAATAAGCACATAGTCTCAGCAGCTACTATCAGGCTGTTTTCTTGGTATTTAGTTACTAGAGGACCACAATACTCTCTTTACCCAAAAGGAAAATTGCACATAACTTAACCTGGCAAGTAAGACCCTTCACATTCTAGCTACAACATGCATTTCTAGCCATATTTTCTATCTAAGACAGCATGAAATCTCATGCTCTAAAGCTTCGTTGTAACCCTATAAGTTCTTTTTCTGTCTCACTCCCTTACTTCATAAACTGCTGGTATTTGTCCTTCTTTCTTCTGTGTTCCACACTGCACTCCCTGCTGCCTCATGACTTTAGCTATAGAGTAGTGATATGTGTGTGTCTATTTTTCCCACTAGACTGAACTCTGTAAAGGCTTGTTCACCTCCAGACTATCTCCCCCCTCCAGAGCTTTCCACATAGTAAATGAGAAAGAATGTTGATATAAATGGACAAAATTCAGGATTTTTAGGGAGCAAATATGGCCTAACTCATGTCTTTGATTGTCCTGAAAATAACTCATTTACTTTGTGCTATAAAAATGAGCTCAGAAAGATGAAAGTTTTGAAGAACATGTACAAAACAGAGCCGGATTAAACTGTTATTATATAAAGCTACAGGGGAAATGAACTAGACATGTAAAGATAATATAAGTAAATGGTGTAAGTCTGAATTGCAAATGTAAATTGTTCCTATCCTATCTTTAGAATGCAGCTGTCCTCCTTCATAAAATCATCAAATAATTGATCCATGTCTACCTTGCTTGACTTCATAACCTAAGAGACCCTCATTACACTTAGAGGCATTGCTCATATCTTTCAAATCAAGCACAATTACCCAAAATTGTCATGGAATAAATAATAGCTTAATAAAGCTATTAAGATCTGTCCTATCAATTTAAGTTTGCAGATCTGTATGTATGAGACTTTGTAATCTTTAAAAAGTGGGAAAAAAAGATATTCTTGACCTAGATATAAAGGCTGTTTCAGAAGGATTATAGAAGACAACATGAAAATTTTTCAGAAATAGCCCTTTTCCCCATGGATTCTAATTGACTAATATACACTTTAAAAGTCTCTATTAATAGAACTTGAGAAAGGACTTGGCACTACATCTTATAGTTCTTCTAATTCAAAATCATCATGAGGGAAATAAAAGAAGAAAATTAGTTGGAAGATACTATAATTGGGCCAAATCCAAAACTGGTATTAGAACACAAAGAACTAAAAGCATAGATTTTCAGTTTAGTGAGACTATTTCTACCCCATATATATATGACATTGTTGTGATTTTTAGAAATTATTCAGTACCTATGGAGTATCTAATTAGGGCCAGACTCTATTATAGGTTTGGGTCTCTGTAAGAAACAAAACAAATTTTTACCTTCACAGAGCTGATATTTCAGTAGGAAGATACAGACAATGGGTAAATAGAGATATGCCAAGTATAAGTCTCATGGAGGCAAATAAAACAGGAATGAGGAATATAGAGTGCTTAAGATTGGGAATTTCTATTTAAATTGAAATTATTATAACCTATAAAGAAAAATTACTCCTTTGAAGGTAGTGAAACTAATATTCCAATCTATGGATGTCTTCTTTCTTTCCTTCCTTCCTTTCTTCCTAACTTTCTCCCTCCCTCCCTCCTTCACCTGATCTTTGGTAATCAGTCTTCCTCTTCAAGCATTGCCATAACACAGTGGAAGAAGCAAATAATATACTTTATTTATTGTGTATTTTTCTGACTTTTTCTAAGGACATTTAGATGGTTTCAAAAAACTTGATATATTATCAAATGATAAATAATGCAAGAAAATTTGCATAAAATGAAAATATGTGCTAAAACAAAATGCTAACATGCCATTACGTCCTATACTGTTAGAATTCCACAAATTTAGATTCAAGCATTATAGGAAAAAAAGAGGGTAAGGACATTAGGTATGAAATTTAAATACCATAAGGTAAAACAAGTCAATTGGTAGGGTGGCACATGACTAGAATATTGCCACAGCTTGTCCTCGTCAAGAGTCCACTTCCTAATAAAATCAGCAGCATTTCCCCAACAGTATTTTTCTTCACTAGGTAGTTCCTAACTGAAAGAATCCAAGTGTGGAGTGTAACCCCATGCTATGGAAGTTCACAATCTTCTTGGGGGTATCACCACACACCCAGGAAAATGTTACTACTTTAAGAGATTATGTAGTATATTCAATACCATGCACTGTATCACAAATTAAAATTTCAAAGAAGTGAGAATTCCCTGTGGGCTGGTGTGAATTTTTTTTTTCTTGAAGAGACTTACTTATTTTAAACTTTGATTTTTTAGTACTGAGGCTAGGAGAAAAACACAATGGTTATCCAGGATCTAGGTGAGAATAGCAGTAGTAGATTTCAATATGACCTGTTTTGGGGATAGTAAGGAAATCATGTTGACTTGAGCAGCAGCTCAATTTTATGAAATAGTCGGAGAAGAGATTGTGAGAAGGGTAGGAGATGCTCTAGCTGTAGAAAGTTAAGCTTAAAGAGTATATATTTGGTGCTTCCAGTTTTAGGTTCTAAATAGGAGGTACACCGATATAGTTCAGGAGATATATGAACCCTTTGAAATAGCATATGATTGTGAATGTATATACACATGGAGACTTATCTGAAAGAAGGTCCTGTCTTATTCATTTTCTGAAGGGGACCATAATCTCCTCATATGAACACTACCAAACAATAACAAAGTATAGAAACATTGCCCTACAATCAGTGATTGGCCATGGACATTTTTTAATAAGGAGTGACATCACACTTTAATTGAAAATGTCAGGGCTACTCGTATAAAGTTGTCTCTGGTTCTGATAAACACAATAAGCAAAATGTAACTAAAATATAACAAATAATTGTTATAAGAACCTGGGTTTGGAAATCTTTGAGGAATAAGCAAAGAAGAGAGCCCCAAGTTCTTTTCCTCTTGCTCATGTGATTTAAAAGCAACAAATCCAAAACTTTGACAGAATTTCCCACACTCTACTAGGCTTTCCTCAGTTTATTCTCCTAACTGATTGATTCAAGACTTTGTAAAGTCAATCCCAGCCTAGGGATTATGTGGTCCCACTGGAATGTCATCCTCAGGTTCAGGAACACGTAACGGCCAATACTATGGGCAAAAACTGTGATTTTCCAATCCAGTGAAAATTATTTTCATTATTACATTTGTCACAAAATGAAGTTATTGCAACATAATTTGTAGATCACAACCCATCTTCTACCAAATAGAATTGAATCCTTCTTTTAAAAAGTCTAATGACTATAAGAGATATAAAAATGCATCTTTTTAAATACTTTGGGAAGTTGATGATAGCAATAAAAAGCAATAAAGTTAACATTAGGCAAACATCAGAAATAAAATGAACTAAAATTGTTTTAGGATTCGAAATTTCAGTTTCTTTCAAACCAAGATCTCTAAGCATATAAAATCTCATGTAAATCAAAACTAATTTACTTTGCCAACTGGGTTTGTTTACTTTAGGGTATTTTACAATATTCTTCCTCATGTTTCCAATTACCAAAAAAGCTAATTATCTTTAAATTAAGGTCTATATGACAGCTGATTTTGCAGTAAATTCATGAAAACAGATTTGTGTTTTCCCATGGCGATACCATAAGATATGGAAATATCATAATATTGTGGTTAGGTAGAACTACATGTTCCTATAAGATGTAAAACTTTGTCTTTCCTGACGATACATCACTGTAAAAACTTAATTGTAATCTGTAAAATCTAGAACCAGGCTGAATACATTGTGTGTGCTCAATAAAGATTACTTGGCTCATTTGAAATTTCCTGGACTGCTCCTTTTTTTCCACAGAAGCTTGTTAAAACACCATAACTGGATATATCCATCAGTTCCTCAGCCATTTGAAGCCCCCTCTGAGGCAGTGGCACCATGAAAGAGCTCCTGGCCAGGAGGTTGTCTGTGGGACCATAAATGAATACTAGATCCTTTGCCGTTAGGTCCTGGCACTGTTAATATGTCAGCCAGGTGACCCACAAAAGTGGTTGTATTCCCTCTTACTGTATCATCCAATACAACCCTTTTGTGTTCTGCCTAAATGATAGTTTCGTGTCCAAAGCTATTGTGTTTGATGTTCAGTGATCAGTATTACTGGTCAAGCCTCATGATGGCTAACCTCTAAGGTTTCTTCCTAATGAAGTATATACGCTATTTGATCAATTCACTCATATTTCCTCTTTACTTTCTGAGATCTACAGAAATACACATATGGACACATACATGTGTGTGTAAATGTCTATCATCTATTTATCTACACAGAGAGAGATGATGACAAGGAACATGTAAATATGGTGTATCACAACCGCTTATTAAATCCTCTTTCTCACTATCCATAGGAGATTTTTTTCCCTCTTATATACCTGTTATTTTATATTTAGGAAAAAAATCTGTGGAGAGAAGAATGAGGAGTTTTTATTTCATGGGTACAGAGTTCCATTTTGCAGGATGAAAGAGTGCTACAGATGGATAGTGGTGATGATAGCACAACAATGTGACTATACCAAAGCCACACTTAAAAATGGTTAAGATGGTAAATTATATATTAAGTGTATCTTATCACAATTTTTGTAAAAAATCTGTTCACCAATCTGCTCTAGCCAAATATTTCTTCTATTACAGAAAATGTGTTTCAAATTTAAGTAACCATTTTCTAAAACATTTAATACTTCCCCAGAACAGATTAACAACAGCACAATGTAAATGACTTAGCATAACTTCCAGGGACCTCTAATCTGAATTTATTTCCTTTCTCTGAGATCTTGCTGTTTAAGCTGAGGCATAGCTCCTGGTTTTCCAAATGTGTCATTACTTTTGTACTACCAATCTTATCAGATTCATGCTCTTCTGTCTTTTGGGAAGTCCCTTCCCTGTTCTCTTCTTCTTATAAAAGTCATTCTCATCTTCCAAGACTCGTGTATAGTGTTCCTTCTGCTTTTTAAGCCTTGCAGGAGTCCGATAGCTCCAAATAATAGCAGATTTTTCTATAAACCCGAGAGGCTGCACACATCACTGCAAATAATTTATCTTCCTTACCTATGTTTCATCACCCCGCCACAGTGCAGCTTTGTCAGCAAACAAATCTGTTGGAAAGCACAGTCTATATGTTATTTTTCCATCTATGTCTTTTCACTTCTTGGTAGAGCGTTTTACATGCAATAGACACACAAATGTTTGTTAACTTGTATAATATATCAAAATTGGTAACTTTAGTATCTTTTTTTAGGCATTACCTCAGAAAGTTTAAAGAGACAAACTTCATGGCAATACAGAAACTTGAAGAACAAAGTAATAGTAAATTGGCTCTGTCCTACCTAAAACCATTTTTTAAATTACTGGTTAAATGCTAAATTATAGAATAATCATTTTATTAAAATGAAGGCTTTGTCAATTTTAGAGAACTAAATGATATCTTTATTAAATTTAGCACAGTTCTTAATTAAGGAAAATTCCATAATCATGGGTGGTGCTATAAAATATGACCCTCCAAAAATTTGGTTAAGCCACATCATAAATAAGTGGATTTACTTTGGCTCATGATGTTTGTTCTCTGCTGCTGCTATTCTGTGTTGCTCAGCCTTGGGCTTTGCATGGATATAATAAGCCGGTTTTTGTTAGAAAGTCAGATTTTTAAGCCAGTAACTGTTGGAAATTTTGGTTGGTCTCTGTGGAAACCAGTGTATGTGACTGGCATAAATGTTGTTAATGAGAATGTCTGTGAAAAGTTGACATTTGGTATGATTTTCTGGCTTGATGTTAACTGAATTTTGTCCCATTCTACTATGTCATGCTTCTCATTTGCAATTTGTAAAAGTAATAATCACAGCATGCTCTCCCCTAGTCCTCTTTTTTGTGGCAACAGAAGAATATACCCACTCCTTGTGTTGTGCCCTCTAGGCAAGAAGGCCTGGAATAGAATGCTTTAGTTTTTTTGTTAGTAGAATACAAATCAAGATTCTTCTTTCCCACACATTTGGATATATCATAGGACCCAATTTTAACCAAAAAATTTGGGTAGGATATTACCATATACTTAACATTTTTAAATTGTAGTTACTGTAATAACTGTAACGTATTTGCTTGGTACAAGAGTTTAAATTTACAGAAGAGCACTCAGTGAAAAGTATCCCTTTTACTTAAGTGTCATCCAAACACCTAGCTCCTCTGGGTAGCAACCCAGTGTCAGTTTCCTGTGTAACTTCCTAAAGATATTCATACACAAATAAGCAAAACATGTGTTTAGTCTCATTTTGCCCTTTCGTTCATACTAATCATAGCATCCTCTACACATATCCACTTATTTTTTAAATGATTTTCCATTTAAATATAAAAAGGGTCACCTCATTCTTTATTTTTATCTTTTCCATAACTCTTTTAAACTAAGGATTGTGTCGTGCATACATAAGTCATGCATACATGTGTGTATACATATGTATATATATGTATATGTGTTATATGCATATGAAAGATATGTAGAATAATAAAATAGCCACTCAGATAGCTACCTCGTGGCTTTATATAGAACATTACCAATAAACTTAAAGTTCATTTGCATAACTCTCCAATCAAATTTCCTCTTTTTCATAAGCCAGAGGGTGTTTTTTTTTTTTAAGATTTTTTGTTTATTTATTTGACAGAGAGGGAGAGAGAGAGCACAAGCAGGGGGAGCAGGAGAGGGAGAAGCAGGTTCCCTGCTTAGCAGGGAGCCTGATGTGGGGCTCCATTGCAGGACCCTGAGCTCATGACCTGAGCCGAAAGCAGATGCTTAACCAACTGAGCTACCCAGGCACTCTAGAGTTTTTTTAAAATTAAGCTTTCTATTTACCACTTTCTTACTTTTAATGATTTACCAGAGGTTATGTGTATGTATGTAAGTATGTATAAATATATATATATGATTACTTATTTTCACATTGCATGTGTTTGAGCAATAATAAAAAAAGAAATCATACTGCATATATTTTTCTACAACATACTTTTTACATCAAGTGTGTGATTCATCTATGCTAATGCACATGATAACTCATTAATTTTCATCATTACATAGGAGTCCACATAAGATTATTCATGCTTCTATTGTAAGTTATATGAACTATTTCCAATTTTTTCTACTATAAATAATAGTGTTATTAACTTTCTTGTATGTTTCATGCATATGAGGTAGAGTTTCTCTATAAAATGTACCTAATGGTGGAATTGTTGAGTTATGGGTATGAGAGCCATCAACTTTACAAGATGATACTGAATTGTTCCCAAAGTGCTCATATGGATTTACACTGCCACATTTCTACATTCTCACCATACTTTTCAGTCTTTGCAAATCTGTGAGTGTAAAATTACATCTCATTTAATTTTCTTTTTTATTATTACAAATTAGGTTAGGAACCTTTTCACAGGTTTGTTGGCCTTTGTTTTTTTTCCTCTTCTCAGAAATATGTGTTCATTTGATGTAACCACAGAAAAGAGTATAAAATGTGTAGGCACAATTTAAAGAATAATTATAAAGCAAACAATTGAAAATTAAAAATGAATTTAAAAAAAAGAATAATTATAAAGCAGGCTCTTATATAAGTCAAGTAAAATTCAAAACATTCTAATATTCCAGAAGCTCCTTCACATCCGTTCCCAGTCTTTCTTTATTCACCTTCTCAGAGGTAACCATTATCCTGATTTTTTATGTTAATAATTTTTTCTTGCTATTGTTTGTCATTTTATCAGTCATATATGTATTTCTGGTCAGTACAGTTTAGTTGTGTCTATGCATAAATCTTATATAAATGGAACCATGCCATATACATCTTTTCTATCTTGTTTTCCATTTTATACACTTGTAAACATTTTTACATGTAACTCCAACTCATTCCTATTTAATGGTGTATAGGATTCCACAAAAGAAACATAGCACAATTAATCTCTCCATTCTACTCTTTTTGGACATTTTGGTTATTTCTAGCTTTAGCTATTTCAATCCTATATGAACATTCTTATATTTCCTGAAGCGCAGACAAAAGAGATTACCTCAAATATTATCTAATAGAGCAGATTTGATGGGTCATAGGATATGTCTATGTTCAACCAATTTAGATGATGCCAAATTGTTTTTGAAAATGGTTGTATCAAAATTATACTTCCACCAGCAGTTTGTAACAGTTCCTATTTTTAAAATTATTTATTATTATTTTTTTATTTTTGTTATTATGTTCGGTTAGCCAACATATAGTACATCATTAGTTTTTGATATAATGTTCAAAGATTCATTAGCTGGGTATAACACCCAGTGCTCATCAAGACACGTGCCCTCTTTAATGCCCATCACCCAGTTACCCCATACCCCACCCCTTCTATAATCCTCAGTTTGTTTCCCAGAGTCCAGAGTTTCTCATGGTTTGTCTCCTCCTCTGATTTCTTCCCATTCAGTTTTCCCTGCCTTCCCCTATGGTCCTCTGCACTATTCCTTATGTTCCACGTATGAGTGAAACCATATTACTCCAAGTCTCTACCACTTCTTGATTCAGTCTGTTTTTTTTTTTCCAACCAATCTGATAGGTATGTAATGACATATCACTGTAGTTTCTATTTTTTATATTCCTTTTTAACACTATTTTTAAAAATTATTTTTATGGATTATTTGTATTTCCTCTTGTGAAATGCCATTTTGAGTTATCTTTTTATTGAGTAATGTAGGAATTATTTGAATAGTTAGATTTGAATTCTTTGCAGTTATACGTGTCATAAATATCTTCTCCCACTCAATAACTTGTTTTTTTATTTTCATTATGATCTCTTTTGATATACATTTTATTTCAATGTAGTAGAATTTATCAATATTTTGTTTATATTTAGTTTCAGTTTTGTGTTTCATTTTTTAAAATCCTTATTTATCTTGCAGTTATAAAGTAATTGTCTTATACTACCATATAAAATTGCTTTCACATTCCATCCAAATTTATTTTTGTTTGTGGCTTGAGGTAGGGATCAGATTTCATTCTTTTCCATTTGGATACCTGATTATATGAGTGTTATTTATTTAAAAGTCCATTTGATCCCCAATGATTTTCCATCTACTTCTGTTATATATCATGTGTCTATGTTGTGTAGGTCTGTTTGGGTACTTTCTTTCCATTTCAGTAGCCTATTTCTTGCATGTTTTAGTTCTACCGTTTAATAAAAAAACATGCTGACACCCATTAACGTAAAGCT